>NC_139253.1:7653559-8890816 GCF_977018435.1 Lepisma saccharinum
CCAGGTCATAATTATGCTTACAAAATTGTGTTTCTATCTTTTATAACTATGTTTATTAGCTTTTTAACCTGCACACAAGACAAACAATTTTGCATTAATTGAATAATTTGTTGTTTCTTTGAAATGATCTTGTCTGATCTCTATTGATACATTTTAGTGCATCGCCCTGAACAACGGCTGATAAAAGTAGCGTTTATGCATTTTGAGTGTGTGTATTTTGATGTCCCAAAAGTGCATCAGTTTATACATTTCAGAGTCTACATATTTCTGTCAATTGACACATTTTGACCTCTCTGTGTATGATTGAATGTTAGACCCACACACATCAATGAAAATTAGGTCTATACACATGGAAAGTTAGACCTACAAGCATGCGCATGATTGAAAATTATTCCTATACAAATACACACTAATTAAAATGTATAATCCATAAACCTTATACTATGTCTGATGTGCCCCTAACCAAGACCATCTTAGTGGTTCAAGCCGCAGCGCCCAGTCCTGACGTCATCATCTGAAGGCGATCGTCTTATCGCTGTAAAATCCTTGTCAGAAGATTGAGAAGGTGATGTCCTAATGCAGGACTGGTTTGCGTCACACTATACAAAGCCAGATACCCTCAAGATTCGAACACTGGGTAAGGCATGTGTTTATCTCCCTGTATTTAACTCATCAGTTCATCATTCGTGCGCATTGCCGCGATTAACCCAAAAAGTAGAAAATCGACTTTTATCTTCTCGTGTATTATTTAAGAAACTAAAAGTTACAATATATAATACAATATTTTTGCCTGTAGTATTATACGGATGTGAAACTTGATTCAGTACATTAAAAGAGGAACATAAATTAAGAGTATTTGAAAATAAAATCCTTAGGAAAATATTTGGACCTAAAAGGGATATGGAGACAAGTGAGTGGAGAAGGTTACATAATTTTGAACGGCATAATATGTATTCAGAGAAGAGTTTACAGGATTCTTGTTGGGAAACCTGATGGTAAGAAACCTGTAGGAAGGCCAAGACGAAGGTTGAGAGATAATTTTGAGATGGACGTAAAGGAAATCGGTAAGGATGGAAAGGATTGGATTGATCTTGCTCAGGAAAGGGACAGATGGAAGGCCTGTGTTGCTGCAGCCATAAAAATTCGGGTTTAGGAAGGCTAGAGAGTTAACTAGTTAGTAGGAAATTGACAGAAAGTAACCGAAGGAGTAAGATCACGTTAAACACAACTTACTTCGCAGGAATGTCATCCTCGCTCTTCGTGTTGGACTGCTGTGTCAGCTGCAGCCTGCTGTTGGACACGGGCATGGAGAGGGTCGTATCCTCCACCTATGGGAGAAGAGAATACAAAAGTCAATTTACAAAGGCTAAGTCTTTCCCTACTGCACGAACATGGATGCAAAAGAAATTAGTGCTCAAAGTTTTCACCTAGAGATATGGTTGTTGGAAGGTTAAGTACTTGCAGTCTGCTTTCTAAATTATCTTAGATAATATTTTAGAAGGTAGACTGCAAGTACGTAACCTTCTAACATCAATATGTTTGAAAGTTAATCAACACCATCTTAGAGAAAATAGTGCATTGTTGTTACCTGAACTTATGTTAAAAATCAATACTCTTTTACTAATTCTTTCCTTTGATTTGGAATTCTCATTTATATAGCAATGCTGACCTGCGTGGGCATGGGTTATTCTTTGTGAGTGTCCCTTCATCAAATTCATCATATCATCACTCATCTTCATCGTCGCGATTAGTCAAAATTGACTAAAAGCGACGCTAAAAAGCAAAAGTCAATAAATCAATCGAATATAGAGAAAGTATAACGGTCTGATAGTAGAACAGTCTTTAAAACATTGCATAAGAGAATTTAAGTTATTGTATGGGTCGTGTTTATCTTTTCGTTAGGATTCAATGTTTACCTTTCGAAAACGTTTTTTATTCTTTGCTGCTTTCAATATTTCGTTGTCTCTGCCTAATATTATTTTTAATTGAATGTCTTATCGCAGCATTTAGTATATATATATGTCAATTTGTATAATGATATACTATGTGTCCGCTATTCATAACTGCTGTAATACGGCTTTGTATGCTGTTGTCAGCAGTATAAACTCCCATACCAAATATATAAATGTACTCTCAGCTGGCAAATCAGCAAATTTCTTAGGGAAATCGGTAGATATCTACATACAATAGAATACAAGTTGTACCGTAAAATATGTTTAAAAAAATCGGCAGTTTTTAAAAGATTCAGTTACATGTAGTGAATCAGAAACCAAGTGAAAGTCTCTGGTTATAAGGTCTACTTATTAATGTGAACCTTTAACAGAGAAATAGAAACATAACATGTTACAGTAAACGCCAAATTTTTATTTGAAAAACAAATCATTTGTAGTGTTTCTAAGATATCTAAAATCCAATTTTTCTAGATCAACATTTTTATTGCTTTGATAAGGATTCTCATATAATAAATATAGCTTGAGAACCGTACTAGTTCACAATTGCCACCTATCAATTAACTTTGAAATGACCATAAACAACATATATACATACATACATACGTATATATGGCCTCCCCGATGGCGCAGTGGTAGCGTCGTCGCTTTGTAATCAAGGGGTCCAGGGTTCGATACCCGGTGGAGGCGCATAGTGGTTTGGATTACACTTTAAACTGTAGGTCCAGTCTCGATTAGCCTTGCTGTGCATAAAGTTGACTTAAAACACCAACTCAATCAATCAATCAATCAATATATATATATATATATATATATATATATATATATATATATATATATATAGCTATATATAACCTGTTTATAAATAATTAAGTAGAAATCCACTTGTTATGTCTAACACGTAACACAACAATACACGTATTGGGTCCCTCTATGCACCTGCCAAGTTTTTCATGGAAATCGGAGGGGGACACTTAGATAACCTCTCTTGTAAGTCACAAATAAAGTAAAGACATTTTCGTTTAGATAATTTTTTTTAAAGATTCTGGCTAGTTTCGCTTTCGTTCTCTAGATGTTTAAAAGTTTATGTCGGTAACATCGGTACATAATGCATCTTTGGTATCTTTGTTTTGGCCCTAGGTGCGTTCTCAATCTGTGTACGTACATCGTTCTTTCTCAAGCGGTAACAACCTCTAGGATATTTATGTCAAGGAGAAGACACCTAGTCTTCCAACATAAAATATACATGTGAAACCTCTGTGAGCAGTCTGCCTGTTTAGTGTCTCTTCAAATTAAGTGTAACAATATCTCTGAAATATTTATTTTGTAATGATAACATCTTCCCATGTTTACATGTACTGGTGACATTCAAAGTACGCCGAGCATTGTTGACAAGCCATTCTCAACATTCCGAGAAATTTTCTCTGCAAGAGCAAAATCAATTAATTAATTTTCAAGATGCTGATGCAGTAAAATGAAAAGAACGAAAAGTAGTTCTTCAGAAACATCCTTTCTCAGTGCTCAGATAAAATTTCATTTTTTTCTGGCCGCTGGTTCTCGACTTAATCTTGACCAAAGTTAAGCTTACAAAGCTTGACAAGGATTTTCGCCAGGGCATAATTTTACATTAACAATAAAAATATATGATTTATTGTACTACGAAAACATTTTCATAGTGTTTATTTCGAAATAATTGCAGTGTAAAATATTAAGTGCTTTACAGGTACCGTTTCTTTAGCTTCCGTCCACCAAATGACGTCATAAGCGTTAGCCAATATCTTCTACGGAAAGTGTCATGAGCTCGCCCTGCATGACCTTACATAAACATGTATGTTTTCACGTGGAGATGAATTGTCCCAGTTTTGCATTTTAATTTAACATATAAATTACACTTGGTACGGAATATTATTGGTGTGTGTGCGAGAAAGCGTGAGCGATATTGCACCACAAACGCTATTAAACGTACTTGCATAACACAGCAGGTATTTCTTTTTATAGACATAGAAAAGTTGCCTGCAGACTGTCGATTTTTTTTATCTTGATGCTCATTTGTTTGTAAACCTCATCTAGCGTGTGATCTGTGAACACTGAGCACCTTGGAAAGCATATGTCGTAACGAAATTATTTCGCTTTCTATTAACATTTTCACAGCGCCTGTGGGAGAGAAAATGGTTGATTTCCCGTCACTAGAAGCGCATAACAATATATCATCTGCATATGCAACAAGCTGTCATTGTCACTTTCCGCGTAGTTGCCAGAATGAAAAAAAAAGGTATCCTGTGAAGAAAAAGCACTGCAAAAGGAATCATTATCTTTGAACAACGGCTAAGGTGTTCATATTTGTACAGTACAGTAACGGACACTTCTGGGTGGTAATAATCCTATTGAATTTCAATGGGTGCATTGCAACCCAGAAGTGCCCTTGACTGTACAAATAACTTAACTTTTACTAAAATATCTCTGTGCATCTCTGTTACGTACATTGTTTCATCTTGATTCTTGATATATGGGGCTTCACTAAAGTAGAAAACCAAATAGAACGACGTAAAACTTGAACTCGATCGTCTTTTGTTGAAATAAATTGAGTACGAAGAATCGCCTACTTCATGGTTGAAGGCGAGAAAGGAAATATACTGTGGTCGGGGATCTCTGGAGCAAGAGAACGAAAACAAGACCTCTACGGAAGTTGTGACTCGAGAGGGGTCGACCAATGAGAGGGGGAGTGAGTGCATGGAGGGGAAAACACGGTTGCTGCAGCGCGCACTGCTTTGCTCCGGCCATTCACATTCTCCCTTTCTCTACCGTTGCTCCACAGATTCCCGAGACAGAGGGTAAGTTGCTGAACGTGTCTCACTATTTCGCCACCGAAGGTTGCATGTTCTGTCCTTGCATCAACAGTTTGGCATGTGCATCGACTCGACTTTCCTCTCAAATATTTCAATGCGCAGCCGCGGTAACTGTTCCAAATATTCAATGATTTTCGCAAAAGCATTAAGAAATCTGGAGCGTCCCTTCATCAATTTCATATCATCAGCAATCCTTATCTTCCCGATTAGCCAAAAGTGGCGAAGTAAAATAAACCAAATCAACCAATCGAGGAAGCGAAGAATAATTCGAAATTAAACAGTGAAATTTGGGGCCACAGCTGTGCATTTGTGGTGCCCGGGGCAATATGTTATAACTACGGTTAGGATTTTTATGACTTAGTATATTTTTTTGGTGAGGGCGATGTGTTCCCCGAACATATAGAAATTCATATTATGAAGAAACTAATAAAATTAAGGTGCTTTTTAAGGGTATATTTGGCCATTTCTGCGTGATAGAGCATATTTTGATGGATTTTCGGTCATATTCAGCATATTTTCGCTTTTTCAAGAAATATACAGTCATTTTCCAAGTGGATTCGTTCTTACTCCCATGTTTACTCGAGAGGTTTTTTTCTTTGGACTGTAGCAAAATCTTTTTCATTTTGTTTTTTGGAAAATTTTTATTTGCATTTCAACTCAGGGCCCATAAAGTGAGCTAAAAATAGTACATGTAAAAATATCTCAGGATTTAGATATTGATGTTTGAAACAGTCCAGTTATAAGAGCATATTTTTAAAATTATAGTGCATATTTTGTAAAATTTTAGGTCATAAGAGCATATTTTGTTGATTTTTAGGTTATAAAAATCCTAGCCCTAGTTATAATAACATATTTTATATTTGATATCGGATCGAATAGTGAGGTGAGATCTTTACGTATCTGATGAAAATCAGCCGAAATAGACGAAATTGATAAGGCATATTTTGACATATTTTTCCAATTTCGCGTTTTACAACATATTTCTTCAATTTTCTCGTAATGAGAGATATTTCTGTATAATTTCGTAATTGTCTTGCATATAATCGGTTATTTTATAATTTATTCTTCATACAGTTAGCGCAACGGATAGTTTATATCAGTGGTTCTCACACTGTGGTACGCGTACCCAAAGGGGTACATGAACGACTTGAAGCAAGACCATGTTATAGGCTTGAAGGGGCTTGTCAGCTCGGAAGAGAAATGTCCAGAATCCAAAACAACATTTTTTTGCTAGACGTGTGCAGAAGCAGACTTCCTTGTTTCAGACTACATAGCTTTAACACTCAACAGTAAAATAAGGCTGATTTTATCACTGACACCCTTATCTTTGTTTCATATGTTTTTAAATAAAATATTCGTTCGAAATCTATAATTTGGAGCCGAATCTCCTCTTGAAAGTTTCAAGTGAACAACCAGACATCATGAAACTGTGTCGGACTATGCAGGCGCATCCTTCTCGATAGAAACTTTGAGGATTTACAATAAAATCTTCAAAATTATGCTTGACAGTTGGTTCACGAACTTATTTTTTATCTTTACTAATTTTCTGTAACCCTGTGGAAAAATATGTGAAAATTAAAGTTTTTCATATACGTACTTCTTAGCAGGCATGCGTTTAACATTTCTATTTTTGTAGCTAATCATAAGGATTGTAAACGTTTTAACACCCAATAAAATAATAAATGTAGGATTCTAATGTGTATTTGTTTACCATCTTTCCACGTACAGCCCAAATGCCATTTTGCTCTATTTCAGATACACGCCTCCAACATATCAAAAACGCCCCACAAATCAGGTAGTCAAAAAAAATCCCCAAAGCCCACTATTCGGAGGAAACCTATGGTGGGAGTACATTAGATGTTTAGTTACGGCTAAAGGGTACGATGAGAAAAACGTTTGAGAACCGCTGTTTATATTATCGATGGCAGGATAAGGAAATTAAGGACGAAGAAATTAATAGCAGATGTTGTCTTTTCTTACCAACTAGTACAGAACAATAATAACCACCACCGTTTTTTCATAGCTGACAATTGATAGCCGTGTGGGCATCATTGAGAAAAAACGTTCTCCGTCATTGTTGTGCTGACACGAGAACTACCAGACAGGAAGTAAACAAGTTTCTGTATAGGTAGGGTTTCCAGACGTCACGTATATGCGGGATTGTCCTCTTTTTTAAAGAAATGTCCCGGTGTCCCGGAAAATTAATAACGATTTATAACTAACCAATTACCACTCAATCCTCATATTAACATTGGCGTAGAATTGCTCATTGTCGATATGTCGAATAAGAATCGATTCACGACTGGCAAAGGCAGTTCTGGTCCTAATACAGCTTTTCTTGGCCAATGGAATCAGAGTGGAGTGGATACTATTCAGGGCTTAGGTGATGTAAAAAGTTTTCTTTCATTTCGTCATGCCAAAAAGAAAGTGTTCTTGTAGCAGTGATTATTCTAAGCAAAGGTCCTCTTAAAGGACGCCAAGTGTTCACTCAAATATTAATATATTTTGTCAAAATGTTAAAAATTCGGCATTAACAATGCTTTAAACTGCAACTGATTTTGTAATGTTTAAAAATGTTATAAAAATAAATTTAACTATATCCATGTCTGTGTGTGTCTAGTTTTTTTTTATTTTAGAAATCTGGCAACCCTGTGTATACGCAAACTCAAGATCACTTGTCGTTTGAGCAAGGCACGTATCACTACTATCACAGTTAGTGCGAGTGAATAAAATGCCACGAACAGGAACCTTTGACAGAAACGTATTTAGTGTAACTTGTTCTAACAAAAAAATTGTAGGCTGTTTTGTTTTTCAAATTCTATATACTTAAAATCCCCCTAAAATGTTGTTTGTGTATTGATTGTTGCCAGAAGATGATATGTGTGTGCATGGTGGAACTGAAATAATATTGAGTTTAAAATGTTCTGACAAAAATTTTGTGGGCTGCTTTTCAGATTCTATATACAAGTTAAGATCTTCTTTAAAATGTTGCGTTTGTGTACTGATTGCCAGAGCTGCAGCGACCTTCCAATTATGCTTTAATTTCCGCAAAGGCGTGAAAATGACACAATAGTAAATGAAACTTTTGAATAATTGCAGTGAACCTTACCATATTTTCAGTATTCTCCCACTACATTCTTCGGTTAAAGGTATTCTGACGGTATAGGTGTATGTCTCCACATTGGTAGGAAGTTCTTCATTTTTGTATTTTTTCTTTATTTTACTTTCACGTAGGTTAGGTTACGAGTGTTCATTGAACACTGCAAATCAGAGTGAACACTCCTAACCTAACCTAACCTAACCTTACCTACGTGAAAGTAAAATAAAGAAAACATACAAAGGATCAGTCCTTCCGATTTTCGTATGTCAAGAATGTGGATACATACTGTCGCGATAAAATGTGGAGACATACTACACCTACACCTATACCTATTCTGACTTCATTTAATACCCCAAACCCATCCTAGTAGATCCTCTCTGGCATTTGAAAGTACTGTTGTGCATACTTTTGGCTTTACTGGGAATATTTCTGCATTTATCTGACATATTTGAAAATTTTATGTCATATTTTTATGACATAATTACATACATATTTTACAGTTTTATAGGACATAAAGTTCCGGCCACTAGAATTAAAGAATGTTGTAGAGTTGCGCATTCCTTTTGATAGTAAATAGTGATATACGTATATTCTATGACAACGTAGAGCGATTTACAAAAATTCCACTAGATGACTCTGTCAACAAAATTATTTTATTTTCTGTCTCAACCAGATAAACTGCATTAATAGTGTAAAATGGACTTGAATTTAGTAATGTAACAGTTGGAACTGTAACAGAAAGTTCACATGACGTAAAATGTTTTGTGAAATAAGATTTCATGCAAACTGTGTAACAGAACTTTCAAAGGAAAAGTTGTGAATGCGAAATACATATGGTTGTCTGGTAATGATATTGTAAGATCCCTAAATCATCATTTTCTCCCGTTTTATCCGTCCTACCATTCACAGAAGAATTTGTACCCTATGGCATGGGTACGTGTGTGAACTAAGCTTGTTAATTGCCCATCATCCACCTGACAATGTTCAGTCCTGTGACGTCGCAATTACGTCAATCAGAGCAGAACCGTGGCAATAAAAGAATCAGTAGTCGCTGAACCGTGAATCTCCAATTACCTTATGTACAAGTCAATGCACTGGGAACAATTTCCTATGCTTGTAGATTCATTTAGCGATCGTCTACCATGAGTTGCACCGCTTTGTACGTACATTGATGGTTAGGTTACTGTATCAAATCCGAAGCGAAAGTACGTTTCCATACGTTGTTTAACGTTTTGTTGCGCAAATTTCACGAAACAGTTAATTTATTACCAGTTCGTTTTCCATGGAAGCATAACTAACTAAACTAACTCCCTAGCCTTCTTAAACCCGAAGGTTCATGGCTGCAGCAACACAGGCCTTCATCTGTCCCTATCCTGAGCAAGATCTATATACTCTTTTCCATCCCTACCGATTTCCTTTAGGTCCATCTCAACGTTATCCCTCCATCTTTGTCTTGGCCTTCCTACAGGTCTCTTACCATCAGGTTTCCCAACAAGAATCCTGTAAACTCCTCTTTCCTCTCCCATTCGTGCCACATGGCCTGCCCACCTAAGTCTTCTCGATTTAAATATTCTAATAATATCTGGACATGAATACAAATTATGTAGTTCTAAATTATGTAACATTCTCCACACACCTGTCTCCTCATCCCTTTTAGGTCCAAATATTTTCCTAAGGATCTTATTTTCAAATACTCTCAATTTATGTTCCTCTTTCAATGTAAGGGACCAAGTTTCGCATCCATATAATATTACAGGCAAAATTACTGTTTTGTATATTTTAACTTTTAGTTTCTTAGATATTAAACGAGAAGACAAAAGTTTATGAAGAGAAAAGTAACATGCATTTCCTGAATTAAGCCTGCTTTTTATTTCCTCTTTAATATCATTTTCATTTGTTAGTATTTTTGCATGGAAGCATGCGTATTATAATGTATTATTGCTAAGTTCGATTCTATGATTATAGTAATGTATTTATCATACTTCTAATGCATACTCTACGGCGTTCATAGGACCTGTAAAATAATTCATTAGAATCTTTGCTGCTATATAAAGAAAAATTTCCCTTGGTGAAGGGACGTCCAAGTCCAATTTTCGGTGAAAACTGAAATTTTTATGAAATATATCGAATCTACCCATCTACACATTATAATCTACACATTAGAATATACTTCGAAAGCATTTTGAGATATAGTATCCAATTTTGGAGGAACTCGCCACAATCGCAGAGGATTTTTAAAATTCAAAAAAGGACATTTCGTATTCTGGCAAATGCACACAAAACTGATACATGTAAACCTCTTTTCAAAAAGTCACTTCTAAGTTCATATACTTGGAACACTTACTTTTATACACGAATAATAAAAAGAAAAAGTAACTTTCACATTCTCAAAGTTCGGCTAACTACATACCAAAAAGGACCATTTTACACAGGCATTCAGTTAATCAGTTATACAATACGTTACCAAATTCTTATAAAAATTTTCAGAGAACCACGGTCTTTAAAAGTAAGGTGAAAAAATTGCTATTGGACCTACATTGTATTCAGTTAAACAATTTCGGGAATTAAATAATTTTATAAAATAAATTTAGATTGTCTACACTACATAATATTGTACTTTTGCAACATTAGTCCACTATTTAATAAGATCTTTAAGATATAATTTGTTTTATATGATTTTACACTCCATTATATAATTTGTTATGCTAATACAAAAAACGTAGTGCCCAATTGATGTGTATCGGCGATTAGGGAGGCGAGGGGGGCAATTGCACCCCACTTTTTGACACTTTTGCTACGCATTATGCTAAACATTATGCACCAAGGGAAAGTAAACTATCCTTGCCCCCCAGTTTTTGCACCTTGCCCCCCCTAGTTTTGGAACCCAATCGCCGCCACTGTGTATACATAAATATGTATACAGGGTGGCTCAATAAGTCAATTAACACCCCCAGTACAAGGCCACTGCAGCGCGCAACATGGAAATGGTGATGCCCAATCGAGTTCAGGCCAAGGGGGAACCACATTGACGCCACCCACACGGTCGGCGGCCATCTTGATGTCCGCCATCTTGAATTCAACTTCAGAATTGTAAATGGGAAGGGGGTCGTGCGACATATCAAAATGGGCTAGAATTTCACGAGAAATGCAATGGTGAAGGTTTTTTCGACGTATCTTTAACCAGTAAAAAGTTATGACTGAATTCTTGTACCAATTTGCTCCTTTTCGAGGTGTTAGAAAAATGCCTTAAAATTTGTTTAGCGCATCGGTAATGCATCGAGATCAAAGTGACGTCTATGGAGAGTTGTTCGCATGCCATTGCACATTATTTTAATCGGATACATCCATGAAGAGCTGTGCATTATGAATGGTTGTCGCGAACAATTTACAGTGTGACGCTTCCATTGAATTAAAAGTCCTTCACAGTGACAAGGCTAATGTTTATGTTCATAAGGAAGTTTATAAACAGAATATTCGATGATTTTTATCTGATAACCCATTTTCGACAGATCAAAGCTGAATGGTTAGTGTTGGTAAGTTAATGGTGTGGCGTGCTGTGTGGAACACGATTCGTTAGTTAATTTTCCATCAACGGAACCATAAATGCTTAGGGCTACTTGGATTTGTTAAATAAACAGTTTTTTTCATCCTTGCTTATGGAAGAAGGTACTTTTTACAGAGTTCTTTCAATAGGGAAGAACACCAGAACACTTATGGGAACGTTATGAACCAGTTTTTGTCCAAAGTTAGTTATCAGATGACAAGGGTCACATATTCTGTTTATAAACTTCCTTATGAACATAAACATTAGCCTTGCCACTGTGAAGGACTTTTAATTCAATGGAAGCGTCACACTGTAAATTGTTCGCGACAACCATTCATAATGCGCATGGATGTATCCGATTAAAATCGTGTGCAATGGCATGCAAACTTCTCTCCCTAGACGTCACTTTGATCTCGATGCATTACCGATGCGCTAAACAAATTTTAAGGCATTTTTCTAACACCTCGAAAAGGAGCTAATTGGTTCAAGAATTCAGTCATAACTTTTTACTGGTTAAAGATACGTCGAAAAAACCTTCACCATTGCATTTCTCGTGAAATTCTAGCCCATTTTGATATGTCGCACGACCCCCTTCCCATTTACAATTCTGAAGTTGAATTCAAGATGGCGGACATCAAGATGGCCGCCGACCGTGTGGGTGGCGTCAATGTGGTTCCCCCTTGGCCAGATAACGATTGGTCATCGCCAATTTCAAATTCCATGCCGCAGTGGCCTTGTACTGAGGGTGTTAAGTGACTTATTGAGCCACCCTGTATATTGTGTGCGATGTCAACTATTGTATATTGTATTTTGTAATGAACAGGCACCAATGCCCCTCAGGGGTACTTGAGTGTGAAAAGTTCTCAATAAACTATCCGCATTCCAATCCTCAGTAATGAAAGATTGGCTCATTGTTGTCAGTGGCGACCTCTGCACTTGCAGAAGCAATTCATCTAGCAGTGGCGTATCCTAAAATTTGACCTTGTTTACCACATCAATTCTTATTTATCATACACCCCCTATCTAGATGAACTAAATGTAACAGAAATAAAATATCAATGCAGGCGTACAAGTAGAACAAAAACAGAAGTTCGACAACTTAAATATATTTTCAGCAATTTGGATATTTTTCATAAAAAAATCCCTTTCACCGAAAATTGGACCTGGATTTCCCTTCACAAAGGGAAATTTCCCTTCATATAGCAACACTGCCTCTTCACCGACTCACTTTTTCTTCAGCTCCCTCGCCCTCCCGGCGTACAATCGGGGAGGAACCCTGGTCATCAGAAGGGTGCGATGGAGACCGATCAGTGGCGTACATAAGCCAGTCTTGAACTTCTTTGTTTAATGTACATAAATTCGAGCTTAAAAGCTTGTTTTAATATTCTGCATAATATATAATGAGCGAATTCCCATATATTAAAGTTAAATGTATTTTTTGAAAAAAATGAAAAATTGGTTTACCGATGGAGAATGGAGAATGCACCACTCTCATGTAGAGTGAAGGATTATTTCAAAATATATATATGTAGACATATACGAATATTCTAAGTTGACGATCACTTTCGTATTAATGATTCATTATTAATAAATAATTTATAACAGCTGTTTTAAGTCAGCTAATAAGTACAATCGCAATTAAATGTTTGTATTCGCGCGATGCGAGCCAGAAAAAAAATATACTCAATATATTTATTTGCGAATCGACAACAATACTCGTGACAGGCGGCCTCCCCGATGAGAAGTGGTAACGCCACAGTCTTGTAATCAAGGGGTCGCGTGTTCGATACCAATCGAAGGCGCAAGGTGGCTCGGATCTTACATTAAACTGTAGGTCCAGTCCATATTAGCCTACTTATGCATAAAACAAAAACTCAAACGTTTATTCCTTATCAACTTTTTGTCTTCCTGTTTCCCCGTTTCGGCTAGCCTCATTGCCCGTTGTGGGATGTAAGGGGCGGCCTTCTTCTAAGGCGCCCAAAAAGTCAACCTCACTTCCACGTAGTGCACCCTGGACTAAAGACTAACGAGGCTCTGGCGACTGGCACTATGGCCAGTATAATTTTGTGTGTGTTGTCCTGTTTTTTGTCTTTGTGTGTGCTGAGTGCCCGTTTACAGCCTCAGCTTTTAACAAAAGTCAGAACATTTTAAGATTTTTAGTTAAGCAACGTTAGAGTTGTTATTTGTAATGATAAGGGTCTGGCCCCCATATAATGTGAAGGGAGCAAAATAGCCTAAGTGCTGACGCTCCCAAAATTTTAAATTCAAATTAAAAAAAAAATTCATTGCCCGTTGTAACCGTCACTCCTTACCCTAGCTATAAAACCACAGACCTCCAGGTCCCAGACTGGAAACGTGAGTTTTTTTAAAATGGATCAACTTGAAGCCAAAAATTTCGAAGCCAGAGGATATAATCATGGCTGCGAGCATACCTTCATATTTTCACTTATAACAACTATTTTGAAGATTGTGAGTCATTGCACCACACAAAATTGAAATTTTTAAGTTTACTAAGAAGGATATAACTCTACATACTCCATTCCACAAGTGAGAACAATAATTTCTTCATAAATATGAAAACAATAACAAGCTCTAATGCACAGCTCCGCCATATTTCTATCCCCATGGCTATGCGCAAACGAAGATGCGCGGCTTGAAACAAAAAGCGCGTCTTTTCCAGTCTGTAATTTAAATGTCTGTGTATAAAATCCATCTTACTTAGAAGAACATTGGTAGACTAGAACTTAATAACACTTTGTATTTGGTAATGGATTTTGTAACTTGTTGGCTGTGAATTGCGTACATTTTTGGAAAATTATACCCCTTTTACCCTGCAATGTAATGGTCGATTTGCAACACCGCAAGGAGCAATGACCTTACGGACGCGTAATAGTTGCCCGCGCAGTCATTGTCCACAGAATAACTCAGCCTGTGGGATTAGAAAAAGGAAGAAAGCTGTTCGTGGGAGAAAAGCAAAGCGGAGCAAGGTTGAATCGGAGAAATTTCCTGGTCCCATGGTCAAACCCGAGAACCGTGTGGTAAATAATGTCACCAAGCAGTTTGCAGCTGAAATTTAACCGAATTACCTAATCAACTCGATTGGGAAATGTTTCTTACTGCTTTCCTATTCATGTCTTGCCTTATGTTTGAATATATAAACACACATATGCAATATACTATATTTCCCCGAAAATTACGTCTTTTAAGGCATGAATCTTATTTAAAGTATTACTCTACTGGCCAGAAACTGCAAACTGAAAACCTTGAAGCTAAAAAAATGTATGAAAGGATGCCTCACCAATAAACCGTTATGTGCGTATATCGTCTTCGCCTTGTGATCAAAGGGTTCCAGGTTCGATACCAGGCTTAGGAACTGGTTCGGAATCCACTTTAAACTAAAAGTCCTGTTCCGATTAGTCTATTGTTGCATAAAGTGACTTAAAAAACAAATATTTTTATTACAAAATCTATACACAAAATAAGTGTTTTCAGACTTTGAACTGAAATAATATTTACGAAAACAAATAGTAATTTTTAATATTTCAACTACCGTTCTTAAAACGAACACAAATCATAAACGTTCAGTAAAAGTACGTAATTTACTCACGAGATGGTGCGAAGCTTCTAGTATTTTATTGGTATGCAGAAGAAATGTATCTAAATAAACTTCCAGTAATATTTTGTGCATATTTACATATAATAAATAATATTGATTGAAAATTATGCTTCTTGTTCTCTCTAAAAAATCGCTCAGAGTTTAGAATCTGCCAAATTTCTAATTACCCTGTCATAATATTTTAGAAATAATTATATTAAAACTGGATGCCAATTTACGACTATCATTAATTCTACTAATAGAAGTTGCCTAGAATCCTGGATAATATGAGTAAACGGAAGTATAGGAAGGTAAAGCATTCCGAAATATTTTCCGTTCAAAGAAACTTCAGAAACTTAAACTTAGTTTAAATTCCCCAAGTCTCACTTATCGCACGTAAGCCAAACACCTTCTCGTGCAAGCGCGGTATTTCTTGACGTCATGCTTTCGTTGTTAGGTTAAATGTAGTACGGCCTATTGTTTTTATGCTAAGAGATAAATCCTAAAAAGCATTCCGCACTTCCGTTAGAAGACGAAATACGGCGCTTGGCCGAGAATGTGTTTGACTTACGTGCGGTTAATCATACCCGTAAATTTAAGGGAACGGGTTTAACGCAAAACAGTTTACGGTTGTCGTTTCGGCAATTTAACATCGCCGTTCACTGAATCGTATACATATATCGAGGACCGATACAGTTACTTATCCGTTGAGATAAATAGCTTCTGAATGTTCAAAATAAATCCATCAACTTTTACACGTGTCCTTATCTAATCGATGTATTAAGTTAATATTCTCTCCTGAATAATGCAATTAATAAACATGACCAGTTCTCAATTCTTTATGATATTAGTGCCTCCCCGATGGCGCAGTGGTAGCGTCATCGCCTTGTAATCAAGGGGTCCTGGGTTCGATACCCGGTGGAGGCACATAGTGGTTCGGGTCACGCTTTAAACTGTACGTCCAGTGCCGATTAGCCTTACTGCACATAAAACGGACTTAAAAAACACCAAATTAATCAGTCAATCTCTATGATATTCTAGGAAAAGCTGAATATGCATTCATCATTATTTTTTAAATCTCAACTTTATGATCTGGCAGAGTGAAATGTAAGGAAAACAATAATATATCAGGCATTATAGCAGTAAGTGTGGACGTTCGGAAGTGGTCAAAGAGGAACGTGTCCCCCTGGAAAATGAATGTGAACCTAATATTATATATTTCACACATATAATTTCATTTCAGTCACTTTAATCTATACTAGTTATTAAAAGGGTATTGCAGGAGCATAACAACTTCAAATGAGTTTTTTTAGGGGCTAAAATTATCATGATAGAAAATTGGCGTTAGTTTGCCCACTCACCCCCTCCTCTGGAAAAGTTACCTTGCTTGCCCCTCCCTGGAAAATAGTCTGTGGACGACCGTGACAGTAAGTTATTGAATAAGACTTACTCCAAAGGCGAGTATGCTTCATTCTAAATCTTGAAGCTCGCTTAGTATATTCATTTAGAAAGTAGCAGTTAGGGAACCGGGCGTGTGTATGATAAATACTGTCCAAGACACAATACTTCCATTCCGCATACTTTCCAGGCGGACACTCTGTATAATTAAATATAAAACTAATTCTATCAACGAAGGAGTTAACTACATAATGAAGAAAGAGAAGTAAATTATTCGTGAGCTGATTTATGGAACACCCTGTAGTGAAACGGGGAAGAACATGCTAATAGCGACCTTGCACTCATCTTGGACCTCTTAATTACCACCAATCAGCGCATGGAGTGCGACTCTTAGCTGCGGTGAGATTGGTCAATGGTTAACAATGACAGCTGACCACCATTAGGACGTGGTCCTGTTGTTCCATAGAGAGCAGTCGTTTTTTGCAGGCCTACGGCTTTCCTACTGCTACAGTTTATACACTGTGTACGTAATGCCTACTGGTGTAAACAGTCTAAACAGTCTACATTAGTGACGGAGTTATGATTTCATTTAGGGGTTGTTTTTTTTCTAGCCAGTCCTTCCCAATAACGATATCGCCTTGTAATAATAGGGTTCCGGGTTCAATCGCCTACATTGCACAGTGATTCGCACCTCAATTTAAACTGTAGTTACAGTCTCGATTAGCCTATATGAGCTTACAGGGGAATAAAAACCAACTTTCTTTAGCGAAAAATAGAGAGCAGCTTGGGATATTAAAAAGAAAAAATTTGGTAATGTACACAAGACATAATTATTATTACCTCTTTTCATAAACCCTATCAATACACAAGTTACCATGAATATGCCGTTATGCTTTTGCAAAGTAAATTCGTAACAGATAGTTAACTGTTAACTATGTTAACTGATGTTAACTCAATACCATTGTACTTCTAGTTTATTTTACACAGTAATTGAAATCAATGTACTTACATTTTTATCATTATTTGTAACAGCAAACTTTAAAATTCTGTATATAAATTCCTCAGTAGGCTACTTAACTTTAGACGTTTTCTGTTACTGATTTAAAGTATAAGCGTTTATTTGATTGATTGATTGATTTAGTTTATTTTACTTCGCGTTTTGTGCCTCTTGGCTAATTTGCGAAGATGGGGATGAGTGATGAAATGATGAAATTGATGAATGGACATTCACAAACAACCAAGCCCGACCGGGATTCGAACCCTTGGCGTCGCAGCGCGATGTGCTAACCACTCGGCCACAGGGTCGGGCATAAGCGTTTATTTATTTGAAATATAATATGTAGCGTGAACATTACTTTGGGACGTAGTTGTACTAAATTTTCATTTTTTAATTCTTTGCTGTATGGGGCGACATCTTCAATTTAGATTGGAGTAGCGGACACAAAGAACCCTAATTTTATATTCAAATAGTAGATTATTCAATTTATGAAAATAATAATTCCTCCATGAATAAAACCTATATGGTTATTAAATTTAAGAGTACCTTATCACAATAAGGATAGTTCAAGAGTGGGCCAAGGCAGTGGCGGCGATTGGGGGGCAGTCACCCCCACTTTTTTTTCTACTTTTGCTCCCGCACTATGCTAAACCTTTTCTACCAAGGTAAACTGTCCTTGCCCTCCCCCAATTTTGGCACCTTGCCCCCCAGGTTTTGGTGCCCAATCGCCGCCACTGCAAAGGTAAAGGCGAATGCTCCTCAACAAGGCACTTCCCCCACCTGAGATATCTGGAAAAACTTAATGTAATTCGAATGAGGACATTTCAGCATGCAAACATGGATAAGGGGTGCCAGGAAAGACAGCAGGTCTGTTTGATACATGCGCATCGAGAAAAAATACAAAAACGACATTAAAAGTTAATCGACAAAGTGATAGATGTTTATGGGAAAGAATCTAGTCGAATCCAGTTTCTATTTTTAAATAGTGGACTCAAGTCTGAACTTGACACCAACTCCAAGATATTTTCAATCAAATGATTTGTAAAAAAAAACTATATTCAAAGGTAAAATGTGAGGTTTTATGATTGAATGGTAAGATATAAACTCTTACTCTGTCCCCAGCGCTCGAAGTGGAAATTCTTAGTTTGAAGGATGCTTTTTCTACTTTGGGGAGATGGAGGATGCATGAAGAACATGCAGTGAGTGGGGGATGCTTTATGAGAATTTTCTTAACTTAACAATCACCCCACTTTGAGCACTGATGTTCCTTCTGAGAAAAATTATCTCCAATCGACAAGTACGCCACCCCATCGAACAAGAAAAACTAACTAAATAGAGGCTCTTATTAACTCAAAGATTCATTTTTGTATTACATCTAAATGTGACTGCACTAGAGACAATATTCCCGCCTAACCTTTATTTCTGATGACGTCAGTGCTCGTCTCCCTTTCCCCCCGAATCTTTTGCAATTTTAATGAATTGCACAAACAAACACATTTTTGCACTAATGGAATGAGTACAATTTTGATTCTCTTGACAATAAAAGTTTTATGCAATGAGCTGTACTAAAATATTCAAGTTATAAATTGAATAGTAAAGTATCTTATTAATTTCACTATAAAAGATCATCAACATTAGTAATCATAACCTAATCAGGAATTGTCCGATTTGAACTAAATCAACTCTGCTTTTGTTATCTTTACTGAAATGTTTAATACTAAAGTTACTTTAAAAATCATTTACAGATGTCCCCACACCAAACAATGACACATTTTGATTGAAAGAAACATTAGTTACTAATACTTCTCATAATAGTAACCATAGAAATTGTGTAGAGTATGAAGTATGCTAGATAACGTAGCTATTGATTCAGTAAACAATATAGTATTGACATGTTAAGTAAAATTTAAATTATCACTTTAACATTTTTGTTCTAGGAATGGCATTAATCTGTAGATAGTGATAAGACTATTCATACATAAACTTAGTAGCTTATGGGAACGACCGATATATTAATCTCCCTGGCAGATAATTTTTATATTAATAAATACGTAATCAAATAGGACTTTACAACGTATACAGGGGACAAATATGTATTTACAAGACATGCATAAAGCTGTGATGTCAAGTATGTAGCTAAGAATTTTAGATTAATGAGTTTTTGATGCATGTTATGTTTCCACGCAAAATTGCTGTTGGTCAATTTCGACCAAGATGGCTACTTAGGCGTAGTTCGAAACATACTAGATAACTACAATGAATTACAATGGACGTTACATAGAACCGCAACATTGCTACATTCTGGTACACCACATCGTTGGGCACATCCATTGGCGTCGGTAAGGAGGGGGAGGGGGTCGAACGAATCCGTCGACTCGCCTGGAAATTGGTATAGTTTATTTCAAGTTACAGAAAAGTAGAAAGCCTGTTATTTGTATTCTTAACCCCAGAAATATATTTCATTTAGTTAGTATTCGAAGACAATAACCAGAGTAAAAATTGCATTATATCGATAAAAATATTGTAAAATATAGGAATCAGGATGTATTTTTATTTTCTAACATTTAATTGAAAGAATACAGTTTTCACAGTTCCAAAAATTATATAATTATATTTGACCACAGCATTAACTTCATGAGCAAAATTTCCCCTAACTTTGAAGACTTTCTTGAACTGTGCAGGAATCCTTAGCGTAGAAATGTAGTGCAGTGTGATAAAGCCAAACCACTCAACTTAGCTGGCACCAAAAATTACAAACTGTACAGTTACAATTAATATGTTCATGTGCAAAATAGCACCACAAATAACACATAGGAAAGGAACTCTTTTGAGAAATCTTAATGGTTGTTCAAATAGTTGACGGACAATTGCGATGAACACAGAATTGAAAGAACCGGTGGACAATTGCGATGACATTTTAAATCTTCTATCAAATTGAAGGGTGAACTTAACACTTTGTACAATACCTCTTACAAGAGAATTATGTGAAATATTGATATTTTCGTCTGGAAATTTGGTTCAATCAAGTTTTTGAAATGGGCTAGAGCCAACAGACACCTTTTGAAGTCACCCGTTTCCTCATATACTATACAAATACACTTCCCAACTCTCGTCGATTTTAATGTCACGCTTCTTCCTTTTCTGATCTTCTAGATTAAGTTCCATCCGCATGTACTTGATGTGGTGTCTTCTGCTTGGCTCTTGAGGCAGGCCAGAACAAGCCACCTATTTACTTTGTTGTTCCAACCTTCTGCAGCATTTTTAGTTCTGTGGCGCCTTTGGATAGGTTAGGTTGGGTCCTGATCGTCGAAATTATCCTACCATTAATTTGTAAAATGACCTTCACAGTCAAAATCATCGCAATTGTCAGTGATTTTGGCTTCATCGCAATTGTCCGCTATCGCAATTGTCCTAGATTCATTCCAATGACAGTCGTGCAGAAATCTTGCACATGTGAATATAGTGCGTATGATAGAGCCATACTATTCAACGTAGTTGCTACATCACAATTGTGAGACCTTTATACTACGACCTGTACAGCTACAACTAATATATTCATGGACAAAATAACACCAGAAAATTAACTATTTCTCATAAGTCACGTGGTTATGTTCTTACAGTGGTATAATTGGTGTGCCCAGAAATTATGTAAATAGAGGCTACTATTTTAAGTAGTCAGCAGTAGCGGCGATTAGGGGGAGCGAGCGGGGGCAGTTGCCCCCCACTTTTTTGCCACTTTTGCTCCCGCACTATGCTAAACGTTATGTATCAAAGGAAAGTAAACTGTTCTTGCACCTTCAATTTTGGTTTGATTGATTGATTTGTTATTTACTTCGCGTTTTGTGCCTCTTGGCTAATTTGCAAAGATGGGGATGAGTGATGAAATGATGAAATTCATGAATGGACATTCACAAACAACCATGCCCGAGCGGGATTCGAACCCGGGACACCTGGCGTCGCAGCGCGATGTGCTAACCACTCAGCCACAGGGTCCGGCTCTGGATAAGATATTAAGACAAAGTAACCTGATACGAATGGAGTACCAGACCGTTCAGAAACAGAATAATTTCAATGCACGACATCAGCACGGATGACCGATGAATTTATGGTTCATTTGACGCTTTCTAAATGTGCAAGGGCACTATCAGGCCCCGAAGTTTAACAAGATGGCTCCGAATTGCACCTGAAAAAAAGCATACCGGTTTCTAAATTCTTAATCCAATGCCACGCCAGTTTCCGAAGCACGACCTTTCTTGTTTTGAAAACTTTGAGGTTCTAGCACGGAGTGTCTTTTTCCGTGTTGAAATACTCCTGTCGCAACTGAAAAGATTTACTCAGCGAGGCATTGGCACATTTGGCTTTGTAGTTGTATTTTTTGTTCACGCCTGAACTTGAACTGTGCTGCAGGACAGCTTAACTTTGCAGTGGCGTAAGAATGGTCTGAATCATTGAACGGTGAAAATTTAATGTATCACTCCGCGCGTAGGGTGATCGGCAATTGTGGCCAATTAAATTGTGGTTTGTAGTGAAAGTTCATGAGAACGAGTCTGATAAGTGATAACAGATGGTGCTGTGCGAAAAGACACACATTGAAACATTTTGAAAGAAGTATACGTGTTGTAAGAAACTATTTGCATTTACAATAATTTGTTTGGAATTATTGTTCGAATTTGTTCCTACAAATGAAAGGATAATTGTTTTCTTTACTGTTTTAAACGAACTATATGCTTGTTTGTTGCATTAAAAATGTTAACAGGTTTGCTTTTGAGATTAGGCGTACATTGCACAGCTGGACAGTGGACCTTTGCTTCAAAAGAAGGATACTTTAATTTCACTTTCATTTATGTTTCGCTGACCTCCGTGGTGGAGTGGTTAGCATAACGCACTACAACACCAGGGGGTCCCGAATTCAGGTCTAGGATTAGGCAAATGTGGCAGAAAAGTGACGCTTAAGAAAATCGTATATTTCCAGGGTTTACTGCTGGAAGAAGTTAGTGTATGGGGTTTTAGGGAGGAATTTCCTCAACAAGGTTGAGGGACGCTGGAAGCTTAAACAAAAGCACATTCTGCAGATCTACACAATTTGACAGTAAGGGAACTTTCAGACCGAAGCGATAAGCGACACATGTCGCTAGGGAACGAGCTAATCAACAGCAACGTTTCACACCAAAGCGGCCTGTCAGGCTACACAAGCCTGCATTCGATTGGTGAAATTCTCAAGCGACTCGAGTCTCTTTGGTGTGAAATCCCCTTAACCTCTTAAGTAGAAAGAAAATATAGCTAGCTTTAATGCTTATTTAAAATTGCCCCAAACACATTCGCATTCATTTTACCATCTAGACGAAGGGACGGATCTCAAAATACTGAGTCAAGTTCACGGGGTATCTACATAAATATTCGTGTATACTGGCCAAGTTGAGTATCTCAAACCTCAACCGTTCTCAAAACACTTGTGTTCATGATAGTCGATGAAACTCGTATGGTTGGATGACAAGACAGAAATCCATGTTTTCTTGTTAAGATGCCTCATGCCTCGTTAGCGTGCAAAGACCTTTGGAGCGGCTTTAATAGAGGTGTTCGGGATTTATCCCGAGTGTCTAAGTAAGGGGGAAGAAGGAAAACTCTCACTTTAGTAAGGTAACATTTGCTGGATCTATCAAGTCGGGCTCGTACACCAGGAAAACACATACGTACCCATCAGCTGTCTCCAACTGCTCTCACACTAGTTTGCGCTAACGAAATTACCGATTCACGACCTGTTTGTCAACTGAACTCTTCTCTCGACGTCTCACCTTTTTCATCACTGTCTCTTCCAGAAGTCGAAAGCCATCCACCTTTTTATCTTCTGTCTTGCCAAGAGGCAGGATCGTAACACGTCTGCACCACAGTAGATAGAAAATGAGTCCAGAGCAATATTTTCGAAATTCGAAACCACATGCATAAACGTTGCGTAATATCCTATAATCCCTCGCACAAAATATTATTAATGTAAAATGAATTCTATCCGAAGTGCACTGGCGTTGAATATTCGTGTTTTGATCAATTTTACTCACACCTCGAAAGTAGAACCAGAATATTTTCCCTGAAAAATCACAAAACCTACATGCGCAAGAAGTATATTACATTAATCATATAAACCCCAATGAAGTTAATGGAAAGATAATAGTTGATATTTCCCTGAAATAAACTTTACTAATCCGACCTCATTTACGTTTTCATTCAAGATTTCAATATCTTCTTACCTACTACAGACGAGGAATACCTTTAACTACTAATACAGTGGAACCTTCATAACTCGAACTTCAACATCTCGAATTCCTCGATAAGTCGAATTTTTTGTAATCCCCTTGAATTGTCCATAACACTCAATACTAATTTTACCTCAACAACTCGAGTAAAACCTTGATAAGACGAATTTTTGTACAGTTTATGGGATGCCGTTTGAGCTCAATAACTCGAAGTTAGAGTAAGAAAAACCTGTATGAGTCAAAGTTTGAATTCTAATCTTCTCTATAACTCGAATTTTTAGTCGCACGGACCTCAATAAGTTGAAGTGTAGGGTGCGTACGTTCTTAAGTGATTTTATACAGTATGTACTTGTAGTACTGTACATACAGTACTCTACCAAATATTTTACAAAATCAATGTTGTACGTATGTACGTAGTGCATTATAAAGTTTTGTTCAATAAAATTTATTTCTACGTACGTTGTACTGTACAGTATACGCATTAACTTAAAATGATGCTACATACGTTATAGGCATACGTAGTTCCGACGTTCAGGAGGGTCAGTAAACTTTAGACCTCTATAACTCGAAATCGACGATTTTGGCCCTCAATAACTGGAGCCTTGGTTTTTTAATTTTTCCCCTCAAGTTCGAGTTATCAATGTTCCACTGTATTCATTGAGGACATACATTTCTAACCATCTTGGTTAGATTTTCGATTTTCACCACATAAAGGAGATTCGGCCCCTCCTCGCCCTTCATAACTAACGATTCTGATATCCTAGCACTTTTTTGGTGATATTGAAAACAATAAACATGAAAGTATCAAAGAAAACCAATTTTCGTTATGATTGAAAGGCCTTTAAAAAAAAGTGAAAATATTTTGGCACCCGCCAAAAAATATTTTAGGACCCTCAATATTTTATGCACAATTGTAATATAATTAAGCCTTGTTTCCATATTAAAAAACACTAAGTTGCTGACCAAGGCCGTTTCAACCCTGTATCAGGGTATTTCTCATACTTAGTCTTACTTAATAAACTGCCTTGGTCAGCAACTTAGTGTTTTTATGAACAAGTTTTAACACATAATTCAACTTGCTGAAATTTTAAGAAACTGTGTTTTGTACAACTATGCCTTCTATTTACTACGTATCTAGCCATTGGGATGGCGAAATGTATTGCATAATACTGCACATAATCATGTTTCCTACACAAGAAACTCCCTAATCGGTTTAGAAGCATTCACATTTGGGAAAACACTAATTACCCACGAACGAAACACCATCCTAGCATTCTTCGGAAATAGGCGATTAAGCAATACGAATATGATTTACGTGTCTTTCCCGGTTGTTTGTCCGATACCTAAGCACCTATTTTTCAAAGATGCGTGCAAAATGGTGATGGGTTGTCGGTGTTTCATGATGACCTTGCATTCGTCAAAGCACGACTTCCCTGGTGCCCACCTGGCAGACGATAAACCAGCCATTTGTCACGGACGCCTCTAAGTGCCCAAGAACTGCAGTTTTGCTAATTTGCCGTGGAAATAGCACGTGCAAAAGTGAGGAAATTATAACTGCTAGTGATACTGGAATCGTCCAAGGTATGAGAGCGTAAAAGAGAATACATGTATATCCATGACAGCTTCGGGCGAACTTTGCTAATACTTATTGTAAGTTTTATATGGGATAATACAGAGAAGAGACAGACCCCCCTGAAATCGAGACGAGATAGAAACTTTGGTTACTTGGCTACCAGTGATGTGCGTCTACGCGTAAACGATAGTCTACATTCTACACGTAGACTATTTTATACACGTAGATTACGTAATCTATGTAAACAACATGGCGAAAGGTAATAACTTAGCCAAGGGCGCCGTGGAATTAAAAGGAAATTATACTGCGTATCAGTTGCTGATGTGTGAGGAGAACTTTTCACACTCTTTCTTCCAAATTCGAACAATTTCTCACCTAGAAAGATACCTAATATAGGAAATATTCTAGTGTTTTATGGGAAAAAGACCACTCTTGCCTCACGACTGCCATCTGTTGTCTTTTTTTGCATACTATTTATCTTCTTCCATAGTTGATGATAGAAGAGAATAGAAATTTTGTTGTAAATAGGATTCTTTTCATTTCGTTAGGAACCAATATATTTGAAAATGTCATTTTCTTTTCATGAAACTTGAAAATTAATTTTATATTGCACTTTAAATTGTCAACGTAGTTTATGTAAACTACAACCCAATGTAATCTACGCGTAGTCGATTACGTGTAGACAACGCATGTAGACGTAAACTTATAGTCTACGGCACATCACTGTTGGCTACTTAACGTTACAAAACAAAATATGAAGAGTTTCAGTTTGCCAGCTCGTCAATTAAATAAGCAATTTATCTTTTAAATTTATTATTAGATGAAAACCTTGTAACTCTTATGACAGCCTTTCGTGTTGTAGTTCTCTGCACGCTTTGCATCGCAATCGCTAACCGGGATGTTGCAGGAAATGATTTCGTGTAACTGTAAACAACATTTTTGGAAGCATTTATGCTAGCAAAAATCCTAAGGGAAATACTTCCGTCTAAAGCGTGCCTTACACAAGCGCTCTATAACTTCTGTATCTCATGACAATGCAATGACTAGCATGTTCATTTTCGCCTAGGGATGTTGTGGGAACTTATATCATGGAACCAATATATTCATGGACCAAATAACACCAGAACTAACACAGGAAAGGAACATTTTTCGGAAGTCACGTGGTTTATTTGCATTAATTCGTCCTTAGTGGATGAAGAATAATTCCATCCACTTGCCAGAAATAGAACTTACCGAGGCAGCAAGTCGACAAACAAACATCAACAAGTGATTGTTACGTCACGGTTAAGATCAGAAGACGCCATGATTGGATTTAGCTTCCATCATGAAGGTGCCAAGTTCAAGGTTGCTGATCAGTTCTCAGACCAGTTGGTTGTCAGTTAAGACTTCTCAATTAAGGCGGCGAGAGTGTGTTTGCTTTATTGGCGTGTTTGAGTCGACATGCAACGATAAGTAAAGGACGAAGAAGAAGAAATAATAGCCTGTGTACACGTTTCAGAGAGTTAATAGTTACTTTGTGTCTATTTTTAAATCAAGTTTTTAAATATCTCTTCCATGTATTGGCCATATATTTTCCAAACGTTCAAATCCATTCTGAAACGAGTTGGCCAATTTCGACCAAAGGACGAAGCAGCTCTTTCATATAGCCTATTTAGCTGAGTGCACTTTTTGCACTAACTAACTCTCTGTCATTCTTAAACCCGACGGTTTAAGGCTGCAGCAACACAAACCTTCCATCTGTCTTCATCCTGGGCGAGTACAATCCAATCTTTTCCATCCTTACCGATTAAAAGCCCTTGATTACAAGGTGACGACGTAACCATTATGAACAATTGAGATTAAGATACCTAATTCTATGGCGGATATCCTAGTAATTGTTCCTCCCTTCTAAAAAAAATACTATTCAATTTAGCCTACGTAACGCATTGAAATTGTAGTCGCTGTTGTCCAGTCGGTAAGGCTTCTGACTCCCAAGCGGAAGACATGGGTTCGATTTCTGGGAGGAGTGATTTCAGGTGCGAACTTAACAAGCAATGTTTCGGCATAAAATGGCTCTGGGGATTACCCAGTCTTTAATAAATTGGTATTTGGTGGATGAATAAAGACGGCCGGAGTGTGGTGCTGATCACATAACCTCCACAACTGGCCGAGATTATGAATGTCTGGAGCCTTATCTTCACAGTCGCCTGTATGCCTTCACACACAGGGTATTTAAAAAGTCTGACACCACAAAACAACTCCGTTATTAGTTCTGTAAGAGATAAAGTGAGGACGATATTTAAAGGGTTTTTCTACCAAGTATGGTATGGTTTTGGCACAACGTAATTTGGCAACAATGCATTTTTCCTTTACATTAAGGCTAGTAGCAGTGTACAGCCCCAACAGTGCATTAGTTTGAAAACCACATATTTCCAACAACTTTCTCCTCTTTCCATTTTTAGCTATCTCCACTAATAACGGAGTTGTTCTATGGTGCCGGACTTTTGACTCACCCTGTATGCAGTATATATATGTCCTAACAGAGTAAATTTTGGGGTACAAAACGGTACCCTGGTGGGACTTTACGTTCACGTACTCAATAATATGAATGAGAAAATGCTGATAGAGACCCCGTTAGGAGCTTTCATACCTTAAGTGCAGTGTTTCCAACCTCAGCGAAGAGCAACTCGATAGACACCTCGTCATCTTCCTTGCATTGCGTTAACTTGAGTAACGTACTATTTCTGTTCATGGTAGGAACTGAAGCAGAATCGTCTAGTTCTACAAGAGTGGCTATGATAAGTTATCTCGCCACACTTTAACAGTCCGGAAAGCAATTTTTACCGAACGGGACAATATTATCAGTTGACAGGGTGAGTACAGAATAAACATTCCAGGATGGAGAGGTTTAGGTAAATATAAATAGTTATCTGCATTGTACATTGGAAGTCAAAACCAGATTAAGAAGCCCAATGCATTGTTCTCTGAAGCTGTTAATGATGGCACCATTGTCCTGCAGTTATTATACGTTGTTAGCTAAGTCGCGACGATGAGAGGGGATGATGAAATGGATATGTATCAATCACATCCAAACATGGATGTTTTTTTAAAAAAAGATTTTTAGTTTTTAAGTCCACTTTATGCACAGATAGGCTAATCGGGACTGGATCTACAGTTTAAAGTGGGATTCTGCTGCAGGTTAAATCACACTATCACGCAAGCTCTTCATTACGAGAAGATCTTAGCCTTCTCCAGTTTGTTTGTGTAGTGAATATATTGCAACTATGAAACATATTATATTTCAAATATACCAATTAAGCCTTGTTTCCATTGTATGAAAAACTCAATATGCTGACCAAGGCAGAAATTTATTTTATTATAAAACATAAACTAAACGTAACGTTTCAACCTTCTAGCAAGGTCTTCTTCAGACTCTGCACCACGTACAAATGTAACAAGGTACAAAACAGAACGATATATATACACAAACCTGCTAGAATGTTCCAGAACACCTTTCTAATAGTCTGGAGGGGAGTAATGTTTGTGTAATGTCCTGTTTTGTACCTTGTTACATTTGTACTTGGTGCAGAGTCTGAAGAAGACCTTACTGGAAGGTTGAAACGTTACGTTTAGTTTATGTTTTATAATAAAATAAATTTCTGCCTTGGTCAGCATATTGAGTTTTTTATTATATTTCACTGCAAACTTCATGAAACATACAGAGAACAATTCTTGCAGGACTTGCACAAGAGTGGACATCAAGCGCCACTGACACTACCTTGTTTACTGACTCCTCCTTCATCCTCGATGATCAATATTCTTACAATATATTTCAGAAAGTCGAAAATAGTGCTAAGAATATGTAATGAAATGATTTAGTTATTTATTACAGAAGTAAAGTGTGTGTAAATGTCATATGCATGTGTATATACAGTCATTATAAATTGTTAACTGGTGCATGGATTATGTCCACAACCAAGAAACAGTTCATAAAATGAAGTGAGATCCGAACCACTATGTGTCTCCATTTATGAATTTCGCTTTTCCAGTTATTTTGGTCAATCGCGACGACGACGATGACAGTGCTCGAAGTGAGGGTAATGTGGGGTATGGTATCCCCCAGCTAGCAAAAATTTCGCAAGGCTGTCTGCTACAGGGCGTCTAATTTGACAACAGCGCCACCGGGGACAAACAACCAAAACACTGACGATGTTCTCCTCGTCAGAAAAATAGATAGATTTCTGAATTCATTCGCTTACTTAATAACTTTCCTAAACGTCTCGTATGCGGCCATATTCTTAATTATTTTAATTTACTATATACATCATTCTATTTATTTCTTTTATAGTATTTGAACTCTTCTTTTATATATTTCTCAATTTACTATAATATATATAATCCCTCTCCTCAACTCCAAGTTTTTTATAATTTCCTTTGCTCCTCTTTATATAGCGTGCTGCCATCTCTCGTCGATTCCGAGAAACCATTCCTCCTTGCAACTTTCATTGTCTCATCGAAACTGGCACGTGACATGTCTCATTGTCACCATGATCACCCACAGGAGCATCCCTCCACCTAAACCCAAGCCTTGACTAAACATCCCCGGAGCTACCATTTTCTACTTCAAGAGTTGGATGATGGGAATGAGTAATGCCTAGATGAAATGTTGAAGGTTTTGTCAGGAAGAACACACGCGCCATAAGTGGGACTCGAACCCGTGAACTTCGGTTGCGAGACGGAGTTCACAAGGAGGAAGTGTCATCCTACAGCCTAGAAGGTAAGTTTCAAAGCACCGGAAATGATTTTCACTTTTTATTCACAACTCGACGACAGTGCGAAGAATCAAAATAATTGGCAACTTTCAAAAGTTGTCATCGTCCCATCCAACTCGCCAGTTTGTCCAACGGGGAAAAGCGCTCCATCCGGGTCCATTCATAGAATCGGTCCCTTAGGGGCATAAGTTCGCATGGCGCGTTCTTATCACTTCCTCAACAATGGCGATTGTTAAACCTCTTAGCACTGTTTGCATAACCATTGTACGCACGAGGTGTGAATGAGATGGAGTGGGGCATGTCTGACCTTGACAGATTGTTTTCCGGACGGGTGTGCAATGCAGCTTGACTGAAATTGTTATCCAATAATCAAATTTGCATGCTGTTGCATAATATATATTACGACCCCACACATTTGTTCCGCTAAATTACCGTGATGAGAAAGATGATTCCATATTGCCAGCATTAAAGATGGCTACATGTCCTACGAAGCAATGCCAGATTTTAAAAAGGAGGTTTGTAGTCTGTGATAGGATTTGTGAAGCAGTGATGTACATGTTTCATACTTGTAACAAATGATGATTTGAAAAATATAAGTATCCGCAAGATTAATCGAGGTAACATATGTCATACACGAAGAATAGCTAGCTACACATACACACGATCTTATGACGTTATTGGTTTTATTCAAGGACATGTAGTTTACTTTTACACACATAATCTTGTTTTGTTTTTGATAGGAGGCATATATGAAGAAAGAAGTCTACAGTGTAATAGGTAACAGATTGAGACTTTAGAAGCAGTTTTATTTATATTCTATTTCTGTGCATGTGATTCAAGAAACATATAACGAAAAAAATATAGCCAGGACATTTACAAGTAGTATTTCTCCTTGCATAGCAAAATTTCTTCAAATGTATTCTGCTATTTATTTCTGAATATAAAATTGAAGGTGAGAAACTGACACAATTGGCAACTTATGAATCTAGATTTTCAGAATCAAAGTTGATGAGGTATTTTATTTTTTACAGATACATTTTAAAGTTTAGGAACACATGTATTGTATATTCGCAATCTAAAGATGAGCTCGTTTGAAACAATTACAACACACTGCTCTTCATGGATACATAATTTTGACCATCAGAGTTGACCTTTGCTCTATTCATGATATCCATGCTCTAGTGAAGGGATACTCAAACTTTTAAACTGGGACACCACGAAACAAGAAATCTTACTTTCAACGTGCTACTAAGTAATGAATGATAAGGGATTTTCAACAGCAACATTTCAAATTGCATGATTATATTGCCTAATAGCAGTGACTAATGCTGCACTTAAGTCGAAGCGCATCATGATGCATTTTTATGCACCTTCCTGCATCTTTCTCCATGATGCACTTAAACGTTTGGTGTGAGATACAGACTTTATGCATTTTTTTTTGTATCAGTTGATGCATTTACTTTACTGTGTGTACATTTTCTCAAAGATGTATGCGGAAACTGATAAACCTATATAAAATTTAATCATCCAATTAAGATTCTAGTGCACAGCAAAGAGTTACAAACTCTATTATTGCCTCAGCTAATCAAAGAAAGTCAACAATTCCTATCACAGCAAGTATTTAGTCAATATTTGTGATATAACTAATCTGTAAACATTGAATTGGCATTTCGTATAAGGTTCCTCAATATTTCAATATCTATACATATATACATACACATATATAGACAGTTATTGAAATTTCCTTTTATAAGGGACAATGTGCCGGCCGCCCTCATGGCGGAAATCGACCTCCGTGGCGGAGTGGTTAGCAGAGCGAGCTACAACGCACAGGGGTTCTGGGTTCGAGTCCCGGGTAAGGCATGGGTATTTGTGTTCGTCCAGTTGATAAGAAACAAAGAAAAATGTAAGAATTGAAAAGTGTAAAAGTGAGAAAAAGAGTGAATGGTGGGGGATACCTCCGTGTAGGGGGTATTTCCTTAAAAAAAAAAGAATGGTTAGTACATCGCGCTACGACGCCAAGGGTACCGGGTTCGAATCCCGACCTGGGCCTGGATGTTTGTGATTGTCCATTCATCAATTTCATAATGTCATCACTCATCTCCATCTTGGCAAATTAGCCAAAAGTGGCACAAAAAGCGAAGTAAAATAAATCAAATAAAAAAAAAATACAAGGGCCAGTGTGAATTGAATAACAAACACCGGTGATATGAGTGAGCGTAGTACTAGGCATTCATTATTGATTTTTCTTATTTAGAGTCGCTTTCCTGCCACCTTTGGCTAATCGCAACGATGAGGATGATTGATGATGTAATGATGACGGGACACAGAGGACACCCATATATCGAGGTAGCGATTCGAACCCGTAACTCCTGACGTCATAGCGCGCTGTGCTAACCGTGATTGCTTGTGACTGATTCGTTTTTCGGAGATGGCTCGTTCACCTCTATGGTGTAGTGGTTAGCACAGAACGTTACGACGCCAAAGATCCCGGGTTCGAATCCCGGCCAGACATAGGCGATCTTTGTCAGTGTCCCTACAAATTATCACTCACCCTCGTCGTGATGAACGAAAAGCGACGCTGAATAACAGAAGTCAAATAAAATCAAGATGGAGGATTTTAACTTACTAAACCTGTAAACAACTGGTACGGGCTGCAGAGATACCGTATTTAAAAGTAAATCAATGCAGTAACAGTAAATGTGTTTACGCATGCAAGAGAGGAAACTATTGTGTAAGTACTACTTTTAAGCAATACCGATCACGAGAACAAAATACTGGGATATATTCTTCGATTTCTTCTTCTGATACCTCTAAGTGGCCGATAGTAGGAACAATTGCAGAACAAATTACCAGGTTATTCCTAATATATTGGCTTCATGTTGCAGGAGAGTGGTAACGAGGCTCAGCTTCCAGGACGAGTAACCTAGAAATCTGTCCTCCTTAACTTTTCATCTCCCTTGTAGGCCTACTTCATCTCTTTCGGTTTCAACTTGGCTTTAACTGTTAGAATCGAAACAATACTGCAGCAGGAATGATGCTAAATATGGCTGATATATTCACTTCTCCTCGCAGTGTATCTGTACATGTACTTATCTAGTGACATCATACATAAGGGTGTTCGCATTCACACCCTGTAACCTGTAACGTTATGCATGCTGGAATTGTAACACTGAAATCTTCTATTGTTTCATTGCTTAAGGAAATAAAAAACACTACTTTTCATTTATTAATTGTTGTAACAAACCGGGTGATTACGATAAAAGGTCTCCTACTCGCAGAGCCATCTGGCGCTCGTTTGAAAGCAACTAATTGCGGTGAAACGTGGTATAGAGGTTATGCATATCATGGAGAAATGGAATACTCAGGGGGTAAAAAAGAACTTCAGAGAGAAAGAGTTCATATGTCAATGTTAGAAATTGTCAGTGCTGAAATTATATCGTCTGACTGCCGCGCGGGAGATCCGAGTTCGATTCCCAACATGGATGATTACAGGTCTGAATTTATCTAGCAATGTGCGGATCTCGTGTTCACCCAGCCTCTAATGAATGTATACCCGGGAACAAGCCTGAAATGTAAAGACGGCCGGAGCGTGGTGCTGATCACATCACCTACACAAATCGTGCATGTGTGGGGGCCTACTTCCGCACTCCCGCCTCCCATATGCCTTCAACGGTACGTTGCAATACTCAGGGTCCGGCATCGTTGGCGAGGTCGTTAGCATAGCACGCTACGACGCCAGGTGTCCTGGGTTCGAATCCCGCCCCATGCATTGCGAGTATCCCTTTATCAATATCATCAAATCTTCGTGGTTAGTCAAAAATGGCAGAAAAGCAAAGTAAAATAAACCAAATAAATCAATCAAAGTCATTAGCAGTGGTAGCTTTACACATGTGTACCTTTCAAGAAAACTACAGCCCAGTGAAAACCCTTTTATTGGTACGTGTGTATCCATTTAACACTAGCTCATTTCATAAATATTTATTCTCATCAATGTTTAGTGAATGCATCCACATGTCAAGCGTGTCTGACAATAATGCAACAGTTCTATTGAATGGTTATCAAATATGTTTCAAACGTGCTCACCTCATTCTTATGCATGATACAAACAACGATTCGCTTTTGTTTCTCAATTAGGCACGGAGTAATTCATGAGCTCCATGTACTCGCTCAAGTGATGATGCAACGTGTGACAAATTCCTGCTGGTGTAAGTGGGACTCAAATGGTTTTATTCAAAAAATAAATCACGCGTTTATTACATGTCGGATTAATTAACAATTATTAAATTTATTAGTGAAAATAATGCAATAAACGCAACGTAAACCGATATGTATAGTCAACATCAATAAAAATGTGTCACGTAAGTACCTCCTGAAATACTAGTTTCAGTGCAACGCGGTGTGTGTGTTACCTAATTCTACATTGATGACTAGGGAAGGGATTTTAAGGTGCAGCACCTTTTCAAAAATATAGCTGTTTTCATACCGATCGTTGGAGATACGTATTTTAGGACATGAAATCAAGTAAAACGAACACACTTTGTTGCACCTTTTCGTGAGATTGGCACATTTATCCCCTTTTCACTCCTTCTTTGATGCTTCAGCACCTGCTTCCTTCATGTTTTGTTAAATATTGGACAGAAAAATACATGATTTTTCACTCTTCATGAGCATCTATATAAAATCCTACAGTCTCGTTTCGTATAGCAGAACGAGAGCTGTAAAATGATATAATATAATCATTGCAGCCCCAATAGTTCCCAAGATAATGTAGCAAAACCCGCGACAGAAAACGCAAACTTCAACAAAACCCATTCGGCAGAACCACCGTTTTCTATGCGGTCCGCGCGTATAATCACAGTTCTCTCCGCGGTCCGCGCGCATTATATACAGAAGGCGCAGAAAAAGAGAGCATGGAATAAAGGCATTGATCAGCACTTTTTCTTGCACGTTTTTTAAAACATTTTCAGCAGAATTTTTTCCCTTTTCCGACCATAATTTTGCACCTTAAAATATTTTCCCCAGTGATGACCGAATTTCGTTTTACAGTAACGTAAGTAACCTACCTCACTATACTATCCACACTAGTGTACATAGGATTTTCTCCGGGAGGGCTGCAATTGTAGCATATCAGCGTTCTAGGATATGCTACAAAATATTTCTCGTCATTTCGTTTTCAAAGTTATTCAAAGCAAAAATGAAGACCGTTGTTCATTCTATGGCGTTCTTGAAGGGGTTCATTTTCCGTAGCTTAGCACAACGCGCTACGATACTAGAGATCGAGGATTCGAATCCCGGCATGGGCATGGGTGTTATGTGCTACTGTCTCCTTATCAATTTCATCATGCAACCAATCCTCATCGTCGTGATTATCCAAAAGTGGCAGAAATGCGAAGTAAAATAATAAAACATATTTTAGTGTTACTCTTAAAGAACAAGTTTATATAACAGTAATAGCTTAAATTGCTACATGATTTTTTTCAATATAGCTACTTATTACGTTATGTAGCGGTAACTTAAATAAATTCTTGTCAACAATGAATCGAACTATTTTAAGATGCTTATGTAATCAGCAGGGAATGGATTTTAAGGTGCAGCATCTTTCCAAAAATGTAGCTGTTTTCATACCGATCGTTTGAGATATGTATTTTAGGACACTTTGTTGCACCTTTTTCGTCAGATTGGCACATTTATCCCCTTTACAGCGCCTCTTTGATGCTTCAGCACATTTTCCTTCCTCTTCTTTCATGTTTTGTTAAAAAAATTGGACAGAAAAATAAATGATTTTCAATTTTCACTATTCTTGAGCAGCTACATAAGCAGAACGAGAGCTATAAAATAGTATAATATAAATTACACCACGTTCACCATAAATTAGCTATGTTATTTTCTACAGTGTTGAATAAACAATGTTAATGCAGCTGGTTTAGACCTGAATATAGGCATTTTATCAGCACATTTCTTGCACCTTTTTGAAAACATTTTCAGAACCTTTTCTTCCCCCTAATTTTGTACCTTAAAATCGGTTCCGTAGCAATCAGAATTAAGGGTTCTGCTCTATCCAAGGGGATCCATCCGGTTCGGAGCGCCCGGCCCTGAAGCCTCCACTGGACTCTTGATCAGCGCTTCGAGTCCCATCGCCGCTATTTTTTGACTTTTTGTTTATGTACAGTCAGCGACAATAAAAATAGGATACTTAGATTCTGAAATACCCATCTCCACGCATGGAATTATGTGCTGCCTAACCCAGCCGAACTTTCTATTGAAAAGCTGCTATTCAAGTTGGATTATTTATTTATTTCGCCTTATTTCCCATGACGAAGATGAGGCTGTGGGGGCTTTGTCTGAAAATTACCATGGTTACATCCACATTTTTTATTAATGTAAGCATAAACGAAGAATAAAACTATTAAGAAATGGAAAAGAAAGAGAAAAAGTATACACAAAAAACTACCGCTGTAGGGTTAGGAAACACACACACACACGCAACACATTGCAGGGAAGCGAGTATAACAGGATATAAATACGGTTGTTAAAGGTCCAAGAATTTTAAATAAATTAAATTCAGGTTCAGGAGATAAAATCAACAAGTGTAAACAAATTCTCGACCGTGAAGTGGCCTCACCGATGGCGCAGTGGTAGCGTCGTTGCCTTGTAATCAAGGGGTCCCGGGTTCGATAGCCGGTGGAGGCACATAGTGGTTCGGATTCCACTTTAAACTGTAGGTCCAGTCCCGATTAGCCTTACTGTGCATAAAGTGGTCCAGGAACAGTTTTTCCGGATGAGTTTAGATACGGTCCAGGAAACTTTCTTCAGGATCGATTTAAATAAGGTCCAAGTTCCGTATTGAAATGTAAGAATACGTAGCTTGGACCGAATTTAAATTGTGCGAGAAATAAGGTTCCGGTTCTGTTGCGGAACCATTAGAATTTATGGGTTCTTGGACGTTCAACAACCCTGGATCTAGGTGTCCCATTTTTATTGCAGGTGACTGTACAATGGTAAATAAATGTATAAGATTCGCTGTTTTGATGTGATAAACATCGCACTTCTAGTGCTGCCATCTATGATAAGAAAATTTAAGAAGACTTACGTTTAGCTGCCGAAATCGTTGCATCCAGCATCCAAATCGAAGAATTACCCGGCGGAAACTTCAATGGGAAGGAGGCACCTCGTATCCAGTTACCCGAAAGGGTCTCGGAAAACGCACAAGCTTTTAAAAACAAGCAACAACGTTCACTGTTAAATCCCAAAAAACGGCTCACGACTAGAATTCACGACTTCCAATCGCTTGCAGATGACGTCCTCGCCAGTCTATTTCGCTTGTATTATCCGACCAGTTTTTTTTTTCCTCCGACTTGTTTGCGCTTCACTTTTACTTGCCCCACTTCCTCATTTCCCGCGAGACTGTGAGAAACCCTGTCTGAAGATGGCTTCGGAGACCGTCCAATGCCGTACGAGCTGTCACCGCCGTAACAACCACCCACTGCTCTCGTAATGTGGACGTCATTGAGAAACGCCGGGTTCCGTGGGACTCCGCAGCCCGCTCCTCAAGTACTGCTGTTGGGAAATTCGATTATCCCCACAAGAGGGTCACGTGGTGGTATATACTGTGTGGCACGCAAGCATGTGGGACCCAATCTGTACCCGACGGCTAGAGCCGTTGCTATTGGATGCTGGATCGTGAGGAAATGTCCAACAAATTGGCGTTATCCTTAAGATTTTTGGACAGAACTTCCATACAAGGTAGATTGATTGATTTGCTTCATTTTACTTCGCTTCTTGTGCCACTTTTGGCTAATTTGCGAAGATGTTGATGAACTTGATGAATGGTCACTCACAAACATTAATTGCCAAGCCAGGGTTCGAACCCGGGATCCCTGACATCGTACCGCGATGTGCTAACCACTCCGCCACTGGGGCCAAACATACAAAGTAGTGTCGTGAAGTTGATTGATTGATTGATTTTCATATGGGCACATCACCACAGCCTATTTTTCCCCTTCACAAAATACGGAGACCAAAACAAAATTGATTGATTCAATCATTGATTGATCGTTTTTCTGCCACTTTTGGCAAATCGCGAAGATGACTAATTGATGTTAAGTCCACTTCATGCATAGATAGGATAATCGCGACTGGACCTACAGTTTAAAGTGGGATCCGAACTACTGTGCACTGCGCCTCCACGCAACCCGGGACCCCTTGTTTACAAGGTGACGACGTTACTAAATCGAGATGAGGATGAATGATCATTAGATGAGAGAGATGACGGACGAATTACAAACACGTATGGACAGCATGTAACAGAGGTCCCACATGGACCATGGGCCCGGAGCATTAGTCTGCAAAATGCAGTGCAGGGTGTACTATGTGGAAGTAAGGTTGACATTTCAATTCAATGGTCTTTATTGGGTGTCTTGAGAAAGCGCCACCCCTTGCATCCCGAAGACAAAATTGAGGACAGGCTCCTAACAACCAGAGAGCCTCGTTGGCCTGAAAGAAGTATACTCTGTCCCGGCTATCTTTGGAACAAGACTGGAGCGACAGAGAAGGGGGGATCGAGTGGGCAGAGAAAAGCAGGTAACTGCAGTCGCTTTCCCCTCCACGTAATCCCATTCCCTCTCACGTGTTCATTGTTGGAGCCGTCTCGTTCACTACTTGCGCAGAGATTTGTTTTCCTTCGCTTACTCCAGAGATGACCGGGACGGAGTATAGTTATCGGGGTGTATTGCGGGAAGTGCCTCTTCAGAAGGTCACCGCTTACACTCCAGTGTCGTGAACTTTCTGGAACCTTTATCTTGGTTGTGTTGTAAAGCGATTGATACAGAGCCGAGCGCCTATCGGATTCACCACCGAAATTATCCGGGCTCGACTCCCGGTCTCGGAACAAGATTGTTTGTTCTCTGGTGCTCGTTCGAAGCAACTGATTGCGGTGAAACGTGGTATAGCTACAGGCTATTGAACGACAATAAATTTGGAATATTTAAATGGAAATATGTCGTTGTTTCTTGAGGTGGAATCAGATTCCTGCTGCTTTTGCAGACACTCTTGTGCCACGATGCTTCCAAATCTTACACTTCTGATCTATAGGAACCAGTGGCCTTGCGAGTGACGAAATTCCTACCAGAGACGCCTCTGAAGGGACGGTGGCAGTTAGGCACTTATAAGTTGGTGTCATTCAAGATTTACGACTCAAGAATTGAGGTACATTGCTCCTGCCAAGTGGCTCAACTTCGTGCGAATGTTCAACGAGAGAATAGTCGCTGGATTTTTTTACGGATCTTATTCGATCGTCTCATTCGAATACGTTCACCAGCATCTGCAAGATAAAGAAAGAGTCTGTAGGGTGTTTCTTTGCCTTGGAAGACATTTCTGAATGTATCCAGGAGACCAGTCTTTCTGCCTTAGTTCCAAATGTTCTCAATAAGCATGTACTGTAGTTCTGCCTTGGTAGGATGTGAGTTGACAGCACGAAAGCTAAGTATCAAGTTGCAAGATAGAGACATGTGCAGTATATTTATAACTAGGAACCCGCCAGCGTTGTAATTACTATTTATACAGGGTGTCTCACAAGTAATAGCGCAAACTGACACATGTGAAAGTACACGATAATGGAAGCAAAAATGTCTCAATAAATATGGGTCTGCAAACGAGCCGTTTTCGAGATAATCGCGAATGTGTGATTAGAAGCCGCCACTGACTTCGTCCTAGTTGGTAAAATGGTATAATGTGTGCGAATGTGTGGTTACAAGCCGTCATTGATTGCATTTTGTAAACACCGGGTGCTTTTACTCCTTGCACGGTCCGAAGTTTTGCTCTTTGTTTACAAAACAGAACATTTCCGAGAGGTGGCGTTCCAATCAAAGAGAACATTCATGTTTACAAATAATGAAGTCAGTGGCGAATTCTAATCACACATTCGCGATTATCTCGAAAACGGCTCGTTTGCAGACCCATGTTTACTGAGACTTTTTTGCTTCTATTATCGTGTACTTTCATCTGTATCAGTTTGGGCTATTACTTTTGAGACACCCTGTATTTATGCATTTGTTCACCAAAAACAAGTTGTAGTAACTTGTTGTCTTCTAACGGGGTAAAAACACTTACAGAGTCGGTCATTATGAAAGACTTTGAAGACGATGTCAAAGACTTGTCCACCTTGTAGGGTTGGTTACAAAATCCGGGTTTCAAATTATCCGATATCCGTTTCGGATGCAATGGATAATCCGGATAAGTAGGATATTTGAATTATCTGGATATTAGGATAATCCGTGAATGGAGATCGCTATTTACCTTTTCAAGTCCAGTAAGTTTTTCTGGTAACAATGGTTTCGTAAATTAAATAAATAATTACCAAATAAAAGTTCGAGATTATCCTTCACAAATGACCCCACATTAAAACATAAGTACTGAACTTGGTAATGCAGAGATCTGCTTTAGAAGAAAGAGGTAAACATTTAAAGCATATGCCAAGATTCCGGATAATCGAACATTGTGTGACGGATTTGTAGAGAATCCATACGGAAGAGAGAATAGAATAGAATCGCCTTTATTGAGCGGGCGTATTACGGCCTCACGGGTCGCTCTTACATGTGGATCGGATCAAGCAATGGGGGACAACGGTATGGGCAGTGGCGTGCTCAAGGGGGGTTGGTGGGGGTTATAACCCCCTTCCTTTTGGTCCAGTATTTCTAAAAAAAATAACATCAAATGTATTAAAAGATGGCAAAATGAGAGCTGACTACCAGAAAAAGTGTACGTAACCCCTCCCTTTCGAAAATCCTGGGCACGCCACTGGGTATGGGGGAATCATTTCTCCATATATTTGCACAGTGGCGTAGAACATATCGCGTGACCCTGGGCGAGATTAGAATACGAGGCCCACATCAGTTCTTTAAATTTTAAATGTCAATTTGAATCGACAGAAAATCATCAAGGATACGTCAGCAAATTATCATTTTAAATATTAATAGTAATAATACATTACGACGAAAATTATATTTAATTATATGTCATAGAGAAATTTGCACTTGACAGCGGTATATTCTTGTAAAACACTAATTCTTTAACCAAAGTAGTAGTAATAGGACGTTTTTAAAGATGTTCTTGAGGCATTAAGACATAACTGAAATATCGTTAAATATGCTAAATTAAAAAAAAATCAGAAATGCAAACTACGAATCTTTGAACATAACCTATATAATTTTAAATGAGTTTCTTTGTTTCCTCCTCTCAAAATTTGTAGGATGTAAATATATCACAAACCAAGAAAATATCGAAGGCCGCACATAAAATTTTTACGTAAATGTTTCACATGAGAATTATTTTTTTTTACTTTTTTCGGTTCCCCTTAGGCTTAAGACCCCGATCGCCTATATGTTACACCTCTGATTTCACGTATTCATTCAAATTATAACGTTAAACTAGAATTTAAAGTCAAATAAAAACAGAATGTTATAATTTTATTGCCCGAAACAAAATTGCTTTTTCCATCTATTTTTCTCACTTCTATTTATTACATTTTCGTATCAACCCCATGGGACGCGAGGCCTCGGGTGGTCGCCCACTTCGCCCACCCCTTGCTACGCCACTGTATTTGCAACACAACTACAACCATTTTCGTCTCGAATGGAAATAATCTAAATCTATGACTTCGAGGTCAGATTCGAACCACGTTGTCAAGGCAGAATAAAGCATTAGATTAGAACAATATCCGCACGTAACTGAAATTAGTATTTATATCAATAATTATGAAACATTAGTTTAATTCAATCTATGTTGTTGTAAGAAACTAGCATTCATGAGAATAAAGGGCAGGTTTGTCAGTTCGTTTGTGTGTATCTCCTCAATATACGACCATATTGATATGTATAATGCATACAGTGCTATCTCTTGATGATTTTTACGTAAGTATTTTCATGTTTCTAGATTCAAGGATTTGGGTTGTAAACAATTAATAATGAGAAATTAACTTCTTTTCAGGGTTAAATTTCGGAAAATACGTTCTTAAGCAGGTGATTATGTATTAAGAGGTACCCCAAAACATACAAGTTCCCAGATCTGTTTTTGGGTTGTACTGTTCGTTATTCAGTGAGGACACAAGCAATACCTTAGTACCTTTGACATTATTAATAATACCAAAAGTGATAATTTTGCTTACTGTTTTTGATACTTCACTTTACCGCGCATATCATTAAATAAATAACGTTTATTACCTGGGGGAAACCCTGGGGGGGGGGGTAAAGGCGGTCAGGGGCGTGGTGCTGATGACATCACCCCCACTCATGACCGGATCAAGAAAGTGTGGGGCGTTACCCCCACACCCCCCTATACGCCTTCATGGCGTGGTGCTAAGCACAGGGGAACACTTTACCTTTTTTTATTACCTGTCATAATGCTAATGTCGTCGGATTGTAATCAAGGAATCCCGTGTTCGATATCCAGTGGAGAGACATAGTGGTTCGGATTCCATTTTAAACTGTAGGTCCAGTCCCGATTTGGTACAAAAAGTGAACTTAAAATAAAAAAAACACTCAAACTCTGTCTATGACACCCTTTAACATGTCCTTCCGCCGATCCTGGGCCTGAATCTCGATAACCAACACCTTACACTACAATAATTCACGGCACTGGCGTTCGCAGAGGGAGCTTATGGGGCTACAGCCCCTTCAAAATTTTGAGCAAATCAGCATTTTTAAATATAAACTGTGAAGAACTCGGGAAAAACCAGAGTGGTAAATGCAACCCCGCTTAAACTAACCCCAGATAACTATTTTTGATAGTGGAAAGTTCCAAATATACGGAATATTTTATTGCGTACGCCGCCTCACTAGAAGACAGCTGTAGCATCCACCCTACAATTCCAGCTCCCCTAGAAAAAGAAAACCTGCGTACGCCGCTGATTCACAGGTATTGACGCACATTGCAAGGCAGTGTTCGCCTCATGTGAGTGAAAACAGATTGAAAATTCCATGCTTTTTTGTCGGCATTGACAGTGTGAAAACATCGGCACGCAGGGCGAGACACACTGCACCCGTAATTACTGCATCTTCCTTTCTCCCGGCCACACCCGAAACAAATTACCATTCTCGAACTCACAGAGCGGCGTTCTGGTTCTGATCACCCGAGCGAGCGGAACGCTTGGCCGACATTCGCGGAATAAAGGTGTCTTTTGTGCAGCAGCAGGAATCAATGCGCAGCCCGGAATCTTCTGTGCTGTTCGACCTGAATCTACCTGTTTTCACTTTCGAGTGATGGCAGATATGCAAATACTCGTCATTACTGCAATGGTTCCGTCTAGTGTTATCGTTCGAAACCCAATACGAATCGTCCGAATCTAATGGGATTCGAACACTGGATGCGATATCCGAATCTCAAATTTTGAACCCATATCCGAATCTGAAATTTGGAACCGAAATCCGGATCTTAAATTTAGAACCCCTATCCGAATCTCAAATTTGGAACCCATATCCGAATCTCAAATTTGGAACTCATATCCGAATCTAAAACTTGGAACCCATATCCGAATATCAAATTTGGAACCCATATCCGAATCTCAAATTTGGAATCCATATCCGAATCTCAAATTTGGAACCCATATCCGAATCTCAAATTTGGAACTCATATCCGAATCTAATACTTGGAACCCATATCCGAATATCAAATTTGGAACCCATATCCGAATCTCAAATTTGGAATCCATATCCGAATCTCAAATTTGGAACCCATATCCGAATCTGAAATTTGGATCCGAAATCCGGATCTCAAATTTAGAACCCATATCCGAATCTCAAATTTGGAACCCATATCCGAATCTCAAATTTGGAACTCATATCCGAATCTAAAACTTGGAACCCATATCCGAATCTCAAATTTGGAACCCATATCCGAATCTCAAATTTGGAATCCATATCCGAATCTCAAATTTGGAACCCATATCCGAATCTTAAATTTGGAATCCATATCCGAATCTCAAATTTGGAACCCATATCCGAATCTCAAATTTGGAATCCATATCCGAATCTCAAATTTGGAACCCATATCCGAATCTCAAATTTGGAATCCATATCCGAATCTCAAATTTGGAACCCATATCCGAATCTCAAATTTGGAATCCATGTCCGAATCTCAAATTTGGAACCCATATCCGAATATCAAATTTGGAACCCATATCCGAATATCAAATTTGGAATCCATATACCAATCATAAATTTGGAACTGATATCCGAATGTCAAATTCTGGGGCTACAGCCGGATTGCGCACACTTTTCCGGTTTTATCAGTGGTATCTGATAAGCCGTTGACAAGCTGTCGCAATGTACAGGATTGCGCACAAAGAAATGAGGCGATGTTGTCAGATGTAAAATGTTCTCAAGCCGTTCTCACTTCTGTTGTGTTTGTTTGTATGTGTGTGTGTGGACTTACACGTGTTTTTGCAGTCATTAACCTAACCTAACCTAACTTTTGAGTTTGAGTAAATTGGTATGATTTACTATTTTATTTCTAATTTCTCTCTCTCTTCTTGTCTAAATATAAAAACAATTTTGCGCACAGACTTTAAAGCTATCAAAGTAGCAACGTTCGATCAAAATCTGCGCGCAAAACAGGTCAGTGAGATTTGTGCGCAATCCTGGATCTAAAGTGTGCGCAATTCGGTTGCGGCGAATTCTGGTTCCGGTATACGATTTGATTGATTGATTGAATTGGTTTATTTTACATCGCTTTTCTGCCACTTTAAGTTAATCGCGAAGATGTATATGAGCGATGATATGATGAAATTGATGAAGTGACACTCACAAAGAACACCCATGCCCAGGCCGGGATTCGAACCCGAGACTCCTTTTGTCGTAGCGCGCTGTGCTAACCACTCCGCCACGGAGGCCGGAGTTCCGTTACACGAATCTCAAATTCTGGACAGATGTCCGGAATGTCAAATTTTGAACCGATATCCCAATGTAGAGTCTCGGTTCGGATTGCCCAAATTGGGGAGTAATATCTGAATCTCAAATTCGGAGCCGATATCCGATTCGCAAATTTAGATCCTAATCCTCAATCCGATATGAGCATTCCGAATTCTGGATCCCATATCCGAATTTTTGAATCCTATGAAACTTTGAGATCGATCCAACGCTAGTTCCGACAGCCAAGATCAGATACAAAAAATCACTCTTGTTGAGCATAGTGCATACCCAACCTTAAAAGAAATTTCAAAGTCACATAATTTATGGCAGTTTCTAAGCTAGATGTACTCAGTTTGGAAAATTACTTTTGAAAATCGCCTTGAAAGTTCCTGTTCTTTCTATCATCCATATTCCTTCCATATTGGGATATCAGGTCAATAGTTCCCAAGGTTTGCGGATGAAGGGGAGTTTTATTGCTTAGGCCGAGGGGAGTGAAATGTAGGATAGGCACTGTGATTGAATATTGTGCACATTTCTTGTTGATATAAATATATGTATCATCAAAAGTGGTATGGATTGTGTAGTAAGGAAAATATCAGTAGCAGTCAATTAAGACTTCAAAATATGTTTCAGAATGTCGTATTTGCATGACGTTTCTAAATGTTATATTCTACGTTAACTTAATCCCCCGCCCCAAACACACACATAATTTACCTTCATTTTATACTGTTCAATGTTTGAAAAATGGTTTACAAAGCTCTGAGACCCCCTGAAGATCAGTTGTAACTGCAGGCCTGCCTGGCCTGAGAATGGACGAGTGTCATTTTCGACGCGATTACTATAAAGAGACAGAAAAGGGGCGTAAAAGAATCAAAGTAACGAAATCTTGCATCATTGAAGGTGCCAACGGCCTCTTAGAAGTCACGCCAGCATTGTCCACACACAAGCACGTTGGCGTAATTCACACAGTAATTTAATTTCTGAACTTTTCCTGGAAGTACAAGTAACACCCTAAATGAATGAAGTTTTGTCCTTCTTTGAACGAGACGAGACTATCCGAGAAGACGACTCAATCTCGTCTCGGCTCAATTCTTGAAGACAATAGTCTCGATCGTAGCTCTGCGCAAATACGTAGTTGCCTTCCCAACCGGCAACACTAGGTTTTTATGAGGTAAGACAGAGAATATTACTTGTTTTACGCTTTGTATCGCATATATGTATAAGTGTACAGCTTGTACAAAGTATTCAATGCAATAAAACAGGACTCACTGTAGAAACAGCTTGTACAATATATTTTACAGTAAGATATCCCCTTCCTTCCCCACCAAATGATTGCTCGGCGGAACAATAAAACTAAATATGCACACAATTATATACTTTTCAATGTTTGGTCCTGTTTTAAATTGAACACCCTGTATAATAATAGAGTAAACAAATTATCAGGGTTATTATTTAAAAAATATCTGAAACACAACAATGATGTTTGTTGTATAACAATAAGTAAATCTTGAAGTTTTGTTTCTCTGCGCAAGACTTTTGTATACACGGTCATTGCAGCGCTGGTGCAGTTATAACGGTCAAATATTGAGTGACAAGTAATTAATCTAATTGCCCGTTAGTAGGAATTAATTGCAATTGGTATTATTAATATCCGTCGCGAATACAGGTGTCTAGCGAACTGCCTTAGCCAACACTAGCTTGCTCAACCACCGTTTTTCGCCCGAATTCGGATTTACATGCATTCTTATGGGAATAACAAGAAAAATGCAACTTCTAAACCAATGGACCGAATTTGATGAGATTTCAACCAGCGGAAGACCACATCATGAAAGTACTGATTCCAAGATTTGAGCCTAATCAGAACAGAAATACGGGAGTTATGAATTATTAAAGATTCATCGCTGAATTGAAAGGGAGAAGCTACCCTACTGAGATGCCTTTGCTTTTCGTGACTGACTACAATGGAGGAAGAGTTAGCCTAATCTCTGCGCGAGGGGCTGCTACCAAAGGTTAAGGACCGGAGTGAGCATTGACCAGGATAGGAGGACAACGGTCAAAGCACCAGAAACAATAAACAAGCACCTGATCATAGAGGGTAGCGCGTCACTACGTTCAAATCTGGAATAAAAGGGATGATTTGAAACAGTTTTGCACAGTTTTGCCTACAATCGCCACCGGAGTGTGAGCTACGCGCGACCGAGCTGCGAGTTGCAAGCAGACTCGAGGTCTGGATTTGTTTTCCTCGAGTGAGTGTTTCAGAGCCATGGAGTAGAGCAGAATAGAACCAGGGGATCCTTCTCCCCCTCGCCGTCAACGCATCCGTGCACATACGTGTGGTTATGTGAGAATAACGCCAGACACGTCCACCTGTGTCAATCGTCCGAAACAACGTCCTAAGTAGTGAAAGTTAATAACATTTGATATCCATGTGAAACCGCGAATGGCTCATCGCGTATGTTCGTCTCATCGCCCAAGTCGCGTATCTGTACTTACGAGTGACCGCGAAGAACTGACCTATTATTGCGCAAGTTGTCGTATGGAGTCGACAGTGAACGAGTGAAGCCAGGATCCGATGAGGCCAGATGGAGCCGCCGACTGATCCACTTTCGCCAACCAGGACAACCGCGAGGTGCAACAATGGAGCGTGGAGGCCTTCCGAAACTGTAGGACCACTTCCACCCAACCCAGGTCAGAGGGAATGCAGCGAAGGTAAGATCCAACCATGTGCGTGTGTGAGAAAGATGACGACAATCTACCGCGAATCTGCGTAAATCAAATCATTGCTTAACTTAAATCAGTGCTATGGCATCCCTAGACATCTGTTTTCCGGCGGAGTAATCAAATGTTAAAGATGAGAGTTAATGTTAACGGCAAACAATAGTTCATTGAATATATTTATACCTTCAGAAAAGATAGAAGGGGTTCGCACAAGGAACAATTATTCACTTTATGCTTAAAATCCTAAACGATAAATTGTAAAAGGCAATGTAGCCAAGACATAGCAAGAGTATGGTCAAAGTAGTAATTAATCTAACCTTTGTATTTGTCATATTGTCGCAATATGCCATAGAATGAGAGAATGAATGTGAGATCGAGTGAAAGAGGGCAAGATGTAATGTGTATTTATCTGTGCTTTAATATATATGTATATTCAGAAACACCGTAGTATTATGTAACGTCATTTCAGGTATTTAAAATCAAATCCTCCTAGGTTTATTCTTGGTAACTCCGACTGTTAGGCACTTATCCTGACCGTATTATATTTCATGTAATGTTTAATTCGCCCAGCAGGTGAGGCGAGAGATTCTTCGATGTTGCGTTGCTAAGCTCAGCTCAGTTGAGTCAGTTGAGTTAATTAGATTATTTATTAAATTAGCAGCCCGTGACAAAATATGGCGCCCGAACATTCGACGAGTAGGCGAATAAATATGTAGGCATATAAAAAGTTGCCCGAACAAGCGACGAGTAGGCAAATAAAATAAGTAGGCAAGTAAAAAAGTACGCCGAATAATCGACGAGTATGTGAATAGACAAGTAGGGGTGTAAAGAGTAGGCCCGAATAATCGACGAATAGGCAAATAGAAGAGTAGGCAAATAGGAAGCAAATAGGAATTAGGCTCGTAGAACGATGTTACAGGCAGGCTAGTAAGGAACCTGGAGGTCACGAGTATTCTAATTAGTTGCTTATCTACTCAATGTGAATTTTATTAAGTTTGATTGTAATGGTTAACAATCAGTTATGTCTATTACCCAAAGGGATTTAATACTTGTTGTTAAAGAGAGTTTTCAGCCTACGAATGTCTACGACAGGGTACCAGAATTTAACGCTAAGGGGGAACTAAGATTTTTTTGTTGAAAGTTAAATAATTGCAACCTGTAACTGAAAATCCTGATAAGAATCTATCAAGACGTTTTCATTTAAAGTAAGAATGTGTAATTTGTACGGTGATTTTAATTAACTGAATATGCAATCGATGTGTAGCTAGAACCATTTGTGTGTTTTTTATGGTGTAATAGTGAAATAATTTGTCGCGACTATAGCATTTTTCCATAGCAGAATTATTAGAGGATTTTATTATTTTATTAACAATGGGCGTTATTAACTTCGGACGATAAAGGACAAAAGGACACGCGTTATGACACGGAAGCAGGTGAGGGGTGCGATCCCCGGGATCTGAAACCAGAAACCAGGAAAAGAATTTTGATATCTTTTTCCTTCGGCGATAGCCAGCCACGAGAAGAAGAAGAAGAAGAAGATTGGCATGCAAAGAACTACTCGTCTCCGCCAGAGGTTAACGAACAATACCATGGACCGCCCAGGGGCTGAGAATTCTACAGATGCAGGCGCTTCGTCAGCCGGAAACGTTGATAAGGATCTAGGGAAAGATCAGTCGGCAACAGGGTTGCCAGTTCCAGAGAAGATGGACGTGCAGGCCATGTTCTCTCAGCTAATCAGCTATATCCAAGCCAGAGATGAAGAAAGAGATCAGAAGAGGAAGAGAGAAGAAGAAGAAAGGCGGAAGATAGAGGCTGCCGAAAGGAGAGAGCAGGAAGAAAGGAAGGAAGAACGCCGAGAACAGAAGGAAGAAATGGAAGAAAGAAGAAGAAAAGAGTGGGAAGAAAGATGGGACCGCCGTTTCCAAGTACTGCTATCCGAAAGTGACCGAATGAAGGAGAAAGTACTTCAGTCGGAGAAGGAATGCGAAAGGAGACATGAAGAGACAAACATTAATGTAGTCACAATGGAGAAAGATCTGCGTGTAGAGTTACATCAGGTTCAAGAAACTATTGGAACGCTGGACGCAAGAACGACCGAGAATCAGACGGGCATAACCAGCCGATTAGAACGACTGGAAGCGGAGACACGTGAATTGAAGGATTTCCAAATCACGCGACGGAGAAGAAATGAGGACGAAGAGATTCGCCGATTGGAGGCAACGTCCAGGGATGCGAACCCAACTCCTTTGCTCGTCGCAGCAGACGTGACCAACCAGCTGACCTGTCAATCAGCACCAACTTCCTTAGATCGCCAAGCAGCGCGTGACGTCATCGGCCGGAGCGGGAGCTCGCCGAGCTTGAACGCTTTCGCTCAGCAGGAGACACGCAGTGTTTCCAACCCGGAGTCGAATACTCGCGGAATATTCTCAAAGGTCAGCCTAGATCATTTTCAAACGTACAACCCCGATCACGACGAGATTTTACCGTCAATCTTCATAGGGGACTTCAAGAAAGATTGTTTGTTGTACGATGTCGATAGCCCAGACTGCTTGAGGCTAATGCGAAAATTACCCAAAGGGAATGCAAGGATCTGGCTAGAGCAGCGGAATCCGCCATTCGATATATTTGAAGAGTTTGAACAGGCATATGAAGTTCTTTCCAACCCTGAGAAACGGAAGCTCTATGACCGGGGACCACAGTTTTTGAGCAACGAGTGGAAAAGCACATTGCAGGACTACGGAGTGAAAGAAATGCTAACCGCCCCTTATCCCCAGCGAAGCCAGTACAGCAATCACCGTCCACAACAACAACACTTCAGAGATGATAGAGATGGAGAAAACACGAGATGGCAACACTGCAGGGGTCAAAACAACCCGAGTCAAGTTGAGAGGAATCGTGCTGTGAATGCGGTTAGAACAGTCGTGTCCCCACAGACTGGTGCTAATTTACTCGATTGGAATAGACCGTCTACTAGCCGTAACTTGGACTCACTCTGCCCGGATTACCAATCTAGACGAAGTAGACTGAGGCATGAACAGCGATCTCTGGAGCAGATAACCGATATTCAAGGCCCGACGGGAGACTAGAAGACTCCTTTGTCAGTCCGGCTCATGTCAAAGGAGACACTGAAGAAAATATTGCACTAGAGCCACCCCGATTGTAAAGTAAACAATAGGAAAATTAGAGATTATTTTTTTTGATATTAAAAGGCAAAAAATGTAGACCTTTCTTATAATTAATGCAAGAAGTATGCAAACATATGTGTGAGAGGGAACAAATTGCAAATCAAATATTTACTTATATCTTATTTAGCTTATTATTCAGTATTCACATTAATATGTATAAAACTACAGGGTGTATCCAAAGTTAGTATGTATGTAGTAATACATTGGGATTTCGATGTCAAAATGTACTTTATATTGTATTCTTGTATACTTTATCATATTTGTTTATATTCTCATAATTATGCCACAATTGCAGAAAGTATAACTTCATTCTAATGTTGAGTTAAAAGTTATACAGTCCAGGGTTCGAGTCCCTATTCAGACGCCTATGTGTGCGATCATTAATAAATATCATTAATATGTGGTATGAATTTTTTCCTGTCACTCGCAAGTTCGCTCTGAAAAAAATTCATAATTAAAAGGAGGGGAATGTTATAACGGTCAAATATTGAGTGACAAGTAATTAATCTAATTGCCCGTTAGTAGGAATTAATTGCAATTGGTATTATTAATATCCGTCGCGAATACAGGTGTCTAGCGAACTGCCTTAGCCAACACTAGCTTGCTCAACCACCGTTTTTCGCCCGAATTCGGATTTACATGCATTCTTATGGGAATAACAAGAAAAATGCAACTTCTAAACCAATGGACCGAATTTGATGAGATTTCAACCAGCGGAAGACCACATCATGAAAGTACTGATTCCAAGATTTGAGCCTAATCAGAACAGAAATACGGGAGTTATGAATTATTAAAGATTCATCGCTGAATTGAAAGGGAGAAGCTACCCTACTGAGATGCCTTTGCTTTTCGTGACTGACTACAATGGAGGAAGAGTTAGCCTAATCTCTGCGCGAGGGGCTGCTACCAAAGGTTAAGGACCGGAGTGAGCATTGACCAGGATAGGAGGACAACGGTCAAAGCACCAGAAACAATAAACAAGCACCTGATCATAGAGGGTAGCGCGTCACTACGTTCAAATCTGGAATAAAAGGGATGATTTGAAACAGTTTTGCACAGTTTTGCCTACAATCGCCACCGGAGTGTGAGCTACGCGCGACCGAGCTGCGAGTTGCAAGCAGACTCGAGGTCTGGATTTGTTTTCCTCGAGTGAGTGTTTCAGAGCCATGGAGTAGAGCAGAATAGAACCAGGGGATCCTTCTCCCCCTCGCCGTCAACGCATCCGTGCACATACGTGTGGTTATGTGAGAATAACGCCAGACACGTCCACCTGTGTCAATCGTCCGAAACAACGTCCTAAGTAGTGAAAGTTAATAACATTTGATATCCATGTGAAACCGCGAATGGCTCATCGCGTATGTTCGTCTCATCGCCCAAGTCGCGTATCTGTACTTACGAGTGACCGCGAAGAACTGACCTATTATTGCGCAAGTTGTCGTATGGAGTCGACAGTGAACGAGTGAAGCCAGGATCCGATGAGGCCAGATGGAGCCGCCGACTGATCCACTTTCGCCAACCAGGACAACCGCGAGGTGCAACAATGGAGCGTGGAGGCCTTCCGAAACTGTAGGACCACTTCCACCCAACCCAGGTCAGAGGGAATGCAGCGAAGGTAAGATCCAACCATGTGCGTGTGTGAGAAAGATGACGACAATCTACCGCGAATCTGCGTAAATCAAATCATTGCTTAACTTAAATCAGTGCTATGGCATCCCTAGACATCTGTTTTCCGGCGGAGTAATCAAATGTTAAAGATGAGAGTTAATGTTAACGGCAAACAATAGTTCATTGAATATATTTATACCTTCAGAAAAGATAGAAGGGGTTCGCACAAGGAACAATTATTCACTTTATGCTTAAAATCCTAAACGATAAATTGTAAAAGGCAATGTAGCCAAGACATAGCAAGAGTATGGTCAAAGTAGTAATTAATCTAACCTTTGTATTTGTCATATTGTCGCAATATGCCATAGAATGAGAGAATGAATGTGAGATCGAGTGAAAGAGGGCAAGATGTAATGTGTATTTATCTGTGCTTTAATATATATGTATATTCAGAAACACCGTAGTATTATGTAACGTCATTTCAGGTATTTAAAATCAAATCCTCCTAGGTTTATTCTTGGTAACTCCGACTGTTAGGCACTTATCCTGACCGTATTATATTTCATGTAATGTTTAATTCGCCCAGCAGGTGAGGCGAGAGATTCTTCGATGTTGCGTTGCTAAGCTCAGCTCAGTTGAGTCAGTTGAGTTAATTAGATTATTTATTAAATTAGCAGCCCGTGACACAGTGTTGAAGAAAATGGCGACTTTCACAGATGCAGAAAAAGCAGGCTGTGTCTTCAAGTTCCATGAAACTAAGTCCGCAACGACTGCACAGCGATGGTTACGTACTACCAACAAGAAAATCAAATTGCCAGTGGCACAAATCGTTCGTTGAAACAGGTTGTGCGCGAAAAAACACCGGAAAACCACCCAAGGTGGAAAATGTTGTAGGTATGCTAGAGACACGCGTTCGGGTCTCCGTAGAACCTGCATTTTTCGCTAAAATTTCTACATAGTACAGTGGGATCCATTAGTATTACCCTACAAATTGTCCATCAACATGTTCGTGCACTTTATTTGACTCAATAAGAGCTTCACGAATTAAAAGAAAACTCAAAACAAGCTGTTGACAACTTCTGCACCAGCATACATAAAAATCCATTAAAAAAAACACATAGAATGTGAGAGAAAAATTAATGAAAATAATCATGGACAATTTGCACGGTAATACTCATGGATCCCACTGTATATCTCCTGTGTGTGACAAATCGAAAGGTAATTTCATGTATAAATTTACTCAATTCTCTATTTTCTCATTGAGGACAAACACAAGCAACCGTGTCTTACGAGGGATTCGAACCCGAGACACCTGGTGTCGTAGCGCGGTGAGCCAACCACTTCACCATCGAGTGGCACAAATGGCACCATGGAGTCCATTGTTTGAAACAATGCAGATGTAGGATTTCAATGCATTCTTGATTCAGAGCCCAAAGATATCACACCTTGTCCCATCTCGAAGCCATCCCTGAACAATATGCTAGGATCTGTATTTAATCCAGCAAATCTTTCCATCTTGCCACTTTCTTTTCCTCGTGCCCGCTAGATGCCACTTATCTTTCGTATCCCATCTCAATTATTCGACCCCCAACCAGACTATCAAAAGAGGAGATTTCTCTTCATGGACAATTAGCACAATCCACCATCACGCTATGGTGTAAACCCACTTTCTCCACGGGACATTTCGTTCAAGGTTAAGCACGAATCTTCCCGCAGTAAAATGTTCGTCGTGTGAACTTGAGGGAAAGGGCATCCCCAATGCCACACATTCTGTTCATTCCTGTGCTATCCTTATATTCGTGCGTTGATCGGAACAAACCGGAAGTACGTCACTTGGTTGCAGTGCTTCCAACAACGGCAGAGCGGCGAAAACGCTGAAATCGAACCTATTTCTTTGAGGCAATTTGAACTCAACATCTTGTCTTAGAACAACTTTGAACGGATGTATTTTCCTTGGTACTTTTCTTAACATTTCTGCTACCGTGTAAAATGGAGGAATCCTAGAGCATGTTGATGCTATAACATATTCTATGCCATAATTAAAAGATGAAATCGGTAATTTTTTATCTCGCCTAGCATAACCAATCAGAAGTGACCTGAAGTAATCGCGGCCAACAATGTATCACTTGGCATTTTTAAAAGCCGATAACTTTTCAGCCGAGAGGAAAAAAAGTTTCCTCTAATACAGTTTTAGTTACTACCGTAATCAATGGCGTTTCTTAAATACATATTTTATAGTGCATATAATACACGTATGGAAGAACATTAGATGTTTCAATTGTAAACGCCGGGAACTGTCAGGTGGATAGAAATGTCTTAGTATGTATGTAATATTTATTTATTTATTTATTTATTCCAAGTTTCAGATACAGCACTTTTAAGGCCATTTTACACTGAAAACTCTAACAAATAACAAGAACAAGTCAAGATGGTTTTAGGTAAAAACAAGAAAGGTTAAATATAAACATAAGACATAAACAAGGAAACAAACAAAGATTTACATATTCATTTTTAGGGAAGATCGGAAAATACTTTCAGGGGAAAAACGTCAATGTTTGTTCATGTTTAAAAAAAAATTGTCGAGTTTTAGTTTGTGTAAACAACATTTCCCTTCTTAAATTTATTAGTTAAAGATAAAAAAGGTAAAGTGCTCCCCTGTGCTTAGCACCACGCCATGAAGGCGTATAGGGGGTGTGGGGGTAACGCCCCACACTTTCTTGATCCGGTCATGAGTGGGGGTGATGTGATCAGCATCACGCCCCTGTCCGCCTTTATCCCCCAGGGTTTCCCCCAGGTACCCATGTCATTCGACGCTGGGTGAGCGCCGGAGCCGCTTCCAACGTTAGAAAAGTTCCCGGATTTGAAAAGGCCAGGGATTGAACCCGGGACCTTGAGCATGGTAGTCAGACACGTTACCGACTGAGCCACCGCGGCCAGAAATTTATTAGTTATTAAATGAAAACATCGTAACTCGGTATAGCTTTCATGCTGTATATACAGGGTGGGCACAAAGTATTTCTTCATTTATTTGGGAAAGCGACTTTGTGCTAACCCTGTATAATCTACTGTTCTTTACAACGATAATTTCAAAAACACCAAATTGGTGCACCATAATTACATCAACATTGATTTGATACATGTGATGATACCAAATATCACAAGCGTGATCAACATGCGTGAAGGAACGCTCTCATGTGTACTACGTGTGGACTGCATAGCGAACGGCGGTACTGTAGCGTTGTAAGAGGGTGAAAAAGAGGGAGTGAGAGATGCAGGAGGTTTCGTCGATCGCGTTCCTGCAGTGATTTGTGATTATTGGCATGGGTGTTCTTTGTGAGTGTCCCTTCATCAATTTAAGCATACAGTCACTCATCCTCATTCTCGTGATAGCCAAAACGGCAGAAAAGCGACGATAACGAAACCAAATCATGAAAGTAACGTCGCAGCCAGTTTCCACATTTTTCGTCACAGAATACTCCCTTAATTCGTGCTGAGAGTCGATAAAAAGACAAAACTTTCCACCCATCCACCTATTGATCATCGGATATTCGTCCGTTGTTATGTCCCATGTAATTTGTCGCTTCCTTCCGGAACACCAGCGTCGATTGGTGGAAAATTGCACGGCCGCAGAAAAAAGCATAGCTATTACGCTCGCGGATCACGTGACTTTCTAGGATTTGTGACGTAAGCACAATGGCGATCACGTGTCTCCGATGTTTACTGGTTGTTCATTCAGACAATGAACCATGAAGCGCCTGCGTCCAATGTCAAGCAGGCATTACTTCCAGGTGGAGAATATCAATCCGCGAAGCCTCTTTGCAAGTCGTGACATGTTTGACGGACAACAGAAAGGTCACGCAGGTACAGTTTTGGCACTTAAGTGCACTTTGTACGCGTAGGCCAATCGGGAAGATTGCAGATGAGCTATTTATACATGAAGAGATGTGCAAAATGTATACACGGAAACTATTACGAACTAAACCTTCAGTTTTTATCCTCCCGATACAAAGTATGGATATGATGCATATGACGAATTGCGTCACTGCGTCATGAGCGTAGAGACGGAAGGGCGGGGGGTCGAACTTGGTCGTCGACCCCCTTGGAAATTTGCATGGTTCATTTGAAGCTACGTGAAAGCAGAATGCTTGTTATTTTTTACTGTTAGCAACAGAAATATAGTTAAGATTATTTAATACTCGAACAGAATACGCAAAGAAAAATGCGTTTTATTGGGTGCAATGTACAGGAACCAAGTTGTATTTCCATGTTCTACCATTTATTCCAAATAACAAATAGTTCCACGTTTCCAAGAATCTAAAAAAAATAGCTTTATGTGAGAGGCCGAACACAAAATTTTATGAGTAAAATTTAGCCCAAAACGATTTTTCTTGAATGAGATGTGTAAAAGTTAATAACAAAATGCATTCAGTAAGTGTACACGAACTGTATGAAAGAGTGAAAAACAGTTGTACTGGGTATTCACTCCTCTGGTCGATTACGTATAAAAATCTCCCCATCGGCACGATAATTGTGATGGTAATAAATTTGGAGTAAAATTGGTTTATTGTTATTAGTTTATGATAGTTATCATTTTATAATAACAATAATTAGTAATATTATTATTTCTACTGTTCGAATTTCATAATGAGCTGACCTGCCCCCCTACAGAACTTTCCGGCGGCGCCCATGGCCATCATTTATCATATGTGTATTGGGAAAGTTAAGTTATACTGTACTTTTTGAAGATCGTATAAGTTCTAATTCTTTATTTACATTCAGAGTATATATCTGGAATTGTATTTATCTTTTGCATGCCTGTAAGTGCATCTGTCAGCGTTCCCGCGTATTCTTAATGTAACTTACACAAGGTGGTGAACGAAAAATAGCCCGAGTCAGTAGCATATGTTGCTACCTTTTCGTGCGCCACCCTGTAGATACTATATACGTCTAACGTTTTCTCTTATGTAGCCAAATTATTGATTGATTTTTATATCATGGACACATGCACACACTGTCTCGGGAATCTCTGGAGCACGTGAACTAAGACAAGTCTTAAATTTCAGTCAGCTTATTGGAAATTCTTTGTCTTGTTCAGTATGTAAGAATGCAGTCTTCCCAAGTGTCTGGATTTTGCTCAAGTAAGACTCCCAAGTCGTTCCTCTTAACAAGATGGCAACCCTGCCACGCGTACCTGGAAGTTACGTCAGAGCGATCGTTCGTTGTGTTGGGTTGCATACATATAGGATAGATTTGCAGCGCTTATAGCGCAGAAACTAAGGGCTTTCGACGTGATGTTTATAAGGAAGGGTGACTGGTTCTTATGATATCTTACCAGCTCCCACAAAGGAGTGACTTTTCTTTAAGCACGTATATGTCAACCTATCCATGTAGTACACCTTGGATTGCGTTTGGCAGACAAGCGAGGCTCTGGCGTCTGAACTCACAGACAGTATAATCCTCTGTGGAACTTGCGCTGTATCGTCCCTGTATGTTTGTGATTGTCCATTCATCAATTTCATCTTGTCACTATTCATCCTCATCTTCGCGATTAGCCAAACATGGCAGAAAAGCGACGTAAAATAAATCAGCCAATCAATCCTACCTACAGTCTAGCCAGAGTCTCTTTTCAAATTTACCTTCAGGCCAATATTAGAGAAAAAGAAGATATGGGTATGCTAAGAACTGGAAGAGTATAATTTCGAGAAATAATCTTTTGGAGTATAGTGAGCATTTTAACAGCTTTGTGTTCTGCTGCCATGTCACCTTGTCAATCATTTAGTTAAGAAATTCACTGCTTTGTGACATGTTTTTTTCGTTGTACTTGCCAATTGTATGCAGTAAAAGGGAATGGACATCTTATCTGAACACAATTACATAGGAAATCAGAAGGTTGCTCTACAACACGGCGTCGTTTGAAGAAAATGCGTAACGCTACTTACGTAACCAACTTGAACTTGACCATGGAGGAAAAAATATATTATTCTTCTGCAATTGTACATTATTTGTTACGCTTAGGCATACAAAAAGTGACAGAAACAACCCGAAACATGGCGCTCTGACCCGACTCCTGCATTTTGAACTCAATTCTTTCAGCAAACTCATTTTTCTGGTTTGGATATAATATTAGAATGCTAATTAACTTAACTTCATTTCTGTTGTCAATAATTAAAATAGTAAGTATATTGTTTTTTGTTGGTTGGTTGATTTAGTGGTTTAAGTCCACTTTATGCACAGTAAGGCTAATCTGGACTGGACCTACATTTTAAAGTGCAATCCGAACCACTATGTTCCGGGATCGAACCCGGGACCCCTTGATTATAAGGCGACGACGCTACCACTGCGCCATCGGGGAAGCCCATATTGTTTTTTGTGATTTAAAATTAATTATGATCAATTTCAAGGGGGGTTCGACTCCCTCCCGACACCCATACAACCAGAAAGGCGTACTTCGAGACAAAATCGCCTGCAGCAGTACTCAAAGTGGGGCGGGGGCGGACGTGGAGAATGCTATCTCCCAGTTAAGAAAATTCTCGTAAAGCATCTCCCACTAGGACATTTTGCATAGGCATCCACCACCCACTGTATTTTCTCCATGTTGACCCATACAAGCATATATATAATATATATTTACAAATCATAAAATCGGCCTCCCCGATGGCGCAGTGGTAGCGTCGCCGCCTTGTAATCAAGGGGTCCCGGGCTCGATACCCGGTGGAGGCACAAGTGGTTCAGATCCCACTTTAAACTGTAGGTCCAGTCCCTAGCCTTACTGTGCATAAAGTGGACTTAAAACACCAACTCAACCACAACAAATCATAAAATCGAATTTAAATTCAAAAAACCTTCTCGTTGTCAAGTTCCGAATTGAGTCCATTATTTAAATCGAGACTTGATTTGACTTCCTTCCATTCCATTAACATCTATCACTTTGTTAAGGAACAATTCTTTGCCTTTTTGTACATTTTTCACGACGCGTAGAACACTTATTATGCTGTCTATCATGGAACGCCTCATTCATATTTTCATGCAATAATTTCAACATTCGAATTACGTGAAGTTTTTCCTGATAGCTCTGGGGGCAAGTGCCTCCTGTGGCCCTCCAGTGCGAGCGCTCTTGCTTGTAAAGACATCAACAAGTGACGTATGTAGGAACAACTAATTCGTTCTCTGTTTCCGCATGACTACGTATTCTTCCGACACGCTGTATTGTTGCATGACCAGTACAATGGCGCATTATTATCTGTGGGGGACATCTTTTTCCCCGTAGGCCACTGCAGGCTTCTATAACACGTGGAAATATTTCCCTTGTTGTTCCACGTTTTCCCCATTCTTAAGTGTCGTTCCCACACTTTCGTTTGTTTTTTTGGATTTACATACAATGAAGTCATTCATCGCACGATGTTCGGAAGTGTCCAAAAAACTTTACTTACACTGAGAGCAGAGCAAAGACTGAACAAAATCTTTCAGTTGGCCTCAGCTACATTGGTCACGTGATTCTCTTTCTTCCCTCCTTTTACTCTCTCTCTCTGTCACACACACTTACTTTCTTACTCTTATCCTTTCTCATTGTTTCCCTCTAGTTCTTTCCTATTACCTTTTGTTTGTCCCCATTTCTTTTCCCTCTCTGTCCAATTTGTTTTCCCTTCTTTCCTCCAGTTTCTTTTTCTCTCTATTTCTTTTTCCATTTTGTTTCTCTCTATTTCTTTTCTCTTTTGTTTCTCTCTATTTCTTTTCCCTTTTCCCTATCCAATTAATTTCCTCTCTCTTTTTCTTTCCCTTTTGTTTCTCTCTATTTCTCTTTATCTTTTTCTCTCCAATTTATTTCCTCCCTATTTCTCTTTCCCTTTTGTTTGTCTCCCATTTCTTTTTTCTCTTTGTCCAATTTCTTTTCCCTTTTTCTCCGGTTTCTCTTTCTCTCAATCTATTTTCCATTCTGTTCCTGTTCAATTTAATTTATCTCTATTTCTCTTTCCCTTTTGTTTCTTTCCAATTTATTTTATATTTCTCTTTCGCTTTTGTTCCTATCCAATTTATTTTCTATTTCCAATTTCCTTCTTCTTTATTTCTCTTTCACTCTTGTTACCAATTTATTTTCTCTCTCTCCTATTCTTTTCTCTCTATTTATATTTCCCTTTTTCTCCAAAATTCTGTTCCTCCCTTAATTTTCTATCGTTATTTTCTCTTTTAAATTCTTATTCTCCTTATTTGTCTGTTTGTTTTCACTATTACTTCCCTCTATTTTTGATAGAATATGTCAGTGTAGCCTCCCAGTGTCGAAATATTATAAGTAGTTTGTTGCTTTCACAAATACGTTGCAATCATTTAGCAGATCGTGTGCTTGTAAAACAGCCGGCTAGGTTAGGTCGTTTTCGATCTCGCCACCGAAGTCCCTGATTCGAGTCCGGAGATGGGTATGGATGTGTATTTCATATAATCACTCGCGATTAGCCAAAAGTAAGTTTGAGTCTGCATAGGTGTATCCAGAGGAGGGTAAAGGAGGCACTTACCTCCATTGGAAAAACAAGTGATGGTTGATTGATTGAGTTGGTGTTTTAAGTCCACTTTATGGACAGTAAAGAGGGATCCGAACGACTATGTGCCTCCACCGGGTATCGAACCCGGGACCCTTTGATTACAAGACGACGACTGCACCATCGGGGAGGCCCAAAAGTGAGTGATGAAAGCTGTCGTTTGGTTCATTGTGTTTTTAACATTGGAAAGTAAAATAAATGTTATTCCCTTTTCAAATAATTCAAAATAACGCATTGTCACAATTTCGAAGTATATATTGCTTGTCCTCCCTGGGAAGGAACTGTTTCCCTCCATGAAAAAAAAATTTACTCATCTTCCATCCTGCTCAGTTGGAAAACAGTCTGGGTCAACCCATAAGACTCAGTGTCATTAACGCATTTGAAAATAAACGCCTCCCGATGGAGTAGTGGTAACGTCGCCGCCTTATAATCAAGGGGTCGCGGGTTCGATACCAGGTGGAGGAACATGGTACAGTGGTTGGGATTCCTCTTTAAACTGTAGGTCCAGTCCCTATTAGCCTTTCTCTTCATAAAGTGGTCTTAACAACTACTACAGTAATCTGAAAAACCTTTGAACCTTCATGGAAATATTTTGTATTTATATTTTCTTGCCTTACGTCGCCTTTTTGCCTCCTTAGTCTAATCGCGACGACGTGGAAGAATGAAGTTCCGCCAAGGAACAACCGCAACTCGGACCCGTGATCTTCGGAACCTAGGAAGTGAATTGATCACTCTGCTATTGATGCGATTGAAATAGCATGTCTTCACTGGGTCAACTACAATAATGTAAATACTACAAATTGTTTCATATTAAAGGTTGAATGCTACTACATGTTGTTCGTTGCTCCAACTTGCACCAAATCATGGCTAAATTTAGTGAAAGAGGAAAATTGTTTTCTTTCCGTTAACTAATTTTAAGGAACGAAAAATGAAACGGTATATGTATAAAAAATTGGGTCGAGACTATTTCGTGAAAGCAAGGCCCTGGTAACACAGAGCAGAGGAACTTGGTAAATTAATCGTACGTGGGAAGAAATGCTACGAGAATTCCCAGTGGAGGGAAAAAAACGTTGAGAATTCCTTCCTCTAAACGCTCCATCAACGCCTCGCTTTCTCTTTTGTTCTTCATCGCGTAAATTCTCCTCAATTAAGTCATTTTTTTAAATCTTTGTACTAATCCAGTTCCCAATATATTATGGGAAACCTCGCTGAAGTTAATGATTGGTTGGGTGTGGTGTAGGCTTCAAAGGGAAACCATCATTTGTCTTAATTATTTCACCAGTGATTGACACGTACTTCTATCCTTGTAGTTTTTAATCATAATAATAGATGGCACTTGTGATGATAGAACAAGATATATATTCAAGCAAATGTCTCAAATTGTCATATCCTTTTCTTTTCCACATCCATTTTTCTCTAGATCTTTCTACTTCAATTACTTTGTCACCTTTACTTGTCATAGTTATTTACATAATTTCTCCAATTTCTTGTTACATCTTCCAAGTCTTCCTTGTATTTTTTCTACTCTATGAAACATTCATTTTAATGTTTTCATTTTTGTAATTTTTATGTTTGTCTAATTCATTCCTTCCTTATGTACTTCATTTACCAACTCAACTCTTAGCACGCTTGTAACTTCTTTGTGATATTTCTCTTCTAAATCTTACAAAATTGTTTCGCAGCTTTCATTCGTAAACTCCAGTTACGAATGAACTTTCATATTAACCAATTCTTTTCTTCAATTCTTCCAGTTACATTCACTTTAGTTTTGTACACTTCTCTATCTTTCTCACTGTAAAATTTATTACAGTTATATTACGGTTATACTCTTCGCACATATACTCTCAGTAAGTTGTCTATTTTCACCTTTATTTCTAATTTGTGTCAGCAAAACTTAAGTATCAGACTAACGTTATATGCTTCTAGTTATCGTTCATTTATGTTCCCTTTTGGCACCCTTTTACTGAATCACCCTGTATGTATATACATATGTGTATTAGAGTGTGTAAATGTATCTGTATGAGAGAGAGAGTTTTTTCTGTTTAAAAATTGCTGTTGCTTGTATATTTTATATTCAGTTTGTGTACTACGAGACCAAATTGCAACGAGGTATACAAGCCATCGATTGCTAGAAAGAATGAAATAGAACACAAGGAAATAGAACTAGAAGACATGAGTGTGATAAAGACACCATCCCAGCATTTGACTAGCGTTGCCGGAGAAAGACACTGAGAAACTCTGAAGATCGTCGGTCTCGGAATTCGAACACACGATTAAATGAATGCGATTGGGTCAGAGTTCGGTCTTTATAAAATAATTTGGACGCCTCTGGCGCAATAATGAAGCTTACCTGAAATATGTTCATGTTTCCACGTCCAGATGGTGCAAAGGCAAGCTTCGAGTCGCTGGACTGTTCGGCTGAAATGTCGCACAATAATGACCTTTGCGTCCCTACGCGGAAATAAGAAAAAAATTGACGACTCAAAATTGAATACCTTGAAATCCACTTCTTGTTCATTGTTGTCGCAATGGAGGATCGTTTTCTACCTGTCCCATCCACTAAACTCTTTTTTTCGCTATTACATCAACCCGTAACCGGAAGTTAGTAACTAAAAAATATACTTTTGTAATCTTTATGGTTAGAGGCAGAAAACTGTGGCGATGCGATGCGCTGACCACGCGTCACTCAATGAAAAAGCCGCTCTGGCAGGCCCTGGCCCTTCAAGGGATGTTGCTCCAACGTTTAGTTTAATCTTTATAGCATCCGCGTGTTTGTAGCTAAATGTATGAGGGAGAAGTGTCGTGTATTGCGCATCATTAATTCTTACTGAATTATATCTCGACGAATTTTAGTGTCAGATTGACTTAACAATTATTTCAATTGTGAGTTTGAAACACAAAAGTGTTTGTTTCTGTATCAATTACATTACCGAGGGCCAGTGGCGGCAATTAGGGGGCAATTGCCCCAACTCACTTTTTGCCACTTTGGCTCCCCCACTATGCTAAACCTTATCTACCAAGTGAAAGTAAACTGCCTCTCCCCCTACCCCCAGTTTTGGAAACCAATCACCGCCACTGCTGAGGGAAGTTGTGTATTTGTAATAGGTGATCTAAAGGCATTTATCATGTAGACACTATCCATAAGTGAAGAAAAATTTATATCACATACAAGATGTCAGTGAACCTTACTAGGACAACTTCCTGATAAGAGTTGTTTGTTTCCACTTGTAATCAAGGTGTTCCGTGTTCGAGTCCCTCTGCTCCTCAACCTCTCTGGAAACCGCATTTCTGCAGTCTGACGAGGTCGTGGCGCGTGGCTCTATAGAAGTACAGCGGGATGCAGAAGTATTGCACGGAAAATTGTTCATGAATATTTTTGTTAATTTTCTCTTGCATCTCACGTTATTTTAAGTAATGTTATTCATTTAATTCACTGACTTAAATTAGCCTGGGTGGTAATGCACTCATTGTAATTTTATATTGTCAGTCAGACGACTCGCCGCGCCAATCTCTAGTACAGTCAACAGCAAAAATAGTAGAAGGAAGTTGCCTATCGTTATTTTCATACTTCCTTATTATACTACTTCCTGTGTTTTTTAAGGAATGGAATTTTGTTGAAGCGAAGCAGTCGTTGCCCTCCACTTATTGACGTTTCTGATTCATGATCATCACATTGTGGAAACAGACTGAATGAAAATGGTGATAGACAGTGGCGGTGATTGAATTCCAAAACTAGGGGAGAAAGGTGCCAAAACTGAAGGGGGGGGCAAGGACAGTTTACTTTATCTTGTTAAATAAGGTTTAACATAGTGCGGGGGCAAAAGTGACAAAAAGCGGGGGAACCTGCCCCCTCGTCCCACTAATCGCCGTCACTGTTGATAGAAAGTTTGCCTACTATTACATTGCCGTTGTCTGTTTATTTGTCACTATTGTGCGTAAATCAGTTCTTAAGATGCACTTTAACATCTGCAGTTTGGTAAACGAAATTTTAAAACCCTTTGAGACCTGAATTTTTATTTTTGAGTGAGAAAACTGTTCCCGTTAGTTGAATACAGTTCCACCAGCGGTTAGGGATAGCTATAGCAGCTGGGAGATATGTACTAACAGAACCAAACCTGGCCTGCATAACCTACTCTCGTATGCATCTAGTAACAGAAATAAACATGCGAATAGGTTACGCACGTTAAGTTTTGTATATTCCTCCTATTAGATGCATACGTGAGTACGTTAGACAGACCAGGTGTGGTTCTGTTAACATATATGCGTATCTCCAAGACGCTATAACTGTCTCTAGCGGCTCGTCGAAGATCCTGTGTTAGTTAACAGTTTAACCACCAGATGACAGTCAAAGCTCGGAGCAGATAGTAGATACCTGTGCATAATGTAAGACAAAGAAACGGAGAGTTGCAAGTGATAGATAAATTTACGTCATTTCTTTGTATGAAAGGAGTTATTATTAGAAAAATTCTGAGCATTTCATTGGTAAGGGTTAATAGCAGAAACCAATATATCGCAACTATTTGTCATAACTAAGGCTGGAAGTTGAGAAAAAATCCTTTTTTTTCCTAGTGCTCGAAGGCGAGGCCCAACATAATATATGTTCATTTTGGGTCATTGTAGGCCAGAAAAAGGTGCGTTTTATTTGTCCTTTTTTGCCTTTTTAGGCGTTTTTTGGCTTATTGGTCCTTCTTTAGCCTTTTTAGGTCTTAATGGCTTTTTTCTGCAACTTCACCTTCTTTCGGCTACGTTTTTACTGCCCATTCTCAATTCGAATCATCATCAGTTCATCACCTCTTAAACATCCTTTCTGCAGTAATAAAAAAAAAGAAATATATTTGAACCATCCCTGAAACGAGAGAGAAATATTTTTGGACGACTGAAGCAGGTACGGTACAGTGTCTCTCAAAAGTTTTAGGACAACGACATTTTAAACTAGGCAACCCAATTTACACAAGGCGTTGGTGGGTTGCGTGCAGAGTTAGGCTCAATTTCAGGGTTGCCACATGCACAATAGATATCTATAAAACACACGAAAGAAATAAAAACAAGTATTATTGTATACAATTATTAAAAATATCAGTATTATATCGCAAGTGATAAAATTCTTTCTCACAGAAAAACATAGGTTTTATAGTATTTCATCGCTGATGAGTCTACAGAAAGGAAGAAAGGTGAGAGAAAACGAGAGGTGACAAAGGAGAGGAAAAAGAGGAAGCGAGAGGAGAAGAGGAAAAGTAGAGGAGAGAAGATGTAGTGAGGAGAATGGAAGAAGATTCTAGGACAGATGAGGAAAATGGAGCAAAGAAGAGAAAAGAGGAGGAAAATGATATGAGAGGAGACGAGAAGAGGGGAGTGGAGAGTAGAGTAAAGGAGATAAAAATAGAAGAACGAAAAGAAGAGGGGAAGAGTGCAGTGGAGTCGGAAATCTAAGACAGGAGAGGAGATAGGAGGAGTGGAAATGAGTGGGATGGAGATAAGATGCGAAAAAAGTAGGGAAGGCGATATGAGATAAAAGCAGAGCAGAAGGAGGGGAGAGAAGAAGGAGAAGAGAAGAGAAGAACAGAAGGGACTGAAGAGAAGAGGTAGTTGCAGAAAATATCGTCTCAGCGTCAAGAATTGATGCATTGGTCAAATTATCGAAACATTCAATAACATTTTGAAACGTATTGGAGAATGTATTAGATCGGTTCGAAATGCCTTTTGGCTTAGTTCAGAGCAAGGTAAAATTTTCCATGTAAGATCTTTGATTTTACCTGAAATTATACCACTAAAAACATCAATGTAATTTTAATATTTATAAGAATTATCCAATTTTTGTCCACTACTCGGTTCGTTGAAATGGAGATTTTGTAATTTAATATTTCCCCTCCCCCAACGTAACTTCCAAACTGAATCATTCCCTTTCACAGAGTATGGACAATGAACACAATGGGATATGTCTAAAACTTACGAAAATTTTCTGCCACCGGAAGGGTTTGAACCTACGACCATCAGATTCACAGTCCTGAACGGTAAACACTACCCTACAAGCTTTCGCTACTGAAAGTAAGTAGAAGGAGCTGACCAATGTGAAATGTAGATGCAACTCTCCTCCTACATGTAATGTGCAAACAATACTTGTTTGTAACAAAGAAAAAGAATGTAGTAAGACTCGGCGAAATAATTTATAATGGAGAATTGCACATGATGAGAACTTTTCATTCGATATTTGCGGAGGTATCCTTGCATTGAACTCGAGTGGGAAAAGGTGTAAAATTAGTATGTCCTGAATTGCCACAAATATAAATAGTTATTTCATTAATATTTGTCAATGTCTTTGAAGCAGTACACAATTATCGTTAGAGTATCATAATTCACGATGTTATACATGAAAATATCCCTTTGAACGTGTGTCAATTCATTTATTTGTTTATTTTTTTATAAATTCCATATGCAGAACAATGTAGCCACTATACACTGCTATTACAAATAATGTTACCATGCTCTTATTTATAATAAAAGGAGAATTTTAAAAAAAGAACACCGCCTAAGGAGAATCGAACCTGGGACCGCTAGCAGACTAATCAAAAACTCTAACCACTACACCACGCCCTTACCTTCGATTGAAACAACAATTTTTTTTAAGTATTCTGTTCCTCCAATATTGTAAATGTCATTTGGTATACGTGTAGTTGAACTTTTAGTTTAATTTTGAATTGCTTTCTTGTAGTATAGCAGATATATTCGAGAAATAATTTTCGAAGTGATGAAGAAAAACGAGAATATTTTTAGTTGTGAAAATGCGAGTTATTTCTTCTAACTTATTATTGTGATTAGACATTATTAATGGAAAACATCTAGAGGCTTGAACATTGCAGGACGATATTCTTTTCCTATGATACTGCAATAGACGAAATGCTTGTTTACTGACGCAAGTCCCGTGTTCAGAACAGTCTTATGAAATGTATTTGCTGTTCCATAAGGTAACACGAAATAATTACAACGTTTGCGAACTACCAAACGTTAGACGTAAACAGGCGGAAAATTTTATTCAAACAATCACTTCACATTTGACAGCATTAGTCAAGAGAGACTCGTGGGACACTGTGTTAAGGTGCTGGAGTAAATCCGTCTTATTTTTATTTCTCGAAGAACAAAAATTTTTAAAGTAGAGTAACAGTCGTTCTGCTCTTTCTTATTTCTTTTAAATTCTTCCACATTCCTTTAGTTGGGTTAAAAATAAATAAAAATATTGCTTGCATTTCTGTCATAGACGTAGACTAGGCCCTTACGCAGGATTTCTTTGAGGGGGGGTGCCAGACTCAAATTTTTATATATATATATAAGAGAGAGAGAGAGGCAGATATTACAAAATAGTTCAAATAGTGCAAGCACCATTTAAAAGTCATGATAATTCTATGTTTAGAAAATAATATATTTATAAATTAAATGTTGTGCACAAGGAATTATTATTACAATAAATAACATGTCTAATTGTGAGTTAAGAAAAAGACAATAATAAAGAGACATTCTCGCATCACGATTGCAGTTCGAAAAAGTCGGGAAAGGGATTGAAAGTAACGCACTGTCCTGAGTAAATCGGCGAATTGGACGTCTGGTAGCCTTGCATTATAAAACTAAAACCATCCAATATTGCAGCCTGAAGACTTTTGTGCAAGAAACAGATTAATTTAAGTAAGAACAAAATTGAAATTTTTACACATTTCTAAAATCGACGATGTTATTTTCGTAGTTATTGATAGGTTCACATTTAAATATTTCAGGGTTCGACGGGGCATGGCCCCCATGCCCCCCCCCGGGTACTGACCTAACCTGACGTAGACAGTGAGAGAGAAATTTTGGAGAATCTTTCTATTAAATTTATTATGAGATAGGTTTATTGACAATCGTGAACTTTTCGTTTAATAGATAATACTTGGTTTTATACGACGGGAGAACATTGGTCGAAATTCCTTTCTTGCTCTTTTGAGAGAATATATACTTCTACAATAGCAATCGCGTTCGGAAACGGTGAAAAAAAAGACTTTGTTTTCAAAGGCAGACAAGCTTGGTAGCGTAGCTTGCTCGCGTTCAAAGTGATTCACTCACGCTGTTCAAGGCCGCTTCTTATCGCAAAACTGTGCGCCCATGCACAGTGTCTCCACCCAGCAAGTTACAAGTGAACAGAGTCGAATTTTAAAGAAAATCTGAAGAATGATAGATTTCATCAAGACACTAGCTCAACATGCAATAATTTAAGTGATAATTTCTGACAAAAAAGAAACCTTATTGAATAAGTATTGGGATAGTAATACGTGTATCCGTTCCTTTTTAACAATGTAAGCTCGAAGACAATCTGTATTCCATTTGTTTATATTGGCAACTTGGTCAACCGGAGGCTATTATAAGGAACTATTTTGTAGATGTTCATGTAACCGTTATAAAATTACAAATAAAATATATTCACAAGCTTAGATATACTAACAACGAAGAAATAAATTCAGAGTTAAATTTCAAATGCATGTGTATAGAGTAATTCTAGAAGTACAGAGCTATATCAGAGTATTGGACTTCTTTTTGAAGGATAACGTTTACAATATTGACGCGACAGAATAATTAAGAACTGTTGCTCCAAGGGAAACAAAGGGCGTAGTGTATTGGTTAGAGTTCTTGAAAGCATTGATTGCTGTCCCAGGTTCGATCCTCTATACTAGGTGTTCTTTCTTTTCTTTTTTTTAAAGCCCCTTCTATTAAACAAGAGCATGGTAACATTATTTGTAATAGCAGTGTATAGTGGCTACATTGTTCTGCATATGGAATTTATAAAAAAATAAACAAATAAATGAATTGACACACGTTCAAAGGGATATTTTCATGTATAACATCGTGAATTATGATACTCTAACGATAATTGTGTACTGCTTCAAAGACATTGACAAATATTAATGAAATAACTATTTATATTTGTGGCAATTCAGGACATACTAATTTTACACCTTTTCCCACTCGAGTTCAATGCAAGGATACCTCCGCAAATATCGAATGAAAAGTTCTCATCATGTGCAATTCTCCATTATAAATTATTTCGCCGAGTCTTACTACATTCTTTTTCTTTGTTACAAACAAGTATTGTTTGCACATTACATGTAGGAGGAGAGTTGCATCTACATTTCACATTGGTCAGCTCCTTCTACTTACTTTCAGTAGCGAAAGCTTGTAGGGTAGTGTTTACCGTTCAGGACTGTGAATCTGATGGTCGTAGGTTCAAACCCTTCCGGTGGCAGAAAATTTTCGTAAGTTTTAGACATATCCCATTGTGTTCATTGTCCATACTCTGTGAAAGGGAATGATTCAGTTTGGAAGTTACGTTGGGGGAGGGGAAATATTAAATTACAAAATCTCCATTTCAACGAACCGAGTAGTGGACAAAAATTGGATAATTCTTATAAATATTAAAATTACATTGATGTTTTTAGTGGTATAATTTCAGGTAAAATCAAAGATCTTACATGGAAAATTTTACCTTGCTCTGAACTAAGCCAAAAGGCATTTCGAACCGATCTAATACATTCTCCAATACGTTTCAAAATGTTATTGAATGTTTCGATAATTTGACCAATGCATCAATTCTTGACGCTGAGACGATATTTTCTGCAACTACCTCTTCTCTTCAGTCCCTTCTGTTCTTCTCTTCTCTTCTCCTTCTTCTCTCCCCTCCTTCTGCTCTGCTTTTATCTCATATCGCCTTCCCTACTTTTTTCGCATCTTATCTCCATCCCACTCATTTCCACTCCTCCTATCTCCTCTCCTGTCTTAGATTTCCGACTCCACTGCACTCTTCCCCTCTTCTTTTCGTTCTTCTATTTTTATCTCCTTTACTCTACTCTCCACTCCCCTCTTCTCGTCTCCTCTCATATCATTTTCCTCCTCTTTTCTCTTCTTTGCTCCATTTTCCTCATCTGTTCTAGAATCTTCTTCCATTCTCCTCACTACATCTTCTCTCCTCTACTTTTCCTCTTCTCCTCTCGCTTCCTCTTTTTCCTCTCCTTTGTCACCTCTCGTTTTCTCTCACCTTTCTTCCTTTCTGTAGACTCATCAGCGATGAAATACTATAAAACCTATGTTTTTCTGTGAGAAAGAATTTTATCACTTGCGATATAATACTGATATTTTTAATAATTGTATACAATAATACTTGTTTTTATTTCTTTCGTGTGTTTTATAGATATCTATTGTGCATGTGGCAACCCTGAAACTGAGCCTAACTCTGCACGCAACCCACCAACGCCTTGTGTAAATTGGGTTGCCTAGTTTAAAATGTCGTTGTCCTAAAACTTTTGAGAGACACTGTACAAGGTCCTTTAACCGTAACTTGTCTGGAAGGTCGGGCTGTAAGTGGCAACTTTCTCGTGTTTTGAAGCTTTCAGCACGGTGTATACGACCAGACAGCACGCGCCTGCAAAGATCATAAGTCAGACAAGGATGTGCGGCGCATATTCATTAAATATGTAATTAAAACTGAAGTTATTAATTAATTTGGATCACATTTATATGTCCTTTTTTCCGTTTTTAAGTGTTTTTTTTTTACATTTTTAAGCCTTTTTTTTTGGCAATATATAGGTCTTCAACTTCCGAGCTCTAGTCATAATCCATAAGTGAAATTACAAGGAAACTTAAACATTACGTACAGTCACGGATACTGCCGGATTGTAACGATTCCATTGAAAGTCAGTGTGTTCATTACAACCCGGCAGTGTCCGTGACTGTACATATATTACGTCGTATCTGCAGCCATGAGGTCTGTGTATTACTGAACACAGAAGATTTCTCTGCATCGCACACTCAGTGAGGCAACAACCTCCGAGTTCACTTTTCACTCTGAAGAGTGTTTGTCTACGCACAACAAGAGGAACTTTAGCTCCTTCATCACTAATCACTGAAAGCTAGCTTTCGCTTCAGGGAAAGATGTACGACTAAATGTTACGTGAACTTTTAAACATGTACTGCATCGAACCACTTTCGCTCGCTCGTTCTTGTCTGAGTCTCCCACGCTCGAGCGTTTGCAATGCAGTATCATTTTAATGTCACAATAATCGTAGACACATATATATAAAATATCCGCATTGGTAGTTTCAGCCCATAATCATTTCTTTCATTTTCACATATCACTGTATTGGTAAGATACACTAAACCAGTGATTTCCAAAGTGTGCGCCGCGGCTCGATTACAGAGAACGTCTGGACTAAACTACATTTTAGCATGGAGATTATGACTGTGTTCACGTAAGTTACAATTTCACTGCGTCTTTCATCTCACGATCAATATTTGAGGTCCCACTACCATAGACAAATGACTGTTATACGTGTACCACTGAGCTTCAAGTGTATACCGCTCGTTTTGCATGTTCGAGCGTTATTCGCTCAAGCGAAGAACTCTTAATTCCGCACACCTATCTAGCGTCGTCTGTGCAGCTGGAGACTAAAGGCCGAATCACACGGAACTGGATTTCCAGTAGGAATGCCCTAGTTGGCGCTGAACTGGATACCTGGGTGGAAATCATGGCCGCCTGGCTGACTACTTGACTGGCTTTGGCGATTAGGCCATGTTGTAAATGCAACTGGCTTTCTCTGCAAAATTCTGTGAAACAGTCAATGAGGGCGAAGTTTGGCCATGCGAAGATAATCTGTAAGTTGGCCAAAGGAAAGTTTTTGTCTGTGGTTTGCGAGTGTTGGTTGTTTTCGCTCGCTTCCCGATAAAAGAAAAAGTAACAGAGGTGATCTGCATTTGTGTTCAGTTCATTAATATTTAATTATTTTTGCAAAGCTTTGCACGTGACAAATATGATTAGCCAATAATGAGCATCCTTATTATTACAAGTGTATTAAATGTGTGACATATTTAGTTGAACAAAATATTTTGTTATGAATTAATCCTGCGAATCTCACGCATGAATATGCATACCAGAGTTCATTAAAAAGCTTGTTCAGTACGCATTTAATTTTCATACTTTCTTTCGAGCCGATTTCTAGTCCATAATTTTGGCGCCAATGTGTAATGCGGGAACAAGCCTGGCACTATTCAGTAGAGCAACAGACACGCGACGCGACGGTAAGAATGTCTGCAGGGCAACTCAGGGCGCACACATCGAGTTGCATTGACAATTTTCCTAAAGTCTGAGAATTTCTACATCAAGGTATGTAATAATAATAGGTTTTTAACATATTTTTTCCTTAGCAGGTAAATAAGAAATAAGTTACGTCAGAGTTTCATTTAAAAACGCAACAACTGATGAAGTTTTATAGAGCCTAAAATAACCTATTTTGCTTGTTAGAACCTATTCTAGGTTTATGCGCCTAAATCAAGCCTTTTTTAGGTTTTTATATATATTAGTATGTTAGAAGAGTTAAACAGCAGCTGTGAGCAGTATGGGATGAATATTAATGTACAGTGAAAGAATCCATCAAGTGGGTAGCTTCAAGTACCTCGGATGCACTATAAGCAGTGACATGAGCTGCAACCAAGAAGTGAAAATGAGAATCGCAATAGCAAAAGAAGCTTTCAATAGAAGAAAAAATGTTTTTGTGGACCCATGGACATAGGTCTAAGGAAGAGATTAGTGAAATGTTTTGTGTGGAGTGTAGCACTATATGGTGCAGAAACCTGGACGTTGAGAAGAAATGAAGAGAAACGACTCGAAGCTTTTTAAATGTGGACATGGCGAAAAATGGAGCGTGTAAAATGGACGGACAAGGTAAGAAACGAAGCCGTACTGAAAAGAGTTGGTGAAAAAAGATCTATACTGGAGACCATCAAGAAGAGGAAAAGAAACTGGTTAGGACACTGTCTAAGAAGAAACTGCCTGCTAAGGGATGCCTTGGAGGGAATGGTTGAAGGAGGAAAAGTCCGTGGAAGAAAGAGATATCAGCTTATGGATGATATTAAATTAACTGGGTCGTATGCTATTACGAAGCGTAAGGCAGAGAATAGGGAAAGCTGGAGATTGCAGTGAAAGACCTGCCAATTAGGCGGAAAACAATGAATGAATGAATATATATATTAAGGTTTTTCTGGATTTTTATGTCACACAGAGGTATTTGCTCGGTTTGATACCAAAAAATCAATGACTAATGTGTTTGAAACACATTTTCTGTCGATTTCCCTCGCTTTATTTTCCACGCAGCTTTCTTTTCCTTTTCTTCTTCGATAAAAATAAATGCTAAACTGTGAAGAGTGTCAGTGTATTCAATGAGATTTGGATTAACAAAAGTAGCATTTTTTCACGTCTATGCAGAAACATTCACGCAGAATACCCGGAACTAATAATTCACGGATAATTTCAGGAATTCAAGGAATTCCCAGTGACTAGCCACCCTGGTATTGTGCAGCAAATCATAGATACTTGATTCATTCTTCAGATCAACAAGTAACTTTTCCTAACAGCACAAATATAGGATTACAATAATTTGTGGATAATTTTGAAAATTATGTATGCAAATGAAAATTTTGTTAGAAAATTAATATTTGGTTGTTACATATAGCTATTAAATTTTTTTACGGTTCTTTTGAAATTTTGTTTTTGAAGATGTACAAAATCGATATTTTTCAGGAGTTTTGAAGCATTTTAAGTTTCTTTTGGAACCTACTGCAGGATTTTTCGTGCCTAATTTAAGATTTTTAGAGCCTATTTTAGGATTTTTAGAGCCTATTTTAGGAATCTAAAAGCACACTTTTTAGGACCTAAAAATTCGAGGTCTAGTAATAAGGTGTGTTAAAGAAATCATTATTTACACTTCAAAATTTCAATTTCTCGATCCCTCAAAGCCAGTGGTTCTCAACCTTTTTCAGTCCGCGACCCACCTTAAAGGATATTACACTTCATGGTACCCATAAGCATCGAGTACTTTAAGATGCCCTCTTTTACGCTTGCTCAAACTAATTACACATACTCCATCCTAGAAAAGTAAATATCTAAATTAAAAGACTAAATTACTCTAGTAGTCTAACATCTAACTAAACACACAAGCGGAAATTGAAAACATTTTTTTTTTCTTTTTACTTACTGAACTAATGTAACGGTTGTGTCTGCCTTTTCCGCATAAGCTGGAGTATGTTGGGTTCAATAGTGGTTAACTTTAGTCGTAAATCTGAGTCTATTTCTGCACTTGCTTTTCACTTGAATCTGAGATCAAAAACCCTTTTCACATAAATATGTGGTGGAGAACAGCATGAGGAACTTTAAAGCGTCATCCGAATGGCGGTCGGAAATATAAAGCGGCGTGCATGTGACGGATAATTAAAAACTTATTGCTGTGACCGAAACGGAAACGACATATATCCGATTCTCTTGAGTTAAACATCAGAGAGATGCCGGTAAAAAGCAATGGTAGAGCGTGAATAACAGAAATGTAGAGTTTAGACAACGTACAACATGGGTTGAATTTAAATTGTTAACAATATCTTAGTAATTTAAAGGCAATAGGTTTTAAGACACGGTAAATACATTTTAGAGACCGATTTCGCCACCCACCAAACGTCCCATAGGTTGAGAAACGATGCTCTCGGCGGAACACGCTCCCAAAAATGTAGCAAGAAAACGGTCACGTGACTTACCTTGTTTCCCATAACCGGCGAGAAGGAGGTGTGGACCGGATCCGACAGAGAATCGGAAACTGGGGAAGTGTCGACGGGAACTGTCACTGTATATATCCTCTGCCGGGGGCAGGAAGTGAAAGGCAGGAGGAGGTGCATTGTTTTCGGGGGCGGGAGAGGGGAGAGAGAGAGAGTAGTTGCAGCAGCTATCCCCTGGACCAATCTTGCACAAGTCCAGCGACACGAGCAATTTCACCGTAACCTTGGGTTAAATCTCAGCCGCCGCCTCTGGGTGACCCCGCGTGGTGACGGTCAGCGCAGTAAGAAGTCGACGCGGCTGAGTGGCTGGCAAAAAACGAACTGGCGACGCCGTTTGGGTTCGGTGGCTAAGGAAAAACAATGATATGGTTTGCGGGAGGGGAGGGGACATTTGCTGTGATTCTTGTATGCGTCATCCAGCGTGCGTGTGTGGATTGAATGGCAATGAGATTAGAGGAGGAAGAATTGGTATTCCTCTGCGAAACTGCTGGTGGAATCCCTCGCATCTCAAGATGACGATGGTAACATGTTCCAAGTGTGAAATTTTCACGCTTCTTGAGTTGGAGTTTCTTGTTTTAGGTCCAATTTTTGCACAGAGGCTAATCGGTACTGGTTTGAAGTGGGATTCGAACCAGCAGCCCTGTAGCTAGATATTTTGGCACCCTAGGCAGGATTATGGTCTGGCGCCCCCTTTCCCCGCACTACCAAGCACGGCCATTTTATGTACGTCCTTCGATATTATGCTTTGTGATATTTACATCCTAGACATTTTGAAATGAGAAGACAAACAAAAACTCACTGAAAAAATTGAAAATTCCTAGCTTGCATTTTAATTTTAAGAAGTTCAGTATATTTAAGAATATTTCAGTTATGTCTTAGAGCCTGAAGAACATCTTTAAAAAACATACTATTATTACTGCTCTGGAAAACAGAAAAATGCAAGTGTAAATTTCTCCGTAGCTTATTCTATTTTTTTTTAAAGAAAACTTTAAATGACGCCCTAGGCTTCAGGCCCCCAAGCGCCTCGCTATGAGCATGACAACTTTGAATAAACAAAAACCTGAAATAATAGTCTAGGACCATGGTTCCCAAAGTGTGCCCTGGGGCGCAGTGCCTGGCTTACAGGGGTGCCTCGAAATGTTCGATTATTTCCACTGATATGATATGATTGTTCCAAATATGTGCTTATTTAGTACTTTTTATACATAAACTGTTTCTGAATTTGAAATATGTGTTTATTTCTTGACTTAATGCAAGCAACCTAACCACACTAACTGAGCGTTGCAAGTGGTAGATAGGCCTGCATCTTAAGCACTAAATTGTAAATTGAGTAGTGATGCCAAAGAGAAATACGAGATGAAGATTGTCGATCGTAATGTCTCGTGTTCTCGACATGGAATAATACTCGGTCCACGTTGCGTTCCATTATTTAATGTTGTTTGGGAACGAACCTGACGGACTGGGTTTATATTTTCACTCCTTGCATTACAGTAAATTCCATATTTTACAATTACATTAATGCTTTGAACGAAAATAATACCTAAAAAACATCGAACACACGTGCACACCACTCTTCTCACACACATGCACGTGGAAACAAACGCACAAACCTAAGTTTTAACTTCCAAGTGAATGTCCAAATAACAGTAAATGGAGAAGCACGATGTGCGAAACATGGGATTTTTCACATAAAGAATGCGTCTATTTGTGACATACGTGGTTTCTATTAATAGACAATGAAACAATTATGAGAGAAATTAACATGCATTTTCGTCTTCAGGTGCTGAGGAAGGAAACAGACTGACTGGAAAAAATAAAACATGGTGCTATTGATGGTGTGTTGGTTGGCGTACAGAGCTTTCATCAGTGAGGTCTAGGTTCGATCCCCACCAAGAACAATTTTTTTTATTCTTTTCTATTAGTGAAGAAGTATGTAATATTGTTTTCTAGGAATTTTGACGAAAGGGTACGCATCAAATTTGTTCGTTTAATCTGTATTTTCATTCTTCTAATAAGTTCTTTATCACAAGGGGATATAGAGATTCTCTATCTAGGCGATGGATATCTTCTCAATGGTTACGTAGCTACGATTCTCCAGTTCTTTCCACCCACTTGTCTTATTTATTTACTTCATTCATATCAACTCACAAAATACCATGAATCTAACGGAAACACACAGATGTAAATTAAAACTTTTAGATTACAATTTAGTTCATCATACCAACCTGTGTCCTTCTCCCTTGTTTATTTATAGTTATAAATAAAATCCCATTGGAGCATGGAAAAACCTTTCACTGTTCATAAGTCAGTCATTGTTGTTCTCTGCAGTTTTCAATGCAACATTCAGGCTCTCTGATCGTGGATCGTACGTTTCACATCAGGTATCCACATAATTTAATATATTTATAAGTGGTTTTGTTTTAAGCCAAATTCTCCATTTTTATTCTTTCCATACATGATATCAATATCACATTGCAAACAGTTATTAATGGTTTCAATGTCATTTGCTGGGAAAAAATTTTTCGTATTACTTTAGATTCGAACATGCAAACGCAAGTATCAAAGTGTTGATTGCTTTAGACAGCACTCATGATTTTGAAACGTGGAAAGGTACTCATTTTATGGGAAACGTGAAAGTTGGTGTGTGTTGACAGACTGTAGCTACTGCCATATTAGCACTGACAACTAGGAAGCGTTCTCAATGATCACGTGGCTGCATGTTTTTCGCTAATAAATAACTGCGTTTTTGTAACACATACACAAATACATCGTCGCTTCGGAACATCAAATTTTCATCTTTGCTGCTTTCAGATTACCAACATACGAAGTGGCATGCAATTCAAAACGTTTTGAATAAACCTCAGTTTTATAAATAAAATTAAAAAAATATATATAAAAAAAAACTTTCCTTTAGCTGTGCTCGAACTCGGGTTGCCCGCATGATAGTCCGATACGATAACCAACACTCCAAACGAGACCACGCGAAACTCTTTCGCAAGTAGTGGACTGAAACGCAAGTTAATTTTCAGATTGCTAATTCCCAAGGTCTTGCATTTTCTGTACTTTTGTTATTTCAGTCGCTTTGGTCTCTCCCTAGGTTAATCACGGCAATAATGAGGAATATTTTTTTGACAAAGATGATAAACAGACACACAAGAATAATCACCCTCGCAAAAAAGCCAGAACTCGAGTCTGGAACCTTTGACGCGAGGTGTGTTTCTTGTTCTAACTATATCTATGTGTTTTCGTTAGATTCATGGTATTTTGTGAGTTGATATGAATGAAGTAAATAAATAATACAAGTGGGTGGAAAGAACTGGAGAATCGTAGCTACGTAACCATTGAGAAGATATCCATCGCCTAGATAGAGAATCTCTATATCCCCTTGTGATAAAGAACTTATTAGAAGAATGAAAATACAGATTAAACGAACAAATTTGATGCGTACCCTTTCGTCAAAATTCCTAGAAAACAATATTACATACTTCTTCACTAATAGAAAAGAATAAAAAAAATTGTTCTTGGTGGGGATCGAACCTAGACCTCACTGATGAAAGCTCTGTACGCCAACCAACACACCATCAATAGCACCATGTTTTCTTTTTTCCAGTCAGTCTGTTTCCTTCCTCAACATCTGAAGACAAAAATGCATGTTAATTTCTCTCATAATTGTTTCATTGTCTATTAATAGAAACCACGTATGTCAAAAATAGACGCATTCTTTCAGTGAAAAATCCCATGTTTCGCACATCGTGCTTCTTCATTTACTGTTATTTGGACATTCACTTGGAAGTTAAAACTTAGGTTTGTGCGTTTGTTTTCACGTGCATGTGTGTGACAAGAATGGTGTGAACGTGTGTTCGATGTTTCTCTGGGCATTATTTTCGTTCAAAGCATTAATATAATTGTAAAATATGGAATTTACTGTAATGCAAGGAGTGAAAATATAAACCCAGTCCGTCAGGTTCGTTCCCAAACAACATTAAATAATGGAACGTAACGTGGACAGAGTATTATTCCATGTCGAGAACACGAGACATTACGATCGACAATCTTCATCTCGTATTTCTCTTTGGTATCACTACTCAATTTACAGAGATGTATACCCGTGACTGGTATACAAGCCGCAGAATTGCAATGCTGGTTGGGTTGTCTAGTCACAAGGCGCTTGGTGGTCAGACATGGATGGCTTGCTTCAGTGCTTCTTCAATAAGGTCGTTACAAGCCAGCAGTGTCCAAGACTGTACTGAAGATTCATTCATAAGTAAGATATCAATGAATGACTTCTAGTTCTAAATGACTGCTTGGTTGGAGTTGCATCCATTCTTTGACTATCGGAAGACGTTTCGTCGACGTAATCTTTTTTTTATCTTTCTGGTATATCGTTTGACTGCTAGACAGGCCATAGGAGAGGAAAACTTGTGACATGAAAGAACCACTATTCTCCTTTTTAAGAAGTGGATCAGTTAATGTAATTCCAGTTCTCGACAAATACATACATTACACTACAAAAGTGTATAGGGGCCTCCCCCATGGCGCAGTGGTAGCGTCATTGCCTTGTAATCAAGGGGTCCCGCGTTCGATACCCGTTGGAGGCACAAGTGGTTCGGAACCCACTTTAAACTGTAGGTCCAGTCCCGATTAGCCTTACTGTGCATAAAGTGGACTTAAAACACCAACTCAACTCAACTCAACAAAAGTGTATAGGCCAGCTACGTAGATACATTGAGGAAAAGAGGTAGTGATACAAATCATACTAATGATAAGCTATACACAAAAATAACTCAATGAGCACAAAAGAAATCGCGTGATGACCAACGTTCGTCCCCTTTTTTTACATCATTGTTCTACCCTACATTATGAAGGAATGTACAGGGTGGCTCAATAAGTCACTTAACACCCCCAGTACAAGGCCACTGCGGCATGGAACGTGAAAATGGCGATGACCAATCGTTGCCTGGCCAAGGGGGAACCACACTGACGTCACCCGCATGGTCGGCAGCCATCTTGAATTCAACTTCAGAAATTTAAATGGGAAGGGGGTCGTGCGACATATCAAAATGGGCTAGAATTTCACCAGGAAAACAACTGTGAAATTTGTTTTCACCTAACTTTAAATTTAAGGGCGATTTCCGCTTGGGAGAGTGACACGTCCTTTCCTTTTTGCTTAAATGTTTATTGTTCAAATAATCGTTAGTATGTGATTATGTGGTATTTATTGTTAGACCAATCACTGAAAATGTCCGGATATTGACTTACTGGTATGTACATATCTTGTAGTATTGGTTGGCATGGGAATTACGATTGTGTTTTGTCTTTACATAAAGGTTTAAAAGAGTGATGATGTGAATTGATCGTGTCAAGAGTAGCATATTTCCTTTTCACTGATCTGAACGAAAATCAGGGATCTGGCCCAGTTGCGCACACGCATTGTGGATGCCTGTGCTGCAATAACTCCTGAGGTTCTTCAGAATGTGGTAAGGTCATGGGAGAGACGATTACACGTGTGTGTTGCGCAAGAGGGACGTCATATTGAGCATGTGTTATAACTTTGTGGTATTGTTAACTCTGCAACAATTAAAGTTAGGTGAAAACAAATGTCACAGTTGTTTTCCTGGTGAAATTCTTGCACATTTTGATATGTCGCACGACCCCCTTCCCATTTAAATTTCTGAAATTGAATTCAAGATGGCTGCCGACCATGCGGGTGACGTCAGTGTGGTTCCCCCTTGGCCAGGTAACGATTGGTCATCGCCATTTTCACGTTCCATGCCGCAGTGGCCTTGTACTGGGGGTGTTAAGTGACTTATTGAGCCATAACTTTGTGGTATTGTTAACTCTGCAACAATTAAAGTTAGGTGAAAACAAATGTCACAGTTGTTTTCCTGGTGAAATTCTAGCCCATTTTGATATGTCGCACGACCCCCTTCCCATTTAAATTTCTGAAGTTGAATTCAAGATGGCGGGCATCAAGATGGCTGCCGACCATACGGGTGACGTCAATGTGGTTCCCCCTTGGCCTGATAACTATTGGTCATCGCCATTTTCACGTCCCATGCCGGAGTGGCCTTGTACTGGGGGTGTTAAGTGACTTATTGAGCCACCCTGTATAACTTACATTCTTTGTTACATGATCAAAGCAAAAGAAAAGAAACATGTTGGAGGAACACAAAAAGTTCATGAAGATCATGTTACATACAAAAAATATATAGTTATGGAAACGATTTTGTTGTATACAAAAAAAATGCATAAAATTGTGTTGTATATAAAACAATCAAGCATCATGCTGTATGAATGTAGAGCTCGTCTCAGAGTGCACTGCATATCACCATATTATGCAATTTATTTACAAAGTATTCAATTTAATTAGTTTTCAAAAATATAAATATTTATGACGAAATGGTTTTTCTTTTGTTAAAATGTGTACGTTTTTCCTTCAGGGAAAATATGAAAATTGTCCTGTTTTGTTTTTTGAAAAATCTGATCACCTTAGTCGAGGATTGGCTGCTACAAAGGAAGGAATGGATGCTTGACAGAGAAACACTTCTGTTAAGAAGTTACGGCAAGATGCTACAATCTCCTGGACACTTGAAGCACCTTCCATCCGCTTCATTGTTATGTATGTTCACCAAGCGTCATATGAAGATCGCCAGTGTGGCGGAACTCATTGGTTGCACCGTAAATTCTATTATGACGTAACAATGTCTATATGACCTTCGTCCAGAAGAAGCTATTATGTTTAAGATTTCCTACAGTAACAACTCCAGATAAAGCAATAAAACTGTCCTTTTATGTTGTAGAATCCCTGATGAAGTTTTTTTTGGTATGTGCACTCGGTGATGTAACCAGAGTCTACGAGCCGAGAAGAATTAGACACTCCTATATACCGCTGTATAATTACATTCATAGCAACAAAATTTACGTGCGATAATTTTAAATATAAGGTTTCGTATAGGATACACGAACCACCGGTTTCAACTCCCCTCCCTTGCAACGTCCCCCCCGGTTGTACACCAGTCGTCACAAAGTTAGTTCGCTGCTACTTTTGTCGGGAACATGAGACGCTTTTATCACTCATCAGGGCTTGCTGGGTAGAAAATAAAACACAACATTCTTTTCAAAGTTAAACACAGTTTTATAATCGCTTATATTTCCTAATCACTTACCAATAAAACACTAGAACATTCAATACTAACGTTGGGCAATTCACTCACATATAACGAAAGTCAAATTACATAATTAATTGTTTACTTTCAACTTATCGGCAAGAAAAAAACTCGAAAAACCAAAATCTATACTTCAATTCTCTCCGTTTCCAAGTTCTTATTATTCTTCACCTTCACCTGTTTTTCAAACTCAGTCTGTCGTCAGGTGAGGAACATTCAGGTGGGTTCACTTCCTCGGCTGAGATGAGAAAGTGACGTCAACACAAACAGATTGTGACGTATTTATAAACATATATAAAAGTTCCAACTACAACTCTATCAGTCTAACTATAATTGTCTGTGACTTGCACATCATATGAAGTAACAAACATTTTAAAAATCTTAACTTCTTACAAATATAAAATCTTAAACTCTCAGGTTCGTTACACCCTATGTAAAGACTTTCGTCACACAGGGTGTCCGAAAAGTCACGCAACCGAGATTTTGAACGTACGTAACTTTTGTACAAAAAGCGATGGGGACATGGAACTTACACTGGGTATTAATTTTGTCCATGTGGATATTTTTAAAACATTAAACAAGATATCCATGCTCTACATGAACGTTCAGTACACGGCAAAAGTTACTAAGGCGTAAAAAAGTGTTTGCAAGAAGGAAAGAAGAGTGTGGATAAAAGACAGATGGATACACCTGCAACACTTTCGATGAATACTTATCGAAATGGCCAAAGAACAATAATTTTTACGCACTTTATGCATTACAGACGCATTTATGGGATTAGTGGTGGCATATTCTTAAAAAGAAGTATGTTTTTCCGAAATTACAAGGTGTAATGGTAGCATTGGTCGTGCTAGAGAGCAGTACCAGTTGTGGCCGACATCTCGTTATGTTGTTGAATCAATGCCCAGATGAAATAAAGGATTTGAAATTTATCGTGCAAAAACCTATCCTAGCTAACTTTCCGTACGTTCAAAGTCTCCGTTGCGTTACTTTTCAAACACTCCGTACTTTTGAGCTGGCATAATTTCAACTTTATACAGAGTGTCCCACAAAGGGGTTTACACTATTTGAATGTTAATAACAGAGAAAGTATTACAGATAACCTGATGGAACTTTTTGTATCTAGATCTGTCATGATTAGTGCTTGTTGCCATTCATTTGTTTTTCTTTAATTTCAGTTCAGTTGCCAGTAGTGACAAGTAATTGACAAGATGGCTGAGAACCTTTCCGTTGAGCAACGGAAGTGGATTTTAGTGTGTTTGGAAAGGTGAGAACTGAAAGAAGTGCAGAGACGATGGCGGGCAGAATTTGATACTGCGCCACCGTCACGTGCAACAATTACGAAATTACGCGACAAGTTTGAGAGGGAAGGAACTGTGTGTGATCTGGGACGGTGTGGCAGGAAGAAATCAGTATCAGACGAAGCAGTGGTACAAACTTTCACAAGATCCCCCAAGGAGACCATACATATGATATGATCCATATTTTTACGTCACCAGTAGAAGATATGTCACTAATGTATTTATCTTTGTAAAAGAAAGCGTAATTTCTTTGTTATTATATGTAATAATGAACCTTGTTTGTAATGTATATCTTTTGTTTAATGTTTATTGTATTTCGAACGTGTCACATAAAGGTCCCGGGTTCGATCCCCGGCCGGTTCTAATCCGGGAACTTTTCTAACGTTGGAAGCGGCTCCGGCGCCCACCCAGCGTCGAATGACATGGGTACCTGGGGGAAACCCTGAGGGGTAAAGGCGGTCAGGGGCGTGATGGTGATCACATCACCCCCACTCACGACCGGATCAAGAAAATGTGGGGCGTTACCCTCACACCCCCTATACGCCTTCATGGCGTAGTGCTAAGCACATGGGAGCACTTTACCTTTTTTTTTACATTTCCAAAAACACTTTAAAATCCACTTCCGTTGCTCAACGGAAAGGTTCCCAGCCATCTTGTCAATTACTTGTCACTACTGACAACTGAACTGAAATTAAAGAAAAACAAATGAATGGCAACAAGCACTAATCATCACAGATCCAGATACAAAAAGTTCCATCAGGTTATCTGTAATACTTTCTCTGTTATTAACATTCAAATAGTGTAAACCCCTTTGTGGGACACTCTGTATATTTAAAAAGTGCAAGATTGCCAATGGCAAGCGTTTAAGGTCACCGCTCCGTAAGTACGTGCCATAATCATCATTTTACATAATGGCCTTCCTTAGCCATGAAGATCAACGGAATGTGACATTGCAGATGATTACTGGGTATAATGCCCGCCGTCAGTCACAGGTTCTGCAGCTCAATAGTGGCCATGTAAAGCCTCAGCAACAGATGTGGCACGAGCAATTTCCCATTAACCTATCCTACACTCTGTCCCCGGTATCTATGGAGCGAGCCTACGAAAACAAGTACCTTGCGCAAGTGGTGACTCTAGAGGGCTTGACCAATGAACGCGTTAGAAGGGAAGTGAAGGAATGCGTCTGCAGCTACCGGCCGTTTGCAGCAGCGCGCACTGCTTTGCTCCACCCACTCGCTTTCTCCCCTTCTCGGCCGTTATGCGCGGCCTTGCCCCAGATATTCCAGGGACAGGGTGTACTTTAAAGTAAACTTCCACACACTTTTATAAACTTTACTATCTTCGGAAGCATCGTTGTTCGTTTGGCTATTGCTTTAAGGCTCCTACTCTGCTGTTTTAAAGATGGACGCTATTGGCAACCCTGCCAACTGCTGTTGGAAGTTAGATCAGTGCCATGTTGGGTTGCATACGTACAGCATAATATAAAGCGCTTATAGTGCGTGAATTCTGCACCTTCGCGTTAATGTTTATCAGGAAAAGTTACATATTCTTATGATATTTACCTCTATTCAACGACTGTTGAAGTTGTTCTCCACCATGTATGTACAGGGTTTTTATAAATTTCCTCCCTGATTTTCAAGTAGCATAATGTAGTGTGTTCTTCCACTCAAACATCACCCCTTACTTCAAGTTTGTGTAGTATTTTTATATTTTACCGCCATGTGGCAACAGGGTGGAAGATCCGGGGACCATGCAGAGAACGATGCTATTCTGCAAGTTACCCTCCTGCCACCGTAAGTTTTTCTTCATGTGGGAGATTTTTTAAAGATACTAAAAGGTAAAGTGCTCCTCTGTGAATAGCACCACGCCATGAAGGCTTATAGGGGGTGTGGGGGTAACGCCCCACACTTTCTTGATCCGGTCGTGAGTGGGGGTGATGTGATCAGCATCACGCCCCTGACCGCCTTTACCCCCCCAGGGTTTCCCCCAGGTATCCATGTTATTCGACGCTGGGTGGGCGCCGGGGCCGCTTCCATCGTTAGAAAAGTTCCCGGATTTGAACCGGCCGGGGATCGAACCCGGGACCTTTAGCATGGTAGTCAGACGCGTTACCGACTTTTTTTTTATTACATTTTGCAATTTATTACATTACATTTGCAATTTACATTTCAACTCATTGGGCAAGTAAACATTACAGTAAGAAAATTAGCATACAATCTATTTCTTTTACAGTCAGGTATCTTGTGGTATTCTTGATGGAGGTAATTTACAAATTGTATATTAAAATCTGGTTGCCGATATGTCGATAGGAAATAGGCATAGTGTCCTAGGAGCCATTGTACACTTTTACGTTTTGTTTTTGGGTAATATTCAAAAGCTGGATATAAAAGAATATCTACAGAGATGTTATACACTGATGTTCGACAAATAGTACTCACAAGTTTCCTTATATAAAGCCATGATGTTTCTATTATTTGGCATTCACTCAGTCTATGGACTAAACTATCAGATACATTACATTTGGCACACATTGGCGTATTTATTAATTTAAGATCACAGAGTCTCTCTCCAGTGATTAATTTTTGGTGGACAATTATGTACCATGCTGATCGGATTCGTGATGTAAGATGGTGAGCCTGAATATTATTCCATATTTCTCTCCACTTCATTCTGGGATTTTGCTCAATAATTTTACATGTTGGTTGTTCTAATTTACATAGTCTGCGATATATTTCCGATGTCACTGGTATTGTTAATATCGGAGATTGTAATAGGGCATAACTAATATCCACTATTGTTGACTTAAAATACCATAAAGTGTCTACCAGTCTAGTAATATCAATAGGAGCCTCTAGTGAAATATAGTCCAAAGCGCTTCTCAAAACTTTACTTGTGAGGCTGAGTGGATGCTGAATCAATGTCTGCGTGTCAGCTTGAATACGTAAGGCCTGGCATTTGAGTTCTATATTCACAAGATTCATTCCTCCCTCGGCAAAAGGCAAACAAAGTAATACATGTTTCACCCTCAATATCTGACCATTCCAAATAAACCAATTTACTGCACTCTTAAGTTTATTTATATCTAACTTCCGTAGTGGGAGGATTTTTGCCATGTACCATACCTTTGACAGTGCATAGACATGTACAAAGGTCACCCTTGACTGTAAACTAAGGCTGCGAAATTTATTTGTTTGTAATATCGCTTTAACCCCAGATAATACTCTATCATAATTTAATTGGATCATAATTTGGATAGAGTGCGTATATATTATACCTAGTATACGTATCATTTGTACAACCTTAAAATTACCTCGCTGCGAGTGAGAATGAACCAAATTTAAATTCAAAATTGACGATTTTTCTTGGTTTATTTTTAATCCCGACCATTTTCCAAATTTCTGTAATACTTGACATGTTTCATCAATATCAGACTGTTCATTTATTAATACAGTAACATCGTCAGCATACGCTAACACCTTAATGGTAGTAGAGTGTATGTTAATTCCTTGAACTTTTCGGCCTATTTCAGACAGAATGGGTCTCAGTGCAATACAAGACGCTAACATCGACAACACCTTTATAAATATAGAGTTCTTTCGTCAGAAAACCATTTATTTGAATTTTTGCTGTTGCATGACTATAAAGACTTTTAAATACTGAAAGAAAATGTCCACGTATACCGTAGCCCTGCAAAACGTTAAATAGATATTCATGATTTATCGAGTCAAAAGCACGTTCAAAGTCTAATGCTAATATAGCATTTTCAGAGTTTTTGTTCTGTAGTCTATAACATGTAATTATTTCACGCATCGTTTGTAAAACATTTGTGATTTTCTTATTTAAACCAAAAACATATTGATCCTCTCCTACTAATTTGTCGACATAAGGCATAAGTCTACCAAGCATACATCGCGCCAATATTTTATAATCCGTACAAAGGAGGGTGATGGGTCTATAATGACCAGCTTCGCTTGGTTTTGGACATTTTGGGATTAGAATTATAATACCCGTATTGGAAGATTTACCCATTTGATACTTGCTAAACACTGCATTTATCCAATCCGTTATTGTTTGACTCATCAATTTCCAAAAGGTTTGATAAAACTTATTGGGTATCCCATCCCAACCAGGAGCTGAAAATTATTGCCCTACCTTAACCGCTCGAAACACTTCCTCACTTGTATATTCTTTGTTTAAGTTTTCACTTTGTTCATCTGTAAAAACCTCTGATTCGGATGCCAATTCATCCATTAAAGCTCCATTATGTGACGCTGGTTGGGAATATTGTTGCTCAAAATAATTATAAATGCAATTACGTATTTCAGGGGCTGAATTGATCTTTGTTCCCCCATTATCAAATATTTCACTAATACATTGTCTTTTAGCATTTTTTCTTTCATGAATTACATGGCTGATAGAGGCGACCTCATCGTTGTCAAAATGAGGAAGTCTACTACGAATTTTGACCCCTTGACGCCTTTCTGCAGTCATTTTTAACAATACAGCTTGTATACGTTTGACTTCAGTTTGCACTTTTTTCCCGTCTGTTGCTTGCTGAATTTGTTCACGCAATACCCTGTAGTAAAAATTATATTTATTTGTCCACTCTCTCGACCGTTCCTTACAGTAACTGATACAAAATCTTTTTATACCCGGTTTGAGAATCTCCTCCCACCAGCGGATTATATCTATCCTCCTCAGACGGTGTGTTATCCATCTCGACCATTGGTCATTAAATGCTTGTTGGAAATTTTTCTCATTAAGAATTGAAGCATTTAATTTCCAACAACCGTACCCTCTTGGGACTATTGGAATGTCCACATTTATCATCATAATGACAGCACTGTGATCTGAAAAACATGTAGGTGTTATACTGATGGACTTTACGTTCTGACGTAATGTGGGTGTGACATAAAATCTATCCAAACGGGATGCACAATTGTCACGTATATACGTGAAACCCCTCTGCCCAAAACATTTGTCACTCCAGACATCTGTGAAGTTAAAGCCAGTTACTAATTTTTGCAATGAATTCGACGTGTTAAATCCAGGTCTTTGATCCTGCGGATACAATACACAATTGAAATCTCCCCCACATATTATGTGTTCTCTCCTACCCTGCATTTCAACAGCAACTTCCTGCGCAAAAAACTCATCCCTTTGTTTTCTACACTGTGACCCGGATGGAGCATATATGTTATATATCCATACATTTGCAACTTTTGCTGATATGATTCTATTATTAGGATGACATACCACATTTGTGAGGGGAACCGTATTACGTGTTAACAAAGCTGTTCCTGTCGATTGGAAATTTGCATTATTATGAACTCTTATCGTTGGGGAAAAATTGAAATTCATTTGTCCACATTCTTGGAGAAAGACAATATCTAATGATGCTTGTATAATAAAGTCCTCTAACGCCGCCTGTTTTGTAAGGGATTTCATTTTGTTTATATTTATTGTAGCAAAACGAAAGGTCGTCATCATAAATACTATGAACAAAATTTTTGGGATTGGGTATTCCCAATACTTATACTTCCACCTTTGCCCCATCTAAGAGTAATAGTTCTTACACTATTTTTATATGCCCCTAATGTTATACACCAAAAATTAACAAACACACTAACAATATTATTTTAGTAGGGGGGAGGAAATACCCCTTCCCTTTGTATAGCTTAATCCATAAATATCTATCACCACACAATACAATATCATTAACTTTCTGACAGTCAATATAAAAATATTCATTCCAAATAATACTATTTTCTAATCTTAAAGTGATTACCTGTATCCAGTATTCACAAACTTTCATGGCCTATCGGACTCGGATCAATAACCATGTCTTGGACATTTGTTTTTACATGTCGCAATGATCGTCTTTTCGTCCGAATGCTGCCTGACGCTTTCCTTATACTCTTTGGTCGTTTTTGGGAGCCGGAAACCGAACGACCCGTACTACTTTGGACACTTCCACTTTCACTATCCGTTTCCGAATCTTTTTCCTGTTCAGCTTCTTGTCTGAAGTCCTTTTGCTTGGTCTGATTCTGCTTCCTCTCCTTGTTGCTCTGTAGCACTTCATCACTCGATTCCTCTTGCACTTTAGTTATGTCTTCTTGTCGTCTTAGTGGTCCACCCTTCTTCTGCTCCATAGTATCCAGGGACATTTCTTCACTTTGTCGCGTAAGTTGAACATTTAACACAGGTTCTTTTGGTTGCTCTTGCATATTTTCTTCAGTTCCTTCCTTGGTCAAAGTTTGTTGATCATTCTTGTGAATATTTTTCTCTTCCTGTATATGTTTTTCCTGTTGAAGCCCTTCTATCACAGTCAGTTGTGCTGATTCTTGACTCACATTTATATCTTCGTGTGTAGATGTAGACGGTGCAATTGCTTCGCTATAGGACCGAACTGCACGACCCATGACTTTGAACACTGTTGGTTTCCGTAAGTTATAATTAAACCGCATGTGATCACTACTACCACACCATTCACAAGTCGGGATTTGACCATTATATACTACATGTGCCGTATATTGGCCTATTTTCACAAAGGAGGGAATTGGCTTCTTAATTGCCATCAAAACCTGACGCACCCCATTATACACTTTGTATCTAAATTTGTCACTCCAAGTTTCTGCTTTCAATTAATCGATTGTCCCATATTCACTCAGTTTTTCACGAATTTGTCGTTCTGGCACTTCCAAAGGAAGATTAAACGCTCGAACCGGCTTCACAATTCGATTCGCATCACTCAGTTTCACTTGTGTCACAGCTCCACTACTATAATAAAAATTCACTTCACCAGTATTTTCTTCTAATATTTTTCTCATTTTTCCCGGACGCACTAATTTCAAAAATACACATTTAATCGTCGTGGGAATTTGTATGGCTGCAATTTCATCCACACTCACTTTGAATTTATCATGAATAAATTCATGTACTTCCAAAGGACTAGGTTTCAAAGTTCCCCTTTCAAAACTGATTTCTATCGTATTTTCGCGATCCATTCTATATTTTACTTTTGTCCAATTCTTCACTAGCACAGTTCAACAGCACACCCTCTCCCACACGTACGTACCGATATCGCGCTGAACTTTCACTTTTCCTCAAAGCACAGAGCTCGTACAGCACGACCTACCTGTTCCGCGCTAGGCGCGAGACTCCGACTGAGCCACCGCAGGCACATTTTCAAAGATACTGTTTATTTATATCTTCCCATGCCAAGGAGCATAGAACTAACAACCAGTATTCCAGATGCGGTTTTGAAGGTCAACAGAGATATGCTTTCTAAGACCTGGGCTTAAATTGATTACAGTTGGGACGTGCGTCGTGTTGTCACATAGAGCACCTGTAATTTTCTCCATGAAACTTAACAGTTGTTATAAGCTATATATCCGTGCACCAGTGTGTAGTTAGAGAACGGTTAGTTCATTTTACTCTCGAGTCTAACTATTGCTTATTTTGGGGGGGGGAGCAGGTTTATTAAGTCCTTGCCTTGACTCATTCTGACCCAACAGGTCGGTAGATGCGGAGCTTGCCCCGAGTTGATACTTTCCTGGAGATTAGGTATCTAAAGCTATACCGGGTGTCCCAGAAGTCTTTCCCTGATTACAAACTTTATTCATATCCGCTATATGCAAAGTAGAGATGTGAAAGTGGTGCCAAAGTGTTGGAAAACTAACCAAGTTTATTTGTTGCAGGTTTGAGTAACGTGGCTGTAGTACATCAGTGTCAGTGTCCAGAAAACCGGAAATGTTCACAAATCAGGAAAAAGCTCACCACGTCCTCTTGTATAACGAGACCCGGTCACCAATAACAGTGCAGAGGAACTTTCAAATGTACAGAATTCTTTCGTCTAGAATATCTGCCATCAATAAGTTGGTATTTAAGAAATGGAATTTATCTTCATTCCCAAATCCTATCAAGTCCAAGAAACATTGTATGGAAAGATGCCACCCGATGTCAAGAGCATTAATTCCGGATTCCTTGGCACTGACACTGCTACACTACAGCCACATTACTGAAACCTGCAACAAATAAACTTGGTTTGTTTTCCAACATTTTGGCACCACTTTCACATCTCTACATTGTATATAGCGGATATGAATAAAGTTTGTAATCAGGGAAAGACTTGTGGGACACCCGGTATATCCGTGCTCCAGAAGGGGTGTAAGGGCTGACTTTCCACGCAGTTTACGCAATTGTCAACCTCACTTCCACGTAGTACACCCTGGACTGCAGACTAACGAGGCTCTGGCGACTGGCCCTATGACCAGTATAATTCTGTGTGTTATCCTGTTTTTTGTCCTTGCGTGTGCAGCCCCTTTACAGTCTCAGCTTTTAAGCTGAATCAGCATGTTTTAACATTTTAGTTATGCGACATTACAGTTATGTTATTTGTTATGGTAAGGGGCTGGACCCCGTATAACCCATACTGCACATGGTTTCAGATATGTTATGGATACGTAACTCGTGAAACATTGTAACATTGCAGCAACATTGCGAAACATTACTGTGATGTTTCAGGTATGTTTCAGCAATGTAAAAATGTCTGCGAATCTAACATAACATTCGTAATGTTACAGAAACATGTCAGTGCAACATTACAGAAACGTGTCAATGTAACATTGCAGAAACATGTCAGGGGAACATTACAGATACAGGTTGTGTGATATTTCAGTTACATTACAGTGATATTATTTCACATTATTCCCATACAGCACAACACGGTTTCAGATATATTACGGATACGTAACTCGTGAAACATTGTAACATTGCAAAACATTAGTGATGTTTCAGGTATGTTTCAGCAATGTAAAAATGTCCGCGAATCTAACATAACATTCGTAATGTTACAGAAACATGTCAGTGTAACAGTACAGATACATTTCCGTAAGGCATTGTGATATTTCAGATATATTACAGTGATATTATTTTACATTACGGTTATATTGAATGGAATCAATACTGTATTAACGTGACGGGTGCAAAAAAGCCTGAGTGCTGACGCATCCAAAATTTTAAATTCAAATCTAGTTCATTAAGCCCAACTTCCACGTATACACTGGTAACTGCTCCTTGCAGACTAACAAGGCTATGGCGCCAGGATCAGCGACCTCTGTGGGGTCGTGTTGTTCTTGCTTGTCCTTGTGTGTGCTGGGTGCACGTCTTTGGGCTACAGCCGGAGTGCGCACACTTTTCCGGTTTTATCAGTGATAAGCCGTTGACAAGCTGTCACAATGTACAGGATTGCACACGAACAAATGAGGCGATGTTGTCAGATGTAAAATGTTCTCAAGCCGTTCTCACTTCTCTTGGGTTTGTTTGTGTGTGTGTGTGTGTGGACTTACACGTGTTTTTGCAGTCATTAACCTAACCTAACCTAACCTAACTTTTTAGTTGAGTAAATTGGTATGATTTACTATTTTATTTCTAATTTCTCTCTCTCTCTTCTTGTCTAACGAAAAAAAAAACAGTTTTGCGCACAGACTTTAACGCTATCAAAGTGGCAACGTTCGATCAAAATCTGTGCGCAAAACAGGTCAGTGACATTTGTGCGCAATCCTGGATCTAAAGTGTGCGCAATTCGGTTGCGGCGCTTAACAGCCTCAACTTTTAATAGGACAGTGGATTCTATCCTCGGAAACAGTATAGTTGTAGTTCTTGTTAAGTAATGAATGGATGAATTCGTTTTAAAGAAAATAAGTAAGAAAGTGTTAACAGAGACGTTTCTTCTTAGGGCCTATCCTCAATTGTTTTCTAGTTAAGGAACTTATCCCGGTATAGCATGATGGATAAAGATATAGCCTATGTGCTGATGTACCCATAGTCAAAATCAATCAATCCAAACGCCAGCCACCGTGGGGGAGTGGTTAGAACATCGCGCTACGACGTCAGGGAGTCCCGGGTTCGAATCCCGGCCTGGTCATGGATGTTTGTAAGTGTCCATTCAATTTCATCATATCATCACTCATCCTCATCTTCGCAAATTAGGCAAAAGTGGCACAAAAATCGAATTAAAATAAAGCAAATCAATCAAGCCAACCAGTTGCTCAGATTGGGTTCCAAAGCTGGAGGGCAATGACAGCGTGGTCAAGAGTGGCAAAAAGTGGGGGGGGGGCGTAGAGGTGCAGTTGCCTAATCGCCGTCACTGAATCCAACTCATTAGACGTTATATTAGTAGTATAATCTTGTAAATCAGGATGATAGTTTGTAAAGATCCTTGTATATTGAATTTGACATCTACAATTTCGAGAATAAAGGGAGATTGGGACTTCTCCTTCGAGACTCATATGGGAATTTCTTATATACCTTTGCATCGTCAGTATTTGGTATTCCTGTTTCTTCCTTCTTCCGTGACGAGGTTTCCTTAAACTACCCCTCCTCCTCATGCGCGGTTATACTTTGCTATGCTCCTCGTGGAGAAGGATGCTTTGTCCTTTGAACAAACGACCTTTGTGACCTTGGGCTTCGACTCTTTCGTAAGATGAGGTTTTCTGGATCTGCACTTTGGGGGCAAGAAGCTTTCTTGTCCATGTTTCTTCTGCGTCATACGTCATGGAAGGAAATGGCGTTGCAGAGGAAGTCGTTTGCTGAAAGGTACTAATTTTTTCATTTCTTTTTTAAAAAAAACGTAAAGAAATGCGGAATTAATGTGCAGAAAATGTATGGGGGAGGATTGTTTCCTTGTAATTACGAAGGATATGTTTGTAAATCACGGCTAGGGTTAGTCAATAAGACCATAACTGCCGAGTATTCTGTTCTTAACTCATGGTGCCGCAATGGAGACCACCAATTCCTGATTCGGTTATCGAAACCAGGATTCCACTTTCAGATATTGGATCCAGGATTCAAACTTCATCTAGCGGAAAGTACAGGGTGTCCCATAATGATGGGAGAACATTTTAATAGTAATTATATAGGACCGGAAGTATCACATTTATTAAGGATAATGCGTAATTAGGAATAAAGGTACAGGAGTTTCTTTCCCTGTTCAAGTTTTGAATATCACGTCCCTTAGATGATCCCCACCTCAGCGAGAACACTGTCGCTATGGCGTGGAGTAGCACATCAGCTAAGATGACCTCTATCTCATCCCAGATGCTCTCTTTGAGTTGCAGAGCTATGTGGTGTTTCCGAACACTTCCGCTGACGTACGCTTCTGGAAATGCTGTCCGAATCGCCTTTGTCCTGTGACGATGCTTCCATAACATATGGAATATCTGTTGGCGTCCACGGCAACATCATGAAGGATCATTGACTTAAGAGGAGACCAACATTAGCTCCAAAGTCAGACAAGAAATACAATACATTTTAAAGATGGGCGAGTGCCCAATCTGTTGTAACTTAAAATCAAAATGTGTCCCATCGTCATGGGACACCCTGTATTAGCAGTAATAATTGCATGCAGACAAATAAAATAATTACCGAATAATCAAAACAGACATCGACGTCAGGAAGGGGAGGCAACAGCGCGTCACGCCCTCCACCACCCCCATGGAAAATGAAAGTAAACCGAAAATTATATATTTCACAGACATAATTTCATTATTCATTCCATGCTTAGCTATGTGCACTATTAACGTAGTTGCCTATTGGAGGAGACTTTTGAATCACCCTATATTTCTAAGAACTGGGAATACAAATATCAGCTTCATGGACGTTAATTCAAAAATATTGTTCCGTTGTTATACTTTTACCTTTCAATTATATTAATTTGTCTATCAAAATATGCATTACCTATCCTACCCTTGCCTGACCCTAAAGCGACCATAACTCCGGATCCCCATTGACATTTCATTTCAAAATGTTATATTTTGTACGCTTATTGAGTAATAGTGTATGTGTGGCATATATATTTTTTTTAGAGAAAAGGAAAACACACGTTTTTAAGAAAATGTCTACCAAAATTTGCTTGACACATCCTTCAATTTTTTTTATTTTCTCTTTCTTTTCCCCTGACAAATGTATGCTATATCTCGTGTGAAAGAGCCCTTCAAGACCTTTCCAACGCCTTCTGAGTCACTTCTATAGGAGCCCTGGTTGCCGAAATAATGAAATTTAAAGTTAACAAGATGTTGGAAAAAATTGTCAAAATTGCACAGTTTGCAACACTGCAATTTCGGAAATACAAAATATATGGATCTGCAACTTTTCAGTACGCCAAATTTCAAATGAATCAAAAAATGTAAGGTTGAGGACCTTGTTGACTCGATAAGGAATGGCCCTGTGGGGTGTTCTTAGGTCCAGCGACACCTAACTTCTCGCATATTAGGTGTTAGTTACAATATATTTGAAGGCACTGCAGTGATGCTTGTGACTTCATGGAAGAACCCAAAGCAACGAACTCTCTCTCCGCACCCACAAAGGAAAGCGACAGTTACTGCCCCATTATTCGTCTCATCCTTATTTCCACAACAATGGAAGGTGTGATAACCTTAATTTTCGTTATTGTTGGGGCCTCGGCAAAATTCCTTCTCGCGGCGTACAGTATCCCACGAATCTCACTGTTACCAGGTATAAGGCTCACAATGCAGCCAACTTCATCGCCCCATGAAACTACTTTCACCGTGTAAATAGGAGTGGTTTCTAGAGTAGCTTTACCGGCAAGATTAGCTCGTCGAAAAACAAAGAGAAGCCGGGATTCCCCAGTCAGGGCTGGCACGAGAGGCGTCTCGTGAACGCATGCGGTGAATGCTGCGCATGCGTCAATTGTGGGAAAAAGGACAGCTTGCTCTGCGACGACATTCATGAGCATTTCTACATTCTAATTTCTTCATATAGGAGAAGTATTTATTTTACACGAGAGCGCTGAACTAAGCTTATATTACATTTCTTGGATCTGAAGTGAAAGAAAGTAATAATTATTTTCCCACAATTGATGCATGCGTCACCTCAGACCCAAGAAATGTAATATAAGCTTACTTCAGCGCTCTCGTGTAAAATAAATACTTCTCCTATATGAAGAAATTAGAATGTAGAAACGCTCATGAATGTCGTTGCAGCAAGCTGTCCCTTTTCCCACAATTGACGCATGCGCAGCATGCACCGCATGCGTTCACGAGACGCCTATGGCTGGCACTCGTCCGAGGTCGCGCACCAGGTAAAAATAATGGATGATATTCAGCGAACTACTTCCCCCACAATTCATTGCGGCACGCCCGCTGCCATGATTCCGGCAAATGTTTCGGAGCGTGTTGGAAACATGTTTGATAAGTATTGCGCTTACAACTTTTGTGGCAGTGATTCAAGGTACAAATATAACGATTATATGCCAAGCAGTGGCGGCCGGCGGCAACTATGATGGGTAGTGCCAACGTGATCATGAAATTGAAAAAAAAAAACCTCCGCAATGCCCCCTCCCGCCCCCTCCTTGAGGTTGCGCCACTGGTCAAGATGTTTATCCTCGTTTGGTAACGTGGAAAACAACGTGTGTTTAAGTAATAACGTACTAATCCGATTCATCTTCACTCACTAACCTATCTTTATACACTACAGGACACTTCTCTAAAAATATAACAATTACAAGAGGAAAGGAAAAACAAATCCTATCACCTTCTCCTCCTCCATGCACACGTATTCTAACTGGATGTCGAAAATATCTTTGTTATGAAAAGAAATTGTCGAAATTCCAAAGGAAACCCGCATCATCATAGGATTTTTTACTTTTATATTTTTTAAAAAGTCTGGATGGCCCTCTTGGTGCATCTATCTATTATCAAAAATGTTCATTTAACTTTGGAAAAATATTAGGTTCGTTTCTCCAAAAGTAGGCAGAAATGAATTCTCCAGCGGGTCTTACAAACCAGTCGTATTTAGCGATTTTTTTCTGAAGGTGGCAACTGTGTCGTTTCAACACTGCGAAAATTCCCCTCGCCGTGCCAGGCGAAGACGGGCACGGTTTCTTATGGGCTAACCCCGCCCCCTGCCACTTTGTTCTCGGCTCATGGTGGAAATGTTCCTCGCGGAGACTTCTTCAACCCTCTGCACGTGTATCAACTTGGTTATCCATGGGTTAGGCCAGCTCTTGGGCGGCACGGACTGTTGCCTCGCGAGGGTACGAACGAAACAGCTGGCGATGCAGTGAGGAGGTTCGGGCGGTCGTCACGTCAGCTTGACCGATTGCAAGATTCGAATCTCCTTGTCTGTAAACTATCAATGTATTCATTTAACAATACTTGGCGAGGTATGCGTTTCTTCTGAGGGTAGTGCCATGGCACGGCGGCTCTACCCTTTGGGCCGCCGCTGATGCCAAGTGTAGTCTTTCACATCACATTTTACTAAGTCTCGTAATAATGACCAGAGTATCTAAAAAGCTGCTATTTGCCACAAAACAACGTTCTATAAAGCTACCTAACATACGAAAAAAATACAGGACTATGGAGCACGTTTTTCACTATCCGATAGTGCAGTGGCTAATGCTATTCCCTTGTAATCGAAGGATCCAAAATTCGATTCCCGGTGGAGAGGAATTAAAAATATATATATATATATATTAAAAAAGTTAAACTTTGTCTCGTGAAAATGATAATTTATAGAAGTGTTCCGAAGTACAAAATTGTGTACTATATTTTTTAAGGCCGTAACGTATGATTATCACTTTTCGTATGTGTATTGAGACAGGCATAGAAGATATGCTGAAAAGTATATACAAACACTATACGCATACTGCGAACGCATCCGCTGATTGATAAGCACAATTTTTTTTAACGTTATTAGAGATCTTTCAGCAACCACGAGCGTTGCAAAGCATGCGGACGTAAAGAGTAACACAAAAGTTGTATAACGCTAGCTATAAGCACAGTTATTTGCCTTTAAAATACGATTCATATTTTACACCGGTTTGGAAAAATCACGCCATCTTAATCGCCGACGAAACTGTCTAAAGGTATGATGTTCTCTCACAATTAATACATAAACAATCGCATACACACAACTTATTAATTCACCAAAAGGAACCTTCATTTGAACATCTGCAATAATACAATTAAAAATGTTAAACATTGAGTCATTTTCATGCACGCAGCATTTGCTTCGCTTCACGCTTTGCTGGACTGATGCCGAACCACGTGCGGATTTGGCCACATTTCCCATCATGCTCTACGCCACTGACGTCATATTCAATATCATCCATTGTTTGTGTACGGTTTATTACGAGTTTATAAGACGCTGTTGCTTCCAATGAAGCAACTAATCTGATTTCTCTTGACCGCATGGATTATTTTGACATGTTTAAACATATCCAAAATTAGTGAAATCATATTCTAAACACTACATAAACATCGTGTTCAAATATTTCAATCAAAAATAGTTTTTATGCATTACTTAAAGTTTTTATGAGTTTATAGACTATGAGAATTTTTCATCTATATCGGGTGATCCGTTTGAGATGTCAGAAAAGTAAATCGTTGTGTACAGTCACGGACACTGCTGGGTTGTAATGACTCCATTGAAAGTCAATGCATTCATTACAACCCAGAACTGTTCGTGACTGTACAATAGGTTAATGTACGTATCTCTGAGCAGTTTCTTGTAATATATGCAGAAAGGAAGTAAGTTTTGAGTGAGTACAGGTTTACATACTTCAGCCGCGTGGCGCTAGCGTTCATGGTAGAGAAAGATAGTGGTCATGCCACAACAGTGCACTACGTATGTATCGTATGCGATGTGAAATTTTCGAGTGTTTTATGCAGATTAGTACAGCCACATGGCTGAAGTCTGCAACCTGCACTCACTCAAAACTTACATCCTTTCTGCATATATTACAACAAACTGCTCAGAGATACGTACATTAACCTATTGTACACAACAGTTTACTTTTCTGACATCTCAAACGGATCACCCGGTATAATGAAATGATGAAGTGGAAATATTATTTTATACAAAACGATGCAATTTTAATAGAGTAAACAAAGGAAGATTGAGATAGAAAATGTTAATTGAAAAATTTAAAACTGCCACTTTGACATGTAAAATAATAGTTTGATTTGTAATTAAATAAAATGAAAGTACCAGTGGCGTATCTGAAATGAAAAGAAACACTAATTTAGATACTTAAATTAGCCCTCCATAATTCTTGGTTTTAACCTTCAACATGTTCTGCTTATTGTTCTTGGGTAACAATACGAAATGTATACATTAATTGCACAACGTCGTCAGGAGTCCCGGGTTCGAATTCCGGCCTTCGCATGGATGTTCCTTTCGAGTGTCCCTTCGTCAATTTCATCATATCACCACCCATCCCCATAATCGAGATTAGCTACCAACAAAAATTTTCTTCAGTTATAATTTTTTCCCCCCAGAGAAGAGTCATCGGGCTTATGCCCCTCTCTCCCTCCCTCCCAAACAATCATACTTATTACTACAGTACAGTGTTGGTGATTAGGTGCCAAAACTGGGGGGGGGGGGGGAGCAAGGACAGTTTACTTTCTCTTGGTAGATAAAGTTTAGCATAGTGCGGGGGCAAAAGTGGCAAAAAGTGGGGGGCAATTGTCCCCCTAATCGCCGCCACTGCTACAGTACATCTTCATATGGAATGAAGGGCAAACTATGCTCTTTAAAATGCACTAACAATTTTGGAGTGGAATGGAAGTCATTACTTTTATCATTATTTATCCTTTACAAACATTTCATCAACAAATGTCGCTTATAGTACACTGGCCTCAACGAGTACTCCGGCAGTTTGTTTCTTTATACAGCATATTTGCAGAAGATACAATTCAATCTACACGTGTATCAATGTACCAGAGGCGTGGCGTGCAAGTAGCCGGTGTTACCGCAGGTAGCAGCAAAATTTAAAGATTTTAAAAGTTGTTTCAATAAAACAACAACATTCTTAAATACGTTAATGAACACCGTTGCCGTCGAGTAGATATTGACTAGGACATTTCTTCTGCAGCCGACAGAAGCGAAGAGGGAGGCCGTTCCGCTACCCTGAAGAGGCAACAAGGGAGAAGAGGACGCCAATGCAAGGAAAGAGCGGGGAAGGACTTTATGGGGTTATTCATATACCTGTTAAGGGGCCCTGTTGCCGTTCAGACCCACCGGAGCAGCCAGTGTTGTCACATCGGATTGGCAGAAAAGAGCTAAATCCCGCCTAAAATAGGAATACAATTTCTGTGAAGCAACTAGAGGTAGACTGCAGAGCCAAGGCTGGATTGAACTACAACTGAGACCAGTTAGGTAATAGACGAAAATATAGTTCCTTGGTGTGATTCGTGATTTGGACAAACCTTGCTCCAAAATACTAAGCTGGCAACAGTGGTACGTACAGCTGGGTTTCCCTTCCACGAAGGAGCGGAGTTCTGTCGTCTGCTCAGTGCTCACCACACAAACGTCAAACTGACCCGAGAAAAGTGTCGTTCTTCTTCTTCCCCTTCGCAGCTCATTGCAAAGAAACTGAGACAGATGAAGAATTGACAAGGGTTTACCACTATTCATTGGATTTTCGTGGTAACTGCCTCATGAGTGGTAGTTCTTTCTAGGAGTGTTTGTTGCTAGATCACTGTGCTGATTGCAAAACAAGAACGAAATTAACAAATATCTAGCTCGAAGACATGTTTTCTTTAACGGATGGGGGGTGATAACGTCTAGCAGGCATAATTGTCGTACTGATAGCTGGTAACACTTTTGAAAAAGTTACGCCACGCCTTTGCAATATACGCTGTATAAAACACTACTAACTTCGTTGGCTCTGTACTGCTGCATTGTGTGCTAGATTTCTTTACGGATTTCTGATGCCTGGTGCCAGGGAATGTAAAGTGCTTCCATCTATTATGAGCCGCGCAAACTACAAGAACAACTCGTAAGCGGAAGTGTTTGGTAGCACCTTCTTTACAATATTACCTCCAGTTTGGGATTATCTTCAGTATTCCCGGTTTTTTAGGGTGCAGAGAAGGGTGGACGATCCTGGCAACCAGCTAGTGCGGTGGAAGTTGCCACCCTTCAAAATCTCAAACATTATTGTCACACGGAACAGCAAAGGCAGTTAATGAAAATTTATTTCAACATTATTATTGATGAGAAGGCATAGCTGTAACTTGGCGGGGACAAGGGAGACATTTGCCCACACAAAATTTTCGGGTTTAATAAAACTTAAAAGTTAATGGTACTTTTGATAACATCCTGAGACTGACGAGCAAAGTAAAAACATATACAAAAAAGTTAAACTTCCGGTTTGACCAAATTCCAAATGTAAACAAGTGGGATACAAATTATCTTCGACCTTATTTTGTTACAAACGATCGCATTCAGACTGGATCGCTTGAAATTTGAAAGCGATAGAGAAAAAACAGAAGGATGTGTAAAAAATAAGGGACAATACTAATATTTTCCAAGACAATGTTGATCTTCTACCAACAGTTTCGTGTTAAGACTTCTGCAGGTTGAAATAAAGCTTACATAAATTATAAACATTGAAATACTTCAATTTTACAACAGTAAAAGTAAAGTAAAGTAAAGCTTTTTACCACGCCATGAAGGCGTAATGGGGGTGTCGAGTTAGGGCCCCATATTTTCTTGATCTCGGCTGAAGCTGGGGGTGATGTGATCAGCACCACGCCCTTGGCCGCCTTTACCCCACAGAGTTTCCTCCAGGTACCCATTTTATACGACTCTGGGTGGACGCCGGACCCGATTGAACAGGTGGAAAAAGTCCCGGTTCTCTCCCGCCGGGGATCGAACCCGGGTCTTTCAAACACAGTCGCTTTAATTTTATCATATGGCTTAGAGAGCGTTTTCAGAAAGTTTTGTAAGGGGTAGAGGCCATTAATGAAAGTAGAATAATAGAAATAATAATAATAATAATTACAACTGTTATAAATGTTATTATACAATAACTAATTACTAAAGTAATTAAATAAACAAATTTTATTCGAATTTATTATAATTATTTATTTATTCAATCTATTCGATCCACAAGCTGACTGCATATCCAGCCCAACACACACACACACACACAAAGAGAGAGAGAGATATAGAAAGAGAAAGAGAGAGAAGGATAGAGTGTTCGCTTGAGAGAATTGTGTTGCTGGTTTCACCATATTTGGCACTTCTTGTGCGGGTTCATGAATTTCCCAACAGGGCACTTCCATGCCTCGGCGAATTCCGGAGAGTTGGAGAGTGCCCCCCACACCCTGACCATGTTGGGGCTGTGCTCGTCTTTTAGATCATCCTTCAGGACTAGGGGAGTCGAGTGCTCACACCACAGCTGAAGGAAACATACAAAAAAATAAACATCGTAATTTAGAAGTCATAAACAGGGCAGTGGTATCACAAGCTTATAATAAAAAGATGTGAAATTGCATTGAAAGCAGGTAAATGCGTGGTAAAGACACACACACGCATAAACATAGCAATTCGCACTATCAGGTCCACCAATGATGATGCTAGCCGTTCCTAGTACAGTCTTGGAGAAGAGGTAATTTTAACTCGTCTCCGCATTGGGCTCACTCGTCTCACACGTCAGTTTCTGCAAGGGCTGGACCTTCCGCGGTGCCGTGTCTGTAGCGTTGTTTTAAGTGTTCGGTACATCCTTATGGAAAGTGCAGATTTCCACACTCCTTGTCATCCATGTTGGGAGATGATGGCAGGGCTTTAAATAATATTTCTTTTTGAGAAGAGCGGGTTTGTCCCACTGTCTGTGAGGACGTTATTAGTGTCTCCTCGTAGGCGTAACTTGGCGGGACAAGGGGAGCACTTGCCCCCAAATTTTACATTTTTAAGTTTACGATACTTTTGTTAACCACCTGGAACCTGGGGGAAAAGTATTGAAGAGTATATTTTTATTATTTCACAAATGTAAGCTATTTAACAAAATACATCTGGACGTTATTTTTGTGGGATGGAAAACTTATCAATTCTGGCTCCTGAAGTTAAGGCCCAAGTTTGATTCTAACCCTACAAGTTAGTCCCAGGTTTGATTCTACCCCCAAAGTTAAGTTCCGAGCTTGATTCTACCTCTCAAAGTTAAGTTCCAAGATTGATTCTACCCCCCAAAGTTAAGTTCCAAGCTTCATTCTACCTCCCAAAGTTAAGTTCCAAGATTGATTCTACCCCCCAGTTAAGTTCCAAGATTGATTCTACCCTCCAAAAAATTAAGTTCCAAGATTGATTCTACCTCCCAAAGTTAAGTTCCAAGATTGATTCTACCCCCCTCCTCAAAAGTTAAGTTCCAAGCTTCATTCTACCTCCCAAAGTTAAGTTCCAAGATTGATTCTACCCCCCAAGTTAAGTTCCAAGATTGATTCTACCTCCCAAAGTTAAGTTCCAAGATTGATTCTACCCCCCAGTTAAGTTCCAAGATTGATTCTACCCTCCAAAAAATTAAGTTCCAAGATTGATTCTACCCTACAAAAAATTAAGTTGCAAGCTTCATTCTACCTCCCAAAGTTAAGTTCCAAGCTTGATTCTACCCCCCAGTTAAGTTCCAAGATTGACTCTATCCCCCAAAATTAAGTTCAAAGCTTCATTCTACACCCCAAAGTTAAGTTCCAAGCTTCATTCTACCTCCCAAAGTTAAGTTCCAAGATTGATTCTACACCCCAAAGTTAAGTTCCAAGCTTGATTCTATCCCCCAAAATTAAGTTCAAAGCTTCATTCTACCTCCCAAAGTTAAGTTCCAAGATTGATTCTACCCCCCTCCTCAAAAGTTAAGTTCCAAGCTTCATTCTACCTCCCAAAGTTAAGTTCCAAGATTGATTCTACCCCCCAAGTTAAGTTCCAAGATTGATTCTACCCCCGAAAATTAACTTCCAAGATTGATTCTGCTCCTCCCCTAAAAGTTAAGTTTCCAGGTCGATTTTACCCCCTAAAGTTAGGACTGAAGTTACGCCCATGTATCTCCTTACCCTTTTAATGCGTTGTGTTTGTCCTGTGCGTTTGCAAATTAACAGGCAGACTGTTAAAAGTTAACAGTAGAGTCAGTGGCGTGCCCAAGTGGGGGTGCGTGGGGTTCATAACCCCCCTTCCATCCTTTGGACCAGTATTCATAAAAAAAGGTCAAAGGCAGAATATGATGTCAAAATGAGTAAGTCGTAAATTTTGCGGTAGGCATTAAATGCAGAAAATGTGGACATTAAAATTAAGTGTTTGAGTACAAAAATAACGTATCGAAACATTGGAAGTACTTAGGATATTAATATAGACACCACAAAATGAAACAATATGCACTAACATTAATAGACGTACGAACTACAGAGAGCCCAAAATGTGTCATTTGACACAAGTGTGTATAATTCTTGGACAAAGTACCACATTGAAGTGCACTTTCGGTGCATCAAAATACTCAGAAATGCATCATAAGATATACTTTCATCAACTTCCGTTCCGTGTGATGCACTAAAATGCATCATTTGAACAGACCAGACATCAAAATATCACGTTTAACCGTGTCAATTGTTGTGCCAAATGTGCATGTAATGATTTGATGCATTTTTAAATTTTTGTTATTCCAGACAGTTGTTAACTGTGTATTAACATTTACTAGTATTCTTGGTCGATATCGGTACATTACATTACGCTCTATTTTATATAAGGTACCTGAACCCAATATGGCCTAGAACCCAATATGGCCTATTTGCTGTTCCCAAGTAGTTACATGGTTATTCAACAAATGACATTAATATGTCTTTTAGACTGTCCAAATGACGTGATTGAACCTGTTGGCTGTAGGTGTAGTACAGCAACTTGAAGACAATGAAGCGAAATAGTTGAACCTCGTGATTGTGTTCTACGTGTTCTAATATTGCATAGTCGAGTTATTATTTACTACATCTTCCAAATGATAGGTGTTCATATCTCTAGAACATGATAGCTCATAATTTGTACTTAACAATAATGTACTTAGTTTAGAATTTAATCTTAATCTAAAATACAGTTTGTAACGAATAGAACACTGTATAAGGTGTACTCAATATGGCCTACATAGGAGTATATCGTGAAAGACATGTGCAAATGTGACATTTGTTCCTCTTATGTTCACGTAGTGTGTGTGGAACTCACTAAGGATTTGCGCAGACTGTGATGTGCTAATCCATGGTCTTCTGGCAACAAATTGTCACATGTCACTCCCTTGTTTATTGGTTTGTAAACAATGTTATTTCTTTGTGCAAATCTCATACGGCATTATGTAAATAAAAATGTAAGTGTATCAATATACTTATCTACCATAAAAACAACATACTTGCAATTTCTGTTGCATATTTTGATGTGAAATATAAAATATATGGCCTAAACGTAACTTTTTCATAAAATCTTCCCTGGACCCATGTTATTATTTGGAATTGACTCCAATTTTCAGTAAAAGCCCAAAAATGTTCCCCCCTTTTGAATCTTGCCACTAGTTTTATCTTTCTGACTTTGTACACCACTAACAACGATCGCAAACCTTAGGTAAGCCACATTGGGTTCAGGCACCTTACATTACTCACATTGGAGAAGCTGAGAAAGAAGAGCTGCTCATGTGTGAATTCCTCCAAGCCTGGAAGTTTGAGTTCCTCACCATTTCTTCCCCTGAACTTCTTGTAAGCTCTGAATGCTTCTCGCAGTCCGCCGTTGTCGGCAATGTTCTCCCCGAGAGTCAAACTCCCGTCCACCTGTACAATACAATAATTGCATTATTATTATTATTTTTAATTTTCTGTTCTCTGCAAAAACAATATATATACAGGGCTCGAAAAATCCCGGTCGCCAGTTCGCCATGGCGACTAAAAATTTCAGCCTGGCGACTGTGATCTTTTGCTGTAATATGTATGAAATTTTGATGATTCTAAGTTCAATTGCAGTTAGCAAATTAATTTTCTTTTATCAACGTTGTGAACATTCCATAGTCAGTAACAATTTCTTACCCTTTGTTTTCTATTTCCTGCTTTCTCAATTAATTTAGCGATGTTTTGAATACCGTGATGCTCAGCATCTTATACAGTGTGTTTCAAAAGTCCACAACCCAAACTTTGGAAATATATATCATGAAAACCGTAAGAAAAAATTTCACCGGGTTTTCTGCATTATAAAGCCTCATCCATTGATATATTTGTCAATGCTTAAAATTATCAATTCACTCCGTACAGAAAATTATATAAATTAATAACTGACGGAAAGCAGCATTCAATTTTTTCCAGAAATGAACTTCTGAGTAAGAAAAATATGTAAGAAATCATCGAAGGGTCATAATTAGACATTTGATAACTGATGCTATGTCAGTCTGTCATTTGCGACCAATATTGGTCATGTGCAACATTTCATGAATTTTTGACTGGCGATTTTATGGGTTGAGTGAAAAGTGCCATTTTTAGGACATATCTCCGTATATGGCAACACTAGCAGGTCGAAATATTGCCAACAGTTGCATGCAGCATGTGTCTATATATTTACGTGAAAAATCGTAAATCAAGATTTTGTGCCGAAATTGGACTCTTGAGAGAATCCTAGGCTGCTCCTGGTTACATTGAATTCTCTTCACTCACTTTCACCGCTACTGTGCCTGTGTTATTAATTGATTCAGCATGGCATATTCATTGGAGCAGTGCGTGTGCATTGCTGAAGAGTATTTTACTACTCATTCTTACACTCATGTGCAAGAGGTTTTCCAATAAAAATGCCCTGCTTCTGCTGTACCTCACAAAGCAACTGTTTTACATCCAGTCAAACACCAACAAATGATCCCTTCAAATTTTTTCAAGAGTTGGTATTTATTGTTGAAAATCAGTTCTCACATGTTTTCAGCAAATTAACAATGTTTTTATTTAAAATAATGTAATTGCTTTTATGTAGATAAATGCTAACATAAATTTATGAACCCAGTGATAGCCTACAGGATTAGTTTAGTGCAGAAAACCCGGTGAAAATATCTCTTAACGATTTCTGATGCAGATTTTCAAAGTTTGGATTGCGCGACTTTTGAAACATACTGTAGTATGCACAATTGCTAGTAGGTGGTTTCCTGGCGCCTGATTTTCAGAGCTGGCGCCTAGCTTTGAGGTAAATTTTTCGAGCACTGTATATATATATACGGACTTACAGCCTTTATTCTACCACACATAATTCAGCCTTAGTACATACAGTGATAGAAACTGAAAACAGGTGCGGACGTCCATTAGCAAACAAGAACAAACAAGTGTACATGTGTCCAGGTGGAAACGACTGATGATGTTTCCGTACAACAGGGTGTTCCAACTCACTGGTTCACAGTGACTTAGTAACGTGTATGACCTCTACGTGCATTGTGAAGTACCCTGACACGTTGAGGCATCCCTGCTATGAGTGCATGAATGGCATCCTGGGAAAGAAGGTCCCATTTCATCTGGGCAATGTGAATGAGGTCCTGCAGTCTTTCGGGAGGCTGTGGATGACGACAAATGGCAGTTCTCAACAACTTCTACACATGTTCGATGCGGTTCATATCATAGGTGGCCAGTTCATGCGGTGAATATCAGCCTCGCGCAGAACGTTCGGTACCGGTGCTCCGCGATGTGGGCGTACATTATCGTCCACCAACACAAATCCATTGCCATACTGGGCACGAAATGGTTTCACGAAGTGGCGAATGACGTCCTCCCTCGTATAGAAATGAGCGGTATCCGACGACTATACATGATGCCTGCCCAAAACATGACTCCACAACCGCCAAATGCATGGACTTCCTGCACATGCTGGTACTTCCCGCCACGTTGTTTTTGTCTCCAAACCCGTGTTTGTCGTGTATCAGGGTGCAGTGCTATCCGTGTTTTGTCGGTAAACATCACATGACGTCATTCTTGCAAACCCCATCTGAGATGCTGGAGGGCACATCTTCGTCTCTCCCCCCGATGGCGATTCTATAGGGGCACACATCGCACAGGCCTGTAAGACCCTAAGTGTACACTATGCAGCCGATTGCTAACTGTTTGGCTCAATACGTGGATGCGAGATGCTCGCACGAGCTCACTTCGTACTTCACGAGCAGTCGCCGTAGGTCGCCTACGTGCCGTTATGTGGATATGATGCTGGTCCTGCCGTGGTGTTGTCACTCTTGGGCGGCCACTCCTCCGTAGGTCACACACGCTGTTGGTCTCCCTGAACCGTTTCCACATTTTGAAGACTGCCCCTTGCATAACCCCAAAAAGGCGCGCTACCTCCGCCTGTGTACGACCTCCCTGCAGTAATGCCACTATTCTGGTTCGATCAAACTGAGAAATGGACATTGTGAAAGATTGTTCGTCATTAGACTCTTTCACTGCTCCATAGACACCTCTCTTTACCGACTGAGTCAATGGCACGGGTGCACGGCCAGAAGAACGTCAGTTGCCTTGGAATGCAACTACGCATGCTATATATCTGTCTGCTGCCATTCTCGTGTTTTCGTCAACCTTTGGCACCGTCCCGATTACATCCATTGCTTAATATAACAATATTCCAAACATTTTGTGAGAAGTGTGTGTGTATGTGTGTGTGTGTGTATATATATATATATATATGATCTTATCTTTAGTTGTGTGAGTCAAGATACTGCAGTCAAGTCAAATCACTTTGCGAAGATTGTGGCCGCTTTGTAACTGGTGGTTTTATGGCAAGTTCACTTACTCAGAGCCCTATGGAATCCGTTCTAAATAATGGATTGCGGTGATGACGTAACGACGGTAAGAGGTGAATGTAGCCATCGAAATAAATTTCAAATCTGTGCGCTAGTGTTGCAATATACAGTTGGGAAAATATACCAGAAACTGAAACCACGAAACCGACTGCACGAATGAGCATTTCCCGAAGTAAGATCCTTTCTCCTTTACAAGCAATAAACCCATGTTCAGTTTCGCGCTTCAGATAAAATGAATATATACTAACGAGTAGCTACATAGCCTATTGTACATAACGTGCAGTAAAAACTATTGCCTGATGTTTAAAACGAGCAATAATATTTTTTTTCTGTTCCATTATGTCACAATATAAACACCAAATGTAATAAAATTATTACAATGCAATTTGATGAAGTTTAGTAAATCACTCTATGAATTTCTTGTCCCGCAGTGTATGGCTTTGTAACTTCAAGTTTCCGTTCAACCGTTTGAAGGCGCTGGTGGCTACCGTATCTTCTTTTCCACAGGCTGTGGTAAACATGCTTACCTAGAGATTTTTCTGGAACGGGTGTTTAATATTTGTCCTGTCGTTCCGTCGCTTGACGTGGCTTCACATTCATGTGATGCGTTCACTTTACCGCTAACACATCATAGCACACAAAAACGTGAAGCGTAACCTTGGATACGGGCCGGTGCTGATGAAGACAATGGGGAAGCGAAAGCTGACGGTAATGAAAATAGTTCAATTTTTCACCAACAGCAGGAAATGTGGCGCTGAAATCTTGTGTACAGTGAACAACATCCTGCTGCTGAATCATTGACCACGCTGTCTTACGCTTCCGCAGGGTCGTTCTCGTTGACAGTGCGCATATTGAACACTGCTGTACTGACATAAATAAAAGGTAAAGTTTTTTGCACATCCCACTTCACCTTGTTATTTCGGCGCCACATTTCCACCTGGTGGTGAAAATGTGAACTTATTTTCATCACCATTCGCTTCCCCATTGTGTCCATAACCTCTGTACAAAATTTTATCTTAATCCGTTGCTTCAAACGGACTCCATAGGGCTCTGCGTAGGAGATTTTTATTTCTGACCACCCTGTATTTATAAATGAAAACAATGAATATTGTTATCATACGTAGAGGTTTAGAATATGTTTGGTAGTTTTTAAACGCTTTCTGGGTAAAGACGAATACAAAGAGCGTTTGCCGACAATGAAATGCCAGAGATCTTAAGCGCTTTTTGAGGAGAATGGAGAACGTTAAGAAATTAGAATGAAAATAGTAAGATATTGGTTCAACTACAAGAGAAACGACGCATTCTACATGTCTACATTGACAAGGGATTGCAGGCTGCTCCTATACTGACAAGGGATCTAAAAAATCCGTCATTGACAAAGGATAAATACATCCAGCTTTTAAACACCCAGCTTCCATGATGCCAGTGTGAAGGAAAACTAATAAAGGTTTTCAAAAACACACCAGCTTCCACGATGCTGCCAGTCCTAAGGCTGGATAAAGTGTGACGGGAAGCTATTTACACTTTGTGTCGCAGATGACGGTGTCGCAACTGTCATGGAATATATTTTCCATACAGTGTCGCAGATGATGGCAGAAATGCTAGTGTCGCATACGACGGTGTCGCAAAAGTCGTGGATCCCAGAAAACAATGAAATGCATAATGTCTGTAGCTCCGACTAAATATTTAAGTTCATCATCGAGAAGATGTACGAAGGTGCATGTAGAAACACATCAAATGATGCAGTAAAGTGCATCTCAACATAGAAAGAAATACTAACTTTCATGTGATGCAGTTTGGCGTTACCTTTACAAGGGATACACAAAAATGCATCAAACTGTAAACCTGATTCTTGCAAAGGTCAGTGCACTTTAATACATCAAAACATACGTTTCTGGTGCATCAAATAGATTTGATGCATTTACTAAAAATTCTAGCATTGAGTCGCAGCGCCCACCGGCAGTTTCCGCCATTCAACGGACATCGCTGTGTGCCGTGTTGCCAGGTAGCGAGAAGAGCTGAATAAAAATCTGTATAAAATCGGTTTCGCAATGTGAATTGACAGTGATAATGCATTTTAAAAACAGATGCAAAGAGCTTCAAAACAAAACCAATATTGTATTTGTAGGACTACCCAAAACCAAGACAAAGTTGTTTGGCAAGATTGAAAATAAGGTTGTTGTTTTTTTAGAAATTTTGAAAACCTGAAAATTAATAATTGTGTTAAAAACCTTTCTGCCTGCATACTACTAAAATTTCATAACGATTGGATAACCAAACTTTTATTTACAGAATTTCAAAGATGGCGATCCTTTGCAAAACTAAAAAAAGGCCCATTTTTTGTTCTCACGACGATATACAATAGAAAGCATAATCGAAAAAAGGGCTAGCATAGATTTAACGCAAAATTGAAGAAGCTAAATTTTGATTAACTCGTTTTTATGTAGGTGTACTGGTTAATTTTTAAGTGGAGTCTAAACTCGAGTATCTATAATTTTTAATCCGATAGTAGTGTTCTGTGTACGTGGAAGGGAGGTTGAAATTTGGTATGTAGAAAGCCTCACCCCATACACACCTTTTATTTGTTGAAAAATGATATCTGCCTCTTTGGACTGACCCTGACAATGGGAAGATATAATGTAATCAATGTTTTGTTTCACAGGAATTAAGTAAATATAGTCACCTGCAAAAATAAGTTGAGGGAAATAATCTGCAACGTAAAAAAAATATGTGCAAAAGTGTATGAAACGCTAACTTACTGCAGTGTCAATCACCGGCACGATGTACTCGTTGTACTGCTTGACGAAACACTCTGTCCGACTTTTGTACTCTTCAATCGTTTTGTTGCTCCACCATTGTCGCACGTTACCATGCATGTCGTACAGACGACCTGCAAACAGAGACAATGTACAGTCATCAGCTAAGAAAATGGAACATTTTTATTGCTGGTGAGTGTATGTATATATTACATGCATATCAGTATTCGGAACCTAACCTTAACACTTAGGCGCCATTTGCATAGGCGGATCCAGAATTATTTTCTGGGAGAGGTACAGAGTATGCAGAAGACCAGAATTAGTATATAACATTGACAAAGTTGGTGAGAGACTCGCTTTCCGTTAAGAAAATGGACTTTCATTTTAAAGTAGATGGCCTGAAGATCCGGATTTCAAATTATCCGATCCGTTTCGGATGCAACGGATAATACGGATATCCGTACAATCCGAATAATTCGGAAACCCGGATATGAGACCAATACGGTTATTCCTATTCAGGTAATCTGTGTATTCTGATCGTGATCGCTATTTACTACTTCAAGTTCAGTAAGTTATTCTGATAAGAATGTTTTCTAAAATTAAGGAAATGAAATAATTACCAAATAACGGATCGGGACACCAAACTGAGAATGTTATAGGTCTAAACTGTACCTCATTTACTTTTTTTTTTTTTTACGGCACAAAGCTTTTGTGCATTTATACTGAACTTACGGATGTCTGTTCTTGGCCAAAGAGTTAAACATTTAAAAAATATGCCGAGAATCCGTAAAACGGATCAGACAGACAGAACCGGATTAAGACTAAATTGGGCCTGATGCTTGAAATCTTTGGTGAACAATAAACACGACGACGTTATAGATACGTCACAGCGCAAAGAATAATAGTAACTGTATAATAAGTAACGCTGTGTCTAGGCGTCCGAAATTAATCCATGTCACTCAAATAAATTAAACTTCTTATAATTCAACTTGATCACTCTATTTCAAAAACCGAGCCCGAACTTCCAAGTCAAGACAAAAGACACTCGTAATTGCCATGGCAACAGCTCTTAACAAGATAAGTATATACATGTTAGTCACTATCCTGACATTATCAGTGATAGGTAAATTACAGAAATTAATATTGAAGAACAATAAACATTTGCACAAGAGAAAAGATAATTAATAACAATAAATATTTATAAGAAGTTTAATTTATTTGAGTGACATGGATAATATGTTAGAAATATAAGTATTAGTTTGCAAAGACTTCCTTTTTCTTAGTGCAAACTTAACTTTGATTTTCATTTGGTTTGAACAACGAAGAGAGATATTACCCCATACCCTGAGAGGCATCACGTGTATGCTTTCGAGTCTTTCATGTGAACTTATTATTTGCTCTGGTAGTTAAATCATGTTCTTTTGACTAATGAACGTGTCAAACTGTATAATAAGTAACGCTGTGTCTAGGCGTCCGAAATTGGGGCTCCAAATTTCATTCTAAGATTTATTTTCGGGTTAATATAGCAAAAGAAAACTGTTTAGCTTTCGGAAAATTCTCGCCTGTTTTCATGTGGGCCTATTTCAGGAATGGGCCTAATGCTGCAGCATCAATAGCACCCACCTTCATTCGGCCCTGCAGACAGATTCCATGAAGGATTTGTAGAGATTCCGAACAGAAGAAATACGAACATGACAAATACGAGAATGTGCGGAGAGCATATTCAGCAAAGAGTGGAAGCTGAGAATTTACTTTCTGGGGTAAAACTGTCATAAACATCTCAAAGACATAGATATGTCTGCCTTGTCTCAATTACAGTAAACTTAAGTATATTCTCTCTCGCCCCTTTTTGAAGGCCTCCCCAATAGCGTAGTGATTGATTGTAATAAAAACATCGTAGATGCCATTTCCGGTGGCACACTTTCCGGTTCCGGTTAGCTTTTTTGTGCTAAACTTTGTTTTATTCTTCGAATACCTGGAAGGAAATCATGGGACGATTCCATATTGTGTTCCTCGAGCATATATTTTTGTTTATTGGGACATAACGATATTATTACTCCTTCCGTTTGGGAGAGGCACGTGATCCTGTGCTCCTACAGGTAAATTCGCCAATGACCATTTGGCTCCTAATGAATTAAATCTAGTCGTAACTTAAAAATTAGGCGCCAAACTGAAAACTTATTCGCTAAATTACAGAAGAAAAAACTCCAATATGTGAAACACAAATATTAATTTTCGCTTTGGTAGGGATTAACAATGACTTATTACAAAATGTTTATTACAAACCAGTACAAAAAGTAGGAAGAGTGCATATTTTAAATGCATACTTCGTCAACACCTCTTTTATGAATATCAAAAGGTTTTAGTAAAATTTAAATTCTCAAAAGGTACAAGTGATACTATGTTATTTAGCTTTATAGAAATATTTCATGACAAAATTTATTGTGCATGCATTTTATCCTACATTTATTATAGAGATATAATACAACTCATACCTACAGATACAAGTCGAGTAGAACTGCTTGACTTCCCAAAGTTCACATATCTTATTTATATTGTTATTTGGGTAAAACGCACACTTATTTTATATTGACACTACTAGAAATAATGCACCTGGAGTTTTAAAAGAAGAAACATCTAGTGAGAACAATTTATCACATTTATTGAAAACAATAGATCACTTAGTCTGAACCAATCAAGAGTAAATGAATATGGACTTACCATTATTGTCAAACCCATGGGTGAGTTCATGACCAAGTACTGTACCTATTGCGCCATAATTCAAGGCTCTGAAAGAAAAAATCAGCCATTGCTACATTTGACTGTAAATTAGTTTTAACTGTACAATACGTTGTGACACTGTCAAACATTATTTTATGTATTAACATTAACATTATTGTAAACATTTGTGTATATTATTAACACTATCTTTGTGTACTTTATGTTCAGCATAAATGGGTCTTCGGTCCTGTGATGGACAAGTAAAGAAATGAAATGAAATAAAAGCACATGTATTCATTTCAGTACTTCCTCTGTCAATACATATTTATATTTTAATATCTGCAACTAGAATATTTCACTGGAAGTCCAAGGTTTTAGTGAGCGTTCCTTTAACAATTTCATCCAATCACCACTCATCTTCATCTTCGCGATTTGCCAGAAATGGCAGAAAAGCGACGTAAAGTAATCAAAATGCAGTACGGCAATAACATGTCTTGTCACTTGAATCATTGATGTTGCTCAAGTTCATTTATTATAAAATTTATTGACAGAAATATAAAATACTTCGTGTACGTTCATAAGTTCATGTTAAAATATAAGAATGTTTGAACATATTGACTGTAATGAAAACTAGCTGTATTCCTACAAAGTCATCGAACATATTGTTTGTTCACGTTATGATATAGTGTGGTGTATTTTCTGTGTAAATACTTTCATGTTCCAATGCAATTATCAACATTTTTTATATAGTCTATGTCTATTGCAACCTATTATTAGTTCAATACGTAAACGATTATTACATTGTAATACTTTTATTGGTCTTGAAAACTTATGTCTAATGAGTTGAGATCCAATTATTGTTCCCTCCCACACACAGAATCGATTCTAAACTTTCTCTGGTTTAGAACTGTACTTCTTTTTCAACTGAGACTCATGAAGGTGATCTCTTTATAGCTGTACTATGTATAAAGTCATAACGTTACACAAGAATAACAATTTTCTGTGATATTTTGGTATTTGTAATTGTTTTAACATACAAAGATTATACATAATATTTTCTATTTTCAGGAAATTACAACCATATCTTGACTGTGTTGGGTGGTGTATTTGGTAAGTACTTTTATTTATTTGTTACTAACTTGAAGGAAACATTTATTTATTATGATGATCAGTTACCGAAGTAATGAAATATATATCAAGAAATGAGGGACGAAGTGAATTTCATAATGATGTTTTGACACATGCTGTGGTTACTATATTATGTCTTGAGATGTATACGCTTCTTATGCATAGTCGAATGTTCAGGGACGTCGTTAGGGGGGCGGGGGAGGGGGGCACTGGCCCCAGCAAACGTCTACGTGGCCCCGTCAAATGTGTTAATACTTTGATGGCAAATATTGCAAAATTGTTATTCAGTAAATTTTGCTTATAGTAGTTTGAAACAATGTTCTTAAATTTTACGCGGCATGAACCCCAAAGCAAACCTTGTCTTTCTTATCCTTATTTTCATATTCCTACTTCTTGCCTGTCGAAAACAGATGCAAGGGCTGGAGCTCCGGTTAATGGTATTTATTGCCCGTCCCGTTAAGGGAACTTGGAAGTCTTTCGAAAATGCACTTTCCCTCCTACCAGGTCAAAATTCGGCCCGATTGACTGATAAGTGGTAACAGATGTCCCTCGGGATGGAAATCACTCTTTCCGGAAATCTTTGGAATCGGTTTTCGTTCCTGTCTCAGATTACGGAGACAGTTATAGTGTGGTGCGTGTGATACAAGTTGTATGGTAGAACTTCAGGGGAGGGGAGAAAGGCTGCCGCTAAGACATGGCTATAATGAAGAATAATTCACCCCTCATTGGTCAGTGGCGTGAATGTAAGTTCTCTTTAAATTTAAGTTTAGCGTCCGTCCGTCTGTCTGTCTCTCTCTCTCTCTCTCTCTCTCTCTCTCTCTCTCTCATACTGCGACGGCAACTCCCGTCGAATCGCGTGTGATATCTCCGCTATGGAAACCACTAGCTTGGAAATGAATTCACTTTAGTTTCTAAACAGCTCGCGGCGCCAGGGCGGCAACTGCTGAAACACATGGCTATATATAAATACGGAATTGATACAATCTTTAAACTGATCCGGAAAAAGGTTCATGGATCCTTTTTAAACTCAGCTAGAAAAAAGGTTCCCGGACCGTATATAAATTCAAGCGGAAAAAAGGTTCCTGGACCCTATTTAAATTCATCCGGAAAAATGTTCCATGACCAATTGAAATACTTCACAGATGAAAAGGTCCTGGATGTAGTGGGTTTCGCAGCCCTTGGGCGCCTGGCGGCGGGTCGGTTTGCCTCCGACGGTCATACATACATACACAGAAAAACACACACACACACACACACACACACACACACATATATATTTATATATATATATACGAGGGGCGTTCAAGTCAATCGGGGACTTATTTTTTTTCCAGGTTTAAATAGACGCCTAGGCTGGAGGTTTCGTATGCAGTAGGAACTGGCAACTGTGTGCTATTACTGGTAGGCGGCGCTTATTTCCCGCGCTTCTGCATAGACCGTTATTCAAGATGGCGGACAACAGTGTGGACGTCTACATGGAACAGCGTGTGGCGATGAAGTTTTTTAGTGAACGAGGACAGAAAACCTGCTGAAATTTACAGAAGACTTCAGGCTCAGTACGGTAATGAGACACTCTGTCGCAGTAAGACATTTGAATTGTGTAAGCGCTTCAAAGATGGCCGTATCTTTATTACTGACGATCCCGGTTGTGGTGGATCACAGCCCACGCCAGTCATTCCTGGGAACATTCAGCGCGTGGAGCAGCTGATCCTGGACAATCGTCGCATAACCTGTCGTGAAATTGCAAGCATCAATACTATACTATCAACAGTGAGTATTACTGCAGTGTTCTGCGTGATGTGCATAAGAGTTTATGGAAGAAATGTCCGGGTTTCATCATAAAGGGTGTTCTCTTTTTGCAAGACAATGCACGACAGCATACCGCTCAACGCACATTCCAAACATTCCAGGAAAACGGCTGGGAGATATTACCACACCCCCATATAGTCCTGACTTAGCGCCAAGTGATTTTCACCTGTTTGGACCCCTGAAGAAATTCCTTGGAGGAAAACATTTCAACACTGATGATGAAGTGAAGAATGCTGTCCTACAATGGTTCCGACGTAATGATAAATCTTTCTATGCCGAAGCATTCCAGGCGTTAGTTAAACGCTGGGATAAGTGTATAACTGTAGCAGGAGGTTATGTGGAAAAATAAATCCAGTTACCACACTTTGAAATTTGTTCTTCTATTTGTTTTAAAAAAAAGTCCCCGATTGACTTGAACGACCCTCGTATATATATATATATATATATATATATATATATATATATATATATATATATGCATTGTGCGTATATGTATATATATACAGGGTGTACCAAAAAGAATCATCCGATTTTAAACAATAATATCTTTTCTGTCTTTTCAGATATGCGAGTGAACAACGTACCGTCGGAAAGAAGAATATCTCAAGTTTTACACGGTGAACGCCCACTTCAGTTCTGGTGAAAATGGCATCTGGACAACAGAAAGCGTTTTGTGTACTACGTTTCGCGCAGTGCGAGTCAGTGATAACTGTTCAGCGTGACTTTCGTACTAGGTATGGTGTGGACCCTCCTACTGCACAGAGCATTAGACGGAAAATCACCGGGCCGCCCCCGAGTGTCCGACGCAGACGTCGAGCGCGTCCGTCAATGTTTTACACGCAGTCCGCAGAAATCCGTTCGTCGTGCAGGTCGACAGCTCAACATGTCCCCGATGTCCGCCTGGCGTGTGTTGCGTCGTCGTTTACACATGAAACCATACATAATTCAGCTACTACAAGCTCTTTGTGAAGGCGACAAGGAACTACTTATGGAGTTTTGTAATTTCATTCTTGGCAAGATTGAAGACGATGACAGTTTTGTTCAACGCTTAGTGTTTAGTGACGAGGCAACCTTCCATTTGAGTGGAAAGGTCAACCGCCATAATGTGAGAATATGGGGAACGGAACAACCACATGAAGTTGTACAACATGAGAGGGACTCTCCAAAATTGAATATGTTTTGTGCAGTTTCCCGAACCAAGGTGTACGGTCCATTTTTCATGGCAGAGAACACTGTGACGGGAATAACCTACCTTGATATGCTTGAGTACTATCTTTTCCCACAGTTGGAGACTGATTCGAATGACTTCATCTACCAACAGGATGGGGCACCGCCACGCTGGCATCGGGAAGTGCGCGGATTTTTAAATCGAAAAATTCCACAACGATGGATCGGTCGCACTGGACCAAATGATGCAGCGTTACATTACTGGCCTCCAAGGTCACCTGACCTGACTTTCTGTGATTATTTCTTGTGAGGGTTTCTAAAAGACTCCGTTTATGTGCCTCCGTTACCAAGAACAATGAATGAACTGAGACATCGCATAACAGCAGCTGTGGAAGCTGTAACTGAAGACATGCTAGCTGCAGTTTGGGAACAATTTGAATACCGTATGGACATATGCCGTGTATCTCACGGGGGGCATATTGAACACCTATGAAGAGGCAACAAAAACTTTTTGAGTTTCACTTTCATGGGCAAAAAAAAATATTTGTATATGTTTATTTGTTTCAGATATATAGACTTGCCAAATTGGATGATTCTTTTTGATACATGATTGATTGATTTAAAATTGTTTGGTTGCGTCGGCACTTAAGGCCATTTTGCACCCTTCTATGTATACGGTGAAATAGCCCCTTATCTAAAATTCTGACTGGAAACTTAAAAAGGGATGTAAATAGCCCCTTGGGAAAAACTAAAAGTGCAAGGTTGTAAAAAGACCTGCACGAGACAAACACAACATATTAAAAAGTCAGAACAAACAAACTAAAAGCCTCCTTACAGACGGTGGAAGAGTCCAGCTCTTCGTAAAAAACTAAAAACATTTGATAAAATGCTGCTGTCATCACCCAAGAGGGATGACAAACAGCCGGAAAGGTTAAAAGCCTGCCGGAGGTAAGCAAGATCGACACATTCAACGAGAATGTGTCGAATGCTTAAAATAACATTACAAACACGACATAACGGAGGGTCCAGCCCTTGTAGCAAGTGACTATGCGTAAGACGGCTGTGTCCTAGACGCATGCGGGTTAGAATGACTTCTTCTCGCCGAGAGGGGCGGGACGAGGAACACCAAGCACTGTGGTGGGCTTAATAGCGTGAAGCTTGTTCCCCATTTCCGTATCCCACTCGGCCTGCCAAATGTCAAGAAGGCGACAACGGAACACGTTCTGCAGGTCGCTAGCTGGCAAAAGGTGGACGAGAACATCGCCGTCTGCATCAGCAGACTTTGCGGCAGCGTCAGCTGTTTCGTTCCCATGAATGCCCACGTGGCTAGGGACCCAACAGAAGTGTACATCGGCATTGGCAGATAAGGACACAAGCCGTCTGAATATGCGTTGCGCTACCGGATGCCGGGAATACGGCGAATCCAGAGTCTGCAGCACGCTGGTCGAATCACTGCACACAAGGACTTTCTTCAGACCATTGACGTCTGCAAAGTCCAGTGCCTTTAGAATGGCGTACAACTCTTCTGTATAGATGGAACAGGCAGGATGTAGCGAGTAACTGGAACTTTGAGAGTCTAGGACGAAGGCGCAACCAACTGATTCGATTGTCTTGGACCCATCCGTGTAAAACACATTAAAATTGGGGTGCTTAGCACGAAGTTCTAAAAACCGTTGCTGGTATACAACCATTGGTGTTTCTGCTTTTGGAAAGGCAGTCAGAGAAAAATCGATGGAAGGTGCAGGAAACTCCCAGGTCGGGAGAGGCGGAATGAGTGGAGAGACGCCAGGAAGATCACTGTCAACACCAAGTGCTGACAGGATCTCGTCTGCACGAACACCAAATGGTCTGGTGACACTAGGGTGGAGCCGATACCTTGCCAGCCTACCCTCGTCTGAGATGGTGTGAAATGAAGGATGTGAAGGCATCGAGCGAAGATGGAGGAAGTAGTTCATTACCAGCCGCTGTCTTCGCAGAGACAGCGACGGCTCAGATGCCTCTACGTACAAACTGGCGACTGGACTGGTTCGAAAGGCACCAGAGCACACACGTATACCAGCATGGTGGACGGTGTCTAGGATGCGAAGTCTAGATGGGCGGGCAGAAGAATACACAACACATCCATAATCAAGTTTCGACCTGATGAGTGCACGGTACAGTCGAAGCAGTACCGTCCTATCAGCACCCCAAGAAGTATGAGATAAAACACGTAAAAGGTTGAGAACTCGAAGACAAGAGAACTTTAACTGGCGAAGGTGAGGTAGCCATGTTAATTTCTTATCGAAAATGAGGCCCAGGAATCGGACCTCATTCACGAAGCACAGGGGAGATTTCCCCATGTACAGGTCAGGATCGAAATGACATGTACGCTGACGACAAAAGTGAACACACACGGATTTCTCGGATGAGAAGGTGAAACCTGTTTGGGAGGACCACTCAACCAAACGGTTTATCGTCAGTTGGAGTTGACGAGAAGCTGACGCGAGATTCCGTGAGCGACAAAAGATCGTGAGGTCGTCTACATACAGAAGACCATGTACAGGAGAAACAATGCTTGCCATAACACTGTTCACTGCTATGGCAAACAGAGTCACACTTAAAACGCTGCTCTGCGGGACACCGTTCTCTTGCTCGTGAAGATCCGAAAAGGAGTTCCCAACACGTACGCGGAAAAAACGATCTGACAAAAAGTTTTGAATAAAGTACGCCATATGACCACGGACGCCCCAAGAATGGAGCTGCTTTATGATGCCAAAGCGCCACGTTGTATCATATGCCTTTTGGAGGTCAAAGAAAACTGCAACTAAATGTTCCTTGTTGAGGAATGCGTCCTGAATATGTGTTTCCAGCTGAACCAGATGGTCCAGTGTGGAACGGTTGGAGCGAAAACCACATTGAAAATTACTTATCAAGCAGTTTTCCTCCAAAAACCAGGTAAGACGCTTGTTGATCATGCGTTCCATCAACCTGCACACACAGCTAGTTAAGGCAATAGGCCTATAACTCGAGGCTGCGGTGCGTTGTTTACCTGATTTCAGGATGGGAACGATAATTGCTTCTTTCCAGGAGGTAGGGAAAGAGTCCTCCAACCAAAGCCTGTTGAATACCGCCAAAAGGAAATTTTTTGCTCCAATGGGCAAATGTCGAAGCATCTCATAGTGGATCTTGTCCACTCCAGGAGCTGTATTCTTAGAATCTCGAAGCGCCTGATCGAACTCCCGTTCAGTGAATCGAGAGTTGTATGGCTCGGTGTTATGACTTCGAAACACTAGAGGGCGTCGTTCCTGACGGTCCTTCTCACGGCGGAAACGTGGTTCATAATTTTCCGAGCTAGACGCATCAGAAAACTGCGTGGCCAAGATATTAGCTATGTCTCCGGAATCGGTGTATAACGTACCATCGTGCTCCAGAGCGCTCAGAGGAGTAGATGCACCCCCCTGGATGCGACGTACTTTAGTCCAAACGGCTTTCGACGAAGCCTGCTTCGTCAGAGAAGACACGTATTGGACCCAGCACGCCTTCTTACTGGCTCAAATGAGCCGACGGGCACGGGCACTCTTAATGCGGAACTGCTCGAGGTTTGCGGCAGTGTGGTTCCTATTAAATCGATCTAGGGCATGATTGCGGTCCTTGATGGCTGCACTGATCTCCGCAGTCCACCAGGGGACTGGGCGTCGCCTCGCAGTTCCACTGGGATGTGGAATGGAGGTGCGTGCAGCATCATGCACTCGTGACACAAAGATATCTAAGGCGTCGATTGGTGGTAAAGTCGACGCAAGATCGACTTCAAGGTCCACTGCACACTCGAAGGCACCCCAGTCGGCCCGACTGAGATGCCAGTGAGGGTGTTGTTCACGTGAGTGCTGAAGATGTTCCAGAGTAAGAAAGAGTGGGAAGTGATCACTCCCACAGAGATCAGGGTGAACGCTCCAAGATGTGGTAGGAGCAAGGCTGGGACTGCAGAAGGACAAGTCCAACGCAGAGTGTGTGCCTGAGGAAGGACTGAAATATGTGGGAGTCCCATCATTCAGCAACGTTATAGCTGATGCCTCACGGAATTGATCTACAATTTGACCCCGGGGCTCTGTACGAACGGAGCCCCACAAACGATGGTAGGAATTAAAATCGCCCAAAAGAACTACAGGAGGCGGAAGTTGTTCGAATATAGAAAGGAGGTCCTCAAGAGAGAATCGCTCCTCCCTTGTGATGTAGACACAGCACACAGATATTGGCTGTGGTAGATGGACCCGCACGGCGACAGCTAGTAGGGGGGTGGTGAGAAAGATTGGCGTTGAGTGGATGTTATCTCGAACACCGATTGCAACACCACCGTGTGCACGACGACCCTCAGGAAGCTTGTCGGTGCGGTAAAGCGTGTATCCGTTGAGAATCACTGATTCATTTGGACGAGAATGTGTCTCTTGGAGACATATGATGGCAGGGTCAAATTCAGATATTAGAATTTACAGTTCCTCGAGATGCGCACGGAAACAGTTAAGGTTCCATTGGAGACAATAAGCCATAGCTGTAGGTAAGATTGTTACCTTTTAAGGCGTACTCTATTTCTAGGCCCTGTCACCTTGATAAATTCTTCATCCGCGGCTTCGTCCTGTATCATGTCCTCGGGCAAGGACACAGAGGGCGAAGGGGGAGTGGGGGCAGGTGCTTTTAGCGCCCGCCGGGCAGCTTTCAGCTGCGCTTTAAGTCTCAGGGTGGTCGATGCCGCCCTGACTGGAGAGCTACTGGACATCAGAAAGTATTCTTTACTGTGTACCTGCTTGAACTTCTTTTCTGTGGAGCGAGGAGTGGTTGCTGGTTTCCTTGAAGCAAGTCGAGCTACTACGGGAAGCGTTGTTGTTTGCGTGGACACGCCGCTGGTTTGTACACCTACACTGCGATGGGTAAGAGCAGCTGCAGCAACTGTAGCGAATGGCACAGGTAAACTGGTGCGTATGCTTTCACGGAGACGTTGTTTTGCTTCACCAACAGAGATTTTCTCTGTGACGACCAACTCTCTGATTTTCTTCTCTTGTTGGAAAGAGGGGCAGTCACGATGCCAGACTGGGTGCTCGCCTTGAAAGTTAATGCATTTGGGACCTGAAGAACAAGGTTCGGTCCCATGATCAGGCAGACTACACTTACCACAAAGGGCGGTAGTGGCCTTGCAGGAAGGCTGAGTGTGCCCAAAGTGCTGGCATTTGAAACACCGCATCGGATTAGGGATGTACGGCCGGACTTTCAGTCTCAAATATCCAGCCCGTACCCTATCTGGGAGAGTGGTCGTTTGGAAGGTCAAAATAATGGAAGCAGTTGGAACAAGTTCTCCGGACTTTCGTGTCTTGATTCGCTGCACTGCGGTGACATGTTGGTCTGAGAGTGCTTCAAGAATCTCTTCCTCCTCAGCATTTAGCAGATCCCAGTGGCGAATCACACCTTTACTACTGTTAAGTTGACGATGCGGTTCAACATTAACAGGTAAGTCGCCCAAAGATCTTAACTTTAAAAGGTTGTTGGTCTGGCGATCTGTGCTGGTCTGGATAAGTAGACTCCCGTTTCGCAGCTTTTTTATTTCTGGTACGTCTGAACCAGCGGCGTAGTCTAGCTGTTTCTTGATCAGAAACGGTGACAAGTCCTTTAATGTAGCAGATCCATGTTTCTTGGTTGTTGCAGATTCATCGGTACTCTCGGTCTTCTGCATAATACTAATTACAAGATAACGTGGCACGTTACTTGCCTTTTCCAACAATTGAAGCGGGCTCGAAGGCCGCGCTCGTTTTGGGAGTTTCCCCCCGTTTGAGTTGTTTTTTGTACCCATATACAAAAATGATTTTAAGTGGAGGGTCCATAAATTGTCGCCTCGACATGCCCTCTATGCCGAGGAAGGCCTACCCCCAAAAATGGAGGCTACTCGAGGACCAAACCGAAATCCCCGAGGTCACGTTCGACTGCACCTACCCCTGCAGCCAACACTGTCCCATCGGCACGTGCAACTCACACCTTGGGATAGGGTTTTTTTATCGAGGTTGTCTCCTCTAGCAGGACCCTTAGTTATAGGGAGGTCAAAGATATGGAGATGAATGACGTGATAGAATGGTGAAAACGTGAGATATGGATGTGAAGAATGAGTGAAATGATGAGATGGAAATGGCCTCCCTATCTTAGTTATACGGAGGTCAAAGATATGGAGATGAATGACGTGATGGAATGGTGAAAACGTGAGATATGGATGCGAAAAATGGGTGAAATGATGAGATGAAAATGGCCTCTCTACTAAGCCCCTTCGCCCCGTCAAGGCAGTCCTACATGGAGGGGTCTTTTTGATACACCCTGTATATATATATATATATATATATATATATATATATATATATATATATATATATGTGTGTGTGTGTGTATACTTATAAGTGACGTTGTTTTTTGTTAATTTTCTTAATGGTTTGATAGAGAAAATTCTGACATTTTGTCCCCACCAAACTGATCAACCTAGCTACGACACTGCGAATGTTCAACGTCAAGTTTTTCTAAGTTGCTAATTACTCAACTCATGGTTCTCTAAATATTCCTTGAAATTTGTTAAAGAAAGTTTATGTAACGAGAAAATTATCATCCAAAACAGCGAAAATTAAATGTACATAAACACCATATTCATCTTCATTCTATTTGGAGTGTTGGCAAGGTTGGTAAAACATCAACTGACAGCCATTTTCTGACAGCAGAAAATGGCAACATACCCACGAGCGTATGTTTTTAGAATGTTAAAGAATGGCTATAGCGTTCCGGAAATAGAATGTAACGTTCATATACAAGGGCGCCAGCAAGATTTTTTTCTCAGGGGGCAGTCTCAGAAACTTTTATTATTATCATTATTATTATTATTATTAATAATAATTATAATATTGCTATTATTGTTTATATTTTTGTTATTATTATTATTATTATTACATTATTATTGCTACTACTTCTGTTTTTTTAAATTACATACATTTGTAATTTCCATATTCTCTATATCTATATACAACTTGCATAACTGTATACTTCACATTAATTCATGTAGAACAAAAAATTGTTTTTTATAGTTAGATAATCAGTGTAAAATGGATGGTAAGCTTGAATGTACCGTATCTCTCCTATTTCAAATAATAGTAATAATAATGATAATAATAGTTGCTGTAACTTACGGCCTGTAATTCACAGAAAACAATACTTTTTAGTAGTGTAAAATACAATATAACCAGCACCACTTACAAGTGTACGAATGATGAGCTCATATAATTAAACAGCCCGATTTGCCCACACTTAAAATTATGCCAAGATGCCCTTATTCCCCAATTCTTCAAGTGTGATATGCTCTTAATTCTAAGAATTTTGAATCCTAGTGTACAAATGATGAGCCCCCTCAGATTGATTTGCCTACACTTATAAATGGCACTTCTGTGAGATTGTTGTCCATAAATTTGTTAAAAATATGCCCCTCTTGATATTTTTTCTTGCCCACACCTAAAACTAAGCCCCCCTCACCCACACCCACCCACACCCACCCACACACACACACACACACACACACCCCTGTTTTCCCACCCTCCATTAAGAGGAAGCTGGACTTTTCACGCCAAAGCGAGGAAGTTTTAAAAGTGCTCTGATTGGACTGAGATTTTTACACGTAATAGAGCTACTCCCGAGGATAGCGGGAATCTGGGTGTGGCTGCTATACACTCCATGGAAGTTGAGATATTGACAAAGAATGTGCGGACAAGCACAGCACCCCCAAGAGAGGAAGGTGCAAACTTAAGAGTATTGCGAGGAATCGTTATTCATTTGTTATTTCTTAGGTCACACACTGCGTTGACGAAACGTTATGTAAGAGGAAGCCACAAGCACCAAACCCCGAAGCGAGGAACCAACTAAACACAATAGTGTTCGTAAAACGTGAGTAGAGAGGAACTACATGATGATTGGCAGTTCATTCGAAGCGCGCGCTGTGTTTGACGGTCATAACTCGGCCCCCATTGGCTGCGCCAGCTGTCAGTAATCTGCCGTCGATCACGCCGCAACCCAAGCACCGCCCTCCATACCAAATCATATGGGAATAAATGTTGCAACAATGTACGAGAGCGTCTCCGCGCCAAAAGGGGTGGAACAAGCTGGTTTCGGATGGCTTAGTAACGGTGCAAGCGGTACGACAGGCGAGGAACGTACGGTGGCCATTTTATACCTCGCGCAATTAGTCGACGTAAGGTGAAAGGAAATAAATGCAGGCCCGTAGCTAGAGGGGGGGCAGGGGGGCAACTGCTCCCCCTGCGAAATGTACAGAACACATTCCTACCTGGTATTCTCACTAATCTTTACAATTATATCCTGTATTACTCTAGAAACATAACAAAGACACTTATTGATTTTGTGATTTAATGAGGTGTGTGGGAAATAAAAGGAAATAAATGGGGAGTTGTATCTTAGGGAGATAGACTAAATTGTGGTAGAATGAAAAATTATTTTTATAAAAATAATATATTTGAATTTTCATCACATGGACTTGTTACTTGTTTGGGTTAGTTCTTAACACCGCTTTATGCACAGAAAGGCTAATCGGGACTGGACCTACAGTTTAAAGTGGAAATCGAACCACCTTGCAATGTGCATCTACCACCACCATTGCATGGCATCAGATACTATTATTTCGATGGATATTGTGATGCGTTGGAGGCTGATCGCTGTTAGTATTGTCAGTTGGGATGTCTAGATAAAACTGTTTTAAAATATATCTTAATTCTGGACATTTAAGCCATGGTTGAATTTTCTTCACTTACATTGGAACACCGTTAAGTCATGTTGATATTTACTTATATTGATTTATTTAACATAAAATATGTGTACCGTCACGTTGACCTAGAAGATGATCAGATGAGAGAATGAATGAAATGTATATATGAAATACAGGGTGTTCCACTCGGTCTCGGCCCAGGAGAATCCTGATTTCGGACAGAAACCTAATTTCGAATTTATCTTTTTCTGCATAACCACTAACCATTTGTAAGCTGCCACTTAGAGCGATTTGATTCAAGATAGTTTTTGAATCCGAACCTGTGCATGTGAGCAATATTTTCAAGGGTTCGAGACAGTATCGCCCTGTGTCTGGGTGTTACACAAACTCTTGTCGAACGATGGAGAGGTGGTCTCGACACACTGATTGATTGATTTGCTTTATTTTACCTCGTTTTTTGTGCCACTTTTGGCTCATTTGAGAAGATAGGGATGAGTGATGATATGATGAAATTAATAAAAGTAAAACATTCTCCTAAAGCCGACGCCACCAAAATAATCCAGTCAAGGTCACACCATCTACCTACAGTTTTTTTAATAAGCAACAATTTCAACTGAAAGATTTATACGCGATCAAATAGAACGTAGATTATAGCTGTTGTCTACTCTTACGGCAAACGATCTATATGCTGGCAAGAAAGGTGGGAAGCGAGGAAAATTCAGCAGACCAACCCGACCACAGCGTATGCGCCTAGACTTACGACGTCGCGGGAGGAGGTGCTTCACGCACCTCATACTACAGCAGCTTACTAACACAAGGCTGCTGCGCAGTGTTGCCAACAACTTGAACGTAAAAGTCGCTAAAAGTCCTTAGAAAATCCACTAGAAAGTAGCTAAATGAAATGTAAATGCTCTAGAAAAAGTCGCTAAATCAAATGTACTTTTAAAAAATAGCAAAAAGGTGAAAAAATCTAGTACTTGCCTATAAAAATATTTCCTCGTTACTTCCCTCTTCCTCTGAACGCTGCACTTCACACTGATTACCGATGTCAGATACTACATCAACGAGGAAATGCATTGCAAGAACGTTGTTTATTATTTCTGTGCACTTGGTTTTATGCAGACGAATGCATGCTGCACTGCAGCTGTCACCAAACCTTTTCATACATAATTCGGACAAGTGATTCACGGTTAGCAAAGAACAGTGTTCGGCAACGAATAAAGCTAAACCAGCTTCAGCACCAGAAGTATTTAAATTTTCCGGTTTGAACTGTTTTTCTGCTGTTTTGCAGAACAGAAGTAACCAAATCTGACTTTATGTTTCTGTGTTTCCGAAAGTTTTTTTTCCAGATCAGTAGCTTTGGCATACAGATAGTTCTACTTTGGAGTACTTACAGTACGCTTTCGCCGTGTCACTATCGACAGGGGCCAACCATTTGTAGAGTTTTCCCCACTCTTTCCAGCAATGTTGCTTGTATTGCGGTTTTCCCATACTGGACACTGCCCTGTCCTGGCCTGCGCACAAATCCACACACAAACTTCATAATTTACACTAGCACTTCCTTTGTCACCACACACTACACAAAAAACTACAATCTGAACCCACGCACGACGCGACCGCGAAGTCAAACGTTCTGTTTTATAATAACTCAGCCGCAACGGAGCCAGGAGGAGTATCGGATAACAATGAGCTGTGAGCAGTGATGTTTACAAACATCACAAACCTTACTGGAAAAGGGGATACGCTTTGCTTCGATTTCTCTTTGCTCATCAGAAGCGAATTGCGAGGGTGTTTACTTATTTAATAACTATGAAACGGTATTTAGACGTACCTACGCATATATTTTGCGAATTCTCCAGATTAGTTGCTAAAGAGCACACGAAGTAGCCAGAAAAGTCGCTCGTCACTTTTTCACGTCTTTTGTCGCCAACTAGCATTACAAATCCGCCAGTTTAGCGACTTCTCGCTAGAGTTGACAAGACTGCTGCTGCGTTTCTTATCGCGCTGGGTTGGTCGCTTCCCCGATCCCCACTTCTCTTGGCAGAATGTAGAGCGCCCGCCGTAACATTAGACAAGAACTATAACTTGCATTCTAATTGATCACCTATACACTTTCAATGACAAAAGTTTGTAATAAAATATTCAAATTAATTTTGAAAACAAATAGGCTACAACGTTATTAGCGTAAGATGTCAGCTATATTTTATGGTTCATTTGAACGAATTTTGCTGCGCATTGATCTTGCGCGCTCGCTACTTGTGGCTTTTGCCAGGCTTCATTTACTTACTGCGGATGCAAATATTTCCCGTAATTCTACAAAACATTATATTCGTCTCTTCCACAGTAAGAATCAATGCACTCACTCTCTCTCTATCTCTGTAACAACGGCGGCAGACGATTAGTCATCTAGGGATGAAGGGATACGGAATGAAATGTATGGAGTACGATGTTAAAAATATAGAATGCATGAAGCTACAGGTAATTATCGAAAGCGACAAAAAAGAAGAAACAATTCTTAACAACAATGCTGACGGAAAAGATACAGCAGCCGCTGATCTTTGTAGAGACCGCATTGAAGCAAATGTAGCTTTCTAAATTTTTCGTTGTCTGCAAGATCCTTCAAAATCTTATTAACCTTTGCAATGATTATTTTATTTTGCTTCCTAGTGTCCTTTCGGGACGCTTCACTTCCACCGGCTAATGTTCCACACGTAAGATGCTGCTCCTCAATCCTCAATACTCAATGGCGACGATTGGGTTCCAAAACCAAGGGGCAAGATACCAAAACTGGGGGGGGGGGGGGCAAAAACAGTATATTTTCCTTTGTAGATAAGATTTAGCATAGTGTGAGGGCAAGAGTGGCGAGAAGTGAGGGGGCAACAGCCCCCCCTCGCCACCTCCTAATCGCAGCTACTGTACTAATACTAAATAGATAACCAAATAGCCCTTTCACAAACAACATCGAAAATGAAACCAACCGCAAAAGTACGGTCACGGACACTTGTAGGTTGTAATGATTTATTTGAAAGTCAATGGTATTGTTATAATCCAGAAGTGTCCCTGACTGTACAAGGTGCAAAGTGTCAACTGAACATCTTAGAACAAGCGAGGCAACCCTACAGGGCCAGGGGTGTGGAGGAGGCAAGGGGAAACTCCGAAAGCGAGTGTCCTTGACTAGACTATAATTGGCGTCAGCTTTAGTAAAGTGTAATATCACTCATTTAGAATTCATGAATACCTAAAAAATTAGTTGTTCAAACAATGATGAAGTAACTTTCTTTGTAAACAAGAATTACAGGCTGTATTATCGATGTATATAAATGCCTGAATTATTGACAATTCATTTATATTTTGCATGAAGTGTTCACAATTTAGATTCCCTGCTGTCAAATACTCTTCGCCACAAAAAGGCAAAAAAAGTAAAAAGGTAAAGTGCTCCCCTGTGCTTAGCACCACGCCATGAAGGCGTATAGGGGGTGTGGGGGTAACGCCCCACACTTTCTTGATCCGGTCGTGAGTGGGGGTGATGTGATCAGCATTACGCCCCTGACCGCCTTTACCCCCCAGGGTTTCCCCCAGGTACCCATATTATTCGACGCTGGGTGGGCGCCGGGGCTGCTTCCATCGTTAGAAAAGTTCCCTGATTTGAACCGGCCGGGGATCGAACCCGGGACCTTTAGCATGGTTGTCAGACGCGTTACCGACTGAGCCACCGCGCCACAAATAGGCACAACAAAAATGTTAATTAAATTAATTTCACTGTTTTAATGCGACGTAATACCCAGAAAAGAATATTCCCTCTTGTTTCTCTGCACCTGATTTTTATTTCACTAGCATAATTGCTGCATATATCAGAGAAGTAGCCTCTTGATTTTTTTTCCAGAATAATACACGAGCTTAATACATCTCGTGGCGTAACAATTCTGCACATGGTCTACAAAGATGTCAACGGAAAGTTTAATGCTTGATGAAAACCTTTTATAGGAGTGTCTTCTCGACATCTGCGATATCAAAGCGTCAAGAATGATAAATAGAAAAAAAAATCGACTTTGGTAGTTTTTGTTCCTTTTGTGCGGTCCAGGAAGACAATATGTGTAGTCATAGTTAAAGCCCGCTTATTTCTCTTTCGGTGGAGCCCTATTTCAAATCCGTGGGTTTAGCTGCTTGCACGTAACATCCATTCCAGTGATAACTTACACTTCTCCAGCATTCAGCATCCCAAGTTGACCACCGCCTGGAATTTCAGGATGGGCTTCAGGACTGTTGATATGTTGTTTTGACATCAAATAGAACAGATGTATAAATTTTCAGATTCACACAATTTTTGCAAGATTAAAACCTAAATTGACGGTCTAAAATGGAAAGTTAGTCTCCTTGGATGCCCCAGTCGTTACAAAGCTATCAAGGAGCACTTATTGGCGCGAAAGAAGAATCCCTTTAATTTTATTTTTTATTTTGTGCGAGGCATGAGAGTGTATACGTAGTTGTGTTTGTCCCATTGTACACTCGTAAATGCATTCTCATCGTCACCCCAAGAGATAAAAAACAACGAAAATAACTGAAGAAAAAGAGAGTGAGTGTCGAGAAGTTTCGACCTTTACAATCGTTGAGGACACGGTGCAACCTAAAAAGATCAATATTGTTAATTGTTAAACACTTGTTTTCTAAAAATAAAACCAATCGAACGCAGGCTTAGGGTTGTCCGACCTGTGATGGCATGCTGTAACTGCTGTTGGCGTAAGTGAAGAGATTCCTTCCTAGAGTTTTCTCACTAGCCACTGGACTAACTGTGATCCTATATATTTTATACCCTTAGTCCCTTACCGTTGGAAAGAAGTATGCACACAAAATTACAAAGCAATTCGAACTTTCAGGATTCGTGATTTTGTTTATTTCCCTTCGCTCTTGTGCCAGGATGAGTGGCGATACAATTAAATTGATGAAGGGACACTCCTCACACCCATGACGAGGCCGCGGGATTCGAACGCCGAGACCCCTGGCGACGTAGCGTGCTGTGCTAATCATCATCCGCCACGAAGGCCAGCCTTTCAGGATACGTCCATTACAGTGTGGCGAGGGGGTTTAAACTTTCACGTTTAAAGGTAGGTTCCTGTCGCCAGGAAAGAGATGAGCATTTAAGCAATGTTTTCTTTCACCCATCCTACTGGTATATATCATTGTTGCAGTTTAGTGTTGCTATGCGAAGGCAAACTTCCCTCAGGGCAGAAGAATTCAGACAAGATTTTAGGTGAAAAGGGGGCGGCGCCAGGGGTGCGCGAGTGAGTGCTTGCGCACCCCTTAATTTTCTTCCGCACCCCCTTCAGCACACCCTACGTTCAACTGATAACACTAACATTAATATGTAATATTATGTCATGTCATATCAGTAGCGTACGCAGGATTTCATCAAGGGGGGGTGTTATTTCGAAAACTTTCTACAAATTCACATTACCATTGTTTTATTATACTTTATTTAATTAATTAATAATAATAATAAATTAATAAATTATTATTATAATTAATTAATTAATTTAATTACTAATAATAGTTATTACTAATGCAGATGCTATTTATGAAAGAAATAGAACAAAATTACATTTCTTTTGTTTCTTTGTTACAAAATAATTGGCTAGTCAACGGTTATTTGTATATGATAAGTCAGACATTTAAAATGTGAAGAAAATCCATAAGAACAAGCAAATATATTAAATTTATTGAAATAATCGAAATATGAAACTCATTCAAGGAGCCGCGCTGGTCTAGTCTGACAACTTCGTGGGATATCCGGGTTCGATTCCCGGAATCGGTTGGAATTTATCCAGCCTTGTCTCCGCACCCAGCCTCATAGCAATGGGTACCTGAGAGCAACCCTGGGACCCTGGGGGATGAAGGCTGCCGAAGCATGGTGCTGATCACATCACCTGCAAAATAGTTCTAGATCGAGAATCTTTGGGGCCCACCACACCACTACGTGTGCCTTCATGGCACGGTGCTATATGCACGGGGGAATTTACATTACCTTTACCTATGGAATTCGCCCAGGATGATGATGAAGCGCGAGAATACATGTTGCTAAATTCCACTGAGTCTATGTTTTCGTTGAAAAGTAAGTTAATAGACATTCCAACACATTTATCACTTCTAGGTGATTCACAAAGCACTTCTTCAACATTATTTAATGATGTGGATGTAGACTCAGCATCACTTGAGAGTTCACAAGGGGATGCGAAATCAGTTCAGAGAAGACGTTTGCAATAAGGTCGGCACACTGCGACGAAGCAAGGAATTTTCACAATTCTCGCGAGAGTCACTGCGCGCCTTTTTGCAAAAGAAATTGCAAAATTGAACTTTGCGACCGCTTAGATTGTGTTTGGAATGTTGTTTTTTTCTTCATGCTGCATGGGAATAATAATTCAAATTATTATTATTATTATTATTATTATTATTATTATTATTTTTATTATTATTATTATTACTACTACTACTACTGTCGCAGATCTTTGACTGTGATAAATTAGCCATTTTTATTTTTTTCTACAGCATATTCCATAATATTTCAAAAGCTCAAGGGGGGGGGGTTAAACCCGGTAACCCCCCCTTGCGTACTCCACTGTGTCATATTGAGCGCCGAATGATAGGTTATTATTGTATGCAACAGGCAAGCACTGAAAGAGGTACCAATACTTTTCTGTACTTGCGGCAGAATTTGTAAAGATCAGCGGTCGTTTTTCTTCTTTCGTCAGCATTGTTGTTATAAATTTTTTCTTCTTTTGTTTCTTAAGTGGTCTGTTCGTGGTTTTTGATAATTGCCTATAGCTTAATGTGAGTTATGTTTTTTTCTTTTTTGCATTGTTCATAAACGGTTTGTTTTCCGCCTACTTGTTCTTCCTTCCACTGGAGCAAAAAATTCAGGTGCTTTTAAAATATCACCTCACCAGGTCGTGCTCTGGAAATTATTTAATGCGAGTTGTAACATGAAGGGTAGTTTTCTTCTTAATACGTTCTATGTATTTGTTCCACGAAAAATGTCCAGTAAACGTACCATTTCAAGCTTTTTCAAAGACTGTTAAGAAGATGCCCAATGTTCACGAAGAAATTTTACAGTTCGTTGTTGGGGATAGTGCTGCAGAAAGGATTTTAAAGATGACACAGTTCCTGTGCCCTTCGCGTTTTGTCTTGTGGCAGACGGTGCCTTGATTGGTTACATTGAGAAGGTTCAAAAATTGTCTTTTTAAGGGCAGGATGGATTTATTTTGTATTTCACTACTTTGTTCAACGTGTATCTGAATGTTTACACTGCATGGTATGACCACTTTCTTGGAGTAGAAGACTTAATACATATCATCATGGACGTCCAGGGGGAGGGCACAGGGTGGGGGGTAGCATCCCTGGAAAATGAATGTCAGTCTTAAGTTATATACTTCACACATATATTTTAATTTCACTCAGTAATTTATGTTAATCAGTAGCGGCGATTAGGGATGCAGTTGCCCTCCGCTTTTTGCTATTTTTGCCCCTGAACTGTGCTAAACCTTTATCTACCAAGGGAAAGTAAACTGTCCTTATCCCTCCCCTCTCCCCACAGTATTGGCACCGGGCTCCCTCAGTTTTGACAGGTTGCATGCGTGTTTCATGTTTTCCTTATTTTCAGAATCGCACCCCCTAACTTTATTTCTGCAACCCTTCAGCACCCCTAGATGAATCATTCTGGCACCGCCGTTGGTGAAAAGGGATCGAAACTGCAGAGATATTTGAAGATACAGTCGTTGCATATTAAAATCAAGCTGAATGGAGGCATGAATTATCAGTTTTTCATAATTACATATTTCAAAGTTCTTACTTGGGAAAACCGTATTTTCTTCATAAAGTTTTGTGATGGTGTTTTAGTTTTTCCTTGGATAAATGGAAATTTTTCATAATGCAAAGGGAAATTATACTTTCCACTTTTTCAAACATTTGTTTGTTTTCTAAGTAACAATTTACGGAGTTCCGTGATTAATAATGTAATGAAATCCGATTGCTCGTGTTCCCATCATCGCGGTTATCAGCTTAAAATGAGTTTGAGTTTTTGTTTTCAGTCCACTTTATGCACAGAAATTCTAATCAGGTCTAGTCTTACAGTTTAAAGTTGTATCCGAAACAGCATGTATCGAACTCAGAACCCCCTGATTACAAGGTGACGATTACCACTGCGCCATCGGGGAGAGGTCTTGGCTTAAAATTCGAAAGATTCCTTGGTAAAGGAAGCATTCTCTCTTTCAAGTTTTCATGTCCATGCCTATGTGCGCAATTTAAATGCAAGTACAGAGAAGTTCCCAATGTTTCCTTTTCTCTCTCCAAGCTACTCGTGAAGAAAAATATAAAAACCATTAACGTAAATAGTCATTTACAATTTTGAGAACGCCTTTACATGACTAATTGCATTATATGCTTACAAAATTTCAAGGTTGTATAAATCAGTTTGATTTATTTAAATTGTGTGATTGACAAAAATCAGTGTTTCATGTCAGTTTTAAAATAAAAGAAATATACAATAATGCACATAAGTAATTTGTGGATATTAGAATCACTTTTGGTGAAAATACATTAATTTCTTAATTTCAATAGTTTTTACTTAAAGTGGGCTTAAAATCACACTTAAACAAAGAAACTATTTCCAGGAAAAATTAAGTGGACAAATTATATGTACTCGTGGAGTTAAACTCGGAAGAGTTATGAATGCAGCACTAGCCACCCCCCCCCCCCCCGCCTTCCCAACAGATGCATAAAATCAGCTTAAATGTGAACTCCTTGGCGTCGCAAGGTGTTTTTTCGTGAAACGTCCTCTTCTTAATTAATTAACTGCCATATTAATGCTAAACTTCGTCACACCTTTTGCACTACTCAAATACTCTGGGTTTTGAGATATTGCATGAAATAGAAAGACGCAAACATTTGCATCGCACTACAGTGACAATGATTCATGGATTACTGACAAAGTAAATCGGCAGGCTTCCTTTGTAACTAGATTTCTCGGAGACAGTAGCTGCCACACAACAATCGTAACATAACCCCCCACCTATACTGTTATTGAAGAGTTTGGCTGGTTGTTTCCATCGCGGCTTCTCACCTTTGATCAAAGCCTTGCCGTCTGAAAGTCCCCCTCCCTTGTTTTATCTGATCAAGCTACAGCCAGGGCATTTGAAGCGGTGTTTGTTTTTCGTTACGGGTACTTCGTCTGTGGGCTGCATAGGAGTGCGCAGACACTCCGATTAAGGGGGAGGGGGGGACAAAAGCCTTGATGAAAATCCAGTCGGGGAAATTAAAACCTCATTCTATATCAAGGGCCCATACCCAGGTTTTTTTAGGGCTGGGGGAGATCCTAAAATGTGGAACAAAGAGAAGGGCCGAAAATGCAGTTGGATTATTTTACGTCACTTTTCAGCCACTTTTGGCTAATCTTGTAATCGTGACGATGCGGATGATTGATGAAAAACACTTACAAAGAACACTCATGTCCAGACCGGGATTCGAACCTGGCGTCAGAGCGTGATACGCTAGCCACTCTGCCACGGTGGTAGGCGAAAAGCTGTTGGAGTATTAGATGTGACCAGCAATTCTATGGTGGTATTGCAAGGAGATATATAATTGTAGAGTTGCAATTATGATCCAAAGTAACGGGAAAAAATTAAGTCATCGATAGAAACCCCCCTCTCCCAACCTGACAATAAACAGCACAGTCGCTCACATTCAAAGTCTGTCACACAGCGTACAACTGAGTGATTATTTTTGCACTCAATTCTCAGAAGTATTCATATAGTACGTTCCTCCGCAAACTGTGTTTTCAATTTTCCATTAATTTTCTTACATCAGCACCATTGAACAACCATGATAATTCTAGGTTTTGATAATAATATATTTATAAATTTAATTATGCTCATTAGCAATGATTCTTCAATGCCCTTATAATAATTAACAAAAATTAGTGTGTCTGAATGAAATTATGTGTGAAATACATATAATTTAAGGTGGACATTCATTTTACAGTGGGGCGTTGGCCTGCCTTGCTCCTCCTTCCGGACGTCAATGGTGCCGGTGATTGGATGCCAAAACTTGGGGGTGCAAGGAAAGTTTACTTTTTCTTAGTAGACAAGGCTTAGCTCCAAGAGGCAATGTTCCGGGTGCAAAAAGTAGAGGGGCAACTGCCCCCTTGTCCACGAATCGTTGCCACTGATCTGCAGAATTTTAGAAATAAAATGTACATGTCGCATTTTACGTAGTATCAGAATCATTCAACCACCTAAGTATGAAGGAGTGCTAAAAACAAGAAATTTTCCGGAATGTTAATGACAATAAATTTGTTAGAGGATAAAGTGGGAAAGTCCAATTACATAGTAAATAACGTAATTGCTTGGAACTCTCATTGACATGAAGATATTTCATTTTTCTTTAGTAGTATAATATTGTCGATATTGTCGATAAGATTCCTCTACACTAAATTTATAATCGGCAGTATTAAGGGACAACTGCCCCCCCCCCCTTTTGCCCACTCCTATGGTGGGCTGTATTCTTGATATTTGTTTTACAAAATTTATACAACACATAACTAGGGCCCGTGACTTTATTGTTATAACTAGTGTGCGGATCAATATGCACTAAAAAAGTGGAAAATATGCATGCATCTATGCACTAAAAACAAGTAAAATATGCACTCAAGTATGCAAATTATGCACTAAAGGAAAAATATAGGCACAAAAAAATTCCTCGAAATACATTTATTTTTTAAAGTACCACACACGTAGTGACCATTGAAGGTATAGACGAATTAACAACAGCTTCCATGTCAAGTACGGTTGCAAAATCTTGTATTGAATTGAATTTACTATTTCCAGTTGTTAAACACAATATAACGAAAATCGTTAAGTAGTTTTGAATTGATGTAAATTGCCGTGCACTACAACATATCTCTAAATTTTAGTGATTTTTTTTCCGTTTATCAGTTAGTATATCCTTGTATGAAGAAAAGGTGCGCTCCACACTACAACTTGTCACTGGACAATATTTCAATGCAGCTATGTCCTCTGGCGTGAGATCTTGTAATAGTTCTGTTAATTCACCTTGTAGCAGAACTTTCACTCTCCTATAATCCACTGTTTTAGTAAAACAATCTTGAATGATTTTTCCTTCCGCATCTTCACACAATGCAAACTACACTAATTCAAGGTAGTACAGACTGTTTACAAGCAAAAATCTCCGTTGCCTTATATAGGCCATTGAAGAAGGCCGGGGGAGGAAATGCATGTGTTCTCTGTGTCATTTGCCAGGTATGCGCGAGGGAGGGGGGACAGTCTGCCCTGCAGCCCATAAACAGGGGTTTTCGAACACCTGTGCTTCAAAATTTTACTCTCAGAAACACTCCACAGACGAAACATTAACCAAGTAAACAAATATATTTAAAAAAAAAACTATCAATTTAATGATTTTTTCACGTAATATGCATTTATATGCGCTTACGCAGTAAATATGCACGAACACCTTAAATATGCATTTATATGCACTTTAAAAACCCCCTACTTCGGTTCGGAATGCTCTGAAAGAACTTTAGAACCGGGTTGCATATTAATTAGAGGACCGGAATAAAATATGCAAATATGCAAAATCCGCCCTCTAGTTATAACATATTTTTTATTTGGCATCGAATGGAATACTCATCTACGCTTATCTGATGAAAATCAGCCGAAATAGACAAACTTGACAAGGCATATTTTAACATATTTTACCAATTTCGCGTCTTTACAACGTATTTCTTCAATTTTCTCATAAGAAGACATATTTCTGTATAATTTCGTAATTGTCTTGCACATAATCGGTTATTTTATAATTTATTCTTCGTACCTTTAACGCAACGGATAGTTTATATTATCGATGGAAGTATAATTAAATTAAGGACAAATAAATTAAAAGAAAATGCGGTTTTTTCTTTCCAACTAATACAGAACAATAATACCCCCACCCCCGATTTTTTTTTATCCCGCGGCAGTTGATAGCAGTGCGAACATTATTGAGGAAAGAATGTACTCTGTCATTGTTGTGCATGCACAAGACTCACAGTAAACAAGTGTGTTTTGTTTACCTTTTTCTCGCTTCTCACAACAATCAGTCAAAAGCGAAAATAGCATTCTGTACATTACAGCCCCTTCTCTATCGGCAATCGAATACAGAAATTTCAAGATATTTTTCGTTGGAGCCAGTGTGTATACCAGTGTCCTTCGGTTATATCGACACTTGGGGTAGCAATCAGTGGCGTGCCCAGGGAGGTTGTTGTGGGTCATAATCCCCCTTCCCCCTTTAGGGTCCAGTATTCCTAAAACTAGAACGTCAAAGAAAGGAAAGGATTGCAAAATGAGGAAGGACTATTGAAAAGAAGCGCGTGTTAATCCCACCCACTTTCGAAAATCCACAACATGTTGATTTGACTATTAAGCCAGAGATCCCGGGTTCGAACCCTTACTTTGCCATGGGTGTTATTTGTGTTTGTTCCTTCATCAATTTTATCGTACCATCTTGACGATTAGCCAAAAGTGTAGGAAAAGCGAAGTAAAACAAACCAAATTAAACAATCAATCAATGATTTGATTTATGCTACTTAGCGTGGCTGTCACATTTGGTTAATCGCGAAGATGGTACAATACAATTAATGAAGAGACAAACACAGAAAACACACATGCCGATGTATGGGTTCGAACCCGCCACTCCTGGTGTCATAGCGTGCAGTGATAATCACTCCCCCGCGGTTGGTTGATTTGGTGTTTAAGTCCACTTTATGTACATAAAAGCTAATCGGGACTGGACCCACAGTTTAAAGTGGGATCCGAACTACTATGTTCCTCCACCTGGTACCGATCCGGGGCACTTGCACTCCTCCACGGAGGTCCGCCGACAACAAGGATGAGTGGAAAGCTCTAACTATTCGGATACTTGGGTATCGGTAAAGCAAACTGTATATTTACTCAGTGGTACGTAAATTTCAATTGGATTTTTGAAACACCGTATTTGTATATGATTAACGTTTTTCCAAAAAAAATTGCATTGTTTGATTTCCCTAATTTCTCCATCTCACGATCTCGTCACTGAAGGATCCGGGCTCGAGCCCTGGCCTGTGCATGAGTGTTCCTTTGTAACAACTTCTCATCCGTTTAATTTAATCAACGTTCATCTTCATGGTATAAGTTAGGTAAAGTGATGGAAAAGCAACGCTAAAGAAAGGAAAAGAAAATACAGATAATTTCCTCCCAGTGCATCTGCAGGGCACTGTGAAATCAGGAGTCCAGAGTTCTCTGTTTATGATTGTCCCTCGTGCAATCACTTCCATAAGCTCGTTAGCTACTAATCGCCATTAAATCTATACAGCTAGAAAAAATGATGGAAGGTGGCAAAAAATAAATATATTAGAGGGGATGAACAGTTAACAAAACATACTTTTTTGTAGTTTCTTCAAAAATATTCATTTGTCTTTTTTAGTTCTGGGATACATTTTTCATTCCAAATTATTTCAGTATTCACTGCAGAGTACAACACCTACGAACAAGAATGCGCGCTCGTCACGGGTTCGAATCCCGGCCTGAATTGTTCTTTGTTAGGTCCCTTCATCAATTTCATTATATCATCACTCATCCTCATTTTCGCGATAACGAAATGTTGCAGAAAGGTGAAGTAAAATAAACCAAACCAACAACAACAATTAGAACGCGAGTTTACTTGCCCAAATTAATACATTCGTATTTATGATTGTTTAGCTTAACCATTTTTTATTGTAGGCCAAATTATTTGTATATTTAAATAAAACTCTACTAAAACGAGAGCGAGAGAGAGCGTGAGCAAATATTTGTTATTTAATCATTATATATTCCATATTTGAAAAAAAGAAAAGAAACCATAACACTTTTGTCTTCACATAATACAAGTACGTTCCCATTCATATACAAATAAAACTACGTACATCCCATATATACATAATACATAGGGGCATGCATATTTCGTTTTTGACGAAAAAACGAAATTTGAAAAAACACATTGTAGTGTTAATTTTTCATGTTTTTGAAAGGTGTAAGATGCATTTTGTGACCATGTTTTGTCACAAAATAATGCGAAATGAACTGCAAAAAGGGAAATTAACTCTTAAACACGAAATTTAGGGTTTATTCACCGACGCGACACCTTCTGAGGTCTGAATTATTATGAGAGTTATGCAAATTACCGGAAAATTGATTAATTCTGCTGTTAATATAGGAGAAGCAAAAATGGACTCCTTTACACAGAAATAAACTTAATACTCTGATAACTACATAAATGTGCTATTAGAAGTGAAATGTTAATTCTGTGGAATAAGTGTAGTTTTTAAATCAAATTTAGGATTATATTCGCAATTTTAAAACCTAAATGTCTTTTTACATACCACTTTTCATCCAATTTTTCACCGCTATAACACCGATATTTTATTTCATTTACCGCTTTTGAACCTGAAATTGACTCAGTTTTTGTACCGATATTTTGCTTTTTTATTTACCAAAAATATGTGCCTCTAATAATACATATTGAACAACGTTTAAAAGGTTGTGTAAATACAGAGAACATAAGTACTGCAGAAAATTTTCCCCTGAGTTCTTTAGAGGGTTTGCAAAGGAATCGAAGGGAAACCAATCCCCTATCTGTCCTATAGGAGATAGACTAGAGGACCTGAAACCACGGACTTTCAACCATTGGAGAGGGCGGCGAGGCGGCAAGGGAGGTACAGGCAGAAATCTTCTCTTTCCCTTCGGCCGGTTGTCTATACCTGGATCTGGTAAGGCGGAAGAAGAGCCAGCTAGGGTATCCAGCCTTGCCAGCTGATCACATCGAGGGACTAGAAGCGCGTGTAAAGAAGTGTTGCATATGAACTGAGGCTTCAAGATAATAAATATTGTGATTTGAAAATAATTAGAGACGTGAGATTGATTGATCTATCTCTGCTAGACTAGCTACACCTCAGTACACGTCACTGGTGTATACTCTGTCCTTGCTTAGAATAATTGCAGTGATCCTCACGATATTTCCTATATTTTCCCACCACATTCTTCGGTTAAAGGAATTCTGTCTTTATTTAATACCCCACCTTAATCCATCTTCCCCGAATAATGAGAAATTTGAAAGTACTGTTGTGCATATATTTAGTTTTACAGGGAATATTTCTGCATTTTCTAACATTTTACATTTTTTATGACATAATTACATACATATTTTACAGTATTATAGGACGTAAAGTCCTGGACCCTACACATAACACATGCCCTAAGCTCTTGTTCTCCCTTATTTTCATAATGACGATATGACCACGAGCAGTGTTAATAATATAGAACACTGACAAGTATCAAATTGAAAATCTAATAGATTATTATGAGCAGTAATTAAGTTGTGAGAATTCTTTAAGGGTATGCTGTAATTATGAAAATCTTTGTTTTGTTAAATGCTGGGACTTTATTTCTAAAATATAATATCAATACGAGACAAATTGCTGAGTGGTCTTGAGCTCCACAGTTGGCGCCACTGAGATAAATCGTACCTGGGCAATTCCGTTGAAGATTTTTCACCTATTTGATGTTCTTACGTACGAGCAACACTCCACTACAAGACAAATTTTCGTACATGTACGTTCAAAGGAAATAAAATCAGCTACTCAAAATTCATGGTAATGTAGTAAAAAGTCCTGGAAATATAGAAACTTTTTTTTCATCTATTCTTTCATATCATATTTATCGAGAAGTTACCTCAATGACACTGGGGTCACCTATCCAGAGGTAGCTTCTCTCACAGACCCCTTACAAAAGCACTGCACGGATCAATGCTCTTCTTCTTTTCATTTTCACATTATTTCCCAATTCCATCTACAAGAAAGAATGCTTTTAATCTTCTAGTGTCATTAGTGTGCCAGAGCAGGTGTTGGTTGGCCCATCCATACCTCTCATCCCTTTGCCACAGCATTCCTTTAAAATGAAGGCATCATCCTCCGTTATGAAAATCCTTGACATACCACTGTATGGAGTACAGAAAAAGTTTCACAAGCAAACCCGTGAATTGCTTTAAAGAAAATGCAAGGGGGGTGGGGGTCGAGATACATGTACATTTGATTCCAAAGTGAAGTTATTTATATTCAGACAGAAGCACGTATATTGCTGGGTGGTTTATGCTTGATTGTTGTAATTTGTATTCTTCTGAGTTGCTGTTTTCCCTTTTTTAGTTGAATAGCGATGATTGGATGGAATTTATGATGAGGCATGCCGGAATTAGTACTAGACTCCTGTGTAATAGGTCGTGAGTTGATTACTGAAAATACTTCTCCACCAGAAGCGGCAAATCTACTATTGGAAAGGTTGACGTATCTTCATAAAAATAAATTCACAGTACCATTTATACACGATTTGTATGTTATGAAACGAGTGAATTATGGACAAATAATGATTGCTTATTTAAATCATAGCTTAATCTTATGTACTCGTGGTGGACCAATCGGGAGGCTGTTACGCTGTCACGCGGGGCACACGGATTTGATTTCCAAGGTGGGCGATCTCCACGTCAATGCGTCCGCTATATGCTCAAATAGGTTATTCGAGACGGGGTTACAGTTTAAAGTGCCATCCCAACCACTGTGTGCCTCTATGGAGAATCGAGACGTATTTGTTCTGCTTGCAATTTTTAACCTGGCAGGACGCACGCTGTGTAATTTTAATTGTTTTAAAGCTTGTACTTAGTAATACCTTTATTGATTAATTTAATTTTATTAATTTTGAACATTTGAATGGAATCACACAATTGATAAAAACGAGAAAAAAATAACATGTTGAAACACCAAACTGAAACGTGTGAGCATGCGTTGGGTTAAATTTATCCAGGCAGTTTCTAAGATCCTGCTAACTAACGAACTAACTCAATGGGCCATATTATCGGTTACGTCACTGGCAGACTGCTGCATTTGGAACGCTTTTTCTCCTTATGCTATACCATTCGAGCTAGATCGCTAGGCAGGGTCGGCTTTAGGGCGGTGCAAACGGTGCCACCGCACCGAGGAGGTATAGCTGTGGTGGCGCGTCAGTTAAGATTAATTTGAATGTTGTGTTGCCTCTGCACTAAAACCATCCTTTCTGATATATTTCGCGATATGACGGAATACTTCCTAATTTCGCATGTCATATTTGTAGGAGACAGAGACAGACGCAAGGGGCTGATGTTATTGCAGCATCCCTAAATCCATGAACGAAAAAATAAAAATGTGGGAAATGTTTGAGAGATCATTTTTTTTTTTTTTTGCTCACTACACTCGCAATACGAATGTTTCCAGAAGGATCATACCAAGTTTATACTTAGGCCTATTACTTTGAAAATATTGGCGCATTATCAAACTAATGTTGTTTTTGGTTTGCAAATAAACAAATTTGCCAAAAGAAAAAATCGTTCTTTTAGACATCATCAAATGTTTCTGCTTGGGGTCTCGGGTTTGATACGCGGTGGAGGCATAAAATGGCTCGAATCCCACTTCAAGCTGTAGGTCCAGTCCCGATTAGCCATACTGGTATAAAGTGGACTTAAAACACCAACTCAATAAATCAATCAAATGTTTCTTCTCTTAAAACTAATTCCGACAGAACTAGAAGATTTTTCTTCCTAAAATTGATGTGTGGCGCCGAATTCTTTTCTGATCGGGGCCCAGGAGTGCTCACAAGGAAGATTCATGGCGTTCCTGAGTCATGGGGATATTTAGGGGGACAAGATTCTATAGTTTAGCTACCAATTATACATATCTTCACACAAAAATGTGCGGATAGTTTCGTTTGATTCACTTGTTATTGATTTTTAGTTATGGTTGTTATTATGTACAGTTTTTCTACCTACCTGTGGGTGATCACGGCGATGGGATAGAAATGAAACACCCCCTCTTATGCCTTTAGAATCGGTTTGGAAGGGTGGGGGAAATGCTGTTCTCATTAATACAAGGTTAGTGAAGCAAACAAACTAACAATGGCAGTGAGACTCAGCAGTTTTGTACGTTTTATGTTAGCAAACATGAAAGTGAGCCGTGCCTTTTCTTTCTTGTGTCTTTTAATTTCAACTGGATCCTGATATCCGGTTCTGATTTTCGGTTCCGAATACCCGATTTTTATTTTCATACCAGATCCGAATCTACAGTTCTAAATTCAGATGTAGATAATTATGCATCTCCCATTTTTTGTTGTATTTTATTTATACTACTTACGATACTCGTACGTTATGCTTCTAAATTGAGCATAGAAATGAGAGAAGAGAAAAGAGAGTTGTCATGGTTTTCTCTTTCGTCCTATTGTTCGCAAAGTTAGCATATAATTACCGGGAAAAACAACTTTAGAAGTAAATAATAAACCTGTTACATTTACGTACCTAAAAGTAACAGAGTTGCAGTTATTCCCTTTGGAAGGTAACTTCGTTACAGTTAGGTACTCGATGAATGTAAGTATTAGTTGCAAACGGCGGCATTAGAAGTAACGAATTACTTTGAAGCACTGACCCATCTCCACTATTTACTTACGTACATAGTCTAATCTTCACCTTCCCGTTGCAAATTTCAAACACTTCTGCCTTATAGTGTAAACTAACTAACTAACTCTCTAGCCTTCTTAAACCCGAAGGTTCATGGCTGCAGCAACACAGGCCTTCCATCTGTCCTCATCTTGAGCAAGATCTATATACTCTTTTCCATCCCTACCGATTTCCTTTAGGTCTATCTCAACGTTCTCCCTCCATCTTCGTCGGGCCTCCCCCATGGCGCAGTGGTAGCGTCTTTGCCTTGTAATCAAGGGGTCCCGGGTTCGATACCTGGTGGAGGCACAAGTGGTTCGGATCCCACTTTAAACTGTAGGTCCAGTCCCGATTAGCCTTACTGTGCATAAAGTGGACTTAAAACAGCAACTCCATCTTCGTCTTGGCCTTCCTACAGGTCTCTTACCATCAGGTTTCCCAACAAGAATCCAATAAACTCCTCTTTCCTCTTTTATAGTGTAAAAAATATAATAAAATTAAAGTTAAATGTAAGCAAGAAATGCCATCTATCCCCACGTGAAATCACACATTCCAGTTTGGTACCTTTCTTGAGGTTACTTTTTAAAAATTGTAAATAAGCGAACATTACACAAGAATGAACCCACCACGACAACTAGCGCCCCCCCAATCTTATGACCCTATGGTTTATGACAATATGGTTTACCATTGAATCTGATCCCAACAGATACATGATGTCACTAATGACAGGAGTTGAAAAACAAAATGGTTATGCAGTTAAACCTGAGTTATATGTATGTCAAGGTAAAGAGAAAATAATACGTATAACCATAGGCGCCGACTCCATAGGGCTTGGGGGGGGCTTTAAGACCCCCAATATTAACTATGTAGGGCAGAGCCCCCAAATAATTTTGCTTAAGATGATTTAATGTATTATTTTGCTTCTCTTGTAAAGTTTACTCTGAATTGTGCCACATGAACTTAACTTTAAATAAACATTTAAAATTTTCTAGACCATCAACTTTGGGGGGGCTGAGACCGCTAAACCATCAACTCTGGGGAGGCTATGACCAGAGACAGTCTGAGTATTGTTAAAATGTTTACTAAAAAGAGTTTCAAAAGACGAGGTGCATGAACTAGGGTAGTGGATGGGACGTTCGGGCTACAAATGGCTCACATGACATTCTGAACGAGGTCATTGATATATTAGGGAGGTCTGTTTTGCGCTCCGTGGTAGCAGATATTAAAAGTCGGGAATATTTTGCTATTATGGTTGACGAAACTTGTGACATGTCCATCCGTGGTATATTAATATTCTGCAAAAAAATGATATTTTTGAGGAATTCATGGGCTTTTATTAGGGGTGTGCGGGACGGGATCGGGACAGGAAATGTTCGAAATTTCCGGAAGCTCTGAAAATCTCGAATTCTACACGTCATTTTCACTTTAAGTGATTTGTGGATTAAATACTAACAATTTACGATAAGTTCCAGAAATTGACAATGCAGAAAACGTCGAGAAATAACGACATTTTAAAATGAGCATTCGGTATTTCCCGACTGCTCGGGATCGGGACGAGACATTTTTTCCCCGATCCCGGTCCCGACTTATCGGGATCCCGCACACCCCTAGCTTTTACGAGATTCCGAAAGCTGAGGCCAAAAGTTAAAAAAGGGAGAAAGTGAGTCATTCATTAATTTTTTTCAGTGATCAGAGCCCCTGCGTATAACTGAGAATTACTTTCAAATCAGATTTACTTAACACGCCATTATTAAAATAAGTGCATATATTTTGAGTTACAACATACAGTATAATACAGGTCATTTCTGTCATAAAGTGCTAAATTAACGAATTTAAAAGTTAACAGTTTGATTCTTAAGTACATTACATTCGCCACTTTAATAGTTTTATGTCGATTAGCGTCCACTTCCCGTATACAACTTACTTTCTGGTGAAGCATGCAACTTTTCCTCTCTCATGAATTTAATCATATCATCATTCATATTCATTGTTGCAATTAGCCAAAAGTGACAATAAGACGGTGTTAAATAACAAAAATCAAATAAAATCAAAAGGAAAATAGATTAAAGAGAATTATGTAATATTTCAGGAAACATATAAGCAGCATGACTGGTATCTTGTTCTGAACAACTGCGTCAAATCTCCTCTGATTTCATGCCGCGTGCCGCCTCTGTTTGTTGTCTTCTCTGTGACACCGCCGGCCGCACTCCCCTTTCTCGCAATTCCAGACCGACCGCCGCCGTATCCACCTATCCTGTTGCGTATTTGTGTTTTTGTGTGACATTGTTGTAGCTTGGTTACGTACAAATCAACTGTATTTTATGTTATAGGTATAACACAGAATTACCTATAAATGCATTACGTACAAGTAAAGGTTAATTAACTCGTTTTAAAATTATATTTTCCCGAGACCTACAGTAATTCACGTATAAAACCGAATTACGCAGAACTGAGTTACGTATGAAGGAATGTGGATCGTGACGCTACGTTCAGATTGGGTTCGATTGTTGGGCAGAGTAAAACACCCAAACAAACAGGCTGATGTAGAATAGGATATCATATTGTATCAACTTGATAATTAATAGTTAATTCAAATCACCAAATTTCGTACTTGTAACTAATAGTTTCGAAAATATCGCAACACCAAATATACCATGTGATATCGGTTTGGTGTTTGATTTCTTTTTTACTTAAACCTATCCAATCATTAATTTTACCTTTACACCAAGCACCATTAAAGTGTTTATCGAACCTATTGGTAAACAGCTAATAAACACAAGAAACCAACCAACACAATAAACAGCGTCTAAAATAGAGGAGTAGCATAACCAAAATCTCTCTTTTCTGTCCGGTTTAATTGATTGATTTGGTGTTTTAAGTCCACTTTATGCACAGTAAGGCTAATCGGGACTGAACCTACAGTTTAAAGTGGGATCCGAACCACTGTGTGCCTTCACCAGGTATCGAACCCGGAACCCCTTGATTACAAGGCGACGACGTTTCTGTCCGGTTTAAGTACTAGGGTATAATAATCGGAGGTTGAAATATTCAGCTAATGAAGAAAATCGTAAACATCAAGAAGTTTTAACTTGCATTTTGCTATTTATGGTCAAAATTATATGTATACTGGTTAATTGCGGCGATGAGGATGAACTATTATATATGTGATAAAAGAAACACAATCTAAAGGCAGCCACACCCTGACCAAGATGAATATCATGACTCATTGAATTTGCTGTCAGAATTAGTAGGTCACTCCACTAGACACTAAATAACAAAAGGGGAATCTTCAATCTATTAATATTTCCAATATCAATTTTCAGAATTTTATGGAGTTGATTGTATCAATATATATTTCAATGCATAATAATTAGGATTATTAAAGTATAATGAAAGCGTTCGTTATAATTGAATTGAATTGTTGTTTTAAGTCGACTTTATGCACAGAAAGACTAATCGGGACTGGAACTACATTTTAAAGTGGAATCCGAACAACTATGTGTTTCCACAGGGTATCGAACCCTGGACCAGCGATTACAAGGTGACCACGCTGCCACTGCACCATCAGGGAGGCCCACACAGACCTATTATAAGTCTTGAAGTAAAAATCATATGTTGCAACAAAAGGAAAGAAGTTAATGACGAACTATGCATGCAAAAACAATAGTAATTTCTCATACACACATTCTTCGTTTGGCAACTTCACTCATTGCCATATCATTTCTTCCCTCTAATCTCTTCAACGCTGTCACTTACATTGTACTTAATTCCTAGCCATACAAGCCATTTCAGGATTATTGTGTTTCTGCACAGCAACAACAAGAGAAGAGGGCCTAGGGGAATACTGCACACACTCAAAATGCCAAAACATAGATATCAACTGAGCAGACGGTCCCACGAATCACAACAATTGCCACTTTCAGGTGAATGTGGAGGAGGGGATATAAATTATATACGTATACATACGTATATAAACACAACTGTTTATTATTATTATTATTATTATTTTATTTATTTGCTTACTTAAACGTCCTCGTTGTCTCCAACGGAGAGAAAACCACAATCGTAAATCTTGGTGCGTTGCCAGAATTAATTATATACAGAGCATTCCCTTACATTCGCTACGAGACTCGGCGGCAAGCGGCCCGGTAGCAGCGTTTGTCTTTGCCTGTGAACGGGGTCCGCGACAGTCGCTCGAGTCGGCTATTAAAATTACAGTTTTCATATTGTGTACTAACCTTGACTACAGAAGGTGTTGAAAATGATGTCCCTCTGCTACAACACATTCCTGGCATCTCCGAAAGAAATTGGCATTTACACGTGCAAGTTCGTTTACTACTGTAATTCTCCCGATTTCTCGTACAATACTCTCTTTTAACGCACGGATGGTGTGCGGATTGTCTTTGTATACTTTATTTTTTAGATTTCCCAATTTTTCTTTCCACTTTTATTCAGAACTAACACTGTTACTCTAAACTTTTTTACGAGGTTTAATATAGTGGTCCTATGTGGAAGGGGAACACCAGGAAATTTCGTTGCAAAACGTCGTTGCACTTCTCCACAATTCCTCTTTCCGAAGTAACACTCGACAACGTAAATTTTGTTGTGCCATATTAAGCCACAATCTTCAACACACGCACACGACACAACACAACTTCCGAGGGAAGATTATACTGGCGTCAGTCTGCAACGTCAACAGAAAGGGAAGGAGAGCGAAGGCAGGGAGAGCGAAAAAAACAGACTGTAGCGTGCGACTGTCGCGGACTCGTTCACTGGGAAAGACAAGCGCTGACGCCGGGCCGCTTGACGCCGAGTCTCGTAGCGAATGTCGGGGAATGAATGCTCTGTAGAAGTGCTGAGATGGTGTGGAATGAAATTAAGGGGCGCGGTGTTGAAAATAAAACACGAATCATGCATGAATGTTTTAGCCACTAATTGAAATTCCAATAATATGCCAATGAAAGTGGATAAAACTAGCGAAAGGTGTCCCGGGTTCGATACCCGATGGAGGCACACAGTGGTTTGGATCCCACTTTAAACTATAGGTCCAGACTTACTGTGCATAAAGCGGACTTTAAAACTCCAACTGCTTCACTCTTGCTCGGTTTTAGTACAAGACATGTTTAGAAATTTGATTGATTGAGTTGGTGTTTAAGTACACTTTGTGCACAGGAAGGCTAATCGTGACTGGACCTACAGTTTAAAGTGGGATCCGAACCACTATATGCCTCCACCGGGAATCGAACCCGGAACCCCTTGATTACAAGGCGACGATGCTACCACTGCGCCATCGGAGAGGCCAAAAATTTGAAAAGAACAGCTTGTTGATGGGAGGCCAATGACACATGAAAAATTGGAAGATTTTTTCCAAGGAAAGGCAAGCAAGGTATTTTCCCACAGGATGGGAGGGAATATGTTTCAGAAAATTGATAAGACACATTTGACTTTTAAGCCCATAAAAAAATTGAAAATTAAGAATTATATTTACAACCTTTCTACCTGCATATTTAAATTTGATCACGATCGGACGATTTTTTAAAATTTTTTTGATTTCTTGTTTGGAAAAAGCAAAAAAAACGGCAGTTTTTTATTCTCAAGACGACTAAAAATCGAAAATAATTGGTTACTATAGCTTAACACAGAATTGAAACAGTCAAATTTTGATGTAATTCGTTTTTATTTAGGTCTACTGATTTTTTTTAATTGGAGTCCAAAACTCGAGTATACATAGCTTTTGATCCGATAGTAGGCAGACAACAAAAACGGTGTATCAACAATGCAAAGGATAACACAAAGCACCTGACACTGAGCTATAGGCATTTATCGACAAACACAGACTACTTGAAACATAAGAAGAAACAATTCTTAACAACAATGCTGACGAAAGAAAGACAATGGCGGCTTGCCTTTTTAAACTGCAGACAGTACAGGAAAGAAATCGGGGATCAGTGTTTGCCTGATGTAAACAATAACAGCGGTCTCACTTTAGAACGTAACATTCGGCGCTGAATATGACATGAGACAGCATGGCACTCTAAGAGTTGTTGTTGTTGAGTTGGTGTTTTAAGTCCACTTTATGCATAGTAACGCTAATCGGGACTGGACCTACAGTTTAAAGTGGGATCCGAAGCACTATGTGCCTCCACCGGGTATGGCACTCTATAAGAGTTGGTGTTATTCGTTGAAAAATGGGCGAGGAAGAAAATTAAAGGGTGCGCAAACACTTCTTCGCACCTACCCCTTGGCACTGACAAAGAAAGGGTAGTTCAGAATTGCCAAGCGTCTGGTCTGAACGTCTGACCACTCTCCCCCCACTTAAACAGGACAGGGAGGGGGGAGGCGGGCGGGGGGCGGCGTTTTCCTTTGGTTCGTTTTTTTTTCAAGGGTAGCAAAATACTCATTGCAGTTCATTCCATCAATACTTGCGTCAGTAACATCTCTACAAGCAAAGGACAATTTGATCAAATCTCATACTCTATTAATTAAAGTAGTTAATATTATTATTATTAATATTAATATACATATTCAAACTTGCAAGCAAAAACGTAATTTCAATCAAGTTCAACGTAAGATTCTTTTTAAGTACACTTTATTCCTAGAAAGGGTAATCGGGATTGAACCTACAGTTTAAAGTGGGATCGGAACCACAAAGTGCCTCAACCGGGTAACGAAGTCTGGACCTCTTGATTACACTACGTCCTGGAGAGAGAGATTCTAAAATGGCAAACTTAGGTTTCTCAATGGGTAAACACTAGTATTGTAACTGTGAATAGTACAGAGTATACAGAATATGAAAATCGCCTTGTAAACTGGCGATATGCAGTGGAGGTGCACTATACACTGGTTCGAATATTATATTATATAATATGTAATATATTATATATTACATCTTATATATTATATGAATAACTTACTTTCTGTCCTCCAAAATCTGGGGGAGAAGTTAGTTCAGTGTAATACGACGCCAGGGTTTCCGGGTTTGAATCCCAGCCTGGGCATGAGTGTCCCTTCCTAAATTTCTTCTAATCACCACACATCCGCACCGTCGTGGTTAAATAAAATGGCAGAAAAGCGCCTCCTAATAAAATTATTGAACACTGTGAAAAAGTAATTCACGGACTGTAACTTCTTTCTTAAAATCTGTCAGCCATAATTCTGTTTAATTACGTTGATTATAAGAATAATTTTAAAAATATATTTTTTTTAAATTTATAAAGTGCTTATTTTTATTACAAAGCGAAATGAAATAGAATGTTTATGGATGAATGAGGAAAGAATCTGATTCCAATATTTCAACTGATTTTACAGTCGAATAATCATTACTGACTGAGGGAGCGTAGGGCGGCAGTGTCCCTCACTTTTAGCCACTTTTGTTCCGACACTATGCTAAAGCTTATCTATAAAGGAAAAGTAAAGTTCCTTTGCGCAACCCAGTTTTGGAACCCAATCGCCGCCACTGTAGACAGCACGCCTTGCAACACACACCACGATCCTGAGCCCAAAGGAAATTTCCCCTCCTGGCCACCTTTAGTTTTCTTTGTTAGGCTGTGAAGTCAAAATGGAGACTTGCTACTCCTTGCCGCAGGCCTATCTTTCATCCCTCCCTCATGTATATGCCAGTGGGCGATGCACTGACCATACGTAGGGGACGATTCGTTGCTGCCACTCGAGAAGAGGGAAAACATGTGCCATATACTAAGTTAAATACAATTGAGTCGCCGTAGTTTTCTGGTTTTCGATATCATAGTCTGCTCCAATTGTTCTCACGGTGCCACTGGCGTAAGCAGGATTTTTGTTCTGGAGGGGCTGAAATTGTAAAGGTGTATAGTATATAGCTTTGTTCTAGAATTGTGGGATACCGAATAAAATATATAGGCTATCGTACATTTTGAACTTTTCACTCTTAAAATTGTACTCGAAGACAGAAATGGTTATCGGGTGTCATTTTAACTTTAAGAGAGGTTTGCGTTTACATCTTTCCTTTCTGTGAGTTCTTACATATTTTCTTTTAAAATTTGGATTTTCTTAAAATTTCTGGAGGGCAGTAGTAGCCCCATCAGCGCCCCCTGCGTACGCCAGTGCAAGGTGCTATGCCCCATAGGAAATAGAAACCTTTATTGCTCGCACAAAATCATGCGTGTCGTGTCGTTTCAGTGTGAAATCCCCATGTAACGTGCTTCTCTTGAAAACAAAAATTTTGAACTGAAGCGACACAAGCTGCATTTATAGCTTGGACTGGACTATGTTCTCAATACGGTGCATCGTGTCACCTGTTTCTGTTGTTCCCGCATACGCAATGAATCTTTTGCATTAGATTGAAGGGTCTCGTGTCGCTTGTCGCTTGTCGCTTGGGTGTGAAATCACCATGTCGCTCGGGCCATGCATAAAATTGACTTGGTCTGTTCAATTGTGTGCGGTGTATGTGTTGCTTTAGTGAGCTTTTGCATGTCGCTCGAACTGGGCTCTTCTCTCATTGAGAGATTTCACATTGAAGAGACATGTGGTGCTTGAGAATCTCACCAGTCGAACTCAGTCTTCTGGGGCTACTGGTAAGGTGTGAAACGTTGATATTGATTGACTAGTTCCGAAGCGACATGTATTGTGTGTCGCTTTGGTCTGAAAGCTGCTTGGCATCTCCGTGTTGCTTGTCGCCTGTAACTTTCAGACCGAAACGTCAAGTAACACGTGGATTTCACTCCAAACAGCAAGTGCAAATGACATATGTCGATTGGAAACGCGTCAATCCGCAGCAACGTTTCATAACGTAGCGGCAGGCATAATAGGTCTCAGAAACTTGCGTTGGATTGGTGAAATCCTCAAGCAACACGTGTCGCCTGTAAGTTCGGTGTGAATTCTACCTTACTTTAGAGACATGTATTACGAAAAATATTGAAATGTTAGTGAAGAACCTATTCTTATTAATGTTTAACTACGTATTTTGCCATTTTTGAACATATGCATCTGCATTTTAGTGACGAAAGAAACATTTTAAGGGTGGAAGGTATTTCGGGAAGGAGATTGAAGTCGTACTCTTAAATACGCCACTGTCACCACAGAGGAGGAGCAAATTTTTAACGAGTTGAGTAGACGGAGAAAACGAATAGTTAGACCACAATTAAGAACGTAAATATGTATGTTGTTTTTGTACTATATTGTCCTGTATCTGGCTTTTGTGCTTTAGTTAGATTAAGCGCAATCATTTCCAGTATTCTAGCATAGGAACTCTGGTTGAATATTTTGTTAATTAATACAAGAAGAAATCCTACTAGTTTGCATTATTGATGAGGAAATACACAAGCATTTCCTACAATATTCTTTGCTCGCTCACACGCGCCCTCCGGCAGATTGCTACAATTCTTCGTTGATATATATATTTTCCGAGAAATACGAGACATAATTGCCCAAGCTCAAACCGTTATATTAAATACGGCTACTATCACACAACGAACCCTCTCAGAACGCAATCGTGAAGCGCCGTTAACATTTCCCATGTAGGCAATGATGTAGCAACGCTGCATTCTCCAGCGTTGCAACTTATGCAGCACTGCGAACAATGCAACGTTCAGAGCCGTCAGTGAAAAATGCTGAGTCATGTAAGTTGAGGCGGAGATCCGACAACGCTGTTCTCTGCAACCGCAGGCCCCACCCCCTACGATCTTCCTCGCTCCGCCTTGACGTCACCGCTGATGTAGTTCCGCAATTTTTCACACACTGCAGATGTCTCTGGCGTCGCACAAACGACACACACGTTGTGTGTAGGTGATAAGCACAGAGCCCCGTTGAGAGGAACCGATAAACACCTGATACACACGTACAGGCACAATGCCCCGAAAAGAGGAACCAGAAAAATGCACTGTTTTGTAGCATAACTCCGAGTACAATTGTCGGACATTGTTCTACCTTTTATCAAAATATAGATCTTGGTCCCCTTCGTCGATTAATTCCACGACATTAAATTTTCCTTTGCCGGTTCGGCCATAATATTAAATAATGTGCTTTCTCGTTCCGAGGAACCACCAAAATTACCTCGCAATGAAAAAGTCCCTCTTAATGCTGGTAATTTTTCTGATCTTGTTCCTCGTAATGACGGGTATACCAACGCACACACACATACACACACACACACACAAACACACATATTTACTTCCGGTTTAAGTTCAATTGGATACCAGGTTCAATTTGTTTATCTAATATTAAAACAATGTAAATCTTCTAGAATTGTTCTGTGACTCTCTCATTTCTTACATCATAAACATATGATTTTTCACCTATGAGAATAACACTACATATGGTGTCATCAGGGAGTGTATTGTGAAATTCACAGATAATTTTAATAAAAACTCTCGGGAAATTCCCGTGAAAAATTATGACCCCTCGGGAATTTCCCGTTTTTTTCTTCTCGGACCGGCTTAGGGTATATAAAGAGATTTTGCATTACTCCTCAGCCAGTATTGTGAGAGTTGTTGAGGAGAACAGATGTGTTGTTACAGTGCTTTTCATACTTACAGGCCTGTTTGGTTTAATTCTTATTATTCATATTAAATATATTTCTGGTATATTGAACAAAAAGGGCTTATATTTTGTATAAAAAATCTGATATTTGTTACATCCAGCTTGTTTGTTGTAATCCACTCTTATTTAGAGTTAGGCTTATATCTGTCCCAGCCTGTTATACAAATATCAATACATAACACAGTGTAAGGTCATTGCCTTTCTAGGACATGCATGTCTGTGCAGGAATTTGTGCTAGGTCAGTGTAGATCAATATTTATTCTCTTTTTCCACTTGTAGGCTATTAGCTTTACAACCTGTCATAATAAGCATAGAGTTTTGGTTTATAACCCAAAAAATTTTATATAATAAACTGAGAATAAAAATTAACAATATTAACATATTAAATATACACAAGAAATAAACAAAGCACACAGCTGAACAAAATATATATATATTAAGTACAAAATTTTGAATTGAACCCCAGGAAATCTTATATAATAAACCAACAACAAAAATGCCAAATCAAAAATATTGCAATCAGTGTAATAAAAATATATCCAGCCCCAATTGGGCCAGACACCAAAAGAATTGTGACCCAGGCAAATATAGAACTCCCACTAAAATATGTCCTAAATGCCACAAAATATTTAGCAAGGCATATTTCAATAGACATGTGGGCTCTTGTTCTGCACAGTTATCAACATTGCCCCCACAACCATCTACATCTGGTCTGAAAAGGAAGCATGAAACACCTGTTAATGCTGGACCGGCAAAACAGCCACGCTATGAAACCATCCATAGCAGTTTTAATGGCCAATTAAGGGATCACCGGTTTGTATCAGAGCCAAGATGCGGTATTAAGACTTTTTTGAACAGTATAAATCCTGATGTGCAGGCAATTCTAAATGCACAAAATGGCTCTTATAAGCTGTCCCTCAAATTGTTTTCACAATATAAGAAGCCAAATGGCACAAAATTTACACAGCCCCACATAACAGAAACTGTACCTGTATACTCAAATACAAATTCAGACAAAATAATAAGCAGTTTGATAGATCAATTGAATATTAAACACTCTGAATTTGCAGCAAAAGAGTCTGGATGGAGCCTATGCGGATCTCCACACAAGTTATATGTTGATATTTCTGAATTCAGCCCATTACAAGGTTCCACTTATGTGCCATTACCTGCCAATATCAAAAACAAAACAGCCGTGGTTAATATAAAAAATAATGACCAGAAATGCTTTTTGTGGTGTATTTTAGCTGCTTTGTATCCAGTTTCAAGGAATCCTCAGAGAATAAGTTATTATAAACAGCATGAAAATGATTTTGATGAGTCAATGGAGGGTTTAGAATATCCAATGTCTGTTCAGAATATTGATAAATTTGAAAAAAAAGCCAGGCACATCAATGGCAAACAATTATCTATTAATGTATTTACTTGTTCTACTGGCCGTGAAAATTGCTTGATAGATCCTCTCAGAATCAGTACACTTGATGATGAATCTGCTATTCCGATTGATCTGCTTTAATTGAAAAGGATGGCACAAATCATTACACTCTGATACATAATCTTAAAGCTTTAGTCAGAACACAACTAGACAAAACTCATAGAATATTCAAGTTGTGCAGAAGATGTTTGTCTGTATTTGATGGTCAAAAAATAATAAAAGGGGTTCGGGAAGTGAATGCAGAAATTGCTAAAAACAAGTTAATTGAGCATCTGAAATACTGTGGCAATCATAAACCTGTTCATATGGTGATGCCAATGCCAAGTGAAAATGCAAAATTCAAAAAGTTTGAAGCCTTGTTGGAACACCCAGCATATATAGTCTGTGATTTTGAATCAAACCTCAAACCTCTTGCATTCTGCAGCCCAGATCCTGAGGAATCTTCAATTACACCATACCAGTTACATGAACCTTCTAGTTTTTATTATGTGATTGTACAGGATGGTGTTGTTAGTAAAGAATATTTATACATGGGAGCAGATGCCATCAAAGAATTTGCAGATAGAATAGAAAATGAGTGCCATGACATAGCATCTAATGTCTTATTAAAATCAAAACCCATGTTGCCTTTAACAGAGAAACAGATTGAAGATTTCAATAATGCAGAAAAATGCCCGGTATGTGATTCTGAATTTTCAGATGCAAATATCAAGGTGAAACACCATTCTCATACAGATGGTAAATTCTTAATGGCCCTGTGTAATAGCTGCAATATTAAGATCCAGAGACCAAAATTTGTCCCTATATTTTGCCATGGTGCATCCAATTATGATTTTCATCATTTGATCAGGTACGAGGGGTTTAACAAGCAGAATTTAAATATTTTAGCAGAAAATGATGAGAAATATATAGCTATTAGCAAAATAATTAAAGTTAATGGTGTTTCTATTCACTTAAGATTTCTTGATTCATACAGAATTTTATCGGCTAGCCTGGCTACACTGGCCACTCAATTATCTGATGATCAATTCAAAATCACATGTGCTTTGTTTCCAAATCAGGACCTGAAATTAATTAGGCGGAAGGGTGTATATCCATATGATTATGTTACAGATTTTTCTAAATTTGATGAGTGTTCTCTGCCACCACAACAAGAGTTTTACAGCAAAATCAGAGCATCTGGAATCACTGATGAAGATTATCACCATGCCCAATTGATGTGGAACAATTTAAAATGCCGGACATTTGGTGATTATCACAAGGCTTATTTAAAACTTGATGTCACTCTCTTAGCTGATATATTGCAGGCATTCAGAAAATCTTCCATGCAAAATTATAAGCTGGATCCAATGTATTTTTACAGTGCTCCGGGCCTAGCATGGTCTGCAATGTTTTTAAACACTAAAATGCAATTGGATCTGATCCAAGATCAAGATATGTATCTGTTTATGGAACAATGTATAAGAGGAGGCATGGTGCAATGTTCTCAGAGATATGCCAGAGCAAATAACAAATATATTCCTGATTATGATCCAGCACTGCCATCAAATTATATACTGTATGTAGATGCAAACAGCCTCTATGGTTATGCCATGATGGATAAATTGCCATATTCAGGGCTTGAATAGGTTGAAGATTTCAATATTGAGGATCTTCAGGACTTTGATGACAGTCACTATGGCCTGTTCTTAGAGGTTGATATGACAATTCCTGATAATTTACACAACACATTTTCTGATCTGCCCCCAATTCCTGAGGTTAAGTGCTCACCTGGCTCTAAACAGAAGAAATTGATGATGACTCTAGGGCCGAAACAGGATTATGTCATATATTACAAAAACCTCCAGTTCCTGATGAATCATGGTGTTCAAGTGAGCAAAGTTGGAAAGGTTTTGAGGTTCAGGCACTCAAGATGGTTGAAGACATATACTGATACAAACACAGAGCTTCGAACATCTGCATTGAGCCAATTTGATAAGACCTTGTTTAAATTGATGGTCAATTCAGTGTATGGCAAAACAATTGAAAATGTCAGAAAACATATTGATGTTAAAATAATTACTGACCCCAGCCGGAGCAAAAAATTGATTGCAAAGCCCAACTTCAATTACAGAAGAATTTATGATGAAAATATGGCACTTTTCAACATGAAAAAAACAAATATTAAATTTGATAAGCCTGTTTATGTAGGGGCTGTGATATTGGAATTGGCCAAATTACACATGTTAAAATTGTATTATGATGTGTTGAAACCTTTTTATAAGGATCGTGTAAAATTGATGTACATGGATACAGATAGTTTTGTTCTTGATATTCAAACAGAAGATGTTTATCAAGATATGGCACAGCCTGAATTGTTTAAATATTTTGATACCAGTGAACATACAAAAATTAAACACCACAACAAAAAGGTGCCTGGCAAGTTAAAAGATGAGACACTTGGTGATGTTATTGTGGCATTTGCTGGGTTAAGGGCCAAGATGTACAGTTTTGAAACATGTAGTGGTGTTGTTGCCAAAAAGGCCAAGGGCATTGGCAGAGTAACTGTGGACAAAGAGCTTGAATTTGAGGATTACAAAAATTGCCTCAAATCATGTAGCACAATCAGAACATCAGAAAATAGAATTCAGAGTGTGGATCACTTGTTGACTAGCAATATTGTAAGAAAAGGGGCTCTGGACCCACATGATGATAAGAGATGCATTTTGTCATGTGGCATACATACTCTACCATGGGGTCATTGTGATTTGAAAAGTGGCAAACAATGCCCAATTACAGAGCATGATTTGAAATAAATAAACATGCCTATGAACTTATTTGGGTTCAAAAAACAGGCTATTATGGACCTGCCAACAGCACAACCCTCTTCTGATATAATATCTAAACTAAGTGCTTTGTTAATTATTCATCTGAACAGCATACTTATAGATGTTGATGATGAAACAGGTAAAATATTGTACATATTTAACAATAATTTAAATCATTACCAATTACCTGTAGGTGGGCAATTGCAATTTATTACAACCCCTGAGGGTGATGTCAAGATTTCAGTAGGGAGAAATATTTATAGAATTAAGCACTCAAACATGATTTCTGGCACTGTATATACTGTTTCTGCTGGTGACTGCTTATATATTGAGGTCCCTGGGTCATATGACAAGCTTATACCTTTTTTTATAGAATTAAGAATCAGATATTCAATAATAAATAACCACTAAAACAAAAATGCCTAATGATATTTTTGGTCATACAAGGCATGAAGATCACAGTGATGAGATTCTGATGCTTGATGTCAGAGTCAAGAAATTAAGAAGTGATTTACAAGCTTTACAAACCACACTCAATGCCAGTCTTCAATTAGAAATTACAAATTTACAATCACAATGCATGGACCCTCTTCTTAAAATTGACTCAGAACTCAAATTATTGCTTCAGAAATATACTGATTTGGCCACATTAGATAATTTTCAAAGTTTAGAAGAAGCTGTAGCAGCTCTTCAAGCCAAATTTAAGACCCAGGCCACCAACTCTGACCAATTGAAACAGCAATTGGAAGAGCAGATTAATAATGTCCAGGCACAGCTCCAAACAATTGTCAAAAGCATAAAATAACAAGAAGATTTTGATCTAGTGATTTCCACTCTAAAAGAACAGATTCAATCACTCCAAATACCTAATCTGGGCCCCTTGAACAATGCCATAGCCGAGGTTAAAGAAAAAATTGAGACACTTGAAAATTTTATGAACAACTTGCCATCTTCTGATGCTTTGAGTGCAATAACTCGGAGTGTTGCCAACATTAAGCTGCAACTTGAAACATATGAAGATTTTGGAAAAATTCAAAGTACCATAACCCATCTTGAGGGTACAATAGCAGCAGTGCAAAGTGATTTGACAAATATACAAGAATCCCGCCTGCCTGGTATTGTAGACACACTTGTCAGTGTCCAGGAACAGATCACAAAGCTTGAAAACCTCAACACTGAATCTGAACTATCACATTTTCATCACTTGATCGATGATATCCAAACAAAACTTGAAATTTTACAGCAATCAACACCCACTCAGGCAGATATAGCCCTGCTCCAAAATGCTATGCAAAATGTGGCTGATGCTTCTGAATTAAATAATGTGAAATTGGCACTTGAATCTTTGCAAAATACTGTAACAAATCTGCCTACATCACAGGAACTTAAAAATATTAAGAGGGCAGTGAATCGCATATTGAAATCAGAAGATATCAAGAATATCCAGACAGAGATCAAACAACTTACTCAGACAGTGGCCACTCTACCAACTAATCAACATATTAATGAACTGCATGCCCTGTTTGAGGATATCAGAAGACAAGTCCATGATCTTACTGCTCAAAATTCAAAATTGGCAGTTATTGAAAATTTGCAACAAATTGTAGCTAATATCAAGCAACAGCTAGGGACCATGGAATCCAATCAAGCAAATGCTCTGTCTGTTTTTGGCACCCAGCTTCAAGAGATTGTGCAACAATACAAGAAACTTATTGTGGACATAAAAATCAAGCCAGGCCATGATGATGTTGTTAGGACCATCAATGAGCACCTTGAATCTGTAACAAGCAGATTGCTTACAGCAGAAAAAGAAATAACAGGCATAATTGAGAATCCAAAACATACAGTAATTCTTGAATTGTACAGCATCCCCAACAAAGAATATGATTCACCATTTACACCAGTTGGCAAAATATATATGCTGTCCCCTGCACAATTTTATTACCAGTTTTTTGTTGGGGGCACATTGAGACCAATCAAGATCAAATATTGGCTTCAACCACAGGCACACCACTACCCCACCTTATCAATAACAAATGCTGACAACAAACCAAAAATCACCAGTGTAGAGTTAGAGGATTTTGCAGATCCCAATACATTAGAAACAGCCTATGTTGAAGATGATGGCTCTCTGGAATTTAATATACAAATAGGGGACAAATTATATTTAGAAAATCCTGCAGTATCAGCTGCGGAACACCCCATAGTTGCAATATTCTTGTTTTCATATTACGTCTAGACAAATTATTGTTGATGAATTACACAGACAAGCCAGACATAATTATAAGAGACTGCCAGTAGTCACAAAAGGCATAGATGATTTATGGCAAGGGGACTTGATTGAGATGGCAAGTGGACAGCTGAAAAACTTAGACAAAATCAACAAGGGCTACAAGTATCTACTTACTGTAATAGACACATTTTCAAAATTTGCCTGGACTGTGCCACTCAAATCCAAGACTGGAAAATGTGTTACAGAAGCCTTCAGGACAATCATCAATCAGAGTGGAAGATCACCGCGCTATTTGCAAACAGATAATGGCAAAGAATTTTATAATTCTGTGTTCCAACAATTTATTAAAAGCCAGTCAATAAAACATTATTGGAGTTACAGTGATCTCAAAGCCTCAATTGTAGAGAGATTCAACAAAACCCGAAAAAATCTTATGTATAAACAATTTACACTTCAAGGTAATTATAAATGGCTTAATATTCTTCCAGAACTTCTACATAAATATAACAACTCGGTCCATTCCACAATCAACATGAAACCCTCTCAAGTAACTTCATCTGATGAGCAAAAATTGATCAGGACTGTTTATTATCCTAGATACCAGCCAACAACAAGAAAGGCCAAATACAAGGTGGGTGATCAAGTAAGAATCAGCAAATATAAGCACTTATTCAAAAGAGGCTTTACAAGAAACTGGAGCACTGAATTATTTACAGTGGTTCAAGTTAAACCTGGGACCCTTAACACATATATAATAAAAGATCACCGAGGAGAAATTCTCAAAGGCAGATTCTATGAAGAAGAACTCAGCAAAACTAAACAGCCTGACACATATCTCATAGAAAAAATCATCCGCAGAAAAGGCAACAAGTTATTTGTCAAATGGCTAGGACTTCCAGAACACAGCTGGATCGATGCAGACAAAGTGATAATATGAGCACCTGGGATGTTATAAAAAGGCTGCCAGAACCTGAACAGCAGATTAAGAGAAATGGCAAGTTGCTGCCTGAAAATATTAGATGTCTTATTGTTGGGCCATCGGCTTGTGGTAAAACTACACTAATGATTGATAATTTTTTATTGGCACCCAACTGGTTAGACTGGAAAAACAGGCACTTGTATGTCTTCTCTAAGAGCTTGGAACAATTAAAATATCAGCAGCTGATGAAGCTATATGATGGATTGGATATTGCCACTTTTGAACCAGATGTTAAGCCACTCCATGAATGTTTCGATAATTCTGTTGTTGTGTTTGATGACATTATACTGGATAATCAAAACAAGGTTAGAAATTTCTTTACACAGGGCCGACACAAAAACATTGATTGCTTCTACCTGGCACAGACTTTTTCTAAAATTCCGAAGCAGCTGATCCGAGACAACAGCAATTTTATATGTGTGTTTCATCAAGATCATACCAACCTCAAACACATACATGATGAATATTTAGGTGGGGACTTGAGCTACAATGATTTTTCCCAGTTTTGCAGTAGGTGCTGGAACCAGGACAGTTATGGGTTTGTCACAATTGATATGACAAGAAAACCCAATAGTGGCAAATACAGAAATAAAATCAACAATTTTCTAGACATTGAAACATATATAAATAACCATGAAAAGGCCAATCATTGATGATCTTAAATTAAGAGATTATCTTGTAAAAAGATTTAAGGGATGGAAATCACAGAACCGAGGAATTTATGAACAACACAAAGAAACAGAACAGCCTATTATTGATGCTATTAGTGAATTAGGTAAAAATATCAAAACTGTTACAGAGCAAAATCAAAATTTGATCACAGAGCTTGTACCTGTAGCTGCAAGGAACATATTAGATTATCCAATCACCCCACTTTCCAGTATTCATACACCTAGTCCTGTTGCTCCTCGAAGAATTGAAGCTACTCAGGATCCTATTGAATTGGGTCTTCTTGCTCAAAAATATTTAAGCACACCTAAAGACAACAAAGATGAGGTCTTTGGCTTATATGCTGACACAGAGCGTGATGGTAGCATCATACATAGAATTGGCAATTTCAGAGTAACATTTATGGGAGATGATATAATTGTATATTCAGAATCTCATCTTGGAGAAAGAGGTGGTTTTGTTAAATATCCCGGCACACCTGGATTGTGGGAACTGATGACTAGGAAAAGGCCTGGCAGCTATACAGATCAAGACTATGAGCACTACAAAGAAATATTAATAAAATCAGATGCTCTATACCAGAACAATGATCCCACACAAAAAAGAGTCAAGTCTAGCAGTGGAGCAAAATACAACAATTTAATCAAGCCCATATGGTCACAAATTAAGACTGGCAGTGGAATCAAACAATACAACACCCTGCCTAAAGAATTTGTGTGGGTTGATGATGTCAGGAAACTTGTAGATAGGTTATTGGTGATAGCTGGGGAGGAAAATGCTGGCAACCACAATTTTTACAACGAAAAGGTTGGAATTATGGACATGATAAGCACAAAATTGTCTAATTTTATAGTGAATGACACTAAGGGGATTGGATATCTTATAAAAATTATTAATACTCTACCACCTAAATTTTGGAATATTTCTGAGGGTCGGGGGTTGGTTAATGACATTATAAACAAGCTGCCATTTGAACTACATATTCCAGGCTATCAGTATTGTGGTCCCGGTACAAAATTGGACCATAGATTAAACAGAGGTGATCCTGGTGTTAATCCCCTAGATGCTGCTTGTAGAGACCATGACATAGCATACAACACACATTCTGATCTTGACAAGAGACATGTTGCAGACAAGAAATTAGAAGAGGCTGCATTTGGTAGATTTGTAAGCAAAGATGCTTCTTTGAGTGAAAAAATAGCAGCATTGGGGACCACCATAGCTATGAACACCAAACAAAAACTGGGGTGGGGGCTGTGAATATGTATATAATAAACCTACAATGAAGGCCAAGGGTGTTATGTATCAAATACCTTATGCAGGTCTTAAATCTCTTAAAACTATTGATAGTCTTTTAACCAAAAAGTAGCGCAAGAAAAAAAAATTTTGTCTTGCAAAGGGCCATGGTATGAAATTGTTGCTTAGTACCCCCCAATTAAAAAAATTACAACAATCCAGGAAAAAATCACATGTGGGGGGTTTCATATTTACTATCCCGGCCATCTTAGCAGCACTTGGGGCTGTTGGGAGCTTGGCTGGGGGATCAGCTGCCATAGCAAAAACAGTAATAGATGCCAAGAAAAATAGGGCAGAATTAGATGAATTGAAGCGCCATAACCTGGCCATGGAGAAACAAGGCAAAGGTGTTAAGAGAGCCATAAATAAGTTTAAAAAAAACAAGAGCCGCTTACAAACCAAGATATTGAAGCTTTAATCAAGCCACTGGGCATCAAAAATTTTAGAGGTGTGTACATGTCTGATTCTTTACCAGAACAACCACTCAACAAAGAGTGTGGCATTGTTAATTTGGATAAGTACAAAAATCAGGGCACTCACTGGATTTGTTATCTTAAATATTTAAAAGATGAGGCATTTGTGTTTGATTCATTTGGAGGTGTTCCACCTGAAAATTTAATAAAATATCTAAAATCAGCTAATCTTTATTACAATAATGCCCGTGTTCAAAATTTCAAAGATGTTAATTGTGGACATTTGTGTTTATCTGTTCTCAGATATATGTCACAAATAAATAAACCATCAATTGAAAATTTTCAAAAAGCCTTGTGGTATTTAAAACATCATGGGGGTATTCCATCTCACCAGCCAAAATTCAATATTGAAACTCAAATTACATGATGATATAGTGTATCCCAAAACAATAGCTCTCAGAGCATTTTATGGCATGTACTTGATCCCTAATATTACACACCACAACAACACAATTGCAGTAGGGGATCAAAAAATTGTCATCACTCCAGGGCAATATAATCTGTCCACTCTAAATACTCAATTACCCAGAGGTATAGTATTACCTCAAAATTCTGTCACTCACAGAGTAGAGATTGTATCTGCTACAGAAACAGTGGATCTGGGTACTATAGGAGAGCTGTTAGGATTTGAGAACAACACAAAACTTGAACCGGCCATCAAACACACTGCTATTAATATACCTAAATTCTTAGCCATAGAGACTCTGAATATTCACTGTAATGTGGCCGAGGGTATGATCACCAAATCAAATGGCATAGGCACTCACAAACAAACTGGCATCATTGCAACATTCAAACCTAATTCTGAATTTATGGAGCCAATCATCTACACTCCATCCCCAACATTATATTTTCCTGTGTGCCATAATAGAATAGATAACATTGAATTGATGGTCACTAATGAAAAAGAAGAATTAGTTGATTTTGCTGGAGCCACAACAACTGCAATCATAGAGATTAATATTTAAATAAAAATACATACAAAAAAAATGGAGAATATTGAGAGTTATGAGCTACAATCATTCCCCCCAAACAGGAGGACATTTGCAAATTTAAATCAACCCAACACAGAAATTGAGGTTGATCTTGATGTAGGGGATGGCTTTATACACCCCCACAGAGCAGATCTATACATCAAATTTGATGTTGTAAAGCTCGATGGAACAGATTATCCGGCAAATTCAAATATAAGATTGGTAGATAATTTTGTGCCGCATCTGTTCTCTGAAATTGAGATCAGAAAGCATGGTGTTGTTATAAACAGAGTGGATTATCCCGGCATTACCTCCACAGCTTTGGCCACACTAAAATTATCCAAAACCGAGGCTTCTTACTACAAAATAGGTGGATTTGAGGCTGGTGATAAAATATTAACCAAGAACCACACAGTGCTGTTCCCCATGCGCCTGTTGCCAGGATTCTTCTCAGATTACAAAGATATTATGTGGAAGGGTGGTTTAAGAATTACATTTAGAAGAGCTGCCAATGATAATAATGCTTTGATGAGGTACAGCACATTAAACTCTACAGGGGAAGCTTTGCCTAATACCCTACCTGATGAGGGCAAATGCATTATTCAGACTATGGAGCTAAGAATCCCAGTTGTTGAATATGAAGCCAGTTATGCTCTTAAATACAAAGCAGATATAATAAAAAATCCACAAGTACCTTTACAATTTTATACATATCAATGTGTACAAAAACCTGCCGCTGGTACCTATTATGAGTTTGATGCTACAAATTCATTCTCCAGTATACAATATGACATGCCGGATTTTGTGGTGGTATTGTTTCAGACTGGAAGACACAATAATCAGGAAAAAAATTCAAGTGGATTTGATAACTGCAACATCAAGAACATATATCTTAAAAATGGCAGAAATGAGGTATTTCCTAGAGAAAATTATAATTTAGACATTTCCAAGGATGATTTCCTTAAATTATATGAAGCATTTACAGCATACAAAAGGGTCACTACTGGCAATACTGACATGTATTACACACCAGATGAATTCAAAGCACAGAGACCCATGTTTGTCATCAACACTTCAAAAAGAAAACAAGTTGTGGTTAATGACAGGACAAACATTAAAATTATCTGTGAATTTCACAATACACTCCCTGATGACACCATATGTAGTGTTATTCTCATAGGTGAAAAATCATATGTTTATGATGTAAGAAATGAGAGAGTCACAGAACAATTCTAGAAGATTTACATTGTTTTAATATTAGATAAACAAATTGAACCTGGTATCCAATTGAACTTAAACCGGAAGTAAATATGTGTGTTTGTTTGTGTGTGTGTGTGTGTGTGTGTGTGTGTGTGTGTGTGTGTGTGTGTGTGTGGGTGGGTGTGGGTGGGTGTGGGTGAGGGGGGCTTAGTTTTAGGTGTGGGCAAAAAAAAATATCAAGAGGGGCATATTTTTGACAGGTTTATGGACAACAATCTCACAGAAGTGCCTTTTATAAGTGTAGGCAAATCAATCTGAGGGGGCTCATCATTTGTACACTAGGATTCAAAATTCTTAGAATTAAGAGCATATCACACTTGAAGAATTGGGGAATAAGGGCATCTTGGCATAATTTTAAGTGTGGGCAAATCGGGCTGTTTAATTATATGAGCTCATCATTTGTACACTTGTAAGTGGTGCTGGTTATATTGTATTTTACACTACTCTTTTTTGTTATAAAATATCTCTACAATTTCACCATTTGAATTACATTAACTCTTTCCAGAAATATCAGGGGAAAGCACTTGCCCCCATTGTCTCCCACCCCTGCGGGCGCCCATGTCCATATATCTGGAAAATAAGCAACAAAGGACGATTCAGCGAACAACATTCCCCACAATTCACTGCGCGAAATCACGCCGCCATATTTTAAGCAAACAGATCAGATCTCTGCGTTGAAAACATGCCGGGTAAGCATTGTGCGTATGATCTTTGCCGAAGTGATTCGAGGTATGGTTATCGTGATCATATAAAGAATGCGTACGTGTAAAATATCGCAATTTTTTCTCGCTGTAAGAAGGATACGCTTTCCTTAACATGTGCGAATTTGTTTGCCGGAGTTCACGCGTATTTCTTCCCGAAGTGCACTGCGTGATGACGTCAAGTTGAATATCGTTCATTGATTGCATTGTAATCCTTATTTAGCAGTTGCTATTTCATGGTGTACGATACCTTGGCAATTCTAAGAAAGAGAGATTTTAAAACTATGTCATTCTCTGAAAATATGATCATCTAATCTAATTCAATTCCTATTAGGCTTTAGACATAAGGTTTATTCAAGTTCTAATATCGATAGGGTGTACTTTCTCAAATGTTGCTTGTCGTACGGATATTACATTTAAATGTTTAGATTTATAAAATTAAAAATGAAATAAATTTTTTGACGGCTGGTGATGCCTCGTGAAATTATGCGATTTCTTATCAGCTAGTAGAGCAGTATGTTTGTACTTACTCCAATCCTAGTTCGTAGAATGGAAATTGAATGATCGCTGCTGGAATATCTGAAATGAACATAAATAACACATATGAATAAAAGTTTCTAAAATTTATATAGCCTATTTTTATTTTTTTGCGTCCAAAGACAAATCGAGTGAGAATCAAATTAATGAGAAAATTAACATTTCCCGTTCAATCTGAGGAATCTAGAATATTTAAAATTAACACCTTTCAATTGACACAAGTCTACAAGAAAGTAATGATTGCGATGCACTTACTTATTGCATTTTCGTTTGAAGTGTAAAATGCATTAACATCTGTAGGTGTGGTGGCCCAACTGCAAGAAGAAAAATTAAGACGTTGTTTTTCCGTAACAAGTATAGTGTAAATATTCAGATTTGTAAAATAGAGTAGAATAATAATTAAAATTGCGAACGAGGGCAAAAGTTTTTTTCTTATCAAAATACGAATAAAATGTAATTTAAAAATTAACGGAATATACAGGGTGTTTCATAAAGGACTTTACAACTTTGTAATTACCTATATATAAATTCATTCACACGACTTACAGAGCTGGTTTTGGTGTCATTTTGTAGCAAAATACATCAAGTTTTCACCCTATAAGTTAGTAAGGTTCAATCTGACTTCCATTGGTAATTTGGAAGACATCCCATCTGAAGTCGATTTCTTGCCAAACCCGCTGCAGCATGTCAGGCGTAACTTCCTCAACTGCAGCACAGATTCTTGCTCTGAGATCAGCGAGTGTAGCAGGTAGGGGTGGTCTGAAAACTTTATCTTCGATAAATCCCCAGAAAAATCAAGAGATGTCAGGTCTGGTGAACGAGGTGGCCATGCAATTGGCACACCTCGACCTATCTACTGATTTGGTTACTGAGGAAATCCCAGACGTTGTTGAGGTAGTGTGGCGGTGCGCCGTCTTTCTGGAAGTGAATCTGCAAACTCTGCAAACACTCGCTGGAAACCAGTGAAGGCAGCGATTTTGGTACAACTGTCGCTAGCACTAGCGGTGCTGTGATTCGGAACTAAGCTTCTATGTGAGTCAAAACTTCATGTATTTTGCTACAAAATGACACCAAAACCAGCTATGTGAGTCTTGTGAATAAATTTATATATAATTACAAAGTTGTAAAGTCCTTTATGAAACACCCTGTAGTTACAATCAGAAATTCTTATTGGTTTGAGCGAGATGTCCACTCATTGTCCTATTTGTGTCTAGAAACAGTATATTTCCATTCTAAGGAAACCCAAACTTATATATAAAAGAAGAGCTATAGAAGGCCTATCGCTGAAAATTTTACCAAATTTAATTACCAAAGTTCAAACTTATTGTCCATCTAACCTAGCTACAAGGTAGCCTACTTATTGACACTTTAATACGTGTAAAATATCAGCACTTAGCCATGAAAAGGTATTATTTTTTTCGTAGGGGATAATTTTTTTGTTAATTTCCATACTGCTTTTAATGTTATTGCATTACTGCCCCAGACGAGAGGGGGGATATCATCTTTCACTTATCAGTTAAACACAATATAATAGTGATCCCAAGCCAGACCCTGTGGCAGAGTGGTTATCACATCGCGCTGCGACGCCAAGGGTCCCGGGTTCGAATCCCGCTCGGACTTGGTTGTTTGTGAATGTCCATTCATCAATTTCATCATTTCATCACTCATCCCCATCTTCGCAAATTAGCCAAGAGGCACAAAACTCGAAGTAAAATAAACTAAATCAATCATTCAATCAATAATGATCCCAAGGTCAAAGACCACTGTAACAGATGCACAAATATCTTAAGAAAAGTTACTGCAAAATAGCTGTGAACAGCAAATAATTAGAAACGGCCACAAAGAAAACAAAACATCCATAGGAAATTCTACAAAGGAAAACGGGTAGTGCAGACAAGGATATTAATAAGAACATAGAAACCATCTCTAATGGCAAGAAGATAAATAATACCTTCAGTTTTCCAAAATTTTTAACTCGTACTTTTGCAACCTAGAGTTCTACTACAGTCCAAAGTACAAACTCACGTGCAACAAAAATAAATGTTAACTTGTATACTAGCAATAACACAATGTTCCTCACACCAGTGATAAAGTTTGACATTTTAAATGTTATAAAAACACTAAACAGTCAACGATCTTCGGGCTCAGATGAAATTCCAAGCTCTCTGATCAAAAAATTGATCCAGCATTATAGTCAAACTTCGTAAACAAACAAAGTTTCGACTGGTATTCTTAAAGCAAACATGAAATCAGATAAGTTGCCTCGGACGAACAGAAAGTACCATCACATAAGGGTAAGTTTTCAGCTTTTGCTGTCATTAAAGTGCATACATGCTATGGTATAACAGTGTGACGGTATTAGGCCAAATTTTATTTATCTGCAAACTTCCATGGGTTGATAAGATGCAGCATACCTGTGAACTGAGGTGTTACCTCTCAAGTTTTCCAAGCTTGCTAACATGGTCAATTTGAGGTAATCTAACATTGTGACCAGGTAGTAATAGTTGTTAATAACCATCTGAAACAGGAAGGAAACAACATGTTATGTAGATAAGCCACAAAAGATAATATTTGTATTGGACATTCTCGTTAATTCAGAAGGTATATTCTTAAAGTTATACATTTTAAAATAATTCAACACACTGTTGACACTTTTGCCGTTAAATTACGAAAACGCAACAGTTATTTTCATCAGCTCAGGATCATTCATGACGTCACTTCTCTGTGCTGTGGCAAGAATGAGAAGTAAAGATGGCGACTGTAAACGCCTGCACTCACATATACACTTACAGTATACCCAATTTTAATTTATCTTCCATAAAGATATGTAATAATTATAAATTGCGGTTGTATGTACTATACATATATTTTTTTAAAATTAAACCATTCAAATGATGTTAATTACGGTGAGCTATGTAATAGCCGGGTCCCGGGTTCGATACCCGGTGGAGACACTTGGCACAGTGGTTCGGATCCCACTTTAAACTGTAGGTTGTAAACCGCCGGGTTCAGTGGGAAGCAATTAAAGTAAAATGCACACTAATTAAGTAATTAATTAATGTCAAGGATGACTGCACTCAAGCCATAAGGAATAATAATAATATCACAATAAATATTGTCTCAGGGATCGTGTTTATGCAGTTGGACTTTAAAGCGAGGTTTATACTGTTATTCAATCCTGTAAATTACGTAACACAAGAAAATAGGTTTGATATCTATATAATTAAATAAAATCAATTCACGTTATACAAGCTGCCCTCTCACACACAAACCACACACTCACACACACATTCATCGGCAGATACCACAATACTAATCCTACTAAAATAATTTTACTCTCCTGTAATAATATTATTGTTTAGCTTTCAGTTAAATACTGTGGTGCCCGACCCTGTGGCCGAGTGGTTAGCACATCGCGCTGCGACGCCAAGGGTCCCGGGTTCGAATCCTGGTCGGGCTTGGTTGTTTGTGAATGTCCATTCATCAATTTCATCATTTCATCAATCATCCCCATCTTCGCAAATTAGCCAAGAGGCACAAAACGCGAAGTAAAATAAACTAAATCAAAATCAAAATAAAAAAAAAATACTGTGGTCAGCAACTTTTCTTACTCAAAGCAATGTGATTTTTAAAGACTGATGATTACATTTACAATTACTCAAATGATTATTAGTTATTTAGGGTTTGGATCTATTATAAAATTACTTCCTCAGTTCACAAATGAATCATTACGGCGAAATGTTAGTATGCGAAGTAGAGAATGTTTATGTCTACAGATGTTGATTATTTATTTTGAGCCAAATTCGAATGTGCCACGTACCTAGGAAATGCCGTGTTTCCACCACCAGTTGGGTTCGGTCTGCAGGCCACCACTACCGACTATTGCCCGGCATCGGAGTTTCCATTGCAGGAGACTGCGTTGCAGCTGGACCATGGGTATTGCATCCCACTCCTCGTTACAGGCTTTCCACAGGCCGGAAACTGTGCGGACCCGACGATGGGACAGGTGCCGCTTGAGGAGTTCGAAAGCACAATAGTCCATTGGGCTAGCATCTGGACTCTTGACAGGGATGTCCGAGAAGGGAATTGCAGAAATTCCAGTTTCCTGTTCCATACGGCGATATAATTCAAGCGATGTTTTCGCCTTGTGGCTGGATGCCTTGCCTTGGTGCAGTTCAGCCTGGTTCACGTCTTGTCCGCTCCTGCAGTTCCTTTTTCGCTCAGCTACATGACAGGTTTCCGGGCGTGCGTGCACACTGCTTTTGCAAACGACCTTGAGGCGTAAATCCCCGTGAATGGCACGGTCGATTGTCGCCTGCAATGTGTGGCATTTGCTGGCCATCGCACGCTGTGTGGGATGATTTTCGCATGTCGCCATACACCGAACAACACGCAATAGCGGCAGGGTCCTCTTCACGGGAGGCCGGTTTCTAGCTACTCGCACCGGTGTGGTGGGCCCAGGACTCTGTGCCGCATATTTCCGTATAAGACGAATCATTGTGGCATGACCTACACGACAATTACGCACGTTACACATTTCTACGATGCGCGATGCCGTGAACGTCCTGTCGGAAAGGGCAACAATGTACCCCTCCCAGAATCTGTTCAGTTTCGGAGGCATCAGACTAAGCTCGACCACACTGCTCTACTGCGAGACTAAAGACATACTGTTGCTTCCCTCGTGGCAATCTCACGGCGATGTTTTGCGCATGCGCGGTACAGTTGCACATTGAATTCGGTTCACTATACATGAATCAACCTCTGTATTTGGCTACGGAATATTGTGTAATCCAATATTTAGAACCACGCGCCGATATTCTGGATCGATCACCGACGTTCGTACCTTACGGCTGGACTTGGGTCATTGCTACCTGGGATGTCATCTCCGACGAACATTCGAGTAATGGGATCACTTTCACTTCCAGAAATTAACGTACCGTTGTCAACCAGCATTCCTTTCATTCTTCCTTTCTCTGGTGTAATCTTAATTGAAGTCAGGATCTTCCGTTCGCACAACAATGGATTGGCATCTCAACAATTGATAGGCATCTCAACAATGGATTGGCATCTCAACAATGGATCGGCATCTCAACAATGGATTGGCATCTCAGCAATGGATTGGCATCTCAACAATGATTCAGGTCTTGGGTAACACCAGATCGCTCGTTTTCTTTAGGTTGTTCAGACTTCTGCAACAGTCTCGTATGCGGTAATTTTTTACTTTAAAACAACACTTGAATGCAGTTTGATTTCAGGCTACTATTACGGATCAAAGTTACACTTCCACTGTTCACGATATCTCACACATTGAATCAGAGTTCACAGGGTTACGAATGCGGCGGTTAGCTTCAAAAAGTTCGGGCGGCGTTTCTAAGATGTTATGCAATTATCGGGCTATAATTTATCACTGCGGTAATCAAATTCTTGCGACGACAGATGGATTTTTGTAGCAGACGTAGGAGCCATCGGAAGGGGGAAAAAACCCTTGCGGCTGTTTAGCGTTCTACTCGCCCATACTGTGGCTGTCAACTTGTCGAAAACTAACAAAGACACTTTCGCATTATCAACTAGCGCGGATGCGCTCCGAACGAATATTCAACTAGCACTGTGTTTCTTTCAGCCTCGCGAGACTATATTGCCCGTGTCTAGCCTCTATGATTAAGTCCTTTTTCTACTTTCTCTCCAGAAAAACTTGTTATCCACCATCTACCCTTGTATTGTTGAAATGCACCCTTGACGAGATTAGGTGATTGACCCGTTCTTTGTCCATCAGGACGGAGAAGTAGCACTGCTCAGCGGGAAAGCTACCTTCTCAAGTGTCGTTTTGTTATTTTCCGTGATTTTGATCCTCAATTACGGCATTATCCTTCACTCGATTTCTATTAAACTTCGGAATCTTGACTTTTAGAATGTGTTTTACCATGGTCTTGAATTTCTGCTCAATCGGCCCACTAGTCAAAAGTTCCTTTTCGTTAATGTCCATAAGATCATATACAACTGATATTTCCCGGACGATTCTTTGTGGCCAAATGCAACATTAAACATCATCCACTTGCACCTTGCCTTAGTTTAAATTATATTAAGTGTAGAATTATATTGAATACGTTTGTTAATTGGATTAATTTGATCTATAATTATTTTAATCAGATTTGTTAATCTGCTAGACGTGATTTTCCGTTATAAGGTCCAGTCCCGATTAGCCTTAATGTGCATCAAGTGGACTTAAAACAAAAAATCAATCAATCAATCAACTATGTAATAGCAGTTGATACTTTAAGAACGGCATGATATTTTTTTTAAGTAGTTGAATGGTAGCGTGCAGACTGAAGAGAGCAGGTTTGGAACATGATAGAACGACAAGAGTACTGGAACTTCTGCAGAGATTGAAGCAGAATTGAGTGTGTGATGAGTAGTGCAGGTGTGGAACAAAGCAAAAAGAGAGAGGTTATGGAACAAAATATGGTGGGGGTGGTAAGAGGGCAAATTGAAGAGGACAAGTTTGGAACACAGTAGAAGGAGTAGTGGAATTTGAGAAGAAGTTGGAGGAGAGTAGAGTGTGAGAAGAAGAGTGCAAGAAAGCAGAAAGGGAGAAGTGATGGAACAACAAAGAAGGTGAAGATTGCGACAATAGGGCAGATTGAACATAGCAGGTTTTGATAGTAGGGTAAAGAGAAGAGTAGTGTAAGTACAGAGGAAGTTCAAGAAGAGTTTAGTGTGAGAACAAGCGTGCAGGTGTGGAACAAGTCATAAAGAGGGCGGTGATGGAACAACAAAAGAAGGTGGAGAGTGTGACAATATTGCAGATTTAAGATTTGGAACATGATAGAAAGAAAAGACAAGTGGAACTTCTGAAGAATCTAGAGAAAAGTGGCGTAAATAACACCCCCGCAGCCCTCGCGGTGCGGGGTGGCGCACGAGCTTCAGGAGCGCATTATGATAGATAGTTCACAAAAGTTTTCCTTTCGGCGTTAAAATATATTATAAAATATATTATAAAAAAATATATATATTTTTATGCCCCTACAACTACAAACAGAAAATGTTAATCATTAGAAAAGTAGAAAATGAATTACCAGATTAGTAGAAAACCTTCAGTTAATACAGTTTGTTGTAAACCTTTCGTACCAGTTTTTTCACTGATTCAAATTACATGTATGCATTTTCATAAATGTAGGCTTTAATTAATATCTTAGAAAGGAAAGCTTTCTTTAAACAAAAGTTGCGGGGTGTGGGGTGCGCAGGACCTGCTACTGGAGTAGAGCGAGGGAAGAAGAGTGCAGGTGTGGAACAAAGCAGAAAGAGAGGAGTTATTGAACAACATAGTAAAGTTGAGAGTGTGATAATAGTGCATATAGAAATAGAGTAGGAAGACAGTAATGTTGCGAGAGGATCGAAAGAGTAGAGAATGTGAAAGGAAGAGGGAATGAGAGACTGGCAGATTAACAGAGGAATTAGAAAAGGATTCACTTTAGTGAAATATGAAGTTGATGACATACCCCTTTATAATACTCTTCCAGTTTTCCTTCCTCCAGGAACCATTCTGGATAAGCAACGTGCGTTTTCATTTCCTTGGCTTTCTCCAGCGTCACTTCCTTCGTTTTCGTGTCCATCCAGTTCAGATCATGCACAAGATCTCCAAAGGCCTCTACTATATCTCGCACCATACTCTCCACCTTGAGTTCGAGAATAAGAAGAACAAGCTGCTTATAATCATAGACACCAGAATGTATTCAAGAATGAAAAATGCTCAGAAAATTGAATACTTGAAGTGGTAAGGGTTCATTTCAGTGTGCATATAAATGGACTGTATAATGGAACATAAAATATGGTTCACTGAGGCATTCGCAAACTCAACACCAATTGCAGTGAACAAACTATGGACAGCATATTATTTCTGTTCTTCTTCTTCGTTCCTGCTACGTCACATTACCACAGACTAACGAAGCTTTGTTGTCTGGACTCGCAGCCAGTATAACCAAGAATAAACCCTCTGTAGACCTTGTGTTATGTCCTGTCAATTTGTGTTTTTGATTCTTCCATCATATTATCACAATTGACTCACACCTTCGCGATAGGCAAAAGTAAACGAAAAGCGAAGTAAAATAAAAGAAATCATACAACATAGCCTAATATATCCACTGTAAGAGATCATTCTAAAAATTGCCGTTTTAGCTTGTAACAGAAATAAGAATAGTATACTCACCTTTTCCTTCTTTTGAGCAAATTGTCTTTCTTCGTCCACATAAACATAGCCCACTGCCATTCCCATGATTTCATTAACAGCGTTGGTACAAAACATTGACCTGAGAATAAAAATTTGGCCTATTTAGTCAATGAAAACATACTCAGAATACATTCCTATAGCAATTGTTCCTCACGTTCTAAATAGATAATTTGAGAACTATTTGGAGTGTGTAAGTGGACAATCATAAATTTGTGGTAATTTTGTAACTGTAATAATGATATTTATAAAATTTGTAATGTTAGTCCTAGTAGAGCTTCCTTTCTGTTAAAAAAAATATGTTTTGAAAATATCTTGATGATTTAACATTTTTACATCAGTTATAAGCTAAGTCCGGTAACATACAACTTTGATTATCTTCTTGATTTGAACTAATCTATCGTACCAAAACCATACTCAAATGTTCGTGACCGCTCCTTCAGTTGTACATAAAATATTGTGTAAACGGAAGTGAGTGTTCGACGTGCAAAGTTGCCAGGTCCAAAGAGAAGATAGAGTCAGTACGGAAATATATGGTTCTCCCGTCAGGGTTGAAAATTGTGAGTGCTAGGATGGTGCGTGTGTGTGTGTGTTTGTAGGAGGGGAGGGATCTTGAGGAAAAGAGAATATGGTTGGGAAGTTGAGTGTGTTTGCAGTTATGGCTGATATGTAGGCCCTCTCCTGTTTCTTGAGTGTGTGTGTATGTATGTGTGTGTGTATATGCAGCGTTCTAATTGTTACTTTTTCAGAATAACTGAGTTGCAGTTACTCATAGTGGGGTTTACGGTACGGACAGGACCACTTACAAGTGTAGAAAAGGCGAGGCTATTTGATTGAACAATCAGATTTGCTTATACTTAAAACAAAGCCAAGAGAGGCCTATACCCCAATTTTTCAGGTGTGATATGCTCTGATTTTTAAGAAATTCTGAATTTCTAGTGTAGAAAAGGCGAGGGCTCAACAGATAGATTTACCCGTACTTAAGACAATGCCAAGAGGGGCCTATACCCCAATTCTTCCAGTGTGATATGCTCTTAATTTTAAGAATTTTGAATTCTAGTGTAGAAAGGGTGAAAGCCTCTCAGACAGATTTGCTTATACTTAAAATTAAGCCAAGTTCCCATATGATCTTATTGCTTATAGTGTGTTTTTCTGTCAAAATCCCAGGAATTGAATTTTAGTGTAGCTCAGATTGATTCTGCCATGTATATTAATATAAAGCTTATAGTTACTGGGTTCTGAGGCCCAGTGGAGTGTGGTGCATGGTTTTTATTGCCTTGCCATCAGGAGGCTCGGGTTTGAATCCTGATAAAATGTGAAGCCTCTCCTGATGGCAAAATGTTAATATTGTTGCTTTGTAAGCAAAAGGCTCGGGTTTGAGTCCTGATAAAATGTAAAGCCTCTCCTGATGGCAAAATGTTAATATTGTTGTCTTGTAAACAAGGGGCTTTGGGTTCGAGTCCTCATAAAATATTTAAGATTGAAAACATGTGGCAAAATAATATGTCCACAAGTGAGATTTTGAGAATAGTTGATATACAACTCCCAGATCTGAAAACCTGGTAAAAAGTGTTTTACAATAATATATTGTACAAAAAACTGAATTTTCTTATTTTTTCATGTTTTATAACCACTCGCTCAGCCATACAATAGGAGAAGAGCGGGTAAGCATAGTTAATTGTTTGCGTGCTTTGCGTGCCGGCAAGAGACGCTAGAAGGGAGCATTAATGATTTTTCTGTATGATTCACTGAAGAGGTCATTAATCTTTCTGTGCGTGTAACATGTCCGTAACAAGGAAAATGTAACAAAGATTATTGAGATAAAGATACATATTTTCACACAGTGGCAATGAACTGTACCCCCCTCGTGCTAAAAGCAATTCTATTCTGATAATATGAGCCTAGGCAAAGACTTAGAAAATATTATGGCAGTTCAAAATCCAATTTTGTCTGCATAAGGGTCTCAGAACGCAGTAAAATGTGGGCATATTCCATTTGGAGACGTGTTAATATTGTGGCATTGTAATCAGAGGCTTTGGGTTCGAGTCCTGATATAAGATTGAAATATATGCAACTGCCCACACATAAGATATTCACTGCTAGCTGATAAACAGTTGAGGTTTGTATGTTGTACATCAGCAAAACTATCACCAAAACCTAGTTACTGCTGTTGTTTGGGTATAAAAGCACCAGCTCAGCCATTAACTGCTGAACCCAACTGATATTTTTATTAAGTATAAAGTTTGGAATTGAAGCCCAGAAAATCTTATATAATAAACAACAAGAAAAAATGCCAAAACAAAAATATTGCAATCAGTGTAATAAAAATATATCTAGTTCTCATTGAGCTAGGCATTGCCGTATTTGTAACTCTAGGAAATGCAGAAAGGCCATGAAAATATGTCCAAGATGCCATAAAATATTAAGCAAGGCATATTACAAATGGCATAAGTGTAATTCTTATGTACAGTCATCAGCATTGCCCCCACAACCATCTACATCTGGTCTGAAAAGAAGGCACGAAGCACCTGTTAATGCTTCACCTGCAAAGCAGCTACGCTATGCACCCATACATAGCAGTTTTAATGCCCAACTTAGGGATTACCGGTTTGTATCAGAGCCAAGATGCGGCATTGAGAATTTCTTGAACAGTATAAATCCTAATCTCCAGGCAATTCTTAATGCACAAAATGGCTCTTATAAGCTGTCCCTCAAATTGTTTGTACAATATAAGAAACCAAATGGCACAAAATTTACACAGCCCCACATAACAGAAACTGTACCTGTATATTCAAATTCAAATTCAGACACAATAATAGGCAATTTGATAGATCAATTAAATATCAAACACTCTGAATTTGCAGCAAAAGAGTCCGGATGGAGCCTATGCGGTTCATCACACAAGTTATATGTTCATATTTCTGAATTCAGCCCATTACAAGGATCTACATATTTGCCATTACCTGCCAATATCAAAAACAAAAGAGCCGTGGTCAATATAAAAAACACCGACCAGAAATGCTTTTTGTGGTGTATTTTAGCTGCTTTGTATCCAGTTTCAAGGCATCCTGAGAGAATAACTTATTACAAACAACATGAACATTTTTTTGACGATGCAATGGAGGGTTTGGAATATCCAATGTCTGTTCAGAATATTGATAAATTTGAAAAAAGGGCCAGGCACATCAACGGCAAACAATTATCTATTAATGTATTTATTTGTTCCACTGGCAATTGTCCGATAGCACCTCTCAGAATCAGTACAATTGATGATGAATCTGCAATTCCGATTGATCTGCTCTTGATTGAAGGGGATGATACACGCCATTACACTCTAATACATAATCTTGAAGCTTTAGTGAGAACACAACTAGACAAAACTCATACAATATTCAAGTTGTGCAGAAGATGCTTAACTGTATTTGATGGTCAGAAAATGGTGAAAGGGGTTCGTGAAGAGAGTGCAGAAATTGCTAAAAACAAGTTAATTGAGCATCTGAAATACTGTGGCAACCATAAACCTGTTCATATGGTGATGCCTAATCCAAGTGAAAATTGCAAATTCAAAAAGTATGAAGCCTTGTTGGAACACCCAGCATATATTGTCTATGATTTCGAATCGAATCTCAAATCTCTTGCATTCTGTAGCCCAGATCCAGAAGAATCCTCAATTACACCATACCAGCTACATGAACCTTCCAGCTTTTGTTATGTGGTTGTACAGGATGGTGTTGTTATTAAAGAATATTCATACAAGGGACCAAATGCCATCAAAATATTTGCACATAGAATAGAAAATGTGTGCCGTGACATAGCATCTAACATCTTATTAAAATCAAAGCCCATGTTGCCTTTAACAGAGGAACAGATTGAGGATTTCAACAAAGCAGAAAAATGCCCGGTATGTGATTCTGAATTTTCAGATACAAATATCAAGGTACATCACCATTCTCATACAGATGGTCGATATAAACAGGCCCTGTGTAATAGCTGTAATATTAAGATCAAGAGACCAAGATTTATCCCCATATTTTGCCATGGAGCATCCAATTATGATTTCCATCATCTGATCAGGTACGAGGGGTTTGAGAAGCAGAATTTAAATATTTTAGCTGAAAATGATGAGAAATATATATCTATTAGCAAGATAATTAAAGTTGATGGTGTTTCCATTCAATTAAGATTTCTTGATTCTTACAGATTTTTATCTGCTAGCCTGGCTACATTGGCCAGTCAATTATCTGATGATGACTTGAAAATCACACGTGCATTGTTTCCAAATCAGGACCTGAAATTAATTAGGCGGAAGGGTGTATATCCATATGACTATGTTACAGAATTTTCTAAATTTGATGAGTGTTCCCTGCCACCACAAGAAGCATTTTATAGCAAAATCAGAGGATCTGGAATTACTGATGAAGATTATCACCATGCCAAATTGATGTGGAAAAGTTTTAAATGCAAGACATTTGGTGATTATCACATGGCTTATTTGAAACTTGATGTCGCTCTCTTAGCTGATATATTGCAAACATTCAGAAAATCTTCCATGCAAAATTATGGACTGGACCCAGTGTATTTTTACAGTGCCCCTGGTCTAGCATGGGCTGCAACGTTTTTCAACACCAAAATGCAATTGGATCTGATCCACGATCAAGATAAGTATCTGTTTATGGAGGAATGTATAAGAGGAGGGATGGTGCAATGTTCCCAGAGATATGCCAGAGCAAATAACAAGCATATGCCTGATTATGATCCAGCACGGCCATCAAATTATATACTTTATGTGGATGCAAACAACCTCTATGGTCACGCCATGATGCAAAAACTGCCATATGCAGGGCTTGAGTGGGTTAAAAATTTCAATATTGAAGATCTTAAAGATTTTGATGACAGTGACTATAGCCTCTTCTTAGAAACTGATCTGATAATTCCTGATGATTTGCACAATAAATTTTCTGATCTGCCCCCAATTCCCGAGGTTCAGTGTCCACCTGGTTCTAAACAGAAGAAGCTCATGATGACCCTGGAGCCGAAACAGGGTTATGTCATATATTACAAAAACCTCCAGTTCCTGATGAAACATGGTGTTCAAGTGACCAAAGTTGGCAAAGTTTTGAGGCTCAGGCACTCAGAATGGCTGAAACCATACATTGATACAAACACGGAGCTTCGAACATCTGCAAAGAGCCAATTTGATAAGGCCTTGTTTAAATTGATGGTGAATTCTGTCTATGGCAAAACTATTGAAAATGTCAGAAAACATACCGATGTTAAAATAATTACTGACCCCAGCCGGAGCAAAAAATTGGTTGCAAAGCCTAATTTCAATTACAGAAAAATTTATGATGAGCACATGGCACTTTTCAACATGATGAAAACAAAGATTAAGTTTGATAAACCTATTTATGTAGGGGCTGTGATATTGGAATTGTCCAAATTACATATGTTAATATTATATTATGATGTGCTGAAACCTTTTTATGGTGATCGTGTAAAATTATTGTACATGGACACGGATAGTTTTATTCTTGAAATTCAAACAGAAGATGTTTATCAAGATATGTCACAGCCTGAATTGTTTAAATATTTTGATACCACTGAACATACAAAGATTCAACAACACCACAACAAAAAGGTGCCTGGCAAGTTAAAAGATGAGACACTTGGCGATGTTATTGTGGAATTTGCTGGGTTAAGTGCCAAGATGTACAGTTTTAAAACATGTAGTGCTGTTGTCAAAAAGGCCAAGGGCATTGGCAGAGTTACTGTGGAAAAAGAGCTTGTATTTGAAGATTATAAAAATTGCATCAAATCACAGAATTCAATTAGAACATCAGAAAATAGAATTCAGAGTGAGAATCACTTGCTGACTTCAAATATTGTAACAAAAGTGGCCCTGGACCCACATGATGATAAGAGATGCATTTTATCATGTGGCACACATACTTTGCCTTGGGGGCATTGTGATTTGAAAAGTGGAAATCAATGCCCAATTCCAGAGCATGATTTGAAATAAATAAACATGCCTATGAACTTATTTGGGTTCAAAAAACAGGCTATTATGGACCTGCCCACACCACAACCCTCTCCTGATATGCTGTCTAAACTAAGTGGCTTGTTAATTATTCATCTGAACAGCATACTTACAGATGTTGATGATGAAACAGGTAAAACATTGTACATATTTAACAATAATTTAAATCACTACCAATTACCTGTAGGTGGGCAATTGCAATTTATTACAACCCCTGAGGGTGATGTCAAGATTTCAGTAGGGAGAAATATTTATAGAATTAAGCACTCAAACATGATTTCTGGCACTGTATATACTGTTTCTGCTGGTGACTGCTTATATATTGAGGTCCCTGGATCTTATGACAAGCTTATACCCTTTTTTATAGAATTAAGAATCAGATACTCTATAATAAATAACCACTAAAAGAAAATGCCTAATGATATATTTGGCCACACAAGACATGAAGATCACAGTGATGAGATTCTGATGCTTGATGTCAGAGTCAAGAAATTAAGAAGTGATTTACAAGCTTTACAAACCACACTCAATGCCAGTCTTCAATTAGAAATTACAAATTTACAATCACAATGCATGGACCCTCTTCTTAAAATTGATTCTGAACTCAAAGTGCTGCTTCAGAAATATACTGATTTGGCAACATTAGATAATTTTCAAAGTTTAGAAGAAGCTGTAGCAGCTCTTCAAGCCAAATTTAAGACCCAGGCTAACAACTCTGAGCAATTGAAGCAACAATTGGAAGAGCAGATAAATAATGTCCAGGCACAGCTCCAAACAATTGTCAAAAGCATAAAATCAGAAGAAGATTTTGATCTAGTCATTTCCACTCTGAAAGAACAGATTCAGTCACTCCAGATACCTAATCTGGATCCTCTGCACAATGCCATAGCCGAGGTTAAAGAAAAAATTGAGACACTTGAAAATTTTATGAACAACTTGCCATCTTCTGATGCTTTGAATGCAATAACTCGGAGTGTAGCAAACATTAAGCTGCAACTTGAAACATATGAAGATTTTGGAAAAATTCAAAGTACCATAACCCATCTTGAAGGTACCATAGCAGCAGTGCAAAGTGATTTGGCAAATGTACAAGAAACTCGCCTGCCTGGGATTGTAGATACACTTGTCAGTATCCAGCAACAAATCACAAAGCTTGAAAACCTCAACACTGAATCTGAACTATCTCATTTTCATCATTTGATAGATGATATCCAAACAAAGCTTGAAATTTTACAACATTCAACACCCTCTCAGGCAGATATAGCCCTGCTCCAAAATGCTATGCAAAATGTGGCTGATGCTTCTGAATTAAACAATGTGAAATTGGCACTTGAATTTTTGCAGAATACTGTTTCAAATCTGCCTACATCACAGGAACTTAAAAATATTAAGAGGGCAGTGAATAGGATATTGAAATCAGAAGATATCAAGAATATCCAGACAGAGATCAAACAACTCACTCAGACAGTGGCCACTCTACCAACCAATCAACATATTAATGAACTGCATGCCCTATTTGAGGATATCAGAAGACAGGTCCATGATCTTACTGCTCAAAATTCAAAATTGGCAGTTGTTGAAAATTTGCAACAAATTGTAGCCAATATCAAGCAGCAGCTAGGGACCATGGAATCCAATCAAGCAAATGCCCTGTCTGTTTTTGCCACCCAGCTTCAAGAGATTGTGCAACAATACAAGAGACTTGCTGTGGACATAAAGATCAAGCCAGGCCACGATGATGTTGTTAGGACCATCAATGAGCACCTTGAATCTGTAACAAGCAGATTGCTTACAGCAGAAAAAGAAATAACAGGCATAATCGAGAATCCAAAACATACAGTAATTCTTGAATTGTACAGCATCCCCAACAAAGAATATGATTCACCATTTACACCAGGTGGCAAAATATATATGCTATCCCCTGCACAATTTTATTATCAATTTTTTGTTGGGGGCACATTGAGACCAATCAAGATCAAATATTGGCTTCAACCACAGGCACACCACTACCCCACCTTATCAATAACAAATGCTGACAACAAAGTGAAAATCACCAGTGTAGAATTAGAGGATTTTACAGATCCCAACACATTAGAAACAGCCTATGTTGAAGATGATGGATCTCTGGAATTTAAAATACAAATAGGGGACAAATTATATTTAGAAAATCCTGCAGTATCAGCTGCTGAACACCCTATAGTTGCAATATTCCTGTTTACATATTATGTCTAGACAAATTATAGTTGATGAATTACACAGACAAGCCCGACATAATTATAAGAGACTACCAGTAGTCACAAAGGGCATAGATGATTTATGGCAGAGCGACTTGATTGAGATGGCAACTGGGCAGTTGAAAAACCTAGACAAAATCAACAAGGGCTACAAGTATCTACTTACTGTCATAGATACATTTTCAAAATTTGCCTGGGCTGTGCCACTCAAATCCAAGACTGGAACATGTGTTACAGAAGCCTTCAGGACAATCATCAATCATTCAGGAAGATCACCGCGCTATTTGCAAACAGATAATGGCAAAGAATTTTATAATTCAGTGTTTCAACAATTTATTAAAAGCCAGGCAATAAAACATTATTCGAGTTACAGTGATCTCAAGGCCTCAATTGTAGAGAGATTCAACAAAACCCTAAAAAATCTTATGTATAAACAATTTACACTTCAAGGTAATTATAAATGGATTAATATTCTTCCAGAACTTCTACATAAATATAACAATTCTATCCATTCCACAATCAACATGAAACCCTCTGAAGTAACTTCATCTGATGAGCAAAAATTGATCAGGACTGTTTATTATCCTAGATACCAGCCAACAACAAGAAAGGCCAAATACAGGGTGGGTGATCAAGTAAGAATCAGCAAATATAAGCACTTATTCAAAAGAGGCTTTACAAGAAACTGGAGCACAGAATTATTTACAGTAGTTCAAGTTAAACCTGGGACCCTTAACACATATATAATAAAAGATCACCGAGGAGAAATTCTCAAAGGCAGGTTCTATGAACAAGAGCTCAGCAAAACTAAACAGCCTGACACATATCTCATAGAAAAAATCATCCGCAGAAAAGGCAACAAGTTACTTGTCAAATGGCTGGGTCATCCGGAAAACAGCTGGATCGATGCAGACAAAATAATAATATGAGCACCTGGGATGTTATAAAAAGGCTGCCAGAACCTGAACAGCAGAATAAGAGAAATGGCAACTTGCTGCCTGATAATATTAGATGTCTTATTGTTGGGCCATCTGCTTGTGGCAAAACTACACTAATGGTTGATAATTTTTTATTGGCACCCAACTGGTTAGACTGGAAAAACAGGCACTTGTATGTTTTCTCTAAGAGCTTGGAACAATTAAAATATCAGCAGCTGATGAAGCTATATGATGGATTGGATATTGCTACTTTTGAACCAGATGTTAAGCCACTTCACGAATGTCTCGATAATTCTGTTGTTGTGTTTGATGACGTTATACTGGATAATCAAAACAAGGTTAGAAATTTCTTTACACAGGGGCGACACAAAAACATTGATTGCTTCTACCTGGCACAGACTTTTTCAAAAATACCGAAGCAGCTGATCCGAGACAACAGCAATTTTATATGTGTGTTTCATCAGGATCATACCAACCTCAAACACATACATGATGAATATGTAGGTGGGGACTTGAGTTACAATGATTTTTCCAAGTTTTGCAGCAGGTGCTGGAACCAGGACAGTTATGGGTTTGTCACAATTGATATGACAAGAACACCCAGTAGCGGCAAATACAGAAGTAAAATCAACGATTTTCTAGACGTTGAGACATAAATAAACAACCATGAAACGACCAGTCATTGATGATCTTAAGTTAAGAGATTATCTTGTAAAAAGATTCAAGGGATGGAAATCAGAGAACCGAGGAATTTATGAAAAACACAAACAAACAGAACAGCCTGTAATTGATGCTATTAATAATTTAGGTAAGAATATCAAAACTGTTACAGAGCAAAATCAAGATTTGATCACAGAGCTCGTACCTGTAGCTGCAAGGAACATATTAGATTATCCATTCACCCCACTTTCCAGTATTCATACACCTAGTCCTATTGCTCCTAGAAGAATTGAAGCTACTCAGGATCCTATTGAATTGGGTCTTCTTGCTCAAAAATATTTAACTACACCTAAAGACAACAAAGATGAGGTGTTTGGCTTATATGCTGACACAGAGCTTGACGGTAGCATCATTCATAGAATTGGCAATTTCAGAGTAACATTTATGGGAGATGATCTGATTGTATATTCAGAATCTCGTCTCGGAGAAAAAGGTGGTTTTGTTAAGTACCCCGGAACACCTGGATTGTGGGAACTGATGACTAGGAAAAGGCCTGGCAGCTATACAGATCAAGATTATGAACATTACAAAGAAATATTAATAAAATCAGATGCTCTATACCAGAACAATGATCCCACACAAAAAAGAGTCAAGTCTAGCAGTGGGGCAAAGTATAACAACTTAATCAAGCCCATATGGTCACAGATCAAGACAGGTAGTGGAATCAAACAATACAACTCCCTGCCTAAAGAATTTGTGTGGGTTGATGATGTCAGGAAACTTGTAGATAGGTTGCTGGTGATAGCTGGGGAGGAAAATGCTGGGAACCACAATTTTTACAATGAAAAGGTTGGAATTATGGACATGATAAGCACAAAATTGTCTAATTTTATAGTGAATGACCCTAAAGGGATTGGATATCTCATAAAAATTATTAATACTCTACCCCCTAAATTTTGGAATATTTCTGAGGGTCGGGGCTTGGTTAATGACATTATAAACAAGTTGCCATTTGAACTACACATTCCAGGCTATCAGTATTGTGGTCCCGGTACAAAATTGGATCATAGATTAAACAGAGGGGATCCTGGTGTAAATCCCCTAGATGCTGCTTGTAGAGACCATGACATAGCATACAACACACATTCTGATCTTGACAAGAGACATGTTGCAGACAAGAAATTAGAAGAGGCTGCATTTGGCAGATTTGTAAGCAAAGATGCTTCTTTGAGTGAAAAAATAGCAGCATTGGGAACCACCATAGCTATGAGCACCAAACAAAAACTGGGGTGGGGGTTGTGAATATATATATAATAAACCTACAATGAAGGCCAAGGGTGTTATGTATCAAATACCTTATGCAGGTCTCAAATCTCTTAAAACTATTGACAGTCTTTTGACCAAAAAGCAGCGCAAGAAAAAAAGCTCTTGTCTTGCAAAGGGACATGGTATGAAATTGTTGCTTAGTACCCCCCAATTAAAAAAATTACAGCAATCAAGAAAAAAATCACATGTGGGGGGTTTCATATTTACCATCCCCGCCATCTTAGCAGCACTTGGGGCTGTTGGGAGCTTGGCTGGGGGATCAGCTGCCATAGCAAAAACAGTAATAGATGCCAAGAAAAATAGGGCAGAATTAGATGAACAGAGGCGCCATAACCTGGCAATGGAGAAAAAAGGCAAAGGTGTTAAGAGAGCCATGAATAAGTTTAAAAAAAACAAGAGCCGCTTACAAACCAAGATATTGAAGCTTTGATCAAGCCACTGGGCATCAAACATTTTAGAGGTGTGTACATGTCTGATTCTTTACCAGAACAACCACTCAACAAAGAGTGTGGCATTGTTAATTTGGATGAGTACAAAAATCAGGGCACTCACTGGATCTGTTATCTTAAATATTTAAACAATGAGGCATTTGTGTTTGATTCATTTGGAGGTGATCCTCCTGAAAATTTAGTAAAATATCTAAAATCAGCTAATCTTTATTACAATAATGCCCGTCTTCAAAACTTCAAAGATGTTAATTGCGGACATTTGTGTTTATCTGTTCTCAGATATATGTCTCAAATAAATAAACCATCAATTGAAAATTTTCAAAAAGCCTTGTGGTATTTGAAACATCATGGGGGTATTCCATCTCACCAGCCAAAATTCAATATTGAAACTCAAATTGCATGATGACATTGTGTATCCCAAAACAATAGCTCTCAGAGCATTTTACGGCATGTACTTGATCCCTAATATTACACACCACAACAATACAATTGCAGTAGGGGATCAAAAAATTGTCATCACTCCAGGGCAGTATAATCTGTCCACTCTAAATGCTCAATTACCCAGAGGTGTAGTGTTAAGTCAAAATTCTGTCACTCACAGAGTAGAGATTGTATCTGCTACAGAAACAGTGCATCTGGGTACTATAGGAGAGCTGTTAGGCTTTGAGAACAACACAAAACTTGAAGCAGCCATCAAACACACTGCTATGAATATACCTAAATTCTTAGCCATAGAGACTCTGAATATTCACTGTAATGTGGCCGAGGGTATGATCACCAAATCAAATGGCATAGGCACTCACAAACAAACCGGCATCATTGCAACATTCAAGCCTAATTCCGAATTCATGGAGCCCATCATCTACAATCCATCCCCAACATTATATTTTCCTGTGTGCCATAATAGAATAGATTACATTGAATTGATGGTCACTAATGAAAAAGAAGAATTAGTTGATTTTGCTGGAGCCACAACAACTGCTATCATAGAGATTAACATTTAAATAAAAATACATACAATGGAAAATATTGAGAGTTATGAGCTACAATCATTCCCCCCAAACAGGAGGACATTTGCAAATTTAAATCAACCCAACACAGAGATTGAGGTTGATCTTGATGTAGGGGATGGATTTATACACCCCCACAGAGCAGATCTGTACATCAAATTTGATGTTGTAAAGCTCGATGGTACAGATTACCCGGCAAATTCAAACATAAGATTGGTAGACAATTTTGTGCCACATCTGTTCTCTGAAATTGAGATCAGAAAGCATGGCGTTGTTATAAACAGAGTGGATTATCCCGGCATTACCTCCACGGCTTTGGCCACTCTAAAATTATCCAAGACCGAGGCTCCATACTACAAAATAGGGGGATTTGAAGCTGGTGATAAGATATTATCTAAAAATCACACAGTGCTGTTCCCCATGCGCCTGTTGCCAGGATTCTTCTCAGATTACAAAGAAATTATGTGGAAGGGGGGGTTAAGAATTACATTTAGAAGAGCTGCAAATGATAATAATGCTTTGATGAGGTACAGTACATTAAACCCTACAGGAGAAGCTCTGCCTAATACCTTACCAGATGCAGGCAAATGCATTATTCAGACTATGGAGCTAAGAATTCCAGTTGTTGAATATGAGGCCAGTTATGCTCTTAAATACAAAGCTGATATAATAAAAAATCCACAGATTCCTCTGCAATTTTATACATATCAATGCGTACAGAAGCCCGCATCTGGTACATATTATGAATTTGATGCTACAAATTCATTCTCCAGCATACAATACGACATGCCTGATTTTGTAGTGGTACTGTTTCAGACTGGAAGACACAACAATCAGGAAAAAAATTCAAGTAGATTTGATAACTGCAACATCAAGAACATATATCTTAAAAATGGCAGAAATGAGGTATTTCCTAGAGAAAATTATAATTTAGACATGTCCAAGGATGATTTTCTTAAATTATATGAGGCATTTTCGGCTTTCAAGAGAGTCACTACAGGCAGTACTGACATGTATTATTCACCAGATGAATTCAAGACACAGAGACCCATGTTTGTAATCAACACTTCAAAAAGAAAACAGGTTGTGGTTAATGACAGGACAAACATTAAAATTATCTGTGAATTCCATGAGGCATTACCTGATGACACCGTTTGTAGTGTTATTCTCATAGGTGAAAAATCATATGTTTATGATGTAAGAAATGAGAGAGTCACGGAGCAATTCTAGAAGATATTTGTTCTATTATCCTGTTGTACAACATACAAACCTCAACTGTATTATCAGCTAGCAGTGAATATCTTATGTGTGGGCAGTTGTATATATTTCAATCTATCAGGACTCGAACCCAAAGCCCCTTGTTTACAAGACAACAATATTAACATTTTGCCATCAGGAGAGGCTTTACATTTTATCAGGACTCAAACCCGAGCCTTTTGCTTACAAAGCAACAATATTAACATTTTGCCATCAGGAGAGGCTTCACATTTTATCAGGACTCAAACCCAGAGGCCTCCTGATGGCAAGGCAATAAAAACCATGCACCACACTCCACTGGGCCTCAGAACCCAGTAACTATAAGCTTTATATTAATATACATGGCAGAATCAATCTGAGCTACACTAAAATTCAATTCCTGGGATTTTGACAGAAAAACACACTATAAGCAATAAGATCATATGGGAACTTGGCTTAATTTTAAGTATAAGCAAATCTGTCTGAGAGGCTTTCACCCTTTCTACACTAGAATTCAAAATTCTTAAAATTAAGAGCATATCACACTGGAAGAATTGGGGTATAGGCCCCTCTTGGCATTGTCTTAAGTATGGGTAAATCTATCTGTTGAGCCCTCGCCTTTTCTACACTAGAAATTCAGAATTTCTTAAAAATCAGAGCATATCACACCTGAAAAATTGGGGTATAGGCCTCTCTTGGCTTTGTTTTAAGTATAAGCAAATCTGATTGTTCAATCAAATAGCCTCGCCTTTTCTACACTTGTAAGTGGTCCTGTCCGTACCGTAAACCCCACTACTGAAAGTAACTCGGTTATAGTTACTGATACTTGAAAAGTAACTGTGTTACTTTCTGCTGGAAATTTTATTCCAAACAAATTACAATCAATGATCATTAATTGTAATGAAATAAATGAAGGGCTTATTGCAGAAAAGGACCTGAGTCACTTTTGCACAATTCTGAGAAAAACAAGAAAAATCGTATAATATTGAGAGTGTAAGAAAGAAATGTGCTGTTGTTGGCTCAAATTTTTAGCATAATGAATAGTTAATTTTGCAACCCTCAATGCGCCCTCCTGCAGTATGCTGCTAGAGACAGAGGAGATGAAAAAGTTGTGACTCCGATACCTCAAAAATGTGACTCAGGTCCCTTTCTGCAATAAGCCATTCAAATGTATATTTCTATTGATTGTACAACAAATAACAAAGAGGATACGTTAAATTATGCTAAATAAGAATCACTCTCTCGACAATTACTTCTTTCTAGCTGGACTACCATGTTCCAAATGAATGCAGCAATCCACCAAAAACACCGATGTCTTCGCGCTTAATTTAAAATTATGAATTGCAAGAAAGAGTGGATGTTCTAAGCCTAGCTTTCTTGGCTTAGGCGATTCTGCGAAAATCCTTTCACCATAGCATCCACAGAAGACATGTGGTTGGAAACAAGCGTTGTCCAATATAGCTTTCAAGTTACCAATTTAAGTGTCATAAAGCAAGTGCTGATAGCGTTAATTCCATTGCAAAAGGTAAGTACAGTTACTACTACCTTACTTTTAAAATTCCTCAGAAAAGTAACTGATACATCAAACTGCGTTACAAGTAAGTAGTTACTTCCAAAAGCATAAAATGTATGTGTGTGTGTGCGCGAGTGCTACACATGCAACATGGGGAAAATATGTTGACCACTTTATGTGGAAACAGGCGACAAAGCGTGCGGCAAAGGAAACGTCATCCAGTGGTTATTATCTAAGATAGTACGGTAGGGAATTTGTGTTTATTTCAGTGGGAAAAGACATCGCTACTTTAATATTTACCTGCTTTGTGGAACCCGTCCAGTAACTGCCTCCACATAGCCATTACGCAAGTCTCTCATTCGACGGTTGGTATGAGGTATGAGCATCTCGACCACCTGCCACCATAAGTAAGTCTCTGTAATAAAGACAAGGAAGTAATTGTAATAAACGAGTATGGAATGCACACATACACACGCACACACTGGCAACAGTATTTGTAAAGTTACTTCATTATATTAACTAGTACTTTGCTCAAGAAAGAAATTCAATTACAATGGCGGTTATTTTCTTTAACTGAAATTCTCTTGGTTACCGTTAACTTTAAAAAAGTAACTAAGTTATTTTTCAGTTACTCTATTCTAAGTGAGCTGTAACTCTGTGTTTCCCAACCGGGGAGCCGCGAGATATTTTATCTTTTTATGGCAGGAGGTAAAGATCTGTAAAGTATATAAAGTGCTCCCCTGTGCTTTGCACCACGCCATGAATGCGTACAGGGGGTGTAGAGTTAGGGCCCTACACTTTCTTGATCACGGTCGAAGGTGGGGGTGATGTGATCAGCACCACACCCCTGGTTGCCTTTACCCCCCCCCCCAGAGTTTTCTCCAGGTACCCACTTCATACGATGCTGGGTGTACGCCGGAGCCGCTTGAACAGGTGGAAAAAGTCCCGGTTCTCCTCCGCCCGGGTATCGAACCCGGGTGTCTTGCATGGTAGTCAGGCGCCCTAACGACGTTTTTTTTTTACTTTTTACAGAGTTACTTCTATTTGTTCTTCACAATCCACAATTTTACAGAAATACCTGTATTTTTTCCTTACATTTTTACCTAACTTTCCCTGTTTTACATTCCTATGAACAAAACTTTTTAAAAAATATTTTGCATATAAATATGTACGGACATTGCCCTCAATTTGTAAGTAAACTGATTGGAAATATTCGCACAATGTTTGCTTACACATGATGTATTTTGGTAGACATGCATAATAGGTGTAGTGTGCTAATGGCCACTGTATTGCTTGCAATTTTCTTAACGGGAAAAGCATAAAATTTGGGAAGAGGAGATGTTCCACTGTAAAATATGCAGGAGGTTTCCTACATATATTGCCTAGGCAGCGGCAGAGGAATTTCCAATTGTCTGTCATTTTAGTACAAGTTGTTAATCTATGTCTGAGGGTATCTTCTTGATCACAATTTATGCAATTAGGTTCTGCCTCTAGATTAATCCGATATGCTCTTTCTTTAGTTAATATTGTATCATGTACAGTATCACCAAGTAATTACCATAGCGAGCGCACTGAGGCTGGAATATGTTTTGCTGTTATGTTGCGCCATACGTTCGACCAGTTAATGTTAGGTTTCTGGTTCACTATTCTGGGTTTAACCTTAAGCCTGTGACACTGTTGACGATACAATAATTGCACTGTAATTGCTTCAGTCTGTATTTGTGGACTAGTTATCAGAAGATACACTAATTCTAATGCCGTTGATCGGAAGTAACTTGTGTCACTGTCAAAGTTTGGCATAAATACAGGTGCTGTAAGTTCTGTCTCTTAAATAGGCATGGAGTATATGTCCGGTCAAGCTCGGCGTATCGTTTAGCGCTAGTTGAATATTTCTATGATTGAGAAGAGCCTGTGCTTGTATTTCAATATTCGTTAGATTTAGTCCGCCTGTTCTTAATGGTAAACACAAAGTTATATACGCCACTCTAAGTATATGGGACTGCCATATAAACTGTGTGACCAGCCGTCGTATTTCTGCTGCACTTGCTGGTGGTAGTGGTAATACTTGAGCAACATACCATACTTTTGAAAAAAGATACACTTTGCTACAAGTCACTCTAGAGATTATGGATATATTACTTCGCTTATCGCAAAACACTGCATGTCTTAGTCTTCATATCACTATACTATATGTTCTATTTTTCATTTCTTGTATCGTTGAACAAAACACTACTACCAAGATTGTCACTTCATTCGCAATATCATAAGGTGAATCTTGGTAGCAGTTTATTGGGTTTTTTCCTAGCTGCAAAATTTTGGATTTTTTATCGTTTACTTTTAACCCTGTTAATTCTTGCGTTGTTTTTAAGATAGCCTGCAACTTCTGCAAGTCGTTGTCATCATTTATCAGAACAGTTACGTCATCTGCATACGCGAATGTTCTAAACGATTTTCTGTAGACTTCCACTCCCCGCACCTGTTCTTGCATCCACCGTACAATGGGTGTAATTGCTAAGCCAAATGCAAAGAGTGATAATGGACACCATTGTCTTAATGATCGCTTCAGTGGGAAAGACGTTGACAGTGTCCCGTTAACATTAAGGCGTACTCAGTTGTAAAGCAACTGAATAGCTGATACAACTTTTTCTCCTAATCCTACTTTTCTTAACAACGTAAAGAAATAATCGTGCTTGATTGTGTCGAACGCGTTTGCAAAGTCCAAGGCCAGGATTGCTGCTTTTGATCCAACTTTCTGTTGTTGAAGTGCCACAACGTCTCTTAATGTATTTAACAGTTCAAAAATTGCACCATGCGCTCGAAAGATGAATTGTTGTGGTCCTATTAATTTCTCCGCCAATTGTTGCAGTCGTTTTGTAATTAGTCGTGTGTATATTTTATAGTCCTCACACAAGAGTATTATCGAGCGAAAGTTCTTTGCCGAGATGAGACGTCCTGGTTTCGGCACGAGTACCATCACTCCTAACAGGCTCGTTTGTCCCATGCGCTGTTGTCGGAAAACTTCATTTACCCATCGCGTCAGCATGGTCTGTACCACTGGCCAAAATGTTTGGAATAATTCATTAGGTAAGCCATCGATGCCTCCAGCTCGATTGCCTTTGCCGGCCATTACAGCTAGTTCCACTTCCTCTCTTGTAAAAGGAGAGGAACTCCCTTTCTTCCTCTGTTACTCTTGGTACATAGTTTTCAATAACGGAATAATCTTGTTGCTTATCAGCACTTGTGTCACTAAATTTAATGGAAAAGTAATCTACTAAATGTCTTTGAATGTCCTTCGTGTTTGTAAGTTTTACTCCTTCTTCATCGTCGATCTCTGTTATCAAATTTCGTTGTTCTCTGCGTCTTTCTCCTAGGACTTGTGCCAGCGAAGGTTGTTCTTTGGGATCGAACATTACTAATTTGCTTCGATAATTATATCCCTGCATTTTTTGGTTGTACATTCTCAGAACGACCGCTTGTATTTTCTTATATTCAGTCAGATCTGATTGATCTGTTTTAAGTTTGTTTGCTAATTCTCTCAGAACTGCATGATAACAGTTATACTAATTATAAAAATCCGCCATTCTTTCTTTACTATATTGTATGCTAAAGTATTTAATTGAGGGTTTTAGATAGGAGTCCCACCATTGTATGAAGTCCGCCTGTCTATGACTCATGGCTCCCCATTTTACCTATTGTTTCTCAAATTCCTTACGAAAGGCTTCATCTTGAAGTAGTTGAAGGTTTAATCGCCAATAACCTCTTCCTTTCCAAACGTGTGAAATATTTAAAGCTATATCTAAATGGACACCTGTATGATCACTGAAACAGTTTGTAAGTACCTCTATTTTTGTGGAATGCGAGAACAGTTCTTTTGTTACATGAAACCTATCAAGTCTACTAGCCGTATTTGTTCTAATGTATGTATATCCTTTCTCGCTAGGGTGTTTTCTTTGCACACATCTATTAGGTCAAACCCAGACACTAAAGTCTTTAAACTTGGTGAAGTATTAAACCCAGGGGTTTGATCCTCTCGTCTTAACGTACAGTTAAAGTCTCCCGTGCACAATTATGTTGTCTATTTCCGCCTAGGGCCGTAGCTACTTGAGTATTGAAAAATTCATCTCTCCCTTTTCGTGCGTCACTACCAGAAGAAGCATAAATATTGCATATCCACACGTCACCCACATGTACACAAATTATTGTACCTGATGGATGGTATAGTACATTTGAGACTGTAATACTATTTCTAACTATAATTGCCGTTCCCGTTGAGTTATGATTACTATTATTATATACTACATAATCAAACCCAATATCAAGATTTTCTATACCTGGTTCTTGAATACAAACAATATCTAAATTATAAGAACGTATATAGTCTATGAGAGCTTTCCGTTTAAGTTCAGATGAAAGTTTGTTGATGTTTATTGTAGCCACGTGGTAAATTATTTTCTGTTCCATATGCTTGCTTTGAATGAATGTTTTATAACATTCGCTTGAGTTGTCAGAACTTAAGTTATTGGTTACAGATATTAGAAATAAACACCGTAGAACAGACACTGCTACCATTACTATTAGTAGACCTAGTGGCCCGGTACTGAATAATCATTTGAGGCTCGAATCATCATTTGAGGCTCGTCGTAGCCTTAATGGATTTCTCTAGTAAGGCATGATCTCCACTTGATGGCGCAGTGTTGCCAACTCCTTACCCGAAAAAATCACCAAGGTTTTTGGTCTAACCTAACCTAAAGCAAGGAGCTGGCAACCTTTTTCTCGCAGTGTTGCCCGGTACTGAATAATCATTTGAGGCTCGAATCATTATTTGAGGCTCGTCGTAGCCTTTTATGATGTATATTTTGAGGGGTAGAGTTGGCAACACTGTGGGTTTTTACTGTAGCCTTTTATGAGGGGGTCTATTGCCCTCTGTTTACATCTGGCAACACTGCCGTAGTTTGAGAGTGTTGTTAACCTACTGGGTTTTTTTCACTGAGGCTCGAATCATCATTTGAGGCTCGTCGTAGCCTTTTATGATGTATATTTTGAGGGCACAGAGTTGGCAACACTGTGGGTTTTTACTGTAGCCTTTTATGAGGGGGGGGTCTATTGCCCTCTGTTTACATCTGGCAACACTACCGTAGATTTTTTGACAGTGTTGTTAACCTACTGGGTTTTTCACTGTAAATTTTTATCAAAGGGTCTGAGGGGTCCATGTATTTTTTATGTCTGGCAATACTGTTGGGGGCCTAGTGTTGGCGACACTGTGGGTTTTTACTGTAGCCTTTTATGAGGGGGGTCTATTGCCCTCTGTTTACATCTGGCAACACTACCGTAGATTTTTTGACAGTGTTGTTAAACCTACTGGGTTTTTTTTTTCACTGAGGCTCGAATCATCATTTGAGGCTCGTCGTAGCCTTTTATGATGTATATTTTGAGGGGCACAGAGTTGGCAACACTGTGGGTTTTTACTGTAGCCTTTTATGAGGGGGGTCTATTGCCCTCTGTTTACATCTGGCAACACTACCGTAGATTTTTTGACAGTGTTGTTAACCTACTGGGTTTTTTTCACTGAGGCTCGAATCATCATTTGAGGCTCGTCGTAGCCTTTTATGATGTATATTTTGAGGGGCACAGAGTTGGCAACACTGTGGGTTTTTACTGTAGCCTTTTATGAGGGGGGTCTATTGCCCTCTGTTTACATCTGGCAACACTACCGTAGATTTTTTGACAGTGTTGTTAACCTACTGGTTTTTTTTCACTGAGGCTCGAATCATCATTTGAGGCTCGTCGTAGCCTTTTATGATGTATATTTTGAGGGCACAGAGTTGGCAACACTGTGGGTTTTTACTGTAGCCTTTTATGAGGGGGGGGGGTCTATTGCCCTCTGTTTACATCTGGCAACACTACCGTAGATTTTTTGACAGTGTTGTTAACCTACTGGGTTTTTCACTGTAAATTTTTATCAAAGGGTCTGAGGGGTCCATGTATTTTTTATGTCTGGCAATACTGTTGGGGGCCTAGTGTTGGCGACACTGTGGGTTTTTACTGTAGCCTTTTATGAGGGGGGTCTATTGCCCTCTGTTTACATCTGGCAACACTACCGTAGATTTTTTGACAGTGTTGTTAAACCTACTGGGTTTTTTTTTTCACTGAGGCTCGAATCATCATTTGAGGCTCGTCGTAGCCTTTTATGATGTATATTTTGAGGGGCACAGAGTTGGCAACACTGTGGGTTTTTACTGTAGCCTTTTATGAGGGGGGTCTATTGCCCTCTGTTTACATCTGGCAACACTACCGTAGATTTTTTGACAGTGTTGTTAACCTACTGGGTTTTTCACTGTAAATTTTTATCAAAGGGTCTGAGGGGTCCATGTATTTTTTATGTCTGGCAATACTGTTGGGGGCCTAGTGTTGGCGACACTGTGGGTTTTTACTGTAGCCTTTTATGAGGGGTACCTATTGTCCTCTTTTTACATTTGGCAACTCTATTGGATGTTTTTTTTTTGAGGCTTGGGTTTTACCAACCCATCCGAAGAAAATTCCACTATATGATCTTTTACTGGCTAAGCTAACCTACAAATAGAAATTGGCAACACCGACGAGTCTTGAATTATCATTTGAGGCTCGTCGGTGTTGCGTACCCACTCTACAAAAATTCTACTATATGATTTTTTACAGGTTAAGCTAACCTACAAATAGGAGTTGGCAGCACTGACTTATAAACCCACTGGGTCCTCTTGGCATGTTTTTTCATGATGTGTTGCTAGGCTATTGGGCATCTTGGCGTATACAATGTATATATTTTGAGAGGGGGGTTATAGCTTTTTATGCTGTACGAATACTGGAAGCTTGACAGTGACAACCAACAGAGTAGGTAAACCTACATCCAGGAACTGGCAACACTAGTTTCTGACAGTGAATTTGAAATAAAATATTAAACAAAATACATGAGTAAGCACTCTGTGATTACAAATAGTACCAGTGTTATGCCCCCAACTCCAACTGGACAACTGGGGGGAAAATAATTGTACAACAATTTGTACCTAATTGTACAATACTTGTACCTAATTGTACAACATATACACAGACATAAAAGAGAGAGCCTTCCCGTAACTTACTTCATGTACAATTTATATGATTTTACAACTGTGAAAAGAAAGCATATGTGTTCTGTATGAACACATTTATTCTTATTTTTCGAAGTTGAATGAAAGCACATGTTTTTACGCTCTCGTAATACTAACCTTGCTCCACTGATTTTAAATTGCTTCCATCCGCTTTTTTTTTCTGTGTTATTTCCGCATGCACGCAACATTCACTTTCAATAGACAGAAGGAGTATTAGTATAGCAGGCTCCGAGTTTACAATTTATTAAATTAAACAATAATTTATGTAAGAATATACTTGTACTTACCGAACACAAAATAATAAAAAGCACATGTGAATATTTGCGTGTGTTCATGTTATATGACGACTGAGTAAAAAAATAATGTTGACTCCCCGAAAGATAAAAGTTCCTAGTTCGACATCAGATGCATGCAAATTTTATGTTTTGCTCTCCAAAATCTTGATTTTTATGTTTGTGCTATTTGTCATACAGCAGAGGAGGAGGAGGAGGGAGAGGGAGGGGAGGGGGGTGATTTTCGTTTTCTGTGGAAGCTTCTGTAAAGAAGAGTAATGTTTTTTTCTTGCAACTGCACGCGATTATACAACTGTTTTGTGTGTGTTAAATTGCTAGCAGCTTTTTGTAGGTAAGTTGTTTTTTTTTTTTGTTATTTTTTTTTGCATGTGTGTGTAATAATTGCGAGTTGCGTTAGTGAACAGGAAGTGGTGTTTTGATTAAACATCGAAATTTACGCTAAACAAAAAAAATATGAGCATACATAACGTGCGCTTGAAAAAAACTATTTTTTATTGCGAATAACATAAAAGCGAGGTAACAATCGGAGGGAGGGGAAGGGGACGATGATCATGATCATGTTAGTTTACTCATGGTGGATGGTATTGACGCGTGTACTCTGGGTTGGATTTGTTGTTTTAAGTCTACTTTATGCACAGTAATGTTAATCGAAACTGGACCTACAGTGGGATCCGCCGGGTATCGAACTTGGTGTTTTAAATTATACAAGTATACAGGGGGAAATTTTTTTTTTTTAATTTGTTGATACTCTGGTTTGGATTTGTTTTTTTATGTTTATTTTATGCACAGTAAGGCTAATCGAAACTGGACCTACAGTCACCAAAAAAAAATCGACAAGGGGGGAGATTTTTCGATAACTCTCTCACTGTTTCCAACGTACTTAGGTTTTTTGATAGACGACAACGACGGAGTCATCAATGAGTAAACATCTGTGAACTCGGTGAACAAGTCAACTTTTTTTTTTCAGTACGTCAATATTTTTTTTCTTATTTCTTAGTGAATGGGTTATGGATGACTTGCAACGACGAAGGCCTTCTAGCAACACGTACTTAGCTTATGCCTCTTCCACCGAACATTCAACACAAGAGGGCTGTGTTAAATATACAGAACAGCGATAACAAGTGTTTGTTTTTTTTGGTGTATATTGGCTGCACTGCATCCTGTTTATTGCAAAAATAATCCACAGTGGGTTGGATATTACAAACAATACGAGTCCGAGTTTTGAAAGTGTAATGTCTGGCATCGAATACCCGGTGACTATTTCTGATACATCAAAATTCGAAACACGAGCACGAGATGCAGAAGAAAAACGCTTAATCATCAACGTGTATTCCTATACGTTGGATAAACATGTCGTGCATCCCGTCAGGATAAGCGATGTCGACGATGATGATGCTCGTGTGATTAATCTTCTTCTAATTTCAAACGACAGTGTTCACTATTACTGTCTCAGGAATGTTATGCGCTTCCTCTTTTCTCTATAAAAAAGAGAGATTTGTGTTGATTGTTTGGTTAAAAAGAATTTCCTAATTATTTGTTTTTTGTCACAAGAATTGTTTGAATTTCAAACATTCCTAAGTGTTTGCTTAAAGATTGATGCATTAACCTGTTAAAAATATCACATTAATAATACCGGCTCGGAAATGTCATGTCCTCTTCCTCTATAGAAGGTCATATAAATGTGCTAATTGGTTGGTTAGGGGGGATTTTTTGATTAGTAAATTGAGGTTATAAATACGTACGTATAAAGGTTTTGCTAATATGGAATGCTAAAGCTTAGTACTTGGCTCTCTCAGAGATTCGAATTCTATTAGATTAAACAGCATGGAAATTTCACAGCAAAAATTCTCATATTTACTGACGATATTCTTAACAACCTGTGTTTTGATTCCACTACAAAAACTGTATACAAAATATGCAGTCCCTAGAATGAGATGGATGAGGCTTATGAACCTTGACTTATACAGTTGTACAATCTGGCAATGAATAGATGTTGTTTTTTATTAAGCATAGCAGAGTGTTTTCGCTTATTTTAATATCAGGCAACAATGTTAGAAAGTGGCCCCAAGAATAAAATTTAAAATCACTAATGTGATATGAACTTTTTTACTTGTGTGTATTTGAATATGAAAGTGAGGTATTTTGAATAATTGAGGGGGACAATCACAAGTAAGCTTGCAATGGTATTGGGAGGTGTCACGAGTTCAAATTTTAGACGATTTCTGTTAATCTGCTAAGGCGATATCAGTACGAAAAAATTTGTAAAAAAGGAGAGGCTAATGGCAACGATGAGGATGAATAATGATAATTATGATGAAATTGATGTGTGGCACTTAGAAAACAAAAAACTTCAAAGTGTATTGCACCAACAGCTACAATTGTCCCCCTCTCCCCAAAATACAAGGCAGTTAACAGAGGTGTGTATATTTGTTGGTTTACGAGTCTGAGGGCTTAAGTTAGTATATTCACTATAGCTATACATATTAAAAAAATGAAATGACCTGAGCAATAAAATATAACAATACCGATTCTAACTTTTTTGTCGGATGACGTAGTGGTAACGTTTGTTGCAATCACACCTCTGATGGTGTATAAAACTTAAATGTTTTGCATAACATGAAATATTGTTAATGGGAATGTGTTGTTTCTAATGTTAAATATAGAAAGTAGATAACAAGAAAAAAAAAGAAAGAAAATAATGTTGCAGGTAGATACGGAGCCTCAACCCAAACACATATATGATCAGACAGGATGTCAACGATGCATTCATAACTAACATGTGATTATTCAAAAATTGAAATAGTACAGTGGGAAACAACTAACTAACTAACTCTCTATGTTTTTTTTTAAACCGGCACGAATGAGAAAGGAATAAAGGAGATTTTTACAGGAATCTTGTTGGGAAACCTGATGGTAAAGGACCAAAACGAACATGGAGATGAATCTAAAAGAAATCTGTAAAGATTGGAATAGAATATATATAAATTTTGCTCAGGATAAGTACAAATTGAACTGTAACTACGAATTTTCAGAATCAAGAGTGCTAGAGAATTAATTAATTAATTAATATTTAATATAATAAAGGTAGTAATATAGTATTCTTATTGAGAAGAGAATTTCTAAAAAACTTATTTTTCCTCGTACGTTTACTAATAGCAGTTACATTTGACATGTTTGACTAATCGCGAATCAACGTACGGAAGCTGTTGGAAGCAGTTTGAAGACTGAAATGGCTATGGAAGGACACTTATTATAATGTTAATATCTTAGTATAATGTTTTGAGAATTGCTTCTCGATAATGTTTGGTATATAATTTAATCTGTTGTTAGATAAAATACATAATTATCAGAATTTAAGGATGGAAAATATGAAGAGCGAATGAATGATACGTTTGACTAATCGTGAAGATAAGTATCACAGTACGTTTTATCGTTTCTTATATAAACGTTGAAACGTTTAAGAACGTATAAGAACGTTTACTGAAACGTTTCAACGACAATGATACTGACATAATTGATGAATGTGTACTGACAAAAAAAAAATAAAAAACTCCTCGCGACCTCACGCCCAAGCCATACGTAGGGGAGGGATGCACGGAAGCAGGGTTGGCAGTGCATACGGGCCAAACTGTCTACGCAGAACAAGAAGAAAAGTAAGCAAGAAATTGAAGTTCATCAAAAAAATAGGTTTTTACAATAAAAAAAATACACAAGAAGTGAGATGTTAAGATAGTGAATTAAGATAGAGCATACCTGCACTATAAAGTTTAGTCGCTATCGGTTATGTCTTCTATGCCACTCATGTCATCCTCGTTGATGGGATGATCTTCCAAGGAGCTATCATCATCCAAGGGACTATCAACGTCAGAATCACTGTCGTCGGCAATATTGATAATGAGAGTAGATAGTATTTGTACCTTTGAGCACAGCTTTGATTTCTTGACCAAACGACCACAAAAAGTTGAAAAACTCACTTTCTCTCCCTGTTCCGCGCCTTATTTATTGCGCTGACGATGTTTCATGGCGCAGAAAAGCAGTGATGAGTGAAAGATGAGCTCTCATCCTCTCATCCTCTCATCTTCTCATCTTCTCATCTTCTCATCTTCTCATCCTCCAAAATGTTTGTAGATCGTGACCTTTGTAAACCTCTCTCTCGAGAACGATGTGCCACACACACACATACACACACACACACATACACACATACACTCATTTTCTCTCCACGTTCCGTGCCTTATTTATTACGCTGGCGATGTTTCAGGGCGCAGAAAAGCAGTGATGAGTGAAAGATGAGCTCTCATCTTCTCATCTTCTTATTCTCTTATTTTTGAAGGACCAAATGTTTGTAGATCGTGACCTTTGTAAACCTCTCTCTCGGGAACGATGTGGCACACACATACACACGCGCGCGCGTGTATCATTTTCTCTCCCTGTTCCGCGCCTCATTATTGCGCTGACGATGTTTCACGGGCGCAGAAAAGCAGTGATGAGTGAAAGATGAGCTCTCATCCTCTCATCCTCTCATCTTCTCATCCTCTCATCCTCTCATCCTCTCATCTTCTTATTCTCTCCACCTTCAGAATATTGTCGTCAACATTAGAGATGAAGTTGGAGTGCTGGAATCAACGGGAACAAATATTTATATATCGTGACCTTCGTAAACCTCTCTCTTGGGGGAAGGATGTGGCATATACACACGTGTGCGCGTGCGCGTATGCCTTTTATTATTTCCGTATTGTAACACAAACAAACAAACAAAATAATAATTGTTGTTTTTTTAGGATACCTGGCCCCTATAACCTCGCCAGGGTGCGCGACGGCGGCGAAATCATCACCCATTTAGATTTGTACTGCGAATGTTGTCAAAAATTCAATCAACGTTGTTGATTCTCAATGCTAGAATCTTACATAGATTATTCTCTAAAACGAAAATCGATAATCCTATGCAAAGCCCCCAAAGCATTCAGGCAATTTCTAATGTTCGCGTGGATAGCGACGCTCGGTAGAACTTTTCCCGTCCCCGTGGAGAAATTGTGTTTCATCGCTCAATGTCATCACGGACCAAACTATTTTACGAACCGACCCAGAAGCATTTGCGCAAATTCAAAATTACCGAATATCATTCGACAGTGGTTTGGAAAAATATTGAAATCAATTTTCGATTCGTTGAGAGCAGCATCAACTCAAAACGTTAGCTGCCATCCCGGAGCTTGCACAGCGAGAAATAATTGTTTCGTCCGAGGTGAAATTATTGTTTTCACGTAACGTGCAAAGTATATATTGCAAGCATTTCCAAAAAACTGACATCATAAAATAATGCAATTTTGAAAAACGACGACAGGTGTGTTTGAACGTTCATCGTGGCTTCGAAACCTCACCTATTTTTTTTTTTGATCCGTGCCCGCATATTAGAGCGATTCACAAGCTGCATTGCTGCACGTGGAATCACAAGCACGAAACAAGTGGATGCTTTGTTTTCAGGCATGGTTGAGTTTTGTGCTGGGGGGATCGCCCGTTTCACATACTACACCCTGACGGGGCGTGGAATATAGAGGTCGACAATACATGCATGGGTGGAACTGTCAACGCCCGTTTATTGTTATTTGTCCCCCACAGGATATTGTGTGCATCACAAAAGTCTTTGTTGAAAAAAGTATAGAATTGTTCGTTTGTACCACACGCATGAGTGAATCGGTCAACGGGGTTCATTGCTAGGATACTGTGTTTTAACCAAAGGGGGTCGAGTGGGTGGGGTTCCTATATAACACACCAGTTTCTCCTTTTGTACATCATTATCATAGTGAACGTCAATCGTGGCAGTTCAGTATTCTTTAATTTGTTTGTCTGACAGTATACATATATATCATCGTGGAAGTTTTAGTGAGCTACAAGTTTTTTGAAGTCTCTCTATCTCTCTTGAAAGGTAAGTTCTTTTTCATGATATATATATATTTATTTTGTTTTGCGTCTGACACACACACACACACATATTCAGAGGAATCATAAAAATTGACACACACACCTCCTACAACAGTGTGTGCACTGTTCGCGTCTAATATATATATGTACTTGTGGAAGGAAAAAAAAATGTTTAATATTTTTCAACTTTTTTTCCTTCTGTTTCAGTGCGCTTTCCCCTACCACCACCACCACCATCACCACAACCCCCCCCAAAAAATTTCTCTGTATATATATATATATAAATAACAGAGGGAAAAAAATGGAATCGCAACCAGGTCCCTCCGGTCTTTGCGGGAAAGTGGCATGTCGCAACTGTGGAACATTAATTTCTAAACCTAACATTGCTAGGCATTTGAAAAAATGTCGTCTACTGGATCATGATGTCGTAGTCCCGCCGGCAAAGAAATCTCGCATTGATGGGCATGAAGGCGGTGCTTTGAATAAAAGTGCACGCATCATGACCTATAAATCTGGAAGTGAAAAGTGTGACTCGAGCATCTTCCTCGACAAAGTGAAATCGCGGGTAGTTGATCAATTACGTGATTGCCTCGTCAATGTTGCAATTAAAATTCATCTCGTCTTGACCCTGCTGTATGAGAAAGTTGTCTCGTCCGAGTCAAGCACTTTTAGTTTTTACGTAGGGTGCGAATGCTTACACGATGACAATAACGAGGATCTGGAGGAAATTGTGACACGGCTATTCGAGCACTTGGGAGAAAAACAAGAAGACTTTGAAGGTAGAGGAAGTGGGTGGACTCTTTGCGGTGAGAATCACGCGTTAGAACTTCGAGTCTGCAATTTCAAACCATTACGCAGCGCTCAAAAAAACAAGCAAAAAAAAAAGCAAAATGCAGTGTTGAACATACAAAGTAACGATGCGAAGAGTTTCCTGTGGTCTGTCATCGCCGCATTACACCCAGCAAATAATAACCCCCAACGCCTGTCCAATTACAGAGGATATGAGGGAAGATACGAGAATATGATGAGAGGAATTTCCTATCCTGTGCCTCTGAATAAGATCAATCAATTTGAAAAAAACTATAGAGAGAAAAAAGGAGAAGATATCAATATTTCTGTGTTTGGGGTTGACGATTGCGACAATATTCGTGTGTTAAGACCTGCTAGAAGCCAGAATAATGTAATTCGACTCTTGCTTGTAGATGGCCGTTACAGTTTGATAGGGAATTTCTCACGATTAGTAGGAAGACAGATCACCAAGCATCACGATAAGATCGAAATTTGCGATCGATGCTTGAGAATTTTTCGTGAGGGAAAGAAGATGAAAGAACAGCACAAGTGTTTTGGCTCCGTGAATGCAGAACCCGAAGATGTCATGCCGGAACCCGGAACCAAGATGAAATTTCAGAAACACCAGGCTCTTCTCCACCATCCCGCTGTCCTTTATGCCGACTTTGAAAGCTTCCAAGTTCCCATGACGTCTTGCGACCCTGATCCCTCTACCTCAAGCACAATCCAAATTTTTCACCACGAGCCTTGCAGTTTCTCCATCTACGGAGAAAAATTGAATGATGTCATCCTGTATTGCGGACCCGATGCGGCAAAACATTTTGTTAAGAAGATGGCGGAATGCGCGAGAGAACTTGCACCCAGCCTGAAAGGCTCTTACGTTTCTCCACCTGCTCTCACGACGGAACAACAACGGGGACATGACGCGGCAACAAGATGCGCGGAGTGTAACCAGGCTTTCACCGCCGAAAATTACAAGGTCGTCCACCATGACCACCAGAATGGATTATTTCTGAGCACCATCTGTAATTTGTGCAATCTCAAGATTAAGGAGTCGCATTTTGTTGCCGTGTTTCTGCACTACACGGAGAAGTACGATACGCATCTCTTTGTTAAAGAGCTCTACAACATAACTTCTCGAATCAGCATCATTCCGAGAACGAGTGAGAAGTACATCGCGGTGAGAGTGTGGATCCCTCTCCAAGAAGGAGGAAGTGTGGAAGTGCGAATCCTGGACTCTTACAATTTCCTGTCCTCCAGCCTCGCAAGCCTTGCATCTCAACTTGGCGACGAAGATCTTGTGGCCACCAAGCAAAAATGTTTTTCGGGGAGAGATGAGAATTTGAATCTGTTGCGTCGCAAGGGCGTCTACCCCTACGAGTACGTCAACGATTTCGAGAAATTTGACGAGACGGAACTCCCACCCCGGGAGGCATTTTATTCTCATCTCACGGAGGACGTCTGTTCCGAAGAGGACTACGAACACGCTCGTAGTGTATGGACGGCATTCAATTGCCAAACTTTTCGCGATTATCACGATCTCTATCTGAAATTGGACGTGACTCTCCTCATGGATATTTTCGAATCGTTTCGTAAGAGATGCATCGCAATATACAAGTTGGATCCTGCGTATTTCTTCACGACGCCGGGGTTGACTTGGGAATCGATGATGAAATATACCAACGTGGAACTGGGACTCATCGCAGAGAAGGAACAGTATGCTTTCATGGAGAGTGCGATACGCGGTGGCATCGTCCAATGCCCCCGACGCCATGCTCGGGCAAACAATCCTCATACGCCTGGTTACGATGCATCGAAGCCCAACACCTATATTGTCTACTGGGATGTCAACAACCTGTACGGCCACTCCATGTCCCAGTGTCTTCCCATCAGCGACTACGCGTGGATGACCGAAGAGGAACTCTCCTGCGAAGATTTTCTCAACTGGAGCGAAGATAATGAATGGGGCTGTTTCTTGGAAGTCGATCTCGATTATCCCGAAAGGCTTCACGAGAAACATCACGGATTGGCCCTGGCCCCCACCAAAGAGAAGCCACCTGGAGGATCATCGGAGCCAAAACTAATACTAAGTATGGGGAACAAGCGGAATTACATTCTGCACTACCGACTCCTCCAATTTTACATAAGTCACGGCTTGCAGTTGAAGAAAGTTCATAGAGGATTGAAGTTCCGACAGAGCAAATGGCTGGAACCCTACATAGCCGAGAACACGCGCCGCAGAGCGCAATCGACATCGCCTGCAGACAAGGATCTGTACAAACTGTTTAACAACGCCATCTGCGGCAAGACGATGGAAAACGTGCGTAATTACATCGACGCAACGTTGGTCACGGACGAAAAGAAATTTGAGAAGATCGTCGCGTCCCCCTACTTCAAAAACTTCACCATTTTCGACGAGAATCTAGTATTCGTCGAGAAGAACAAGAAGCAAGTGATGCTCAACAAGCCGATTGCCATAGGTGCCACTGTCCTTGAACTATCAAAATTGCACATGTACCAATCGTACTACGATCAGTTTCAACCTTTTTATGGAGATAACATCCAAATATGTTACATTGACACGGATAGCTTCATTTTTCTAATCCAAAACACACCAAACCTCGAACGTGATCTGACTAAGATGAAGTATCTGTTTGATTTTAGCAACTTACCATCAGGCCATCACTTACATTCGGCAGAAAACAAAATGACCATAGGAAAGTTCAAAGATGAAGTTGGTGGGAAGTACATCAGCGAATTTGCGGGGCTTCGTGCCAAAATGTACTGTGTAAAGATTGCAGAAGAAAAAGAGATCAAGAAAGCGAAGGGTGTGGGAAAAATAAGTACCAGCAAATTTAGCATGCAAGACTACAAGGAATGCCTTTTTCATAGTAAAAGGCAACTCAGCGCCGATCATCGCATTACAAGTAAATTGCATGATTTGTACACGACGCGCGTAACCAAAGTAGCATTGGATGCAACAGACAACAAGTTACGTGTTCTCGATTGTAAAATCCACACGAGAGAGTGGGGCCACTGCAATGGAAGCGATAAATGTGACGTGTGTTAACTGTAACCCCATAGCCATGAAGTCCGCTGTGTCTTTTTGCCATTCTTCAAAAAAACAGATGGAGGAAAAGAGGGGCCCTCGGGCGATGAAAAGTTGCAAGCTGTTATTATGTTGTTAAGCCCGCTCCAAAACGAGGCTCATTAAATTCAACTCTTATTTTTCATCGCCCAAGGGCTCCTCTTTTTCTCCATCTGTTTTTTGAAGAATGGCAAATGCACAACGTGTTAAATAACTAACAAGGACAATGAATCTTTTTGGTTTTCGCAAACAAAGCAACATGGACACTGCATCACCAAATTTCAATAACCTCTTACCTTCCGTGTTATCTAAACTCAATGGTCTACTAATTGTACATCTTAATAGTATATGGACGAAAATGAATGACGATGTGGGCAAGATGTTTTATGTTTTTAATAACAGTAGGTGTATAAGGCCGGTTCTGCGCCCGAAAATGGGGCTCGGTGGGGCTCGCAGTGTTGCCAGCTGCTTATTCGAAAAAATCACCAAGGTTTTTGGTCTAACCTAACCTAAAACAGCAAGGGGTTGGCAATCTTGCTTGAGAGTTCACAAACCGGAAGTGGGGCTCGGTGGGGCTCGCAGTGTTGCCAACTTCTTACTCGAAAAAATCACCAAGGTTTTTTTTGGTCTAACCTAACCTAAAGCAAGGAGCTGGCAATCTTGCTTGAGAGTTCTGCAACCGGAAGTGGGGCTTGCAGTGTTGCCAACACCTACTCGAAAAAAAATCACCAAGGTTTTTGTCTTGGTCTAACCTAACCTAAAGCAAGGAGCTGGCAATCTTGCTTGAGGCTTGCGTTACAGCGCATAAAGCAAGGTTGCCAACCTACTGGTACTTTTGCCATAGCCTTTTACAAAAAAGAGAGAGAGGAGAGAGAGAGAGAGGAGAGAGAGAGGGAAGAGTTAAACAACCGACAGCTGCCAACACCCACTCTAACCTAACCTAACCTAACCTAACCTAACCTAACCCAACCTAACCTAACCAGGTCTAACCTAGCCTAAAGCAAGGAGCTGGCAAGTTTACTTAAGACTTGCCTTAGTGCATAAAGCAAAATTGGCAACCTACTGGTATTTTTGCCATAGTTTTTTACAAAAAAGAGAGAGAGAGGGAAGAGTTAAACAACCGACAGGCCACCTACAGCTTTTTTTGTCTAACCTAGCCTAAAGCAAGGGGCTGGCAATTTTGCTTGAGGTTTGCTTTACAGTGCATAAAGCAATTTTTGCCAACCTGCATATACTAAACAAAGAGAGCTGGCACTGCCGTAAAAGAGAAAGATGGATGGATGGGAACACTACACGGGTTCAACGTCATCAAATAAAAATCGCCTTAATGGTTTTCTTGTAAGGCATGATCTCTATTTTCTCGCAGTGTTACCAACTCCTACCTACACTTTTTTTTAGTTGGCAAGGGCTAGAGAGAGAGAAAAACTTATAGCTGGGAACAGTAATGAGCGAATGCGCCATATCGTAATTTTCCAACTCCGTATATCGTGACTTTTGTAAATCTCTCGCGGGGGAACGATGTGTCACACACACACACACACACACACACGCGTGCGCGTGTATTGTGACGCAAGCAAACAGACAAAATAATAATAATTGTTGTTTTTAGGATTCCTGCCCCCCCCCCCCTGGCGTGGTGCCCAACCAAAAACGTAAAGGTTTTCCCGTACGGCCTTCGAACGTAGAATTGATTGACGTGCGGGCGAATCTCTTCTGGAATGTTTTTCAATTCGTACATCTGACCATACATGCTATTCATCATCAATTTAGCCGTGTTCTGTTTGGCGTCTATTTCGAGCAGTTTGCCCGGCGGTAAAGTCTTATTGTTTTTAAATTTTTTGATTTTTTACGCAAGGCCATGATCTTACGGATGTACGTGACATTTAGCGTGTCTCGTGAAAAATACACGTGAAGATCAGCTTCCGTACAGCCGGCTGGATTTGTAACGCCGCGATAAACATTAACTTCCGTACCGGGCAGAATGCCTGTTCCGGCGTGGAATTTGCGCCACTCCCAAGTTCACGTTGAAAGGGGAGAGGCCAGCTGCTATTTTGGCCATGCACATGCCCCCTTAACTTGCCCCGTAGGACATGTTCTGTTCTTTTACGAGAATTAATATAGTTTGTCATAGAACCCTCCAATTCATGACTTAGCAAAAAATCTGTTTGCGGATTTGTCATGTACACCTATATGTGAGAAAAAGTATGAATAGAACCTATGCTCGGAAATCCAAAATGGCGACCAGAAGTGGCGTTATCTTGGAAACGGTAAGACTTAGGAAAAATCTGTTTGCGGATTCGTCACGAACGCCTATACGTGAGAAAAAGTATGAATAGAACCTATGTTCGGAAATCCAAAATGGCGACCGGAAGTGGCGTTATCTTGGAAACGGTAAGACTTAGGAGAAATCTGTTTGGAGATTCATCATGTACACCTATATGTGAGAAAAAGTATGAATAGAACCTATGTTCGGAAATCCAAAATGGCGACCGGAAGTGGCGTTATCTTGGAAACGGTAAGACTTAGGAGAAATCTGTTTGCGGATTCATCACGTACGCCTATATGTGAGAAAAAGTATGAATAGAACCTATGCTTGGAAATCCAAAATGGCGACCGGAAGTGGCGTTATCTTGGAAACGGTAAGACTTAGGAAAATTTTGTTTGCGGATTCATCACGTATGCCTATATGTGAGAAAAAGTATGAATAGAACCTATGCTCGGAAATCCAAAATGGCGACCGGAAGTGGGATTATCTTGGAAACGGTAAGACTTAGGAGAAATCTGTTTGCAGATTCGTCACGTACGCCTATATGTGAGTAAAATATGAATAGAACATATGCTCGGAAATCGAAAATGGCGAGCGGAAGTGGGGTTATTTTGGAAACGGTAAGACTTAGAAAAAATATGTTTGCTGATTCATCATGTACGTCTATACATGAGTAAAAATATGAATAGAACCTATGTTTGGAAATTTGAACGAAGCGAACAGGGAGATCGAATACGACGTGGACGTAGGGGATGGGTTCGTTCATCCGCACAGAGCGGACCTCTACCTTCAATTCGACGTGGTGAAGAAGGAAAGCGGAGACGCGTTTCCCGCAGCAGCAAACTTGATACTCGTGGACAACTTCGTGCCTCACCTGTTCTCGCAGGTGGAGGTGAGGAAACACAACACCGTCATCGACAGAATAGATTATCCAGGCATCACGTCGACGGCAGTGGGAACTTTGAAATTATCCAAAACGGACGCAGCGTACTACCAGGCCGGGGGATTCGAAGCCGGGACCAAAATATCGACGAAAAGTCACACGGTGCTCTTTCCCATGCGTTTGCTTCCGGGATTCTTCTCGGACTACAAGGAGATCATGTGGAAGAGAGGACTGCGCGTTACGTTTCGAAGAGCTGCCAACAACAACGACGCACCGATGCACTGATGCGACGCAGTTCAACAACATACAGTTCGACATGCCAGATTTCATCGTAGTGTTTTTTCAGACTGGGAGGGACAAAAATCAGGAAAAAGATTCCAGCAAGTTTGACGACTGCAAGATCAAGAATGTTTATCTCAAGAACAGTAGAAACGAAGTGTTTCCGCACGAGAATTACAACCTCGACGTGACCAAAAACGATTACCTCAAATTTTACGAAGCGTTCTTGGCTTACAAACGCGTGACCGAGGGAAGCGTGGACATGTACTACACGCCCAGCGAATTCAAAGCACGGAGACCCATGACCGTCATCAACACATCTAAGAGAAAGAAGGTTGTGGTCAACGATCGAACCAACATCAAGATCGTCTGCGAGTTTCATGATGCCTTGCCCGAGGATATCCTATGTAGTGGAATGTGGAGAGAAATCTTGGTGATTTTTTCGAGTAAGATGTTGGCAACACTGCGAGAAAATAAGGCTTATGCCTTACAAGAGCAAACTATTAAGGCGAGCCTCACCGAGCCTCATTTTCGGTCGCAGAATTCTCCATTTGGGTCTACTAATGTTGCCAACTCACTAGGCCGTATCAATATTGCGCGCTCAAGCATGATTTAATTTTATTATATTTTCAGATTCACCACAAAACAAGGTGTTGACAGGCAGTGTGTATATATATTGTAAGAAGATGTTTTATTATCAACCTCTACTTCTTGCAGTACATCCTGGACACAGCGTTGCAGGTTAACAAAGGATTTTTGGTCAGTATATATTTTTTTTCTTAAAACTGTTCGGTTACTCGCTCGTTCCTGGCATCATACACAAAAGTTTTCTCCGCGATGAGGATGACGCTACACAGAGTGTCGGCAGGCAAGGCATCGTGGAACTCGCACACAATCTTGATGTTGGTGCGATCGTTAACAACCACCTGCTTTTTTTTAGATGTGTTGATGAGGAACATGGGTCTGCGAGCTATGAACTCGTTTGGATTGTAGTACACGTCCACGTTACCGGAAGTCACTCGTTTGTAAGCTGTGTACGCCTCGTACAGTTTCAGGTAGTCCTCTTCTGCGATGTTTAGGTTGTAGTTCTCACGTGGGAAAACTTCGTTCCTGCCATTTTTGAGGTAATTGTTCTTAATCTTGCAGTTGTCGAACTGGCTTGAATTTTTCTCCTGATTGTTACCTCTTCCTGTCTGGAAGAGTACGACTGCAAACTCGGGCATGTCGTACCGAATGTTGTTGAATTGCGTGGTTACGTCAAATTCGAAATGATTGCCGGAAGCAGGTTTTTGCACACACTGGTAGCCATAAAACTGAATGGACACTTGAGGATTTTTCAGGATGTCGGCTTTGTACTTGAGAGCATAGTTTGATTCGTATTCTACCACTGGCACGCGCAGCTCCATGGATTTTACAATACACTTGGCAGCGTCGGGTAGTGTGTTGGGAAGCAAGGTAGTCCCGTCCGGGCCCAAAGTGCTGTATCGCATCAGTGCGTCGTTGTCGTTGGCAGCTCTGCGAAAAGTAACACGCAAACCACCCTTCCACATGATCTCCTTGTAGTCCGAGAAGAAACCGGGCAGCAGACGCATGGGAAACAGTACTGTGTGACTTTGAGTTTTGATTTTTGTACCTGCTTCGAATCCCCCTGCCTGGTAGTATGCTGCATCGGTCTTGGAGAGTTTCAGTGTTCCCACGGCAGTCGAGGTAATCCCGGGGTAGTCAACCCTATCGATGACGGTGCCATGCTTTCTAACTTCCACCTGCGAGAATAGGTACGGCACAAAATTATCTACGAGTCTTAGGTTTGCGTTGGCAAGAAATGCTTCGCCGTTGTCTCTCTTCACTACATCAAACTTGACGTACAAATCAGCTCTGTGAGGGTGAATGAATCCATCCCCGACGTCCACATCGTATTCTATCTCTCGATTCGCTTCGTTAAGGTTGGCAAACGTGCGATGGTTGGGAGGGAAGGACTGCAACTCGTAACTTTCGATTTGTTCCATGATGGCTATTTATTATATGTTAATCTCCACGACGGCAGTGGTCGCGGCTCCTGCAAAATCAACCACCCCCCTCTTCTTGTCTGTCACTGCTAATTCTATGTTGTCTATGCGATTACGAGATACAGGAAAGTATATCGGTGGGGAGGGTGTGTAGATAATTGGCTCCATGAATTTAGAGTTTGGTTTGAACGTAGCGATAATACCTGTCTGCTTGTGACTCCCTGGGATGCCGTCAGAGGATTTGGTGATCATATCTTGATCATTTTTTTACAGAGCAGTTCGGGTAGGTTGTTATTTATAACCCCACCCCCAATTTTTTTTGTTTTGTGTTCATGGCGATGGTCGTACCTAATGCGGCGACCCGCTCGCCCAGCGAGACGTCTCTGCTGACGAGTCTCCCGAAAGCTGCGTGCTCTAACTTTCTGTCAGCATCATGACGTACATCGAGATCGGTATTGGTATTGTAGGCAATATTGTGATCCTTGCATGCAGCATCCAGGGGATTCACACCCTTGTCGCCTCTTTTTAGTCGCTGTTCGAGTTTGGTACCGGGGCCGCGGTACTGGTAACCTGGCAAGTGCATCTTGAAGGGTAGCTTGTTGATGTTGTCGTTCACGAGACCTCGACCTTCGGCCACGTTCCAAAATTTCGGAGGTAGGGTGTTGATGATTTTGATGAGGTACCCTATGCTTTTGTCGTCATTCACAATGAAGTTGGCAAGCTTGGAGCTAACCATGTCCACAATTCCTATCTTCTCGTTGCGAAAGTTGCTGTTGCCTGCATTCTCCTCTCCTGCAATAACCAACAACCTGTCTATGAGCTTGCGCACGTCGTCAACCCACACAAACTCTTTGGGCAGGTTGTTGTAGAGTTTGACGCCGCTGCCTGTTTTGACCTGGTTCCATATCGGCTTGATGAGGTTCTTGTATTTTTCGCCGCTGCTAGATTTGACGCGATTCTGCGTAGCGTCGTTGTTTTGGTACAAGGCATCCGTCATGATCAAAATTTCCTTGTAACTTTGGTAATCTTCGTCTGTGTAATCTCTTGGTTGCTTTTTTGGTGATGAGTTCCCACAGTCCAACCGTACCGGGATACCTGTTCCAGCTGTTTTTCTCACCCAAATTGACTTTCACGTTGTCACCCTCGAACGTGACTTTCGATTTTCCGATTTTCCAAACCACGCCCTCGTTGAGTTCCATGGTTGGGTACAATCCGAAAACCTCGTTTTTCTCGAACTAAACTCAACGACCTGTTGATCAATCAATTTTCGGAACGTTGCTCTTCTTGCTGGAACAGTGACGATTTCAAATTCGCGACGATCGACATGACGAGGAAACCCAACGACGGAAAATACAATAACAAAATCAACGACTTTCTAAACGTTGCAACGTTGTGAGACATGACGAGGAAACCCAACGACGGAAAATACAGAAACAAAATTAACGACTTTCTAAACGTTGCAACGTTGTGAGAAACGTTTCTCACAAACCTAAGACTCGTAGATAATTTTGTGCCGTACCTATTCTCGCAGGTGGAAGTTAGAAAGCATGGCACCGTCATCGATAGGGTTGACTACCCCGGGATTACCTCGACTGCCGTGGGAACACTGAAACTCTCCAAGACCGATGCAGCATACTACCAGGCAGGGGGATTCGAAGCAGGTACAAAAATCAAAACTCAAAGTCACACAGTACTGTTTCCCATGCGTCTGCTGCCCGGTTTCTTCTCGGACTACAAGGAGATCATGTGGAAGGGTGGTTTGCGTGTTACTTTTCGCAGAGCTGCCAACGACAACGACGCACTGATGCGATACAGCACTTTGGGCCCGGACGGGACTACCTTGCTTCCCAACACACTACCCGACGCTGCCAAGTGTATTGTAAAATCCATGGAGCTGCGCGTGCCAGTGGTAGAATACGAATCAAACTATGCTCTCAAGTACAAAGCCGACATCCTGAAAAATCCTCAAGTGTCCATTCAGTTTTATGGCTACCAGTGTGTGCAAAAACCTGCTTCCGGCAATCATTTCGAATTTGACGTAACCACGCAATTCAACAACATTCGGTACGACATGCCCGAGTTTGCAGTCGTACTCTTCCAGACAGGAAGAGGTAACAATCAGGAGAAAAATTCAAGCCAGTTCGACAACTGCAAGATTAAAAACATTTACCTCAAAAATGGCAGGAACGAAGTTTTCCCACGTGAGAACTACAACCTAAACATCGCAGAAGAGGACTACCTGAAACTGTACGAGGCGTACACAGCTTACAAACGAGTGACTTCCGGTAACGTGGACGTGTACTACAATCCAAACGAGTTCATAGCTCGCAGACCCATGTTCCTCATCAACACATCTAAAAGAAAGCAGGTGGTTGTTAACGATCGCACCAACATCAAGATTGTGTGCGAGTTCCACGATGCCTTGCCTGCCGACACTCTGTGTAGCGTCATCCTCATCGCGGAGAAAACTTTTGTGTATGATGCCAGGAACGAGCGAGTAACCGAACAGTTTTAAGAAAAAAAATATATACTAACCAAAAATCCTTTGTTAACCTGCAACGCTGTGTCCAGGATGTACTGCAAGAAGTAGAGGTTGATAATAAAACATCTTCTTACAATATATATACGCACTGCCTGTCAACACCTTGTTTTGTGGTGAATCTGAAAATATAATAAAATTAAATCATGCTTGAGCGCGCAATATTGATACGGCCTAGTGAGTTGGCAACATTAGTAGACCCAAATGGAGAATTCTGCGACCGAAAATGAGGCTCGGTGAGGCTCGCCTTAATAGTTTGCTCTTGTAAGGCATAAGCCTTATTTTCTCGCAGTGTTGCCAACATCTTACTCGAAAAAATCACCAAGATTTCTCTCCACGTTCCACTACATAGGATATCCTCGGGCAAGGCATCGTGAAACTCGCAGACGATCTTGATGTTGGTTCGATCGTTGACCACAACCTTCTTTCTCTTAGATGTGTTGATGACGGTCATGGGTCTCCATGCTTTGAATTCGCTGGGCGTGTAGTACATGTCCACGCTTCCCTCGGTCACGCGTTTGTAAGCCAAGAACGCTTCGTAAAATTTGAGGTAATCGTTTTTGGTCACGTCGAGGTTGTAATTCTCGTGCGGAAACACTTCGTTTCTACTGTTCTTCAGATAAACATTCTTGATCTTGCAGTCGTCGAACTTCCTGGAATCTTTTTCCTGATTTTTGTCCCTCCCAGTCTGAAAAAGCACTACGATGAAATCTGGCATGTCGAACTGTATGTTGTTGAACTGCGTCGCATCAGTGCATCGGTGCGTCGTTGTTGTTGGCAGCTCTTCGAAACGTAACGCGCAGTCCTCTCTTCCACATGATCTCCTTGTAGTCCGAGAAGAATCCCGGAAGCAAACGCATAGGAAAGAGCACCGTGTGACTTTTCGTCGATATTTTGGTCCCGGCTTCGAATCCCCCGGCCTGGTAGTACGCTGCGTCCGTTTTGGATAATTTCAAAGTTCCCACTGCCGTCGACGTGATGCCTGGATAATCTATTCTGTCGATGACGGTGTTGTGTTTCCTCACCTCCACCTGCGAGAACAGGTGAGGCACGAAGTTGTCCACGAGTATCAAGTTTGCTGCTGCGGGAAACGCGTCTCCGCTTTCCTTCTTCACCACGTCGAATTGAAGGTAGAGGTCCGCTCTGTGCGGATGAACGAACCCATCCCCTACGTCCACGTCGTATTCGATCTCCCTGTTCGCTTCGTTCAAATTTCCAAACATAGGTTCTATTCATATTTTTACTCATGTATAGACGTACATGATGAATCAGCAAACATATTTTTTCTAAGTCTTACCGTTTCCAAAATAACCCCACTTCCGCTCGCCATTTTCGATTTCCGAGCATAGGTTCTATTCATATTTTACTCACATATAGGCGTACGTGACGAATCTGCAAACAGATTTCTCCTAAGTCTTACCGTTTCCAAGATAATCCCACTTCCGTTTGCCATTTTGGATTTCCGAGCATAGGTTCTATTCATACTTTTTCTCACATATAGGCATACGTGATGAATCCGCAAACAAAATTTTCCTAAGTCTTACCGTTTCCAAGATAACGCCACTTCCGGTCGCCATTTTGGATTTCCAAGCATAGGTTCTATTCATACTTTTTCTCACATATAGGCGTACGTGATGAATCCGCAAACAGATTTCTCCTAAGTCTTACCGTTTCCAAGATAACGCCACTTCCGGTCGCCATTTTGGATTTCCGAACATAGGTTCTATTCATACTTTTTCTCACATATAGGTGTACATGATGAATCTCCAAACAGATTTCTCCTAAGTCTTACCGTTTCCAAGATAACGCCACTTCCGGTCGCCATTTTGGATTTCCGAACATAGGTTCTATTCATACTTTTTCTCACGTATAGGCGTTCGTGACGAATCCGCAAACAGATTTTTCCTAAGTCTTACCGTTTCCAAGATAACGCCACTTCTGGTCGCCATTTTGGATTTCCGAGCATAGGTTCTATTCATACTTTTTCTCACATATAGGTGTACATGACAAATCCGCAAACAGATTTTTTGCTAAGTCATGAATTGGAGGGTTCTATGACAAACTATATTAATTCTCGTAAAAGAACAGAACATGTCCTACGGGGCAAGTTAAGGGGGCATGTGCATGGCCAAAATAGCAGCTGGCCTCTCCCCTTTCAACGTGAACTTGGGAGTGGCGCAAATTCCACGCCGGAACAGGCATTCTGCCCGGTACGGAAGTTAATGTTTATCGCGCCGTTACAAATCCAGCCGGCTGTACGGAAGCTGATCTTCACGTGTATTTTTCACGAGACACGCTAAATGTCACGTACATCCGTAAGATCATGGCCTTGCGTAAAAAATCAAAAAATTTAAAAACAATAAGACTTTACCGCCGGGCAAACTGCTCGAAATAGACGCCAAACAGAACACGGCTAAATTGATGATGAATAGCATGTATGGTCAGATGTACGAATTGAAAAACATTCCAGAAGAGATTCGCCCGCACGTCAATCAATTCTACGTTCGAAGGCCGTACGGGAAAACCTTTACGTTTTTGGTTGGGCACCACGCCAGGGGGGGGGGGGGGGCAGGAATCCTAAAAACAACAATTATTATTATTTTGTCTGTTTGCTTGCGTCACAGTACACGCGCACGCGTGTGTGTGTGTGTGTGTGTGTGTGACACATCGTTCCCCCGAGAGAGATTTACAAAAGTCACGATATACGGAGTTGGAAAATTACGATATGGCACATTCGCTCATTACTGTTCCCAGCTATAAGTTTTTCTCTCTCTCTAGCCCTTGCCAACTAAAAAAAGTGTAGGTAGGAGTTGGTAACACTGCGAGAAAATAGAGATCATGCCTTACAAGAAAAAACCATTAAGGCGATTTTTATTTGATGACGTTGAACCCGTGTAGTGTTCCCATCCATCCATCTTTCTCTTTTACGGCCGTGCCAGCTCTCTTTGTTTAGTATATGCAGGTTGGCAAAAATTGCTTTATGCACTGTAAAGCAAACCTCAAGCAAAATTGCCAGCCCCTTGCTTTAGGCTAGGTTAGACAAAAAAAGCTGTAGGTGGGCTGTCGGTTGTTTAACTCTTCCCTCTCTCTCTCTTTTTTGTAAAAAACTATGGCAAAAATACCAGTAGGTTGCCAATTTTGCTTTATGCACTAAGGCAAGTCTTAAGTAAACTTGCCAGCTCCTTGCTTTAGGCTAGGTTAGACCTGGTTAGGTTAGGTTGGGTTAGGTTAGGTTAGGTTAGGTTAGGTTAGGTTAGAGTGGGTGTTGGCAGCTGTCGGTTGTTTAACTCTTCCCTCTCTCTCTCCTCTCTCTCTCTCTCCTCTCTCTCTTTTTTGTAAAAGGCTATGGCAAAAGTACCAGTAGGTTGGCAACCTTGCTTTATGCGCTGTAACGCAAGCCTCAAGCAAGATTGCCAGCTCCTTGCTTTAGGTTAGGTTAGACCAAGACAAAAACCTTGGTGATTTTTTTTCGAGTAGGTGTTGGCAACACTGCAAGCCCCACTTCCGGTTGCAGAACTCTCAAGCAAGATTGCCAGCTCCTTGCTTTAGGTTAGGTTAGACCAAAAAAAACCTTGGTGATTTTTTCGAGTAAGAAGTTGGCAACACTGCGAGCCCCACCGAGCCCCACTTCCGGTTTGTGAACTCTCAAGCAAGATTGCCAACCCCTTGCTGTTTTAGGTTAGGTTAGACCAAAAACCTTGGTGATTTTTTCGAATAAGCAGCTGGCAACACTGCGAGCCCCACCGAGCCCCATTTTCGGGCGCAGAACCGGCCTTATACACCTACAAACAGATTTTTTGCTAAGTCATGAATTGGAGGGTTCTATGACAAACTATATTAATTCTCGTAAAAGAACAGAACATGTCCTACGGGGCAAGTTAAGGGGGCATGTGCATGGCCAAAATAGCAGCTGGCCTCTCCCCTTTCAACGTGAACTTGGGAGTGGCGCAAATTCCACGCCGGAACAGGCATTCTGCCCGGTACGGAAGTTAATGTTTATCGCGGCGTTACAAATCCAGCCGGCTGTACGGAAGCTGATCTTCACGTGTATTTTTCACGAGACACGCTAAATGTCACGTACATCCGTAAGATCATGGCCTTGCGTAAAAAATCAAAAAATTTAAAAACAATAAGACTTTACCGCCGGGCAAACTGCTCGAAATAGACGCCAAACAGAACACGGCTAAATTGATGATGAATAGCATGTATGGTCAGATGTACGAATTGAAAAACATTCCAGAAGAGATTCGCCCGCACGTCAATCAATTCTACGTTCGAAGGCCGTACGGGAAAACCTTTACGTTTTTGGTTGGGCACCACGCCAGGGGGGGGGGCAGGAATCCTAAAAACAACAATTATTATTATTTTGTCTGTTTGCTTGCGTCACAGTACACGCGCACGCGTGTGTGTGTGTGTGTGTGTGTGTGACACATCGTTCCCCCGAGAGAGATTTACAAAAGTCACGATATACGGAGTTGGAAAATTACGATATGGCGCATTCGCTCATTACTGTTCCCAGCTATAAGTTTTTCTCTCTCTCTAGCCCTTGCCAACTAAAAAAAGTGTAGGTAGGAGTTGGTAACACTGCGAGAAAATAGAGATCATGCCTTACAAGAAAAAACCATTAAGGCGATTTTTATTTGATGACGTTGAACCCGTGTAGTGTTCCCATCCATCCATCTTTCTCTTTTACGGCAGTGCCAGCTCTCTTTGTTTAGTATATGCAGGTTGGCAAAAATTGCTTTATGCACTGTAAAGCAAACCTCAAGCAAAATTGCCAGCCCCTTGCTTTAGGCTAGGTTAGACAAAAAAAGCTGTAGGTGGGCTGTCGGTTGTTTAACTCTTCCCTCTCTCTCTCTTTTTTGTAAAAAACTATGGCAAAAATACCAGTAGGTTGCCAATTTTGCTTTATGCACTAAGGCAAGTCTTAAGTAAACTTGCCAGCTCCTTGCTTTAGGCTAGGTTAGACCTGGTTAGGTTAGGTTGGGTTAGGTTAGGTTAGGTTAGGTTAGGTTAGGTTAGAGTGGGTGTTGGCAGCTGTCGGTTGTTTAACTCTTCCCTCTCTCTCTCCTCTCTCTCTCTCTCCTCTCTCTCTTTTTTGTAAAAGGCTATGGCAAAAGTACCAGTAGGTTGGCAACCTTGCTTTATGCGCTGTAACGCAAGCCTCAAGCAAGATTGCCAGCTCCTTGCTTTAGGTTAGGTTAGACCAAGACAAAAACCTTGGTGATTTTTTTTCGAGTAGGTGTTGGCAACACTGCAAGCCCCACTTCCGGTTGCAGAACTCTAAAGCAAGATTGCCAGCTCCTTTGCTTTAGGTTAGGTTAGACCAAAAAAAACCTTGGTGATTTTTTCGAGTAAGAAGTTGGCAACACTGCGAGCCCCACCGAGCCCCACTTCCGGTTTGTGAACTCTCAAGCAAGATTGCCAACCCCTTGCTGTTTTAGGTTAGGTTAGACCAAAAACCTTGGTGATTTTTTCGAATAAGCAGCTGGCAACACTGCGAGCCCCACCGAGCCCCATTTTCGGGCGCAGAACCGGCCTTATACACCTACTAATAACAATTTACATTTCTACGAAATTCCGATCGACGGGAAACTTCAAATCACCGTGAATCCGGAAAACGCAGGCGAAATCAAAATTTCTACCGGCAAGAACATTTTTCGAATCAAGCACGACAAGATGCTTTCTAACATTACGTACGATGTGTCCGCAGGAGATTATCTTTACATGGAACTCCTCGGAGATTACGACAAACTTATTCCTCTCTTCGTAGAATTACGAATCGTCTATCCTATTATAAATAACCGTTAACCAAAAATGCCTAACGACATTTTCGGCAACACCAAGCGTGTGGACCACGCAGAAGAGATTCTCATGTTGGACATTCGAGTTAAGAAGTTGAGGACCGATTTGATCGCTTTGCAGGAAACCTTAAACAAAAGTTTAGAGTCGGAAATCGCTACGCTCCAAACGCAATGTCTCGACCCTATTCTGAAAATCGATTCCGAACTGAAAACGCTAATAAAAAATTATGTCGACGTACCTTCTTACGACAGCGTTCAAAATATACAGTTGAGCGTGGATTCGCTTCAAAATGATTTGGCCAAATTACAGCAATTTCAATCGAAAAATGAAGATTTGGAAAAATTGAAACTCGAAATCGAAGAACGAACTTCCGCAATAGAAAAGAATTTCTCTGAACTTCAAACCGTGGTGAACGATATAGACGCAGAACGCTTGCATGTCGTCGTTTCCAAATTACAAGAAGAATTCACCAGCACGTTGGAAGAAATTAAATCCAAGTTGCAGACTTTGGAAGATACAATGACGAACCTACCATCGTCGGACGAACTGCAGGTCATCGGTAAAAGCGTCGCGAACATAAAAATTCAATTGGAGGCCTATCAAGATTTCGAACACATTCAAACCACCATCGCTACGCTTCAGGCGTCCTTGGAATTGATCAACGAAGAAATTAAAAATATTCACGCTGAAGCGAGAGCGTTGACGAGCATTCAAGACACGTTAAGCACGGTTCAGCAGAAGATCCAATATTTGGAAAATTTGAACGTCGAATCCAATCTTACTCATTTTCATCACGTACTGGACAACATACAGGGTGACTTGGAATCGTTACGAACGAGCGTGCCTTCAAGCGAAGATTTGGAAAAATTGAAAACGGCGGTGACGGCACTATCCGATTCGAGTGACATCAAAAGTTCGTTGAGCGATCTCGAGAGTAAAGTGGCCAATCTCCCCACCTCCAAAGAATTACACGCTTTGAAAAGGAACATATCACGTATGCTGAAACGACTAGAAACGGAAACAGCGAACGTGGAACAGATTCGAGACGAACTTGCTTCGCTGGTGTCGACGCTGCCCACTCCGCAGAGCGTTGCCGACCTTCACACGCAGTTTACAGAGATGCGAATCATCGTGAACGATCTTACCGAAAAGAGCTCGAAATTGAATCAAATCGAGAACCTTCAGAACATTGTCGTCAACATCAGAGATCAAGTTGGAGTGCTGGAATCAACGCAGGAATAGACGCTGGCCTCTTTCGGTGCCAAGTTGCAAGAACTCAACGAAAGCTACAAGCAGTTGAACGTGGAAGTGAAAATCAAACCGTCATTTTCTACCGTAACGGATACCATAGTCGAGCATTTGGTGCCCGTACAAAACACACTGGGTCAGCTTCACAGCAACCTCGTTAGCGTCGATACTAAATTCGCTAAACTGCATTCTCTGCAAGCCATCGAAATCAACAGCGTTCCCAATCAACAGAGAATCTCCACCTTCGTCGAAGGTAACAAACTGTACATGCTGCATCCTTATCATCCGTACTACAAGTTTCTCCTCGATGGCACGATTCAGATAAACGAATTTTCGTACTGTTCTCACGGCAGAAAAGCTAGCGTTCCCACCATGACTTTGATATCGAATCGTGGTGTCCAGAAAGCAGGAAACATTCCTCTGGCGCGTTGGAACGAAACGCGCAACATATATGAAATACACGAAGACGAAGATCTCACCGTTTTCGACGTGAGTGCCGGCGATAAGCTGATCGTTCAAAACACGAGCGAAGTGCCACCCTCTTTGAATCCCATCACGCTTGTGCTTCTCTTGAAACGTAATCTCTAAGAAAAAATGTCAAGGCAAGCCATCGTCCAAGAATTGCATAAACCTGCACGCCGTAACTACGAACGTTTGGCTGTGGTAACCAAGGGAATCGACGACCTCTGGGAAAGCGACCTCGTCGAAATGAGTAGCGGCAAGTTAAAAAACGTACATAAATTGAACAAGGGCAACAAGTACCTCCTCACCGTCATAGACACATTTTCGAAATTCGCATGGGCTCTACCTTTGAAGGCGAAAACAGGAACGTGCGTCACGGAAGCATTCAAGACAATTTTTCGCGAAAGCGGCGGCAGACAACCTCGGTTTCTGCACACGGACAAAGGGAAGGAATTTTACAACGCCGTATTCCAAAAGTTTATTCGGAAACACAACGTTCAACATTACTCGACCTTCAGTGACGTCAAGGCCAGCATCGTGGAAAGATTCAATCGCACTCTGAAATCGCGCATGTGGTCACGCTTCACGCTTCAGGGAAGCTACAAGTGGGTCACTATTCTTCCGGAACTCGTTAACGACTATAATCACACACGGCACGGAACGATAGGCATGAAGCCAGCTGACGTTACCAAGTCTGACGAGCAATGTTTAATTTCTAGCGTTTACTGTCCAAAGTACACGCCCACGACAAAAAAAGCTAAATACAAAATTGGAGAACAGGTGAGGGTTAGTAAATTGAAGCGAACGTTCGACAGGGGTTTCACACGAAACTGGAGCACTGAACTTTTTACCGTGGTTCGAGTTCTACCCGGGAACCGTCACACGTATATAATAAAGGACAGTGGCGGTGAAATTTTATTGGGGCGCTTCTACGAGGAGGAACTCTCTAAAACTAAATACCCCGACACGTACCTTATCGAAAAAGTTTTGCGCAAGAGAGGCAACAAACTTTTGGTGAAATGGCTGGGACTTCCGGAAACAAGTTGGATCGATTCAAACGAAGTGATTCTATGAGTACGTGGAACGTGGTGAAACGTTTACCTGATTCGGAAAGTCAAACGAAGAAAAAGAACGGCGAGTTGCTCCCCGACAACATCCGCTGTCTGATCGTAGGTCCTTCGGGGTGTGGGAAAACGACACTGCTCGTGGACAATTTTCTCCTCGCACCAAATTGGCTAGATTGGAAGAACAGGCATCTGTACGTGTTCTCGAAAAGTTTGGAGCAATCCAAATACCAGCAACTGATGAAACTGTACGATGGTCTGGACATTGCAACGTTCGCCTCGGAAATAAAACCACTCGACGATTGTCGTGAAAATTCGGTCGTTGTGTTCGACGATGTCATCCTGGAAAATCAAAATGAAATTCGCAACTTTTTCACGCAAGGTCGTCACAAAGGAATGGATTGCTTTTACCTAGCTCAAACGTTTTCCAAAATTCCAAAACAGTTAGTACGCGACAACGCTAATTTCATATGTTTGTTTCGTCAAGATCACACCAACCTCAAGCACGCGTACGATGACTACGTAGGCGGAGACATGAACTACAATCAATTTTTGGAATGCTGCTGCTCTACTTGCTCGAACGGTGACGATTTCGGATTCGCGACGATCGACATGACGAGGAAACCCAACGATGGAAAATAGAGAAACAAAATCAACGACTTTCTAAACGTTGCAACGTTGTGAGAAACGACGTGTATAAATAACGTCATGACGAAACGAAAAATTGAAGACGAAAATCTCAAGCTTCGCGATTACCTCGCGAAACGCTTCAAAGGTTGGATATCCGAGAATCGCGGATTCTACGAAGAGAAGAAACGTCAGGATCAACCTGTGATCGATGCCATCAGCGGTCTAGATAAAGAAATTAAAAGTGTCACGGAACAAAATAAAAATTTGATTAATGAACTCGTACCGCTCGCAGCTAAAAGTTACGCCATACCCACGCCCATTTCAAGCATTCCTTCGACGCCGTTCGAACTGAAGGATGCACCGGCGCGACGTCGAGCCATAGGCAGCACGTCGTCGTCTTCGGATAAAATCGAGTTGGGACCTTTGGCACGAGACTACCTGAGTACAGGGAAATTCGACAAGGATGAAGTGTTCGGATTGTATCCCAGCATGGAAACCAGCGAAGGCGGCGGTGTGGTGTGGAAGATTGGGAAATCGAAGGTGACCTTCGAAGGCAACGACATTAAAGTTAATTTAGGCGACAAGGATAGTTGGACCAGGTATCCGGGTACGGTGGGACTGTGGGAACTCGTCGCCAAAAAGCAGCCGAAAGATTACACCGACGAAGATTACCAAAGTTACAAGGAAATTCTGATCATGACGGATGCCTTGTACCAGAACAACGACGCCTCGCAGAATAGGGTGAAATCGAGCAGCGGCGAGAAGTACAGGAATCTCATCAAACCGATTTGGAACCAGGTCAAAACAGGCAGCGGCGTCAAACGCTACAACACGTTACCCAAAGAATTCGTTTGGGTGGACGACGTGAGGAAACTCGTGGACCGATTGTTGGTGATAGCCGGCGAAGAGAATGCAGGCAACCGTAATTTCTACAACGAGAAGGTTGGCATCGTGGACATGATCAGCACGAAACTTTCCAACTTCATCGTTAACGACGACAAGGGCATAGGTTACCTAATCAAAATCATCAACACACTGCCTCCGAAATTTTGGAACGTGGCCAAAGGAAAGGGACTTGTGAACGACATCATCAACAAGTTACCTTTCGAGATGCATCTACCTGGCTACCAGTACTGCGGACCGGGAACCAAACTCGAGAAAAGATTGGAGAGAGGAGACAAGGGTGTGAATCCGTTGGACGCCGCATGCAAAGATCACGACATCGCTTACAACACCACGCAGACGGATCTGGACGCACGTCACAAAGCAGACAAAAAATTGGAACATGTAGCTTTCGAAAGGTTCGTGAGCAGAGACGCATCGCTGGGTGAACGGGTCGCCGCACTGGGTACCACCATCGCCATGAACACGAAACAAAAATTGGGGTGGGGTATATAAATAACATACAGTAAAAAAAACAACATGGCTTGCATAACTGATTTGCCGCACGAACTACTATCTAAAATATTCAAAAAGGTAGTTAACGGAGATGTTAATAAACTTGTGATCATAGCTAAAACGACGCCGGCATTTCACATGGGATGCGAAATAGTTCTCAAGGACCATCTTCGGGAGATCAGCGGCCTGAGGTGCGGTGATCTCAACATTCTGCTTTTGGCCGCAGGGGAAAAATTAAACAATAGGTTAGATGAATTGCACGAGGCAAGGCAGGGAAGAAGACGGTATACTGATGATTGGTACAAGTCTATGCAGGAGAGGGAAGATATCATTACGCTCATCATTGCGTTTTCGGAAGCACGGACTTTCTTCCTCTAACTAACTAACTCTCTAGCCTTCTTAAACCCGAAGGTTCATGGCTGCAGCAACACAGGCCTTCCATCTGTCCCTATCTTGAGCAAGATCTATATACTCTTTCCCATCCCTACCGATTTCCCTTAGGTCCATCTCAACGTTGTCCCTCCATCTTCGTCTTGGCCTTCCTACAGGTCTCTTACCATCTGGTTTCCCAACAAGAATCCTGTAAACTCCTCTCTCCTCTCCCATTCGTGCCACATGGCCTGCCCACCTAAGTCTTCTTGATTTAATTATTCTAATAATATCTGGACACGAGTACAAATTATGTAGTTCTAAATTATGTAACCTTCTCCACTCACCTGTCTCCTCATCCCTTTTAGGTCCAAATATTTTCCTAAGGATCTTATTTTCAAATACTCTCAATTTATGTTCCTCTTTCAATGTAAGAGACCAAGTCTCACACCCATAAAATACTACAGGCAAAATTACTGTTTTGTATATTTTAACTTTTAGTTTCTTAGATATTAAACGAGAAGACAAAAGTTTATGAAGAGAGAAGTAACATGCATTTCCTGAATTAAGTCTACTTTTTATTTCCTCTTTAATATAATTTTCATTTGTTAATATTACTCCTAAGTATTTGAATTTGGAAACTGGTTCAAACGAGTTGCTATCAATAATTAGATTTTGATTATTACCTAACACTTGGTTTCGGCCTGTAAGCATATATTTAGTTTTCTCTTTGTTAACTTCCAAACCTATCTCTTTAGCAGTTTTGAAAAATATTTTAGCATTATTCTTAATTGTATTTATATCATCCCCCAGTAAGTCTACATCATCTGCATATGCTAACAACTGAGTCACACCATTTAATTTTAGTCCTTCTTTAGTTTCTCTTACCTTCCTTACAGCATATTCTAAGGCAAAATTAAAGAGCAATGGAGATAATGCATCTCCTTGTTTTAACCCATCATGAATTGTAAATTTGTCAGACACATTATTACCCACACGAATTTTACTTTCTGTTTCACTGGTGCATATTTTTATCATACTAACAAGCTTCTTAGGTATTCCAAACTCTACTAATATATTATATAATTTATCTCTTTTGACCGAATCATATGCTTTTTTGAAATCAATGAATAGCTGATGGACATTTTGATTATATTCCCACTTTTTTTCAAGTGTCTGTCTGATGTGAAAAATTTGATCTGTAGTTGATCGGTTACGTTTAAATCCACATTGATAATCACCTATAATTTCATTAGCATATGGGGTTAGTCTTGTTAAAAGAATGTTAGACAATATTTTGTATGTTGTTGAGAGTAGAGAAATTCCACGGTAATTATTGCAGTTCATTTTATCACCTTTTTTAAACACAGGAACAATTATGGATTCTTTCCACTGTTGAGGGATTTCTTCTTTATTCCATATTAAACAAATTAATTTATGAATTTGACATATTAATGAATTTCCACCATATTTAATTAACTCAGCTGGTATTAAATCAATGCCAGGTGCTTTGTTATTCTTTAGCCTTTTAATAGCATCCTTAACTTCAATCAAGTTAGGTTCTGGAACTAAAGGTTCTGCTGTGTAGACTTCATTTACTTCTGATTTATCTACTACATGGACATTTAAAAGGTCATTAAAGTAGTTCTTCCATCTATTTAGAATATCGCTTGGGTCAGCTAGAAAATCACCGTCTTTATCTTTTATCAAGTTTACTTTAGGTTGCCACCCCTTTCTAAACTCATTTACACCTTTATATAGATCTCTGATATTTTTATTTTTGCTGTTTGTTTCAATTTCGTTAATTTTGCTTTTCAAGTAATCTCTTTTTTTACTTCTAAACGTGCGGTTAACTTCTCGCTTTATTCTATTATAATTGCTTAGATTTGTATCATCAGAGTTATTTAACCACCTAAGTCTAGCCTGATTTCTTATTTCTATTAGATTATGACATTCATTATCAAACCATGGCTTACTTTTTCTTGGTTTATGGTATCCTATACTTTCTTTAGCTGCTGATTCTATTGCATTACGTATGTGCTCCCAATTCTTATTTACGTCTGTTTCATTTATATTTTCATCATCATTTAAATCCTGCAAAACATCAAATCTATTTGACAGTTTAATTTGGTAATCTTTCTTAATTCTTTCATCAGCAAACTTTCCTGTATCAAATTTTATAACTTTTAGATTTTGTTGCTTATGATTTATCACTGAGAGTCTTTCTCTTAATTTAGCAATTACTAAATAATGGTCACTGGCACAGTCAGCACCTCTATGTGTACGAACATCAATTATACTAGTATGCCTTCTCTTATCAATGAGAACATGATCTATCTGATTATGAGTTTTACCATCTGGAGAAGACCAGGTATATTTATGGATATTTTTATGTTTAAAAGTGGTACTTTTCACAATTAAATTCTTTGAGGTTGCAAAAGTAATCAATCTTATACCATTATCATTACTTAATTCATGAAGACTTTCTTTACCAATCGTGGGTTTAAATGTCTCTTCTTTGCCAATATGTGCATTACAGTCACCTAACAGAATTTTCATATCATACTGAGAAAATTTATCAAAGACCTGTTCTAACTCTGCATAAAAATCATCTTTAGTATTATCATCTTTATCTTCCGTTGGTGCATGTATGTTTATTAAAATAATTTTACACCACCTACCTTGTAAAACTGCATATGATATCCTATCATTAATAAATTCTACTGTTTTAAGAGCCGAGATAATTCTATTATTTATGAAAAAGCCTGTTCCAAAATTATGATTTTCAGTACCACCATAGAAAAAAGTATAATTTTTAGTTTTACAATTCCCTTCTCCTGGCCACCTAACTTCCTGGACAGCTACTACATCTAATTTATACTTCCCTATCTCATTAACTGTACACTGAAATGCTCCAGGCCGGTAAAGGCTCAGAACATTCCAGGTGCCTAATTTAATATCCTTATTCCTAACGTAGATCTTATCCTTAGTCCAGGGACCTCCCAAAGTAGTCCCCACCCGGAGATCCGAACGGGGGACTATTTTACCTCCGGAATATTTTACCTTGGGAACATCCATGGCCTTATATTTCTGTTTCTTGACATGTCTTTTTACAGTGCAGAGTTGTCAGCTCTACGCCTAACCCCCAATATGAATGGAGGAACTACTACACAAGACAAACACAAACATATTAGACAGCACAATTACTACACAAGACGAACACAAACACATTAGACAGCATAACTACTACACAAGACACACACAAACACATCACAACTATAACACAATATAAACACAAACACACCACAACTACCACACAATATAAACACCACACACACATACATACACATACACACACACATAAATCATTATTAAGACATAACATAATTAACACAAATTATTGGTTGTTAATATAGGTATCTATTAAGATTTCATACGGTTCTCTTTAACGATTATACCTAATCAGAATTTTTGTTTTGCGACACCCTGTATATATATTTTCAATTTCTGCATTGTATAGTAGCTCACAAGTGGTGACACTTTTTAATAGATTTTCTTGTCATGTACTTAAATTATTCTTCTACAAAATCATATGAAAAAAGGTAAACAAATATGCAAAGATAGGTTAGGATTTAGGTGATTCGGGAACCACCTAAGACATTACCCATGTGTGCACCAAATCCTGACACCACTTTGAGTGTCACCAAAATATTTTTTCTGATTAGATTAGATTATATTTGTCTTTAACTGATTTTGATCATTTTGGACAAGATTTATTGAAATTATTGAAATTACTGCTGCAAAACTTAATGTTTCTTGCAAAATCATTTAGCAATTTAAGGTAAGAAATTACTTTTATTTTGTTATCATTCTGTAGGTGTTAAATAAACACATATCTACACTAAATGTGTTCTTTAATTGCAAACTCTTTAACCTCTTGAATCTCAGCCTGTAGATAGAGAGCAGAATCCCATGACCATGACTTTCTTCCTCTAACACACACAAAAATCTTCGATACAAAAATCTCATGAAAAAAGTATATATAAATAACACACATCGTGAAAAAAATAAATTTCTCTCTAACACTCTGAAATTTTTCTTTGATATGACGACTGAAAAAATGAGTGATCTCCAAGCATTAAAACAAATGCTAAATTTGTCAGTCGAGTATGTAAAAATTCAGGAATTGGAAGTCGACAAACCTTACACGATAACTTCCGGTTCAATCGTTTCTACCCAGTATGGTCCCAAGGTATGCCTGTTGCTCAACGCACAATACAGTCTATTTTTACCAGATCGATACGCTAACATGTTATCCGACGAGAAGCTATCTATTTTAATCGAGAACAAAACTCGAATCGTGTACAAGGGGACAAAGGAACTTCTTGGCAAGAAAACGAAGCACGTAATAGAATTTGTGTAACGACTGCGAGGCCTTGAAAATATATAAATAACATACCGTAAAAAAACTACACAAGAAAAAATCTCAGAATATATATATAAATAACATACCGTGAAAATAACACATAGAGCATCAACATGAAGCCCAAGGGTGTCGTGTACCAGATACCATACTCCAATCTAAAAAATCTAGGTGCCCTCGATGGGTTACTCACCAAGAAACAACGCGAGAAGAAACGTTCTTGCTTGTCGAAAGGGCACGGAATGAAATTACTGCTCAGCACACCTCAATTGAAAAGATTGCAGCGTTCGCGGAAACAGCAAAAGATCGGAGGTTTCATATTCAGCATCCCCGCCATCCTGGCGGCATTGGGGGCCGTTGGAAGTTTGGCCGGCGGAAGTGCCGCCATCGCGAAAACCGTCATCGACTCGAAGAAGAACAAGGCCGAGTTGGAAGAACAGAAACGTCACAACCTGGCCATGGAGAAGAAAAAGGGGGAGGGCGTGATGAAAAAGTTTAAAAAAAAGAAACAGAAGCACTCACCAACCGAGACATTGAATCTCTGATCGAACCGTTACAAATCAAACACTTCAGAGGAGTTTTCATGTCCGACTCGTTACCTTCAAGCGTTAAAAGAAGAGAATGCGGAGTAGTCAACTTGGACGGTCAAGAAAATCCAGGCACGCATTGGATATGTTACCACAAAAACGACAATGATAAAGCATTCGTTTTCGATTCTTTCGGAGGTGTTCCACCTACAAATTTAATTCATTATCTGAAAACGAACAAAACCTCTATATACTACAACGACGAACGCATTCAAAATTTCGGAGACGTGAACTGCGGTTATCTCTGCCTCTCCGTGCTCGCGTTTCTCTCTAAAATAAATAACCCTACGATCGAGGATTTCCAGAAAGCATTGTGGAACCTCAAACAGCATCACTAGGATGGGCGTGTTCCATCTCACGAGCGAATCTTCAATCTTGAAACTCACGCTGCACGACGACATCGTCTATCCTAAATCCATGGCTCTGCGTGCATTCTACAGCATGTACCTCATACCTAACGTCACGCAGCACAACAACAAAATTAGCGTCGGAAGCGAACATATCGTCGTCACGCCAGGACAATACAATCTTTCCACTTTGCAATCTCAGTTACCCAAAGGCACGTACCTTTCTCAAAATTCGGTCACGCACAGAGTGGAAATCCTGTCGGCGACGGAGACCGTGGACCTGGGCACCATAGGAGAACTTTTAGGTTTCGAGAACAACACAAAACTCGAAGCTGGCATCAAGCACGTAGCAACCAACATTCCTAAATTTTTGGCCATAGAGACTCTGAACGTACACTGCAACGTGGCGGAAGGTATGATCACGAAATCTTCGGACGGATTAGGAAGTCACAAGCAGACGGGAATCATAGCCACTTTCAAACCAAGTTCCGAATTCATGGAACCGATCATCTACACGCCCTCTTCGCCGATCTATTTTCCAGTATGTCGCAACCGCATAGACGACATAGAGTTGGTGGTGACGAACGAGAAAGCAGACGTGGTGGATTTCGCAGCTGCAACAACTACTGCCATCGTGGAGATCAACCTATAATAAATAACCATACATGTAAAATGGAGCAAATCGAAAGTTACGAATTGCAATCTTTCCCTCCCAACCGTCGCACGTTTGCCAATCTGAACCAAGCGAACAGGGAGATCGAATACGACGTGGACGTAGGCGACGGGTTCATTCATCCTCACAGAGCGGACCTCTACCTTCAATTCGACGTAGTGAAGAAAGAAAGCGGAGACGCGTTTCCCGCAGCAGCAAACTTGATACTCGTGGACAACTTCGTGCCTCACCTGTTCTCGCAGGTGGAGGTGAGGAAACACAACACCGTCATCGACAGAATAGATTATCCAGGCATCACGTCGACGGCAGTGGGAACTTTGAAATTATCCAAAACAGACGCAGCGTACTACCAGGCCGGGGGATTCGAAGCGGGGACCAAAATATCGACGAGAAGTCACACAGTGCTCTTTCCCATTCGTCTGCTGCCTGGTTTCTTCTCCGATTACAAGGAGATCATGTGGAAGGGAGGACTGAGAGTCACGTTTCGAAGAGCGGCCAACGACAACGACGCACTGATGCGATACGCTACTTTGGGTCCGGACGCCACCACGCCGATAGCCAACACTTTACCCGAAGCAGCGAAATGCGTCATCCGGAGCATGGAATTGAGAATGCCGGTGGTGGAATACGAAACGAATTACGCCCTCAAGTACAAAGCGGAGATCTTGAAAAGTCCGCAGGTGCCGATTCACTTTCACGGTTACCAGTGCGTACAGAAGATGGCGTCCGGAAGTCACATGGAATTCGACGTGACGACGCAGTTCAACAACATACAGTTCGATATGCCAGATTTCGTTGTAGTGCTCTTTCAGACCGGGCGCAATAACAATCAGGAAAAAGATTCCAGCAAATTCGACGACTGCAAGATCAAGAACATTTATCTCAAGAACGGCAGGAACGAAGTGTTCCCGCGCGAGAATTACAACCTCGACATGACCAAAAACGATTATCTCAAACTTTACGAAGCGTTTTCGGCTTACAAACGCGTGACCGAGGGAAGTGTGGACATGTACTACACGCCCAGCGAATTCAAAATCCGCAGGCCCATGTTCGTCATCAACACCACAAAAAGAAAGCAGGTGGTGGTCAACGATCGAACCAACATCAAGATCGTCTGCGAGTTCCACGATGCCTTGCCCGAGGACACCCTGTGTAGCGTCATCCTGATTGCAGAGACCTGAAGAACGAGAGGGTCACAGAGCAGTTTTAACAAGTTTTTAACATCTTTTCTTGCACAATAAGAAATTTTTTGTACTAGCACAATCAGTTACAATGGCACAATACGAATTTCACTAGTTCAGATCAGTTACAAATGTCAATTTCATTAGTTATCAGTTACAATATCTTTTTTTGCACTATAGCACGAGACAATCAGAAAATTTGCACAAAAAAATTGTTGTTGTTTTTACACAAGAAAATTAACAATAAAATTTCTTTTTTTTATCGTTTCAGATGCTGTCGAAACATCAAAAACACATACACACACACTAGAAAAAGCATGCAACTTTATTTGTAACACATACACATACATTCTCCATCTTCATCAAGAAAATATTAATAATAAACATAATTATTTTTATCTATATCTCACAATAAAACTCTATATCCAAAAATATCACAACATCAAAATAACACTAGAGTCGTTAGTACACGTTGCATGCATTACGGAGGTCCTCTGTAGGGTTTCATGGAAGTTTGGGGGAAAAAAAAAAACACGTGAAACTCTACAGAGGTGCGGTAATCTATAACCGCAGCCGTTAGAGAACCTTTTTTTACTTTTTGGTTGGGCACCACGCACCCTGGCGAGGTTATAGGGGCCAGGTATCCTAAAAAAAACAACAATTATTATTTTGTTTGTTTGTTTGTGTTACAATACGGAAATAATAAAAGGCATACGCGCACGCGCACACGTGTGTATATGCCACATCCTTCCCCCAAGAGAGAGGTTTACGAAGGTCACGATATATAAATATTTGTTCCCGTTGATTCCAGCACTCCAACTTCATCTCTAATGTTGACGACAATATTCTGAAGGTGGAGAGAATAAGAAGATGAGAGGATGAGAGGATGAGAGGATGAGAAGATGAGAGGATGAGAGGATGAGAGCTCATCTTTCACTCATCACTGCTTTTCTGCGCCCGTGAAACATCGTCAGCGCAATAATGAAGCGCGGAACAGGGAGAGAAAATGATACACGCGCGCGCGTGTGTATGTGTGTGCCACATCGTTCCCGAGAGAGAGGTTTACAAAGGTCACGATCTACAAACATTTGGTCCTTCAAAAATAAGAGAATAAGAAGATGAGAAGATGAGAGCTCATCTTTCACTCATCACTGCTTTTCTGCGCCCTGAAACATCGCCAGCGTAATAAATAAGGCACGGAACGTGGAGAGAAAATGAGTGTATGTGTGTATGTGTGTGTGTGTGTATGTGTGTGTGTGGCACATCGTTCTCGAGAGAGAGGTTTACAAAGGTCACGATCTACAAACATTTTGGAGGATGAGAAGATGAGAAGATGAGAAGATGAGAAGATGAGAAGATGAGAAGATGAGAAGATGAGAGGATGAGAGGATGAGAGCTCATCTTTCACTCATCACTGCTTTTCTGCGCCGTGAAACATCGTCAGCGCAATAAATAAGGCGCGGAACAGGGAGAGAAAGTGAGTTTTTCAACTTTTTGTGGTCGTTTGGTCAAGAAATCAAAGCTGTGCTCAAAGGTACAAATACTATCTACTAATGAGTCTCTCTGTTGCACTATCGATTAACGGTTCTGCCTTGAGATATTCATCCTCAATATTTTTAACGTGATTTGACACTTTTTCCCACGCTGAAAGTGGTAACGTGGCTACAAATTCTGTGCACAAATTAGTAGCTGATTCCACAGTAAACTTCACGTTCTTTTTCGAAATGTATTGTTTCATGTCTGTCCATATCAGTTCTATCGGGTTAAGATCTGGGTGGTATGGCGGTAAACGTACAACAGAATGACCGTATTCTGCTAAGATGGAATCAATTTTGAACATCTTCAAACGGGGTTTGTTAAGTTTCACCAACGAATACAATTCTGATTTGAACATGTGTGCGTCAAAGGGGATGTTGTTTTGAACTAGCCACTGAATCATAGTATCTTTTCGGGAGGAGGAAGAAGGTGCAGGATTTATTTGTACGTTATGGTATGAGGCGTTGTCAACAACAACCACACTGTTTGGTGTCAAATTTGGGATCAACTTCTCTCGTAGCCACTTTTCAAAATTTTGGGCATTCATATCATGGTGGTAATCGCCAGAAGACTTTCCAGATTTGAACGTTAACAGTGCACCTGGAACAAAACCCTCTTCGCCGCCAGCATGGACAACAATTACACGTTGCCCTTTAGACACCGGTGCTTTGACGCCAGCCGCGGTTCCATCCAAGCTTCTTTCTTTGTTGTCGAGCTGTGAAAATGAGTCTCGTCAACGTAAACAATGGGTCGCCCTTGTCGACGAAAGATTTTTATGGCTTTGAGGTAAGATGAACGTAAACTTCTTATTTCGTCCTTTTCTATAAGCAGTTGTCTATTATTTTCTGCTTTTTTCCACTTAAACCCTAGATCACGTATTATCTTGCGCACACACCAGACACTGCCTTCGAACCCTATTCTTTGTTTCAAAACCCTTCGGATACCTTCTAACGTTGGCCTTTCTCCATCCGTAATGTGAAATTCGTGCACAACACGCCTAACAACACACTTATCGAACTCGTCTATATCACTCTTGATTTTTCGGCGAGGTCGTGTTTTATGGGGCGTTTCCGACCCAGCACACGGGTGAGAGAGTTTCTTGTCTCACCTCTTCTAGTTGAATGATCGACCGGCTGAAGAGGAAAGCTTTTAGTTCATTGAACTTTACAGAAAAGACACAAGACAGCAAACCAACACTTATCCTAACTGGATTAAAAACTAAAACGAAATCATACACAAGGCATTTTTAAACAATTTACTAGAACTCTGTAAAATGATTAACTGGATTCTCTTCCAGCGGCAAATTGTTGTTGCCTTGTTTGTTCCTGAAAAGGGAGTTTGGAACAGTTCGGGTTTTATCACAATTTCTACAAATCTAGCATGAAAAAACTCGGCCGTCTGAATGTTATTATTGCATTGAGGACGTTTGAATTACAAGAATACTCAACTCTACAAAAAAAAATGTCAACTTAATCTACAAATAGAGAGATGAAACAGGTTTCGACAAAACATTTCTTTCCCTCTGATCACTCATAAATTGCTTCCATTATTTTTTTATTGTTGTGCATCAAGAATTTTGTTTTAAAATTTTGTTTACATTATATCATATTTGCTTTAACAACGTTATTGTCATAATTTTAACGTGCTTCATGTATGTCACTTCTGACAATTTTGTAACATATGTATCGTATATTTATTTGGTTCATTTTAGTAAGGGTTGAATTATACTTGGTCTACTGTATTTTATTACGACAGGTATGGGAAGGATGGGCAAGTGCAGGTCACCTGTTCCCCTGCCTGATTTAGCGCCGTACGCCACTGGTCAACGGTGATATATGGACATTTAATGATTTTTTTTTTAACGCCGCTGATACATGGACGTCTTCACGATTTTTTCCAGGAAGGGACGAGCATGGCATTTTTCTAAGCGAGGGGGGACTACAACAATGAGGCAGAAACACCCCAAAAAAATAGTATTACTCCCTTTAAAAAAATTATTCAGTTTCACGTTATCATGTTCCTGCAACGCCCTTACAATAATTAACATATATTACTAAGACTGAAATGAAATTATATGCGTGAAATATGTACTTTTTCATTGACTTTCATTTCCGGGTGGCGTGGCCCCGCTTGGCCCCTCCCTTCCGGACGTCCATGCGAATGGAGAAATCATTCCAACCAGTCTCAGTTAATGGAATTATAAGGTGACTAGATTTGTTAAATCAATATACAAGAACAACAAAGAAAAATCCTTAATTGTTAGTTCTATGCATCATAAGCCACGAGAATCATGGAAGATATATACTGTAATAATGAATTGAAGGAAATCATGCCGAGTTTTTATTTTTAGGCTACCTGTTCACGTAGGAATGGAAAGGTGCACAAAAAGAATTACAAAAATGTATGTAAAAGAAAACCAAGTATTTCGATCAAGTTATTTCTATAATTGTAATAAAGAATGACCAATTGTCCTTTCAACTAAGTACAGTATAAGTTTCAATTTGTCTTTTCCGGGTTATTAACTTTGCCTTGCCTTTCATCGTATATTTATCATGATCCTTAATTTTAAACAAATCTTACATAAGTTGGTAAAAAAATAGGACACCGAAACTATAGGAAAAAATATACTGTGATATAGAAACAAACACAAAGGAAACACCAATGACATTAACGCGGGTCAAACCAAAACCATTTGTCGTTGAGAGCTGAACTCACATCCACGAACTCGCAGAAAAATTCCCATGGAATTCGCTATTCGTCTGATATTGAATACCCAATGATGCTTTCTGTTATGTAATAGACACTTATGAAGTGAATACATTACGAGGGCCACTATTTATATTTTGAGCCTTAGCAACACTGATTGAAGTTAGGCCCGATTTGATGTTTGCACGGAATCGTCTGGCATTATTGACCATAACGTACTTCAAATGTTTTTTCAATAGCTTGATTTGTGTTGTTTATGTTGCCTTGGAAATTACGCGACAACAATAAAATGGAATTAACTCGAGAACATTTTCTTGCGATGATTTTTTACGATTTTCGACGTGGATTATCAAGACAAGAGTGCATCGATCAACTTACTTCCACATTTGGCGATGAAGCCGTATCCTTTGCCATTGTGAAACGCTGGTATAACGAATTTAATCATGGCCGCCATTCGCTCACCGACGAGATTCGCGAAGGTCGTCCAAAATCAGTTGTTGTTCAAGAAAACATTGATGCTGTGCAAAACCTAATACTGCAAGATCGTCATGTGACATACTGTGAGATTGAGGCAACCATAGGCATTAGTTCCACCAGCATATATAAAATATTACATGATCATTTAGTTGTGAGAAAGGTATGTTCTCGTTGGATCCCACACAATTTGACAAAAACTCAAAAAGACGCTCGCGTCAATTGGTGCAAACATATGTTCAATAAATACAATCGTGGTGCTTCAAAAAACGTATATAAGATTGTAACAGGTGACGAATCATAGATATATGCATATGAGCCGGAACGTAAACAGTAGTCGACTGTATGGGTGTTTCAAGATGAACCCAATCCAACAAAAGTTGTTCGCGCTCGAAGCACATCGAAACAAATGGTCGCCTGTTTTTTTTTTTTGGGAAAACTGGTCATGTGGCAACTGTGCCTTTAGAGGAACGTAGAACGGTCAACTCTGAATGGTACACAACAATTTGTTTGCCAGAGGTATTCAGTCAAATACGGAAAACAAACAAACGCCGTCAGATCATTCTTCATCAAGACAATGCCAGCTGTCACACATCTCGTCTAACGACCGACTTTATGAACAGTCAAAAAATCGAATTGATGGGTCATCCGCCGTACAGTCCTGATTTGGCACCCGATGACTTCTTCTTGTTTCCGAATGTCAAGAATAAATTGGGTGGGCAACGATTTTCGTCGGCGTTCGTCGATTTTCGTTGATGCGTTCAAAAACCATATTATGTAGGTGTCTCAAGAAGATTGGAAAAACTGCTTTTGTTAGGCTCAAGATATAAATAGTGACCCTCGTATTAGTCCTACTTTGCCAGATTTCAGAAAACACACACACTCACATACTTAAAAGATATGAATAAGAGATTGGTCATTTGGAAATGAATTTTCAAGTTTTATTTTTATGCTCTAGTGAATAGATGTAAAGTAAAGTGAAGTATCTTATTGTTAAACAGAATTACAAATTTATATTTACTCAAGGATTAATTTATCACAATTAATTGCAATTATACATTCAACATAGGTTGAAACAATGCCTTTTGTTATGGACTTTTGGTGAATTTAAGACTCAACAATACGCTATCGAAAATAAACCTACAGTTTAAACCCTACCACTATGTCCCTACACCGGGTATCGATCCCAGTGCCCCTTCATTACAAGGCGACGTTGTTAGCACTATGTTATCGGGGCACAGCGCGCTACATCATGTTTTTTTTGTTTTTTTTTTGTCAGTACACATTCATCAATTATGTCAGTATCATTGTCGTTGAAACGTTTCAGTAAACGTTCTTATACGTTCTTAAACGTTTCAACGTTTATATAAGAAACGATAAAACGTACTGTGATACTTATCTTCACGATTAGTCAAACGTATCATTCATTCGCTCTTCATATTTTCCATCCTTAAATTCTGATAATTATGTATTTTATCTAACAACAGATTAAATTATATACCAAACATTATCGAGAAGCAATTCTCAAAACATTATACTAAGATATTAACATTATAATAAGTGTCCTTCCATAGCCATTTCAGTCTTCAAACTGCTTCCAACAGCTTCCGTACGTTGATTCGCGATTAGTCAAACATGTCAAATGTAACTGCTATTAGTAAACGTACGAGGAAAAATAAGTTTTTTAGAAATTCTCTTCTCAATAAGAATACTATATTACTACCTTTATTATATTAAATATTAATTAATTAATTAATTCTCTAGCACTCTTGATTCTGAAAATTCGTAGTTACAGTTCAATTTGTACTTATCCTGAGCAAAATTTATATATATTCTATTCCAATCTTTACAGATTTCTTTTAGATTCATCTCCATGTTCGTTTTGGTCCTTTACCATCAGGTTTCCCAACAAGATTCCTGTAAAAATCTCCTTTATTCCTTTCTCATTCGTGCCGGTTTAAAAAAAAACATAGAGAGTTAGTTAGTTAGTTGTTTCCCACTGTACTATTTCAATTTTTGAATAATCACATGTTAGTTATGAATGCATCGTTGACATCCTGTCTGATCATATATGTGTTTGGGTTGAGGCTCCGTATCTACCTGCAACATTATTTTCTTTCTTTTTTTTTCTTGTTATCTACTTTCTATATTTAACATTAGAAACAACACATTCCCATTAACAATATTTCATGTTATGCAAAACATTTAAGTTTTATACACCATCAGAGGTGTGATTGCAACAAACGTTACCACTACGTCATCCGACAAAAAAGTTAGAATCGGTATTGTTATATTTTATTGCTCAGGTCATTTCATTTTTTTAATATGTATAGCTATAGTGAATATACTAACTTAAGCCCTCAGACTCGTAAACCAACAAATATACACACCTCTGTTAACTGCCTTGTATTTTGGGGAGAGGGGGACAATTGTACCTGTTGGTGCAATACACTTTGAAGTTTTTTGTTTTCTAAGTGCCACACATCAATTTCATCATAATTATCATTATTCATCCTCATCGTTGCCATTAGCCTCTCCTTTTTTACAAATTTTTTCGTACTGATATCGCCTTAGCAGATTAACAGAAATCGTCTAAAATTTGAACTCGTGACACCTCCCAATACCATTGCAAGCTTACTTGTGATTGTCCCCCTCAATTATTCAAAATACCTCACTTTCATATTCAAATACACACAAGTAAAAAAGTTCATATCACATTAGTGATTTTAAATTTTATTCTTGGGGCCACTTTCTAACATTGTTGCCTGATATTAAAATAAGCGAAAACACTCTGCTATGCTTAATAAAAAACAACATCTATTCATTGCCAGATTGTACAACTGTATAAGTCAAGGTTCATAAGCCTCATCCATCTCATTCTAGGGACTGCATATTTTGTATACAGTTTTTGTAGTGGAATCAAAACACAGGTTGTTAAGAATATCGTCAGTAAATATGAGAATTTTTGCTGTGAAATTTCCATGCTGTTTAACCTAATAGAATTCGAATCTCTGAGAGAGCCAAGTACTAAGCTTTAGCATTCCATATTAGCAAAACCTTTATACGTACGTATTTATAACCTCAATTTACTAATCAAAAAATCCCCCCTAACCAACCAATTAGCACATTTATATGACCTTCTATAGAGGAAGAGGACATGACATTTCCGAGCCGGTATTATTAATGTGACATTCTTAACAGGTTAATGCATCAATCTTTAAGCAAACACTTAGGAATGTTTGAAATTCAAACAATTCTTGTGACAAAAAACAAATAATTAGGAAATTCTTTTTAACCAAACAATCAACACAAATCTCTCTTTTTTATAGAGAAAAAAGGAAGAGCATAACATTCCTGAGACAGTAATAGTGAACACTGTCGTTTGAAATTAGAAGAAGATTAATCACACGAGCATCATCATCGTCGACATCGCTTATCCTGACGGGATGCACGACATGTTTATCCAACGTATAGGAATACACGTTGATGATTAAGCGTTTTCCTTCTGCATCTCGTGCTCGTGTTTCGAATTTTGATGTATCAGAAATAGTCACCGGGTATTCGATGCCAGACATTACACTTTCAAAACTCGGACTCGTATTGTTTGTAATATCCAACCCACTGTGGATTATTTTTGCAATAAACAGGATGCAGTGCAGCCAATATACACCAAAAAAAACAAACACTTGTTATCGCTGTTCTGTATATTTAACACAGCCCTCTTGTGTTGAATGTTCGGTGGAAGAGGCATAAGCTAAGTACGTGTTGCTAGAAGGCCTTCGTCGTTGCAAGTCATCCATAACCCATTCACTAAGAAATAAGAAAAAAAATATTGACGTACTGAAAAAAAAAAGTTGACTTGTTCACCGAGTTCACAGATGTTTACTCATTGATGACTCCGTCGTTGTCGTCTATCAAAAAACCTAAGTACGTTGGAAACAGTGAGAGAGTTATCGAAAAATCTCCCCCCTTGTCGATTTTTTTTTGGTGACTGTAGGTCCAGTTTCGATTAGCCTTACTGTGCATAAAATAAACATAAAAAAACAAATCCAAACCAGAGTATCAACAAATTAAAAAAAAAAAAATTTCCCCCTGTATACTTGTATAATTTAAAACACCAAGTTCGATACCCGGCGGATCCCACTGTAGGTCCAGTTTCGATTAACATTACTGTGCATAAAGTAGACTTAAAACAACAAATCCAACCCAGAGTACACGCGTCAATACCATCCACTATGAGTAAACTAACATGATCATGATCATCGTCCCCTTCCCCTCCCTCCGATTGTTACCTCGCTTTTATGTTATTCGCAATAAAAAATAGTTTTTTTCAAGCGCACGTTATGTATGCTCATATTTTTTTGTTTAGCGTAAATTTCGATGTTTAATCAAAACACCACTTCCTGTTCACTAACGCAACTCGCAATTATTACACACACATGCAAAAAAAAATAACAAAAAAAAAAAAAACTTACCTACAAAAAGCTGCTAGCAATTTAACACACACAAAACAGTTGTATAATCGCGTGCAGTTGCAAGAAAAAAACATTACTCTTCTTTACAGAAGCTTCCACAGAAAACGAAAATCACCCCCCTCCCCTCCCTCTCCCTCCTCCTCCTCCTCTGCTGTATGACAAATAGCACAAACATAAAAATCAAGATTTTGGAGAGCAAAACATAAAATTTGCATGCATCTGATGTCGAACTAGGAACTTTTATCTTTCGGGGAGTCAACATTATTTTTTTACTCAGTCGTCATATAACATGAACACACGCAAACATTCACATGTGCTTTTTATTATTTTGTGTTCGGTAAGTACAAGTATATTCTTACATAAATTATTGTTTAATTTAATAAATTGTAAAACTCGGAGCCTGCTATACTAATACTCCTTCTGTCTATTGAAAGCGAATGTTGCGTGCATACGGAAATAACACAGAAAAAAAAGCGGATGGAAGCAATTTAAAATCAGTGGAGCAAGGTTAGTATTACGAGAGCGTAAAAACATGTGCTTTCATTCAACTTCGAAAAATAAGAATAAATGTGTGCATACAGAACACATATGCTTTCTTTTCACAGTTGTAAAATCATATAAATTGTACATGAAGTAAGTTGCGGGAAGGCTCTCTCTTTTATGTCTGTGTATATGTTGTACAATTAGGTACAAGTATTGTACAATTAGGTACAAATTGTTGTACAATTATTTCCCCCCAGTTGCCCAGTTGGAGTTGGGGGCACAACACTGGTACTATTTGTAATCACAGTGCTTACTCATGTATTTTGTTTAATATTTTATTTCAAATTCACTGTCAGAAACTAGTGTTGCCAGTTCCTGGATGTAGGTTTACCTACTCTGTTGGTTGTCACTGTCAAGCTTCCAGTATTCGTACAGCATAAAAAGCTATAACCCCCCTCTCAAAATATATACATTGTATACGCCAAGATGCTCAATAGCCTAGCAACACATCATGAAAAAACATGCCAAGAGGACCCAGTGGGTTTATAAGTCAGTGCTGCCAACTCCTATTTGTAGGTTAGCTTAACCTGTGAAAAATCATATAGTAGAATTTTTGTAGAGTGGGTACGCAACACCGACGAGCCTCAAATGATAATTCAAGACTCGTCGGTGTTGCCAATTTCTATTTGTAGGTTAGCTTAGCCAGTAAAAGATCACATAGTGGAATTTTCTTCGGATGGGTTGGTAAAACCCAAGCCTCAAACAAAACATCCAATAGAGTTGACAGATGTAAAAAGAGGACAATAGGTACCCCTCATAAAAGGCTACAGTAAAAACCCACAGTGTCGCCAACACTAGGCCCCCAACAGTATTGCCAGACATAAAAAATACATGGACCCCTCAGACCCTTTGATGAAAATTTACAGTGAAAAACCCAGTAGGTTAACAACACTGTCAAAAAATCTACGGTAGTGTTGCCAGATGTAAACAGAGGGCAATAGACCCCCCTCATAAAAGGCTACAGTAAAAACCCACAGTGTTGCCAACTCTGTGCCCCTCAAAATATACATCATAAAAGGCTACGACGAGCCTCAAATGATGATTCGAGCCTCAGTGAAAAAAAAACCCAGTAGGTTTAACAACACTGTCAAAAAATCTACGGTAGTGTTGCCAGATGTAAACAGAGGGCAATAGACCCCCCTCATAAAAGGCTACAGTAAAAACCCACAGTGTCGCCAACACTAGGCCCCCAACAGTGTTGCCAGACATAAAAAATACATGGACCCCTCAGGTCCTTTAATAAAAATTTACAGTGAAAAAAACCCAGTAGGTTAACAACACTGTCAAAAAATCTACGGTAGTGTTGCCAGATGTAAACAGAGGGCAATAGACCCCCCCCTCATAAAAGGCTACAGTAAAAACCCACAGTGTTGCCAACTCTGTGCCCTCAAAATATACATCATAAAAGGCTACGACGAGCCTCAAATGATGATTCGAGCCTCAGTGAAAAAAAACCAGTAGGTTAACAACACTGTCAAACTACGGCAGTGTTACCAGATGTAAACAGAGGGCAATAGACCCCCCTCATAAAAGGCTACAGTAAAAACCCACAGTGTTGCCAACTCTACCCCTCAAAATATACATCATAAAAGGCTACGACGAGCCTCAAATGATGATTCGAGCCTCAAATGATTATTCAGTACCCGGCAACACTGCGAGAAAAAGGTTGCCAGCTCCTTGCTTTAGGTTAGGTTAGACCAAAACCCTTGGTGATTTTTTCGGGTAAGGAGTTGGCAACACTGCGCCATCAAGTGGAGATCATGCCTTACGAGAGAAATCCATTAAGGCTACGACGAGCCTCAAATGATGATTCGAGCCTCAAATGATTATTCAGTACCGGGCCACTAGGTCTACTACTATTATCTATATACTTTGTGAAAGTTACTTGTTAGTCTGTGTACTATCACCGGTACCTGTGTCCACTGTCGTATTTACTGCTGGTTTCCTTGCCTTATTTCGTTTTGGGTGAGATCGCTTCGACGCGATATCGACGTACTGCGTTTCTTCTGGCGATGCTCAAAGGTATCTTGGCGATGGCGCTGAAGTTGCCATTCCGCTTCCTTAGCCTGTGAGGACTTCAAAGTTCCGGCATCTATGGACATAGGCATCTCACTGTTCGCACCTTCCATCTTCAATGTAGCATCCATCATCTCGGGGGTGGATATCCCCTGATCTGGCTCCGGCGTGCCGTCGGACGAATCGACCGACGTGTCGTCATGCTGCTCGAGATCCATGTACACTGGTTCCAATATTGGGGTGTCTTCTGCATTCTGGTTCTGGTCTGTCGGCTTCTCCATTATCACCTCCATTTCACCTGCGTCGACGTCCGCACTCAGGGGCTCAACTTAGCTGTTCTGTCTGTTGTTGGGGGGAGTTCGAGGTCAAAGCGTGATCCAAATTATTGGTGTCGGTCTCCGTGTGCTGCGCAGATAGGTTCGTAAAGGTTGCCGGCATCACTGGTTCAGTGCCATCGATCTGATTGGGCCCAAATCTGACGACATTGGCATACAGGGTGGCGTTCTTCACAGGCCCAGCAGGACGTCGTTGGGGGCACTTCCCAGCCACGTGCCCCCCAAATCGCAGATAGCACAGGTGCGTTCCTGACCAAGATACGTCACCCAAAACCGTTGTCCACATATTGTAACATATGAGGGAATCGGGTGATGTAATGGCATTTTCAGGATTTTTCGTCCTATTAGAACTTTATAAATATTCTCCCGTGTACACTTCGTCCAGAATTTTGTCGATAATTTTGCCATATTGGCTCAAAACTGAACGTATGTCGTCATCTTTGAGTTCCTCGGGTACAACGTGTATCCGGACCGTCACATAATCCATATCTGCCTACGTCATGTCAACACTATATTCATCGGTATCGTCGTGATATTTAACACAGCCATTTGAGTTCTGTATCAAACGTTCACCAAGCACTCGTGAAGTTAATTTCAGGAACACACACTTATGAAACAAATCAATTTCTATACGCACTACTTGTTCTGGCGTTAGATGCAACGTGTCGTTAATCCAACGATGTAAGTGTAAGGTCGAAGGTTCTGTTGCAACATTTCGAAAGTTTAATTTCAGGGTATTAATTCACCGAAGCACCATTCTACTAACTGGTTCTATTGAACAGGACACAAAAGTTGCCACGCGAATGGAGAGTAGCCGCTTATGCAGGAGCATCGCGCACGACGTCTGCTCACTCACGCGTTCCATGCGAGACTTCGACTGAGCTACCGCGGCTAAAGATCTAGGAAAGCTGAAATACCGCACTGCTGATAAAGTGATAAAACTTATGAACATTGCAGTAGATATGTACTTTCCAACTCTCTCCACCGTGAGTCTCGATTGAATTATGTCACCCTTTGATTTTGCAGTGAGAAGGAAATAGATTTCACAGCTTGCGAACGAGATGAATTCATTGATCTCTGCGCTGATTCCACACTCAAAGTAAAGATCACCAAGAGTGAAGTATCTGTGGACTGTCAGAGGAGTATCCTAACTAGTGAAGACAACAATGGACGTACTTTTGCCCTTTCAACTTCATATTTTCTCACTGCTATGGCGACAATAAAATCTAAAACAAGAAATAGACCGATGACCTTGCTGCGTTAGAGTGCTGCATCGAGCCTTTTTTACTCGATCGTCTAATAGTTCGCACGGATTAAGCTAGATGGCTTACCGAATCGACAGATTCTTCGCTCGAGCGAATAACGCTCGAACAGGCAAACGATCGTTATACGCTCCAAGCCCAGTAGTTCACGAACAACCGTAATTTGTCTGGACCTTCAAATATGCTTCGTAAAGTGAAAGACGCAGGGAACATAGTCATCATCTCCATGTTAAAATGTAATTTAGTCCATGTTACCAATACATAGCAATATATGAAAATGAATAGATGATTATGGGCTGAAACTTCCAGCACCAATTTTACATATGTACGATTATTGTCACATTGAACTGATATTTGATGTTTTATATATTCGAGCGAATCACGCTCGAGCGTGGGAGATTCGATCGAGTTTGAGCGAGTGAAAGTGATCCAATGCAGTAATGCGTGTTTCGTTGTCAACTGTAAGGCCTGATATCAAACATTTGAGCTCTAAGCACCAGTCTCAAGTCTCACATTAATAAAAACTGTGTTCCATTCTGATGTTTGTTCCTTATGTTATATTTCAACAAATTAATAATATTCGTTCTGGAGTAGGTATTTATTTGATAATAGGTTTAACTTCCTCCTGATAACATATTCCACTTAAATTTAAGATTAAAAATTGAAAATTATTCAAACAAGGGTGCCGTGAACGTATAAAAATGTTGGGAATCCATGCTCGCAAGCAATTCATTCTTTTTAACAGATGACCATCTAAATTGACATTAATTGTCATCAAATTTTAACAAATCTGATATAACACCATTAAGCCTTGTTTCCATGATATGAAAAACTAAATATGATGACCAAGGCAGTAATTTACTTGTACAAGTACAAGTACATTTGTACTTGATACAGAGTCTGAAGAAGACCTTGCTAGAAAGTTGAAACGTTACGTTTAGTTTATGTTTTTAATAAAATAAATTACTGCCTTGGTCAGCATATTTAATTTTTCAAATCTGATATGTTTAAATATGATAATATAGAGGCAAAATAGTATAATGTTAACACTTATCATTGGAAAAATTACGTCCGGGGGAAAACAAATCGGCTCTGGGGAACATATGTCGTTAAAACACAGGAAAAGCATTCTTAAGGAAATGTGTTTCCTACAAAAGATAATAAACGGGCATTTGTAGACTCTGTCTCTGTGATCTGTGGAACAAGGCCGCGCTTAGCGGAAGAGAAGGGGGGAAAGCAGTGCGCGCTGCTGGAAACGGCTGGTAGCTACCACTCGCTTTCCCTCTCACGAGTTCATTGATCGAGCTCTGTCGAGTCCCTACCACCTCGCTATTTGCCAAAAGTGGCAGAAAAGCGAAGGGAAATAAACCAAATCAAAAGAATCGTGTCGGTACTTGGGCAGAGATTTGTTTTCTTTCGTTCGCTCCAGATTCCCTGATCAAAGTTTGCCCTGTTGAGAGATAGACCCGTGCCACAAGGGCCTTGTAAGCAAGGGTCACGGGTTCGATACCCGATGGAGGCACATATAGTGGTCCGGATCCCACTTCAAACTGTAGGTCCAGTCTCGATTAGCCTATCTGCGAACAAAGTGCGCTTAGAGCAAGAACTCAAAAATACCACAAGGTTGAAAGTTGAAGGAACTGAAACTAGATGGCACTAGTTGCAGGGTACGTGCAAAAACAGCAAATCCGCCGTGGCCTTAAATGTATTCCTTTTGCACTGAGCACATCAATTGTGTTGAAAAATAAATTCAATACTTAAACAATTGATTTTAAATATGCCAACAATTAAAATAACACACTTTACTTACCTATTGTAGCTGGTGATACATCAGCTATATACCACTGTAATGCCCAGAAATAAATGATCCTTTCAACCAACAATCTTTCTGTTTCGTAGTCCAGTGTGACGTTCACTCCCTCAAACATAGCATCCAGGTACTTCTTCCAATCAATCTACAACGAGGTTAGAGATGTTCAAAATTACTATGTATTCATTTTGATATAGAATAAGTTGAGTCATTTTCCACCAAATGCTTGCGCACCCCCTAATTTTCTTCCGCACCCCCTATTCAAAACCTATGTTGAAAACATTAACTCTTACGGTGTCATATGTCGTAGTCACATTGAGCGCCCGAAGGTTAGGTATTGTAGTGAGACCGCTGTTATTGTACACAACAGCCAAGCATTGAAAGAAAAGCCGAAAGTATTTTACTGTACTGTCGGTAGCCTCTATAAAGATCAGGGGCCGTTGTCTTTTCTTTCGTCAGTATTGTTGTTAAGAATTGTTTCTTCTTTTGTTTTGAGTGGCTTGTTTATGTTTTTCGACATTTGCCTATATACAGCTCGCTTAGTTTTTTTTGGCATTGTTGTTAAACGGTTTTATTGTCCATCTACTTGTTCCTCTTTTCTCCAAGTCTCACTTTTTGAGTGGTTTACGGGGATAATAACGTCTTTTATACAATTACTTCTGCTCATACTACTAATAAACTACTATTAATGCTAATAATAATGCCATTATTATTATTATTATTATTATTATTATTATTGCCACGTTTATCCTGATACTTGCCCCACCTCCCCTCCCTCCCAGGCAAAAATTCATGGTTGCGCCTCTGCTAAAACATGATGCATATTTCACGCTTTCTTTATTTTCAACATCGCATGATTAATCCTGGCGCCGCCACTGGCACTGACCAAGAATTAGCAGCAATAGCCTACGTTATAATGATACAATATTGTGCATTCTGGGTAATGTACGACGAATACAAGTGCATATTTGACAGCTATGATGCATATAACTTTCCCTAGTATCTCATTGGAGACCCAGTAGATGTCACTAGGGATCCCAGTGATAGTGCTCCTAGAGTACTGAGTTGCACACACCAGGTAACCTTGCCATAAGAACAACCAGTACCGATCTCTCATACCCAGTGTGCGAATGAAGCTTTTTACTGTTGGGGAAGATGCCCACTCGGTGGCGAATTTGTAATTTCATTGCGGGGGGAGTTTCTTCTGGGTATGAAAATTTGTATATGGTACCAGTCAGGTCCGGATTAAGGTGGGTGCTATTGATGCTGCAGCATTAGGCCCATTCCTGAAATCCAGATGAAAACAGACGAGAATTTTCCGAAACCTGAACAGTTTTCTTTTGCTATATTAATCTGAAAATAAATCCTAGAATGAAATTTGGAGCCCCAATTTCGGACGCCTAGACACAGCGTTACTTATTATACAGTTACTATTATTCTTTGCGCTGTGACGTAACTATAACGTCGTTGTGTTTTTTTGTTCACCGAAGATTTCAAGCATCAGGCCCAATTTCGTCTTAATCCGGCCCTGATACCAGTTACGGAAGTAAATGATTCCTTTGCAGTTGTGAGTTCTATTGAACAGCGGTTCTGACCTAGGACATTAAACCTCATGATAACATTTACATGTAATTCAGAAACAGTACATTTCCGTTGACGGAGGGCGCTACTGCCAAATAACCTACTTTCTAATAGCTCAACACAAAAATATTATATTTATTACACACATTATCGCCCTTTGCAATATACAGTAAAACCTAGTTATTCCGGATCCCGATTAGCCGGACTTCGTTTAATCTGGACAGGCAAACGGAACAAAATAGTAGAGTGCAAGGTTTTAAATGGCAGTCAACCACTGATGAAATTCTGTTTCCCGCAGACTTTGTACTGTACTGTATAGTGTATTTAGGGCCATGCCCTTTAAATACACCATAATAAACGTGTTTTGTTGCTATAAACGGAGTTTTGATGCACTTCTACTGTTCTTTTAGGTTATTTCAGTTAATCCGGACTTTCGTTAAACCGGTCAACTTATGCCCCCCCCCATTAGTCCGGATTAACGAGGTTTTACTGTAATTAAAACTAATGTAAACGTATTCTACTACATTGTGGTACTAGTTCGCTTTATTTGTGCTCTTGTAAACTTTTTTAAGGGGATGGAAAATGTTTAAAAAGAGTGTGAAATGATGGAATAGGATAAAGTTTGGTTTCAGGAAATCACGCTGGCTGTAGTCCGAGTGTCGCACACGTGACAATGGAATGCCCCCTCCCCCACACACGTATATATAGTGTGTGTTTTTGTGTGTTAAGTGTGGAGGTTGAATTTTGTACCCCCGAAATGAAAAACGTTCCTGCGCCACTGATTCTACTTCAGGTTTTCCTAGTTTATTTAAAAATGGTGCCGGCCCCCGTGAAGGAGTGGCTAGCACATCGCAACCAGGGGTACCGGGTTCGAATCCTGGCCTGGGCATGGATGTTTGTGAGCGTCCGTTCATCTATATTTCATCATATCATAACTCATCCCCATCTTCGCAAATTAGCCAAAAGTCGCACAAGAAGGCGAGGTACAATAAAGCAAGTCAATCAATCAATTTTAAAATGGGCAGAGCAACGGGTAGTCTCCGAAGCTTTTCTAAAACATGTGAACGCGACGGCAGAACGTGGGCTGTTTAAAAATAGAACTTCGGTTAGAAGTAGATACAATTGTTTTAAATGTTAAATAACTGTTCCAGAATGATTTTTAAATGGTGCTTGTTCCATTGTTAAGAAATTATATACTGATTAGTCCACGCGTTTACTGCTTTAACGTGGAAGAACTGAAGAAAGCCGCCGCCACAAACGTGGGTGGGGATAAACAGCGGGTGAGTTGTTTCCCTCCAATCACACTCAACCTTCAGCCGATGTGCGCAGTTGTCATTCTGCTCGTCTACTCCACGTGGAGTCTCAGTCACATGACTGCGGATACGCTGTTGCCGTACTTTGCAACTTCAATGTGGTGACCGTGAGATGGCGGAGGGACAAGGTGGCGTAGAGTAGCTGTGTGGCAAAACTTTGCCTTGAATGTGATTGTTGCAGCTGGTGGGCGCGCTCCGTGGATTTCAAAGCCAGCTGGTCGTTAACGTAGCTAGCGCGTCGACTATATATGCTTTGAGGAGGAGAGAAGCATCCTTGGCAGGGAATAAAAACAAATTCTGCTGTCGTTGATAATAATTTTTGTGTGGGGAAATCTCCGTCATCCCTCCCCCCGTTAATTCGCACCCAGCTTATACCTCTATTGACATTCTTATGCACATTATTTATGAAATTTGACTTTTCCACTTACCGTTGTATTCCCCAGCCCCGTAGCGTTGTCGGTGTACTTCTGAAACTCGTCCAAGAGCACGTAGTAGCTCTTCCCGTCTCTTTCTTTCGATAAGTAGTACTCGTAAGCCTTTAGAATGAATAAACGAGAAACACATGTGTTTGAAATAAAAAAAAAAACATTGTTATACAGAGACTATTACTATTACTAGTATTATTAATCTTATTTTATATTATATCCTCAGCAATGGCGGGTATCTGGGGAGGGTAGCAGTTGCCCCCCATTGCACCTGCATGTTGTCCTTGCCCCCATCCCAACTCAGTTTTGTCACCCAGTCGACGCCACTGATCCTCTTTGCAGAGAAAGCTATTTTTAAAATGTAACAAGGACAAACCAGGGAATGGAAGTTGATGCAATTCAATCTAGTTGTTTTTTTTCGGTGGAGAGGGGGGGGGGCTTGAATACAATGTTATGTTTCCTTTCAGTTAAAACTAGAAATCATTATTTTTAGTTTGCTTTTCTTGGGACTTTTTCGGTTATTGGTATTTTTTTTCAATTTTTGTAGTTTTTATTGCATTTTTATACTTTTTAAGGCTTAACTGTATTTTCATGGTGCAATTTAGTCGTACAGTACAGTCTCGATAATTCGATGTTTATTGCTACTACAGCAGCATTACAAATGCAGGAGAACAATGCGCCCACTATGAACGCTTTAAGTAGTCCAGACACGAGTAATAGTTGAGCAAGGTATACAATTATTGCTTACGACATATAATTTGTATTTCAATTACAATGGAAAAAGAAGATGTATTTGTAATAAAAAATATTATTGTAGACGTTGGTTTCATTTATTTATTTCCATTCTCTTTCATGACTGCCTGTACATCCGTTATGCATTGCGGTTTTCGGAACATATCAAGTACGAGAGTAAGTCGAAAAGTAAGGTTCCTAATTCTTATCTAATACTCTGAATTAGTAATTTTGAATGTGTATTTTTCAAGATTCAAGTGGAGCTGACACTGGAAACCGCTACCTACTAAAAAAATATCTTAGCCAAGTAGCAGATCGACTGGAATAGAACATTAGATATTAACCAGTGAACCTTACTGTCTGACTTTCCCTCGTATATTTTGCAATCGCGTGGAATGATCGAAAGCGAAGGAGGAGGGGGTAATTGACTTGTCAGCATCATAGATCTGGATACCGGAATTAGAATCCTAGTCTCGACGTTTTCTTGATTCTTTCGCCGTGCCTGCTAATACCTACAGTATCTTCTCACTTGGTTGATTTGTTAACATTGTATTTAAAATCTGTAAACGAAGCCGTTACGTAGGGTAACGACCACAAGGGGCCTCTAACCTGAAGGGGCCTCGCGTCCTATTAAGCTACAAATTCTAATTAAATGTTACAATTTGAATGAACGTCTTTGCACTTTCACTAGGCAACAATACACACTGCACGTGGAAGAATGAAAGAAGCTAAGCCAGGTAATAGAGAAAAACTATTTCCGAACAACTATATCACAATAACGATTGTCAGGGGTGACAATATTTTCCATAGAGATCATCGGCTCACGCCTGGACTATTCAGAATTCGTGAACGAATTCAACTCCAGGAAAATGGCGAGTGAAATTATTAAATACCACTTTAATCAGTAATTTTATTATTATTATTTGAATTCGATAATACTTCTGCTGATGAATGTGTGGAGATTTTGCATCAATTCACATTGAGATTTCAAATTTAAAGAACGGATGAGCAACCCCTCCCCCCCCCCTACATTCTAATCTCACCCAGGGCCTCCCGATATGTTGCTACGCCAGTGTCTGTAAATAACGATGCACAACTTACTTCATATAGTTTACCCTGTAGTTTAAGCGCCCTGAAGGAAGCGTTGATGGATTTCTCTGCCTGGAAATCTTTCATTCCCAGATCTTCCGCGATGACTTCCATCACACTCGACATGTAGACCAAGCGAGTCTCAATAATTTTCTCTGCTTGGGAGTTTTTCTTGCGTTTCCTTAGTAATTCTTCCACTTCTCTGTAGCTGGGCAAAGGCAGCGTCTGCGATGGATCACTGAACTGAAAAGAGAGGTTTCCTTTATCTCAGTACAGGGTGTTTCACTCACTCTCGGCCAATGATATTCGCTTATAAATATGAAACGATCGGTCATAATTAGTGATCGGATTTTAAAGGGAATACCTTTTTTTTCAACACGGATAAATAATAACAGAGTTGATAATTATCTTCCACCAACAAGATTACATGGTTTTGACAATTTTTTTCCCCTTTGTCAGCCCACATTCCCTTTTATTCCCTCTTTTAAACATTTTCCTCTGTGATAATACATTCAAATGCTTACCAAAGTAAACTTTGTTGTGTAAAGAAATATACAGTAAAAGCGTAATGTTTCCACCCTCTATCAGGGTCTTCTTCAGACAAAGATTCACAATAATTGAATGTTTTATTAATTTGGAAACAAGGCTTAACAGTGTTTCCTTTGTGGTCCTTTTGTTGACTAGTTCTTCAGCCTACATTCCTCCCTTCTTTTTTAAAATTCTTCCTTGGTCCCTTTATTGAAAAGATATCAAATATTTTGTACGATTGTTTTTCCCTGAACGAAACATTCAACAATGGTTTATTCGTTTTAGCTTAGAGGAAAGAAAGAACAAGCACCTACTACCTTAGCTTCCCTCTAGGAGTGTTGGGAGTACATTGCAACGATTGTTGCAACAATGCAGTAACAAATGCATTGTACAGTGGTATCCATGAATATTACCGTGCAAATTGTCCATGACTTGTCTTGCATCTTGTGTTTTTAAGCGATGAATTTTTTTGTATACTGGTGCAGAAGTTGTCAACAGCTTGTTTTGAGTTTTCTTTGAATTCTTGAAGCTCTTATTGCGTCAAATAAAGTGCACGAACGCACGGTAATACTCATGGATCCCACTGTACGTGGCACGCCTGTTGAGTTGAAAGTGTACTTATCTGCTAGATTTAGACTTTCATTGTGAAGTTTTTTTAGAATAGTTTTAACTTCACCGTATGACAGTGACGACAGTATTGACTGTCAGTGGAATGGCGAAGCCACCTACAAGTGGTAGCAAGCTATGGAATGTGTTAAGCTGTTGCAAGATAGATTTCATAGAAATGAATGGTAATATTATTCGCTGTACTTTATCTTCAAAAAAAGGAAATTAAAAGGACTATACTTTGTTTTTGCACTCCACTAAAAATCTTATTTTAAATAAAGGCATAATGTATATCTTGTGACATTCACTTAGGTGCACGACACTGGATTACCACGTCACGGTAGATACCCAATCTCCCTGTCCGGCAGAGTTATGTGACTTTCCTTTACAGTATTGCTACACTGAACATTCTCCAGACGTGCTATTAGAAAAATTGCCATTGTACCGATTCAATAAAGGATTGGACAGTTCACAAATGTCTAGAAACCGAAAATGACTTCCGCTATCGTTATCCCTTTAATCACTCATAAATTAAAAACTATAATTTGATAACACAAACCAATAAGGACAGATTAATGTGAAAATAAACAAACAAATGAAGCATATACATATTAAAAATATACAAGACGTATCAACCTATACCATTCATGTATAAGAAGGGATACATTAAATTTCTTGCATTTTTTACTTTACTTCATACGAAATTTAATGTATCCCCTTTTTATAAATGAATGGTATATATTGTGCTTTCATTTAAAATAATATTTTTAGTGGAGTGCAAAAATAAACTATAATCCTTTTTCATTCTCTTCTTTGGCAATAATTTTCCCTTTTTTGTCCTTTTTAGAGTAAAATTTTTCCTTTAAAATCCAGTCTCTAGTCATAATGTAATGAAATTTGTTAAAGACACGCCTTGGTGTATAGGAAGCATGCTGACGCCATGACGATTAAGAAAACAAAATTGTCATAGTACCCTGTAGAATGGTAGTATACATTACACATTAATCGAAAAATAACTTACATAAATGATATTTAGTGTGTTGTTCTTAGGGTCGCTGTTAATACCGAAGCCTATCATTAAGTCCATAGCCAGGTATTTCTTCGCCAGCGCCACGGTGCGGATCCAGTCGAAGTTTGGTGACGTCTCATTTTCCGACAGTGGCGGCTCCTTCGGCAGTCCAACTAAACTCAGGGCTTCATAGACGTAAGCAAGTCCTGCTGACTCTAAAGCATCTGGAATGACAGAAAGTACTTGACTGAATGTGTTAAGATTGTCAGAGACGAGATGTCAGCTTTTTAGTTGATCACAACATACGTATTTTGCTATTTTGACACAGAGCTCATGACCGTTGCCGGAGAGGGACCACCCTGCTCGGATAACATCCCTGTAAATCTCATCTATTCGCGAGACATCGTTTTGATGGAGGACCTTGACACTGGTTTGGTGGTGATTCTTTTGTAATTCCTCGAAAGGGTTTGTGTAGACCGCCGATAGAATTAAATATATTTTGATGGAGTGCTGCTGGAGGGCACCGCGAATGTCATCGGTGATCACCCGTTTCAGGCTACAAGGAAAACATGGGATGTCTAATGTTGGGTTCGACCTGTCCGACGGGGTGAAGGCATGTTCAAACAATATGTTTGTGTTCGCTCGCTCGAGTCGTCACCAGTCAGTCATGCCTAATCTTAGGTGAAACATACCTGAACGCGATTTCAACATCGAAAGTTAACCACAAGATATCCAGCTGAATCGAACTTGACGATTTTCTAAAAATGACTTGTTAGGCTCGTAGAGACAGCTAAAAAGGCTGTTTTGGGCTTCTGATGTTGAAAAACAATAGTTTTTGTCTATTATATCACTATTTACAAGTGCATTTGTGTGGGGGGGGCTATTTTACCCCTTTTATACTACTATAGTTATTTACATTTCCACTTTCATGAAGTTAAATCTGGTCACAAACACATCTAAGATAATTTAGAACACCATGTATGTATCAAGTTAATATCTTCACCTTCTGGTTATTATCTAATACAAGCCTGTGACCAGACATTACCCGAAACTGTCCCTTTTTTGTGCATACAATTACTGTAACAATACATCTCTGCTGTTACCATGAACTACAGCGTTGTTGGATAGAAATTATTTCACATTTCAATGTCAACAATGTGCCATATTACATTCTTGCCGGCCCCTGTGGCGGAGTGCTTAGCACATTGCGCTACGACGCCAGTGGTCCCGGGTTCGAATCCTGGCCTGGGCATGGATATTTGTGAGTGTCCAGTCATCAATTTCACCATATCATCACTCATCCCCATCTCTTCAAATTAGCCAAAAGTGGCACAAAAAGCGAAGTAAAATAAAGCAAATCAAATCAAATCATATTCCATTCTTCTTAAACTATTAGAGTTTCCCCTAGGTTTACTTGGAATTAATGCCACAACTGAACAATTTGGGGACAAGTTACAAGAACGCTTTTTCAGTACAAACTTTGAAAGCTATGTTGATTAATGAGATCAGCTTTAATCACACGTGTGTAAACTTTTACTAACTGTTATTTGTAAAGAAGGATGGGTTGAAGAAGATCCAGGCATTAGAGAAATGTCAATGAATGATCTTGGTAAGAGTGAAGTGCATATCACCATATTATGTAAGTTATTTGCACAGTATATATTTATTTAGTTTTCAAACATAGCTATGTTGTGACAAACAGCTTTTTATTAATATATGTACATGTTTGTGTCCCGTTCTGTGCTGTTTTTCCTTCAGGAAAATATAATAAATGTCTGTTTTGTTGTTTTAAACGTCTGGTCACCTTATACAGTGCGGCCATTTCCATGCGAGGCCGCTAGATCGGGAGAAGTGTGGCGGGCGGCGCTAGCGGAAATGCCGACATTTTCGACCAGTAACGTCCTGCTTATTTTTATGAACATATCTTTAGCATGAAGATATTTATATGAATAATGCAAAACGAGCACTAACCTGTGTTATAAGAGTTGTTCAAAGTGATGTCCACCTACATTCACACATTCCTGGCATCGTTTGATGAAATTTTGATTCACACGCGAAAGCTCCTCTTGCGTTCTAAAATTTAACGATCCAGTTTCTCGTAATGTAAGGACAAGACGTCTAACCGTCTCTCTACCTGGAGGTGAAACGCCGGGGAATGTCTGTGCATATTGCCTGCACTTGTCTCGACACGAGTCTGTTTTGACGTAAGTGTCATACATAAAAATTCTTTGTTCTAACGTGAACTTTGCGGCTGACATTTCAATCGCCTCACTTACACACAACACACACACACACACACACTCTAATTACACAAAGAAGTAGCACGGCAAGTAACAAAAAGGCCGAGTCTGCTGCCACGCACGTGTCAGCAGTAAAAATAAGCTTCAGATTTGCTCCTGCCACGTAATTCGTCTGCTAAGAGGATGCTACAAATTTTAAGAACAGATTGAGACGGGAGAAATGCAAGTTTATGATTAGTGGGAATGAATGTACAGGTAATTTAGACCCTTTTTCTTTAGAAAGCATTTAGCGATATTATTTTAATGGTAACAGAACCTAACCTAACTAAGAGAGCATTTAGGTTTATATTAGAAGAATGCTAAGGGACATAATCTTAAAAAAAATTGTGAAAGTAATCGCTACAACTTCACAGTATGTGTTACAGACGTAATTACATACATAGCAGGATGAAATCACGATAAGACAAAAAGCAGACCGAGTCTGCTGCCACGCGCATCTTTTTTGAGGTTCCAGCAGAAAAAGAACGTGGCAGCAGACACTGCCTAACAAAAAACCACACTCTTTCACACAGTACGAAATTAACACACTCTTGGTTCAAGGTCTGTTCCTCGCAGCATTCGCAGCTCTGTCCAGGGCACCTGTAGTCGCGAAAGAAAGCACAACTCAAGCTCGGAGCTTTCAGATTGCAAACGATGCTCACGAAAACCATTGACTTTTAACGGTTTAGTCTGCATAGTAATTTCGATACAGTGTTGCACATTCAAAATCTCCAAACGATTCCGAGCGAAGCAAAACGCTTTCGAGGGTAAATTTAAGCGTGACGTTACTGGTCGAAAATGTCTACATCTCCGCTATCGCCGCCCGTCACACTTCTCACGATCTCTCGGCCTCGCAAGGAAATGAACGCATGGTATAAGCCATGACAACATCAAAGATCTCACCTGTGTCCATGCATGTCCTGTACATAGCCCTGGCATCAATAACAGGCATTGGCTCTTCTCCCGTATGGTTTTGTTCCAGAAATTCTAGACAAATAAAAAAAGTACAAGTAAATATTTAGTTTTCAGAGTTCGCCTGACATTTTAGGCCAAGTTAAGATACAGAATACAGTCTCGCCGATCTTATAATCGGCGCGGAAACCCTCCTTTATGGCAGTGACCTTATGTTGCCGCGTTTACCTACGAAGGAACTAGCGGTCAAACAGCCCCCACCCCCGTTTGGGGAACAAGCGGCAACCTTTGAAACCCTCCACCCCGAAGCAGCTAGCAGGGAAACATGATCTTGTCAAAATTGCCGTCCTGCGCTGTGACTGGACACCGGGAGATACAATGACATGGCTGTAGATGGTTACTTGTATTTTTTACAATATCTCAAGTCACACTTTGTGACACTTTTCAATCGATTGATTGGTTTGCTTTATTTTACTTCGCTTTTTGTGCCACTTTTAGCTAATTTGCGAAGATGTGGATGAGTGATGATAGGATGATATTGATGAGTGGACACTCATAAACATCCATGCCCAGGTCGCGTCCGAATCGGCAGCAGATGTCACCTAGAGCACCGTTCCATCCGGGGACTCAGCCAACCTCCCTTTTCCGAATTCGCGGCAGACGTGGATTCGGAGGGGAGAGCTGAGAGGCGCGACATATGCGCGCTTGAACTCGCTGTGACCCTGCGCTTGGCAGCCATATTCCAACTTTCACTTTGTACAGACAACATTTACTGATTAGACGATGTAAAACTCTATGATACTTCAACATTTTATCGTTAATACTGAATGTAGAAAAATTGTAAATGATGAAATAGCATGTTACATTTCTAATATGAATAGTAAATAGGTGGAAATCATTGTGATGTTTGTTTGGCGTCTGTCCTCTGTTTCCGTACGGTGCGCCTGCCACTCAAAGCGCGGTGGGTGAAGTTCGGGCTGACACCTGGCGGGAAGAGTGACAACCTTACTACAAGGGGACATGTAGATTCGAACGACTTGGACGTGACTTCGGTGGCACGCGTGAGCAACGGGAGAGAACGGGACGGAGCGCTTGCCAATCCGGACACGGCCCCAGACGGGATTCGAACCCAGGATCATAAAACTCGCCACTTTAAAGTTCATCATAAGATGGAGCAAAACATATTGAGTCTGACGGGAAGTCCCATACATTTCCGTCGCCTATAGCCGGTGTTATCGTTTCTCGAAGAAACACTGGGAAACAACACGTCTCAACACACTCAGACAATTACCCTTCCATATTTCTTCCGTCTGTTTTTTTTCGTTGACACAGCTGAGTTTTTGTGTCTTGGGAAAACAATGGGTGTTAAATTGATCTCAATATACACAATGACCCTTCATTGTCGTAGGCGTTCTCGAACATTGCGAGGAGTCTGAGTCAGTTTTATTTCTTATATGCTGCATTGTATGATATTATAATCCTGTGTAGAAATACTCACTATATTACTTCACTGTAGTCATATATACTGTGTAATGCATTGTAAATAAAATAGTTGAATATTGGACAGCGTATTATCTGTGTTTCCCTTTGGTTAGCAGTTAGTTTGGCAACAGCGCAGTACAGTGGCGTCTCGTCCCTTGGGGCTTCCGGGGCTTAGCCCCTAAAGAAAAACGGACGTATTCACGTAATTATCAATCACCATACCGCATAACTATCACACAGTCTTTTAAAAGGCGATTTTTTACCCACGTAAATTCATCGTCTGTTGCAATGGATACGACAGCGCTCCTAGCGGCATTGATGTCAATTATCGTCTTCCGGGGCACATCGCAAAGGAAGGCGTGGCCTACACCCACCTACGCTACAGTGAAGGTCACATGCTAGCAGAGAGGGGGGGAGAGTGCAATGGATTTGAGTGCTGATTCGGGGCTACTTCCGTTGAGTCGCGTTCGATCTCGCGTGTTGTTCTGTAGTGTTTTGGTGGCTTTCATTCTCTATGTTTGAGTGAGTTTGGCAGGGTTGATGTTCGAACACAAATTGATGAAGGACATAGGCTGTCAATTGCAAGACACAATGAATTTGTCCGGGAAAATAGGCATATATTAAATAGAATTATCGATTGCTTAAAATGCTGTGGTCGACATGAACTTGCTCTACGAGGACATAATGAAAGAGAACAATCTTTAAACAGAGGCATCTTCCCAGATTTAAGATCCCTTCATAGAAGAGGGAAAACTAAAGAGGGAACTTCGTGTTCTTTATTGTAGTGAAGAGTTGAAAAACATAAACTCTATCAGTAGATTGCATTCACTTTTTATTTAAAATTATTTAGAGGGTACCTTTTCAGAAACAGTAAAAATGACAAACATAGTTTTAACAATTCCAGTGGCAACAGCTGAATCTGAACTATGTTTCAGCACATTGAAGCGTATTAAAACCTGCTTAAGAAATGCAATGGGACAAGACAGACCAAGTGCCTTGGCACTTGCTTACAATAGAGAAAGAATACATTTCAAACATAGAGGGCTTCAACGAAAAAGTAATAACAAAATTTGCTGAGCAGAAGAACAGGAGTCAACGTTCGTAGAAAGGTATGTTTCACAACAATACCTGTTTCTTTTGTAATCATGTGAATTGTCATTATATTTTAAATTCTTTTAAAAAAAAAAATAAGTCCAGTTTTGTAGTTTAGAAGAAGATAAATACCCGTTTTTTTGTAATTCATGTAATTTGTCATTACATTTTAAATTCTTTCAAAAAAGTAAGTCCAGTTTTGTAGTCTAGAAGAAAAAAATACCTATTTTTTGTAATTCATGTGAATTGTTATTATATTTAAAAAAATAAGTATCACTGGCTGCGTATTGGCTGAACTCATGTTCCTTCTAAAAGCGTACACAGTGCAGGTTGTGTTATTGTGTTGTGCTGCTTTATTGTAGTCCAGTGTGGAGATCTTGGGAGTGTTCTGTCATCGTAGTTTGTGTTCGATGTCTAAACACTGCAGGCAAAAGTGACAACAGCACTTAGAAATACAGATTCTGGCCAAAACCAGATACAGGTCCGGTCGGTTTCCTCTCGAGCTATGTCAAAGATACCGAACTGGCGTTCCAATGAAGACTTAAGCTATACATAGAACACGTAGTCGCACTTCTCACCTCGTATTTCCCTCAGCACGTGCGATTCCCTCTCCGTGAACCAGTCATTGCTGATGTGTGTGTCTGCAATGGGATGCTGCCTCTTCCAGTTGCCACAGGCGAATTGGTAGAAGTCGTCGCAAGGATTCACGGTTCGATCCAAGGACTGCAAAATATTGGATACTGGAAAAGAACAATAATGCCACTTGAGAAAATGACAATGCAAAAAAAAAAAACGTGTAGTGGTAAAAAAAATTTAAATTTAATTAAAGTTTAACAGTACTAATGGACATTGAAAGAACTACTGTATCTCTCGCTTTTTTTCTCTGCTTGTCTCTTCCTTTCTCTGTAAGTCTCTTATCTGTCTGTCTGTCTGTCTGTCTGTCTCTCTCTCTCTCTCTCTCTCTCTGTGTCTCTCTGTTTTTCTGTCTGTCTGCCGGTCTCTTTTTCTCTATCTGTCTCTCTTTCACTGATACTCTTTTCTCTCTCTGTGAGATTTTTCTTCTCTCCTTAATTCCCTTCTCTGTCTCTGTCTCTCTCTGTAACTCTCTTCTCTATATATATCATATCTTTCTCTCTCTGTAAATATTCTCTCTCTTTCTTCCACTGTTTGTCTTCTCCCCTCTCCATTCTTCCTGTCAGGACTTCCAGAGGGCATAGTGGAAACTCCGCCGTCTTGTAATCAAAGGGTTTTGGATTCGATCTCCGATGTACTCACATTTCGCAGTTGTTCAAGTTCCACCAACTTTGAACTGTATATTCAAGTCTCGGTTGCTTTATCTAAGCATGAAATAGACATTGTACGCACACGCACACACACACACACACACACACACACACACACACACACACACACACACACACACACCCACACACACACACACACACACACACCCCACACACGTACGTACCTAGGCATATATAATATTTATCTGTCCCTCTCTTTCGTTCGGTTTGTCTCAATGTTTCTTCTGTCATCTTCTCTCTCTCTCTCTCTCTCTCTCTCTCTCTCTCTCCTATTCTTGTCTTTCTTTCATATTTTCTTTTGACTTTCTCCTGTTAAACAATTATAATTATATTAATCCAAAATACCCGGTGGAGACACATAGTGGTTCTGATCCAACTTTAAACTGTAGGTCCAGTCCCAATTAGCCTATCTATGCAAAATGTTGACTAAACACAAAATAAATAATAACCTAAGAGGAGAAGTCCCAAGTAAAATAACCAAAAGAGAAATAACAATAGTCTCTCCTCTCTCCCACTCCAGCTTCCCCCCTCCCCTTTCGCACTACAGACCTTGTCCTCCAATCTTTTTCTATTTGCAATCCTCCTTCTTCGTCCACAAATCTTCAATATTCACTCCAATCTTGTCTTTCCTCGTAGTGCTATTATGTACATGGTGTATCATAATAGAGTAAACAACTTTAAGAATGTATTTCGATTAAACTGTGTAGAATGCAACAAGGATATTTGTTGTGTAGCAATCAGTAAGACTTCAAGTTTCTATGAATGGCTACAAATGTTGAATGTGGCTTCCACCAGTTCTTGCCGCGATTTTCCCAAGAACTCCTACTCCATTAAAGCAAGGGAGTTTCTTATTCTCTCCTTTAGCTGTTGCACATTCTTAGGCATAGGTGGCACATAGACTTTGTCTTCCACAAAGCCCAAATGAAGATGTCTAGTGGTGTAAGGTCTGGGAACCTTAAGACGCAGCCTGCTTTTTCTTCACCTGTGAAAGTCGCCACAATGACTGTGTTTACAAAAGTCTTGCATGAAAACAAAACTTGAAAATTTTTCATTGTTATACAACAAACCTCATTGTTGTGTTTAAGTTATTATTTTAATAATAAATGTGATAATTTGTTTATATATTGTAATGGACAAAAGACGACATAAAAGCTGTTAGGTCCAAAATGATGGAATGAATAAGTTGTTTATTATGTTATGATACACGCTGTATATTCTGTACATGAATTGTCTTTACATCTCCACACTATATTCAGTCCTTGCCTTCTCCAGTTACTTTATACATATTCATTAATGAGCTCAAATAACTTCGTGATTGTATTGAGATAATTAAGTTTGATATTAATTGAGCTTCTAAGATGAAAATTAAGTAAGTAAGTTTTTTATCCAAACAACAACAGTTTTTGTGTATTGTTCTTCCGATCTAGATAGCTAATTAAGTCACAACTTACTGGCATTAATACATTGCGTAGACTCGCATTTCTTCAGTTCTTTTTCACCACGATCAGGAGCCTCGTTGTCTGAAATGAACCATTAAAAAACATTACTATGGATTGCAAACATTTATATAAAGACAGTATAAACACAGATGCAACAAAAACTGTTTAAAAATAAGTTTTGTGAACTTTGTTCGCTCATTTCTCTCTGCGCTGTTCCATTCTAACCGAACCGTCTCCATGGCGGTCAGCGTCAACATACTACGAAGTCGAAGGTTCGAGGTTCGAACCCTGGCAAGGCACGAATGTCTAAGTCACATCACCCATCATTTCATCCTCATAGTCACGATTAGCTCCAAGGGGTATTAAAGTGACGTACGTTTGTATTGTTTTCTGCAACTTTTGGCTAATTGTGATGACGAAATTGTTGAGACGCTCACAAAAACACAAAGATCTCGCAAGAACAAGACTTGTTGACCAAGAAGGAGACAGATCTCTGAAAAACTGAGACGAAACGACGCTTGGTTTTCGACACTCGGGTAAACTATAATGTATGAATTTGATAACCAAACTTATTTAACACTATTCGACTTATAGGTGTGTAAGGGGGTGACCCTCTTCTTGAGACACCCAATTGTCAACATCTCTTCTATGTCGTGACTGACGCTTCGAATCTCAGCCGAGAGATGGAGTTGGCTTCAAGAACGTGCCGCTTGTCAGAATTAGGGAATAATAAGAAGTACTTACACAAAATGCCAAGTGTGACTACTGTGAAGAAGAGAACGAAACAGACGAAGAAGAGAAGAAGGAGAGAGATGAACAGACGCCGTTCTCGCGATGCCTTGATTTGGTACCTGAGGAAATAAAAATAAAAATGAGGAAAAATTACAAGAACACCTGGTAACCGGAATAGCTATTTATAAGTATTCACAAAGTTACTTTATGAAATATACTTAGTTACAGTTAGTAATACTTGAGAAGTAAGTATAAGTTACTTTTTCGGTTATTTTCTGCTGGAAATTTTCTTCCAAACAAATCACACACAACCGGTAATCATTGAATGAATACATGAAGATTTCGCCTGCTTTATTTATGTTTCTGGTAAATAACATAATTCTTCATGCAATTTGTATTATTACATTAAATAATGATACAGAACAAGTAGTCATCTTTGCTTGAATGATCATTAATTTTATTTGTACTTCAACATCGGGTTAGAAATGAAACATTGAGGTATTTTCACCCAATTAGAAATGAGTTACAATAAAGCGTGGCTGTTATAAATTTATTGTACAACGAAGCATAGCTTTCACGATAATCTTTTCACCTTAGCATGCAGAGAATACACATATACCCTGTCCCAGATAACTGTGGAGCGAGGCCGCGCATAGTGCCAGAGAAACGAGGGAAATCTATTGGCCAGAGAGAAGCAGTGCACTCTGCTAGGAAGGCTGGTAACTGTAGTCGCTTTCCCCCTCTCCACGCAATTCCGTTCCTCTTACGTGTTCATTGGTGGAGCCGTCTCGCGTCGCTACTTGCGCAGAGACTTGTTTTCGTTTGCCTGCTCCACAGTTAGGTGAGACGGAGTATAGGTGTTTTTTTTTTTTTTAAATGAAGGGTTATTGCACTTCCAAACTCCAAACTTCTGAGGAAATATGGCCATCCTATGCATTACCACTCATATTGCTAGAACCTCTTTATTTTCTAGCTCAAAATAAACAAATTCAGAGGATTAAAGCTTGTGAAATAGAAACTGAACAAGGATACAAACACCAAAATACCACATAACAATGCAAATGTAATATGCAAATAACAAATTTAGATGTGGTCAACTAACCTCGGGGATTGGCTGGAAACTTCAGCCAGGTCCACCAGTCTCTCAGAGTCAGGCCACGACATTGCTGATGACGTAATGCCTGAAAAACAACAAAAAGTTGACGCACGTAACAGTTTACATGTTAGAATATACAAGAGATATTGGAATATCAGACAAATTCTAAATTATAACACTTATTATTTGCAAAACAGAGGCATAACAATAATAATAATATTTTCATTTAAGTGTAGAGCACGATCCGACAACCAGGTATGTTAAAATTGGTCATCAAAATTACAGAATTGAATACATAATTATAAAATAATAAGTTGATCCTACAATCTTATACATCATCATAAATTCATATTATAGGTTTTCATTATATTAATAATAATAATAAATTTATTAAGTGGGCGAGGTTCAGGGTAGGGCTGTTCTGCCACGTAACCCTTGTCAATGTAGTGTTACTCATATAATGAGCTGCATATGGAGCAGTAAGCTACATGTAAATGATACATATATTGGCATTAATGCTAGAAAAACCAAGCGGTAGTAAATCAGTTTCAAATATATTGTTCTTCCTGGTTCAAAATTCTCACGGGAGGCACAAGGAAAGAAAAGCCAGGGTCACACACAACAGCAAAGAGACTCAGTACATCGAATTGCACAATAATTTCAGTTCGTAGACTAATTGTTTGCCAGTACATACACTTTGTAAACTTTTTGTAGATGTTCATACATAAATGATGAGTTGTCAGACGAGAAACTGGGCAACAAGGTGATTCAGAAGTCCCTTAACACACGCTATAAACTAAAAAGGAGTTAGGTTGGGTACAATTGGTCATAATAGAAACATATTAGGTCTAAGGGGAACCGTGATGGTGTGTTCCAATCGGACGTCCGCCATATTGGTAGCCGCCATTTTGAATTCAACTTTAAGTGGGAAAGAGGTAATGTGATATATCAAAACGGGCTGGAATTTCACGAGAAATTCAATGGCGAAGGTTTTTTTTTCGACTTATCTTTAATCAGGAAAACGTTACGACTGCATGATTGTAACAAATGTCTCATTTTCCAGGTGTGAGAAAACAGTGCCACAATGCTCCTAACGCGTGAGGAACGCATCGAGATTGTACTGCTGCCTGGGGAGAAAAGTAGACTGGTATATGTATGCAACCCTATTTAATAGCTTTTTGGTTGTCACCCGCATTCATTTCTAATGTCGAATAAGATTCTAAAAGCGAAAATAATATTGGAAATAATATTATGCCAGCGGAGACACTGCCATGTAAAAGTCATAACCGTTCCCTTCAGATCACACTGACCTGAAAATCCTAGGATACCTGGAGAAGGCAGGAAAACCAGGCTAGGAATGAAAAGGCCATTGAGAACAGATTTTTTTTTTTTTAAAAAAAAAGCGTTCAAAACCTGGGAAAGTCAGGGGAAATTAAAATATTTTTGCTTGGGAGGATTGGTAACCGAAAACACATTTCGTTCTTCCTTCCCAACAATTTTCTTTTGGGTATAATATTACATGTAAAAGCGTTGTTGTATATTGTCTTTCATTTTTGTTTTAAAAAAAATATTCTACAAACTTGATTCATTTGATTAACTTACAAAGTTGAAATGTAACTCTTATTTATTAGCAACTTAACTTACTATATAGTAGTCTTGAAACTCAGGGACTTAATTTATAAAATGGGCGTAAACCCTCCTCTATTACAACACACTTTATGTTGCTTATTGATTAGTTGACGTTTAAGAAATCGTAAGTTTTGTAAGAGGTATTTACAATCCACAGGATTCCTGTAGTCTATCCGTATCATTGTCAACTTGAACATTTGTCAAGTGGTTGCATACGTATTCATGATTAGAAAACGTTGTTGTTAAAAAATTAGTATCATCGAAATGAGCAAAACGTTATATAGTTACGTGAATATTGTATATTAATGTGAAGAAGTCAACAAAATATTACATAATATCAATATGGCTCCAGCAATTTCTCTACACACCCTAGCATATGTATATTCATTAATATACAGTGCTTTTCACGGTTAAGTCGTCCGTGGAGCGGGTGCTAGCGCGCCGGGCAGTGAGAGCGCATCTGCCGGCATTTGAATCCGCCACTTTACGCTGGCCTTGGCCACCTTGGCACTGAACTCGTCAGTGCTTCAGTAATTCAGTGATGCCAACCGTAGGGACATGTCCCTACGCATAGGGATTTTTCACTATATTTTACCCGCTTAGGGACGTAGGGACAGATTTTGACAAATGAAGGAAAACATAGGGACTTTTTCAATGTTGGAAAATAACATTTTATTGTGCAAAGGTGCAAAGCTTACTCGCCGGTCAGTTGCACTTCCTTCGCGCTCAGTTTCCCTTTGTGTATGATTATTGCGCAACATTGACACATCTTACATTGCAGTTGCAGACTGCAGTTTGGTCGGTACGATAACTACGTAACGCGTGTGTGCGAATACTGTACAATCGTTATTTGGTGACGTTTTTTTTCTGGGCGTGTTTCTAGCTTCTAAAGTTCATAGCTGTAAGTTGCAGCATGGCATCTACACCTAAAAAGAAAAGACGAAGTTCGTGGTGAACTCGATAAAACAGCAATCAAGAAAGCAACGGTTCCGAGACGCATGGCTTGAAGAAGACGTGTTCAAAAGGTGTGTGGCGCCTGTACCTGGTGCCCTTTTAAGGCATCGTGTGATGTGAAATTATGTGCTGGCCGTAGTGAATTGTCGTGATATTCACAAGAAACGTGTATCTCAACTTCAGAGGCAGCCATTGCTCACGTTATGGACGAAGGGACCTTCGAGCAGCACAAGTGCACAACTTTTAGCTAATCGCAACGATGGGAATTAGGCCTAATAGTGAAAGACGAAATGGATGAATGGACAATTTTACAATTCCAATTTTATCCCAAAACATTTCTTGTCTATTGAAAAATATCAACGTTAAATCACGAGAAACGTGAATTATCTTAAAATATAGGGTACAAAAGATACAACTTTTAGGGTTTTGATTGATTCATTCATTCATTTAGTTTTTCTTACTCGCTTCACTTGCCGTAGGGACATTTGGTCAGTTGTAGGGACATTTTGACTACGTCTGCAGGGACATTGCCGAAAAGTGGTTGGCAACACTGTTCAGTATCCAGATAGCTGGTGTCCAGTTTGCACGTGTTTGTGAAGTGTTAAGGTATTAACAAGAGTTTTAGTTTTAGTATTACTGGTGCTTTTCTGCTGTCTAATAATGACACGCTGTTCGTACAATTTAAAGCAACGAATTTTTACGTACGACTCTTACGTCATTACAAATTCTTGTAGGGAAGTTAGAATACATTTTGCAGGAGAATTCCCAGAGGTTCCTGTTTCACACAGAGACAGTGTTCGAAAACTTGCGAAGGAATTTAGGTAAACAGGGCCTGTTCTTGATAAGAAGCGAAGGGTGAAACGGCGTGTACTTACTGAGGAGAAAGTGGACGTCGTTGGAGCCCTCCGTCGCCTTGCTCAAGAAACAAACATTTCCATAACGTCTGCGTGGCGAGCTACCAAACTTTTAAACCTGAAGCCATGCATTGGAAGAATAGAAGAAAAATATCACGAGAGAAATTGAAGCAATTTCGAAAGAGGAACTGATACGTGTTGGTAATACCGTAAATGTTAGGATGCAGAAGGACATTTCCAACATCTCTTGTAACAAGGTACGTGCTCATTTTAATTGCAGCTGTCAATGGAATTGAACAAGCTTATTTCATTACATAGCAAGCAGTTCCAGTTACGCGCATGTTGCATCCAGTTTGCCGGCAGCAGCGTTCTCACTGTCCATCGCGCTAGCCAACGCTCCACGAACGGCTTGACCGTGAAAAGCACTGCATAAATCTGTTTACATCGTTACAACAGATGCTGTACCCCTTCAGAGAAAATTTCTAGTTCGCCTATGGATCTGCCTCCTTCCAGTGGCGTACGCAAGAGGGGTTACTGGGTTAACCCCTTCCTTGAACTTTTGAAATAATATGGAAAATGTTGTGGAAAAAAATATCACAATCAAAGTTCTGCGACAGCAATAATAATAATAATAATAATAATAATAATAATAATAATTTGGATTATTATTATTCCCATGCATCACGGAGAAAAGCACAGTATTCCAAGCACCTGCGTCTTTAAGAGTGAATGCCTTGAAAATAAACACGAATTTTTGAAAGTAAAATGTTTCTGAATTCGAACCACAATAAACCTAACTATTTTGAGGCGTTTGTTGGTATAATAAGAACAGCGAGACAATCCAGATGTGAATTATCGTGCATGTGCATGATTGATTTTGAGAGCGGTATCGACGTTATTGCGAACGTTCTTCCCGGTACTGATTTCGTATCCCCTTGTGAACTCTCAAGTGATGCTGAATCTACATTCACGTCACTAAATAATATTGAAGAAGAGCTTTGTGAATCACCTAGAAGCGATAAATATGTTGCAATGTTTTTATACTGACTTTTGAACGCAAAAATAGTATCAGTGGAATTTACCAGCATCGCGCCTCATCATCATCCCGGGTGAGTTTCATAGTTAAAGGTAATGTAAATTTCCCCATGTATATAGCATGAAGGCACATGTAGGGGTGGGGCCTCACACATTCTCGATCTCGGTCATTTTTGGAGATGATGTGATCAGCACCCCGCTCCGGCCGCCTGTACACCCCAGGGTTCCTCTCAGATACCCATTGATTTGAGGCTGGGTGAGCCCCAAAGCCGCTTAATGCGGTGACAAGGCCGGAAAAATTACGACCTTAGATCACACACCGCAGGAATCGAACCCGGAGTGGTTGTCAGACGCCCTACCGCACCGCGGTTCCTTGGATGAGTTCCGTACTTTGATTATTTCCATTTATTTTAATATATTGGCTTGTTCTTATGGATTTTCTTCACACTTAAAATGTCTCACCTATCATATACAATTAACAGTTGACTACACAATTATTTCGTAACAAAGTTGACATTCTCCAAGATTTCATTAAAAATTGAATGACTAGAAAATAATTTCGTTCTATTGCTTTTATAAATATATCTATGTAGATCTTTACAACTTAATAGTAGCAGTGGTATTACTAGTAACCGCAGCTGCATTAGTAGTATTGTTGGTATTAATTACACTAATGAATTAATTATAAGTATTAATAATTAATTCATTAATGTGTAATAAAATGTGTAATTCACTGGTAATGTGAATTTGGAGAATGTTTTAGAAATAACCCCCCTTGATGAAATCCTGCGTACGCTACTGTGCCCCCCACCAAATCGTGGGTATACGAGCCTGGTAACAGAGGTCCAGTTACTCCATAAAGTAACAAGTTACTTTCAGAAGCTAATTTCCAGGGCAATATATGAATAACTTACCTCACCAAGCTCTGGAAGTGGATCGAATGTGTGACAGCGAACGAATGCAACAGTCAAACGATCCACCTTCACATGTCACTTGCACATCCGGACTTGCATGATAATCTCCATACATCAAGAAGCTGGACTTCCGAGGGTTTCCTTACCCAACCATTTCCTTCCTTGTTGTCTTTGTTTTTCCATATTTTCCTTGAACAACAGCCGGAAAGCCGCAATCTGAAAAACCGACCACAAGGAAAGCTTATGTTAACCATATGCGTGAATACAGCTTTACCAAGATGAGAAGACCCCCATGGAAACTCACGAACTAAAGTGAACATTCTTTTGTTTTCTTCTCTCGCCTTCCCTTCCTTGTGCCCCCTTGTCAGGCGGCCCCTACCCATGGGACCTTGCATAAATTAATGTTTTTGTCTAGAGAGGCTTTATAACTGCAGCCTGCAATATTGGGTAATTTTAGTTTCATAACCATTGATGCAAGGTTACCAGCAGTGACGTCGATTAAATAGGTGTGGAGGGCCAGACCACTTTTGCCTCTGCACCGTGCTCTCAAACTGCTAAGCCTTCTCTACCAACTAACTAACTCCCTCGCCTTCTCAAACCCGAAAGTTTATGGTTGCAGCAACACAAACCTTCCATGTGTTCCTATCCTGAGCAAGATCAATCCAATTTTTTCCATCCTTGCCGATTTCCTTTAGGTCTATTTCAACGTTTCGTTTTCCCTCCATCTTCGTCTTTGCGTGCCTACTGGTTTCTTACCATCAGGTTTCCCAACAAGAATCCTGTAAACTCTTCTTTCCTCTCCCATTCGTGCCACATGGCCTGCCCACCTAAGTCTTCATGATTTAATTATTCTAATAATATCTGGACATGAATACAAATTTTGTACTTCTAAATTATGTAACCACCTTCTCCACTCACCTGTCTCCTTATCCCTTTTATGTCCAAATATTTTTCTAAGGGTTTTATTTTCAAATACTCTTAATTTATGTTCCTCTTTTAATGTAAGGGGCTAAGTTTCATATCCATGTAAAACTACAGGCAAAATTACTGTTTTGTATATTTTAACTTTTACTTTCTTAGATATTACACGAGAAGATAAAAAGTTTATGAAGAGAGAAGTAACACGTATTTCCTGAATTAAGTCTGCCTTTTTTCCTCTTTAATTACATTTTTATTTGCTAGTATTACTTGTAAGTATTTGAATTTTGAAACAGTTTTTATGAATATTTAAATTTCGATTATTATACAGGGTGAGTCAAAATTATGTGAACACTATTTGTGAGTCAAAATTATGTGAACACTATTTGTGAGTCAAAATTATGTGAACACTATTTGAGTGAGTCAATATTATGTGAACAATCTGTTTTCTTTTCTATTCCAGGTTGTTAGTACCCATGGCTGACAGACTGACATTGGAGGAGAGAAGGGTGGTTGCAAGCTTAATGGAAGTTGTGCAGTCGGCAACAGAAGTGCGTCGAAGGTTTGCAGAACGATTTCCAAATAGACAACCACCAACTCGTTTAACAATATATCGCATTTACCAGAAGTTTGTAGCAACTGGATCAGTAGCAGACAATTATCACGGAAATGCGGGGCGACCTAGAACTGGCAGAAGTGAAGTAAACATTGCTGCAGTGCAGGAGGCCATACTACGGAGTGCATCAAAATCGACGAGACGTTGCAGTCTAGAAACAGGGATCCCACAGAGGACAGTGAACCGAATTCTATCCAAGGACCTTGGCATGCGACCATATCACTTACAAATCGTTCATGCTTTGACTGCTCGGCAGGAAAAGGTACGAGTAGACTGCTGTGAGATTCTGGCAGAAATGTCATGGATGCAGCCGGGCATTGTTAGTCAAATGATTTTCAGTGATGAAGCTACCTTTCATACCAGTGGTCATGTTAATCGTCATTTTTCTGGGGTACTGAAAATCCACGGATCGTTCGTGAGCATGAACGTGCATCCCCGAAGGTCAATGCGTGGTGTGCCGTGACCGCTACTGGTGTACAGTGGTGGAAAAAAGTTCTTCCCCATAAGACTTTAATGGCAGTAAATAATGCCGGAAAGGTAGGCAACACACATTGCACCTTTAGGTGATCGGGTGATTCTGTCTGTCTCAAGGAGCAACTCGTCTTTCATGCAATAGCAAACAGACACAGGAAATGAAGGAAAGTCACGTGACATCAGGTGGAATGTTGTTCGTCATAAAATCGACTTTTCTCAAGCCAGGTCGCAGAACCGACAAGAGTTATAGCCGATGTCCGAAAATGATTCCCCTAAAACCGTTTAACGAAACGCTAAAATAATTCTTGCCTTAATTACAAAGGCTACTATACTATATGTGCCGCGGTAGCTCGGTCGTTTGGGAGTTTGATTACCATGCGAGAGATCTGAGTTCGATCTCCGACTGGGAAGAATTGGAATTTTTGTCCACCTGTTCAAGTTGCTCCGGCGCCCACCCAGCGTCGTATAAAGTGGGTACCTCCAGGAAACTTGGGGAGGGGGGGGTAAAGGCGGCCAGGGACGTGGTGCTGATCACATTATCCCCACCTTCGGCCGTAACAAGAAAGTGTGGGACCCTAACTCCGCACCCCCTACACGCCTTCATGGCTTGCTGTAAAGCACAAGGTAGCACTTTGCTTTTTCATTTTTTATACGTCCCGATTTTGTCGGAACAGAAATTTCCAATTTCTACGTGGACTTTCTTCCAAGTTCCGTAGGGATGTGAATAGGCTCCAGTTTTTCTTGACACAATTCATCCATGTTATATTTCGTTATAAAAACCACGGCCGATATCCTGTGTGTGGGGGGGGGGGCTATAATTCAAACATGTGAGGTGATACTTTTCTCACTACACCATTCTCCGATTCTTCGTATCAGAAATAAATCTTAATTCCATACACTGAAAATGTTGCACTTCCTACATCTTATCATGCAAATATCTAGCAGCAAAGTAATGTGTAGGCACATAGTGGTTCGGATACCATTTTAAACTGTAGGTGCATTCCCGATTAGTCTTACTGTGCATAAAGTGGATTTAAGACACCAAATCAACCAACCAACACAATCCCGTTATCGTCCAGATTATCGAAACCAGCAGAAGCTTCGTCGCGAATAACATAAGCAGGAAGACAATGTGAAATTACCGAACAGAAACAGAACCTAGAACGGCTAGATTAGATTAAATCGTCGATACAGCACGCGTTCTGTAATGAAGAAGAATACGAAAGTTGAAGGACCTCGATACACACACACACACTTTTCCTCCCCTCAATGGTAAGATATCTTTCTTGCAGAGAAGCCTTTACGTAGGCCTTCAAGGACACGACGAGAAAGTGTTTTACATGCAATGGCGGGACCAAAACACAGGTTAGTTTGATATGAAAGCTGTGTTCCTCCTTATTTCGTACGTCATTGATAACAGGAACACGGGCCTCGTCTGCTAACCCTAGTTTCGTAGAGCAGACGCCTGTTTGCCACCCTTTGGTTCAGTGACCTTCGCTCGTAGTTAGCAAGAGTGAATGACTCACCAGATACCTGTTGCCTGTGAGCTTATACAGGAATAGATATTTCGTTAGCGTCTGTAAGTATTGTTTCATCTGCAGTTAGGTCAGTTAACGTTCGAATTGTTTCCTAATGGTTACGTTATTTATAAATTAATTCTCGAGAGTGAGCTTTCTATCTATTTGTATGGGGGGGGGAGTATACAGCCTGCATGTATTATTTTTTTCCTGAAACAAGAAGAAATTCCAAGACAAAATAGGAGTCGTAGAAGAGTACTTAACAAAAAAAAAGAAGAAAACGAAAATGTAAATGTTTAAATAAATTATTGTATAGATCGAGTGAATAATATTTTCTCACGGGGCCTCCTCGATGGCGTAATGATAACGTCGTCACCTTATAATCTAGGGATCTCGGGTTCGATACACGGTGGATGCACGTAGTAGTTTGTATGTTATTTTAAACTGAAGGTCCAGTCCAGATTAGCTTATCTGTGCAGAAAAACTAAAAAAGAAATTGTCACAGTGTAAGAAAATTTCATGTTCAACCACATACAAAAGGGAATAATTTATTCCATGTTGGAGTTCACATTTATAGCATCTAACCAACACAATTATGGATCGCAACGTATTTTCTCAGATCCATTTTAATTATACGTGCATGATAAAATAACAGAAGTTGAGGAAAGAGAAAGCCAAGCGAAACACAGATGCCTTCTCCAGAATTTCAAATCTCGTTACGTAAGGTTCTGGGTTGAAGTCCCGGGCAGGCATGACTTTCTTGTTCTTGCCCTTTTATCTGCTCTATTTCATCATAAATCGTCGTTATGGTTTACCTACAGGGGAAGAATAATGACAATAATTGCCAATACAAAGCCAATAACGAACAGAACAACAACTCAATTAGGAAGATGTCAAGAAAGAAACAAGACTTTACAGTGTCTCCGTCTCTCGGTTTCTCGAATTGAAAATTGCTCTCCCGTTCTCGGTCTCGGCTAGTTAAATATAGAAATCGAAAAAGTATGTGAAGATACATATATTTCATATATCCCGGTTTTATAGGAGATTTCGTGAGAGATACTCTTCGATCATGTTTATTTTTATTAGTTTTGTTACGTAACATCACTTTTCTTCCTACTCGCGGACGAGTGACCATTACATGAAATTACTGACGAAATTCTCAAACACCTGTGACAAGGACGATACTCAAATCCGGGAACTTTGGTGACGAGATGGAAGGTTGACCACTTAATGAGCTTGCCCACCGAGTCTGCTTAATGTTGCTTGTGTCAGGTAATTCGAAATAACTGTCAATATCCAACATTCATTATCATTTGTTTCATAATTTATCTTATTGATGTTATTAACCTGAAGTCGAAGAAATAGGTGAAAGCAATAATGAAAGATTGAATGTCTATGATGTTACTTCGTGCCGAATAATATGACGTGATATTATTATATGAATATATTAATAATATACTATGCCTAGTCATTCCATTGATTGATCCCAATTGCGTACACAAAATATGGTATAATGTCCACTCCTAACCAACCTCCGTGGCGGAGTGATTAGCACAGCGCGCTACGACAGCATGGGCCCCTGGTTCGAATCTCGGCTTGGCCATGGGTGTTCTTGGTGAGTGTCCGTTAATCAATGTCATCATATCATCACTCATTAGTCATCTTCATCGTCGCTATTTGCCAAAAGTGAAAGAATAGCGACACTAAATAACAATAATCCAATCAAATGGAACATCTTCACCGATTTAATTGTATATCGTACCAAATTCCCAGTTTATTACTGCTTCTTGCTTCATTTTCCTGCATCTCAATTGTTTTCCGATTCGAAAAAAATTGGAATGTTGAGCAGTTGATTGTGCATTGTTTCGTTGTTTGGATTGTTTAATTAACGTCGCATTAATTAGTTTTAGACCAATCGTGACAGAGGGAATCGAGAGCACAAAGGAAGGGGAAAAGACAAGTTAGAGACCACGGCTCTCTTTAAAGGTAGGATTCCTTGAACACGACTGAAGTGACTGCAGAATATTATGGATAAAATTTGTTTCGCTTCTTCCTTTTATTTCTGTTTCAGTTATTTTACTTCTCTTATCTTCTACCACGCGTGTTAATCGTGTCGGTGAGGAAGAATTATAAACTCGTGAAATGGACGATGGGACAAAAAATATATATGCCTCTCCTACGGTTCGAAACTGTGACCACAAAATATTGTGTTATTTTTAAAATTTACGTCAAATATGGTTTCACTCGTCTCTTTCTCAAGGCGTTCCATTGCCTATCCGATGGCGTAGTGGTAAGGTCTTCGACATGTAATCAAAGGCTTCCAAATTCAATACCAGATAGAGGAACATTTGGTTCGGATCCCACTTTAATCTGTAGGTCCAGTGCATAAACTGGAATTAAACCATTAGCGTGTGGCATGTGGCCTGTGATGAGAACCATCATTTCAGTGAACCTTCTTGACAATGACCAGTATCACTCGAAAAATATTTTCTTACGAGTAGATCTTGTTAAGAAACCAGTTGCTCAAATGTTCTTCTTGAGGCCACGTAGCACCCAGCTATTGTTTGTTGTTGCTGGGGCATGAGTCATGTGATTCATGCTATCAATGCTCAATCCTTCCCGAGAACTCAGATCCACCAGACAAACTTAAGCGAATAATTTGTTATTTGGGTTGCATAAACAACAGGCTTTAAGACGTTACAAAATGCTAGGTCCCGTGGCCCAGGTAATTCTTTCTCTGACTGTACTTGGTCCGTATTTCTTTACAACCCAAACGGTGAATGCAGATGACTACTTGCAAATGCTGAAAGAGTTTGCCATTGATAACATGTCCCTACAACTTAGACAAGAAGGGTATTTTCAACAAGATGGTGCACCGCCCCATTTTGCTTGTACCGTTCGCGCTTATATTGATCAAAAGTTCCCAAGGCGTTGAATTGGTCGCTGCGGACAGTTGTCATGGCCTCCCCACTCTCCGGATCTCACACCCTGTGACTTCTGGTTATGGGGTATGATAAAGGAGCGTGTGTATAGTACAAAAGTGAGAGACCTCGAAGAACTCAAGGACAGATTAAAAGGTGGGATATCCAATATTTCCCCCGAAATGTCTGTTCTGGCACTAAATTGTACTGTTGAACGTTGGTTTGAATGCATTAATCGTGCTGGTGGTCAGGTTGAGACTCTGTATAACGAAAACTCTGAGTAAATACTTTCTCTCAAATAGTGTTCACATAATTTTGACTCACCCTGTATAACACTTGGTTTCGGCCTGTAAGCATCTCCAAACCTCTCTCTTTAGCTGCTGCTAAAAATATTTTAGCATTATTCTAAATTGTATTTATATCATCCCTTAGTAAGTCTACATCATCCGCATATGCTAACAACTGAGTGAGACCAACGAACACTAGAGAGGACCTAAACCGGTTTTCACGCGGCCAAGCTGTGACCATTTGAAGAACCGGCAGCCACATCCTGAGTGATCAAAACATTGGGTGTTTACGAAGCAAGCGCAAGATACCGAAGGTGTGCTCACCTTGTAACTGCACAAATACAAGTGATAAAACAAAATGATCGCCATATATTTCGTAAATAATTATTGTATTACTGTTATTTATTATATTTTGAAGTATAGCAAGCAGAATTCGCACAACCAGAGAGGGAAATTTCTGATTTCTTATGCCCATCCTTATATCATAAGCAGCGTCTCACGTCTACGCGTAGACAATGTAAATCAAGCAAATGTAGATCAGAGCCGGCCCAAGAGCGGGGGAGGAGGGGAAGGGGCGGCAACCCCGAGGCTCCGTGTTTCAGGGGAGCCCACAGCAGATAAAATTATTTGGAGGTTTATTACGAGTTTGTGGGACGCCGGTATTCTGATTTTTTTCTGACATCATGGATTCTTTTTACATTCTTTAAAATATCAAAATTACTGACACCATATTATAATGAAAGTACTACATAATAATCGGATCCAAACATGTCAATCAAAAATAATATGTACTATTCGTGAATTCATGGAGTTGAAATATTATTTATATGAAACCATGTAAATTCACTTCAGACTTAAAATTCAATGAAAAGAAAGCAAACGAGAATTATTATCATAGAGAATGTTATTGGATATGATTAAAATTGGAATTTTTATGCGTAAATTATTAGTTTGATATTGAAATGAAGAGAAAGACTAATTTAGAAACTCAGCATCCCATAATTCTTAATTTTAATCTTCAACGTGTTCATCTTATTCCTTCATGTAATAATACGAAATATGTACATAAGTACATAAATTAATTGTTTATTCATTATAATTTTTTTGTTTTTGTGATAATGTAGAGCATCTGTACTTCAGACTAATTAACAAAAGTCTGATTTTTTCAGATCTCTAAAAAAAAATAAAAAAAATAGAGGTCCAGCGTATATTGTATGCCCCAGACCCCACACCCACCTATGGCCGGCTCTGATGTGACTATACATATGGAATGCATTTAGACAATGTAATCTATGTAATACTGTAAACTACTCGGCGTCCAAGGAAGGCTAAAAGAACAGGGTTTTTTTTGGAAGCAGAATTAAATTAATTATCTTTGGTTTTGACTTGTTGAATACGTGCGGGATACGAACATCTTGTTAAGTGTCACATACTGAAAGCAGACAACGTTTGTCGCATGAATGCAACCTGTATTTACTAAAAATTTCGTTTTCACCAAAAGTTTATACTCGCGAAAATTCTGACTTCTTTTCACCTCGATACAGGTTGGTCAGAGAAGACCCTGTATATAGGCGGACAAGGAGTCGCCTAGAGCCTACTCTTACAGGGGCCTCGCAAAATCGATAATATATAGGTACTTATTTTTGATAAATGAGTAGAATATATTTCTTTCCACCATGACTGAAAATGAACTTCAAACAAACTACAGTCACGGATACTTCTGGGTTGTAGCAATCCTATTGAAAGTATATGGGGCTGTTACAACCCAGAAGTGTCCGTGACTGTACATGAGGTTTGGTGTTTTATGGCAGAGTATGAATATGAATAATGAAATAGAAAAATGTTATAAGGTTTGGGACTTCGCAAATCTCAGGGCCGCCACGGAAGTTGGCATTGTTAAAAGAATAGGTGTCGTTCAAGACAGCATTTCACATTCCTTTTCTTGCAGGTAACATTGTCTACAAAGTGGCAATTTTTTTATCATAACCAATAACAGTTTTTCATAATTCCCTTTTGTTTACTTTGCGTTGAATTTTGACGCTGTTGTGAAATTCTCTTTCATGTAAAATAATAATCTCACTTCATGGTTTCATTCTATAATTAAACGAATAGTACACATTAACAACTTTATAAAAAAAATATTTGAACACGAATCTTATGGAGTTCTTTGTTTGGAATATGATTTCAGTAATTTTGGATATACCAGGCTGTCCCAGACGTCCTGCACCATACAAGGGCGAAAACGAAACACAGAATATCAGAAACAAAGACAGACTTTATTCGGCAAAGTACAGGCCTCCATGTTCAATTACCTTCACCCATCTCTGCGACAACAGTTCAATCTGATGGCGATACCAGGTGGCAGGTTTAGAATTGAAAAACTCACGCCAGGCAGAATATACCTCATCATATGAATTGAAGTGCCGACCACACAGGAAATGTGTGAGAGAGCGAAACAAACCGTAATCCGATGGTGCAACTTCCAGACTATAGGCGGGATGAGGTAACAACTCAAATCCGTCTAGCTCCGTAGTGTGTTGGTAACTCTAAGAGACCGGTGACTGGGAGCATTGTCATTTTGCAGCAGTAACCTCTTCCTCCTCGTTAATGCCGGGTATTTCCCGTTCAGAATGGCATACACTCGGCGTAATTGTTCAGAATACAGTTCACCTGTTACAGCATGACCTTCTGGAACAAACTCGTAATGGACAATCTCGTCAATATTCCACCACACATTCAGCATGAGCTTTTTCCCAAACCTGTCCTGTTTCACATGGGCGATGGCCTCCTGTCTTCTTTTCACCCACTGTTTACGTGTATCGGGGTTTTCAGAAACACCCACTTCTCGTCTCCTGTCACAATTCTCCTCCAAAAACGAAGATCATGCGGGTTTTGTAGCAATGTCTGGCAAATTGCAACTCTGCGCTGGGCCTGCACCTCTGTCATCTCGTGCGGACTTTGTCGGGGCTCTTTATTGGTGTAATCCATGTCATGCAAGCGACGGTTTACTGTCGATTTGGGTGCCCCAACCACTCTTGCTAGCACACGTGTGCTGGATTGTGGTGTAGCATTCACAGCATCCTGCAGAGGCTCGTCAATGTCCATCGGAGGTCACCCCGTGCGGGGCTTGTCCGCGAGGCGTAGATCACCTGAAGCAATTTTTTTAAACCAAAGGGAAGCTGTCGACCGATTCACCACTTCTTCGTTCTCCACACGACAAATTTCCTCCACTGACGCTTCTGCTGTTAGTCGTTTTTTCCATAAAAAAACGTAGCACTGCACGAAGTGCAATTTGGTCCTCACTCATCGTGCCCACTTTAACTTCACGGGAACACTCGCTACACATGCTGTGCGTGCCTTCCCTTGATCCCACGAACCTGTCCTCTATGCCTGCCAACAGCCTTTCACCGGTGGCACCACCTACCCTCGCAAACCTCACCTCTTGGCATGGCCGTATTTAGAGGGGGGGTTTCTAGGGTTCAAACCCCCCCCGAAACTTCTGACATGTTGGATTAATGGAAGTTCAGAAACAAAAATCTGTAACTAATTTTCAATTTTTTTTTCGAAACATCACAAAAATACAAGGAGACAATGTTGAAATGATCGATCTAGAATTTTCATACATTTGGAATTCTGAAACTTGATTGAAACAGGATTTATTCTCAGAATCGTAGCCCACTCGCGACCCCTCCATTTTCACTTCTGCTGTTATCTTTCCAGTGTTGTTCCTGCGTCACAAGGAATATAGACTGAAGATTCCCTTATGATTGTCCCAAAATTCCCTTTCAAGCTTTTAAATTCCCTGTCCGATAAAGTCGAAAATCCCCCTTGATAGGAGTTCAAACCTAGGATCTCCAGTTTTGTAGCACATTACATTCGCGATTGAGGTTACAATCCATGCACCACGCTAAGTTTTCAAAAAGAATAACTGGTTCCACACTTTTCAAAATTCCAAAAATTTAATTTTAAAGTCAAACAACAAAAACTTTATGACTAAAATTTCCATCTAACTTTTAAAGCTTTTCTCTTGAAGGTATCTAAAGTTTAATGACGAAGTATAATAATTGTGCATTTCAGTACACACTGCATGAAACGTAAAAAAAAAAAAAAAGAAACTTGTGCTGGATATTCACTGATCTGCTGGATTGAGTAAGCCCCTCAAGGATATAACAATAATATAATAATAATAATTATTAGTATTATTATTATGGAATAAAATTGTTTTATTATTATGAAATTTTAATTTATTGTACAATTATTGTTATTATTTCTATTATTCAAATTTCTGGCGACGCCCTTGGGAACAATTATGAATGAACCCCCCCCGAATTTTTTTCCTGCCTACGGCCATGCCTCTTGGAGCTCAGTGTGCTGATGGTGCAGGACTTCTGGGACAGCCTGGTATTTAAATCTGTCAAAGGAATCTGTGAAGTCAAGAAAATGAGATTAGTTGCTTAATTGGAAGCAGCAGCGTCCTATAAACTCGTAAAAACTGGATGGAAACAGTTAATTTATTTGGCACGGGGCCGGAGTTGCCTCTCCCTAGGGCCGGCTATGATAATATACTGCAGTTACATATTTATCGGAGCCTTGTGGAATAAGCACAAACGAAGGTAAAGGTAAAAAAAAAAAAAAGGTAAAGTGCTCCCCTGTGCTTAGCACCACGCCATGAAGGCGCACAAACGAAGAAAGTATTTAATTCTCCAAGTTATTTTGTGTCTCGAAGGGCTATCTTTCTGTGCAAAAGAGGAACGTTCCGCGAGGCAATATGCGTGCAAATTTTGTATTAGCACGTTATGCAGCTCTAACCTTTCGCTAGAAAAGGTAAACAACTCATCTGTACGATAGTAGAAATCTTTTATAATGCGTAAGTGTTCCTTGTTAAGTGTTTCAAGTTAGCTGTAATGCGTGGGTTACGGCTTGTTAACGTCTGCGCCACTGTCAGCTGTTCAGCCTGCCTGACCACTTGCGAGCTACCTGCTCCCCGCTCATATTGTTTCCAAGATGGCTGCGTCGTTGCCTCTCTAGTGTTTCTATATATAGCTAGTTGAGTCAGACCATTTAATTTTAGTCCTTCATTAGTTTCTTTTACCTTCTTAGCAGCATATTATAAGGCTGCTTAAGTAAATGTTAATTCCTTTGTACTCAAAATTATACATGTAATTGACCTATCTCATATCATAGTGCTATTTGTACTCATATGATTAAGTGGATGGAAATAAATCTTATCTTATCTTATCTTATCTTATCTTATCTTATCTTATCTAATACATCTCCCTGTCTTAATCCGTCACACACATTAATTAATATCTTATATATATCTTTATCTGTGTTAGTACCCATCAGAATTTTACTTTCTGTCTCATTCTTGCATACTTTTATCATATTAACAAGCTTCTTAGGTATTCTAAATTCGACAAATATATAATTTATCTCTTTTTATCAGAATCATATGCTTTTTAATATCTATAAATAGATGTACATTTTCATTATATTCCCACTTTTCTCAAGTGTCTGTCTGATGTGAAAAATGTGATCTATAGTTGATCTGTTACGTTCAAATCCACATTGATAATCACCTATAATTTCATTAGCATAAGGGGTTAGTCTTGTTAAAAGCATGTTAGATAATATTTTATATGATGTTGAGAGGAGAGAAATTCCACGGTAATTATTTCAGTTCATTTTATCACCTTTTTTAAACACAGGAACAATGATGGATTTTTTTCACTGTTGAGGAATTTCTTCTTTATTCCATATTAAACAAATTAATTTATGAATTTGACATAATAACGTGCACTCTAGTAAAGCTCTGAGTTCGTCTTTTCATTCAGGAGTAGAATTTGGCAGGTGAACCAATGCTCACAACAACTCTTTTATTGATTTGTAACAAAAAAAATATATTTTTTCTGTTCCTGGGTAATAATTGTTATTTCCTAATGCCTTGTGTTCCAAAAGTATAGAAAATGGCTAATATTCCTCATAAACTTTGTTTTTGCAGCCAGGACAATGATGTTTTGAGATTTACCCTTTACCAGTACACGTTTTTTCTCATTACGAATAAAGAAGATAAATAACGTGTCATATTGCGCGCTGTAGCAATATACTGGTCTCTCCTATAACTGAAATGGACAGGTCTTGGCATTCTGCCAGCAACAATAGTGCAAATCGTGCAGTTTGAAGCGGTTCATTGTCGTCCTAGCTGCCTAATTAGATACACGTTTACAATGGCATCAAGAGGCTGCAAGTATATGGCAGACGAATTTTGTTATGTCTGTGGCCATTTTATAAAGAAAAGAGGAAATAAGTACTCTCTGAAAGCATCTGCTAAAATGTGTGAAGAATACAGAGCATATTTCGGCATGTCTCTAGGGGAACAAGACAAAACCTGGGCACCTCATTTCATCTGCGAGAACGGCAAAAAAACTCTGGAAGGTAAGACGGAAAATTAAAATGTAAAATTTTAATAATTTCAATTATATATTAAATATTGAGGGTTTTCTTGAAGAGGCCTAGAATTTTTTGTTTATTTCAAATGTATTTTGAAAAATTACTTTTACTAACACCTTACATGTTTAACATTTAATAAACTGCTATATACTTTATTTTTACCCACATTAATGTTGAATTGTACATCCTGTTTTGTAAGTTGCTTGTGCACCTAATCAATAGCAATGCACCTAAATCACACGGTTCTGGTGCAGTTGTGCACCTGATTGACAAAGTTAATAAAAGTATATAATTTTGTGCATATTAAATATATATCTACATATCTCTATGTTGTGAAAATACACATTAGTTTATTTTTGTCTTTTGTCTTTTGCAGGATGGTACAGAGGAGAAAAGAGAGCCATGAAGTTTGCTATCCCAAGAATTTGGCGGGAACCCACTGACCACTCAAGTAATTGCTACTTTTGCATGGTGGATCCTTCCAAACGTCGGGCTGGAAAGAATGCGCAAGCTATTATATATCCGGATATACCTTGTCCATCGCCCCTGTGCCACATTGCCCTGAGTTTCCCGTGCCCACTCCTCCGGAGAAAAAGCTGCCCTCTTCAGACGAGAGTAGTAAGTCAGAGAGCGAGGAAGACATTTATCTTGATACTTACAATTTTCGAGCCGAGGAGAGAAACCCGTACTACCCCAATCAAAAAGATCTTAACGACGTAATAAGAGATCTTGGTCTCACCAAGTCCAATGCAGAACCCTTGACGTCCAGGCTTAAGCAGTGGAATTTATTAGATGAAAGTGTGCAAATAACAGATAAGAGGAAGCGTCATCAAAGTTTTTCCAGCTTTTTCATAAGTCAAGATGGACTCTGCTTCTGCCACAATGTCACCGGTCTGTTTGAAGCAATTGGAATTGACTTCAGTCCAAATGAGTGGCGCCTCTTTATTGACAGTTCGTCCAGAAGTCTTAAAGCCGTGCTTCTTCATAATGGAAATACATACCCGTCTCTTCCACTAGCAAAATCAGTCCACCTCAAAGAGGATTACAACAGCATAAAGCGATTGCTAGATACCTTGAAATATGATGAGTATGGATGGGAAGTCATCGGAGACTTCAAAATCATAGGATTTCTAATGGGTCTCCAAGGCGGTTTTACCAAGTTTCCTTGTTATATTTGCCTATGGGAGAGCAGAGACACCAAAGAGCACTACAACAAGAGGTACTGGCCACAGAGGACCGAGTTCTCTGTGGGAAAAAACAACGTCAAGTGGGAGCCACTGGTAGACCCCCACAAGGTGCTAATGCCTCCACTCCATATTAAATTGGGCCTGATCAAACAATTTGTCAAAGCTTTAGATAAGGAGTCAGCAGCCTTCAAGTACCTTCAAGACTTCTTTCCTAAGCTGTCTGATGCAAAGATCAAAGCCGATGTATTCGTCGGCCCACAGATAAAGAAGCTTTTGGCGTGCGAAGAATTTCCCAAGAAGCTCAGTGAGAATGAAAAAGCGGCTTGGAACAGCTTTGTCTTAGTGGTTAAGGGCTTTTTGTGCAATCATAAATCCGAGAGCTATGTGGACCTGGTTGAGACTCTGGTGAAGAACTACGGCAAAATGGGCTGCAGGATGTCCCTGAAAATTTATGTCCTCGATGCTCACCTTCATGCATTTAAGGATAACATGGGAGCGTACTCGGAGGAGCAAGGCGAGCGTTTCCATCAAGATATATTGGACTTCGAACGTCGCTACCAAGGCCAGTATAACGAGAACATGATGGGAGACTATATTTGGGGGCTGATTCGTGAAAGTAATGTACAGTATAATCGTAAATCCCGGAAAACTACTCATTTTTAAATATTTTGCAATAATTTTGTTCACAACTAGAGTGCAAATATATGTCACTTTTGATGTATATGTGTTTGTTTTTTTTTCTTTATGTAATTGAAAAACACGAATTCGTATATTTTCTCATTGAAAATAGGTAAAATTAAAAAATAACACTGTCCTGGTCACAAAAACAAAGTTTGAGGGGAATAATAGGCATTTTCTATGGTTTCCGGTCAGAAGCCTTTAGGAAATAAAACTCACTACACAGGAACAAAAATCGTGTTACAGGGTGTTATGCATAAAAAGTTAAAGGGCTCGCACAACATGTGGCTCGTTGAACTTGGAAAGATCGAAGATTAATATGTTCCATTTTCTTCTGCTTCCCTGGAATGGGATGTCCTGCTGTCAGTATAATTTGTCTTGGACGACTTCCACGAAGACGAAGTTCCCAAAGGACTAGCAGCATCTGTCAGTTTTGGGAGTCCCTAACTAGGACGACACCACTTGGGACTCTCTGAATTGGTAATTTGTCTGAAACAAAGCACGAGTTATTGTTTCCAGTCCCAAACTGAACAGGAAGTGTAGGGGTTTGAAAGCGCAGGGGGGGAGGTTTCATCCTTCTCCTCAGCTGGTATGAAATCAATGCCAAGTGCTTTGTTATTCTTAGCCTTTTAATAGCATCTTAAATTTCAATCGAGTTATGTACTGGTACTAAAGATCATTTACTTCTGATTTATCTTCTACATGAGCATTTAAAGGGTCATTAAAACAATTCTTTCATCTATTAAAAATATCGCTTGGGTCAGTCAAAAATTCAGTTTTTATATTTTATCAAGTTTACTTTAGGTTGCCACCCCTTTCTAAATTCAATTACACCTTTATATGAATCTCTCATATTTTTGTTTTTGCTGTTTGTTTCAATTTCGTTAATTTTGCTTTTCAAGTAATCTCTTGTTTTGCTTCTAAACTTCTCGCTTTATTGTATTATAATTGTTTAAATTCGCATCATCAGAGTTATTTAATCACTTTAGTCTAGCCTGATTTCTAATTTCTGTTAGATTATGACATTCATTATCAAACCATGGATTACTTTTTCTGCATTAATGGTATCCTATATTTTATTTAGCTACTGATTCAATTGCATTACGTATATGCTCCCAATTCTCATTTGCGTCTTTTTCATTTATGTTTTCATCATCATTTATATTTTGCAAAATATCAAATCTGTTTACAGTTTAATTTAGCAATCTTTCTTAATTCTTTCATCAGCAAATTATCCTTTGTTGTTTATGTTGCTTATGATTTACCACTGAGAGTCTTTCTCTTAATTTAGCAATGACTAAATAATGGTCATTGGCATAGTCAGCACCTCTATGTGAACGAACGTTAATTATGCTAGTATGCCTTCTTTTATCAATTACAGAAGGTTGTTCGGGATCTCTGGTGACGATTTTGAAAGCCGCTGGCGGCGCTGTTATCAACGTCAGTCCGTCCAAACGGTGCATGCTGAGTCACGTCAGTACCGAGAAAGCGTGTGCAGAGTGTTGTGCCATTTACCTACAACGATGCCGAAGAAAATTGAACCATACTGGGAGGGCTACATAACAGCCCTTTCCGATGCTATATATAGGAATTCGGCAATCAAAGGAATGTGCAAGAAGCGTGGTTTTGTGATATCGAAGAACGGGATCGGTGCGGTATTGAACAAAAAAGGCAAAGGCCGACTGGGCCTAATTCCACAGGGGAAGAAACAGGCAAATCCACGAGCAGCTACGAGTCGTACACCGGACATAGTGAGAAAAGTGAAGGCCCTTGTGTCGGGTGGTAACCCTGCCCCCCAAAGGAGTATCGCACGTAAGTTGGGAATGTCTGTGTCAACAGTGAACACCATAATCAAGAAGGACCTGCAACTAGAAATGCGGCATAAGCGGCGAGTTCACAAGCTGTTGCCTCGTCACATTGTGGAACGTCGCACGAACGCTAGAAAGCTCTACGAGACCTATCTTGCAGGGGAGAGATGGAAAAATGTGGTGACATTAGACGAAGCATATGTCTACCTTAGTGACTGTCACAAACCCCGCGCGATTTACTACCGCCCTCGCGACAAAAACAATCATCAAACATTGTATCGAGAATGCCAGGAAAGTTTTCCACGGGGTTTCATGATCATCGCTGGATACTGCTATAATGGCAAGCTAGCAATTCGCCGTGTAGCTAATATTGTGAAGGTGAACTCCACGTACTATCAGGATGAGGTTTTAACACCCATTTATAACATAGATATCCCGGCACTGTATGGGGGGGGGGGGCAAAAACCAGGTCTGGGTGCACCAAGATAAAGCATCCAGCCATACCTCCCGTTCGACTCGTCTGTTCTTACAGCGAATGGAGGTGGAAACTGGCATCCGTGCAATTCCTTACAGCGACATTCCGGTCAAGGCGCCAGATGGGTCACCCATGGACTTCTGTGCATTTGGACTCCTAAAACGGGCCTTAGGAAAGAGACGTCCACACACTCTCAATGGCCTCTGGAAAGCCTGTGAGGAGGAGTGGGAAAAGTTGGACATGATAACTCTTCGGAAAAGTCTGTTGCAATGGAAATTACGTTGTTGGCCTATAGCGCGGAATGCTGGTTTTCCAATTGAGCATGATCGTTGGTGGCGACATGAGTTTTCATGAACTTATCACCCTTCCAACATTGTCCTCAGAGATCCCGAACGACCTTCTGTAGAATATTGGCCTTGTCTACCAAGAGAAAGTACCCAATTGCCACCGCTACTGGCTACCAGACAAATATGTATCTTTTTTTATTAACTAAAATTTAGAGTTCTTTATTATAATAATAATAATTGCTAACACTTATAATTTAATTCATAAATATATTATTTTCTTTTCTTTTCTGGTATATTTAAAGGAAATTTGAAAACATTGTTAATTTACTGAACACACAACTATTCGAATACTTCTGAGAATTGATTGTAAACAATAATTACTAAGCTGTACACCATGTGACAGACTTTGTTTGTAAGCGACTATGTGGCTGATTGTTGGGCTGAATGGGGGCGGGGGTTTGTATCGGTAAGTTAATTTTTTTTTGTTACTTTGGATCATAATGTTGCAACTCTATAATTGTGCGTTTAGCTCTAGCTGTAATATTACCATGTAGCATAAGTGGTTACATATACACTCAAGTGCCAAAAGTCATGGGATAACAGTATGCAAATATTCACGTGGCGCTAGCATCGCGTAACAGGTGTATATAGGTAGAGCGTTACCAGTGCTTTCAGTTGTACTCTTGTCAGTCTTGAGATGTCTTCTAACGTGATTATAGCTACACGGCGAGAATTATCAGAGTTTGAACGCGGAATAATAGTGGAGGCTAATCGCATGGAACATTCCATTTCTAAAGTTGTTCGTGCATTCAACGTTCTCCGATCCACAGTGTCAAGGGTATACCGAGAGTACTTCATTGCAGGCAGAGTACCTCCCACCAGCGACGTCTGAGCAGAGTCGTCCGTGCTAACAGACAAGCGACACTGCGGGAAATCACATCAACAGTAAATGAGAGGCGTATGAGACAAGTGTCTGTGAGGTCAGTTCAGCCAAATTTGGCGTTGATGGGATATAGCAGCAGAAGACCGACTAGAGTTAGAGTGCCTTTACTATTAGCACCCCATCGGAAGCAGCGTCTTACTTGGACTCATGCACAAATTAATTTTATCCTAGATGATTGTGTCGCGATTCTAGTTGGTCCGAGCTGATGGTAGGGTTCGGGTGTGGCGCAGACCATATGTGGCCATGGACCAAGTTGTCAACAAGGCACTGTGCAAGCTGGTGGTGCCTCCATAATGGTGTGGGGCGTGTTTACATGGCATGGTTTGGGTCCTCTGGTCAAATTGAACGAGTCATTGACCGAAAATGCTTGGTGACCATTTGCAGCCCTTCATGAACTTCATGTACCCTAACAACAATGAGATTTTCCAGGATGACAATGCGCTATGTCACCGAACCACGATTGTTTGCAATTGGTTTGAGGAGCATTCTGGACAATTCCAACGAATTTGGCCACCTATATCGCCCGGTATGAACCATGTGGAACACATTTGGAATAGGTTCGAAACATCCATTCGTAGAGATGATCCTGCACCTGCAACAACCACACAACTATAGCGACTGCATGGCTGAACATCTCTTCAGGCGACTTCCGCCGACTGGTAGGGTCCATGCCACGTCGAGTTGCTGCACTTCGCCGAGCTAAAGGAGGTCCCACATGACATTAGGTAGGTATCCAATGATTTCTGGCACTTGAGTATAATACTCCAACAGCCCCTTGTTTACAATAATATCCTCCTGTTTGGAATGATCTTCAGTATGCTTGGTTTTAGGGCGCAGAGAAGGGTGGAACAATTCTACCAACCACCTAAGACGCAAGAAGCGACTTCCATTAAAAATTTCAAACGGCATTACTGTCGCACGGGATACCAATGGCAGTTAACGTTGAGATAACACTGAAAGTTAATTGCTTTCAGTGTTATTGATGTGAAAGCGTAACTTGGAGGGGGCAAGGGGTACTTGGCCTTCCCATTATTTTCAGACGCTATGTTTAATGGATAGAAAACCTTTTGAATTACGCCCCCCCTCCCTCCCCCAAAGTTAAGACCCCAAGTTCGATTCTGCCCCTCAAAGTTAGGTCCCAAGTTACGCCCGTAAGAAAGGCACTTACTGGTATATTGATGCGTCTGGTTCCATTAAGAAATATCAGCAGCCTCCGTGGTGCAGTGTTTAGCACAACGCTCTACAGGTCCTAGATTCGACTTATGGCTAAAGCATTGTTTTTCAAAACGTGAGTACATATTATGCCTGCTTCTTAAATATTTATATCTTAACAGGAATAGTTAGTGCATGAAAAATCTGTATTTTTGAACAGGTGATTAAATAAAATAAATAAAAAATAATTAAAATGCAATCATAAACTAAAATATACATCTTTATTGACATATGACTTCGTTATATACATGAAATATTAATATTCAACATGATAAAATACAAATATATCTTTTTTTTGGTCCCTTCTTCATTACATAAATTACTGTTTCTTTCAGTAGACTAGAGTTGATCCATTCTGTAACTACATAAAATTAACTTTCGCTGTATGAAATAGTCGTGTGCTGTTCGTACACTTGGATGGATTAATAATATGTACAACATTAAAAATTATGATATATTTCCAATTTGTGCGGTTATGCAATGATTAGCACCATTACTGTTTGCTTCAAACATTTTTGGATAATGATAAATCATAAAATATTACAAAAACAGACTTAAGGTTACGAAACAATATTTCACAATACAAGAGGTTCATGTGCATATACAATGCATAGGAAAGTTATGCTACTGAAAATGACTAGATATGTGCGCGGAAAAAGTATGAGAATTTTCTTATATAGAAAACGATGTTTCAAACTGAAATATATCTTCAGTGTTCTACAACAGTGATAAGTTGTTGTTGTAAATAGTAATCTCTAGAGACAGTTTTAGGAATAATGTTTGATCTAAATACAATAAAGTAAATTTACATGTTTAAATCATGTGGATTTTGATGAAGGATAATGCACTTAATACAAAATATTAAAAAAAAAAAAAAAAAGGTTCAATCCATTTCTAATTGTTTGGCTCACATTGAACATTGTATTCCCCAACTCTCGTGTTACGACCTCTCCAAACCAGCACTAAATTTCTTTGCTTCTTATCTAAAAGACCGTAAGCAGAACGTATCTTATTATGGAATTTTAACAGAAGAGTTCGCAGTTTTCTCAGGAGTCCCCCAGGGTTCGAATCTCGGACCTCTGTTATTTTTAATTCTAATCAATGACTTACCAAAGTACCTGTGTGACTCATTCAGACTCTTATACGCCGATGACTTGAAATTCGGTAAGACTATCTGTAATATTGATGACTGCAAATCCTTACAAAGTGAAATCAATACAGTAACAAAGTGGTGCGAAATAAATGATCTTAATCTGAACATAGCAAAATGCTGCACGATGACATACTCGCGCAACAGAAAGCAAATTGAATTCGATTACAAAATAAATAACACAAAAATTAAAAGGGTTAACGAGATGAGAGATCTAGGAGTTACATTTGATTCAAAACTTACATTTGCAACACATGTTGAAAGGGTTGTAAATGAGGCACACAGGAACCTAGGGTACGCAATTAGAATGAGTAAAGAGTTTATGAACAAAGAAATAATGAAAATAATATTTAACGCTTTAGTCCGAAGCAAAGTAGAATATGCAGCAGAAATATGGGCTCCTCAGGACAAAAAGTACACGCATAAAATAGAAATGCTGCAGTCTAAATTCGTAAGGTACGCCACTTATAAAGAAACAGGCATATATCCCCGATACGAATCATACACTTCCCTCTGTAAACACCACAACCTGCCTTCTCTCAGCATAAGAAGGAAGATGCAATTGCTCTGTTTCTTATACAAAATCATGAACAATAATATTCAAGTGCAACATCTTCTAGAACAAATACACATACGTGTTCCTATCTCCAAGACACGATCCAAAGGGGGCCTCTTTTACTGTAGTAACAGAAGATCGAACATTATAAATAAATCACCTATCAGGAGAATGTGTGAACTGTACAACAGATGTTCCGAAAGGGAACCAAAATTAGACATATTTCACATGCCTATTGGGACATTCAAAAATGTTATTCAAGGAATGGAAGAATAAATGTCAACAATGTAAACATGAACGCAATATTTGTAAATATATATTTCTTTCGTACTTTATACTCAATTACATATATGTACGTACTTTCTAGTGTGTCAATTATTTACGGGTAATTTATTACACACATAATTAATATATTTCTTTAATGTAAATAACTTCTATCCTTGATTTATCCTTGTTTATTTTATTTCCATATTTTATGTAATTTATAATATATTATATCTGTATCTTATATATATTGTACATGGTGGTAAAGATCTGATGTACTGAGTGTAAAGATAAATAAGAAATGTAGAACACTGTAATTGGGCATTCGCCTGTTGTGTTTAGTAATAAATAAATAAATAAATAAATAAATAAATAAAGAGAGAATGCACGGTAATATTTACATTCTCTTGCTATTGCAAAGGTATTCACTCTTTTACTTAAACATTTGTCTTCGTTCAGTGACAATTCAGTAGGTTCGAATTTGTGTTCAAGAAAAATTCTATTTTTTACTGGTTGATAATTTAGTGCATCTGCTAAATTTAATTTGTGTTTAAATATCTTGGAAGAGCATATGGTCTATCACATATTCACTTATTGTATTGTTGTAATTTTACCTTGTTAATTTTTTAAATTTTACAACTGACGTATCTTTCTGCATGATAATCTCATTGAAAATCGTTGAATATATATACACACACACATACATACATGCACACGAACACACACACACAGAGACAGAGAGAGAGATAATTATAAGGGTTCAACTTAGTAGTTTTGATAGTTAGGAATTTAATTATTAACATTTATTATTCTGAACAAACTATTGGAAGTTATAACCAATAAAATTTCCTCTTTAAAAATTTTGGATACAAATAGGCGTACATTAATTATATTAACCATTATAATTTTCTTATTACATTTAACTTTACTTTTGTGTTTGTGCGTGTGTGTGATGTTAATATAGCTTTCAAAATCTTTTCTACCAATATAATACGGTATTTTGACCAATTTTGAGATGTTGTCTATTTGATCACACAATTAGTACAAAATGTTTACTAAACCAATGGAAAATGTTTGTACCTGTTAAACCCCCCTCATATACGGCCGCGTGTGGTCATAATTGTATGTATTGGAGATATGCCTTAATTTTTACAATGAACTATCCAAAGTAAACTGACATTTTAACCCAACGGAAATAAATATTCTTATTCTTATGATATTGCCGTGGTTATATGAGGTAAATTACATAAATACTTCTCTGGCATAAAGTACATAAATAACAACAGTAACACACAACTACTGTTTGTAGTAAAAATTTTCAAATTGACATTGAAAAGTGTACATGAATTATAATGTATCATGTTTGATTGTTGATTGTCACTATAATCGATTAATTGAGATCATTGTTAAGCTAGCACAGCCAATGGGTGACTGCATTGCATGCATTATCACATGGCTTAAGGCACAACTGCAGTTGTGAGAATCGGAAATAATGACTAGTATATGGTGTGAATAGCTGAAATAAATATGAACTATATATTACGTAGTTGTGAACTACATAATATATACAGTACGTAGTTCGATTCTGAGAATTGTGCTGCTGGTACTCCATTTTTTCACCATATTTGGCACTTCTTTTGCGGGTTCATGAACTTTCCAACAGGGCACTTCCATGCTTTGGCAAATTCCGGAGAGTTAGAGAGGGAACCCCACACCCTGACCATGTTGGGGCTGTGCTCGTCCATGAGGTCATTCTCCATGACCAGGGGAGTCGAGTGCTCACACCACAGCTGAAAGAAATATAGAAAAAATTATCATCATGCCTCACCATCCATAAATAGTGAATGGGTATTACAAGCATGTATGTGCACAGAAAAAAAAGTATGTTTAGAAGAACTACATGCATAAATTGTAGATACACTGCAAACAGTCAGTTTTTATTGATATGTAACTTCCGAAAAATGACATATTTTAAGTATTTACAGCCATTATATAACGTAATTCAATAACTTTGATAATTCCGTTTCTTAAAACATAATTATGGTGCTCGTACGTATCTGCCATTCATAATCAAATTGAAATTAAAACCGGTTGCATCCAATTTGTGTAAATTAACAGCCAGACTGTAAATTTTGACTGCAGAGTATCGTAAATTTTACTGTAGGCATTAAATGTAGGAAATGTAGGTAGTAAAATTGGAAATGTGGTCACTAAAAATAGGTGTTTGTGTACAACAATAACCTATCGAAGCATTAGTACAGAATATCGATGTAAGCACAGTAAAATGAGACAATATGCATTTAAATGTACATGCACTACCCAGAGGAATGCATACACGTAGAACCCAAAATGTCTCATTTGACATCAATATGTATGAATTCTGGCTCAAGTAACACTTTAAAGCGCATAAACTGCTAAGGATGCACTTTCGATGCATTAAAGGGAACTTTTATCAGCTGCCGTGTATGATGCACTAAAATGCACGAATTGAACAGATCAGACACCAAAAATACACGTTTGATTGTGTCAATTGACACAGTTGAACGTGCAATATTGTGACACATTGAAATTTTCGTAAGGTTTCTATCATAGGCGTAATTTGATTCTGCCTTCCCTCCAAAGTTAGGTCCTCAATGACGCCTATGGTTTCTAGCCTTGTTGGTCGACATCGGCACGCACATTATAAATGTCCTATTTTACATATATACATTACTCACATTGGAAAAGCTTAGGAAGAAGAGCTGCTCATGTGTGAATTCCTCCAAGCCTGGAAGTTTGGGTTCGTCGCCATGTTTTCTCCTGAACTTCTTGTAAGCTCTGAATGCTTCCCTAAGGCCACCGTTGTCGGCAATGTTCTCCCCGAGAGTCAAACTCCCATCCACCTAGAAATAGCAATAATAACTGCAAAATTCTGAATTTTGTGCACTCTGGATAAAATATGATCTTATCTGTCGTTAAAGATATGAATCAAGATACTATAGTTAAACCAAAGCACTGCCTGACATAGCTACTGTTTCAAAGAAGCAGTGATTGTATTGCATTAATGAATTAAAAAATTATGGTGAAACTCTTGCTAAAGACACACTGTATTATAAAAATAATACCTAGGTAGTATCTGGACTTGTGGGGCTCGAGCCCACCCAATAATTTGCGTTGTATTGTTATTATATTTCAGAAATAAAGTCCCAGCTTTTAGCAAAACAAACGATTCCGTAATTATACACTTAAAGAATTCTCACAACTTACTTATTGCTAGTTATACCTCCAGTTTAATAGTGTTCTACATTATTTTCATTATTGTGAAAGTAAGCCAGGGTTTACAAATGTTTGCAACAAATCTCTCAGTCCAACCCAACCAATGTGTTTCAAAGTTGGCGCCACTGGTACCACCTTTGAACGAATCGTTTTTCAGTGCTGAAATCTTCAGGGTGAACTTCTGGAAATAATGGTATTGGCGAAGAAAGGGAATGGCCATCACGATCACCTGAGCTCAACTCCATGGACCTTAATACATAGGGACTTTTGAAATATAGAGTGTATGCTGCGGAAAGCATGGATCTCTATCATCTCCAAAAGAGGATAACTATTGCAAAGGCTCCTCTGAATCCTCACATTTTGAGGAGAATTCAAGGAAACATGCTGAAACTTTCGAGGATGCGTTTTAATTCTTAATTATGGAAGGTGAATTTTAATCGTTCATTTTAAAATTTTGATTTTATTTATTTTACTTCGCTTTTCTGCAACTGTTGACTAATTCCGAAGATGAAATGTGATAAAATGACACTGATGAAAGGGCAATCAAAAACAAATATGAACAGGGCACATTACAATCCCCTCAGAGGATTATACTGGCTGTGAGTTCAGGCGCCAGGGACTGCAAAATGCAGTCCAGGTGTCCTACACAGAAAAGTAAATGCATCAGCTCAAACAAAAATGCATAAAGTCTGTAGCTCAGACCCAGTCTTCAAGTGTATCATTGAGAAAGATATCGGAATGTGCATGTAAAAACTCAAAATTTAATTAACTTTGTCGTTACCTTCACAAATGATATACAAAAATGCATTAAACTATTAACCTGACTCTTGGCAAAGGTCAAATAACACACTAAGTGCATCAATCGGCGCGTTTCTGTTGCATCAAATAGATTTGATTCATTTAGTTTTCTGTGTACGTTGAAGAGAGGTAATTGTTGTAATTTGGGCATTTTTATCAAGGATCACACCATTTTATTTGTTGCAAAATGGCATCTACCTCTTTGGACAATGACCCCTGACAATGTCAAGAGATGATATCAGCACAGTAATTAAGTAAATATAATCACAAGCAAAAATAACAAAGGAAAAATCTGCAATGCAAAAAATTATGTGCAAAAGAGCATGAGCAAAAGTGATATGAAGCGCTAACTTACTGCAGTGTCAATCTCCGGTATGATGTACCCGTTGTACTGGTTGACGAAGCACTCTGTGCGATTTTTGTACTCTTCCACCGTCTTATTGCTCCACCACTGTCGCAGGTTACCATCCTTGTCGTACTGACGACCTGCAGACAGAGACCATGTACAGTCACCGGAAAAAAATTGAACATTTTTATTGTTGGTGACTGTATATACAGTACATATACAGGATAATTCAAAATGAATGGTGCAACTTTACGCAGTTATTATGACGTTACTATTTATGATAGAAAATCAGACAAGGCATCAGTATGAAGAAAAACTCTGGAAGTTTTATTCCCACTTAGTGGGCTTATTCTGCTTAGCCGATGCTCCACCAGGATCGCCAGTGTCACAAAATGGCTAATGACCAGTAGAATAGAATAGAATTTATTTCCAGTACGAACCTTTACAGCTGTACATACCATACAAGGATGATTTTTTTTAGTATAATTTTCCTACACCCTTCCTCCTCTCAGTCTACTTCCACATTCACACTGCTTGGGAGTTCACAAACAGTATTTCATTTCAACTCTTTCACTACGTAGCGTTCCAACATGAACGCGGGGATCTTAAATAGGGATGTAACTTGCCCCTCCCGATTAGTACTATTGATGGTAGAGACAGCCCTGAAAGGGCAGGTACAAATATCTAACTTACCATTAAAATAAACTCATGATTCGGTTTAGACTGAAGTGAGCAATGCGAATGGCAGATAAGGGTGTAGACTAGCTTACCCTGTTCGGTTTAGAAATAAGACCAGTAGCTCCTGCTTCTCCGATGATTCCAGATTAAAATACCTCGTGTCGCTCTCATGCGCACCTATTTAAACGCTCGCTTGGCCTCTCGTCACCTCTTGCCAAAGGCCAGTGTTCTTACCATTTCCTGTGAAAGGCTTACCCAACACATTTCTTGAGCAGGAGCTGACAAGGTCTGCCAGGGTCAATATTTCTTAATCGAACGGATATGATACGACTACACTTGCACTGATACCTGAGTAATTCCTAAATTTTCTCACATTTATTTATTTATTTATTTATTTATTTAGTAGCCCCCCTCCCTTTCACGCATGTTCGCTATCACCACTGAGCTTCTTTGCTCTCTTTACCCAGGCGTAGTGTAGGAAAGTTCCCAGATTCCCCCTTCTCGGTCTCTCCCTCCTAATAACGCTTGTCATTATATTCTCAATGTTAGCTTCATTTGTTTCCCTGATAAATTTTTGTCTTGCCTCCCCTGTTTCTTTGCACTGGAGAAGAATGTGAAATTTCGTCTCGACTTCCCCCCATAGCGGGCATTCTACGCTCCCGTTCTCCCGTTTTAGTTTAACTTGTGCCCATCCCCCCAGTCTGAACCAGGCCAATCCTGGCCTTTCTTTTGCCCCACACAAATCCACGTAGTTCCTCTTTCCCAATTCTCGATCCGTATCCACTATTCTCGCTGATGTTAACGATATTTTTGCGTCGCATTCTGCCAAAATTTTCTGTTTGTTAATGTATTCCAGTGTGGCACGTATGGCCCCTAGCATCTGCATATGAATTCTCCCCTCTATTCCCTCTTCCCACACCCATCCCAGCCCTATACTGTATAATTCCGTCTTTATTTTTGCTACCCATTGCCTCACATTACTCCCACTTATCTGTGATTTTGAAGGCGTATTGTGCGTTTGAGCTATCGAGAACTGATTCAATCACGATGGTGCAAAGACATTTCCGCATGCGTTTCGGTAGTAGAATGTTTTCACCCTTCCGAAAGATTTGCCAAAGTTACAACTGTGAATTGTTAGTGCCTTCGAAATCATTGACAACTACTTGCTGTCTCGTTTGGACTTTTTTCACGTTACACGTGGTTCCAATGTTGAATCTTTATAATGTGAGTCATGTGAGTAAAACTTCCAGAGTTCCTCTTTATATTGATGCCTTGTCTGATTTTCTATCATAAATACTAACGTCATAATAACTATGAAAAGTTGCACCATTCATTTTGAATTACCCTGTAGCCTATATATGTGCATATCAGCGTGTTCGAAACTGGACCTTAACACTTAGGTGCCATTCGTGCTAATGCATTAAACTTAGTCACCACTTGAAATCTTAAACGACAAATTGAGAACTTCCTCGTAAAATTACATCTCAACTACAGAAGAAAAATTCCAATATTTGCAACACAAACATTAATGTTCGTTTGGTAGTGATTAAAAAATATTTGTTTGAAAAGTTTATTTCAATCCCCTAGATATTATGAGAAGATTTGCATACTTTAAATGTACTTCTTCAGACATCTCTTTTGTGAATATCGAAATGTTTAGCAAAATGAAAACTTAAATCCTAAACAAGAACGAATGATACTGTGTTATGTAGCTTTGTAGAAACATTTGATGTCAAAATGTATTGTACATGCATTTTATCCTGGACTTATTTTAGAGATACAAAACAACTCGTCAGGGGCGTACAGAGACCCATGGGGGCCCCTGGGCAGTCTACTCAAGTGGGGCCCCAAGTTACTGATATGGTAGTGGCCCGATCTGCGAATACAAAAAATGCGTAATTTTAGGATTAAAATGTTCTTTTTTTGTGTTTTGCAAAAGCATCGATAACTTTGTTAAAATTGATTTCTTTGGTTCTGTCATTTTCAATCGAAATTAAAACCAAGCCACTAAAGTTTTCCTGACTTGTTCCTAGTACTGCGTAAATAGGTTATTTTAATTTTCAGTTTAGAAAATCTCCCTACCTTTGATACTGTGACATGGACAATAAGGAACATGAAATAAGCCGTGCACACATAAGAATAACTGAAAGTCAATGAACTATGTTGTATCAGCACCCTCTTTCAATTCATTCACGTCCTTTATCTTGTGATTGAAGGAATTTCTAATATTTGTGACTGAAATAAAGGTTTGGAAATGTTTGTTCAATTTATTTCAGGTTCTTTGCGAAGCTCAGTGTCTATAGGTTGTATTACATTCTATGGGACGACCTCCGTGAAGGAGTGGTTTATCACAGTGCGCTACAACGAATGCCGGCCTGGGCATGGATGTTCTTTGTGAGTGTCCCTTCATCACTTCCATATATCATCACTCATCCTCATCGTCACGATTAGCCAATACAGGAAGAAAATCGACGCTACATAACAAAACTAAAAATCAAATCAAATATCTTTCTGTGTCTATAACTCCTTCCAGTTGTTTTAAAACGATTATCAAGTTGTGAGCAAATTGTGTCTACAATAGGATAACCTTTTGACACTTTGAACCAGCTCTCTCAGTTGGTCTTCGTTTCTGCCAGAGTTCGACAAAGTGCTTCTTTATCTTTTTGATTCTTTTGTCATAAAAATCGCTTGAAATTTAACACTTACCACATATTTTCATCACTTCCACAAGTGATTCAAATGGTCCCCAAAGCTCAGTCATTTCAAAGAGATCATAACTCCAACGACTTGGAAGTGATATTTATCTGTTATAAGACTTTACGATGAACAGTTAAACTGAAATATTCAATTTTTCCCTTAAGGCCAGTAGCCTAAATTCTATAATTTAGCTTTCTGCTTGTTAATATTATGTAAAAAAGTTTCAAAACATCATAAAACTTCTCTTTGAGGACATACACATCTTCTTATCTTCCTGCCTATGTTTTGGGTCCGGCTTGTTTTTAAGAACGAAATTTAAATTATGACTAGCGCAATGTACGTAATAAGCTAATAATGGGTTATTTTTTGAACGTACACCGATTTTTCGAACAGCGTTGCAACCCTAGCTTAACTGTGTCAAAACTTTCATGTTTTTACCCAGCTATCATTCTTTGCTTAACACAGTAATTATTGTGAGACGTTCACTTATACAAAATTACCTCACACGTTACTGTAATCTGATTGCAGTGCCAGTCTAACAAAAATATAAGTCACAAATTTCATTGCAATCTTTTGGCCTTTCGGGGCCCTTTGCCTTGGGGGCACCGCCCCGGCTGCCCCAACCTAGTTACGCCCCTGCAACTCGTACCTACAGATATACCAGTCGAGTAGAAATCTTGGCTTTCCAAAGTTCACATATCTTGTGTATATTGTTATTTGGGTAAAACCGCAAACCTATTTTAATTTGATACTACTAGAAATAATGCACCAGACTTTAAAGAAACAAAACCAAGAAGAATCTAGTAAGAATAATTTATCACATTTATACAGAAAATATAATAGTGCACTTAGTCTGAACTAATCATTACTAAGTACGGACTTACCAGCATCGTCAAACCCGTGAGTGAGTTCGTGTCCAAGTATTGTGCCTATTGCGCCATAATTTAAGGATCTGAAAAAAGAAACACAAAAAACACATGTGATATTTATTTCAATAGTTCCTCCATAAATACACATACAAGAATATTTCACTATAAATCCAGGGTTTTAGTCGCGCCCTGTGTATGGGCGATCTTTGCGATTGTCCCTTTAACAATTTCATACACTCATCTTTATACACGCCATTGGCCAAAAATGCCAGAGAAGCGACGTAAAGTAACTAAAATGCAATATGGCAAGAATATTTTATGTTTCTTTGATAAGTCTTGTTTTCGTTAAAGTTAATTTATTCTAAAATTTATTGCACTTGACCGAAATATAAAATATTTGTTGTTGATTTATTGATTTTAAGTCCACTTTATGTACAGAGATGCTAATCAGGACTGGACAGTTTAAAGTGGAATTCGAACCACTATGCGCCTCCACCGGATATTGAACCAGGGACTCCTTGATTACAAGGCGACGACATTACCAGTACGCCATCGGGAAGGCCCATCGAAATATAAAATACTTTGTGTACGTACAAAAGTTCATGTTAAAATATAAGACTATTATGAATAGGACAGGCTGTAAAGAACACAAACTCTATTCTTGTAAAGCCATTAAATATAGGCTACGGTTTATTCAACTTGTAATATGGTTAGAATTATTTTCTCAAATGTTTCTTTATGTACACAAATTTTAAAAAAACTTTCATCGAAATCTGTGATTATCTAACGTAATACTAGACATTTAGTGTAGTCGATTGTAACCTATTGTTAGTTCATTAACTTATTAAATTGCAATCCTTTTATTGGGTTTTTAAACTCGTGACTAATGAATTGTGATTCAATTATTGCCCCCTCTTACCCTTCCACACGTAGACTCGACTTTGAACATAAATCTCTTCTTAGAAATGCATTTCTTCTACAACTGAAACTTCAGATGATACGTTTGTACCTGTACAATACATAAAGTCGTTATACGTATATTTGTAGCGTTACGGAGCTAAGACGTAACTTAACCACATTGTGGTCCTTCTTATTTATCAAATGCGTTTCGTGGCATTTTGCACTGTAGCAATTCTAATAAAGAGAGATTTTAAAAAATATGTTGTTCTCTGAAAAATGATCACCTAATCTAATTGAATTCTTATAAGGCTTTAAATATGTGGTTTATTCAAGTTTTAATATAGATAGGGTATAGACAAAGGTTGCTTGTCATACAGATATTAGACACACATGTCATAAAATCAAAGAAAATACTTTTTGGTAGATGGTGATGCATCATTGAAATTTTATGATTTTCTAACAGTTTGTACTTACTCCAATCCTAGTCCGTAGAAGGGAAATTGAATGATCGCTGCTGGAATAGCTGAAATGAACATAAATAACACATATGAATAAGTGTTTCTTACAATTAAGTATTTTAATATCTTTGTGTACATAGACTAATCGAGTGAGAATCAAATTAATGAGGCAATTATTTTTTTCCCGTCAATGTGAGGCAATTAGAATATTTCAAATTAATACATTTCAATTGAAACCTGTTTACAAGAACGTAAATGAGTGGGATGCACTTACTTATTACATTTGCTTGGAAAGTGTGGAATGCATTAACATCTGTAGGTACGGTGGCCCAACTGCAAAAAGAACAACGAAACGTTTAACATATTGTTTTTCCGTAACAAGTATAAATATTCAAAGCTGTATACTAAAGTAGATAAATACCGTATTTTCGGGTGTATTAGACGCACTTTTTTCTCTTACAAACAGGTCTGAAAAACAGGATGCGTCTTGTACGCTGATACTCAGTTTTCCATTACCTTCTTTCTGGAAATGTTATCTATTCTGAGTTAGACGATCTCTTTCTTTCCTAGTTAGATTACGTAAGTGATTTGTTGAAAGTAGACCTACACATTACTTTAGAAATACTGGGAATTAATTATAATATTCAGTGATAAAGCTTTTTCCTTTAAAAAAAAATGTGTACCAAAAAGGGTAGTGCGTCTTATAGGCGACAACAAAAGTACCTCCTATCAGAATACTAATAAAATATAATTATAAAAATTGTAACACTCCATAATGGAATATATAGAAATAGTTTCAATCAGAAATTCGCAAGATCCGAATGGTTTCGCCATTTACATCTCTTGCATCTCTACAAATTGATCATCAGCATGGCTTTGGACACATACACACGATGAGGTAAATCAAGATACAGTATGAAGCGCCACAGGGGTGCGAAAGGTGCGGAAGAAACTTCTGTTCTCAGCTCCTTACTTTCTTCTGAACCCTGATGGTTCTCAAGAGTATTTAAAATAATAACAATAATAATCATAGAAAATAGCACTATATTTATACAGAAAGTGCTGTGCTTGTATTTTAGCCGCGGTGGTCATTTCCCAGCTGTAGGCTCATTTTCGATTAGCCTCTATATAATAAAACTACTGTTTTCTTTAAATCCAGTAAAAAAATTTCTAAAGTCGCCTCCAATGATTTGTTAATTTACATAATTTAGTTATTCTCCCAAATGAGCTAGTTGTGAAAGTTCTTATCTTATTTCCTTAATTGCATGTCTTTACATTAGCTTTATATCATATCATTGCAATATAACTGTATCAAAAAAGTCTAATTCCTGCATATTATGTGCCCTACGCTACCACTAGCGTACGCAGATTTTTTTTTCGAAGGGAACTGGAATTACCAAAGTTGATATCACGTAGCTGCGTTCTAGGTAGAGGTGGGATGCACTTTAAATATTTCGTAAATACCATTTTTACCTTCTTTTTAAAAGTTGTTCGAAGACATAAGTGGTAAGTGGGAGCCATTTTTTGTATTTGTATTTGGCGCATTCCTTTTCCCAAGTTCTTTGCTGCTTTAATTTGAAAATGTTAAATTCCTCAAAATGTCTGTAGGGGCTGTAGCCTCATCAGCTGCCCCACTGCGTACGCCAGTGTGCGCTGCCAACATATTTTAATTTGTAATTAGAAGCAACCAATACCCCTTAGGGGTATTTTCTGTGTCAAAAAGTTCTCAATAAACTTCTCACATTGTATATTTTTGACATATTGCCATATATTACCGCAATAAAGTTACTAGCACCATAACATGTGACGGTATTATGTCAAATTTTATTTCTCTAAACTTTCATGGGTTAATAAGATGCACCATACCTGTCAACAGAGGTGTTACCTCTCAAGTTTTCCAAGCTTTCTAACATGGCCAATTCCAGGTAATCTAACATTGTTACCAGGTAATAAGTCTCGTTAATAACCATCTGAAACAAGAAATAACATGTTATGTAGCTAAGGCACAAGAGATAATGTTTGTATTGTATATTCTCGTAAGTCACAATGTACATACTTGAATTGAAACATTTGAAAATAATTCAACAAACTGTTGACTCTTCTGCTGTTAATTTACAAAAACACAACAGTTCAGGATCATTCATGACGTCACTTCTCTGTGCTGTGGCTAGAATGCAAAGCAAACATGGCGATTTAACCGCTTGGTATATTAGATACGAATAAACACTCACATGTAGACCTATAGTACAGCAAATGTTAATTTGAGTATTTATCTTGTATGCACATAGGTTATAATTAATAATTGTGGTTGTAGGGACCATACATATATTTTTAAAGATAAAATCATTCAAATTATATTAATTACGTAAGGTATGTAATAGCTGTTGATACTTGAAAAACAGCCATGGTAATTTTTTTAAGTAGTTGAATGGTAGCGTGCAGACTGAAGAGAGCAGGTTTGGAAGAGTAGTGGAACTTCAGAAGTTGAAAAAAAAAGAGTGCAGGTGTGGAACAAAGAGAGAAGTGATGGAACAACGATTGACAATAGAGCAGATTGAAGAGGGGAAATTTTGAAAATAGTAGAGATAGAAGAGTAGTGGAACTTTAGAAGATGTTCAAAAAGAGTTGAGTGTGAGAAGAAGAGTGCAGGTCTGGAACAATGCAGGAAGAGAAGAGTGATGGAACAACAAGGGGCGGTGGAAAGTGTGACCATAAGGCAGATTGAAGATTTGTAACAGTAGAAAGAGAACGTCTGAAGAATCTGGAGAAGGGTATAGTGTGAGAAGATGAGTGCAGATACAAAGCAGAATGAGAGGAGTGATGAAAAGACAAAGCAGGTGGAGAATGTGACAGTGGGCAAATTGAAGAGTACAGGTTTGAAACACAATACATGGAGAAGTGGAATTTGAGAAGATGGTAGAGAAGAGTATAGAGTAGAAAGAAGAGAGTAGGTGTGGAACAAAGCAGATGGAGAGAAGTTGTGAAGAAGTAGGTGAAGGTTATGGCTATAAAAGATAACAGGTTTTGGAACATACGTGGTGTGATTGGAAAGTTTTAAGACTGAGCGTGTAATTTCAGAATGGCAGCTAGTACAGGCTATTGTGATGGATCTCCTTTAAAGTAGTCCCCTTCTGACTGAACACACCGACTTCAACGTTCCAATTTTGGAAGCAGTCCTGGAAATTTCCTTTCGTAAGAGTGTTAAGAACCGTCTCCGTATTTGCCTGGATGTCTTCAATTGAGTCAAATCTGTTCCCTTTCAGCGAGAATTTCAATTTAGGAAAGAGGCAGAAATCGGCAGGGGCTATATCAGGAGAATAGGGGAGGGGGTTGCGGAAGCACAGGAATTTGGCCAAAAATTCCGTAATCGAGAACGCACGATGAGCCAGTGGGTTGTCGTGGTGGAGGACCCAATTCTTCTCGTGCCAGAGTGCAGATCTTTTTTTACGCACATTTTCGCGCAAACGCTGAAGGACACTTTTATCGTATTCCTGGTTGATTGTCTGTCCCCTAGGGGTAAATTCGTGATGCACAATACCCGTAGAATAAGTAAAACTACCAACATTATCTTCACATTCGACTGACTTTGTCGAGCTTTTTCGGTCGTGGCGAACTTGGACCCTTCCACTGCGATGATTGTGCCTTTGTTTCTGGGTCATACCCATAAACCCATGATTTGTCGCCTGTAATTTCCATATTTAACATATCTGGGTCAGTTTCGGCTCGATTAATCAGTTCTTAGGACAGTTCAAGTCGGTGTTGTTTCTGCTGATTTGACAACAATTTTGGAATGAATTTCGTAGACACTCCACGCATGTTCAAATCTTCAGTTAAAGTTGACGGCACCGCGTAGAAACTTAAATTCAGTTCATCAGCCATCTCCTTAATTGTAAGTCTACGGTCAGAGCGCACTAAATGGCGAACTTTTCACAATGTTTCCATTGGTTTTTGAAGTGGAAAGCCTGCCGGATCGGAGGTCATCTTCGACTGCTTTGCGGCCATCTTTGAATCGTTTGAAAACCAGATAAAAACATTTAACTGGCTCAAATATTTATCCCCGAAAGCTGTTTTTAACAGTATATAGGTCTCCAAAGCTGATTTCCCGGTTTTGTAACAAAATTTGACACAAACGCTTTGTTCCGTTTTTCCATCCATTTTGCGACATCAATAATCCGTCGAGAACCGACAACACACTCACCAGGATTCCACTCTCTACTGAACAAAGATAAGTAGTATAAAAGTATATAGGATGAGGACACTTATAGCGTAGAAAAGAAGAGCTCATATGATTAAACAGCCCGATTTGCCCACACTTAAAATTATGCCAAGATGCCTATAAGCCCCAATTCTTCAAGTGTGATATGCTCTTAATCCTAAGAATTTTGAATCCTAGTGTAGAAAAGAAGAACCCTCAATAGACAGATTTGCCCACACTTAAAATTATGTCAAGTACCCATATGATTTTATTGTTTATAGTGTGTTATTCTGTCAAAATCCCAAAAATCCTGAATTCTAGTGTAGAAATGAAGAACCCCCCTCAGACAGATTTGCCCATGTGTGTAAAAGCTACATCTCTCAATTTGTTGTCCATAAACTTGTCAAAAATATGCCCCCCCTTGATTTTGTTTTGGCTACACTTAAAATTAAGGCAAAAAGCCACTCTCACCCACCCACACCCATTTATATTTACTTCCGGTCCGGTAATATGCAAAAATCTTCTAGAATTGTTCTGTGACTCTCTCATTTCTTACATCATAAACATATGATTTTTCACCTATGAGAATAACACTACATATGGTATCATCAGGGAGTGTATCGTGGAATTCACAGATAATTTTAATGTTTGTCCTGTCATTAACCACAACTTGTTTTCTTTTTGAAGTGTTGATGACAAACATGGGTCTCTGTGCTTTGAATTCATCTGGTGTGTAATACATGTCGGTATTGCCAGTGGTGACTCTTTTGTATGCTGTAAATGCTTCATATAATTTGAGGAAATCATCCTTGGACATGTCTAAATTATAATTTTCTCTAGGAAACACCTCATTTCTGCCATTTTTAAGATATATGTTCTTGATGTTGCAGCTATCAAATTTACTTGAATTTTTTTCCTGATTATTGTGTCTTCCAGTCTGAAACAATACCACCACAAATCTGGCATGTCATATTGTATACTGGAGAATGAATTTGTAGCATCAAACTCATAATAAGTACCAGTGGCAGGCTTCTGTACACATTGATATGTATAAAATTGTAAAGGTACTTGTGGATTTTTTATTATATCTGCTTTGTATTTAAGAGCATAACTGGCTTCATATTCAACAACTGGGATTCTTAGCTCCATAGTCTGAATAATGCATTTGCCTTCATCAGGTAGGGTATTGGGCAGAGCTTCCCCTGTAGAGTTTAATGTGCTGTACCTCATCAAAGCATTATTATCATTGGCAGCTCTTCTAAATGTGATTCTTAAACCACCCTTCCACATAATATCTTTGTAATCTGAGAAGAATCCTGGCAACAGGCGCATTGGAAACAGCACTGTGTGGCTCTTGGATAATATTTTATCACCAGCCTCAAATCCACCTATTTTGTAGTAAGAAGCCTCGGTTTTGGATAATTTTAGTGTAGCCAAAACTGTGGAGGTAATGCCGGGATAATCTACTCTGTTTATAACAACACCATGTTTTCTGATCTCAATTTCAGAGAACAGATGTGGCACAAAATTGTCCACCAATCTTATATTTGAATTTGCCGGATAATCTGTACCATCGAGCTTTACAACATCAAATTTGATGTATAGATCTGCTCTGTGGGGGTGTATAAAGCCATCCCCTACATCAAGATCAACCTCAATTTCTGTGTTGGGTTGATTTAAATTTGCAAATGTCCTCCTGTTTGGAGGGAATGATTGTAGCTCATAACTCTCAATATTTTCCATTTTTTTTGTATGTATTTTTATTTAAATATTAATCTCTATGATAGCAGTTGTTGTGGCTCCAGCAAAATCAACTAATTCTTCTTTTTCATTAGTGACCATCAATTCAATATAATATATTCTACTATGCAACACAGGAAAATATAATGTTGGGGATGGAGTGTAGATGATTGGCTCCATAAATTCAGAATTAGGTTTAAATGTTGCAATGATGCCAGTTTGTTTGTGAGTGCCTATGCCATTTGATTTGGTGATCATACCCTCGGCCACATTACAGTGAATATTCAGAGTCTCTATGGCTAAGAATTTAGGTATATTAATAGCAGTGTGTTTGATGGCTGGTTCAAGTTTTGTGTTGTTCTCAAAGCCTAACAGCTCTCCTATAGTACCCAGATCCACTGTCTCTATAGCAGATACAATCTCTACTCTGTGAGTGACAGAATTTTGAGTTAAAACTATACCTCTGGGTAACTGAGCATTTAGAGTGGACAGATTATATTGCCCTGGAGTGATGACAATTTTTTGATCCCCAACTGCAATTTTGTTGTTGTGGTGTGTAATATTAGGGATCAAGTACATGCCATAAAATGCTCTGAGAGCTATTGTTTTGGTATACACTATATCATCATGTAATTTGAGTTTCAATATTGAATTTTGGCTGGTGAGATGGAATACCCCCATGATGTTTTAAATACCACAGGGCCTTTTGAAAATTTTCAATTGATGGTTTATTTATTTGAGACATATATCTAAGAACAGATAAACACAAATGTCCACAATTAACATCTTTGAAGTTTTGAACACGGGCATTATTGTAATAAAGATTAGTTGATTTTAGATATTTTACTAAATTTTCAGGTGGAACACCTCCAAATGAATCAAACACAAATGCCTCATTTTTTAAATATTTAAGATAACAGATCCAGTGAGTGCCCTGATTTTTGTACTTATCCAAATTAACAATGCCACACTCTTTGTTGAGTGGTTGTTCTGGTAAAGAATCAGACATGTACACACCTCTAAAATTTTTGATGCCCAGTGGCTTGATTAAAGCTTCAATATCTTGGTTTGTAAGCGGCTCTTGTTTTTTTAAACTTATTCATGGCTCTCTTAACACCTTTGCCTTGTTTCTCCATGGCCAGGTTATGGCGCTTCAATTCATCTAATTCTGCCTTATTCTTCTTGGCATCTATTACTGTTTTTGCTATGGCAGCTGATCCCCCAGCCAAGCTCCCAACAGCCCCAAGTGCTGCTAAGATGGCCGGGATAGTAAATATGAAACACCCCACATGTGATTTTTTCTAGATTGTTGTAATTTTTTTAATTGGGGGGTACTAAGCAACAATTTCATACCATGGCCCTTGGCAATACAAGAATTTTTTTTCTTGCGCTGCTTTTTGGTTAAAAGACTATCAATAGTTTTAAGAGATTTAAGACCTGCATAAGGTATTTGATACATAACACCCTTGGCCTTCATTCTAGGTTTATTATATATATATATTCACAGCCCCCACCCCAGTTTTTGTTTGGTGTTCATAGCTATGGTGGTCCCCAATGCTGCTATTCTCTCACTTAAAGAAGCATCTTTGCTTACAAATCTACCAAATGCAGCCTCTTCTAATTTTTTGTCTGCAACATGTCTCTTGTCAAGATCAGAATGTGTGTTGTATGCTATGTCATGGTCTCTACAAGCAGCATCTAGGGGATTAACACCAGGATCACCTCTGTTTAATCTATGCTCAAATCTTGTGCCTGGACCACAATACTGATAGCCTGGAATGTGTAGTTCAAATGGCAGCTTGTTTATAACGTCATTAACCAACCCCCGACCCTCAGAAATATTCCAAAATTTAGGTGGTAGAGTATTAATAATTTTTATAAGATATCCAATCCCCTTAGTGTCATTCACTATAAAATTAGACAATTTTGTGCTTATCATGTCCATAATTCCAACCTTTTCATTGTAAAAATTGTGGTTGCCAGCATTTTCCTCCCCAGCTATCACCAATAACCTATCTACAAGTTTCCTGACATCATCAACCCACACAAATTCTTTAGGCAGGGTGTTGTATTGTTTGATTCCACTGCCTGTCTTAATTTGTGACCATATGGGCTTGATTAAATTGTTGTATTTTGCTCCACTGCTAGACTTGACTCTTTTTTGTGTGGGATCATTGTTCTGGTATAGAGCATCTGATTTTATTAATATTTCTTTGTAATGCTCATAATCTTGATCTGTATAGCTGCCAGGCCTTTTCCTAGTCATCAGTTCCCACAATCCAGGTGTGCCGGGATATTTAACAAAACCACCTTTTTCTCCAAGATGAGATTCTGAATATACAATTAGATCATCTCCCATAAATGTTACTCTGAAATTGCCAATTCTATGTATGATGCTACCATCACGCTCTGTGTCAGCATATAGGCCAAAAACCTCATCTTTGTTGTCTTTAGGTGTGCTTAAATATTTTTGAGCAAGAAGACCCAATTCAATAGGATCCTGACTAGCTTCAATTCTTCGAGGAGCAACAGGACTAGGTGTATGAATACTGGAAAGTGGGGTGATTGGATAATCTAATATGTTCCTTGCAGCTACAGGTACAAGCTCTGTTATCAAATTTTGATTTTGCTCTGTAACAGTTTTGATATTTTTACCTAATTCACTAATAGCATCAATAATAGGCTGTTCTGTTTCTTTGTGTTGTTCATAAATTCCTCGGTTCTCTGATTTCCATCCCTTAAATCTTTTTACAAGATAATCTCTTAAGTTAAGATCATCAATAATTGGCCATTTCATGGTTATTTATATATGTTTCAATGTCTAGAAAATTGTTGATTTTATTTCTGTATTTGCCACTATTGGGTTTTCTTGTCATATCAATTGTGACAAACCCATAACTGTCCTGGTTCCAGCACCTACTGCAAAACTTGGAAAAATCATTGTAGCTCAAGTCCCCACCTACATATTCATCATGTATGTGTTTGAGGTTGGTATGATCTTGATGAAACACACATAAAATTGCTGTTGTCTCGGATCAGCTGCTTCGGAATTTTAGAAAAAGTCTGTGCCAGGTAGAAGCAATCAATGTTTTTGTGTCGGCCCTGTGTAAAGAAATTTCTAACCTTGTTTTGATTATCCAGTATAATGTCATCAAACACAACAACAGAATTATCGAGACATTCATGAAGTGGCTTAACATCTGATTCAAAAGTGCCAATATCCAGTCCATCATATAGCTTCATCAGCTGCTGATATTTTAATTGTTCCAAGCTCTTAGAGAAAACATACAAGTGCCTGTTTTTCCAGTCTAACCAGTTGGGTGCCAATAAAAAATTATCAATCATTAGTGTAGTTTTACCACAAGCTGATGGCCCAAGAATAAGACATCTAATATTATCAGGCAGCAACTTGCCATTTCTCTTAATCTGCTGTTCAGGTTCTGGCAGCCTTTTTATAACATCCCAGGTGCTCATATTATCACTTTGTCTGCATCGATCCAGCTGTGTTCTGGAAGTTCTAGCCATTTGACAAATAACTTGTTGCCTTTTCTGCGGATGATTTTTTCTATGAGATATGTGTCAGGCTGTTTAGTTTTGTTGAGTTCTTCTTCATAGAACCGGCCTTTGAGAATTTCTCCTCGGTGGTCTTTTATTATATATGTGTTAAGGGTCCCAGGTTTAACTTGAAACACTGTAAATAATTCAGTGAGTAGTATGAATGCTTCGTTCTGGGCCGGTCCTTTGACCTACTTTCTCGCCTTAATGGATTTCTCTCGTAAGGCATGAGCAGTGTTGCCAACTCCTCACTCGAAAAATCACCAAGGTTTTTGTTTTACGCACTAAACTAACCTACAATGAGAGAAAAATGGACAGATGAAAAGCTCTGGCATCACTTTTTAAGCTATTTTTTATGCTAACTCGTTTTTTGACCTACATTTGAAATGACTTACGATATTTTCCTATAAGGCTACTTCTCTTTACTGTAAGGCCCCCCCCCCCTCAGTGTAATCTACTATAACCTGCTAATAGGCTTTTGCTCTCAGCGTAATCCGTTTTACGCACTAAACTAACCTACAATGAGAGAAAATTAGACAGAAGAAAAGCTCTGGCATCAGTTTTTAAGCTATTTTTTTACCTTCTGCAAATCTTGCTTTTATGCTAATATTGTTGTTTGACCTACATTTGAAATGACTTACGATATTTTCCTATAAGGCTGCCTCTCTTTTACTGTAAGGCTCCCCCCCTCCCCCCTCAGTGTAATCTACTACAACCTGCTAATAGGCTTTTGCTCTCAGCGTAATCCGTTTTACGGGCTAAACTAACCTACAATGAGAGAAAATTAGACAGAAGAGAAGCTCTGGCATCAGTTTTTTAAGCTATTTTTTTTTTACCTTCTGTAAATTTTGCTAACATCGTTCTTTGACCTATATTTGAAATGACTTACGACATTTTCCTATAAGGCTGTCTCCTCTTACTGTAAGGTCCCTCAGTGTAATCTACCACGACCTTGCACTCTCAGCGTAATCTGCCACAATGTTTTGTTATTAAAACTCTCAGGTGTGATCTTCTACAATGTGTGTGTGTGATAATCAAAATTTTTATTTTTTGTTAAGGAAATCCCTGGCCCCCAAAAAAAGAAAATATCCCGCCAGGGGTGCGTGGTGCCCAACCAAAAAAGTAAAGGTTCTCTAACGGCTGCGTTTCCGTACGGCCTTCGAACGTAAAATTGGTTCATCTGACCGTACATGCTGTTCATCATCAACTTCGCTGTGTTTTGTTTTGCGTCTATTTCGAGCAGTTTGCCCGGCGGCAAGGTCTTCTTCTCCTTGCAATTCTTGACTTTTTTTGATTTTTTTTTACGCAAGGCCATGATCTTGCGGATGCACGTGGCATTGAGCGTGCCCCGTGAGAAATATATGTGAAGATCAGCTTCCGTACAACTGGTTGGATTCGTAATGCCGCGATAAACATCAACTTCCGTGCCGGGAGGAACGTCCGCACGCGATTATACAACCGTTTTGTGTGTGTTAAATTGCTAGCAGCTTTTTGTAGGTAAGTTTTGTTTTTTTTGTTATTTTTTTGCATGTGTGTGTGTGTTAATAATAATTGCGAGTTGTGTTAGTGAAGAGGAAGTGGTGTTTTGATTAAACATCGAAATTTACGCTAAACAAAAAAAATATGAGCATACATAACGTGCGCTTGAAAAAAACTATTCTTCATCGCGAATAATATAAAAGCGAGGTAACAATCGGAGGAAGGGGAGGGATGATGATCATGATCATGTTAGTTTACTCATGGTGGATGGTATTGACGTGTGTACTCTGGGTTGGATTTGTTGTTTTAAATCTATTTTATGCACAGTAATGTTAATCGAAACTGGACCTACAGTAAAATCCGCCGGGTATCGAACTTGGTGTTTTAAATTATACAAGTACATAGGGGGAAACTTTATTTTTTGAATGTGTTGATACTCTGAATTGGATTTGTTTTTTTTTTATGTCTACTTTATGCACAGTAAGGCTAATCGAAACTGGACCTACAGTCACCAAAAAAATCGACAAGGGGTCGATAACTCTCTCACTGTTTCCAACGTACTTAGGTTTTTTTTTGATAGACGACAACAACGGAGTCATCAATGAGTAAACATCTGTGAACTCGGTGAACAAGTCAACTTTTTTTTTCAGTACGTCAATATTTTTTTTCTTATTTCTTAGTGAATAGGTTATGGATGACTTGCAACGACGAAGGTCTTCTAGCAACACGTACTTAGCTTATGTCTCTTCCACCGAACAATCAACACAAGAGGGCTGTGTTAAATATACAGAACAGCGATAACAAGTGGTTTTTTTTTTGGTGTATATTGGCTGCACTGCATCCTGTTTATTGCAAAAATAATCCACAGTGGGTTGGATATTACAAACAATACGAGTCCGAGTTTTGAAAGTGTAATGTCTGGCATCGAATACCCGGTGACTATTTCTGATACATCAAAATTCGAAACACGAGCACGAGATGCAGAAGGAAAACGCTTAATGATCAACGTGTATTCCTATACGTTGGATAAACATGTCGTGCATCCCGTCAGGATAAGCGATGTCGACGATGATGATGCTCGTGTGATTAATCTTCTTCTAATTTCAAACGTCAGTGTTCACTATTACTGTCTCAGGAATGTTATGCTCTTCCTTTTTTCTCTATAAAAGAAGAGATTTGTGTTGATTGTTTGGTTAAAAAGAATTTCCTAATTATTTGTTTTTTTGTCACAAGAATTGTTTGAATTTCAAACATTCCTAAGTGTTTGCTTAAAGATTGATGCATTAACCTGTTAAGAATGTCACATTAATAATACTGGCTCGGAAATGTCATGTCCTCTTCCTCTATAGAAGGTCATATAAATGTGCTAATTGGTTGGTTAGGGGGGATTTTTTGATTAGTAAATTGAGGTTATAAATACGTACGTATAAAGGTTTTGCTAATATGGAATGCTAAAGCTTAGTACTTGGCTCTCTCAGAGATTCGAATTCTATTAGGTTAAACAGCATAGAAATTTCACAGCAAGAATTCTCATATTTACTGACGATATTCTTAACAACCTGTGTTTTGATTCCACTACAAAAACTGTATACAAAATATGCAGTCCCTAGAATGAGATGGATGAGGCTTATGAACCTCGACCTATACAGTTGTACAATCTGGCAATGAATAGATGTTGTTTTTTTATTAAGCATAGCAGAGTGTTTTTGCTTATTTTAATATTAGGCAACAATGTTAGAAAGTGGCCCCAAGAATAAAATTTAAAATCACTAATGTGATATGAACTTTTTTACTTGTGTGTATTTGAATATGAAAGTAAGGTATTTTGAATAATTGAGGGGGACAATCACAAGTAAGCTTGCAATGGTATTGGGAGGTGTCACGAGTTCAAATTTTAGACGATTTCTGTTAATCTGCTAAGACGATATCAGTACGAAAAAATTTGTAAAAAAGAAGAGGCTAATGGCAACGATGAGGATGAATAATGATAATTATGTTGAAATTGATGTGTGGCACTTAGAAAACAAAAACTTCAAAGTGTATTGCACCAACAGCTACAATTGCCCCCCCCCCCAAAATACAAGACAGTTAACAGAGGTGTGTATATTTGTTGGTTTACGAGTCTGAGGGCTTAAGTTAGTATATTCACTATAGCTATACATATTAAAAAAATGAAATGACCTGAGCAATAAAATATAACAATACCGATTCTGGCTTTTTGTCGGATGACGTAGTGGTAACGTTTGTTGCAATCACACCTCTGATGGTGTATAAAACTTAAATGTTTTGCATAACATGAAATATTGTTAATGGGAATGTGTTGTTTCTAATGTTAAATATAGAAAGCAGATAACAAGAAAAAAGAAGAAAAGAAATAATGTTGCAGGTAGATACGGAGCCTCAGCCCAAACACATATATGATCAGACAGGATGTCAACGATGCATTCATAACTAACATGTGATTATTCAAAAATTGAAATAGTACAGTGGGAAACAACTAACTAACTAACTCTCTATGTTTTTTTTTTAAACCGGCACGAATGAGAAAGGAATAAAGGAGATTTTTACAGGAATCTTGTTGGGAAACCTGATGGTAAAGGACCAAAACGAACGTGGAGATGAATCTAAAAGAAATCTGTAAAGATTGGAATAGAATATATATAAATTTTGCTCAGGATAAGTACAAATTGAACTGTAACTACGAATTTTCAGAATCAAGAGTGCTAGAGAATTAATTAATTAATTAATATTTAATATAATGAAGGTAGTAATATAGTATTCTTATTGAGAAGAGAATTTCTACAAAACTTATTTTTCCTCGTACGTTTACTAATAACAGTTACATTTGACATGTTTGACTAATCGCGAATCAACGTACGGAAGCCGTTGGAAGCAGTTTGAAGACTGAAATGGCTATGGAAGGACACTTATTATAATGTTAATATCTTAGTATAATGTTTTGAGAATTGCTTCTCGATAATGTTTGGTATATAATTTAATCTGTTGTTAGATAAAATACATAATTATCAGAATTTAAGGATGGAAAATATGAAGAGCGAATGAATGATACGTTTGACTAATCGTGAAGATAAGTATCACAGTACGTTTTATCGTTTCTTATATAAACGTTGAAACGTTTAAGAACGTATAAGAACGTTAACTGAAACGTTTCAACAACGTTGAAAGAAAGTAGCTAAAAATGAGTAAATAAAAAAAATATTACGTGGCAGAGTGGTTAGCACAGCGCGCTACGAGCTCTTTGAGTGTCCCTTCATCAGTTTCAGCATTCGTCGCTCTGAACCACCAGATTACCATTTCAGGTGTACAGCACGTGGCGTAGCGTATCGCGTCCGAATTCGAGGAACAGGCAGCTTACGGTTACCTGACCAAGTAGCGTTTCGTCCAAGGGCTACCATCCTAATAGTGTTTAATGAAGCAAACTCTTGCTAACACTCTTAAATGCTCCATCCAAGAATTTTTTTTTGTTGTTTTAATATTTATTTCCCTCTGGAAATTGCAAATCTCACCTTCATACTTGTCAGATAGTAAGAAAGTGTTGCCATCTGCCATGACTAAATAGATCCAAGTTCACTTCCTCTCGACGATTTGTTTTTATTTGATTTGATTTGTTGTTTTAAGTCCACTTTATGCACATTAAGGCTAATCAGGAATGGACCTACAGTTTAAAGTTGGATCCGAACCACTTGTGCCTCTACCGGGTATCGAACCCGGGACCTCTCTCTCGACAATTTGTCTCAGTCTGCACTCCCTGCGCTGCACTCCGCTGTCTATGCAATGTAGTTTTAAAAGTTGTAAACAGAGGTATCCTTGTCACCAATTCCACCGCTGCCACCGGTTAGTCAAGGTGTGACTCATCATCAGCCAGGCTCGGACGAAACGCAACTCATTAAACCGTCGCGGACGAACTGTAGCATGTTTCTACGAATTTCGCTTTCGGACAAACTACAACTCGGACGAAACGCTACCGAACCGTACAGCTGTCCCAGTGCCTACTCCAAGTTGCACAGCTGCTTCCGGAGCCCTTGGTTTGGAAAGGGGGTGGGGATGAGGAAAGGGTCTTGATTTTTTATACTGAAGCTCGTTCATTTCGTTCTCCTATTTCTGTTGGTTGAATTTTCTGAGATACGGAATCTACCTCATTTTCCTTTTCATTACGTTTTATTGCGTCACCCACGGTACACTTACATATACTTAACATTTTCAATTTCCCTGTACCTGCACCCTTTGGTTAGGTACGGTAAAAATAAATAGCTGCCATTCGTCAAATGTTGTATTTTTGTTTTTGTTACTCATTTTTCTCGTACTTCAGCCAGGGAGCAATGCAGCTACTGGTAACAAATGTAGTCAGGAAGTAGCATCAATTGTTCCTTCCCCGCACTGTAGTTGACCGGTAAAAAACTATGTAAAGCCCCGTTTCCATTACCACAAATTTGCCGCGCAACATGACGCGCGCATGCGACGCTGCATGTGCCAAGCATTTGTTGAAATGGAAACTGTCTGCAACATGCCGCGGCGCAAGTGCCGGGGACAAAATTGCCCCAAACGATTAAGACGTTCAGTAAACGTTCTTATACGTTCTTAAACGTTTCAACGTTTATATAAGAAACGATAAAACGTACTGTGTTCGGTGAACAATGCATATAATTAGTGTTTTTAATCTTGTTTTCCATTTTTGTGTATATGTGTGAGTTATTCATGTGAAGTGTGTGGGAGTGAGAAACTGCGGAACCTCCCGCATACTTGATTTCGGGAACTTATACACCCACAAGTAAATTCGGGAACGTCCCGAGAGGTGAGCCGGGCTCTTAGCTTGGGCGTTGCCACGAGAAAAGAACAGTCGACATGAGAGAGTCATCGTGAGAAGAACCGTGTCACACGCGCGCGGTCACAAGTGCGCTGTAGAGACATTCTACAGCAAAACAGACAGTCCTTCGTGTATATTGTTTAGTTATTGTATCGTTGTACAGTTTTACCGATGGCACAGTCTCTATTTCCCAGAAGCGCTGTAGGGTAGCGTCCAGATCACTACATGACGCATGATGTGATGACACTGCGCGTTTATTGCGCGGAACGTTAATTCTGCCCATAAGAATCCACCCAAGTGAAGTACTTATGGCCATTGGTGTACCTACTGGACCTGCGACTTTCTCAGGTCTTAAAAGTAAGAGGACAATATCTGCACCAAATAAAATGTCTATTTTCCCTGGTTTGTTGAAGGACGGGTCGGCAAGATCAAAGTTATGTAGGTGAGTCCACTGTTGATCAAAAATGAATTGCTGCTTGGGCAAATTATTTGTAATCTTCTTCACAACGATGGCTTTGGTGGTGTACGTTTCGTTGCCCGCTTTTGACCTAAACTGTAGGTCCACCATGGAACGAGAAGTACCGATACCGGTTGCCGAAATCCCGGATATGGCAACACTGATGTGTTTCTTTCGAAGGCCTAATTGCTGACTACAGTCTTCCGTGACAAATGTACACTCGGAGCCCGTATCTAAGAGTGCACGAAAATGCCGAACGTTGTTATGTCTATCCCTCACGCCCACGGTGGCTGTAGACATTGTACTAGTTCGTGCCGTATTCCGGTAGTTTGTCGTCGGGAAATCAACGAGCCAGAAGAAGAGTCAACGTGCCACACCCTCGGTCCGCCATATGCGTTTAGCGTCTCTTGTACGACGAGTCAACATGGAGCAGTTACAGGCGTCAAAAACAGTCCTCAAACGGGAAGTTACTCGGATTGAAAACAAGTCAGCTTCACCAACGCTGGAAGGTGTTTCGAATTGCGGAAATGGTGCTCGAACAATACACGAGTACTGAATGAAATCCCGGTACATTTGCGAGAAACGAACTTTGCATTGGATGTGAGCATAAATGAACGTATAAAAGCACTCGGGATCGAATGGCATCCAGCGAGTGACGAATTCGCGATATCAGTGACGCAACCCGCAATTCGTGAGCAGTTGACCAAGCGCTTTTTGTTATCAGACATCGCGAAAATATTTGACCCCCTAGGGTGGATATCTCCAGTAACTGTCAAAGCAAAAATATTCATGCAAACACTTTGGCAAGTTAAACTTGACTGGGACGATGTACTTCCACCAGAACTAGAAATTGCATGGCGAAGTTTTCGGGGCGGAGTTGCATAAGTTGCAGGATGTTAAGATGCCTAGGCGCATCGTGTCTTCAAAACCGCTAACGTGCGAACTGATAGGCTTTTGTGACAGTTCCGAGCGGGCCTATGCGGCCACTGCCTATTTACGTTCTACATACAGCGACGGCAGTATTGAAGTGCATCTTGTAGCAAGCAAAACGAGAGTCGCGCCTCTGAAGAAAGTGACTCTCCCGAGACTCGAACTTTGTGCTGCAGTGTTACTCATACGTTTGCTGCAGACAATAAAAAAAGCTCTTCATTTGAACATTACAGAGATCCGTGCATTTACTGACTCTACAATAGTTTTGTGTTGGATAAACTCTTCTCCTTCTAATTGGCGTACATTTATTGCCAACAGAGTTGCTAAAATACACGACGTTCTCCCTGCAGAGAATTGGTTCCACGTGTGCAGTGAAGAGAATCCAGCTGATTTGGCGACAAGAGGAATTTCTCCCTCAACCCTGTTCGAACGTGATATTTGGTTCTTCGGCCCACAGTGGTTACGTAATCAGTCCTTCAATCCTACACGCGCGGTCAACGCAGCAGCAACAGCTGAGGTTGAGAGAGAGAGAAAAAAGGGTCTTCTCGTATTACAGTCTTTGGTCGAGGTGGAGGAGTTATTAGTAAACAAGTATTCAAACTTATCAAAGCTCCAACGAGTAGCGGCTTGGTGCTTCAGATTTATGCATAACACCAAGCGAAGTGCTAATGAACGTCAGTTTGGACCCCTATCAGCACGCGAACTTAATCACACGTTGCTTGTGTTAGTGAAACAAGCACAAATTACAGCATTCCCTACAGAAATAAAGCATTTGAAAAAAGGGAATCCTTTGCCTTCAAACAACCCATTACTCAATTTGACTCCTTTCCTGGACCAGGAGGGAATTCTGAGAGTAGGTGGACGTTTACACAATGCACAAATAACAATTGATAAGAAACATCCCATTCTGTTACCTCGTGAACATAAACTTACAGAGCTTATCGTGAAACATGAACATTTGAAACATTTGCATGCGTGACCACAATTACTTCTCGCTGTCCTACAGCAACGTTTTTGGATTATACGAGGGAGGGACTTAATTCGAAAAATTGTGTTTAAGTGCAAAGAATGTTTTAAGGAAAAACAGTTGACAGCAACTCAACTCATGGGTAGTTTGCCAGCCCCTCGCGTCAATCCAGGCCGAGTATTTGCAAATACAGGTGTAGATTACTGCGGCACATTTTCAATAAAGAGTTGCCAACTCAGGTCTTCAAAAATCACCAAAGGATACGTCGCTCTTTTCGTGTGTCTTGCAACCAAAGCAATTCACTTGGAAGCGGTAAATGATGCATCAACGCCTACATTCATTGCTGCATTACGTAGGTTTGTGGCCAGACGTGGTAAACCTAACCAGATCTTCAGCGATTGCAGAACGAACTTCGTAGGGGCAAACAGAGAATTGAAAAAGCTACTTCAATTCATGCGACAAAAAGAGCACGTCCAATCGATGTCAGATGTTACGGCCTCGCAAGGCATACAATGGAATTTCAATCCACCGGGAGCTGCTCATTGGGGTGGTGTATGGGAAATTTCAGTGAAGGCAGTGAAATATCACTTGAAAAGAGTTATGGGCTCAACATTACTCACTTATGAGCAATTCATCACGTTATTGACACAAATAGAGGCGTGTCTTAACTCGAGGCCATTAACGGAGTTGAGTAGTGATCCAAATGACCTAACGGCACTCACGCCAGAACACTTCTTAACCGGTGATTCGTTACTGGCTGTACCTCAAGCAGACTTTACAACATCCACGTCGAATTGTTTGTCTAAGTGGCATTTGATCCAAAAAATGACGCAACATTTTTGGAAACGGTGGGCAACAGAGTACTTGTCCAGACTCCAGCAGCGGCCCAAGTGGATGGAGAAGAAGGAAAATCTACAGATAGGAGATCTGATGTTGTTGAAAGAATCTACCCCTCCACAGCAATGGAAGCTAGGAATATGTGTATTATAGACATTAAATGTATGTATATATCGTCTTTGTGCGTCTGTTACTTAACCAGACACCGTGCGGGAACCGACGCATTTAGGATAATTCGGGCCAGGGTGGAGTTCACCCAGTTAGCCAATGTAGTGCGGGGCTTTCTGGAAACTGACACTCAACATACTGTGATACTTATCTTCACGATTAGTCAAACGTATCATTCATTCGCTCTTCATATTTTCCATCCTTAAATTCTGATAATTATGTATTTTATCTAACAACAGATTAAATTATATACCAAACATTATCGAGAAGCAATTCTCAAAACATTATACTAAGATATTAACATTATAATAAGTGTCCTTCCATAGCCATTTCAGCCTTCAAACTGCTTTCAACGGCTTCCGTACGTTGATTCGCGATTAGTCAAACATGTCAAATGATGAGTCACACCTTGACTAACCGGTGGCAGCGGTGGAATTGGTGACAAGGATACCTCTGTTTACAACTTTTAAAACTACATTGCATAGACAGCGGAGTGCAGCGCAGGGAGTGCAGACTGAGACAAATTGTCGAGAGAGAGGTCCCGGGTTCGATACCCGGTAGAGGCACAAGTGGTTCGGATCCAACTTTAAACTGTAGGTCCATTCCTGATTAGCCTTAATGTGCATAAAGTGGACTTAAAACAACAAATCAAATCAAATAAAAACAAATCGTCGAGAGGAAGTGAACTTGGATCTATTTAGTCATGGCAGATGGCAACACTTTCTTACTATCTGACAAGTATGAAGGTGAGATTTGCAATTTCCAGAGGGAAATAAATATTAAAACAACAAAAAAAATTCTTGGATGGAGCATTTAAGAGTGTTAGCAAGAGTTTGCTTCATTAAACACTATTAGGATGGTAGCCCTTGGACGAAACGCTACTTGGTCAGGTAACCGTAAGCTGCCTGTTCCTCGAATTCGGACGCGATACGCTACGCCACGTGCTGTACACCTGAAATGGTAATCTGGTGGTTCAGAGCGACGAATGCTGAAACTGATGAAGGGACACTCAAAGAGCTCGTAGCGCGCTGTGCTAACCACTCTGCCACGTAATATTTTTTTTATTTACTCATTTTTAGCTACTTTCTTTCAACGTTGTTGAAACGTTTCAGTTAACGTTCTTATACGTTCTTAAACGTTTCAACGTTTATATAAGAAACGATAAAACGTACTGTGATACTTATCTTCACGATTAGTCAAACGTATCATTCATTCGCTCTTCATATTTTCCATCCTTAAATTCTGATAATTATGTATTTTATCTAACAACAGATTAAATTATATACCAAACATTATCGAGAAGCAATTCTCAAAACATTATACTAAGATATTAACATTATAATAAGTGTCCTTCCATAGCCATTTCAGTCTTCAAACTGCTTCCAACGGCTTCCGTACGTTGATTCGCGATTAGTCAAACATGTCAAATGTAACTGTTATTAGTAAACGTACGAGGAAAAATAAGTTTTGTAGAAATTCTCTTCTCAATAAGAATACTATATTACTACCTTCATTATATTAAATATTAATTAATTAATTAATTCTCTAGCACTCTTGATTCTGAAAATTCGTAGTTACAGTTCAATTTGTACTTATCCTGAGCAAAATTTATATATATTCTATTCCAATCTTTACAGATTTCTTTTAGATTCATCTCCACGTTCGTTTTGGTCCTTTACCATCAGGTTTCCCAACAAGATTCCTGTAAAAATCTCCTTTATTCCTTTCTCATTCGTGCCGGTTTAAAAAAAAAACATAGAGAGTTAGTTAGTTAGTTGTTTCCCACTGTACTATTTCAATTTTTGAATAATCACATGTTAGTTATGAATGCATCGTTGACATCCTGTCTGATCATATATGTGTTTGGGCTGAGGCTCCGTATCTACCTGCAACATTATTTCTTTTCTTCTTTTTTCTTGTTATCTGCTTTCTATATTTAACATTAGAAACAACACATTCCCATTAACAATATTTCATGTTATGCAAAACATTTAAGTTTTATACACCATCAGAGGTGTGATTGCAACAAACGTTACCACTACGTCATCCGACAAAAAGCCAGAATCGGTATTGTTATATTTTATTGCTCAGGTCATTTCATTTTTTTAATATGTATAGCTATAGTGAATATACTAACTTAAGCCCTCAGACTCGTAAACCAACAAATATACACACCTCTGTTAACTGTCTTGTATTTTGGGGGGGGGGGCAATTGTAGCTGTTGGTGCAATACACTTTGAAGTTTTTGTTTTCTAAGTGCCACACATCAATTTCATCATAATTATCATTATTCATCCTCATCGTTGCCATTAGCCTCTTCTTTTTTACAAATTTTTTCGTGCTGATATCGTCTTAGCAGATTAACAGAAATCGTCTAAAATTTGAACTCGTGACACCTCCCAATACCATTGCAAGCTTACTTGTGATTGTCCCCCTCAATTATTCAAAATACCTTACTTTCATATTCAAATACACACAAGTAAAAAAGTTCATATCACATTAGTGATTTTAAATTTTATTCTTGGGGCCACTTTCTAACATTGTTGCCTAATATTAAAATAAGCAAAAACACTCTGCTATGCTTAATAAAAAAACAACATCTATTCATTGCCAGATTGTACAACTGTATAGGTCGAGGTTCATAAGCCTCATCCATCTCATTCTAGGGACTGCATATTTTGTATACAGTTTTTGTAGTGGAATCAAAACACAGGTTGTTAAGAATATCGTCAGTAAATATGAGAATTCTTGCTGTGAAATTTCTATGCTGTTTAACCTAATAGAATTCGAATCTCTGAGAGAGCCAAGTACTAAGCTTTAGCATTCCATATTAGCAAAACCTTTATACGTACGTATTTATAACCTCAATTTACTAATCAAAAAATCCCCCCTAACCAACCAATTAGCACATTTATATGACCTTCTATAGAGGAAGAGGACATGACATTTCCGAGCCAGTATTATTAATGTGACATTCTTAACAGGTTAATGCATCAATCTTTAAGCAAACACTTAGGAATGTTTGAAATTCAAACAATTCTTGTGACAAAAAAACAAATAATTAGGAAATTCTTTTTAACCAAACAATCAACACAAATCTCTTCTTTTATAGAGAAAAAAGGAAGAGCATAACATTCCTGAGACAGTAATAGTGAACACTGACGTTTGAAATTAGAAGAAGATTAATCACACGAGCATCATCATCGTCGACATCGCTTATCCTGACGGGATGCACGACATGTTTATCCAACGTATAGGAATACACGTTGATCATTAAGCGTTTTCCTTCTGCATCTCGTGCTCGTGTTTCGAATTTTGATGTATCAGAAATAGTCACCGGGTATTCGATGCCAGACATTACACTTTCAAAACTCGGACTCGTATTGTTTGTAATATCCAACCCACTGTGGATTATTTTTGCAATAAACAGGATGCAGTGCAGCCAATATACACCAAAAAAAACAAACACTTGTTATCGCTGTTCTGTATATTTAACACAGCCCTCTTGTGTTGATTGTTCGGTGGAAGAGACATAAGCTAAGTACGTGTTGCTAGAAGACCTTCGTCGTTGCAAGTCATCCATAACCTATTCACTAAGAAATAAGAAAAAAAATATTGACGTACTGAAAAAAAAAGTTGACTTGTTCACCGAGTTCACAGATGTTTACTCATTGATGACTCCGTTGTTGTCGTCTATCAAAAAAAAACCTAAGTACGTTGGAAACAGTGAGAGAGTTATCGACCCCTTGTCGATTTTTTTGGTGACTGTAGGTCCAGTTTCGATTAGCCTTACTGTGCATAAAGTAGACATAAAAAAAACAAATCCAATTTAGAGTATCAACACATTCAAAAAATAAAGTTTCCCCCTATGTACTTGTATAATTTAAAACACCAAGTTCGATACCCGGCGGATTTTACTGTAGGTCCAGTTTCGATTAACATTACTGTGCATAAAATAGACTTAAAACAACAAATCCAACCCAGAGTACACACGTCAATACCATCCACCATGAGTAAACTAACATGATCATGATCATCATCCCTCCCCTTCCTCCGATTGTTACCTCGCTTTTATATTATTCGCGATGAAGAATAGTTTTTTTCAAGCGCACGTTATGTATGCTCATATTTTTTTTTGTTTAGCGTAAATTTCGATGTTTAATCAAAACACCACTTCCTCTTCACTAACACAACTCGCAATTATTATTAACACACACACACATGCAAAAAAATAACAAAAAAAAACAAAACTTACCTACAAAAAGCTGCTAGCAATTTAACACACACAAAACGGTTGTATAATCGCGTGCGGACGTTCCGCCCGGCACGGAAGTTGATGTTTATCGCGGCATTACGAATCCAACCAGTTGTACGGAAGCTGATCTTCACATATATTTCTCACGGAGCACGCTCAATGCCACGTGCATCCGCAAGATCATGGCCTTTCGTAAAAAAAAATCAAAAAAAGTCAAGAATTGCAAGGAGAAGAAGACCTTGCCGCCGGGCAAACTGCTCGAAATAGACGCAAAACAAAACACAGCGAAGTTGATGATGAACAGCATGTACGGTCAGATGAACCAATTTTACGTTCGAAGGCCGTACGGAAACGCAGCCGTTAGAGAACCTTTACTTTTTTGGTTGGGCACCACGCACCCCTGGCGGGATATTTTCTTTTTTTGGGGGCCAGGGATTTCCTTAACAAAAAATAAAAATTTTGATTATCACACACACACATTGTAGAAGATCACACCTGAGAGTTTTAATAACAAAACATTGTGGCAGATTACGCTGAGAGTGCAAGGTCGTGGTAGATTACACTGAGGGACCTTACAGTAAGAGAAGACAGCCTTATAGGAAAATGTCGTAAGTCATTTCAAATATAGGTCAAAGAACGATGTTAGCAAAATTTACAGAAGGTAAAAAAAAAAATAGCTTAAAAAACTGATGCCAGAGCTTCTCTTCTGTCTAATTTTCTCTCATTGTAGGTTAGTTTAGCCCGTAAAACGGATTACGCTGAGAGCAAAAGCCTATTAGCAGGTTGTAGTAGATTACACTGAGGGGGGAGGGGGGGGAGCCTTACAGTAAAAGAGAGGCAGCCTTATAGGAAAATATCGTAAGTCATTTCAAATGTAGGTCAAACAACAATATTAGCATAAAAGCAAGATTTGCAGAAGGTAAAAAAATAGCTTAAAAACTGATGCCAGAGCTTTTCTTCTGTCTAATTTTCTCTCATTGTAGGTTAGTTTAGTGCGTAAAACGGATTACGCTGAGAGCAAAAGCCTATTAGCAGGTTATAGTAGATTACACTGAGGGGGGGGGCCTTACAGTAAAGAGAAGTAGCCTTATAGGAAAATATCGTAAGTCATTTCAAATGTAGGTCAAAAAACGAGTTAGCATAAAAAATAGCTTAAAAAGTGATGCCAGAGCTTTTCATCTGTCCATTTTTCTCTCATTGTAGGTTAGTTTAGTGCGTAAAACAAAAACCTTGGTGATTTTTCGAGTGAGGAGTTGGCAACACTGCTCATGCCTTACGAGAGAAATCCATTAAGGCGAAAAAGTAGGTCAAAGGACCGGCCCAGAACGAAGCATTCATACTACTTCAGTGCTCCAGTTTCTTGTAAAGCCTCTTTTGAATAAGTGCTTATATTTGCTGATTCTTACTTGATCACCCACCCTGTATTTGGCTTTTCTTGTTGTTGGCTGGTATCTAGGATAATAAACAGTCCTGATCAATTTTTGCTCATCAGATGAAGTTACTTCAGAGGGTTTCATGTTGATTGTGGAATGGACCGAGTTGTTATATTTATGTAGAAGTTCTGGAAGAATATTAAGCCATTTATAATTACCTTGAAGTGTAAATTGTTTATACATAAGATTTTTTAGGGTTTTGTTGAATCTCTCTACAATTGAGGCCTTGAGATCACTGTAACTCGAATAATGTTGTATTGACTGGCTTTTAATAAATTGTTGGAACACAGAATTATAAAATTCTTTGCCATTATCTGTTTGCAAATAGCGCGGTGATCTTCCACTCTGATTGATGATTGTCCTGAAGGCTTCTGTAACACATGTTCCAGTCTTGGATTTGAGTGGCACAGCCCAGGCAAATTTTGAAAATGTGTCTATTACAGTGAGTAGATACTTGTAGCCCTTGTTGATTTTGTCTAAGTTTTTCAGCTGTCCACTTGCCATCTCAATCAAGTCGCTCTGCCATAAATCATCTATGCCTTTTGTGACTACTGGCAGTCTCTTATAATTATGTCTGGCTTGTCTGTGTAATTCATCAACAATAATTTGTCTAGACATAATATGAATACAAGAATATTGCAACTATGGGGTGTTCAGCAGCTGATACTACAGGATTTTCTAAATATAATTTGTCTCCTATTTGTATATGAAATTCCAGAGAGCCATCATCTTCAGCATAAGATGTTTCTAATGTATTGGGATCTGTAAAATCCTCTAACTCTACTCTGGTGATTTTTGGTTTGTTGTCACCATTTGTTATTGATAAAGTAGGGTAGTGGTGTGCCTGTGGTTGAAGTCAATATTTGATCTTGATTGGTCTCAGTGTGCCCCCAACAAAAAACTGGTAATAAAATTGTGCAGGGGACAGCATATATATTTTGTCACCTGGTGTAAATGGTGAATCATATTCTTTGTTGGGGATGCTGTACAATTCAAGAATTACTGTATGTTTTGGATTCTCGATTATGCCTGTTATTTCTTTTTCTGCTGTAAGCAATCTGCTTGTTACAGATTCAAGGTGCTCATTGATGGTCCTAACAACATCATCATGGCCTGGCTTGATTTTTATGTCCACAACAAGTTTCTTGTATTGTTGCACAATCTCTTGAATCTGGGTGGCAAAAACAGACAGAGCATTTGTTTGATTGGATTCCATGGTCCCTAGCTGTTGCTTGATATTAGCTACAATTTGTTGCAAATTTTCAATAACTGCCAATTTTGAATTTTGAGCAGTAAGATCATGGACCTGTCTTCTGATATCCTCAAACAGGGCATGCAGTTCATTAATATGTTGATTAGTTGGTAGAGTGGCCACTGTCTGAGTAAGTTGTTTGATCTCTGTCTGGATATTCTTGATATCTTCTGATTTCAATATGCGATTCACTGCTCTCTTAATATTTTTAAGTTCCTGTGATGTAGGCAGATTTGTTACAGTATTTTGCAAAGATTCAAGTGCCAATTTCACATTATTTAATTCAGAAGCATCAGGTACATTTTGCATAGCATTTTGGAGCAGGGCTATATCTGCCTGAGTGGGTGTTGATTGTTGTAAAATTTCATGTTTTGTTTGGATATCATCGATCAAGTGATGAAAATGAGATAGCTCAGATTCAGTGTTGAGGTTTTCAAGCTTTGTGATCTGTTGCTGGACACTGACAAGTGTGTCTACAATACCAGGCAGGCGGGATTCTAGAGATTCTTGTACATTTGTCAAATCACTTTGCACTGCTGCTATTGTACCCTCAAGATGGGTTATGGTACTTTGAATTTTTCCAAAATCTTCATATGTTTCAAGTTGCAGCTTAATGTTGGCAACACTCCGAGTTATTGCACTCAAAGCATCAGAAGATGGCAAGTTGTTCATAAAATTTTCAAGTGTCTCAATTTTTTCTTTAACCTCGGCTATGGCATTGTTCAAGGGGTCCAGATTAGGTATCTGGTGTGATTGAATCTGTTCCTTTAGAGTGGAAATCACTAGATCAAAATCTTCTTGTGATTTTATGCTTTTGACAATTGTTTGGAGCTGTGTCTGGACATTATTTATCTGCTCTTCCAATTGCTGTTTTAATTGCTCAGAGTTGGTGGCCTGGGTCTTAAATTTGGCTTGAAGAGGTGCTACAGCTTCTTCTAAACTTTGAAAATTATCCAATGTGGCCAAGTCAGTATATTTTTGAAGCAGCAATTTGAGTTCAGAATCAATTTTAAGAAGAGGGTCCATGCATTGTGATTGCAAATTTGTAATTTCTAGTTGAAGACTGGCATTGAGTGTGGTTTGTAAAGCTTGTAAATCACTTCTTAATTTCTTGACTCTGACATCAAGCATCAGAATCTCATCACTGTGATCTTCATGCCTTGTATGGCCAAATATATCATTAGGCATTTTTGTTTTAGTGGTTATTTATTATTGAATATCTAATTCTTAATTCTATAAAAAAAGGTATAAGCTTGTCATAGGATCCAGGGACCTCAATATATAAGCAGTCACCAGCAGAAACAGTATATACAGTGCCAGAAATCATGTTTGAGTGCTTAATTCTATAAATATTTCTCCCTACTGAAATCTTGACATTACCCTCAGGGGTTGTAATAAATTGCAATTGACCACCTACAGGTAATTGGTAATGATTTAAATTATTGTTAAATATGTACAATGTTTTACCTGTTTCATCATCAACATCTGTAAGTATGCTGTTCAGATGAATAATTAACAAAGCACTTAGTTTAGATATCATATCAGAAGAGGGTTGTGGTGTTGGCAGGTCCATAATAGCCTGTTTTTTGAACCCAAATAAGTTTATGTTTATTTATTTCAAATCATGCTCTGTAATTGGGCATTGATTACCACTTTTCAAATCACAATGACCCCATGGTAGAGTATGTATGCCACATGATAAAATGCATCTCTTATCATCATGTGGATCCAGAGCCACTTTTCTTACAATATTTGTAGTCAACAAGTGATCTACACTCTGAATTCTGGATTCTGATGTTCTGATTGTGCTACATAATTTGAGGCAATTTTTGTAATCTTCAAATTCAAGCTGTTTGTCTACAGTCACTCTGCCAATGCCCTTGGATTTTTTGGCAACAGCACCACAAAATGTTTCAAAATTGTACATCTTGGCCCTTAACCCAGCAAATGCCACAATAACATCACCAAGTGTCTCATCTTTTAACTTGCCAGGCACCTTTTTGTTGCGGTGTTTAATTTTTGAATGTTCAGTGGTATCAAAATATTTATACAATTCAGGCTGTGCTATATCTTGATAAACATCTTCTGTTTGAATATCAAGAACAAAACTATCTGTGTCCATGTACATCAGTTTTACACGATCCTTATAAAAAGGCTTCAACACATTATAAAACAATTTTAACATGTGTAATTTGGCCAATTCCAATATCACAGCCCCTACATAAATAGGCTTATCAAACTTAATTTTTGTTTTTTTCATGTTGAAAAGTGCCATATTCTCATCATAAATTCTTCTGTAATTGAAGTTGGGCTTTGCAATCAATTTTTTGCTCCGGCTGGGGTCAGTAATTATTTTAACATCAATATGTTTTCTGACATTTTTTATTGTTTTGCCATACACAGAATTGACCATCAATTTAAACAAGGTCTTATCAAATTGGCTCATTGCAGATGTTCGAAGCTTTGTGTTTGTATCAATATATGGTTTCAACCATCTTGAGTGCCTGAACCTCAAAACTTTTCCAACTTTGATCACTTGGACACCATGATTTATTAGGAACTGGAGGTTTTTGTAATATAAGACATAACACTGTTTTGGCTCTAGAGTCATCATCAATTTCTTCTGTTTAGAGCCAGGTGAACACTTAACCTCAGGAATTGGGGGCAGATCAGAAAATGTGTTGTGTAAATCATCAGGAATTGTCAGATCAACCTCTAAGAACAGGCCATATTTACTGTCATCAAAATCCTTAAGATCTTCAATATTGAAATCTTCAACCCACTCAAGCCCTGCATATGGCAGTTTTTTCATCATAGCATAACCATAGAGGCTATTGGCATCTACATACAGTATATAATTTGATGGCAGTGCTGGATCATAATCGGGAATATATTTGTTATTTGCTCTGGCATATCTCTGAGAACATTGCACCATGCCTCCTCTTATACATTGTTCCATAAACAGATACATATCTTGATCCTGGATCAGATCCAATTGCATTTTAGTATTTAAAAACATTGCAGCCCATGCTAGGCCCGGAGCACTGTAAAAATACATTGGATCCAGCTTATAATTTTGCATGGAAGATTTTCTAAATGCCTGAAGTATATCAGCTAAGAGGGTCACATCAAGTTTTAAATATGCCTTGTGATAATCACCAAATGTCTGGCATTTTAAATTGTTCCACATCAACTGGGCATGGTGATAATCATCATCAGTAATTCCAGATGGTCTAATTTTGCTGTAAAACTCTTGTTGTGGTGGCAGAGAACACTCATCAAATTTAGAAAAATCTGTAACATAATCATATGGATATACACCCTTCCGCTTAATTAATTTCAGGTCCTGATTTGGAAACAAAGCACATGTGATTTTGAATTGATCATCAGATAATTGAGTGGCCAGTGTAGCCAGGCTAGCAGACAGAATTCTGTATGAATCAAGAAATTTTAAGTGAATAGGAACACCATTAACTTTAATTATTTTGCTAATGGCAATATATTTCTCATTATTTTCAGCTAAAATATTTAAATTCTGCTTGTCAAACCCCTCGTACCTGATCAAATGATGAAAATCATAATTGGATGCACCTTGGCAAAATATGGGGACAAATTTTGGTCTCTGGATATTAATATTACAGCTATTACACAGGGCCATTAAGAATTTACCATCTGTATGAGAATGGTGTTTCACCTTGATATTTGTATCTGAAAATTCAGAATCACATACCGGGCATTTTTCTGCATTGTTGAAATCTTCAATCTGTTTCTCTGTTAAAGGCAACATGGGTTTTGATTTCAATAAGATATTAGATGCTATGTCATGGCACTCATTTTCTATTCTATGTGCAAATTCTTTGATGGCATCTGCTCCCATGTATAAATATTCTTTACTAACAACACCATCCTGTACAACAACATAATAAAAACTAGAAGGTTCATGTAACTGGTATGGTGTAATTGAAGGTTCCTCAGGATCTGGGCTACAGAATGCAAGAGGTTTGAGATTTGATTCAAAATCACAGACTATATATGCTGAGTGTTCCAACAAGGCTTCAAATTTTTTGAATTTGGCATTTTCACTTGGATTAGGCATCACCATATGAACAGGTTTATGGTTGCCACAGTATTTCAGATGCTCAATTAACTTGTTTTTAGCAATTTCTGCATTCACTTCACAAACCCCATTTATTATTTTTTTACCATCAAATACAGATAAACATCTTCTGCACAACTTGAATATTGTATTGGATTTGTCTAGTTGTTTTCTGACTAAAGCTTCAAGACTGCGTATCAGAGTATAATGGTGTGTATCATCCCCTTCAATTAAGAGCAGATCAATCGGAACAGCAGAATCATCATCAAATGTACTGATTCTGAGAGGTGCTATCAAGCAATTGCCACGGCCAGTAGAACAAAGAAATACATTAATAGATAATGTTTACCATTGATATTCCTGGCCTTTTTTTTTCAAATCTATCAATATTCTGAACAGACATTGGATATTCTAAACCCTCCATTGCTTCATCAAAATCATTTTCATGTTGTTTATAATAACTTATTCGCTCAGGATGCCTTGAAACTGGATACAAAGCAGCTAAAATACACCACAAAAAGCATTTCTCATCATTATTTTTTATATTAACCACGGCTTGTTTGTTTTTAATATTGGCAGGTAATGGCAAATATGTAGATCCTTGTAATGGGCTGAATTCAGAAATATTAACATAGAGCTTGTGTGGAAATCCGCATAGGCTCCATCCAGACTCTTTTCCAGCAAATTCAGAGTGTTTAATATTCAATTGATCTATCAAACTGCTTATTATTTTGTCTGAATTTGCATTTGAATATACAGCTACAGTTTCTGTTATGTGGGGCTGTGTAAATTTTGTGCCATTTGGCTTCTTATATTGTGTAAACAATTTGAGGGACAGCTTATAAGAGCCATTTTGTGCATTTAGAATTGCCTGCACATCAGAATTTATACTGTTCCAAAAATTCTTAATGTCACATTTTGGCTCTGATTTAAAACAGTGATCCCTTAATTGGCCAGCAAAACTGCTATGGATAGGTGGTGCATAGCGTGGCTGTTTTGCTGCTCTAGCATTAACAGGTGCTTCATGCTTCCTTTTCAGACCAGATGTGTATGGTTGTGAGGGCAATATTGATGACTGTACATAACAAGTACACTTATGCCATTTGTAATAAGCCTTGCTTAATATTTTATGGCATCTTGGACACATTTTTGTGGCTTTTCTGCATTTCTTAGGGTCACAAATATGGCGATGCCTAGACCAATTAGAACTAGATATATTTTTATTACACTGATTGCAATATTTTTGATTTGGCATTTTTATTGTTTATTTATATAAAATTTCCTGGTCCAAAAAAAAAACAGAAGTATGGATAATATGCCAAAACAATTATAACAGCAATTAGTGGCTGAACTGGTGCTTTTATACCCAGACAACAGCAATAACTAGGCTCTGGTGATCCCCAATATAAAATAGTTTTGCTCTTTTATGCTGTTGTACAACACACTTTACCAGGTTTCAAACCTCAGCTGTATATCAGCTAGCAGTAAATATTCTCAAAATCTCACGTGTGGAGATATTATTTTGCCACATGTATTTCAATCTTACATATTTTATCAGGACTCAAACCCAGAGCTCTTGTTTACAAGGCAACAATATTAACACTTTGCCATCAGAGGAGACCTCACATTTTACCAGGGCTCAAACCGAGAGCTCTTGTTTACAAGGCAACAATATTAACACTTTGCCATCAGAGGAGACCTCACATTTTACCAGGGCTCAAACCCAGAGCTCTTGTTTACAAGGCAACAATATTAACACTTTGCCATCAGAGGAGACCTCACATTTTACCAGGGCTCAAACCCAGAGCTCTTGTTTACAAGGCAACAATATTAACACTTTGCTATCAGAGGAGACCTCACATTTTATCAGGCCTCAAACCCAGAGCTCTTGTTTACAAGGCAATAAGCCATGGGACTATGTCCATATTCTATTGAGCATCACAACCCAGGAGTTATGAGCTCTATATCAGCTAAATACAATTCAAAGTTGGACTTTGAACTGTGCAATAAATATTCTGTAAGTCTCACTCGGGTATATATTATCAGAACAAGGCAAAACCTGAATCCAATTCAGGCATATATGACAACATGCAAGAGGCCAATGTTCTTTTTACTAAGAATTTCCCTTGGAGTCAATGACATGATGGCATGTATGGGGAATTTTCCCTGAAAGGGCACAGTGTAGATTTTATCTCATGCATGCAAGCATATAAAATCTCCCAGGCGTGTATAATTTATTGCTGGCCGGGACATGAAACTGATCAAAGATTAGAAGAAACATGAAACCAATTTGCTTGCCTGCCCTTGTCCAATTGTATTGGTCTGTAAGTTGTAGAGGATGAGAATATAAGCATTTTTGCCTTAGTTTTAAGTATAGTCAAAACAATATCAAGAGGGGCATATTTTTGACAAGTTTATGGACAACAAACTGAGAGATGTAGCTTTTACACACATGGGCAAATCTGTCTGAGGGGGGTTCTTCATTTCTACACTAGAATTCAAGATTCTTGGGATTTTGACAGAATAACACACTATAAACAATAAAATCATATGGGTACTTGACATAATTTTAAGTGTGGGCAAATCTGTCTATTGAGGGTTCTTCTTTTCTACACTAGGATTCAAAATTCTTAGGAATAAGAGCATATCACACTTGAAGAATTGGGGCTTATAGGCATCTTGGCATAATTTTAAGTGTGGGCAAATCGGGCTGTTTAATCATATGAGCTCTTCTTTTCTACGCTATAAGTGTCCTCATCCTATATACTTTTATACTACTAAGATATCTTTTCAAGACGTTTCAAGTACAAAACAAGCTTCCCCTTCAAAACCCGCGGGCAAACCTAGCCCCCCTTATTGAGCAGTGGCGCCACCTGTCTTAAAACTTTCCAATCACACCATGTAGTAGAAAGAGAAGACAAGTGGAACTTATGAAGTAATCATGGACGTCCGCAGGATTTTTTCCAGGGAGGGGCAAGAAAGGTATTTTTTCCAGGGGGGCAAACAAGGCACATTTTCTCCAAAAATAGTGCTGTTCCCTAAAAAAACATTGCTTAAATTTGAATTTATGGTGATCATGCAATAATTAACACATATTATTGTGGCTAAAATGAAATTATATGTGTGAAATACATAATTTTTGGTTAACCCCCCCCCCTGCCCTCCCTTCCGGACGCCCATGGAAGTAATTGGGGAATAGCAGAGTGAGAAGAAGAGTTCAGGTTTAGAATAAATCAGGAAGAATAATGGAATAACAATGGAAGGTGGAAAGTGTAACAATAGCGTAGATTGAAATAAAGTGGAATAGCAGAGGAAGGAAAGTAGAAAATGTAGAGGAATGATTGGACTATAGTGAAGAAAAGGTGGTGGTATATTAACAGAGCAATTGCAAGAAGGCTGATGATATCATGATGATGACTGTTGTACCTACCCCTTCATAATATTCTTCCAGCTTTCCTTCCTCCAGGAACCATTCCGGATAAGCAACGTGAGTTTTCATGGCGTTGGCTTTCTCTAGCGTCGCTGCCTTCGTTTTCGGGTCCATCCAGTTCAGACCGTGCACAAGATCTCCAAATGCTTCTATTATATCTCGCAACATACTCTCCACCTTGAATTGGAGAATAAGGAGAACAAGCTGCTTATAATCATAGACATCAGAATGCATTGAAGCCTCCGAAAATTGTATATTCGAAGTGGTGGGAGTTCACCTCAGTGTACATATAAGTACATTATATGAAGGAACATAAAATAAAATTTATAGAGAGATTCACAAAGTCAACAGCAAGTGCAGTGAACAACAGACTATCAACAACATATTATTTCTGTTTTTCTTCGTTACTGCAAATCCCTGAACTGCATCTTACATATTAACGAGGCTCTGGACTCACAGCGAGTATAATCCTATGTGGGACCCTGTCAATGTGTTTATTATTATTATTATTATTCCTTCATCCATTTCACCTTATCACAATTGACCCACATCTTCGCGATAAGCAAAAGTAGCAGAAAAGCGAAGTAAAATAAAACTAACCAATCAACATTAGCCTAATATGTGCATCTATATCTATATATCCACTGTAGTACAGTGGGATCCATGAGTATTACCGTGCAAATTGTCCATGACTATTTTCATTAATTTCTTTTCACATCCTGTGTGTTTTTAAGAGATGGATTTTTACGTATTCTGGTGCAGAAGTTATCAACAGCTTGTTCTGAGATTTCTTTTAATTCTTGAAACTCTTATTGGGTCAAATAAAGTGCCCGAACATGATGATGGACAATTTGCACGGTAATACTCATGGATCCCACTGTACATAATTCTGGAAGTTGGCGTTAAAGCGTGGCAAAGAAATTTAGAACAGTTTACTCACCTTTTCCTTCGTTTGAGCAAATTGTCTTTCTTCGTCCACGTAAACATAGCTCACTGCCATTCCCATGATTTCATTAACAACGTTGGTACAAAATATTGACCTGGGAACAAAAATTGGGCCGATTTTAGTCGATGAAATTTTTTCTTACATAATACAACCACATAGTAATTGCTCTTCCTGCTCTAAATAGATAATTCAAGAACTATTTCGAGTGCGTAAGTGCGCAATCATGAATTTGTGATAATTTAGCCCAGATATAACAGTAAGTTTGCTTCAACCTTGAAACAATCTTTTATGTAAAGCTAAGGAGCGAATTTACAATATAGAGAAAGTCTCCAATTTTGTTAATTTTCGGTATACTAACTAATTTTGACCTCCTAATCACGAATCTGTTGAAAGAAACCGGGGGTCACGTCTGAAAATTTGAAAAAAAAGCCGATTGAATTTTTTATATATATAGGTGTATATGCGTAGTTTTACGAACAAAAATGTAATATCCTGTCATTGTGTCCAACCACGCCGTTGTTTTACAAGAAAATGATTTATGATGTTCAATTCTAGTACGATCCCTATTAATTCGATGAATTTAGGGGTTAAATGAGTGCTAATGGAACCTAACCTAACAGGCCTAACCTAACCTCGTGTGAATGGTTCGTGGGGCTACCCGTGGATGGCTTTTGGGGCTAATGTCAATGGTTTGTGGGGCTACCCGTGGATGGTTTTTGGGGCTAACGTCAATGGTTTGTGGGGCTACCCGTGGATGGTTTTTGGTGCTAACGAACAATTTTTCATCAAAATGTACAATTTCCAGACGTGACCCCCGGTTTTTTACAACAGATTAGTGATTAGGAGGCCAAAATTAGTTAGTATACCGAAAATTAACGAAATTGGAGACTTTCTCTATATTGTACATTCTAGCCAAAGCTAACAAGCTTGCTGCAATCATATAATGGTAAACTGTAAGCTAAGATTTTTAAAATGTTTGTTACTTCAAATAATGTGCAAGTTGTCACAGACAACTATAGTTAGATTGATACAGTTGTGCTTGGAACTTGTATATATGTTTATAAATACGTCATAATCTGTTCGTGTTGACGTCACTTTCTCATCTCAGCAGAGGAAGTGAACCCACCTGAATGTTTTTCACCTGACGACAGACTCAGTTAGAAAACAGGTGAAGGTGAGAAATCAACAGAAACGTGGTAACTAACTAACTCTCTAGCCTTCTTAAACCCGAAGGTTCATGGCTGCAGCAACACAGGCCTTCCATCTTTCCCTATCTTGAGCAAGATCTATATACTCTTTTCCATCCCTACCGATTTCCCTTAGGTCCATCTCAACGTTGTCCCTCCATCTTCGTCTTGGCCTTCCTACAGGTCTCTTACCATCAGGTTTCCCAACAAGAATCCTGTAAACTCCTCTTTCCTCTCCCATTCGTGATACATGACCTGCCCACCTAAGTCTTCTTGATTTAATTATTCTAATAATATCTGGACATGAATACAAATTATGTAGTTCTAAATTACGTAACCTTCTCCACTCACCTGTCTCCTCATCCCTTTTAGGTCCAAAGATTTTCCTAAGGATCTTATTTTCAAATACTCTCAATTTGTGTTCCTCTTTCAATGTAAGGGACCAAGTTTCACATCCATATAATACTACAGGCAAAATTACTGTTTTGTATATTTTAACTTTTAGTTTCTTAGATATTTAACGAGAAGACAAAAGTTTATGAAGAGAGAAGTAACATGCATTTCCTGAATTAAGCCTACTTTTTATTTCCTCTTTAATATAATTTTCATTTGTTAATATTACTCCTAAGTATTTGAATTTGGAAACTGGTACAAACGAGTTGTTATCAATAATTAGATTTTGATTATTACCTAACACTTGGTTTCGGCCTATAAGCATATATTTAGTTTTCTCTTTGTTAACTTCCAAACCTATCTCTTTAGCAGTTTTGAAAAATATTTTAGCATTATTGTTAATTGTATTCACATCATCCCCCAGTAAGTCTATATCATCTGCATATGTTAACAACTGAGTCACACCATTTAATTTTAGTCCTTCTTTAGTTTCTTTTACCTTCCTTACAGCATATTCTAAGGCAAAATTAAAGAGCAATGGAGATAATGCATCTCCTTGTTTTAACCCATCATGAATTGTCAATTTGTCAGACATATTAATACCAACACGAATTTTACTTTCTGTTTCACTGGTGCATATTTTTATCATACTAACAAACTTCTTAGGTATTCCAAACTCTACTAATATAATTTATCTCTTTTGACCGAATCATATGCTTTTTTGAAGTCAATGAATAGCTGATGGACATTTTGATTATATACCCACTTTTTTCAAGTGTCTGTCTGATGTGAAAAATTTGATCTGTAGTTGATCTGTTACGTTTAAATCCACATTGATAATCACCTATTAGCATTCATTAGCATATGGGGTTAGTCTTGTTAAAAGAATGTTAGATAATATTTTATATGTGGTAACGGTTAATGGAATGCCCGAATAGTGTAATTGGTAATTATTTTCGTTTCATTCTGGCTATACTCGAAATAATAATTAAGTACAGAAACTTTCGTGTATTTACGTTTGTTTTGTCCAACGTTAATTCTATATGCAAGAGTGTTTAGTGATTGTGATGCGATTTAATATGCTATAGAATTGTTCCTCTTCAGGCAGAAACGTAAGCAAATCTGTGCCTTGCTTGTAAGTCCACATACGATAGGAAATATAAGTGATTATAAAACTGCGTTTAACTTCGAATACTGTGTTGTGTTTCTTTTCTACCCAGCATCCCTGATGATTTGCAAAGATTCTCATGTTCCCGACTGAAGGAGTAGCGGACTAACTTTCTGACGACTGGTGTACAACCGGGGGACGTTGCAAGCTGCATAAAAAAATCTTCTGTTTTAAAAAAAAATCAAAGTTTTAAAATTATCTTGAGAAATTAAACTTTTTACAAAAGTTAAAGTTAAGTACGGTTGAATAAATTTTCGAATGGCTTTTTGATTTGAACAGATCTATCGTATCAAAATCATATATAAATTTTTCTCAACAGCGGCCGAAACGTCGGTTGTAGTTGGCGGAAACGGAAGTGAATGTTCGACCTGCAAAGTTGCCAGATCCAGGACAGAGATTTAATCTGTACGGAAAAATATGCTTCTCTCGCCAGGGTTGAAAATTGTGTGGTAGGGTGTGGTGTGTGTTTGGGGAGGATTGTGAGGATTTGATTAGGTTTGTTTTGCGTTATTTAGCTTCCTTTTCTGTTTTTGACTAATCGCGACGATGAGGATGAGCAATGATATTGATGAAGGGGCGCTCTCGCATTGCCAGGCTGGGATTAGAATCCAGGTCCTTTGGCGCCATAGCACGCTGCCCTTCAGACACACATTCACGAGTGTGTTTGCGTATGTACAGTCACCTGCATAAAAAATGGGACACCTAAATCCTGAAATACTCGCTTCCCTGCATGACGTTGCATGTGTTGCCTAACTCTACGGCGGTGGAAGAACTTTCCATTGAAAATTTGTTTTTAAAATCCACTTATCAGGATTTATGTGTCTCATTTGTATTGACGGTGACTGTACATGTGATGTGGTAAATATGTTGACCACTTAATATCGAGAAAGGGAAGAAAGCATACGACATGAAAAAAAATCGCCAAGTGGTTATTATCTAAGACTAGCTGATTGCCTGGCGTTGCCCGGGTATTTATTTACCCCAATCTTGTATTAGACAGGAAAATAATGAATTCTAACTATAGTGTAAAATGTAACTAATTTTAAATGTGAACGTGAATGTCACCAATTAGCTTAGCGACTCCGAAAACTATGGATTCAACACTGATCTAGGTCATTTGTGGCATTTTATTCTTCACCCCCATCTCACCCCACATGCCGATAGGTGATGAACCTGGAGTTGATCTGCATTGGGAGTGTCACGAAAACTATGGATACCATTTGCAAAACAGCCTGAATGTTAGACAACCCGAAAAACACTATCGTTGTGCGAATTGCATAGAGTCACGGATGTCTGTTTGTGCGGAATTTAATATCGGTGGTTCTCGATTATTTTTACATGTCACCCCTTCCCACCCCACCCCAACCCTAGGGATGCCAGGGGTGTCTTACCCCCACAGTATATATTTCCAGATTTGGAGAGATAAGTGTACCAAGTTTGATTGAAATTGCTCCAGGCGTTCGAGAGTTATGCCGGAACAAACAAATATACACCCACACACACACACACACACACACACACACACACACATCCATTTATATACATATATATATATATATATATATATATACACACACACATACACACAGAAGATAGCATGGTAGGCAATTTGTTTCTCTTTTAGTTGATGAATACTCCGATATTTACCTGCTTTTTGGCACCTGTCCGGTGACTGCCTCCACATAACGATTCCGCAAGTCTCTCATTCGACGGTTGGTATGGGGTATGAGCATCTCGACTACCTGCCACCATAAGTAACTCTCTGTAATAAAAGCAATGAACAATTGTAAATAAACAATGTATGAAGTTCTCACACACATACTCACACCAACATTTGTATGTAATCAACTTGCTTTGCTCAAAAAAGTAATTCAATTACAGTTAGAGTTATTTGTTTTGAAATGATATTCCTTTTTATAAGTTACATTTAACTTTCAAAAGTAACTGTAAGTTACTTTTACATTTACTTTATTCTGGGGAAGGTGTAACTCATAACATGAACCGCAAGTGGGTTTCTTCTCTCTCTATCTCTCTCTCTCTCTCTCTCTCTCTCTCTCTCTCTCTCTCTCTCTCTCTCTCTCTCTCTCTCTCTCTCTCTCTCTCTACAGATGGCCATTAAAAATGGACATTAACTTTCATCAAATTATAACATACCAAGTGGCGGGGATTGGGTTCCAAAAGTTCGGAGGGGGGGGGGGGAGACAGTTACTTTGCCTTGGTTGATAAAATTTAGCATAATGCGGTGGCAAAAAGTGGAGGGCAATCGCCACCACTGATCATACCTGATATGTTTAAATGTTAATATATGAAGGGCAAGGTTCACAGTAAACCCTTATTAGAATAATTACGTCACTAAAAATGAATGCGCGTTGACAGCTTGGTTCGGGGAACTGCGTTAGAATGTACATCTAGAGTAGAACCAATTTGGCTCTCGGGAAGTTTCCTTTTGTCACACACACACACACACACACAACATAATTTTGCTACAGGAAAATCATTTTAAAGCAGTTTCCTGCAAAAGGTAATAGACGGACATAAATAAATACTTATGTAGTGATGTAGACTATAGCACAAGGTTGGAAGATAAAGAAAGTGATGCCAGATGGTACGAGTTGTCGGATACGTGCAAAAGCAACAAATATGTGTGTAATGTATTCCTTTCCCACTGAGCACATCAATTGTGTCGAAATATATAGTCATAACTAGAGCCCGGAAGTTTCGCAAAATGCCTCTTTTTATCTACTGCATATATTGATAATTTTTTTCCGGATATACGTTTTTTATGTTGTTTGGAATGTTTTAGAAGCCTTTTCATTTTGCCTATTTTGCCTATTTGGGACCCCACTGCCTATTTTTAATTATAATGCCTTTTTTTGCCTTTTTCAATTAAATTTGACCATTTTTTTTTAAAAAAAATGTGTATATAAATTATTTTTCTCCCAAAAGACGTTGTTGGCATTTATTTTTCTTCCGTTTATTATGTGAATAATTTTCGCCTTATTTAAGTAATATTGAACTCACGCATGTTTCAACATTGCTGAAGGAGAAAAGTGTGAGAAAAATGTATTTCATGCTCAGTTAGGATATTGCCTTTCGGTTAACATTTCCTTGTGCATGATTGCCTGCTGAAGTGGACAGGTTGATTTCGAACACAAAGAAGATATTTCTGAAATCTCCCTCTCGAACCCGAAAATTTAAGGAAGTTGCATCTGAGCTTAGTTTACCTCCGCAACCAGTCTTGACCAGATGGGGAACCTTTATATCAGAAGCTATATATTATGCTAACAACCTTGAAAAAAATAGTGAGGTGATAGATGCTCTTCCAGAAAATGAAGCGGCTTCAATTCGTGAAGTGAAAAAACTCCTGTGCTATTCAAGTTTATTTTTGCACATTATGGTGCATTGCCAGAGACAATTACAATTATAGCATCCATGAAAATCTACGAGGAATCTATGCAGCAGATGATGGAAGTGCCAGGAGAAAAGGGGTCAGATGTTGCGGAAAAGTACAAACGGGTAGTGAGTGCAAATGAGGACTTGAAACAATTAAAAAACAATTTGTGATATTCTAAAAGGTGAAAATGGTGTTACCGAAATGAGTCCAGCTACATTAGCTTGTTTTATGTATGCTCCAATAACTTCTGTCGAAGTAGAAAGATCATTTTCTATTATGAGAATCATTGAGAACTTAAAAAAACACCTTGTAGTTAGTTATGTGCAATCAAGACGGAAAAATTGAAATGCTCTTCCCAGTGTAGATCTTAACATTTTGCCAGAAATTATAGATAAAAGTAAGCGACTTCCAAATGTGCCTTTTTTCGGTTTATTTTGCCTTTTATTTCATTTTTAGTGCCTATTTTCCACATTATAAATGCCTTTTTGCCTGCCTATTTTAACGAAAATAAATGCCTGAACTTCCGGGCTCTAGTCATAACAATTAACGTCATAGTTGAACAAGTGATTTTAAATATGCCAATAATTAAAATAACACATTTTTACTTACCTATTGTAGCTGGTGATACATCAGCTATATACCACTGTAATGTCCAGTAATAATCGCCGCTTTCAACCAACATTATTTCTGTGTCGTAGTCCAGTGTGACGTCCACTCCCTCAAAAATAACATCCAGGTACTTCTTCCAGTCAAACTACAACGAAGTTCGAGATGTACAAAATTATTGTGAAAATTTAAAGACAAATTTATACATTTTATTAACTTAATTAATAACTATGTATTAATTTTGTAATAGTACATTAAGTCATATTCCACCTAACCGGGATTAGTCGGATGTCTGTGTCGGCTTTCTGCACTCTGCTTGAAGTAGTCACATAGATTGTTGACACTAGGATGCATGTCAGGGCCAGTTAAGACGTGAAAGGTTCCAGAAATGCTTGTCGTACGGCGTGCAACCTTTCTCGCCTCACTTGAAACTATGTTTATACTTAAATGCATCTCTTGCCCTTGAAAAATGATGTAAAACGCAGTAGGACTATTTAATGATACAATACTGAACATTCGTTGCCACAAGGATGAATACTTTCTTTGAAATCTGTCAATAAGGAACCAACTCTCTGCCATGAATTTCAGGGAGATTTTCAACTCTCGGCATTGAAGTTACGGGAGATTTTACAGCGTGTCCACAAAAGCATTCCCTAATTATAAACGACCACAAAATTTCAATTATGTATATTACGAAATTTATACCCATACCATTCGAAAGAATAGCTCAAAGAATTTTAGCGGATGTGTAATTGTTGGCGTTAACTACGACAATAGATGGCATAACAATAAAAGAATGGAATGAAGGGAAAATTAGCCAAAAGTACATAACAATAAAAGAATGACAAAAAGGAAAAAAATAGCCAAAAGTAGCAGAAAAACACATTTTAGGATGTAAGAGAATAATTAATGAAAATACTCATGGACAATTTGGACGGTAGTACTCATGGATCCCACTGTACAATGCTGTGTAAATGAGTGTTGCAAAGAAACTTCAAATGATAATAATAAGAAGAAACGTAATCGTGGACAAGAGAGAACGCACCAAAAGATCTTTCGATTGTTAATGTGTTATTGTAAATGGCATTGTTGATATAAGCAAATTGTGTTACTGTTGATGTTTACTGGATGTTTAGGTTTGTACAGTGGGACCCATGAGTATTACCGTGCAAATTGTCCATGACTATTTTCATTAATTTTCTCTTACATCCTAAAATGTGTTTTTCTCGTACTTTTGGCTATTTTTTTTCCTTTTTGTCATTCTTTTATTGTTATGCCATCTATTGTTGTAGTTAACACCAACAATTACACATCCGCTAAAATTCTTTCGAATGGTATAAATTTCGTAATATACATAATTAAAATTTTGTGGTCGTTTATAATCACGGAATGTTTTTGTGTACACGCTGTAGTCACGACAAATTTAGTGCATTTCTAGAGGCGCGACATCACTCCAGCAATTTTTTATGGAATGGATAATATTAAACAAGAGAATTAATTTATATTTGATATAATATGCAGATCACAATAGGGAATAAAACTTTACAAATTTGCATGTTTCTTAGTCGTAACCGGTACGTATTTGTTCACTACTGCTGAAGAACTAGGCATGAATCAACTACTGTAAGATATTACGCCACTTCCGCCCACCAAAAATTAAACGTGCAAGATCTTGCAAACTTGAAGTTTTTCATAACTCACCAAACTCGGAATGAGTTAAAATTTCGCTACCTTGATTGTTAATAAACAATACGGGAGAAATAGAATGTCAATACGGGAGTCGGAGGGATAAAAAAGAAGCTCTAATACGGGAGATCCCGGAATATACTGGGGAGTTGGTTCCCTATCTGTGATGCCTATACTGTATCTCTCCCTGGTATACCCAATAGATGCCAGAAGAGATTTTTTGCTAGAGTGCTGAGGAGTTGCACACACCAGGCAACCTTGCCGTAAGAGCAACCTGGATCTATCTATCTGTCATACCTCTATTGACGTTCGAACACAATACACATCATTTATGAAACCTTAGTTTTCGACTTACCCTCGTATTTCCCAACTCCGTGGCGTTATCCGTGTAGTCCTGAAAGTTGTCCAGAAACAGGTAGCTATACTGACTCTCCTGGTCTTCTTCTTTGGATGACAAGTAATACTCGTAAGCCTTAGAAGGAATAAAATAGAAACACACGCGTTTTAAATCATGACATGACCGTTGTTATGCAAGGAATGTTGAAGAACTTAGTAACCTAACATTCTTATTGTTATTTCTTCTTTGCAGCAAAGCCCGAGGGATGCCTGATTTGTAGAGGAAAAGGTCTAAATATGGGCCCTCCCCTTTTTATGTTGTCATTTTCGGAGGAAAAAAAATAATATATCAAGCACCTGCCTTTAAAATGCATATCTATGAAATATATACTTAAATGTAATAGCATGCTAAAGTTTAGAAGGTCACCATTTTATTTATTTTTTTTAAAAGAAAAGCAATTTCCAAAAAATGGTAAAGTGATGTATTTCAAAATTGTGGTCTAAATATGGGCTACTAGTGGCAATATCACAAAAAGCAATTAAGATTTAAAAAACAGTCATTTATCGCTAAAACATTATAAAATTCATATTTATGAATAATCTGTTGTTTTGAAAATCACGCGGAATGGGAAAAATCGAAATTAAGAAAAACATCCAAATATTTGTTGAAAATGTGATCTCAACATTAGACCTCATGTCATAGCCCATATTTAGACCATCACGCTATTTTTCTTCTTCAATTTATTTTCGCTCTCTGTGGTACATATTTCACAAACAAATCATGGCATTATAAAAGCCCACATTTGTTTTATCTACCGCTAATATCATAACCTATACAAAGCAGAAGAAAATTCAGAAGACGCTGAGTTACATACATCAAAAAGTTCTCGGAGATCGCAATTCTATAACAGCGTCCAAGGCCGAAACTAACCACCACTTTCTCTTGCGAATTGGCGCCGCAACCTTTGTCCTTGACAAATAACCAGTTCCAATAGCCTCTGCCAGGATGCAGCACCCGGGAGCGCTGATACTCCAAAACCCATATTTAAACCTTCGCCCATATTTAGACCTTCTAGTAAAAGCACAGATCTGTCGTAGCTTCGATCCCCACCATCGAAAAAAATAAAGTGCTCTCTCAAAAAGTATTGTTGTAATAAGTACAGTTACAAGCACTAGAAAATGAATCGTGTCCAGTCAATATTGCATGCTGTTACTTTCTTCATTAATATGAATTTTATCTTACTTTCTTCTCTGGTCTCGTGTAATACTTTACTCGTATCTAAGAAAGTAAAAGTTAAACTATAGATTCAATACAGAAATTTTGCCTGTAGTATTATATGGATGTGAAACGTGGTCCGTTACATTAAGAGAGTAACATAAAGTATTTGAAAATGAAATCCTTAGAAAAATTAGAACTGCATAATTTATTAGAATGATCAAATCAAGAAGTCTTAGGTGAGTAGGCCATGTGGCACGAGTGAGAGAGGAAAGAAAAGTATACAGGATTCTTGTTGGAAAACCTGATGGTTAATAACCTAGGAAGGCTAAGACGAAGATTGAGGGATAACGTTGAGATGGACCTAAAGGAAATCGGGAAGGATGGAAGAGATTGGATTGATCTTGCCCAGAATAGGGACAGATGGAAGGCTCATGTTGCTGCAGACATAAACCTTCGGGTTTAGGAAGGCTAGAGACTTAGTTAGTTAGTCTCTTCTCTAGTCTAAACTCGACTTATTACTACCAGGTGGCCATAATTAAAGTCCTCCCACTGAGAAACCTCTGGAGCCGGTTAAAAGCATCGGATTGAGGTGAAACTTGGTGTAGAGGCTATGGAGACCATGGGAAAGCGAATTCTGACGAGATATAAAATAGTTCAAATATTCACCACCAGGTGGAAATTTGGCGCTTAGAAATTGTTCCCTTACTCAGAGCCGCCTGGAGCCCGTTCAAAGCATCGAATTGAGGTAAAACGTGGTATAGAGGCTGTGGAGACAATGGGAAAGCGAATTCTGACGAGATATAAAATAGTTCAAATATTGACCACCAGCTGGAAATTTGGCGCTTAGAAATAGATTCCTTACTCAGAGCCCTCTGGAGCCCGTTCAAAATATCGGATTGAGGTGAGTGAAACTTGGGTATGGAGACCATGAGAAAGAAAATGTTGATGAAAAAAAAATAGTTCAAATTTTCACCGTCCTTTCAACGTATCTCCTTTTATCCTCATCTTTCCGATCAGCCAAGAGTGGCAGAAAAGCGAAGTAAAATAAGACAAAGCACGTTGAGTAGCGTCAAGACTGTCAACCTTCGCCTTTCTTTTCTTTCTTCCCATCCATTATGCATTGCAGCTATCGGCACATATAAACTACGAGGGGAAGTCAGAAAGTAAGGTTCCTAATTAATATCTAATGCTCTGTTCACAGTGTATTAGTCATTTTGAATGTGTATTTTTCAAGATTCAAGTTCAACTCACATTGGAAACCGCTGCAATCTACCAATGAAAATCGAAATTTCACCTCAGCCAAGAAGCAGATCTTGAATCTTACTTTCTAACTTCCCCTCGTATATTTTGCAGCCGCGTGTAATGATCGAACTGGAATGAGAGAGGTTGAGATAAATGACAAATAACGGGATCCCGGAATTAGGGTAACGAAATCCCGGGATTGCATTTCCAATTGTTCCCGGTTCTTTCGTTTGTCTGGCTTTACCTACAGTACTCAGTTGGCTGCTTTATAAGCTTGTTCTTGAAATCTGTAAGTACTGGCGTGAAACTTACTGTATATAGTTTACCCTGTAGTTGAAGCACCCTATAGGAGGCTTTAGTGGACTTCTCTTTATCGAAATCCTTCATTTCCAAATCTTCTGCGATGACTTCCATTACACTCGCCATGTAGTCCAAGCGAGTCTCAATAACGTTCTTTGCGTTGAAGTTTCTCTTGTGTTTTCTTTGCACTTCCTCCACTTCTCTGTAGCTGGGTAAAGGCAGGGTCTGCGATGGACCACCGAACTGAAAAGAGAAGTTTGCGTAATCTTAATATACAGGGTGTTTCCGTGAGCATGTATCAAACTTTTAAGAATGATGGAGGGGGACAAAAGCACCAATATGATACGAGAAACCCCCTGTCCGGAAACGCCTCGTTCAGAAGTTAGAAGCCAAAAGCATTGTTGTAGCTGGTGCTTGTGAATATTTCTATCATACTTTATCTCAAAGATGGATAGGGATCATGTTCCTTTGCAGCGCGTTCGCCTGATCTGATTCCACTTGATTTTTTGTGGTGTTACGTAAAAGGTATGGTTACCATCACCTGCGGATAATGAAGAGAAACTCCTGGTAAGAATCCTTGCTGCATGTGACATCTTCAGAACGACTCCAGAGATGTTAGAGCCGATGTGGCAGAACTTATTGCGAAGCTGTCATTCCTGCATCGATGCCGGAGAGCGCCATTTTGAACAACTGCTACAAATGTATTAATCTTGGCTTGCTAAGTGTAACGTGCTGACGACAGCATACAGTAATTTACTTATTAAAGCTACAAAGATCCTTCAGTATAACTTACAATTTGCAAATCACACAAACAGTATTATTTGTAAAAAAATCTCACAACTCTAATTAAGGTGTCTTCTCAAATATCTCAGGGGCCACTTGCGGACGCCCTTACTTATCTTATTCCTTCAGCATGTTTTGTGCTCTTCCCCCCCTCGAAAAATTCCAGATCCGCCAATGGTCGATGCCCATGATATATTGAAACGGATAACGAAAGTGGAAAGCAACCAGTAAGAAGTACCCTGCTGAAAGAGTTCCTCCGTCGTTGAGCCCAACTATACCAAGTTCTCTGGCAACACCACCGACAGAGAATAAAAAGAGAGAGAGAGCAAAGCAGAACTTACGCCAATGATATTTATAGTGTTGTTCTTAGGGTCGCTGGTTATTCCGAAACCTATCATTAAGTCCATGGCCAAGTACTTCTTCGCCAGCGCCACGGTGCGGATCCAGTCGAAGTTTGGTGACGTCTCTTCTTCCGACAGTGGCGGCTCCATCGGCAGTCCAACTAAGCTCAGGGTCTCATAAACGTAAGCAAGTCCTGCTGACTCCAAAGCATCTGGAATGACAGAAAGTACTTGACTGAATGTGTTAACATTGTCGCTGTTTTACCTGTGTGGGCCGGCCCCCGTGGCGTAGTGGTTAGCACATCGCGCTACGACGCCAGGTATCCCGGGTTCGAATCTCGGCCTGGGCATGGATGTTTGTGAGTGTCCATTCATCAATTTCATCCCCATCTTCGCAAATTAGCCAAAAAGTGGCTCAAGAGGTGAAGTAAAATGAAGCAAATCAATCAATAAAGTATTACCTGTGTGGAATTGTTTCTGCCAATGCTATGGCAACAGGATCTGTCGCCTTTGAATTCCACATAGCTAAAAGAGCAACAACGAAAAATCAGGCGGAGCCAGGGCTGGTTCAGTAGCTCAGTTCGTATAAGACCATCATGGTATGCCAGAGATACAGGTTAGTGTCCTGGTTGAGCCTGCTTTTTTCGCTACAATTTCTACAAGTTTAAATAAATATACTTATAGTAAAACCTCGTTAATCCGGACTAATGGGTGGATAAGTTGACCGGTTTAACGAAAGTTAAGATTAACTGAAATAACCTAAAAGAACAGTAGAAAATGCATTAAAACTCCGTTTATAGCAACAAAAGAAGTTTATTATGATGTATTTAAAGGGCATAGGCCTAAATACACTATACAGTACAGTCAAATGTAAAGCAATACTGTAGATACAATGCAGTACGTACATAAGCGATACCCATATTGTGATGATGCGCCCGACGGACCTGGCTCTTCGTCACTTTTTTTGCCTTTTGCCAACCGGATTAAGTGAAGTCCGGCTTATCGGAGCCCGCATTAACGAGGTTTTACTGTATTTATATATCCACTTTGCTTCATGAAGTTTAATCTTCGAAAAGCATTTTGAAACACCCTGTACAATTGAGGACTAAAAGTGGTAAACGTTGTAAGTGCCAAAAGCGAAAGTATTGGGAAATCGCATCGTTCCGCACATCAGCCCGTAAGAACGTCCACACTGGTGACCTCTTTACACGCCCTTTGAACTACTTAGAGGGCTACCAGCCACATTTCACGTTTACCACATTATAAATCATGGCACATTTCACAGTTTAACGTGGGAAACGGTGTTTGAATTATTGTGGCACTTACAGCGTTTACCAATTTTAGTCCTCAATTCAAGTATATCTCTTCACCTCCCAGTGATTATGTAATATAAGCCATAACTATATTAAAGATCTCACCTGTGTTCATGCATGTCCTGTACATAGTCCTGGCATCGATAACAGGCATTGGCTCATTTCCAGTTGAGTTTTGTTCCAGAAATTCTAGCAAAATAAGAAAAGAAGCAAGTAAATATATGGTTTTCACAGTTGATCCGAAGTTAAGAATATATTATATAGAATTTCATTTCCAATTTTTAGGCCAAGTTATGTTAGATGGTTATGTTGCCAACCTCCGTGGCGGAGGGGTTAGCACAACGCGCTATGACACCAGGGGTTATGGGTTCGAATCCAGCATGGGTGTTCTATGTGAGTGTCCGTTTATTAATTTCATCATATCATCACTCACCCTCATCTTCTTGATCAGCCAAAGTCTCAGAAAAGCGAAGTAAAATAAAGGAAACCAGGCAATCCCGAATATATACAGCACAGAGGTAATGGCGAACATCATGTTTCTTGCTTTCCTTCCTTGATAAGAGTGATCCAAATGAATCCGCCACCTAGCGCGCCTCGCGGACAATGCGTTAAACTCCTAACGACGTCATTATTCTGTGACACATCGAAGTCAGCGGACAAAGATTGTGTTCTTCAATTTTGCTTCTAATTTATGTCATGTATTTACTTAGAGATAAATGGAAATTATTATGATATTTTTTATTTCGTTTACTCTTGTAGATTGTATATTTATTTAGGCAACTTAGAAACACACGGGAATGCTCCTATAATATATACAGCACGTGTGGTGATAATGACCACAACAAGATGTAGAAAGGGGCAATGGTGAACACCATTAGCCTAGTATGTTAACTTATCATTTAATATCGGTTTGTTTTGTACAAATCCAAGAAACAAATCAGAACCATTGTGTCTTGCGTTTATATTAGACTTCGACTCTTGAAACTCTTTATAGTAACTATTTTTTTCATAAGGGGTAATGGTGAACCCGATATTCGGGATTACCCCCCAAAAATCCGGGTAATACCGAACATGACAGCTGTGTCTTTTTCTTAGTTTCTTGTGCAAAACAGTTTTATTTTGAACACAAGGTATTAAGGTTTCCTGCAGTGTCTAAAATGTTTTTCAAGTAATGCCATCATTCACCACCAAAGCTTAAGTGTTCGGCAATACCCAGGTTCCCCCTATACATGGTACACCATGTTGGAGTCTCACCTCGTATTTCCCTCTCCACGTGCACCTTCCTTTCGCTGAACCAGTCGTTGCTAAGATCTGTGTCGGCAATGGGATGCTGCCTCTTCCAGTTACCACAAGCGAACTTGTAGAAATCGTCGCAAGGGTCAACGCTTCGGTCCACAGACTGCATAATATTCGAAACTGTAAAAAAATTCCGGAAGAAATGTCATTACAGGAAAGTTTTATGTCTTATAGTAGTTATTCTATCTATATTTATTCCTTTCCCTCATTCTCTCCTTCCTCTCCGTCTCTCATTTTCCTTATTGTCTTATTTATTTCTTTTTCTTATTTCTTTCCTCCTCTCTGTATCTTTCTTTCTTTTCGTAGCTTTTTCTTCTCTCCCTGTAAGTTCTTCTATCTCTCTTCTCGGTTTTCTCCCACCGTCTCTCTCCCCTCACTCCATTCTCTCTGTCCAGTGTCTCGATGGCGTATTGCAAAAGTCGTCGTCTTGCAATCGAAGGATTCAGGGTTCGATCCCCGACGTAGGCACGTTGTACAGTGGTCCAGATTTCACTTCAAACTGTATGTTCAGTCTCGGTTAGCCTATCAATTTGTCCCTTTGTCCCAATGTGTCTTCTATCGGCCTCTCTCTCTCTCTCTCTCTCTCTCACATTCTCTCTCTCATTCTCTCTATCATTCTCTCCCTCTCTTTCTCTCTCTCTCTTTCTCTATCATTCTCTCCCTCTCTCTCTCTCTCTACCATTCTCTCTCTCTTTCGCTCTCTCTCTCTTTCTCTATCATTCTCTCTCTCTATCATTCTCTCTCTCTATCATTCTCTCTCTCTATCATTCTCTCTCTCTATCATTCTCTCTCTCTATCATTCTCTCCCTCTCTATCATTCTCTCTCTCTATCATTCTCTCCCTCTCTCTCTCTCTATCATTCTCTCCCTCTCTTTCTCTCTCTCTCTCTTTCTCTATCATTCTCTCTCTCTATCATTCTCTCCCTCTCTTTCTCTCTCTCATTCTCTCTATCATTCTCTCCCTCTCTTTCTCTCTCTCTCTTTCTCTATCATTCTCTCTCTCTCTCTCTCTCTTTCTCTATCATTCTCTCTCTCTCTCTCTCTTTCTCTCTCTCTCTCTCTCTCTCTCTCTCTCTCTCTCTGGCACTGCAGACCTTGACCTCCAATTCACAACCATCCTTCCCAAATCTTAATGGTACAGCCCATTTTTTTTATTTTCCTCAGTTTATTTTTCTACATGCATTTTCTCTTAGCATTGTTTTCGATATTCATCTACTCCATTCACATCCCCGTATTCATTGCATTTGTATTACTTGTATAAATTGTTTCCTGCACCCCCACATTATATCCACTCATTGCCTTCTCTAACTACTATATACATACATACGTGCATACATACATACACACACTCTCTATAATAATAGTCTGTGGCGATGGACGAGTGAAGTGAAGTGGCTTTGGTGCTCCGACATTTTGTGTAAATTTATCTAGTTTGAAGTGAGTGATGGCAACAAAAGTAAGACACGGAGAACAGTAAGTATTACTAATGCACACTGAATATAAATTATTCATTATAATGATGAGTTAAGCCAGCAATTCAGTTAATATTTGCCTTGCGGTAAGATACGCAGAAAGTAAACAAACAGTATTGCCAGTCACAAAAAAAAAAAAAAAAGATTTACGTGGAGCGAAGTCACTAGTCGTTCGAGATATCGCAATGAGTTCCTGTGTCGAATGTACCAAAGCTGTGTCAAGACAGGAAGTGAAAGTTCAATGTATTGACTGTGTGAAATTATGTCACTTAAAATGCGCTCAATTAAATGAAACTGATGTCGAATACATGAAATCTACAGGGCAAACATGGCGTTGTAAACCTTGTAGCAAAAAAAGAAGAGGAAGTCAACACCTAGAAACTGTGCAGACAGACTTGCCAACTCTCGACGATATTTACAAACTGATCCGAGATTTGAAGGAAGAAGTTATGAACTTAAAGAAAACAAATATTGATACCGAACGCGAACTTGGTAAATCGTTAGATAATGTTCATCAGAAATTAGACGAGAACTTAGAATTAATGAAGAAACAAGATGAGAAACTTAATATGTGTGTTTCTAAAATTGAACAATTAACACAAGAAAATATCACATTAAGGAAACAACTTCAAGAAACCAAGATGGATCTGGATGAACTGGACCAGTATGGAAGGCGAAATACCCTAGAAATTCAAGGTGTTCCTGAACAACCAAATGAAAATACCTTTGACGTTGTAGCAAATGTAGGGACAGCCTTAGATCTAAATATTACAAAGGACATGATAGATGTTTGTCACAGGCTAAAAAAATTCCCACATCAAAAGTCAAGTGGGATAGTTGTCAAATTTGTTCGTCGTATTGACAAAGATATGTTTATTCAGAAGAGAAAAGTAAAAAGAAATTTAAATACTTCTCACTTGGGTTACTCAAGTAATGACATGGTATATATTAATCAATCTTTAACTCCCTACAGAAAGCGTATATTCAGTCAGGCCAGACAAATTAGAAATGCTAAGAACTATGCTTATTTATGGGTTGATTATGCAGGGAATATTAAACTAAAGAAAAATCAAGATGATCAAAATATAATATTACTGAAAACAATTGAAGACGTGGAGAAGTTAATGTAATGGCGAATTCTGAGAATGTCACAATTTACTATCAAAATGTAAGGGGCCTCAACACAAAGATACAACAATTCTATGTAAATAACATTGCAAATGAATATGATATAATTATTATTACTGAAACTTGGCTACATAAAGGTGTATATAGCAATGAGTTATTTACTGATAATTATAGAATTTATCGTCATGATAGGTTAGATAGGAATAGAGGTGGTGGAGTACTTATAGCAATTAAGCAAAATATTATGTCTAAGAATATTATTCTGCACGATAATTTTGATTCTTTATGTGTCAAAGTAAATCTAAAAAATGTAGTTTATTATATAGTTACCGTATATTTCACACCAAACAGTGGTATTGATCAATACACAGCATTTTACGATTTCTTTGAAAATAACGAAGAATTGCAAGGTAGTAATGTAATAATTGCTGGGGATTTCAATCTCCCATTAATAATTGATTCTTCATACGAACTTCAGAAAGGGGGGCCTTGTTATAGAGCATTAGAAAATTTTTTGAATTTGTACTCCTTACACTCTATTAATGATGTTCGAAATGTTAACAATAGAACATTAGATTTAGTACTAACTAATGATGATAGTACTATGGTAGTAAGTAAAGAGGATCTACCCCTTGTTAAAGAAGATCTACACCATCCAGCTCTAATTATGAAATTAAATCTAAGAAAAAGAGGAAATAATACAAAAAATGAAGTGGTATTGGATTATAATTTTTGTAAGGCTAATTTCCCAAAATTGTATGAAATGCTGCGCGATACAGATTGGAATTCTCTATATAAATTAAAGGATGTGGAAACAGCTATTAATTTATTTTATAATAGAATAAATTTTGTATTTGACTTAACTATACCAAAAAGAAAATTTTACAGGAATAATAAATATCCCTGTTGGTTTACAAAAGAGATTATAGAAACATTAAAATTAAAAGAGTATTATAGGAAATGTATGAAAGACACTGGGAAATCCATGAAATGCATTGAAGAAAATAACATGTTATATAAAGAAACAAGAAAAATAGTTAAAACAATGGTACGAAGGGCTTATTCTAGGTATGTTAAAGAAACCGAAGAAAATATTAAAAATAATACAAGATCTTTCTGGAACTTTATACAAAATAAAAGAGGGAGATATAACTGTACTAAACAGACTATGGTTTTTGAAAATAGAAAATTGGAAACAAGTCAAAGTGTAGCAAATAGTTTTGCGTCTTTTTTCAAATCTGTATATGCGAAAGGTATAAGCTCATATGATATTCATGATGATGTTAAAATGAATGTATCATATTCTATATCAAATCATATAATTACTGATAAAGAATATTTTGATGCTGTAAAGAAATTGAAACCTAAGAGAGCTAGTGGTCCTGATAAAATTCCACCCTATTTATTAAAGGCATGTGCAGAGATACTAAAGAAGCCACTCTGTTTTATATACAATTTAGTTCTAAAACATCAAACTTTTCCGAATATCTGGAAAACAACTCGGGTTTGCCCAATTTTTAAGTCAGGAGACAACTGTAAAATAGAAAATTATAGACCTGTAGTAATTCTCTGTGCGCCCGCCAAAATATTAGAGCAAGTATTGTACACAAGAATCTGGAATCACAGTAAATGTTACATAAATGAAAATCAACATGGTTTCATTCCTGGAAGGTCAACAACAACAAATTTAATTAATTTTGTGCAAGATGTTCATACAGCATTTCAAAATCGATTACCTATACATACGATCTATCTTGATTTTGCTAAGGCTTTTGATTCAATTAATCACAATATTTTATTACACAAACTTTCAAGTTTCGGGTTGACTAGTGATTTTCTGGCTCTCATGGCCTCATATCTTAATGGTCGAAAACAATATGTAACCTATAGACAATCGAAGTCGTTTGAATATATTGTGAAGTCAGGTGTACCACAAGGATCGAATCTTGGTCCACTACTTTTTGTATTGTTTATAAATGACCTACCATTACAAATTGAATATTCTAAATGTCTCATGTATGCTGATGACATAAAGATTTATAAACAAATTAATAATGATGGAGACATTAGGAAACTTCAAAGAGATTTAGATATGGTGTATGAGTGGAGTATAAACAATGACCTTAATTTTAATATCAAGAAGTGTTCTTTTATGGAGTTATCAAGTAAAATAAATACCTCTAAAATCTCCTATTTTATGTGTGGAGAAGAGCTTGAAAGAATAAATTTTATTAAGGACCTAGGCATTATTATGGATCGTAATATGATGTTTAACAAACATGTATCATACATGGTAAACAATGCATTTAGATCATTAGGTTTTCTTATAAGAAATACGAGGAATCTAACTAATGTAGACAGTATTTCTCTCTTGTATAATGCATTAGTTAGAAGTAAGCTTGAATATGGTTCTAATGTTTGGTTTACATATTATAAATCCCAGGAGTTGGTAATTGAAAGAATTCAAAAACGATTTTTGGGATATTTGTATTACAAAAAGTATAATGTACCATCATACTATAATAACTTATCATACAATGACCTACTTAATGATTTTAATTATGAAAGTCTTATTAATAGAAGGGAAATAACACAACAAATATTTCTGTACAAAACAATGACTGGCATCATAGATAACCCTACTTTTCTCCAAAAGATATGTTTCAATGGAAAGAAATGTGGCTTAAGGCTGCGGCAATTGATGTCTTATGATATTCCTAAAACAGAAAGATTCAAGAATTCGCCATTATTTAGAATGTCCTTTGCATACAACAAAATATCTATATTGCAGTCTAATCTTGATTTTAGTATCTCAATCAATGAGTACAAAAAAATATTAAGACAAGTGTTTATAACATAAATTATATTGGGTGAAGCGCTTCTAAATTGCTAATTGAGTGTTATTGAGTGTTATATGATTCTATAGTATAGTTTAGTAATTTATATTACATTATATTTGTGTATGTGTTTTACCTGTCTTATGTCTCACTGTATTATATTATGTGTTTCTCTTGTTTATGTATTTCTATTTTTATTTGTATTTTTATTGGCTACCTTCTGTAAAAGGAGAAAATTTCTCTGTTGAAGGAAATAAATAAATAAATAAATAAATAATCTCTAATAACTTCAAGTTTGATATTAATTTACTCTTTAAGATGAAAATTAAACACTGAATCATGTTATCCAAGTAAATACAATTTTTCCGTAGCTTTTCATTCGATCAAGAAAGCGAATTAAGGAAAAACTTACTGGCGTCAATGCATTCCGTAGACACACATATCTTACATTCCCTTTCACCGCGTTCGGCAGCATCTTGATCTGAAATGAACGATAAAATCATTACTATGAATTGCGAAAATGTATTATAATAGCAGTATAAACGCAGATGCCACAAACATGTTTCTGAAGTTTGTTCGCTCATTTCTCTCTGCGGTGATCTAATCTAATCAAGTCGTCCACCGTGGCAAAGTGGTTAGCGTAACGTGCTAAGAAGCCGGAGGAGCCAGGTTCGAATCTTAGCCAGGAATAGATATCCATGTTAGTATCCTGTCATCATTCCATCAATTCATCCTCATTGTCGCGATTAACTCCAGCGAGTAGTAAAGCGACGTATGTTATGTATTGTTTTCTGAAACTTTTGGCTAATTGCGACTAAGGGAATGAGTGATGATTAGATGAAATTAAGGAATGAACACTCGCGGAAAACACGTATTCCCAGTCCGGAACGCGAGCCGGAGAACAGCTCCTACGGTCAAAACTAGAGCATACGTTAGTAATCTGGAATTCCACTCAAGAAGATTTAATTCGTAGACTAGAACGTATTCAGTCAAAGTTCCTTAGATACATCAAATTCAAGCCTGTGGAGAATATCCAACATTCTGTCTATACGAGAATATACTTTCAGAGAACAACTTCAGCAAACTAGCATTCCGACGACAAGTTACCCTTCCTGTATAAAGTAATAAAGGTAAAAATAGGCGATTCCAACATGTTATCAGCCGTAACATTTAATGTTCCCGTTTTCAAAACATATCCCAAACACAAAATCTTTCAAAAACGTCAATTCTTTCTACCTCTCCGGTGTGGAGAGCGTGCAACTCTTTCAACACAATTTCAAGTGTAAATAACATCATTGATATTTTTGCAATGAGTTTATACAAGCTTAAGAGACATTAATGGAAAAACTGCAGTAAATCTATTGTTATAATATTATGTAATTAGTTAGATTACTACAATTGGGCTACGCCTGTTGGGCTTTATCAATAAATAAATAGTGGACAAGATCGAAAGTCGACCACGGAGCAAGCACATAAACAATTATAATTCCTTCTACAACAATTAGATTTCACTGTTGGATGTTGAATACCCCTCTTTGGCAACGATATGAAGGAAGGTTGTCTTTGAGAGGAATATCTCGCATGGAAAGTCCCTATACTCTATTTACAGATAGTAATTTTCTACAGGCTTTGGAGTTCATGCAGGGGTAAGTAATATTTTAATGCATTGTTCTCATTCCCTATTAGTAAATACCTTCAAGGTTGAATAGAATAGAATATTGGTTTACTTCAGTATGAGTCTCTGCGACTGTACACACATTTCCAGACATCAATGAAGATTTTCCCCCCTTCTTCTTCCCCCCCCCCATAACCCCTCTCTTTATGCCCTCACATGTTCAATTTTATCTTTCATACTAATTGTACGTTCTTCTCTCACTACAATCTATCAACCTGTTTGATTTTTCTCATAATTTTACACTTATAGCACTAGTTATTATATTGTCAAAAATAAGCTTTCTGCACACCGCTCTCCGACACTTTCACTCCCGTACCTCAACTTATTCGTTCTCTTTGACCAGACGTATTGTAGGAAAGTTCCCAGTTCCCATATTTGAGTTTCGTCCCTTCCAGCCATTTCCCTCCCCGTAATGGCCTTCATAAGCCGCTCCATTTTTGATTCGTTCATATCCCTTCCGTCTAGCCTCTGCTGTTTCTTTGCACTGGAGGAGAATGTGGAATTTCGTCTCAACTTCCCCACACATTGGACATTCTACACTCCCGTCCTCTCTCACGCGCTTGAATTGTGCCCACCCCCAGCCTGAACCATGCCAAACCCGTCCTGTCACTCGCTTCACACACGTCTATGTATTTTCGCCTTCCCATTGCCTATCCCCATCCACGATTTGTGCCGTAATTAAAGATACTTTCCCCGCACATTCTGCCAAAATGTTTTGTTTGCTGATGTCCTCCAAGCTGTCCCGTATGATCCCCATTTCTTGCATGGCCGCCCTCCCCTCGTCTCCTTCTTCCCCAATCCACCCCAGCCCTATGGCGTACAGTTCCTTCTTTATCATTATTACCCAGTGGCATTCCTTTAGGTCAATGTTCTGTGCTTGTATCGCGAGTTTTTTTTAGATTTCCATCCTCCATACTTAGCAGTCTTGCCCAATATTTGAAGCCTCTCATTTTTGCATCTACTTCCTCCCTATACTTTCCCATTTCCCTAAGAACCCCGCACGTTGCCGTACCCCTTCCTACCTCAGAACTTGTTTTAGAAAGTGTGCTTGTTCGCAGTTTACCATTTCTGTTGCCCTCAGACCCACCGTTCGACACCATAGAATAATGTGACCTTGACTGTAGCTTCGTATACTCCCTCGAGTGTTCTGGTTGGTATATTAGGAACTTTGTACTTTAATTTTTCAGTTTTACCCAGCGCGTACATAGCTTTTGCTTTGCTTATTTGTGCCTGTCTCGTCCACTTATCCGACATTGTCATGACCGTATCCAAGTAATCGTACTGTTTTACCCTCTCTAGAACATATTCCCATTGTTCGTCTCTACCGAATACGTACCCATTCTTAAACACAATGACTTTCGTTTTCGTAATATTAACTCTGAGAGCCCATTTCTCGCAGTACATATGCAACCCATCTAACACTTCCTGTAGCCCTTTCATTGTGCTAAGGTCATCCGCGTACAGTAATAGTGGTATTTTTGTGTCCGCGATCGACGGAGGTTGCGTGTCCTTCTGTGATAGTTCTCCTACCATATCATTAATAAAAATAATGAATAAAAGTGGGGAGAGTACGCAGCCCTGTTTCATCCCCAGTACTGATTCATTTCATCCCGTCACTTCCCCATTCCCACATTTAACGCAAAACTCTACCTTTTCATAGGCGGCCTTGAGAGCCCTTAGCATTTTGGCAGACACCCCCATCCCCCCATAATTTGGTCCACAACATTTTCCTGTTAACTGTGTCAAACGCCTCTTCAAAATCTACATAACAACAATATAATTTCCCCCTCTTTTCCCCCAGCTTTTGCTGTATTAATGTTTGTAACAGAAGCATATTATCAATGGTTTGAAAATTCTTTCTGAATACTGCTTGCATGGGTGAAAGAACATCAAAAATTTCACACCAATTGTGTAGACGCCGGTACAGAATTTGGCAGTATACTTTACTCATCACCGACAACAATGATACTCCCCTGTAGCTGTTTGGATTCCCTTCATCTTCTTTCCCTTTGTAAATTGGGCAGATTATTGTTTTCGCCCATTTTTCCGGGAAGAGTTCCTTCTGGAATAGCCCGTTCATTATTTCCCTGCCTATTTTTGCCATTTGTGGATTTTTGTTCATGGCCTTTTTGATCGTCCACGAGGCGAGACAGACTAGGCCCCGCGACAAGTTAAGTTTGCAGCAACATTTCACACATGTAGATCCCAACGTGCGCGCAGGATATAGTTCAGCTGCAATACTGCATTTTTTCTCGCTGCCTGTGACATGAACAGCACGACGGTTGAGGCAAGATTGGCACGGGAGATGGTGAGCGTCGTTCTCACGCGGATTAATACATAAAACCTGCTGCAAACTTAACCTGTCGCGGGGCTTAGTCTGTCTCGTCTCGTCTCTCTCACACACAGTAACCTCTTTTACCATCTATCGCGGTTCTATTTACGTCATACCCAAAAGAAAAAACCCTTCCATTCCATGCAAGCGAGAAGTCCGATTTTGTCTGTGCGTGTGCAAAATCCGTGTTCGTTGTCGGTGTCGTCTCCGAGATCAACTCCGACAAAATATCGGTACGTGTGCAATCGCAGTTTAGGGAATAATAATAAGTACTTACACAAAATGCTAAGCGTGACTACTGTGAAGATAAGAACCAAACAGACGAAGAAGACAACAAGCAGAGATATGAACAAACGCCGTTCTAGCGATGTCTTGATTCGGTACCTGAGGAAATAAAAAAGATAAATGAGGATAAATATCACGAAAACCCCTGGAAACCGGAATGTTACTTTATGAAAGTAACTGAGTTACGGTTATTGATTCTAAAAGTGAATGAGTAAAAGTTAGTTATTTGGTTCAATGAGTAGCTGAGTTACTGTTAGTTACATGATTCAAAAAGTAACTGAGTTACAGTTAGTTACTTGATTAAAAAAGTATAACTGAGTTACAGTTAGTTACTTGGTTCAAAAAGTAGCTGAGTTATAGTTACTTGGTTCAAAAGTAGCTGAGTTATAGTTACTTGGTTCAAAAGTAGCTTAGTTGCAGTTACTTCATTCAAAAAGTAGCTGAGTTATAGTTACTTTGTTAAAAAGTAACTGAGTTACAGTTAGTTACTTTGTTCAAAAAGTAACTGAGTTACAGTAAGTTACTTGGTTCAATAAGTAGCTGAATTATAGTTACTTTGTTAAAAAGTAACTGAGTTACAGTTAGTTACTTGGTTCAAAAAGTAACAGAGTTACAGTAAGTTACTTGGTTCAATAAGTAGCTGAATTATAGTTACTTTGTTAAAAAGTAACTGAGTTACAGTTAGTTATTTGGTTTAAAAAGTAACTGATTTACAGTAAGTTACTTGGTTCAAAAAGCGACTGAGTTATAATTACTGTGTTAAAAAGTAACTGAGTTACAGTTAGTTACTTGGTTCAAAAAGTAACTGAGTTACAGTAAGTTATTTGGTTGAAAAAGTAGCTGAGTTATTGTTACTTTGTTCAAAAAGTAACTGAGTTACAGTTAGTTACTTAGTTAAAAAAGTAACAGAGTTACATTAAGTTACTTGGTTGAAAAAGTAGCTGAGTTATAGTTACTTGGTTCATAAAGTAACGTGAGTTACAGTTAGTTACTTTGTTCAAAACGTAGCTGAGTTATAGTTACTTGGTTGAAAAAGTAGCTTAGTTACACTAACTTACTTGGTTGAAAAAGTAGCCGAGTTATAGTTACTTGGTTCATAAAGTAGCTGAGTTACAGTTAGTTACTTGGTTCAAAAAGTAGCTGAGTTATAGTTACTTGGTTAAAGTAGTAGCAGAGTGATAGTTACTTACTTCAAAAAGTAATTGAGTTGCAGTTACTTGGTTCAAAAAGTAGCTGAGTTGCAGATACTTGGTTCAAGAAGTAACTGAGTTACAGTTAGTTACTTGGTTCAAAAAGTAACTGAGTTACAGTAAGTTACTTGGTCCGAAAAGTAGCTGAGTTGCAGTTACTTGTTTCAAAAAGTAGCTGAGTTGCAGATACTTGGTTCAAGAAGTAACTGAGTTACAGTTAGTTACTTGGTTCAAAAAGTAACTGTGTTTCAGATACAGTTACCTCGTTTGAACAGTAACTTCGTTGCATTTACCGATACTTAAGAAGTAACTGTGAGTTAATATCTAAGTTACTTTCTGCTGGAAATGTTCTTGCAAACAAATTATACCCACAACCAGTAATCATTAATTGTAATAAAATAAATATTTGAAGGCATCCCGTGTTTTATTTATGTTTGTAGAACACAATATAAGTGTTCTACGGACGATTGATTGATTGATTTAGTGTTTTAAGTCCACTTTATACAGAGTAAGGCTAATCGGGACTGGACCTACAGTTTAAAGTGGGATCCGAAGCACTATGCCTCCTCCGGTATCGAACCCGGGACTCCTTGATTACAAGGCTCTTGTACGGACGACTAGACCGTGAAATGCACTGTAGTATTAATACAATTCGGTTTACCTGCAAGCAGATATTTTTCAAAATTATAAAAGAAATCACAAAAAGGATGTGAAAAGCACGATCCTAGTGTACGAACGACTCTACAATGTGATTCAGGACTTCCCATAATGCAACAGAAGAAAATGCTGCATGTACCACACGTTTTAGACAGAGTAGGTTACCCCGTTCTGTCCCGGATTTCCCTATACTCGCCAATCTTAACCAGTCCACTGGGCCAACGTGTCTTTTATGAAGGGTTATTGCACTTTTATATTCTTCCGGTTATCTAAAGTTTATAAACGATAAAATTTTGAAAGCGAAATTAATTTCATGAAATTTGGCGAAATGTAGATGTTTTGATTTTAAAAATCCAAGTGTTTCATTACATTGCTCTACCCTCTGAAGAAATATGACCATCCTGTGAATTGCCACTCGTATTTCTAGAGCCGTTTAATTTCTATAGCGTAAAATGTACAAATTCAGAGGATTAATGCATGTGAAATAGAGAAACTGAACAAGATATGAATACCAAATAATAATTCAAATGTAATGTGCAAATAACGAATTTATATGTCGACAACTAACCTCGATGATCGACTGGAAACTTCCACCAAGTCCTGCTGGCTTTCAGAAGCAGGGCATGTCATTGCTGATGATGTGATGCCTGAAAAACAACGAAAGACGATGGCCTTAATAATTTGCTAAACTAATATACAAGTGATTAGAGTACTGCATGGTACCACATTCGCTCGGTCATACTCGTTTACAATGTAATATAATTGTAATGTCCATTGATAAAGCAAATGTTCTATCTCCAAATTGTAAATAAATCGAGATATTTTGACTGTGGTCTATTTAGGATTCAATTGTTTCATCTCTGCTATCGTCTGATGCCTACCTACAACCAATATTGATATATTAAGAGTCTTTTTGGTCCAGGTGCAGAATTTGGAAGCAGCCACAAGAGTGCAAACTCCAAGTGCCAATGACACCTTACGACAATTTCCTCAACCAACCACAAGCACTATCAGAGTATGAGATAAACCACTTACATTCTAACCTCAGTCGCTTGTGGGAGCTGCTTCGGTTCTTACTTTTGTTGTTAACAGACAAAAATGTTGAATAATAGTGGAATCCAAGTAGTTGATTGATTTCCCAAAATGTGAATTATTTATTTTACTTTCCTACCGAATGACAAATTCATAATGAAATTGTTTTATATCCATCTCTTTTCCAGAATGCAGTCTTCTATCTGGTGGATAGAACATTGGCACTCTCAAATCAAAGCTAGTATTCTGTGCAATTGTTGTATCTGAAATTTCAATAATCAATGACAGCATAAATGCCTAACGAAACAACTTCCTTTTAGAGAGGCTTCAATATATCAGACTTTACAATGATAGAAACTTTCGGTGTAATGTTGAGAAAGGTGCAATAAATATATCATGTCAAACTTTAATGGGCTCTTCTGATAAATTAAAAAATTGGACATAGAACATTTACATTCTCAGTGGACGATATGTGTAAAATATCCGTCCTGGCAGTTTCAGCCCACAATCATCTTGTTCATTTTCATATATCACTGTATTGGTGAGATAGACTAAACTACAGTTCAACATAGAGATGATGACTATGTTTCCTTAAGTTTCAATTTCACTGCGTCTCTCACTTCAGATCCATATATTTGAAGCCCCACTACCACATACAAATTACGGTTATACGTGTACTACTGGGCTTCGAGCGTGTACCCCTCGTTTTGGCTGTTCGAGCGTTAATCGCTTGAGCGAAGATGATCGCGATTCCGTACGCTGTCTAGCGTCGTCCGTGGGAACTATTTGGCGCTGGGACTAAATCCTCTTCCTGCAGCACTCTGCAAGGGATATTGGAATATGAAACAAATTCTAATTATAATACTTATCGAAATAGCAGCACGTGAATAAGAGAGAGAAAGCAAAGAGGGACAGAGAAAGAATTAAATTAAGATAAGGTTCTACTCTATCCCGGGAATCTCTGGAGCAAGGCTGCGCATAACGGCAGAGAAGGGGAGAAAGCGATTGGACGGAGAGAAGCAGTGCACGCTGCTGCAAACGGCTGGTAACTGCAGTCCCTCTCCAGTCACTACTTGCGCATAGACTTGCTTTCGTTCTCTCACCCCAGAGATTCCCAACACAGGCCAAGAGAAGAAGCAAGAGAAAAGAGAAAGTGGTAAAGGTGGAAAGCGAAATGATATAAAGAGAAAATAGAGGATAAAGTGAGATCCGAACCACTATGTGACTCCACCGGGTATCGAACCCGAAACCTCCTGTTCGAATCCCCAAGGCGACAACGCTACCACTACGACACCTGGTAGGCACAAAAAACAAAGTCCTACAACGTAGTCATTATTTCAGATCGTAATCAACACTAATGGACACTTTCTTACGTACCAGTCTTCTCAAATTAATCACAAGGCAATTGTTCTTCCTGTCTCAAACAACTATGAAAAAGCAGGGGCCAGAGACATACACAACAGAGAAGAGACTCATTACAGCCTATTTCACAATCCATTCAGTACATGGACTAATTGTTGGCCAGTACATGCATCCTGTAAACAATCAGTCGATGCTCATACATAAATGAACAGTTGTTATCAGAGTGGCACGCTACTGGGACTGAACTAAATACCTGGACATGGGCGAGAATATATGTCAAGAACATGCGTTTCAGCAAATTGATCGTCGTGAAACTTTTTTTTTATTATTTTCAATGTTAGTCCAGCCTTTTGGTGTAGTCACGGCAACCGTTTTGCCCAAACAAACGAACGAAAGGGTTTGAGTCGATCGTACGAGGAAAACATGTGTGGAGGTGGATATTTTCCGGAACATTACGTCTTGTGCTTGTGACAAGTCGGAAAGTTACCGTGAAAGAAATCGATGTGAATTGATCTTAACTCACTGCTGAATTCCCGCATTAAATTTTAATTCTGTCTGCAGCAACGATTTTTCGTCCTACGAGTACTAACCTAGTCACGTCTTACGAGAATTTGAAGGGAAAGCTTAAGTCAGTGGCGTATTCTCCATGTCACCGCGTTTACCGCCGGTAAACCAATTTTTAAAAAATATTTTTTCGTACATTTTGCTTTAATATGCGTAATTGCTCATTATATATTAAGCAAACTACTAAAACAAGCTCTTAAACATGAATTTAGGTAAATTTTAAAGAACTTAAAGATTGGTTTATGCACGCCACTGCTCGTTCTCCATCGAACGCTTCTGATGACCGGGCCGAAGAAAAGTGGGTGTGTGGCTATTTTTATAAAAAGGGGGCTGGGTGGTCAGTTTCACTTCTGCAGACAACATTGGCGGGAGAAAACTGCTTGTTCCTTTCTGTTTCCTTGCCGCGCTTGGCAAAGGCAGTGTTGCTACATGAAGGGAAATTCTCTTGGTGAAAGGAAATCCAGTTACTAATTTAGGTATGTGTATGTTAAGGCCGAATCACTCGGAACTGAATTTCCAATAGTACGAATGCCCTAGATTGCGCTGCACCTGGCTGCACCTGGCTGGCTGTTTGACTGGCTTTGACGATTAGGCCCTTTTCCGGTCCATTTCGAGCCCTAGTATATGACTGACCCTCGTATATTTTAGCTGACGAGATTTCTTCCGTAATGATATCCTCATGTAAGGCCAGAGCTTGATGTACCCACCCCCCTGTATCCGCCTTTGATCTGAGGATGCATTTTATGCACGAACTCATAGTATTTAATTTCATTACAGGTTACTGCAAATAAAGTAACTGAGGTGCAGTTACTCCAGAAATTAACAAGTTACTTTCAGAAGCTGATTCCCAGTGCAAGATACGAGTATGAGTAACTTACCTCACCAAGCTGTCCAAGTGGACCGAATACGAGACAGCGAACATATGTAACCGAGTTGAACGATCCCCCGTTCATATATAATTTACACATACGTACTTACATGTCAATTTCCTTACGTCAAGAAGCTGGACTTGGGACCCTCTCCTTGCCCTGCCAATGCCTTCCTTGATATCCATTTTCCCACATTTTCCTCGAACAACAGCCGGAAAATTGCACGCCTCACTCCGACCGCATGGAGAGCTAATGCTTTGGTATCGTCGTCAACGCTCCCTATATTATTGATGAAGAAAATCATCATTGTCGCACGCGGTGGTCTTTCAACAGCCAATAGCGTTTAGGAACTTCAGTTTCTGTCACGCAAGTATGGATTTGTAATTTTTCGCCACCCCCTTTTTTTTCATGAATCTCCATGCGAGTACTCTATACATAGAAAACCGCCAGGATACGTTACAGCTTACTTAACTATATGTACGAATACAGCTTTACCAAGATGGGAAAATAGCGTCGTTGCCTTGTAATCAAGGGGGTCCCGGGTTAGATGACCGGTGGAGGCACATAGTGGTTTGGATCCCACTTTAAACTGTAGGTCCAGTCCCGACCTTACTGTGCATAAAGTGGACTTAAAACATCAAATCAATCAACCAAGATGGGAAAAACCTCTGGCAAACTAAAGTGGGCAGTCATTTGTTTTCTCCTCTCGTTTCCCCTTCTTCTGCTCGACTGTCCCCGTGTTGGCATATAACTTCCTTCTCTTGTTTCCTTAAATATTACACGTCTCTGCTCTGTACGGTTTTTCCTTCATTATCATATAAATACTCGATGGAATTAGGTTCTTTTGTGCCACTTTTGGATAATCGTGACGATCAGATGAATGAAGCGACAATCACATACGCATGTGGACATAACACAGAGGATTATCCTGGCTGCAGTTCCAGGCACCATAGCCTCGTTAGCGTACAAGACGCAGTCCAAGGTGGAAGAGATGTTGATATTTGGGTTTTCTCAGAATGGGTCACCTCGATACAAATACTTAAAATGAATGAAGGTGACAACGATCTGTTGAAGAATGCTGCAACGGCATTTTTGTTATATTGGCAACGCAGGGGCAGAAGCTGATTGCGTCATCCAATTCGCGAAGGTGAGAGTGAGAGCAAGTCGTGAGGCTGAGGGCGAACCATGCTGATGAGTATAGCTAAAAGTAACAAAGAAAATGATCTGAGAACACTGAACCACATTTGGCCCTTTTGGGAGTCTTGGAAGGAGAGTGGTCAGCCTGACTTAAGTTGAGCATCAAGGAGAAGTCTGGAGAAAGTCAGTATTATTTTACACTTCGATTCGGTCATCTATCTTCTAAGTCTAGACAGATATTTATCCTAACCTCACCATTATGATTCAGGTTCAAAAGTCCTCCTCACTGTCTCAATTCAATTCCAAAAGTGTGTCTCTACGAAACCTGCCTTCCCCTCTAAACCTCTGCCAGTGGGGATTTCCTCCACGCCGATTCGTCAAGTATTTCTTCCTATTCAGTAAGCAGATTGCTACCTGTTTACCTGTTTGCTTCTTGTTACTTCAATATTTCAGGAAGTTTGTATACACTTGACTCTGCATAAATAAAATACCGCAGAGGAGCAGGCAGCTGGTGAAATCAAGTGAATGACCCTCGGTCAGAGTGAAGCTTCTAGAGAAAGTCTAATTAAAGTATAATTATATAATTTGTTACGACACTACAATTTCGTCATCAGATACAGGTTTAGGTATTAACCGGTCTCCGTGGCGGAGTGGTTATCACAGTGGGTCCCGGTTTCAAGTCCCGGCCTTGGCATGGGTGTTCTTTGTGAGTTTCCCTTCGTCAATTTAATGTCATCACTAATCCTAATAGTCGCGATTAGCCAAACGTGCCATCAAGCGACGTCAAATAACACAAATCAAATCAAAGATTCAGTTGTTGCACTTAGAACCAGGGATGTTAAAAGCCCATGAATTGTACAGGGTTTCTATAAATTAGTTACACAAAAGTAACCGTTAATTGTGAAGCAAGTGTATGTGTAACAGAAATGGTTTATACATCAATGAATACAGCTTATTTTCAAGTTTTGTCGCACGTTGTTAGTTTCAGACGCCGCCACTGGAGGCGTGAACGTTTGTTTATCTTACACAAGTACCGACTTGGATTGGTCGTGGTGGAACGATTCCGTCGCCACCTCGTCGACGTTGCTGGGAAGAGGGGGAACAAACACGCGTTCTTTAATGTAACCCCAGATAGAGAAATCCAAGGGTACCAATCAGGCGAACGAGGTGGCCACGGAATCGTCGTTTTATGCCAATTTCAGTGAATGTGATGACAAGATGCCCAAGTTAGGACTCGAATCTTGGACCTTTAGTGATTTTGTCTGATTTGTTTATACGTAGGTTATACCTGCTGTTTAAATGACTTATACGGTTTCGGTAAAGCTAGCCCTACGTATTGCATCATGCCGTGGGGGTTGTGGGGATCTCAATGGAGGTGGTGTGAACCCCAGAGCTTCTCTATGCAGGGACATTGGTCGAAAAATTCCCATCTGAAATTGCCCTCCCCGAAAAATCGAACCCAGGTCTTCCACGTGGCAGTAAGACGCCATATCGACTTCTTTACAGTAGTTTCTGTTCTCTTCCACATTTTTTCATACCAGTTTGACATAATTCTCTTAATTTTTCAATCAGGACAAATACAAGCATCCATGCCTTTCCAGGATTCGAACACGGGACCTTTGGTGTCGTAGACTGCTGTGCTAACCACTCCGCCACGGAGATCGACATTTTTATGTGGCTCCACCGAGTATCGAAGGCGGAACCACATTATTACAACACCATGCTGCTACTACTACGCCATCGGGAGACGCAACTGGACTTAAATGCAAAATGTAATCCTTTTAAAATTATGATTTGTAAGGTTGATTCTAATTGGCACCCAGTTCATATAAATTATTGATAAGAAACTGTATTTGAGAATAGCGATCTATGATCTATACTTTCAGGCAAGTCTCATCTACAATTCGATTTTATTTCATTTGGTTTATTTTTATCACACTTTTCTGTCACTTTTCGCTAATCGCCAAGATGAGGATGAGTGATGATATGATGATATTGATGAAGGACACTTACGAAGAACTCCTGTGTCCAGGCCGGGATTCGATCCCCTGGCCTACTAGCGCGCTGTATGTACACTAACCACTCCGTCACTGGTGTCAGCTAAAATTATATATTTCACACATAAAATGTCATTTTAGTCACAGTAATTTAGGACAGTGCAGCTGAATGGGTGTTTTTTGACGGGACAACAGTATTATGGGGGAATATATGACTCGACCCCTTCCCCCCCAACCTGGAAGAAATTACCTTGCTTGCCCTCTCTGGAAAAAGTACTGTGGACGTTCATTTCTTAGTTTTGCACTTGTCAAAGATTAATTTAGTTGGTGTTTTAAGTCCACTTTATGCACAATAAGGCTAATCGGGACTGGACCTGCAGTTTAAAGTGGGATCCGAACCACTATGTGCCTCCACCAGGTATCGAACCCGGGACCCCTTCATTACAAGTCGATGACGCTAACACTGCGCACCATTGGGGAGGCTCGCTTGCCAAAGGTCAATATTCACCTAATTACTTCAAGTAGCGCCCCTTCATGTTGCCATAATGCTGGAAGATCTTCTTTGTAAATCGACGTATTTCTTGGAATTTACTAACCTCAGCAGTATAAGCAACCTTTGTCTTACAAGATGGTGATCTACTGGCTCCAATGATCCTCTTGTAACAGCTCGTTCAACAGTTGTGACGTGCCTCTGTCTAGCATGTGTGACCCAGTTCTTATTCTATCTAAAATCGATCAAACATGAAGACTTAGGAGACAATAAAACAAATGGAATGTAAACCTTGTTCCTCCAAGGTAAATATAGCTAACGTCCACGCTATGCCCAAGAGGATTAATTGCCGTTCAGTCTAATGGACATCGACTCTTATCATGTCCATCAAACTCACACTTTACAAATGTGTGTCTGTGTGTGTGCGCGAGAAGCCAACTACGTTCAATTTAATACATAATATTTATTTATTGTTTACCTGTACGTATGTACAAGCGTTAAAATTGTCGGCATCGAAAGAGACTTGCGTTTGTCTGCATTGAACGAGAGTTGTGCTTGTCCACCTTGAACGAGAGTTGTGCTTGTCCACCTTGAACGAAAGTTGTGCATGTCCACCTTGAACGAAAATTGTGCTTGTCTGCCTTGAACGAGAGTTGTGCTTGTCCGTCTTAAGCAAGAATTGTGCTTGATCAACCTTGAACGAAAGTTGTGCTTTGTCAACCTTGAACAAAAGTTGTGCTTGTCAACCTTGAACGAAAGTTGTGCTTGTCTGCCTTGAACGAGAGTTGTGCTTTTCCGTCTTGAGCAAGAATTGTGCTTGATCAACCTTGAACGAAAGTTGTGCTGGTCAAACTTGAACGAAAGTTGTGCTTGTCAACCTTGAACGAAAGTTGTGTTTGTCTGCCTTGAACGAGAGTTGTGCTTGTCCGTCTTGAGCAAGAATTGTGCTTGATCAACCTTGAACGAAAGTTGTGCTTCTCAACCTTGAACAAGAGTTGTGCTTGATCAATCTTGAACGAAAGTTGTGCTTGTCAACCTTGAACGAAAGTTCTGCTTGTCAAACTTGAATGAAAGTTGTGCTTTTCCGTCTTGAGCAAGAATTGTGCTTGATCAACCTTGAACGAAAGTTGTGCTGGTCAAACTTGAACGAAAGTTGTGCTTGTCAACCTTGAACGAAAGTTGTGTTTGTCTGCCTTGAACGAGAGTTGTGCTTGTCCGTCTTGAGCAAGAATTGTGCTTGATCAACCTTGAACGAAAGTTGTGCTTCTCAACCTTGAACAAGAGTTGTGCTTGATCAATCTTGAACGAAAGTTGTGCTTGTCAACCTTGAACGAAAGTTCTGCTTGTCAACCTTGAATGAAAGTTGTGCTTGTCCGCCTCGAACAAGAATTGTGCTTGTCCTCATCGAAGAATAATTGATTATGGTCATCATCGAACAAAACCTACGTGTGTCCTCCTTGAACAAGAGTTATATTTGTCTGCCTCGAACGAGAGTTGTGTATTTCTGCCTTGAACGAGAGTTGTGCTTGGCCGTATCGAATAGAACGATATTTGTACTTGCCCGCCTAGAACAACACCTCGAACAGGAATTGTACTTTTCCAGCTCGCACAGAACAACGATTGTGCTTGTCCGCCTCGAAAGAGAACTCCGCCTCGAAAGAGAACTCAAACAAGAATTATGTTCAACCCGAACAATAGTTGTACTTGTCTGTCCCATACAGAACAGCGAACTAAATTAAATCCACTTTATCCCCAATTTCTGCTTTTTCATATCGAACCAATGTTTATCCTCTTAGATTACGAATTTTGAATGGCCTGTTGTATTCTATTGAGCTAAAGGTCCGTCAGTTTTACCTGCTTTAACTGTCGTGTCTACGGATCACACTGGCCCAAGATTTTGCAGTTGTTGCCAGGTCTGTTTCGTTCCCGGTCTCGTCTCGATTCTCGAACATTCCTAAGCTCAATTTATAACATGTCAGTACGTAACCTTGCACAACGTAGAGATTATGTCACGAAATATTATGTTTTTTATTTAAAATTGTTTCTTAGATTTTCCTACTGTCAATTTTGACTCTGCGGCAGTCAGAAAACCTGTTGAAGACGTGTGTTGTCATGAACAATAATAGATGGCACTATGAGGTAATGGAAGACTTCTTATGTATTTGCGTACTGTGGTTTATAATTTTTCCGTTAGGGATGACAATGAATTTAGTAATCATGGTGTTTGAAGTTATGAGATCCAAAACCAAAGATAGAAAGAGGAAGATAACCAAAAATAGACAAATGACTGTGGTTCTCTCATTTGATTTAATAGGGAAAGTCAAATAGAGAGGGAAGTGCTTGTCAAAACAATTGTTTATACGTATAGTGGCTTTGTCTTTTGCTCACAGTAGAAAAATCTTTCTTTTAGTAAAAATTTTAATTCAGATATATTCCCTACCGCAAAGATCAAAATGGCGTCTATTGTGCAACTTTGAAATTTCTTTAAAAAAGCTAAAAAAAAATTGCATAAACATTTTTCCGTATCATGTACAATATTCTGTAAATTCATGAATAAGATAAATATTTATAACATTTTAGCGCAAGTTCCCAAACACGTTTACTAATAATTACGAGCCGACGGGAAATTACAGTTTTCCAATACAAGTTGCAGTAAAAGCATACGGACATGTATAATTTTAAGACATTGTCTTCTAAAATGAAAGATCTAAGAACCAGGAAATAAGGCAACTCTTGAGTATAGTCAATATCCCAATTATTAAACTTTTTTTTTATTAAGGGAGAGCTGAATTTTCGGAGGATGTTAGATCACCATAGAACTGGGTACATTCATTGTCACAAAATTACGAAATAAAGGAACATCCTGGATGTCCCGCACCGTAGCCGTGAGGTGGCGCCAGGCTTTGGGTTCGGGCATCCTGTGGGAGGGGCATAACTTTTCTCCTGAGATTTCATCGTGCGTATGGGACTGGTGGCTACCCACCATCGGAAGGAAATTGGGGAGCTACGAATGAGTAGCGTCGTAACGCGGCCATGGAAAACCTGCAAGAACGACTGTGGGTGCGTCGTGCTGACCACTTGTCACCCCGTAACTCGTTGGATGATCACCCACCTCTGCTGAGGCAAGCGAGAGTGAGGCCGGCAGTCGTTAGAAGGGCCTAGACCCTCAAGGGCTGTTGCGCCACAGGTAGTTCTTTCATTACACTGGGGAACAAAAAAAGATTTTATTTTGCGGCATAAAGTTTTATAACAGTTTCAGCACACAAAACAGCTGTTATTGACAATTGTATGATTGGTTCAGTTGAATTGACTCCAGTTATAAAAATAAACACACCATGGAAAATATAGGAGGTAAAATTACTCTACGCTTTTCTCGGTAATATCAAAATTTGATAATGGGCTGAAATTCCCATAATAAACTTATTTATTTATTTGTAAATTGTTGCTAGGCAACTTATGAAGCATTGCTAGGCAATATATAGGACACTCAACAAACCTTAAGGAAGAATACCAAAACATAAAAATGGTTTTAGAAAAAAATTGAATATGCTGAACATAAGTGGCTCGTGTGTGTGGATTTGAAGATGGTGATTATTTTACTAGGACAGCAAAGTGGGTACACAAAGTATCCCTGTTTCCTATGTTTGTGGGATAGTCGTGCTAGAGAAAAGCATTGGACGATAAAAGTTTGGCCCCCAAGGGAAAATATTAGTGGGAAAAGCTAATATCATTCATGAACCGCTGATAGATAGGGACAAAATCATCCTTTCGCCACTGCATATTAAACTTGGGTTGATAAAACAGTTTGTCAAGGCCTTAGATGCAGTAGTTATGTACCCCCGTTGAAGTCGATAAATCAATTGATTGGAAAAGATCGATCAAAGATCAATTGATGATGTAGCTGTGTGGGCAAGCAAGTGTGGTGGTTTTGAGGGTTTTGATTGGTTGTTGGGAAAAAGTGGGCGGGGCTTAATGATATGGGTTTCCTGTTACTGAGGAGCTTGATAAATGTTTCCGGGGGGTGTTTTCGTGGGCTTTGATAAGTTTGGCGGGTTTCCTGTTGTTAATGAGTGATTGATAAGTGTTTCCGGTCTGGGGGGCGTTTTCGGTGGCTTTGATAAGTTTGAGATTGCGGGAAGTATTTGCTGTTGTTAATGAGTACTTGATAAGGGTTTCCGGTTGTTGATGAGCTAGGTGGCTATTTTTTGGGGGGCGTTTCCCGTTTGAGACCGTTGATGAGTCTGATATTCCTGGAAAAGTGTGTAACGTTTTTCTGTCTGAATAGAACATGCCCGAACATGTTTTGGGCGTAGGTTTGGATGAATTTGCAATTTCAGGGAGTCACGTGACTGTTTGTGACGTCACAAATGGAAGTCACGTGACCATAATTGGAGTACGTGTTTCCGGTGTCTGAGGAAAGATGGCGTTGATGAGTTTGAAATTCTGGGAATCGTGATACGTGTTTCCGTTGTTTGATGAGAGATGGCGTCTAAACTGTACTAGGAGTTGAAGTAATAAAACCGTTTGTACATACAAGTAAATGTTATTATTGTATCGAAATAAATAGATGTAATATACTTACAAAATTCTCTCCCTCCACCAATGCAGCACTGTACCAGTCGAGGCGTTACGGCAGAATGAAAAATCTGCAGTGATGGTCACAACACATGCATATCAGTTCTGTGTAGGGTTTGGTCATTAGCGGTACGGATGCAACGTCGTTGCTGATTATGCATGCCAGAGATAACCAACCACAACTTCCGCGTTGAGTCTGCGGCGGGGCTTGATGATATGGGTTTCCTGTTGTTAATGAGGAGCTTGATAAGTGTTTCCGGTCGGGAGTTGAATTATGGTTTTTGGGGGGCGTTTTCGGGACTTTGATAAGATTGCGGGTTTCTGTCGGTTGGGGAATTGATAAGATGGTCTCCTGTTGTTAATGATGAGGTGACGGTTTTCTGGGAATGTTGATATGGGTTGAGGTTTCCTGTTGTTAATCAGGAGGTGACTACGGTTAGTTTTCTGGGAATGGTGATATGGGTTTCCGTTGGGGGGCGTAAATGACTGTTGAAGTTGATAAGAGTCGACGGTTGAGAAGATAAAGGAGTTGGAAAGAAAATATGTTGGGATGTTGAAGCGATATGGAGAGATTGTGGAACACGTGTTGGGACATGTCGGGTGTTTCTTGGAATGGGCATGTAGAAGTTCGTGGGAACGTTGATAAGGTATGACTGTGTGCAGGATACGTTAGTAGGCGGTGGAATGGAGAGCGGGCAAAAAGGAAAAAAAGTTTCCGAGAGGCAGCATGTGAATAGAATAAAAAAAGTTGTGTTCTCGGAGGAGGTGGAGATTCATAGTATACCGGGAAAAGAGGAGGACCGACGAGGCACGTGGGCGTTGGATGCCTTGCGCGAGAGAATGCGCAGAGAATATCAGGGAATTTGAGGAGGGGTAGGTAGGTATATAAAAGGTTTTGGCGTGTTTCACTTACACAGTTCGGCAGACTGTACGCTATCAGGTAGTAATCATCTGCGATTTTGCTGACACTTGTTCCGGGACACCTTTGCTGATATTTGTTCCTGGACGAGCTAGGTATAAAATCAGTATTCCGAGGTGAGTACTATAGGTTTCGTACGCCTATATGTGAGTAAAATGTAAATAGAACCAATGTTCGGAAATCCAAAATGGCGACCGGAAGTGGGGTTATCGTGGAAACGGTAAGACTTAGCAAAAGTCTGTTTGCGGATTCATCACGTACGCCTATACGTGAGTAAAATGTAAATAGAACCTATGCTCGGAAATCCAAAATGGCGACCGGAAGTGGGGTTATCTTGGAAACGGTAAGACTTAGCAAAAATCTGTTTGCGGATTCATCACGTACACCTATATGTGAGTAAAATGTAAATAGAACCTATGCTCGGAAATCCAAAATGGCGACCGGAAGTGGGGTTATGTTGGAAACGGTAAGACTTAGGAAAAATCTGTTTGCGGATTCATCACGTACGCCTATATGTGAGTAAAATGTAAATAGAACCTATGCTCGGAAATCCAAAATGGCGACCGGAAGTGGGGTTATGTTGGAAACGGTAAGACTTAGGAAAAATCTGTTTGCGGATTCATCACGTACGCCTATATGTGAGTAAAATGTAAATAGAACCTATGCTCGGAAATCCAAAATGGCGACCGGAAGTGGGGTTATGTTGGAAACGGTAAGACTTAGGAAAAATCTGTTTGCGGATTCATCACGTACGCCTATATGTGAGTAAAATGTAAATAGAACCTATGCTCGGAAATCCAAAATGGCGACCGGAAGTGGGGTTATTTTGGAAACGGTAAGACTTAGGAAAAATCTGTTTGCGGATTCATCACGTACGCCTATATGTGAGTAAAATGTAAATAGAACCTATGCTCGGAAATCCAAAATGGCGACCGGAAGTGGGGTTATCTTGGAAACGGTAAGACTTAGGAAAAATCTGTTTGCGGATTCATCACGTACGCCTATATGTGAGTAAAATGTAAATAGAACCTATGCTCGGAAATCCAAAATGGCGACCGGAAGTGGGGTTATTTTGGAAACGGTAAGACTTAGGAAAAATCTGTTTGCGGATTCATCACGTACGCCTATATGTGAGTAAAATGTAAATAGAACCTATGCTCGGAAATCCAAAATGGCGACCGGAAGTGGGGTTATCTTGGAAACGGTAAGACTTAGGAAAAATCTGTTTGCGGATTCATCACGTACGCCTATATGTGAGTAAAATGTAAATAGAACCTATGCTCGGAAATCCAAAATGGCGACCGGAAGTGGGGTTATGTTGGAAACGGTAAGACTTAGGAAAAATCTGTTTGCGGATTCATCACGTACGCCTATATGTGAGTAAAATGTAAATAGAACCTATGCTCGGAAATCCAAAATGGCGACCGGAAGTGGGGTTATTTTGGAAACGGTAAGACTTAGGAAAAATCTGTTTGCGGATTCATCACGTACGCCTATATGTGAGTAAAATGTGAATAGAACCTATGCTTATAATACTGACGTGTGCATAAATAACAGTTTTTCTTTTATTTTCAGATGGCATTGTTACCTTTTGATTTCGACCTTTTGTATGCTGACCTTAAGAACGAGAATCAGAAGGGAGAAAGAAGAAACCTATGGAATAAGAACCAGGCTAAACATGCGGAGAAACATATTGCGTGTTACGTCGACTTTTGCGAAGAAAACAACTTAGCGGAAGATCTGTTAAAAAATCTGGAAGAAGTGTGCAAAGATATGGAAGTGAGAATCGACAACCTGATAAAAATGTTTTCATGTATAATCGGGAAAAAACAAAAATCTGCGGTATTCGGGGATTTCGTCGAAAATATAAAACGTGGGCAGTATGTACCTTCCCATCTATCTCTTCGAGTGTGCTTTGAATTGATGGAGTTATTTAAGGTGTCAGACAGCAGAAAAAAGAGGAGAAAATGGGGGACGAGGAGAAAGGAATGGAGAAGAGAATGGTGGAGCTTTTGAAAAAGAGAAAATTGAACAGCTAGAACTAACATTACTAATACACTAACACACTGTTCAATTTTCTGCGGTTGCATTCGAAGAGATAGATGGGAAGTTTATTGATTTGTTGCAATACAATTATTCACCTGTAGAGTTTCATTATGTGTAACAATTTCTGTGTATATATTTTGTAAACTGATGATCGGCACTATTGATTTGTTACAACACTGATATTATATAATTACTCACCTGTAGAGTTTCATTACGTGTAAAAATTTCTGTGTATATATTTTGTAAACTGATGATCGACACCAATAAAGATTGCGATGTGTAAATATGAACTTATTATTTGACAAAATGAAATTAATATAAGGTACTTACATCGTCCCCGTTCTCCATTCTGATCCTTCGTTAACAATTTCAAAGTGTGAAATGATCGTAGAGAAACATATGCAGCTGCCGCAAACACAGATTCCAGTATCATATCGTCTTTCAAGATAGTAAGTTGATTGCTGAATCTGGCTAATTGGTATATCCGGTAAACTCTGATTGCAGTATCATATCAAATCCGGTCTAGCTCAATTAGGAGCCGAGCTATTTTCTTATCTACGTCCTTCTTCCTTTGGCGATAGATAAACATTTCGGACGTTCCTTCGTTAAGAATTTATCTACATCCTGTGTTTACAGATAAACATGAAAACCGTTACATAGCGATATCTACGAGGAAAACATGTGGTGAAGGCGGTTAACCATTTCCGGGATAATTACATAGGGCCAGTAGAACCGTTAGGATCGGAGATAACTGTTGCGTCATGCTTGCGTATATAAAGAACGGCGTTTTCTCCACAAGACAGTCTTCGTGAAATAATCATTGTACGATCATGGACGTACAGTTATCCGCTGACGATCTGTTAGTGCTATATCGTGACGGATATTACACAACATCTGCACAATTACGGGAAGTGTTGGCGATTATTGCGCAGAAAATCATCGCGGGAGAAAGTATCTCTTTGGTCGAGGAGTATGACCACTTACTACGGACAGTGACAACATCCGCACCCGATCTTTCAGGAGGAGGATGGACAGATATTCCCGAAGAGTCCCCAGGCCCTCCGTCGACACCTGATTCTGTATCCCGAGTCACCAAGGAGGCGCAGGCATCCGACACAGGAACTAACGCTGCATCCAGATCACAGCCGGAGCCTTTGCCAGGACCGTCATGGAGACCGGACCCCCAGCAGAACAGCCATCAAATGGGAAAGGTAAGAAAAGAAAACGTGCTTCAGTGTCTCGTGAACAGATAGGGAATATAACATTACACAACATTCAAGAACGTGAATATCCTAAATTCCGTTCCAAGGGACGACGTGTTGAATTCAGTTTCTCACACCCGCCAGAAAATGTCGATCCTCACACTTGGATTCGCGAAGGTGTTGAAAATCTTCTCACCTACGTTAAAAAAGACAGCAAGGATGAAGACAAAATAGGGTTAACTTTGTCTAACATATCTGACCCAACTGTGAAAGATATTTACATCGGGTGGCATAGATGTGATCAGTTGCATAGTGATATGGTGTGGAACATTATGTACAAAATACTACAAAGTGCAAAAACCTTCACTGCTACAGATCGCTTAATTTTACGAGCAGACCATGTCAATATACCTGTTGGAGGTGGGGGTAATCGAACATATTGTTTACCTAATTATATGTTAAGCACTCAAAAAAGAAGTATTGTCGGTGTGCCGAATAGAAAAAAACCACTCTGTTTAGCTGAAGCGCTGGTCATAGGGAAAGCCCATGCTGATAAAAACCCGTCCTATACTCAATATAGAAGAAACAGAAATCTTCTTAAACCTGTTTTCGAACTGATGCGAAAAGCAGATGTAGATCTGACAGACAATACGTGTACTGGAAGTGGAATTCCGGAACTGAGAAAATTTCAGCAAGTTCTCCCTGAATATAAGATTATTGTATACAACAATCTTCGTGATGTTAAAGATGTTTTGTTTGAAGGACTGGTTGAAAACGCTTCCAAATTTATATACCTTCTCTATGATAATACCAGACAGCATTATGATGTGATAGTGAACCGTGTTGGAGCATTTGCGGCAAAACAAGAATGTCGCGGGTGTAACGAACTCATATTTCAAAAAGCTCATAACCATCTGTGTAAACAATTGTGTTCTATGTGCCGTTCAACTCCACCGTGTGTACCTGAACAGGGGGTTCGCAGAATATGCCAGACATGTCACAGAATTTTCAAAAATGAAAACTGCTTCACGAATCACGTTTCTACACCATTCCGAAACGGTACAGTCTGTAGTGAAATACAACAATGTCCCCGATGTTTCAGAATTATTCTAACTCACAATACATATGAAAAAGTGCATAAATGTAACATGAAGTACTGTACTGTATGTAATTGTGTGAAGCCTATCAATCATTTCTGTCACATGGCTATACCGAAACCTAAATTGAATTCAAAATTTCTATATATATTTTACGATTTTGAATGTTATACAGATATTCCTTACTCTGAGAAAGAAAAAACTTTTCTGCATGTTCCGAATCTTATTGTAGTGCAGACAGCCTGTCACGCATGTTACAAAAAAGAGGATTTAACGGTTCCATGTTCTGTCTGTGGAACAAGAGAGTTTGTATTCTGGGATGATCCTGTAGACACATTTCTGTCCTATCTCGAATTGCAACATAAGTTTACCAACATAACCATCTGTGCACACAATGCACGAGGTTATGATTGCACATTTCTATTAAGGAGAATGTTGGAAAGAGAAATGAAACCTCGTGTCATCTTAGATGGAACCAAAATCATTAGTATGACATACCAAAATCTTCATTTTGTGGACAGTCTCAACTACGTTCAGACAAATCTTGCAGGATTTTCCAAACTTTTTGGTTTGCCTGTGCAGAAAGGATATTATCCGCATTTGTGGAACACCTACAAGAATAGAAATTACATAGGGCCGATGCCTCCTCCTTCTGCATACGGATATGAATATATGAAAACAGTTGAAGATCAACACCGTTTTATGTCTTGGTATGACATTGAATGCAATAAGAATATACCTTTCAACAACAAAAACCAACTTCTCCAATACTGCATCAAGGATGTTGTCTTGTTGAGACAAGGATGTCTGAAGTTAAGACAGAATTTTCTAGATATATGCAAAATAGATATTTTCAAGGATTGCATCACAATAGCATCTGCCTGTTCCCTGATTTACAGAGGGAAATTTATGCCGGCTAATACTATAGGGATAATTCCTAAAGGAGGTTACCATCATGCAGATCAGATGTCCAAGTTTGCATTGAAATGGTTAACCTACGTTGAAGAACAGAATCATGTAATACTTCTTCACGGTGGACGTACTCGTGAAAAATATGTCATAGGAGGACGTTACAGAGTGGACGGATATCACGAGGAGACGCAGACAGTGTATGAGGCGCTTGGATGCTACTGGCATGGTTGTCAACGCTGCATATCAATTAACAGGGATATGTATCCGAAAAATGACGATGAAGATGAAACCGATCAGGATAGTAGCAGTCAGAAACATAGTGACATGTTGAACACTGCAGCCTTCAGATACGAAACAACATGCCGTAAACTTGCTGCTTTACGTTCGGAAGGATACCATGTCGTCACAATGTGGGAATGCGATTTCAACAAAATATTGAAAGCAGATCCTGAACTCGATAGATATCTATCGACACATCCTATTGTTTGCTGCATTCCTTTAAATCCACGAGACGCCTTATATGGAGGAAGAGTTGAAAGTGTCAGGACTTACTACAAGATCAAAGAGAATGAGAAATTACAGTACAATGATTTCACAAGTTTGTACCCTTATGTGAACAAATATTGTGCTTATCCTGTCGGACATCCTACCATATTTCTAGGAAATTCTATTCCGTCAGTAAATGAGGTTCTGAACATGGAGGGCCTCATCAAATGTACTATTCTGCCGCCAAAAACTCTTTTACATCCTGTGTTGCCTACAAAAATGCATGGAAAACTCATGTTTGTATTGTGTAAGGAGTGTGCTATCAAATTGAAATGTGAAGGTACATGCCAGCATTCCGATGAACAACGCGCACTTTCGGGAACTTGGGTCATTGCCGAGGTACGTAAAGCCTGCAGTTTAGGTTACGAAGTGTTGTCGATGTCGGAAGTGTGGAAATATGAAACATCCATGTACAACCCTGTCACAAAAACTGGAGGACTTTTTGCAGGATATGTCAACACCTTCTTGAAAATAAAACAGGAAGCGAGCGGTTGGCCTTCATGGTGTCAGAACGATGAGGATAAGAAGAAGTATATACAGGAATATTTTGATAGGGAGGGTATTCTATTGGAAGAAAACAGTATAGAAGTTAATCCAGGAAAACGTACTCTGGCTAAACTCTGCCTTAATTCTTTATGGGGCAAATTCTGTCAACGGGACAATCTTTCCCAAACAACCATCATCAAGGAATCGAAAGATTTTCTCGATAAAATGACTGACCCCAATATAATGATCGGAGGAGTTGTGTTCATCAATCAGGATACTGTTTTAGTGAACTGGAAGTATGTTGAAGAGGCTGTCAGTCTGAACAGGAAAGTAAATGTTCCTATTGCAGCCTTCACGACATGCCATGCTCGCCTCAAATTGTATGAACTTCTCGAAAAGTTGGGTGACAGAATATGTTATTGTGATACAGATTCTGTCATTTACATAGATAGCCCTGAAATGGAATATCACCCCCAGACAGGTGACGCATTAGGAGAACTCACCAATGAATTGACCGATTTCGGCCCCGATGCAGTTTGTGAACAGTTTGTTTCAACGGGACCGAAAAGTTACAGCATGAAAATAACTAAACCATTCTCCGAATCACGGTATATCTGTAAAGTGAAAGGGATTACATTGAATACCACCACATCGGAATTGGTTAATTTTGATACTATGTGCGACATGATAAATAATGAGAAACCTGAAGTTATAGTGGAAAATATTTTCAGAATTAGAAGAACAAAACAGTTCCAGGTTATCAGTACAAATGAAAGAAAGCTGTTTCAACCAGTATTGCTGAAACGACGATTCGACCATGAACATTTATCGTTTCCTTTCGGATACTGCACAGACTAAAATATGTATGTAGTGGTCCAGAGTTCGAACCCTTCTTCGGACAGCCAGTATATAAAATGTGTTTACAGACTGGCAGATCTTCATTTTTCTTCAGAACCTGTAAGACGTTTCTTCAGCATAAAACATGTTTCCTAAACTTTCCCATCCTTTCACCATGATGGTTTGCGGAGCATCAGGAAGTGGGAAAACTACCTTTGTGACAAACATAGTCAATTCCATCGTTCATCTCGTCGAAGGATCCGTGAAGAAAATCATATGGTGTTACGATCAGGAAAACAGTCTTCCGCAAAATCTTCGAGATGTGCAATATCATAAAGGTATCGTCGATTGGCAGTCGTGGAACGGAAAAACCCCCACTCTCATAATCCTGGACGATCTTATGATGGCTGCTCAGGGAGAAAAAGTCGCCGACCTTTTCACAAAAGGTAGCCATCACAAAAACATTTCGGTGGTGTTCATAACACAGAATCTTTTCCACCAAGGAAAAAATTGCAGGGACATTTCGTTGAACGTGAAGCACTTTGTTATTTTTAAAAATCCTCGAGATATGAACCAATTCACTGTTTTTGCAAGACAACTTCATCCTCATCGCATGAAGGAACTCGAAAAAGTATATATAGATGCTACCACGCAACCTTACAGTTATTTGTATATTGATCTCTCACAGTCAACACCGGATCCTTTACGTTATCAAACAGACGTTTTCAACCAGAATTACTCAACTGTATATCTTCCTCAGGAATGTTTAAAACATCGAGATGAGGAAAACGAGGAAGATACGTACCAACTCACGTTCTAACAGGAATAGGCATTCGACTTCTTTCAAGAAACATTCACCTTTCTTGCACGTGTTGAAAAATTCACCTACCAAAATCCGTAAATCATTATTGAAAAGTGCTCCGAAAAAGACGATACGTTTCATCAGCGAATGCTGCCTGAACGTTTTAAAAGGAAACTTGAAAATTAAACCATCCGCAAAACGCCGTCTGACACCTTACAAGTCGGTCATACGCAATCTTGTGAAACCGAAAGTGAACATCGAGAAACGCAGAAAGCTTCTTGTTCAGAAAGGAGGATTTCTACCATTACTTCTAGGCTCCTTGTTATCGGGTCTTCTCGGTACTCTCATTCCTCATTGAGAAATGACATCTTCTTACAAAAAAATGATCGTCCTTTCACCGGAACAGTTAGCACGTATTCGTGGTTCCGAATTGTCTGTGACTCAAAAATTATCCGTTCTAGATAAGAAGATGAATGATATTCTAAAAATGAAAAATATATCAGACGATCAAAAATGGCGTCTTTACAGAAAGGAACTGGACGAGTATTTATGGTTGAGTCGAAAATCCAAAGAACCATTACAGATTCCTATTGTGCAAGATAACGACGGTTCTTCTACTATTTCACCAGAATCGACATATTTTCCTCAGAATCTGGCAGAGACATTACCCCGTAATACACGCCATCAGTTACAGAATATCATCGATGAGTACCAATCCACGGCACAACATTTGATAGACGAACGTCAGGAAAAAACACTTCCGGATCCGAAAACATTGAACTTCTCATCGTCGCCAACGGAAAGCCCTGGACCGTCTCATCGACAGAAGAAGAAGAAGAAGAAAGTGACCGTCCGTGTTTCCAGGAAAACTACACCTTTTCTGAGAACACCTGACGCTTACAAACTGGTTCCTCTGAGAAAAAGCCGTAGACAGAGAGATCGGTCATGGGAGTCTCTAAGTTGAAACACGATAAAATTCTCACCAAAATATATTACGATCCCCGACACCATGCTTCATTCTCATCTGTAGATCGTCTGTGGAAAGCGGTACGGGATAAAAATATATCCCGCGATACGGTGAAAAAATGGTTGATGCATCAGGAAACCTACACTCTCCACAAACCTGCGAGAAAAAGGTTTCCTCGAAATCATTACAATGTATGGAACATAGACATGCTTTGGGAAGCCGATCTCAACGACATGACATCGATACAAAAACATAACGACGGATACAAATATCTTCTGACAGTGATCGACGTATTTTCAAAATATGCCTTTGCATTACCGCTAAAAAATAAAACAAGCAATTCGGTAACCGAAGCTTTCAAAACTATTTTCGAAGAAAACAGACGGAAACCTGTTACACTACAGACCGACCAAGGAACGGAATTTACAAATTCTACATTCCAGAAATTTTTAAAAAATGAACATGTACAGTTCTCGACAGCAACAAATTATCCTGTGAAAGCGAGTGTAGTGGAACGTTTCAACAGAACATTAAAAGAACGGATGTGGAAATATTTCACCTCAAAACAGACAAGACGTTATGTAGATATTTTACCGCAACTTCTCGAAGGTTACAATACAGCAATCCACAGTTCCATAGGAATGGCCCCTCGAGATGTCAACGAAACAAACGTTTACATTGTGTGGAAACGTCTCAACAAACCTGACAAACATGTTTCACAATCGTCTTCAGATCTTAATGTAGGTGATATTGTACGAATTTCTGTCGTCAAAGGACATTTTGAGAAAGGATACGAACAAACGTGGTCACGAGAACTTTTCAAAATCCATTCCCTTGTTCAGCGAACACCTGTACCTGTATACATATTAGACGACTTAAATGAAGAACCAGTAAAAGGTACATTTTACAAACATGAACTGCAGAAAGTTTATTCGGATCCTGACGAAGAGTATAAAATTGATAAAATTTTGAACACCCGGGGAAAAGGAAAAAAATTGGAATACCTGGTTCGTTGGCTCGGATATCCGCCTAGTTTCGATTCATGGATCAAGGCATCTTCCGTAAAACAGTTATCGGGAAAATAATTTCCAAAACATATTTATATCAAAATATAACGGTACTGCGATCCAGTGAGTCTTCTGTGTTCGGCGAGAATGGATGATAATTTCTACGTTTACCTCCTATCATCTGCATCGGAGGAATATTTTCCAGACAACACACTCACCCATTTCACCGTAAAACTTGCTAAACGAATCGATCTGTCTCCAGAATTGTGGGAAGTCGGATTGGCAGAACTACATTATTCAACTCTATACGACAATGTTTTGGAAACTGATTCTGGAATGTTAACTCTTCCTGTTCGGACATATGCAAGTGCTGAGGACCTAGTCTCTACCATCATCGAATCTCTCCCCGACGACCTGGAAATAAGGAGATCCGTTCTCGAGAAATTCTGGCATTTTTTGACGGAACCGCAATGGGGAACATTTGGATCTACTATCTGTACGGATAACACACTCTATATTAACGAACAACCATTTTATTTTCCTGCAACAACATATACGATAGAGGATCTGATTTATTTCCTGAAAACAGACCCTGCTAATGTAGCTGTTCCTACTCATCTCAGGTTTTTCTTCAAGCAGGCCGTGTACAAACATCTATCCGTGATAGGGGTTCCGAAGCCTGAACCTGACGATGCTCCAACAAATACCGTTACACCCATAGACGAAACTGATGACTATGCTAAATTTCGATATGACATATTGAAATCTATTTATTCTACGCACGCAATGTCCAATAGTGTTGTGGATAAAAACCCATACATATTTATTTACTCTGATCTGGTGAAACAACAATTGGTCGGGGGAGAAATGGTACGTCTCTTGCGTCTTACCCGAAAACAGTGTTCGGACACAAATACGTCTTGCACAGTACCCGTAGCCCATCAAACATTCGACCCGATTCATTACGTTCCTCTGGATAAAGCCTCTTTCGAAACAATAGAAATTGCGTTGTACGATAGAAAAGGAAATTTCTTACCTTTGAGAACTGGGTCCGTACCCACCATTGCTGTTTTACATTTTCGTAGAAAAGCAAAGTCCTTTTAAAAAACAGTAGACAACTATTTCTCTCAGTCTTTGTCGAAAAGCGAATGAATCACCATGAATTCGCAGACCGAATATTATAGTAACCAAATCCGTGGAGGAATTGGGCCCATCTACCGTTCAACTAGAAATCAAAAAGGGAGAGGATTGGGGTCACTTTTCGCAGGACTGTTTAGAATGGTGAAACCTCTACTCTGGAGCGGTGCAAAGACGATCGGAAGAGAAGCTTTAAAAACAGGAGCTAACATTATCACCGACATTGCAACAACCCAACAAACTCCGAAAACTATTGTTCGTCAACGGGTACGTGAAGCAGGTCAAAATCTTCAAAGTAAAGCACAACGGAAAATCGACTCTCTGGTAGGTTCTGGTATAAGAACCAAACCTGCAACAAGAATTGCTCAGTTGATGTTAAAACGTTCAGCCACCCGTATTGGAACATCTACGATCCGTAAAAAACAAGCATCCAAAAAACGAAGGAAAACATCTGCAAAATCTAGGAGAACACGTAAAAGAAAAATCGAACAGAAGGTCTCAGGGAAAGATATTTTTGGATAATGATGGAGGATAACATGTGCATGATCTCGCAGTTCGACCTCTTCCGGAAAAAACCTATTCAGCAAAATGTGGAGAAAACGTACACAGCCACCTACAAACCTATCGCTTCCATCGATAATCAGAATATAATTCAGTTTGTCATACCGGCGGCAGGAACTGATTTTCTCGATCTTTCATCTGCCTATCTTCGTCTGCAAACGCAAATGGTTAAACAGGATGGAAGTCCCATGAGTGCTTCCGAAACAGAAAATGCCCTCACAAAAAACTGCGGGGTCGTGAATTATCTTCTCCATTCACTCTTTTCCCAATGTACAGTGACTCTCAACGGCATTGCTGTAACAACCGCCGATAACAATTACGCATATAAAGCAATCTTCGAAGCAGCTATCAATTACGGAAGCGATGCCGCAAACACGCATCTCACGAATGCCCTGTGGTATTTGGACACACCTGAACATCAAGATCAAATCACTGCCGACAACACAGGTTTCACCACAAGAAAAAAATTTTTCCAGTATGTTCCGACGACCGGAAATCCTACGGAAGTGACAGCCGTGGTCGACCTTATGGGAAAACTTCACATAGATTTCTTCCACCAGTCTAAATACCTGATCAACGGTGTTGAAGTACGCATAGATCTAGCTAGATCACGTGACGCTTTTTACATCTGGGGAGACCAGACATCACCTACAGTAAGAATAAAAATTTTAAAGGCTGTTCTCGAAATAAATCACATCATTCCTACTCCTACCACCAGTTTGGCCATAGACAGAGCACTCACTTACGCTCCTGCTCATTATCCGTTCACCAGAAGCGTCATCAAAGCTTATTCTTACGTCGCCGGAACGCAGCAGATTTCCATCGATAATGCTTTTCAAGGTCCTTTTCCGAATGTTGTTCTTTTTGCTATGGTATCCACCGCCAGCTTTCTCGGAGACAGTAAGAAAAATCCGTTCGACTTTAGAAGTTTTAACCTATCTTCTTTCCATCTTGTGAAAAATGGAGAACTCGTACCTTCCGAACCTTTACAAATCACCACAGGAGGAAACAGCGGATTGATAACACGTGCTTATCAAACTCTATTTTCCGGTACAGGCATTCACCACGCCAATTACGGACACCAGATCACACGGAAAATGTTCGAGAACGGATTCTTTTTCCTGATTTACGACATAACACCAGACTCTTCAGGAAACGACACGCACACCAGTCTCCAGGAACAAGGCATCATCGGAGCCGAGATGCAGTTTTCTCCTCAGCTGTCGGAAAATATAACATGCCTTTTGTATGCTGAATTTGAATCTGCAGTAGATATACCTAAAGATAGAAGTGTCATCCTCCATCAGTGAGACCGAATTTTCCATAAATATGTGTGCCTGTGTTTCTGACTCCCAGTGTTACCGAAATAGCTCTTATGTAAACATTATACTGCTTGTGATGGAAAAACCCACCAAAGTGATAACCCGTACTATTAAGCATAGTAGTGTTTCTTCGAAAGTGACAACTTCAAAACCTGTGAACATACAATTGTTTCCCGAACTATTTGACAACAGCCCAGGAAGCATAGAAATGACCAAAGACAGACACATTATTATACATTATTGAAAACATAAGCAGCATGAACACGTCGCAGATCAGACAGATTCTATCTCGAAACTGTTCCACCAGAAACATTTTTTACGGTGTTTACCCTAGAGATCTTTTACCTCGGACGTTTCCTAAGCCGGCCTTGGTCATTGCAAACACTGACAAGTCCGACTCCCGGGGTACACACTGGGTGGCCTTCTATTTCGACAAAAACAATGTGGCCGAGTATTTCGATTCATACGGATTTCATCCTTTCTATCAAGAATTCGTAACTTTTCTGAATAGCCATTCCTCGGTCTGGACTTACAACAACATTCCCTTACAGGGGGTATTGGCCACAACATGCGGTCATTACTGTTGCGTGTATGCTTATTACAAAGCACGTCACGTTACAACCAAGGATTTCATCCACACATTTCCACCAGGTATCAGTAAAGATGGATATATCCTACACCGTTTTCGTCAGATCTTCAAATGTTTACCACATTCCAAGTGTTCCAGAGGGGAACAAACGTGTTGTTCTATCCACACGATCCAGGCTCGCGTCATGAAGAAATCTAATTAAAATATGTGCTGCCGTATCTTTCTCTCAGTGCCATCGAGACCGTTCTAGTGAACACACCATGGAACCTACTGCGGCTTCTATAATGGAGAAACACGACAAACTTGTAACACGTATGACCCATAAGGATGATGTTTCCAAACGTAAACCTCGCAAACGTGTGCAACCTATTAAATTAGAAACCGTTACTATCAAGAACGAGACGGTGGACGAGGGAATGGATGTGACTACGGACGGTGATTTCATAAAGAGACGTAGGGAAATTGGTTTTTCCACAGACAAAATCGAGTGTCCTAAACTACATGACGTAGATGCATGTTTAGATCTCTATCTTGCAAACACATATTTTCTGAACAAGGAAAAAAACAAGTACGTAGCCATAGGATTCGAAAAAGAATCCCCTTTCAATTTGGTGTGGGAGTTTTCGCAACAGGGGAGATCACCCGTACGCATCGATTCTAAACAGATTAGAGAACTGTGTGCTTTAAAATCTGACTTACTGAATTACGTCGACACTGGTCGACGATTCAATTATTTGGTTACTGGAAATATCACCGTTAGTGGTGTAAATTTTTTCGGGAAACGTTGCATCTCGATGTATCAACATCATTCACCGGATGCTTTCATTTTCACAGCCTCTGAACTACATTTATTTATGTGTAATCTTTTCAGACCTCTGCAAAAATTAATGAACGAACGTTATCATAAATTACAACCCGAAATGGAGGCTTTTGTATATTGTATAAAAAAGAATATGGTTTCAGAAAAAAAAGAAGTACCCGATGTATTGAACTATTTTTATGTACTTTGGTACAACGAACTGATGATTGAAATATATCTTCAGAACAATCTTGGACACACATTGATATTGTAAATAACTTACGTTATGTATCTGATGCTGTAAAGTATCCATTGTAAATCTATTCCATATTGTAAATGAACCATTGTTATTTTTATGTATTGTAATTCAGTCTTTGTTATTTTATGTATTGTAATATAACCCTTCAGGTATTGTAAACTTTCTACATCATCAATTGTAAATAAAACATTTGTGTTATTCTATATCCATACTATCAATTATAAATAAAACATTTGTATATTTTGAACATTTCTTTTATTTATTACAATAAAAAGTGTACATTTTCCAGACATTTTCAACTGCACAGGTTTTTTCACCTTTACCATGTTCTTTACATTTTAAACTTTCTGAACTGTTTTTGACACTGCTTAACTTTGGACATTCAAGTTCTTCGATATTGCATACAGTCATCTTACCCTCACCTTTTTTCCCCACTAATGTTTTCACCCATTCCATTTTCTCCGTACCTTTAACATAAACTTGCTGATTCATAAGCACTAAATACAGAAGATCTTCTAATTTCTCGTACGGTAGCCATCCATCATTCCAATCGAGACCATGTTTGTTGGTACGAAGCCAGTAATTCACTCGGCGATACTTTTCACTCAACAAGTGTAAACCATATGGAGGTTTCACTAAACAGTCAAATGCACTGTCGAAAGGAAATTTTAAAATTCCTACTTCTTTACACACAAATTCTCCTTCGACTCCTCGAAAACCTTGAATGTCCAAAAAACAGGCATCCATTTTGTTCAACAGGTGAACACTGTCAATGTATCATCAATACTGCCCCGACATACCGCACACTTGTCCAATTGAGAGGCACAGAGACCACAGGCTACAAAATGTCGACACGGAAGAATTACCACACTGCAAGCGTTTTCAAAACATATTTTACAGAGTAGCACAGAATCCACACTCTGATTATCGGATGTTTTTTCAGTAGTTTCCACACTGTCGCGATATTTGCAACTTTTCGAATCACTGTGTAACGCTGCAACACTCTGTATGTAACTACAGGTTGGTATTGCCCGGTAATGTTCTAGAATCGGGCAATCTTCGGATGTCCAATCACACACTCCGTACCCACAATGGAAACATATTACCCTATCACCGAATCCTGAATAATAAAAACCTGCAGTGACTAATTCTTCAGCAGTCTGACGTAATCCTATTGGCCACTTTCTGTAAGTCTTGTATCTCGCATTCACCGACATATAATCGGTGGTAAAAGGACCGCCTGCTATCAGACGAGTATGGTAAGTATACACTCTCATATGTCGAACAAAAAAAACTCGTCTGATACTGTAGGTATCGGGTATGAAGGTTCAGCCAGAATATTCTCAAAATCAGATACTGTAGCTGACGGGGTCCTCGGTATCGGCGATAAAGGTTCAGCCAGAATATCCTCAGGATCGTCGGGGAACAGCCGTCTGCGAAAATCGAAACCTTCGGGAGGAACCACAGGGAAACAAGGATGACCTTCTAAGTTAAGTAACAATGGACGATCACAGCCAGAACACCACACGGAATTTCTGTCTGCCAACAAAGAAAGCCACTCTTTCACTCTCTTCTTCAAAGCTTCGCCCAACTCTTCCTTCCTGCGACGTAGTTCGCAGATACACCCGTGACTCGGAAATCCTGTTCTCTCGTCACCTCTTCTTTTCCTCTCTTCTATCTCCTTCAAAGTCTCGCAGCGACGGTGAAGTCTTTTTCCTGAGCCGTTGACCACGTGACATCCACACCAGGGAGATTCAGGTATCGCTACATACATAAACGGGAAATAACTCAGCAACCGATCCAGGGCCGTTCGATCGCTGTCCAGATCGCCGCAAGACCGAACAAGTTCCCAGAACTCTTCGTAGCTGATCTCGTAGAAATTCACACCATTATCAGACAAACGTGTACCACTTACATCCATCCTCACATGATACTAAGATCCTCCATCCTTTCTATTTATACCCTTTTCCCTCCTACGTCACCATTTCCGTTAAACAAACTTCAAACTACAAGGCTACGCCCAAAACATGTTCGGGCATGTTCACACAGAACCGTTACACCACCCAGAAATTGCAAATTCATACAAACCTACGCCCAAAACATGTTCGGGTATGTTCTATTCAGACAGAAAAACGTTACACACATTTCCAGGAATATCAGACTCATCAACGGTCTCAAACGGGAAACGCCCCCCAAAAAATAGCCACCTAGCTCATCAACACCGGAAACCCTTATCAAGTACTCATTAACAACAGCAAACACTTCCCGCAATCTCAAACTTATCAAAGTCACCGAAAACGCCCCCCAGACCGGAAACACTTATCAATCACTCATTAACAACAGGAAACCCGCCAAACTTATCAAAGCCCACGAAAACACCCCCCGGAAACATTTATCAAGCTCCTCAGTAACAGGAAACCCATATCATTAAGCCCCGCCCACTTTTTCCCAACAACCAATCAAAACCCTCAAAACCACCACACTTGCTTGCCCACACAGCTACATCATCAATTGATCTTTGATCGATCTTTTCCAATCAATTGATTTATCGACTTCAACGGGGGTACATAACTACTGATGCAAGTGGTGATTGTTTCAAATATATATGACACACTTTTCCAGGACTAAGTATTGAAAAATTGAAGGCAGGAATCTTTGACGGACCACCACAAATTCGTACACTCATAAATGATGGCAATTTTACAACTTACATGTCTTACATCGAATCTGAGGCCTGACTGAGCTTTGTATCCGTCGTCAAAAACTTTTTGGGGAATCACAGAGCAGAAAAGTACCCCGATATAGTTGGAAATATGTTGAAAAATTTTGAGAAATTGGGAGCTAATATGAGTGTGAAGATACATTTTCTACATAGCCACATTGACAGATTCCCTGAGAACGTTGGGGATTTTAGTGAAGAACGGGGAGAAAGGTTCCATCAGGATATAAGGATAATGGAAAAAAGGTACCAGGGACGGTGGGCTCGCCACGTGATGGCCGACTACTGTTGGAGCTTACAGAGGGATTGTCCTCAAAAGCAATACAGCAGGAAATCGTATAGAAAACGTTTCACATAGTTTGTTACTTCATTGTGTACATATTTTCTTAATTATTTTGATCATAGGTCTATATAAATTTATTTTTATAACAATGATTGTAATCACAAAAGGAAATATTAAATTGATGTTGGAAGTTCATTTATATGTATGTCTTATGTTTCCGCCATTTTGGTTTAGTTGCATTTATTTCATAAATTAGAGCCAATTCAGGAAATATATTATTATATCATTATTCAGCAACATGAAATTGCCCTAAATTAGCTCTCAAACACTGTGCAGCAATTTCACTGTTCCCCAGTGTTATCATTATTAGGGAACCGATTTATATGTAGTAAAAATGTGCTAAATGTGCAAATACCTATTTAGTTATTTTCACCAAAATATGGAGTTAAATATGGACTTAAAATTGTAAAAAATTACCATTTTAATAACATGACACATTACACAAGCTACATTGACATTAGTTGTAAAACAACACAAAATTTGTTTTCATTTTCTGAGTCCAAAACAATGATAACAATTTTTTTTTCCTTGTAAGTTTTCGAACGTGGATTTTCTTGTGTTATTTCTTAAGATGGATTTATATTGATTGACTAAAACTGCGTTCAATATAGCAAGAAATAATGGGAGTGTATTTCAAATTTGTCAGCTATTCGCAAGAATTTTACCCAACTCGTTCGGTCAAAGGGGGGCATGTAGTTATTACGGAGTATATATTGCGAAATGTTCTGAAATATGGAAATAATATGTAAAAATAACTAAAATATGTAGAAATATGGAAAATATAAACTGATTTTTTTCTAGTCTATATGCCTTGATGCGCAAAGATAATACAAAATATAACTGATTTCATCTTCATACATAAATATAAATCAGTTCCGTGATTTTTATTATAGGAGAAACCTGGGAACAGATTAAATATAAAAGGAGCAAGCAACCCCAAAACGTTCTAAATGTGTAAGGAACAACCAGAAAAGGAGTTAAGAGCAAAAGTAACAACCGGGAAATGGAATAAAATCCAGATATGCATGAAACGCGAAAGGAATAACCGTGAAACTTCTTTAGAATCTAAATGAACAATCGCGAAACGGGCTAACAATGAAAGGAACAGCCGCTAAAGGAGCAACTTCGAAACGAATTATGAGCAAGATTAACAATAGCGAATTCGATTAAGAACGAAATGAACAGCCACGAAACGGACAAAGAAATAAAAGAGCAACATCAGAAGGGATTAAATGTGAAATGAACACAACCTCACAGCTGAAAATTTTGAAAGAAACGAAGACTAAAATTGGTAAACGCTGTAAGTTCCACAATAATTCAAACACCGTTTTCCACGTTAAACTGTGAAATGTGCCATGCTTTATAATGTGGTAAACGTGAAATGTGGCTGGTAGGGCGTGTAAAGAGGCACTACAGTCCAGCAGAATTAACTACAAACTCTACTCTAGAGTTTCCGTTAGCCCGTTACAGAGGGAAGTCCCCCGCTGTAGCCAATTCGAGCGCAGTTGCATCACTCACAGAGCGGTCATTTCTCTCAAGTTAATTCTGCTGGACTGTAGTGTGAACGTTCTTACGGGCTGATGTGCTGAACGATGCGATTTCCCAACACTTTCGCTTTTGGCACTTACAACATTTACCACTTTTAGTCCTCAAACAACCTCTGAATCGGTAAATGTCCAAGAAGCAACCGTGCAACGTATTAAATGTTTGAGGAACAAACACAAACTGGTAAAAAACCAAAGGAACAACAGGGAAATTGAATAATATTCGAAGAAACAAACTCACTACGTATTACACGCGAAAGGAACAATCGTGAAACAGATTAAGAAATAAAGCAGGGTGTCTATCCAGTCAAGAATGTCAAAAAAAGCCAAGAAATTATGCTTGTGCTCAAGAATTTTTGCTATTTTTTACAGTATAGTGAATTTTTATTGGTATATACCTGTTCTCGGATTTGATAAAATAGAATATTTGGAAATCTAAACTTGTACTGAGTTGTGGTTCAGATTTATCCACTTTGTTTCTTGTATGCGTGAAGTTTTGTAAAAATATTAAATAATGTGGCCATACCCAATCCAGGATGAAGTCTGAAGTAGAGTAAAACTTCGTTAATACGGACCCTATAAGCCGGACTTCGCTTAATCCGGACAGGCAAATGGAAAAAAAACAGAATGCAAGGTTTCAAATGTGGCTAGAAGTCAACAATTGCTCCGTAACGGGCTCCATTATATTGCTTTACATTTTACTGTACTGTATAGTGTACTTAGGCCTATGTCCTTTAAATACACCATAATAAACGTGTTTTGTTGCTATAAACGGAGTTTTAATGCACTTTCTACTGTTCTTTTAGGTTATTTCAGTTAATCCGGACTTTCGTTAAACCTGTCAACTTATCCCCCCATTAGTCCGGATTAACGAGGTTATACTGTGTTAATTTTTACATGCATTAATGATTAAAGCAAGTCTAAATCTCTTGTTAAAGTACAGATTCAGTTTTCGTCTTAACCGACCTTGTGCTCGGGGTTTTTCAATTAATAAAAATATATTTTTTATTTATTTCCAACTATACCTAAATAGGGGGTGATTAAATACATGTTAAGAAAAGGGAGGGGAACGTCTAGAAGAAAAAGAAATGTCAAGAAAAAGTAAGAATTTTGGATTTGTTATTTTGGTACACACTCTGTAAAGGAACAACATCTGAATCGGTAAATGTGAAAGGAGCAACCTCGGAACGGAGTTCACTTCAACGCCCAATCCCTTTCGCTCTTGTCCTGGTGACCCCTCCTTTGAATGTACTTACATGAAGTCACGGGCTCCCGTCACTCGAGGAACAACGTCCACACAGCCTACCGCACATCGTCTCCCCCTTGCCATTCGATGCCGAACTATTGAATGCAACTGACTCATCCCTCAGCATTGCGTGAAACCGGATCGCCCTAATTCTTAGGCAAGTACCTTCCGCTGCCGTAACAAGGCGATGAATAACAGATCAAAGAACAAGAAGTTCATCACTCATTAACGAAGAAGAGGCACTAGTGGCATGCTAACATGCTTAGCATTTTTAACTATTCATTGACGTGAAGCAACCGACTGACTCAGGGTGTGTCAAGGCAACTCGAAGGTTAGGCACTAGAACTCGACTGTTTGCGTACACGGCTACTAATTCATAGCAAATTAGCGTCTAGGATTGAGGGTTGATGCTAACTTTATGGCTATTTGCACCGTAGCGATGACAACGGATAGGTTGATGATTTAGTCAAGTCGAACAGTGCACTGGCAAGTACCACGAACTCCAGCTTTTGTCAGTTGATTTTAGACATTTTTGGTAGTACAGGGTGTTCCAAAAGTCACTGTTTGTTGTGGATAAGTGGACTGAAGTAAGATGCGTTTACTGCCGTTCCGGTATTGATCCTTTACGGCAATTTTCCTTGTCTTTTCAAACTTTTAAACCAGCATTGCGACCCGATTCTAAGTTTTGATTATTACCTAACACTTCTTGGATAAATTAATGTTGTAGAGCGTTTCGCTATTAAGACTGGAATGCTGCACGAGTTATTTTTACAGCACCAGTATAGGAAGTCAAATTTATAAGATAATATGTGGAAATTGGGTTATAGAAAATTGGAAAGTCGTAGTTTTGCAGAATGATTACTTGAAAAGTAATTTCTTTAAAAAATCAATTAAAAACCTGAAACGTAATCAATACATAACTGTTCAACTGCTTGTATCTTAAATTAATGTACTGTTTCACATCAACGTAACCTGAGTCATCTAGGCTAGATGGCATTATCTCAATCCATTTTTGGCTAAATGATCTATTTGTTCTGGATACTATTAGAAGTGATGAAGATGTTCCTGTAAAATTTGAAAGAAATTGTTGATAGCTTTTTTAGGGATTTTTGTATTTGGTTTAGTTTTTGTTATTTATCGTCGCTTTTCTGCCACTTTTAGCGAAACGATGAGGATGAGTGATGATATGACGATATTGATGAAGGGACACTCACAAAGAAGATCTTTGAAAGAACACCCAACCCAGGTCTGGATTTGAACGCGGGACCCCTGGCATCGTAACGCTCTGCTAACCAGAACGCCACCTAGGTCGACTTTTTTATGTTTGGGTTCTTAGTTTTTTTTATATATATATATATATATATATATATATATATAGGTAAGATATATATATATATATATATCCTAGCGTGCTTTCATTCTAGTATTTCGTTTTATTTCTTATGTTTTATTGCAATCTTGAAGCTAATTGTTATGCATTTACATAGCTGAATGTACAGTTACGCCCAATAAGAATGGAACACTTATAACCTCAAATGCTCGCTTCACTGCAATTTGTTGTGTGTGTTGTCTAACTGTACGGGGACGAACCAAATTCAATAGCAACTTTTCAGTAGCAACTTCGGTCATCGCCGTATTGCAGGCAACCCACATAACGCAATGCGATGAAGCAAGTATTTCTGGATCTATATACCCCACTTTTATTGCTGCTGACTGTACATCTATTGCAATTGGAAATGTATCGCTGTTTTATGTGGCAAAATATTTTTTTTGAGTTGGTGTTTTAAGTCCACTTTATGCACAGTAAGGCTAATCGGGACTGGACCTACGGTTTAAAGTGGGATCCGAATCACTGTGCCATGTGCCTCCACCGGGTATCGAACCCGGGACCCCTTGACTACAAGGCGACGACGCTACCACTGCGCCATCGGGGAGGCCCTGCAAAATAATTAAATGGCATCTTATTTATCTTTATACATTCGGACGAAGTTGCTTGTGTAATTTCACAGATATCAACGCATTATTATTATTACTTTTCGCCAGGTCAGTAATAAGATATAAGATTTTCTGCGTTTTAATGAGGGGGGAAATTGTGTACAGTGTATTACTATTTGATTTAGAGTGATAAAGATTACTTACTCATCATTTTTTAGAAGAAAAATAATTTTCTTCAGGTTACAAATTTCTAGAAACAGAGAAATGGTATTAGCTAAACTACTTATAATTTTTGGAAGAGAGTTAACCCCACCATACTTCCCACACCATGGCTCGTGGCTTGCCTCTGATTTAAAGAAGAAACGTACACAAAATTCTTGAGATACCTCACGCACTCTATTACTAAGTTCTTATGACTAAATCGTAACTTAATTGATGCCCAGAAATCGCTAGTTCCGTTTTTTGATCTCGGAAAGTGCATTTTAGACAGAGATTGAAAATATGATCGAATTTGGAGCCCTCAACAGAAATAATCGGTTTATGGTCCGTCAAAAGTTCTATTTTCAAATTCTAACTCATAGTACACTCTGTCACTCCTGTAAGTTTCCTTTCATAAAATGTATTCTACGCACAACTGTGAAAATTGAAAGGAAGATTGGTATACGTATAATGTTTGTGTATACCTGTTATGTAGAACTGCGCATATGAGGGGTGCAGAGCTTATGTGATGTAACTACATTCAAGAAAGTTTCAAGAAAAGGTACAATTACATAGCTTAGTAGTATGTGTAGCTGTTGGAGCACAAACACAGTGGTGCCTCTATGAGCAAGAATTTGAAACTTAGGAGATACTTACTTATAGCATTGAAATGTTGATACTTCACAGTCAGGGGCGCCGACTTGTCAAAATTATTGGGGGGGGGCTCTGATCCATGAAATAAATGAATGAATGACTCACTCTCTCTCTTTTTTAAGTTTTGGCCTCAGTGTTCGCCCATGCATTCCTCAAAAATATCAACATTTTTATTCACAGTTCGAATGCAGAAATTAATTGTCCATGGATGGATATGTCACAAGTTTCGTCAACCATAATAACAAAATATTCCCGACTTTTAATATCTGCTACCACGGAGCGCAAAACAGATCTCCCTAATATATCAATGATCTCGTTCTAAATGTCATGTTGGGGCCATTTGTACCCAAAAGTCCCATCCACTACCCTAGTTCATGCACATCGTCTTTTGAAACTCTTTTTAGTAAAAATTTTAATAATACTCATAATTGCATACTTAGTATGTAGTAATAAGTCATGTGTTTTGCTGTCTCTGGTAATAGCCCCCCCCCCCAAAGTTGCTGGTTTAGCGGTCTCAGCCCCCCAAATTGATGATCTAGATCATTTCAAATGTGTATTTAAAGTTAAGTTCATGTGGCACAATTCAGTGTAAACTTTACAAGAGAAGCAAAATAATACATTAGATCCTCTAAAGCCAAATTATTTGGGGGCTCTGCTCCCACATCGTTAACATTGGTGGGGGAGGGGGGCTCGAGCCCCCCCCAAGCTCCATGGAGTCTGCGCCTATGTTCACAGTTCTAAGTTATACATATCTAACTCCATTTTCACGAAAAGTGGAGTTACGCCACTTGTGGTCTGAATCCCTCATATATTAGTGTTCGATACTTAGAGATGGATACATGTGCAGGTGGCACAGGAGTCAAATTCCCCCCAGCCGATCTCAGTGGCGGAGTGGTTAGCACAGCACGCTACGACGCAAGGGTCCTGGGTTCCAATCCCGGCTTGGCGTGGGTGTTTTTTTGTGGGCGTCCGTTCATTATTTTCATCAAAAGTGGCAGAAAAGCGAAACAAAATGAACCAAATCAACAATCAATATTCTAAATATTCCAACAGTCGACAACAATAGTAGCCTACAAGGAAAACATGACTTGTGCAAACTCATGTTGAAGCGACCGAATGACGTGCAATAGAGGAATGCCGCGTCTCGGGAGGTTGTAACAAAAGTGTAATATATTTTTCTTTATAATGTATAGACCTATTTACTTTCCAACTCCAAGATTTTTCGTGCAGCATTAAGCTTTACTTACTTAACATGGTTCGTACATCGAAAGGATGCGAAACTCGACCACCACGCCACTAGCGGAGAACTTTGAAACTAACTACCCATCTCAAGCTGGTGGATCATCTAAATGGTTTTTTGATTGGTCGCACTTAATCAATGTTGCCACCACATAACACCTGATAATCAACACTGATCGTCAGCATGCTTTTCTTAATTTGTTAAAAAACTAGTTTATCGTAAAGCCAAAAATATGCACAACAGTAATTTCGAATTTCTTGTTATACGGGAAGTCAGTATCTTCCAGGGAGGATCCATTGGCGTGGGGTATTAAATGAAATCAGAACATAGGCGCCGACTTTGGGGGGGGAAAGGAACTTTCTGCCCCCCCCAATTCACGTAGGACACATTTTATGTAGATTTACATATTTAGAGCATTGTTTATGCCGATCTTGTTCCTCCAAAAAATTGCCTTGCCCCCCCACCCCAAATTTATCCTAAGTTAGCGCCTCTGAGTCAGAATCCCTTTAACCGAAGAAACTAGTGGGAAAATACTGAAAATATCGTGAGGTTCACTGCAATTATCCTAAGCTTCATTTACTATTATGTCAGATTTACACCTTTGTGGAAACTAAAGCATATTTAGAAGCTCGCTATACACTGATACATGCGTGGCTCAAACGACAAATGATCTTGAAACTCCCGTACATGATGGCCAACAGAGTGTAATTCACATAATGTTATCTTTACTTTGAACTAATTGTTACAAGAAAAAAAAGTATGGAAACGAGAATAATTGAAACTTGTTTACATGTTTATGGTTATTCTTGTGCCAGCACAACAATGATGGAGAACATTCTTCCTCATTGATGTTCATACGGCTATCAATTGCCGGCGGAATAAAAAAGGGGGCTATTATTGTTCTAAAAACGGCATCTGCTTTTAATTTTTTGTCAATAATTTCCTTATCCTGCCATCGCTAATACAAATATCCGTTGCGCTAAAGGTACGAAGAATAAATTATAAGATAACCGATTATATGCAAGACAATTACGAAATTATACACAAAAATGTCTTATTACGAGAAAATTGAAGAACTTTGTTGTAAAAACGCGAAATTGGTACAATATGTCAAAATATGCATTATCAAGTTCGTCTATTTCGGTTGATTTTCGACAGATACGTAAAGATCTCAACTCAGTATTCGATCCAATCCCAAATAAAAAATATGTTATGACATAAAGTCACGGGCCCTAGTTATGTATGTATGACTACATAATCTTCTCATCCTACCTAAAATATCATACAGTGTGAACGTAACGAAGACATGAAACTTCACTATATCTGGCTACCCTGCAATTCGACACTTACTTTTTTCACGTAATTCCTTAGAATCGATCAATCGATTGTAACAACATGGAGGTCAGGGTCGCGAGAGTAGAGAAATGCATGGCCTGCTGTAGCCTTCAAACTCTTTCCTTATCTCCTCCTTCAATCGTTCTATTATTTCTGCCGAAATGTCTTCACGAAACAAGGGTTCTGTTGAAACAATCCCACGAGGCGATTGAAACAAATGAAGATCGAGAATGTCTCAACACATCGCGTGCGTTGCCATGGTTTCAGCAAGTTAATGGGACTGCAAACATCGTAATTGCATTATTAGAGGCAGGCGTCGTGACAGTAACTAGTAATTGTCTATTACATGAGTTTATAATGATTCGGTGTGCTATTTTAATTCTCATCGGCCGTGTCTAGCAATTGACATATTAGCTCTGTCTTTCAACCTTTCGCCATGTACAGCCAACGGCAAATGTAGTATTAGGCGAATTGTCCATCACCAATTTTTAGGGGTCTGCGGGATCCCGAAAAGTCGGAACTGGGATCAGGAAAACTATTTCCGTCCCGATACCGACTTTTCGGGATCCCGAGCAGTCGGGAAATACCTAATGGTCATTGTAAAAAGTCGTTAATTCTCGACGTGTTCTGCATTGTAAGTGTCTGGAACTTATCGGAAATTGTTAGTTTTTATTCCAGAAATGCAAAAACAATCACTTAAGGTGAAAATGACATAGAATTCGAGATTTACAGAGCTTCGGGAATTTTCGAACATTTTCCGTCCCGAATTCGGGATTTTAAAAAAATTCCTGAACCAAATTTTCTGTCTTGCACACCCCTACCCATTATCATTCAGTCTGTTTTCCACAAAGTGAAATTGAAATAAATTTCATGAATTGAAATGAAAAGGTCAATTGCCCGGTGGAGGCACATAGTGGTTCGGATTCCACTTTAAACTGTAGGTCCAGTCCCGATTAGCCTTACTATACATAAAGTGGACTTAAAGCACCAAATCAATCAATCAATTAAGTTTGAAATTCTTATACAATTAACAATTTTTCGTAGATTAGTATATTCCGTAACATTTGTGACTTGTGTTTGTAGTTGTATTTCGAGCCTGCGTATGTGAAATGACAAATGTAAACTTCGTACCAATTTTTTTTTAATGTACATACCATTTAATTGAAGTGAATTAGAATTTTTGGATGCCTTGGAATCACACAGACCCGTTATATTGTGTGTAGGTGATGAGAGGCGGTAATTCGTAATTTTGAAATAGAGAAAACATGTGCTTGTAGCCTTGAATTTTTGGAAAGTTCGCCTCGAAAATCGGGAGTTATACTTGAATTTTGTTATTGTCCTAGAGTGGCCATCCTGTACCGGCACATTTTTTTTAAAGAAAGACTTCACATAGTGGTCGCACGTCGTACCCCATATTTTTGCAAAACAGAAAAAAAATGACGATTATGCGGTGAAATACTGCTGGAAAGAGGCAACGGTGCTTCCTGTTGTTGAAATAATGCAACGGAAAACCATCACAGTCTCTTTCCCCAGGAAGTGAAGCTCCCATAAGCAGTGCCGGCCGGCGGCAACTATGATGGGTAGTGCCAACGTGATCAAGTAAATAGAAAAAAAACTCCGCAATGCCCCCCCGCCCCCTCCTTGAGGTTGCGCCACTGGCCAAGATGTTTATCCTCGTTTGGTAAAATGGAAAACAACATGTGTTTAAGTAATAACATACTATTCCGATTCATCTTCACTCACTAACCTATCTTTATACACTACACGACACTTCCCTAAAAATATAACAATTACAAGAGGAAAGGAAAAACAAATCCTATCACCTTCTCCTCCTCCATGCACACGTATTCTAACTGGATGTCGAAAATATCTTTGTTATGAAAAGAAATTGTCGAAATTCCAAAGGAAACACGCATCATCATAGGATTTTTTACTTTTATATTTTTTAAAAAGTCTGGATGGCCTTCTTGGTGCATCTATCTATTATCAAAAATGTTCATTTAACTTTGGAAAAATATTAGGTTCGTTACTCCAAAAGTAGGTAGAAATTAATTCTCCAGCGGGTCTTACAAACCAGTCGTATTTAGCGACTTTTTTTCTGAAGGTGGCAACTGTGTCGTGTCAACACTGCGAAAGTTCCCTCGCCAGGCCAGGCGAAGACGGGCACGGTTTCTTATGGGCTAACCCCGCCCCCTGCCACTTTGTTCTCGGCTCATGGTGGAAATGTTCCTCGCGGAGACTTCTTCAACCCTCTGCACGTGTATCAACTTGGTTATCCATGGGTTAGGCCAGCTCTTGGGCGGCACGGGCTGTTGCCTCGCGAGGGTACGAACGAAACAGCTGGCGATGCAGTGAGGAGGTTGGGGCGGTCGTCACGTCAGTTCGACCGATGGCAAGATTCGAATCTCCTTGTCTGTAAACTATCAATGTATTCATTTAACTTTACTCGGTGACATATGAGTTTCTTCTGAGGGTAGTGCCATGGCACGGCGGCTCTATCTCTTGAGCCGCCGCTGCCCATAAGTGGCCTTCTCACGAGTTAAACGTTCCAGAAGTAACTACATCGGATCTGCTCTGTCCCGGGTATCTCTGGAGCAAGTGAACGAAAACAAGTCTCTGCGCAAGTAGAGATGCAAGAGGGCTCCACCAATGAACACGTAAAAGGGAACGGGATTGCGTGAAGGGGGTAACGCGGCTGCGGTTACCAGCCTTCGCAGCAGCGTGTACTGCTTCGCTCTACCCACTCGATTTCCCCCGCTATGCGGGGTCTTGCCCTACAAATTCTGGGGATAGGGTGTAGGGGTGGGGACTGTTCGAGAGGGAACATCACAGGACACAGAAACATTAAAGAAGCACCTCATTTCCATACAAAGTGGGACAAAGGTGCATTTATTTAAGCAATTTTATTCCTTGTTGCTGTTTACAGCTCTTTAAAAATGTTGTTAAACCTGGATACATACCTGTGGCAAATCATTTTGTACTTTTTCGACAGAATTAATCTGACTTCGTTTACAAACATAAACCATTGTTATGTTAGGCACATGGATAAAAAAGTACCAAAATAGAGAGCCAGTAAACTGTGGTCTATGATTATTTTAGGAGCGGCTGTATTAAATTGTACAAGTATTTTATGCAATAAACTTTATTTCTCATAAAAATATTAAACATATTGTAATTTATACATTTTTGCAAACATTTTCTGGAAATAAAACATTTTTGAAGACATATCAACCCATGCTTTGGAATAAAAATCACATATTTGTAAATATAAATAGCCTTAAAATTGCAATAAGTTTATGTCGATCAGATTATTCATCACAGCCTATTTGACCAATTAATTATTACTTCTTTCTTTCAAAAGCACGTTCCATCATGCATGTACAAAATATCTGTAAAAGAAGAGAATTCATTCATTATAGATCTATTATATGTTATAAATATGTACATGTAGTATATGCACATATGTAATTATTAATGCTGTATGTAACTTATTAATGCTGTATGGAACTAACTAATAAGTAGGAAATCAGCAATGTACCATAGGTATTAGGGACCCCGAAACAGGCGACTACACTCTGAAGTCCCTCCCATATCTGTGACAACTAATTTCACTTGATACGCACTAACACTTTTATTCTGCATTTACTTTACAAAGAAGAATATGTAAATACTTTACAAGGTTTATCACAGAAGTAATGAGAATATTGTAATATACTGAACACAAGAATTTATCCACAACACATCCCCAAAATATCCTCAACCTCAACACCCCCTAAAGTTTCGCACAGAGGCTCGATTTGTGATCACATTTGGTTCTAAATTTGTACTTACTGAAATAGTATTTTGGGGGGGGGAAATGCCTTGCTTGCTCCCACCTCCAGAGAAAACCATGCCGACACCCTCTACCCACCTTCCTCCACCCATGTCCAACAGAAAATTTACACTTAGGAAAGAAGCTACGTGGGTGATTGGGAAGAATGGCTACTTGTCATGCCTGGTAAGTTTCCATTATGCAAGCAAAACCTTGGAAGCCTTCTGTTTGTTGAGTTTTTGTTTTAAGCCCACTTTATGCGCAGATAGGTTAATCAGGACTGGACCTACAGAGTGATGTATCCCCACACCCCCAAAACACTACTCTAACATCCTCTTGAATTTCCTCAATACATCCCCTAAACTTTTTCACAATGGCCAAAGTTTTGGTCATTTTGACTCTAAATTTACCATTACATCCCCCTAAATAGAAAGTTACACCCTCTAAGCTGAAACATTCTGAATAAACCCTTGGACCTATAGTTTAAAGTGGGCTCCAAACCAATATTGGGTGTCAAACATGGTGGAGGTCTTCTTAGTTAAATGCACCCTTGATGATAAATAGAGTCAACATAGGTACATTGTATAACTCACTTTTGATATAGTGTATTTAATTTTATGCATTAAACTGCAAAAGATTGTAATTTATATTTTTATTTGATGTCACTTTTTGGCAACTTTTGGATGAGGATTAATGATGATGATCATACACGTAGCTACAGGGTGTGCCGGGTGTGCTTAGGCACACCCTAATGGGCTGCTTTATCAAAGAGAATTAAATACAGATATTTCAATAAGAGAGAAAATAAGCGGCAGTTTGTATGAAGTTGAAAATGTCATTACTTGGTACAAACGTGTGCATTATCGCTGATGTCTATAGATTTTCGATTTTTTGATGTCATTGGAGAAATAAGATATTTACTGCATTCTACTCTGTACTGCAGCGCTTTTCTTCTTTACCTGTCACAAGCTGCACGTGTGAGAGAGCTATCTTCAAGTTTGCCCAAGTTAAAACTAAATTAAGAGCAACTCAGAAGCAGGATAGATTGGAAGCCCTGCTCTTGCTATTTGTGGAACAGGAAAAAGCTTAGTCTATAGATGTAAATGAAGTTATTGATGAGTTTAAGAACATTGTATCTTTTGACAGACGTCTCTTGTTATAGATGACGTGTATTTTGATGTATTTGTTTGTAACATTTATGAACATTTTGTGTGTGTGTAATTTCTATGCAATTTGATTTTTTTCTACTACATATATTAGAAATTTTCAAAACTGTCATTTAGTGAATTTATATTCCTTTACAAACATCAGTGCAGTTAAAGAGCCAAGTGATTGTATTGCAAAATATGGTATTAAAAAGGTACAAGACCTCATTTTTTTTTTTTTTGGGCACACCCAAATATAAAGTTCTAGCTACGCCTATGATGATGATGTGAAACTGATGAAGGGACATCATGGAACTTTTAGTGATATTATTGTGAATCGACTTCTCAATATGTTCAGCAATTGGGAGGGCTGAGAAAGTCATTGACTGACCTTATAGAATATCATCTCCATTATTACTAACTTTCGCCTAGTCAATTTACTCGAGATGTTTGAAATTTCTATCCCCATCCTTGTCATTATAACTTATTATTGAAGAAAATATAGTTTATACTTACTTGGGTCTGACTTCGAAGCACACCACAATGCTTGGGGTGACACATACGTTACTCCATTTGAAGCACAAACAGGGTTGCCAGCATTGTCAAGAAATGGGTATCCACGGAAGAGGCAGGGATCATCTTCCTCCGTGCAAGCTCCAGAATGAATGTGATGAAGGTCTGGAAGGAAATTGTACTTACGTTGTAACAGAATGAAAGTCATTACAAGGCAGAATTTAGATTTTGCCATGACCAGCACAGTACAACTACACATTTCACATGGTAAATGCACATGATAACTCAATGAACCATGTATACTATTAATAAAAATAATTTTGAATATTGTAGGTACATTATTTACTTCTGTGACTTTGATTGTGTTTCTCCATAACACTTATCAAATCTCAAAATCTGAAAAGAGTAAGATTATAAAATCTCTCCTCCAGTGTTCTCAATAGTTATGTAGATCATAAATCCAAAAACATTCCATAGATATTAAAAAAATAGATGTCCATTTCTGGATAAGGTACTGGATATCCAAAACTGAAAGAGTTATAGATATTAATTTTTAGACATCTAAAAGATGTTCTCTAGATATCCGGAAATGGTTATCAAGAACTGGATATCTAATGGATGTTCCTTGGAAATTTTTTATGTTCAAGAAACAGTCACAGAACTAGCTCATTTTACAAGGAAGAGTACAAAAAATGTACAAGTTATCTTTGTCACTTTCAAATATTCAGTCTCATCCAAACAGTGAGGCATGAGAGGAATAGCTTGACTGGTGACCCTTCTCGTAGGGGAGACATTTTTAGCTGTTGTTTTCTAGGCTCATTGAAGGTTCACTGTAAATTTTAGATGTTGTTTCATGAAGGATGATCACATAATTTATCAAGGCGAGTGGTGACCATTTACTATTATTAATTGATGCTTTTTTGTTGTTTGTCTTAGTAGATACAGGAAAGAGAGGATCTCTACCATTTACTGTTACATTTACTGACAAATTATTACTAGTTTCAATCATTTCCGGGTGTAATCGCCCTCAATATTCTGTCTCTTAACTGTTGATTTGGTTTGGTTATATAACTTCGCTTTTCTGTCACTTTTGGCTTATCGCGAATGCCCAAGTAACCGTAACTGTTGGGCCAACGTCAGTTTTTACATGGGAAAGGTTGGCTTTACGTTGGTTGGCAAATTGACGTTGGTCTTACGTTGGGCCAACGGCAGTTGCCAATGTTTGCCCAACCATGGAAAAGTGAGTCAAAATCAGTTTTAGAAACAACTTTTTCATGCTAAGACAACTTTCAGGAGTATGCTGTAAATTCTAGAGTGTAAAACAAATGACCTGTAACAGTGTTTGTTTTCGAATATTTCAGTCACAGCCAGGCACGTATCCAGAAATTCTTTTCGGGGGGGGGGGCTAAACATCATTTTTTTTACAGGGGTATAGATAGAACCTCGCAAGGTTTAAGGTCGATGGTGGCGATTCAGTTCCAAAACGGTAGGGGGGGGGGAGAGGGGGCAAGAAAAGTTTACTTTCTCTTGGTAGACAAAGGTTAGCATTAAAAAGCCATAGTGCGGGGCCAAAAATGGAGAGCAACTGTCTTCTAAATCTGCCACTGTTTAAGCTGCTGTTTTTTTTCTCTCTTCAGAACGTGATATCGGGACATTTTTTATCACTCGATCTCAGTATGTGTATGTGTCCGTTTCACGAAGCTGGTATGTAATGGACAATCCATTCTAATGTTTTGATTTGATTTGATTCCATCCTTGTGACTTGGATCTTCAAGATTTAGGAAGAATTCAGACCGAAGGCACACACACGTCGTTTGCAATGAGTGACCCAATAAACAGAGACTTTTCACACCGTAGCGGCACGACAGGCTGCACAAGCCTGTGTTCGATTTTTGAAATCCTCAAGCGACACGTATAGCTTGTAGCTTCGGTGTGAAACCTGGTGGGTCAATCTCATTGTCACCTTGAAACGGCAGCTCTTGTTGACCACAGAAGAAAAATATCTTGTCAACCGGTGGTAATGTCCCTTAGTTTTATTCTATATCCTTTTTCTGTGCTTGTTAATTAAACAGGCAACATCTTACGGTTGGGCATACACAAGAGATGTGCCATGCAGAAATTTTAGGGGAAAATGCAGGCTCCACCAGGCATACTGTGCCATTGCTCTACAGCGACAGGAAAGGATCAAGAGAAGCCAAGGGTGACTCGGTAGCTCATTTGGTAGAACAAAGAATGGCACGGTATATGCCAGAGTCATGGTCGAGCTTGCTTTTTCCGCTAAAATTTCCACATATGCAACATCTTCTTGCTTTCTCTTCTCGACATTCATAACATTTTCGGCCTTCATGGCTGCCCCTTTGTGGTAGTTAGCGTTTGAGTGTTTTTCCAAAACAGTTGACTTAAAAGTCCTTTTTTAACCCACGAAACTCTCGGACTGCATACACGAAACTTTGTCCAGTCACTAATAAATCGTCACTCAAAACTTAGATTTTCAGTCGATCTGTGCAGCTTATTTCCTTTTTTTAAAAAAATGATGCTCCAATGCCCATTACTGCTGAAATATTTACTTTAGAGACCTTCGATCTCTTCGGCTCATGACCCGAAACTATAGTGCAGGAGGCTTTAGAAAGATCGCTTCGCGGGCTTACAGCAGACGACAATATGGGGGTGTGTCTGCGAGAACCAATCAGGTCCACGAATGAGCGAGCCCGGTTGCCACAGCTAGCTCGCTGCACCCATCTGCTGCACCCTTCTGCTGCTACCTCGGCCTGTTTGTTCGGCTGAAGAGCAGACGACACGAGAGTATCGGCAATAGTGTGCGAGCGACGTCTGCTGTTAGCCCGCGAAACGCTCTTTCTAAGGCCCCCTGTACTATAGCACTACACTGTCGGCAATGTCTTCAGCTTTGGACCCGAACTTGTAATAGTGGTAGACTTCCGCACTTTCCAGCAAAATGTGTCACTATTCCCCCCCCCCCCAATCTCTACATCGTATAAAACTGTCAATGGACACTGACTGATCACTAACCGACTGTCACACTTACTCCTGAAACCTTATTGAATGATTCTGTTGTACAGACCAACCGTGAAATTGAATCCGCGTATTTATATCCATATTATATTCTGGAATGTTCCGCACATAAAATGTTTTGTAGTTCGACTCCACCTCCTATTCACTTTTCAGAGAATTAGTAATCAAACGAATCACCCGACTGCCTTCAACAGTGCTTTCTTGTGCAACTTCCAAATGCTGACAAATCTTTAAATAATGCTCAAGTTCGTTGCGACAACACCGAAAGAGCAAGAAAAGTTTACATACAATATTATCAATAACAGGGTTATCCCTCAGAGTTCTAGAACATTCTCCGCTTTTCCTCAATAATTTTCTCAGCTTTTCCTCGATCTCTTTAATTTATAATCACAATATTTTATTTCACACACACAAGCCAAAAACCTCATTTTATCTAGTGTAAATCGAAAAATTTCCTGAGCCCCCCCTCTGGATACGTGCCTGGTCACAGCACATGCTGGAAATATAATATACTTTTAATGAAAGTAGAAGCTATTTTTAACTTGCAGTCACTCACCAGCCCTTTGTCAGCGGCCATGGATGAAAGATGTGTTGGTAATTGCTTATGTTTGTCTCCTTAACTGTAGTAGAACAAGAACATTCTTAAAAGTACTATTGTGGGGCCTCCCCGATGGCGCAGTGGTAACGTCATTGCCTTGTAATTATGGGGTCCTGGGTTTGATACCCGATGGTGGCACATAGTGGTTCGGATCCCACTTTAAACTGTAGGCCCAGTCCCGATTAGGCTTACTGTGCACAAAGTGGACTTAAAACATCAAATCAATCAATCAATCAATCAAGTATTATTGTGAAGGTGGTTAAACAATATTATGTGCAGACTAAATTACATGAAAGGTGAAAAACTAAGTAAACTAGAAAGTTTCTGTGCTACCAATTGAAGGTACGGTGCCTTGAAAACGATGATATCATGTGACTGAGAAAGTGCTGTGTATTTTTTTTAAATTTTCATAAATAATTTGTACTATTGTTTCCATTTGGCTTCATAATAAATTACGTATATATCAGAACACAAACCTATCCATTCTTTAGTTTTTGGTACGTTGGGTGGCCAACATAAAAACGTATGTTGGCCCAACATAAAAACATATGTTGGCCCAACGTAAAAACCACACGTTGGACCAATCACTTTTGGTTATTTGGGTGAGAATGAATGACAATATGATGAAATTGATAAAGGAACTCTCACAAATAATGCCCAGGCTGGGATTCGAACCCAGGACCCCTGGCATCGTAACGTGCTGTAATAAGCACTCCGCCACAGAGGTCAGCTGTCTCCTAACTCCCATGAGTGTTAGAAGCGAGTTCCCAGGGCTACTCAAGGTGTGGAATGGAGAGAATGGAGTGTATGAATTTTAGCAGTCAGATCAAAATGGTTGAATTGGTTGAGATACATGATTCTTTTGTAGCTGATCCTAGATTTCCAAGCATGTATTTCTTTAATTAATAAAACAAGCAAGTAAGAGCATATTATAAGCAAAGTAACTTTATACCATTTACATTTCACAGTAACTTTCAAACAGTTTGGAAAACGGTTGGTAGGGAATGAATTTTTTTTTTCACTTACGTCTCTTTGTTTCAGCAGTGCAATATAATTCTTCTCTGTTCTTGTATGTTATTCCATCCATACCACACACAGGATACTCCTTAGCTCCTGCCACCAATCTACAGTAGTCAAAGGCTCCACACTCGCCCTTGTAAGCCACCTTCAGATCTGAGGAAAGAGAGACACTTAATAATATTCTATAATGTAACATATAATTATCAAAGGATATAAATTCAAATTTAATCCTGAATGTATCAGGGATGTAGGAATTTAAATCTTACATAAGGTCAATGTAAAACAGAATAGATTAACATCAATGAAACAAAAGTCTGCTACCAATCATAGGTTTAATAGTCGTAATGTCAGAGCATAAAAAATCTAAAAATAATAAGGCTAGAGACTAATTACCACTATATTAGTTTGAGTTTGTTTAAGTCCACTTTATGCACAGAAATACTAATCAGGACCTACAGTTTAAAGTTGGATCGAAACCACCATGTGCCTCCACCAGGAATCAAACCCAATTAGTATCGACCAATATAGGAATAACAGTGTATCAGTGCCACATTATTATATTGCAGATATTTCAAATTGAACTATATCCCTATGAAATTAATACCTCATTTAGTAAACAATCAAAATTCAATGCTACATAATGGACTTTTAAGTTTATTAAAGCATTTCCTATATGGTCAGAAATATTGTACAGGTATCTATATTCTTTCAAACCGAGGGTTTACTATGTAATCCTTAAGATAAGGACAGACAATTACATTCCTAAATACATCCAAAGAATTGTGGTTAATGGAAGTTTGAAATAATTTAGAACTGTTGCCATCTGTACTAGCATCTTGTTATTCTGTCAACGTAGATACCCGACATAAAATAAAGACATAAATAAATGCAGCTATATTGTTCTGTATTTCCTTAACTACTTTGTACAAAACTGTTATTTTCTTAACCAATTAACAGGGATTTTATAGTAATCAGTGGGGGACATGTGGGAATTCTATCCCCAGTTAAGAAAATTTTCATGAAGCATTCCCCCCAGTTAGGATAAATTGCACAAGCAACCCCCACCAGATGCACATCGTCTCCATGTTGAATCACGCAAGCATCCCTCCCCCATCCCCAAATTCGACCAAGCTAGGAATTTCCACTTCACACCCTGACAGCAATACTGATTCGAACAAATACTATTATCCTCTATCAACCTTCTTAATAGTAATGGTATTAAAACTTCTTTTTACAAATACAAAAAGTACTTAATTCTCATGTATACTTCCAATATTGATTTTTGTTACATACATTTTCCTAGTTGGGGGAGATTGTTTACACAAGTTTTCTTAAATGGGGATTGCACCCCACACTACATTTCTATCTACTTCAAGCACTGCTTCACATATTTTTCAGTACTTTGTCTTAAAGGTTTTATTTGGAATATTGTAAATTAAAATTACTTACCTGCCTTTGTTTGTGCAGCACATAAGAAGCGGTAAGGATTACTGTAACTGATATTGTCCGTCCCGCATATGGGATTCCACTCGAAACGCTCTTGGGCTTGCTGGCAGAGTTTTTCTTCACCCATGCGTTCGTGTACTTCTTCCACTGTACATGGTCCACTATGCAACACAGTTAAATCTAGAGAAAAAGGTTCCCATGTGATAAATGATTTTATTGCTGTGATTGATTTACAAAAATTGGCAAATATTACAACTAGACATGCCAATAAAAGGGAGAATCAAAATACTTGTATTTTAATTGATTTTTGTTACAAATTGTATTGAACACAACAAGGTAATATGTGTGCTTTTCTTAATAGGCTGTAGAATCAAGTCTAAGAAAAAAACTTTTAATTTTATTTCATATTTTTATCTCTTCTTGAAAATTATCTACAACTGAAAGAATAATATTATATATAGGAAATGTAATGGTATAGTAATGGTTAATTTTGTTACAAAATACTTGGTAAAGGTAGCTGATTTGGCAATAATGCATTACACAAGTAAAGTATCAGAACATTGGATTCAGACATGGAAAATTTGAAAATAAAAACATAATATGGGTTGAATGGGACCCCAGGTAAACTATTTCTTCCTTTTGTTCATTGTCTGCTCTCATGTCTCTCTGCTGACCTCCATGATGGTTATCACAGCATGCTACGACACCAGGAGTCTAGGGTTCAAATCCTGGCCGGGGCATGAGTGTTCTTTGGGAGTATCCCTTCATCAATTTGTTCATATCATCACTCATCTTTGTGATAAGCCAAGAGTGGTTGAAATATTAACTAAAATAAACCAAATCAATCTATAAATATTTTTTTCCTAAGTCATCAAATCTAGGCATACTTACTTGCATCAACATCTTTCTGACACTGAATTTGGCGTGGACTTCCATATGTAATACCATTTGAAGCACATACTGGTGTATACGATCCATCAATATAGCAAGGCTTGGTTCTTGTGTTGCGTTCACAGATGCCTTTGTGCTGAAAATCATTGTCTGGAAGGAAATGGTTAAGAAAGTTGGATCAACTACAAAAAACTCACATCAAATCACTATTCCATTTCATGACAGTAGTGGCACAGGAGTAAGAGATTTTTGCAGGGGTACAGTACCAATCTAAAATCATAAATCATCCTTTTCAATCAGTGCATAGATGTACTGAGAATCTGAAGATTAGTAAACGCAACTTACAGCCTTTTAAGTAATGAAAATTTTATGTGGTTAATATTTAATAGATACAGTAGCTAGTTCAGATTTCTTGAGAGCAACATCGAGACTTATGATTTAAGTAGAGTTTGTTTCATTTTCTTTATTGTGCTATGTAAGAAGACATTGGATGATTTGATCTATTAACAATCAACAACAGTTTTAACAATTTAATTCATTTTAATAACCAGTGATGCAACAGTACTAGAGAGCTAAGGCCTACCACTCTACTGCTTGCCTCAATCCGACATCCAACAAATTACAGGGTGACTTGTGGTCAGCATGACGAACCCCCAGTTATTGCAGATTTTCCATGACTGTGTTACACTCCTAATTCGAAGCACCACAATTTTCTCATAATAGTGGGTGGCTACCAGCCCCATACTCTGGCCGAAATCTCAGGAGAAAAGTCATTATGCTTCTCCCAGGAGACTCGAACCAGCAGGTGTCGTGTAGCCTGAACCCAAAGTGTGATGCCTTAGACCACACACCCACAGTGAAGGACATTTAATTACTTTACTTACTTATATATGGGTAGAGCAGCTGCCTACACTTCAGAGCCTCCATGTTGGCAAATATATATTGAGATTTACTGCACACAGGGTCATAAATAGGGGAATACGGACACTCAATGTTGCATTTCCCATCATGCTGGACTGATATATCTGAAAAGAAACAAAGAAACATTGTCTGTGTTTAATAGATTCATAAGTAACTTGTATATCAATTGAAACATTGCATAAGTACTTTCATGCATATGCAAGAACAATCTTTCTCTCTCTCTGTAAATAATAATATTGCTCTCTAATAAAATAAAAGTTTGTCTGTTTCAGCTAACAAAAGTGAAGCATATGATTATGCATAATTTTTGGTTTACAGAAAATACAATACTGATTCATCCCATTGAAATCCTTATATTCATGCAAGTTAAAATGAATAAAGGTCGTATTATGAAGCAAAGTGCATGTGAGTATATTATGTATTTCATTTCTGTACTGTACTTGAAAACTTGTTTAGGGGGATGGAGACAGGTCCAATAAACTAATTCTGAAAATGTTCTTGTTGGTAACTGTCATTTACTTGTTTGTCTTACAAGATTTAAAAGTGAAAGGGGTTGAAAAAATCAGAGGAATTATTCTGTTTTAAAATGAAGCAACAGAAAATATTTATTTCATACAAAGAGAAACAGTATGTGCAGCTTTGAAAATATTGGGCATTAACATATGGTAAATAAATTTTGTATATCAAATGACCAGAAATGTAATTTTTTTAGTAACTGAACTTACCCTATTTAAAAAAAAAAGGGTTTCAATGAGTATTTAAAAAATGAAAGTTGCATTTGTAGCATTTAGAAAGAAATCTTATAAAGTGAAATTTCTTCTTGTACATTTTCTTTAAAGCTAACATCAAACCAAGTTTTGCACTAAATCTATGTTTTAAGGAGCTTTCAGACCAAAGCAAAAAGTGACAGGCAACATATGTTGCTTGGAAGCGAGTCAATCAACGTGCATTTTAAACCGTAGCAACATGACAGGCTGCACAAGCCCATGCTTGATTGCTGAAATACTCAAGCAGCATGTCGCTTCAGTGTCAAATCTCACTAAATAATATCGTATAACTGTCAGTGTTGCATTTTGCCCAATAAATCTTAGAAATAAAGTATATGTATGTGTGTGCGATACCAGTATATTATACATGCGCTGTCTCATACAATAATCCTAAGGTAATAATTGAACCATGTGAGAAATTTTTTCTTTAGATACTCACCAACTTCATACATTTTAGCAGTGCATTTGAGGTGCCAGATGTTATTGTATGTCACATTATCTGAACCACAAACCTTCTTTGGAGTAACATAGGCAAGATCACATGGTTCAAATGACTTTCCATTTTCACAAGCAGCTTCCTCTTTAACTGTCACTCTTGTTCCTAAAATAATAAATATAAGGATAGAAATTAACTGCCTGTTAGATTTTAAGTGAAAGCTATTTACACAGTTAGAAATAACAGTAATGTGAAAAAGATATATATGTAATTTCTGGAGTTGAGCAATTAGCAATGTGTAAGTGATGCCAATTCCTACTTCTATATTTGTGTAGGTAGCAAAACCACCCAGGCTACCCCACCTGAGAAATAACAATAATAAAAAATCTGAAATATGCCAGAACCATTTCTGTCTCACATGAAAGCAAGAATAAAAGTAATGAGATTTTTAATCACTAACATCCTGCTTTAATAGCATGATGTTTTACAGCCCAACCAACAGGTGTTGGAAAGTGTAAAAATTACTAAGAGTGGATTGAACTTTTTATGAAAATTTCTTGGTTCATGGAAGAATTAAAATGTAATAGAGTTATCCTTAAACTTTACAAGCTTTTACTTAAATAAATATTTGTGTTTACTATGTTAGTGATTGTCAATGTCAGATTTTATCTGGGCATGAGACTTAGAATGAGTCTATTCTTCATCCAGTAAGAATGAAATTGACATAAACAAATGAATATGAATGGAGAGAAATCCTATTGGTTGATTCTGACATCAGCTGTTGTGCAGGAATGTTGATTGTAGATATAAAGATTAGATTTATTTCATCCATGAATCACATTTGCATTTTCATGCTGTGATATTGGACATGTCAGTCAAACATTACAATATACTAATACAATGAAATATAATAATGTAATATACAATGAAATTATACCTTAGCCTATTACTCGTTTTAGTTATACAGTCTACACATAAAAGTAACACCAGTAAGACATGTTAAAGTTATAATATAAGTATACTATTCTGTAATGGATTAAAATATTGAATATTGAGAGATAATATAAAGGTAAGACTAATAAAATTATACTAAAATTGCGCTCATGTAATATAACAGGTACAACATGTGAGATTGGATCCAGCACTCTTGTGGATGACTCCATGAACATCCAATCCATCAACCCATAAGTGAGTTGATGGATTAGACGTTCATAAATTCACTCACTGAGTAAAAGCAATGGTACAACAGATGATTTCTTAATTTCTTTTAGAATTTGGCTATTGGTTCAATAGTTTTTATGTGATCTGGTAACTTGTTGTTTAGGTGGATGCCTGTGGATTTTGGACCTTTTACAAATAGTGTTGTGTTATGCATTGGAACTGCAAGATTGGAGTTATTCCTCGTCTGGTAATGATTCACTTCCTTGTTGCATTTGGAGAACTTTGTAAGATCCATTTTTACATGCCATAATAAATTAAGTATATAGAGGCAGGGTAGTGGTAGAATGCCAAGTTCCCTGAAGATTTCCCTCCATGGTTCATTCCATTTCTTTCCCATCATAATTCTTAATACTTTTTTTCTGAAGATTAAATATTTTTGTGCTGTTTGCTGCATTTCCCCAGAATATAATGCCATCATAGGCGTAGCTACGGGGTGTGCCGGGTGTGCCTAGGCACACCCTAATGGGCTGCTTTATCAAAGAGAATTAAATACAGATATTTCAGTAAGAGAGAAAATAAGCGGCAGTTTGTAAGAAGTTGAAAATGTCATTACTTGGTACAAACGTGTGCATTATCGCTGATGAAACGGGTGTCTGTAGTTTTTCGATTTTTTGATGTCATTGGAGAAAGAAGATATTTACTGCATTCTATTCTGTACTGCAGCACTTTTCTTCTATACCTGTCACAAGCTGCACGTGTGAGAGAGCTTTCTCCAAGCTTACCCAAGTTAAAACTAAATTAAGGGCAACTCAAAAGCAGGATAGATTGGAAGCCCTGTTCTTGCTATTTATGGAACAGGAAAAAGCTTATCTATCGATGTAAATGAAGTTATTGATGAGTTTAAGAACATTGTACCTTTCGACAGACGTCTCTTGTTACAGATGACGTGTATTTTGATGTATTTGTTTGTAACATTTATGAACATTTTGTGTGTGTGTAATTTCTATGCAATTTGATTTTTTTCTACTACATATATTCAGAAATTTTCAACACTGTCATTTAGTGAATTTATATTCCTTTACAAACATCAGTGCAGTTAAAGAGCCAAGTGATTGTGTTGCAAAATATACTATTAGAAAGGTACAAGACCTCATTTTTTCCCTTTGTGCACACCCAAGTATAAAGTTCTAGCTACGCCTATGAACGTCATATGTGAGTTGCGATTGGAACAGAGTTTTTATTGTGCTCTTTTCTGTTATATCTTTCATGATTCTTATGCCATATATGATTTTGCTTAATTTTCTCGCTAGATAGTTAATATGGGTGTCCCAATTGAGATTTTCTTGTATCCATATGCCCAGAAATTTTGTAGAATTTTCAAATTTAATGTTTTCATTTTCTATGTTTACAGTTGATATGTTGTTGCTTCTATTTCTTGGGTGGTGGAATTTTATTGCTACTGTTTTGTTTTTATTTATTGTTAGTTTGTTACTGCTGAACCACTCTGAAAGTCTCTCTGTTGTGTGTTTGATGTTTGAATTAAGTGTTTGCTCATTTTTGCCAGTCAGCACTATACTTGTGTCATCAGCATATAAAGTTGTTTTGGTTGGCTCTAAGTTTGATGACAAGTCATTTATGTATATGATAAATAGTATCGGTCCCAGGATCGAACCTTGGGGACTCCACATGATACTTTATAACACCATTAAGCCTTGTTTCCATGATTATGAAAAACTAAATATGCTAACCAAGGCAGTAATTTATTTTATTAAAAACATAAACTAACGTTAGTTTATGTTTTTAATAAAATAAATTACTGCCTTAGTCAGCATATTTAGTTTTTCATGATACTTTACAAGGTTTAGAAAGGCAGGCAGATACAGAAGTGTTTTTTGTATGAAAGATTTCCACGATTTGACTGCGGTTTTGTAAATAGGACTTAAACCATGAGTTTACCAACCCCCTTATACCATAGTGGTTTAGTTTATTTGTGAGTTGGTCATGTGATACTGTGTCAAAAGCTTTTGTTAAGTCTAGAAATAGTCCAATGCATTGTTCTCTATTGTCTAGGAGTGTTCTGATATGTTCTATGTATTCAAATATTGCTGTGTTTATGGATTTGCCTTTCCAAAAGCCATGTTGTGAATTTGAGATTATGTTGTTCTTTTTTTAAGAGGTTGTCAATTGTCTGTTCATTGCAGTTTCTATGATTGTAGAGAAGGGGGAAAGTAATGTTATGGGTTTGTAGTTACTTATGTCATGCTTATCACCCTTTTTGTATATTGGTTTAATTTTGCCACCTTTAATATGTCAGGGAAAACTACTGTGGAGAAGGATAGGTTAACTAGATAGCACAATGGATGGAGGATATGGGTAAGACTTTTCTGTATGACTGTCGAAGGTATATCATCCAGACTGGTGGACCATTTACTTTTCATATTTGAAATGATGTTTGCCATTTCTTTTTCAGTAATTGGTTGTAGGTACATTGATGTGCTACAGGATTTTACCTTTATTTGGGAATTGGTCTGATGTGGTTTTAGTTTGTTTATCTCTACTTGAGTGAGGTACTTGTTGAACATGTTTGCCACTGTCTTTTACGGTTAACTCATTGTGCTGCAGTGTGATGTTCTCATGTACTCTGTTGTTTCTGCCTAATTCTTTGTTTATTACATCCAACATAGCTTTGGATTTGTTGGAGGTGTTTGATATTAATTTGTCATTGTGCATTTTTTTCCTGCTTGGAGCACTTTTCTATATTGATTTTTATGTATTTACTGAAACATTCTTCAAAATTTTTAGTTGTTTTTGTGTTTTTTCTGGCTTTGTTAAGGAATCTCATTTTTTGGCTTGCTGTTTTTATTCCCGTTGTGATCCATGATTTGTCTTCCTGTTTTTGTTTCTTAACTCGTTGTTTTGGGAAAGCTATATCATAATAGTAGGAAAATGCATTATGGAATTTATCAAATGCCTGATTTACTGTACTGCACTCATATATATCTTTCCAGTTTTCTTTAGCAAGTAAGTGGTTGAAGTGCACATAATTATCGTAATTAAAAATTCACAACAATGCAAACAAGTAGCTACTACACTACTTATTTTATGAATTGTGTATCTATGGATGAGCTGGGTTAAGAATTAACCAAGAGGCAAGCAACTACAAGTTGCATTCTCTTGTTCACAATTACCTTAATAGTGCATTAGAGGATTATTGTAATTATCAGGGGCATTTTCCACTAGGCTATCCTAGGCTACAGCCTAGGGGCTGCAAGTCAAGGGACGTCACACAAAAATAAGACACTGAAGGGGCAGAAGTGACAAAAACCATCAACTATTAAAATTCCTTAATATTGTGATATAGCAAAATAAAACAACATGTCAAGTCCTTTTACTTGCTTATTTCATGAGAAAAGGTAGAAGGAAGGAGTTTGTAGCATTTAAATAACTTCTTACATCATAACCCTATTTTCAGCAAGTGTGGAAATAGTTTTAGGCGAGTGTATCTCTTGTTAAATCTAAGTGTACGTATTGTTTTATGGAAGTTTAATTAATAAATTTTAATAAGATGTGTCTACATTTTAAGGTTTACAAGTGTTGTTAATACAAAAAAGTAAAAACAGTAAAGTGCTCCCCTGTTCATAGCACCACGCCATGAAGGCGTATAGGGGATGTGGGGGTAACGCCCCACACTTTCTTGATCCGGTCGTGAGTGAGGGTGATGTGATCAGCATCACGCCCCTGACCGCCTTTACCCCCCAGGGTTTCCCCCAGGTACCCATGTTATTCGACGCTGGGTAATACAGAGCATGCAATTATTGGAAGTGAAGTACGATGACAACAAAACCATTAATAATATATATAATCATGGAGTCATTGGTTTGATACCCAGTGGAGACACACGTTTGTTTGCATCTCACTTTAAATTGTAGATTCAGTCCCAATTAGCCTAACTGTTGTAATTGTATGGGTTTTGTCCCTGTATTTACTGTTGGAGAATGTAACTCGGATGGCTGGCGTTTGAGCTGTAAGAGAATACACTTCATTGTTTAAGTAGAGCCTTAATGCTAAGTGAGAAGACCTGCAGGGTGTAGACACAATTAAGCACATAAGTAACAATAACAAGGTTTACAATAAGAAGAGTAGTTCTTGTTGATATATGTGCATAAAAGTGGACTTAAAACGAAACTTCTCAAATTCAATAACAATAATAACAACAACAACATTGGCAGTGCCCAAAACAAAGGATAGCCTGGGATCCCCCCAAATTTTGTAAATCCACCCCGGTTATTATTGCTTTTCAAAATTTTGACAGGGCTGTTGGCTGGGTGGTTCTGCTCCTTTGGTGGCTTTGTAATAGAAACTTCAAAGTTGACCAAGTTTACCTCTAGATCACTTCCATTAACTGCAGTGTATAGACAAGCATTTACGAGCTACTGGTAACTCGTGATCCCTGCTTTATGCAGTGCAGTGTTTGGAAAATTTTAATGGGGGAATTCTTGGAGCTTGTTTTGAAATTTAGCATATTATGTGAAACACACCCTCTCAAGGGTTAAAAATGTTCAATCAGAGGGAGGAATTCACCCATACAAATATATCTTGGGCTTTCCCAACTTCTCACACATCGAAGTTCATGAGTTACAACATTCGCATGCCTTAAACCTAAAACAATAATTATTTGTTACCATGGGCAGTTTTTCCGTGGAATGATGAATGAAGGGAATGAGTCATTCCCTTATAAAGCAGAGCACATGGTAATTTATTAACTCTGTTTTTGTTGTCAATTTATTTTTACAGTTTCATTCAAACTATTCTAATGTAGTCACATATCTTCTTCTAAGGGTTGTAAAAGCCACGAGAGGTTTCTCCTCGTCCGTATGTCGCTCACCCTCATGACACTTAGGGGAAAAGGAGCCCTCGGTAGGGTGACCAGACACACTCATTCAAAAAAGAGGACAAAGCATGGCAAAAAAGGAGGACAAAGCCCAAGAAAAGAGGACACCGCTGTCAAAACCACCACCTCTTCATAAAGATATAAATGGACCGGAGCTGACCGGAAGAGCGTTCCGGTTTCATGAATATCTGGAACTATCCCGTTCCGTCTCGTCATTGTCGTAATCGAAGATGAAAAACAGACAACAGCATGATAACGAAAGTAAAGCGTTCCATTTTGTGCAAATTTCCATTTTGAACCCTAGGCTGTGCCGAACAGAAATTTTTTGGTCGGGACAAAATCAGCACAGAAAATGTTTTTAAATACCTGCGATCGGGATGGGAAAAATTCGCAATTTCAGGACGGAAAATGTTCAAAATTTCCCGACACTGCGGAAATCTCGATTTCTACACGTCATATCCATCCATATCCATTGAGTGATATCTTTTTTTATTTCTGAAATAAAAAATAAATTCCAAGAAGTTTCAGACACTTACAATGCAGAAAACATCAAGAATTTATCACTTTTCAAAATGTCCATTTGGAATCCTGACTGTTCGGGATCGTTTAACCTATTTCCAAAACTGAATTAATATTTTATGTAGTTTAGGTTGGGACAAAAAATATAATTTTATTGCCGTGAACATTTTTGACACTTTCATCAACAGGGGAAAGTGACTGACTACACCACACTACATATTGGTGACTATACTATGTTCCCTCCCAGCTAGATCCGAGGGATCCACTGACCAACGACAGGTGCGGTCCTCCATTCATATTGGGGGTTAGGCGTAGAGCTGACAAGAAACAGCAATATGAGGCCATGGATGTTCCCCAGGTAAAATATTCCGGAGGTAAAATAGTCTTCCATTCGGATCTCTGGGCGGGGACTACTTTGGGAGATACCTGGACTAAGAATAAGATCTACGTTAAACCGAACCCAAGTGTTAGGTAATAATCATAATCTAATTATTGATAACAACTTGTTTGAACCAGTTTCCAAATTCAAGTACTTAGGAATAATACTAACAAATGAAAATGATATTAAGAAGGAAATTAAAAGCAGGTTTAATTCAAGAAATGCATGTTACTTTTCTCTTCATTTAATATCTAAGAAACTAAAAGTTAAAATATACAAAACAGTAATTTTGCCTGTATTATTATATGGATGCGAAACTTTGTCCCTTACAGTGAAAGAGGAAGAGAGAGAGAGAGAGAGAGAAAAGACATGAAGGAGAATATAGAGAATGGGAATAATAAAAGTCTGATAGAGAAAGGCAGAGAAAGAAAAGAGAACAGAAATAAAGAGAAGGAGACCGAGAATGAAAGAGAGAAGGGAAGAAAATATAAATAAAGAGAGAAAAGGAAAGAAAATAGAGATAGATATAATGAAACAGGGTCAGAAAGGAAGAAAGAAAAAGAAAAACCTTAGTATCGCGTATGCATGACTCGTAACGGATATGCAGAGATTGTATAACAGTACGCTCTCTTATGATACGGATAACATGTTTGGATAAAGTGATGGTAGATCAGCTCTCAGATGCTCAAATGATGATCCTTATGCATGGCTACATTCTCTGTGCAGCACATTCGCTATGACCGATGCTGTATACTCTTTCCAAAAAAGGAGGACATTTACGGATTTCGATAAAATCCGCCCGGACGCCGGACAGACACCTAAAAAGGAGGTCATGTCCGGATAAAAGAGGACGTCTGGTCACCTTAGCCCTCGGCCATACGCTCCGTGCCTCGGCATTCTTTGTACATCTTCGGCATAGGGAACGCATGACCGTGACTCATTCCAGCCTCACAGTTTCTTACGAGTTAAATGTGCCTAAAAAATATTTATATTGTAATATTTTCTCTTCATTTACAGCGAATTTTGTGTTGTGAGTTAACCTTGTGAATTTAATGTGCGCTATTCCTGGAATTTGTACGAAAAACATATATTTAAAAATCACACTTAACAGTTGGCCAAATCACTGCGCTAATGGACTTGAAGGGAATGAATCCGCAGAACTCATTCCGCGTCTTGCGGCAGCTAGCTAATGGTGCTGGGGAAACACTCTTCGTCCAGGGGCTGAGATCGAGAAGTTTCGAATGCTTGATTTAAACTCTACCGGATGTAATTAAGAAGAAAAAAAAAACATGCTCATTTTAATCCAGACCAATGTGGAATAATAGTTTGGTTGCAGCTTGCAGATGAGCATTAAAACTCTGCTGTTGGCTTTGCGTCCTATTTTCAAATGCGTCTTTCTTTGAGATCCACTTTATACACAGATAGGCTAATAGGGACTGGACCTATAGTTGAAAGTTGGAATCGAATCACTATGTACCTCCACCGGTTATCGATTCAAGACCCCTTAATTACAAGGCAACAGTGTTACCACTATGCCATCCGTGAGGCTCCATCTTTAAATAAAGAGGGTGTGTGGAGCAGTTGACACTAACAAATTACTTAAAGCATTCCAAACTCACATCCGCACTGAAAATCTGATTGCAGCATTTGAAACTATGAGAATAGACCAACAAGGTCAAGAGCGGAAACTGGAGATCATGAATGAAAATGAGAAGTTAAAGTTTTTACAACTAGTTAATAAAAAGAACGAGAAAAAAGGTTTTTTTTAAGACACTTTCTGTTCTTTGAAATTAAGTTAGTTGTCAACATTTTGTTTTCGCTCGTCTCAGAAGGAAAATAAGTGTCGCTTATTCCTGAGATAAATATATCTAGAAGGGAGTACAAGAAGTTTTCTTTTATTTTAAGAAAAGCGCCTCGTCATCTTCTGTTTTCTTTCAAGTTATGTGTGTTGATTGTTTTCAACGATTCCAGTGTCTAGTGCTAGTGTCATTTTCAGCACTTCGCCGAATTCACAGTTACTGTAGAAATACCCAAGAGCAGCAATTGAGAAGAAGCTAAAACTGAAATGAAAATGAAGATGGATTCTACAATCTAGTAATAGAATAATTCATAGAGTTAATAATAATAATAATAATAATAATATAATGCTTGTTTTAATTTCTTACGGCTTGTGCTTCCCTTGCTGTAAAATTCACGGACCGCCCCTGTTTGTTACATATTAGTACTCACTTGAACTTTTATTCTTGCATAGGAGAACCCATAGGTTAGGGTATGTTGTGTCATCTGACCCACAAATAGGTTTTTCTGTTTCATCCGTTACGGCCAACCAGCATGGATCTTCACACGATCCTTTGAATACAACTTCAATCTTTTCTGTAAAATAGAAGATGGCAGTTACTTTTATTTGAATAACAAAATATCAATGTAAAGAGTATTCTGTAGTTTAGAAGGTGGTCATAGTACTTACAGGGTCATATATCAACATTGAAACCAAAGCATGGTAAAATATATGTAAAATCTACAATTTTACCAAACCTTGGTCTAAAATCCACTTCACACTTTAATATCTGCCTTGTATATCTGGTGGAGACACACACACACTCTGGTGGCGATTGGGTTCCAAAACTGGGAGGGCAAGATGCCAAAACTGGGGGGCAAAGACAGTTTATTTCCCTATGTAGATAAGTTTTACCACAGTACGGAGGCAAAGATGACAAAAAGTAGGAGGGCAACTGCTACCCCCCCCCCCAATCGCCGCCAGTGCGACACACACATGTGGGTAGGGTGTTGTCCTACGTCGCTGAGAAACTTTCATACCATGTAGGGAACATCAAGGCAAACAACGTTTCTTGATGTTTTGCTCATTTTCAATACAATAAATCCTCGAGGGAAAAAAGGCATTTTGTATGCTGTGTATGCAGTCTCGTGACATTGAGCCAACCTCCATGGTCGAATGGTTAGAGCAGCATGCTACGATGGCAGAGGGCCTGGGTTTGTATTCCAGTCTCTTCATCAGTTTCATTATGCTCATCCTCATCTTCACAATTAGCCAAAAGTGGAAATTTGAAGTAAAATAAACCAATTTATCTTGCAAAATTATTGTAAGAAATTGAGGCATGTGTACCAGAGTTAGAATCTAGAGTTCATCCTTTATGTGCCATTTAGTGACCAAAGCAGAAAATTTAGTTGAAAATAATAGATTGATTAGCAAAACGTCTAATATCAAAACTAGTACAAATGAGAAATCCAAGTCAACTATCCTATTTCAGACCACACAACAAAGGTTATACTAATGCCATCAGAGCTTATTGAAAATAAAGATGCACTTCTGAATTGCTCTATTTCTTGAAAGGTGATCATTTTGGTCAGCATAACTTTTCATAATCTTGATATTGACATGGGACTTATAGATTGAAATCTGAAATATAGCATTCCTTGAAATTGTTCTATCGTGCTTGAGGTTAATATAGAAACACTACACAAAGAGTAACTAAAAGCATTAAAATGTAACACAAATTACTTAGTAAAGCAATGTAGAGGAAATTCCAATGATCAAATTATCTGAATCAAAAATAGTTCAAGTTTCTGCATCAAACTTTAAAATTTTTATCATATATGTAAGCATAAGAACTGTGTAGTCACAATAATCTAAACTAAACAACATTGTAGTTCCATTTGAGACTTGCAACAGCTAATTTCAAACACAACTAGAGTTATCAATGCCTTGTGCACTTCTGTTTGTGTCAACTTACCATCTGGAAGAGCAAGTTGATTCATGCATTCCAGAACCTGTGAATTTTTATAGGTTCTTCCATCCGACCCACAAAGGGGATCCAATGGTCCATCCTCGTACCGGGAACAATCAACTTCTGGAACTGGTAATGGCGTGGTGCTCTCCTCTACAACATTATCTAAAATAAAAGCAAATTAGAGCAATTTATATATTGCGGAATTTATTCTCAATGGATTTTATAGTTATCTATTAATGTAAGAGGAATAGATAGGGGTCATGTATTTCAGCCCTTACAAAAACAAAGCAAAAGAAAAGTGTCTACAGAGAGTTTCTTTCAGATGGGGTCATGGCTGGATGAGACCTTTGGAGTTGGTCTGCTGCAGCAGTCATGGGATTCTGTCCATTTTCCTTTTTCTCTTTCTTTTTACTTCCCTCTATCTCTTTCAGTTTCTTTATTTCTTCCTCTTCTAATCTCTTTCTTTATTCCTCTTTGTCTCTTTCTATTTATTTTCCCTCTCTCAATCTCTTCCTATGTTCTATTCTTTGTTTTGTTTTCTTTAATTCTCCCTTTCTTTGTTTCTTTTTTCCTTCAACTCTGACTTTATCTCTCTATCCCTCTTTCTCTTTCCATCTCTCTCTGCCATTTTCTCTATCCCAACTTTTTTCTCTCATTTTCTCTCTGCCTGTCTTTCTCTCTATCTCCCTTCTTTTTCTCAATTTCTTTGCCTCTGTATCTCCCACCTTTGTCTCTGTCTATACCCCTCACTCTGTCCCCCTCTTTCTCCCCCTTTCTCTCTCTCTCTCTCTCTCTCTCTCTCTCTCTCTCTCTCTCTCTCTGTGTGTGTGTGTGTGTGTGTATGTAATTCTGAAAATTTCTCATGTAAGGCATTTTGCTGGGCTAAGACCACTTAACGGTGGGTGAGGCTCCTGCTACAGAGGTACCATGAGAAGACAAGGGTACCATGAGAACACAAGAAGGTGTTTCAGGATCTTGCAGTAAAGAAGGCAAAATCCTACACAGAAACGCACGCACCCTCCTAACGATGTGCTAAGTTGCCTGGAGAATGTATGTTCCGGCCAACACTTTTCCAAGGAAGCCTCTGGGCTTCTTTATTAGCACACTGCATTGCATGATGTTCTCGTCAGAAGCGGGGAAGATTGCCTGTTTGGGGGTGGGGAAGATAATGACGTAATCTAGCAACCCACATGTCCCAGGTAAAGTACGTGTCTCGGTTTCCCAACAACTGTGGGAGTGGAATTCTAATCACCATCTTGGAATCCACGCAAGGTCATTTCCTGGCGAGTGGGAGGGAATATAATCCCGAACAAGGGCAACGTTTCATCTCTACGTTCAGATCTGCGCAGTGTTTTGCATTCTATGGATATTCAAAGGAAAGCAGAAACGTCAACTTTTGAGATACATTGGGTGCACTAAAGTCGCAGATTTGTTTTATAATTTTATGTAATAATGTACGTTGATCAGACACTAGTGTACCGTACCAATGATTTATTTCTGGAGAGGCTGGAATTGTAAAGGTGGATAGTTTAAAGCTGCTTTCTATGGGGGCGGCATATACAATAAGGTATTTCGTATATTAAAACTTTCCACTCTCAAAAATGGCAATTGGGGAGTCATTTTAAGGCGAATTTACATTTGCCACTCTGATTTATTCCAAGTAATTCATTGGATTTTTTTTGAAAATGTTAATTTTTCAAAATTTGGGAGGGGTCCCTTCAACCCCCCTCTGAGTACGCCAGTGTGTCCAGAAAATGTGGAATTTTAAATTCTTTAAAAATCCTTCCAGGTGAGAGGAATTCACTAGTATTTATAGTGGTCGATTTGCCTCTTCTTACTCAAATGCCTATTTCGAAGATAAATACAGGGCTATTGTAAATGATCTTCCCGATTTCAAAGTTTAATAACTCACGTTTATATATTCACAATGACATGCAACTTATGTTAAATTAAAGAAAAACTCGAAAAGTTTTTTTTTTTTTACATACATACGTTTTATGTTCCACGTCAAAGATGCTCAATATGAGTGCCTTTTGTAATTCGGCACACATCAATCCGATAGTCAAATTCTTGCCACACACATTTTTAGTGTCTAATCCGAAAAAATTATGAAAAATCAAAGTGTAAATAATACAGGACAAGATGTAACAAAATGAAATATTTTGATACCACTCAGTAATTAAGTTGTAATCAAGATGAAACATTTTGTTTTCGTAAGCGCAGGGATTTCATTTCTAAAATAAAATATAATAACAGGCAAATTATTGGGTGGGCTCGAGCCCCACAGGTCCATATAAGTCAGTGATTAAAACCATTATTATTTCTTGCAAAAGGCAATAAGGATGATGCGGTCAATCCACCACCTCTAGCGACGCATATGTGAAAGATGTTGATTGATTGATTTAGTTTATTTTACGTCGCTTTCCTGCCACTTTTGGCTCATCGCGACGATGAAGATGAGTGATAATATGATGACATTGATGAAGAAACACTCACAAAAAATACCCAGGCCGGGGTTCGGACCCAAGACCCCTGGCGTCGTACACTTTGCTAACCACCCCGTCACGGAGGTCCGCGAACTGGGGGATAGCATCCCCCGCGTTCCCCCCACTTAGAATACTGTTTCCGCGGGGAAAGCAAGACATCCCTTCCCCCCCAAGTACTGCTTCAAATTTAAAATTTGAGGATGATATATTCATTTTCAAGGGCAATTGCCCTCACCATACGTCCATGATAATTGTTATTATTGGTTATTATTATTATTATTGCTAATAATTAGTTTTATATCAGTAAATTGTTTAACCTGTATCGTCGGAAAGATGTTTAACTTAGTATTTTTATCTTTATATTTATTTTCCTCTCTCAATCGCTTCCTTTATTCTATTCTTTCATATTTCTTAATTCTACCTTTCTCTATTTCATTCTTCCTTCAACTCTGCTTTGTCTTTATCTCTCCTTCGTTCTCTCTCTCTCTCTCTCTCTCTCTCTCTTTCGTTCTCTCTCTCTCTCTCTCTCTCTCTCTCCACTCTGTCACTTTCTCTGTATGTCTTTCTCTCTATTTCCCCCCCTCTGGCCTCCCCGATGGCGCAGTGGTAGCATTATCGCCTTGTAATCAAGGGGTCCCGGGTTCGATACCCGGTGGAGGCACAAGTGGTTCGGATCCTACTTTAAACTGTAGGTCCAGTCCCGATCAGCCTTAGTGTGCATAAAGTGGACTTAAAACACCAATTCAACCAACCAACCAAATCAACCAACTATTTCCCCCCTCTATCTCTCTCTTTTGACCTTTTTAAAGTTATAGGTTGATATTCATTTTCCATGGGGCAACTGTCCCTTTGCCCCACCAGACACCCGTGCTAATTTTTATTATCGGGTATATTATTATTGTTATTGCGTGCCTCAAATAAATATCTACAGACTGACAGACTCACAAAAATGCATTGTGGTATTTCCCCATGTGGCCTGGCCTATAGACTTACCATAAAGAAAACTTATCCTTTCCCTGCAATATTGATAGGTTAAGCTCTACAACACAACACAAGATATCGCTTTCAGCGAAAGCGCATACAAATTTATTGATTGTGTTTCTATTCCCTTACAGTACATGATGAACACCTTCATCCTTTGTCGGTGTTCTTTAGTCCTAGACTGGGATTCCATGTGAAAAAGAACGCAGGAGGCAAGTGTTTCTCTGGCAACAGAATCCTGCAGCTTTCACTCTCCTCAATGTTCCTCTTATTTTCACTTTATTGCTTAATGGCTGTTGCATACACTAACGAGGTCACCCTTGAGTGAAGTTTCCTTGGCAAGATGCAGGTATCTCCAATAAGTCATTATATGAGGCTCTTTGAAGACTGGTATTCGAATTGAAGAGTGGAAGTAAGGTAATTACATTTCTTTTCCCAACTTCTATATGTTTAATTTAGTTCACAACCAGACAGAGGCGAGCCGTGCACGTAACCCGCTGTTACCTCCTGTAACAGTTAAAAATAAGAGAAGCTTAAATATGTTTTAATTCTACCAAAAATGTGTTACGTACCCAATAGGACCAAATAATGTAAATAGTTTGCCAAAGCGGAACAGAGATGGCAGCACCAGGCGGGCAAGATTAAGAATTAATATAATATATGTGAATAACTATATAAATAAGAACAAAGCAGATTGGAAAGATGAAAAACAATAGAATCTACTATAAGAAGATAAAGAATAAATATAAAAGAAATAAATTAATGTATATACGTGATAAATCAAACCAGTGATCATTCAAAATCCATATTCCTGTCATCCTTCAAAGCTGCTTCTGCATATTGTTGGAATGCGCTGCCACCAGATGTTACCTCGTGTGCGACATATAACAGCTTTAAAAGGGCAGTAACAAAAGTACTTCTACATGAGCAAGGACAAATCCTCAGTACACATGACTAGATTCAGCATGCTTACGTTGAAATCAAAACAAAAAAATGAGCAGATTCGAACCCAAGATGAACATTTTGATGTGTGTGAATGAGAAAAATTGTTCTTTATCTTTTTAGTGTGTTAATTACTGAAATATTTAGAAGTGAAAATGTAATGGAATTCGTATGTTATAGTAGTAATTGTATTTTGTCTGTTTTATTGTAGTAGATTTTGCGGGTTAAGTGGTAGAGCAGCCACAGGCTGAACTTCGCCCATGAATAAAGAAATTCTAAATTCTAAATTCTAAATATGTAAATTGATCAGAAAACTAAAGAAGTCAAAGCACTGATAAAAATTTGTGTCAACAAATATTCCATCTGTCTCATTGATTTACCATTCCCATAGCGGAAATGTTGTTTACATCAGCGGTTGCGCGTTACAGCCGTAGCACCTACTTGGATGCGTGTGTCAGTCGTTTGGCACCAAGTATACACTCTGTTGTACCCAGTTAGTGTTGGCGCGTTCCAATCGCAGTCGCAAGGGAGGAGATTAGTGTATTTCCCAAAGCTTAAGGGAAAAGTTCGAAAAAGGATATATGAATTCATAAATCGTCAAAAATCTGAAATAGAAGGAAGTCCAGATTCAGACCGTCCATTAAGGAGGAAGTCCAGATCCAGACCGTCCGTTACGAAGGAAGTCCAGATAGAAATATACAAATTGAAGAAAAGAAATAATAAAAAACATATTGAGATAAAACTTGACTATAGATGAGAATTATAGAGAAAAGTAGCTCATCATGTAAATATTCTATCCATGTATCCTTGTTTATATAATATATTCGTTTAAACGTCTCCATTGGAAGGAATCCTGTCTGGTTTCGTTGTCTACAAAGAACCCTACCCTGTAGATATTCTAGCTGAGGTTTAAGATTAAGATTCATGCACCTTGCACCAAATTGGAGGTAGCATATGCTTAAAAAATTAGCAAGAGAACGCGGCAGAGATTTGTAGTCTTCCATGGACGACGATAAACAGCACGGGTCTGCCTTGACGGGCCCAGTTGTTTCCGCTGGGTGGAGGAAGTTGCATGGCAGGGTGAGACTCCGGATAGAGGACACTGACTTCCAACACGAGGGGTAGGAAATAACAAGGGCGGGTTGCCTATACCGCGTTTGTTAGAACCTGTCCCGTTTCCCGCGCTAGCGATCGCTCGACAGTTTCGGTGCCAATGAGAAACCAGGAAAAAATCGTCTGCTGGGCAGCGAGGAGCGAATGGATGCCAGAAGAGAGGCACTTACGTAGACGCTGTTGCGACGTTGCGTATTTTAATTGGCTGCCTGGCTTTGACTTTCCCCAGCACGGAGAAAAGCCAGCGACCAGCTAGCGCGAGAACCGGGACAGGTTGTAACAAACGCGGTATATATTAGGGAGCCCTTGTTACTGGAGACGAGGAATGGAAACAGCTCGTGGAAATCCATCCCCTGCGCTTCACGTCATCTGCTGTACGACGCCACTGAAGACTCGAGTGGTAGGCCGTGTATTTACACGTAAAAACAAGAGTTTACGCACGACAGAGACAATTGTAACCCCTTGGAACTAATATGTGCATCACGTTGAAACGTTTCTTTTCCATTGCTTTTCTGGCTCCTCAAGTGAAACCTGGCAACTGCATAAATTCACGTGTTGTTGTGTGTGGAGGCACATTCCACAGTTGTTCGGATCCCACTTTAGACTGTAGGTCCAGTCCTGATAAGCCTATCTGTGCATAAAGTGGACTGAAAACAACGATACAATTCTGTTGTTGTTGTTGTGTGTGTTTAACCCCGCTTCCCTACATATTTTGAAAAAGCTGGGCGCAACAATAAGATGAATGGTGATTAGAAGAAAAATACAGGGAGGCAATAATCGCGGTCATATAATTTAACTTTACCCAGATGGGCAACGTTGAAGCGGCGCTTCCAGCTATCATGTAGATTTGTATTTGTTTGTTCAGTGTACAGCAGCAGAAAAAAAATCTCTGACAGTCGATTAGATGTTTGTGGTATGTGCACCATAACTGCAACAACAGTTCTTAGGAATTATTTCCTCGTGGAAAATATAACCACCAATTCATGTACTATAGAGGCATTTCAAGCTCAGCGGATCTTTTGAAGATTACAACTTCTTGTTGAATAAAATTAATGACTTGTTCAAATCTCGAACTTGAAAAGTTTATAGAATTCGCCTAGCGGAGAATTGTTTTACTGCGGATGTGTCGTGTTCTATTATTAGTCTTAATTAATCGAAAAAATCAATTACGAGTCAGCATATTAGAAACCATGAACACAATATAATTCCGTTTCGAGTCGTCTAAGCCCCTATAATAATAATAATACAGAGCATTCCCTGACATTCGCTACGAGACTCGGCGGCAAGCGGCCCGGCATCAGCGCTTGTCTTTCCCGGTGAACGGGTCCGCGACAGTCGCTTATATTAAACCTCGTAAAAAGGTTTAGAGTAACAGGGTCAGTTCTGAATAAAAGTGGAAAGAAAAATGGGGAAATAAAGTATACAAAGACAATCCGCACACCATCCGTGAGTTAAAAGAGAGTATTGTACGAGAAATCGGGAGAATTACAGTAGACGAACTTGCACGTGTAAATGCCAATTTCCTTCGAATATGCCAGGAATGTGTTGCAGCAGAGGGACATCATTTTCAACACCTTCTGTAGTCAAGGTTAGTACACAATATGAAAACTGTAATTTTAATAGCCGACTCTAGCGACTGTCGCTGACCCGTTCACCGGGAAAGACGAAGCGCTGATGCCGGGCAGCTTGCCGCCGAGTCTCGTAGAGAATGTCAGGGAATGCTCTGTAGAATTAGCAAGGTGATTGTTACATTGACCGATAACACTTCCACGAAAACTACGTCACGCCACTGCAACCAGAGTAAGACGACTTCCGTGGCGGAGTGGTTAGCACAGCGCGCTACGACGACAGGGGTCACGTGTTCGAGTCCCGGTATGAGCATGGGTGTTCTTTGTAATATCATCGCTCAACTTCATCGTCACGATCAGCTAAATGTGGCAGACAGGAGACGCTTAATAACAAAAATGAAACCAAATGAGCGTGGTGATTGCAGCAACTTCTTGAGTGAATTTAAATAAAATCTGCAAAGCATGCTTAATCCGTAAATGACCCAATTTTCCCTCTCTTTTAGTCCCTTTCTGAGAGTTCTTTGTGTACAGAAAACTTGTCGAGCTAAGATGCTAAATAGAAAGCAGGTTTCAGCAAGAATAAATAAACGCCGAGCGGTAACATGTGAAGTGTTGATTCTGATGTCCAGTTCATTTTCCTCCACGTCCTTATCAAGTTGCTGATCAATGCTGGACTTTCTTCTCATTCCATTTGCGTTGTGCTACGTTTCTGTTCCAGAAAAGTGGAACGCTTGTCTATTTTCAAACGACATCAGCTTAATTCATGCTATTTGTATTCCAGTTGGTTTTCTTTAGAAATGAGATGAGCAAAAGTGGTGAGTGAAGGCCAACCAAAAAAAGTATTCTCCTGCACAGACTATAAAGAATCAGTGTTGCCAGGGCAGATTGATGGAAAAGAGTTAAATTGCACCCAAATAGATCTAAATATCACATTCAAGGGGCATATTTACTAGTGATGGTATCGAGACAAGATGAGACATAGCAGTGTCTCGTTCTCGTCTCGAATTTAAAGCTTCGTCTTTCTCCCGATTCGACCTTGAAGGGCAAGTTTCGTTGTCGTCGTGGTCTCGGTCTCGAGTCTCGAAATGCAGGGTGAGTCAAAAGTCCATTAACACCCTCTATAAAATGTAAAGGAGTTATGCTGAGTACAATTGATTGGTCATGATAGAAACAGGTTGAGCCTAGGGGGGAACCCCAGTTGTGTGTGTGTCAAGCCGAGGTCCACCATATTGTTGGCCGCCATATTGAATTCAACAAAAAAATTTAAATGGGAAGGGGCAGCGGCGAAGATATAGTACAAGCAATGCAAGCACTACTTGCACTATTAAAATATTATTTAATGTACTTAATGTTTTAGCCATATTCATAGTTTCCATCGCAATCGATTTCACAAGATTTTACGGCCTCAAACTCCTTCAGCAGCCCATTGCAAGCATCAGACTCTCTGCTTGCGCCGCCGACAAGGGGAACCTATGCACCCAAAGGATCATATGGCGAAGCGTGAAATCTTGTTGGGGAAACGGGCCTCAACCCTCACAAAAAAGCTGAGCTTCTTATGGCCGTGTGCACGAACGAAGATCAAATTTTAAACTCGGATCGGGAAAAGATCACTGGAAAATTCCGTTGCACGAAGACGGTTCAACACTTGATCGCGATCTAGGAACATCAAAACGAGTTTATCTTCTGATCGGCCATTCGCCATCGTTTTGGTGTCTGATCCTGGTTTACGATACTGACGCTTCGACTGCAGGCAGTTGTTTTAGAATATAAAAAGAGCAGAAAGTGATATCGAGGGCTTGCAAACGCTAGAGATATTGGATGTACAGTGTCTCTCAAAAGTTTTAGGACAACGACATTTTAAACTAGGCAACCCAATTTACACAAGGCGTTGGTGGGTTGCGTGTAGAGTTAGGCTCAATTTCAGGGTTGCCACATGCACAATAGATATTTATAAAATACGCGAAAGAAATTAAAACAAGTATTATTGTATAAAATTATTAAAAATATCACTATTATATCGCAAGTGACAAAATTATTTCTCAAATAAAAAAAATAGGTTCTCTAGTATTTCATCGCTGATGAGTCTACAGAAAGGAAAAGAGGTGAGAGAAAACGAGAGGCGACAAAGAACAGGAGAAAGAGAAAGCGAAAGGAGAAGAGGAAGAGTAGAGGAGGAAGAAAAAGAGGAAGGACGAGGAGAGGAGATGTAGTGAGGAGAATGGAAGAAGATTCTAGGAGAGATGAGGAAAATGGAGCAAAGAAGAGAAAAGAGAAGGAAAACGAGATGAGAGAAGAGGGGAGTGGAGAATAGAGTAAAGGAGAGAAAAGAGAAGAACGAAAAGAAGAGGAGAAGAGTTACAGTGGAGTCGGGAATCTAAGACAGGAAAAGAGATACGAGGAGTGGAGATGAGTGGGATGGAGATAAGATGCAAGAAAAGTAGGGAAGGCGATATGAGATATAAGCAGAGCAGAAGGAGGGGAGAGGAGAAGAAGAAGAGAAGAACAGAAGGGACTGAAGAGAAGAGGTAGTTGCAGAAAATATCGTCTTAGCGTCAAGAATTGATGCATTGGTCAAATTATCGACATGAAACATTCAATAACATTTTGAAATGTATTGGAGAATGTATTAGATCGGTTCAAAATGCCTTTTGGCTTAGTTCAGAGCAAGATAAAATCTTCCATGTAAGATCTTTGATTTTACCTGCGATTATATCACTAAAAACATGAATGTAATTTTAATATTTATCCAATTTTGGTCCACTTCTCGGTTCGTTGAAATGGAGATTTCGTAATTTAATATTTCCCCTCCCCCCCCCATCGTTAATTCCAAACTGAATCATTCCGTTTCACACGACGTGGACAATGAACACAATGGGAAAGGTCTAAAATTTACGAAAATTTTCTGCCACCGAAAGGGTTTGAACCTACGACCATCAGATTGACAGTCCTGAACGGTAAACACTACCCTACAAGCTTTCGCTCCTGAAAGTGAGTAGAAGGAGCTGACCAATGTGAAATGTAGATGGAACTCCCCTCCTACATCTAATGTGCAAACAATACTTGTTTGTAACAAAGAAAACGAAGGTAGTACGACTCGGCGAAAACATTTAATGGAGAATTACACATGATGAGAACTTTTCATTCGATATTTGCGGAGGTATCCTTGCATTAAACTCGAGTGGGAAAAGGAGTAAAATTAGTATGTCCTGAATTGCCACAAATGTAAATAGTTATTTCATTAATATTTGTCAATGTCTTTGAGGCAGTACTCAATTATCGTTAGAGTAACATAATTCACGATCTTATACAAGAAAGTATCCCTTTGAACGTGTGTCAATTCATTTATTTGTTAATTTTTATATATTCCATATGCAGAACAATGTAGCCACTATACACTGTTATTACAAATAATGTTACCATGCTCTTGTTTAATAGAAGGGGATTTAAAAACAAAAAAAAAAAGAACATCTAGTATGGAGGATCGAACTTGGGACCGCAACCAATGCTTTCAAGAACTCTAACCAATACACTACGCCCTTTGTTTCCCTCAGAGCAACAGTTCTTAATTATTCTGTCGCGTCAATATTGTAAACGTTATCCTGTAAAAAGAAGTTCAATACTGTGATATAGCTCTGTACTTCTAGAATTACTCTATACACATGCTTTTGAAATTTAACTCTGAAATTATTTCTTCGTTGTGAATATATTTTATTTGTATTTTTATAACGGTTAAATGAACATCTACGAAATAGTTCCTTATAATAACCCCCGGTTGACCAAGTTGGAAATATAAACAAATGGAATACAGATTGTCTTCGAGCTTACATTGTTTAAAAGGAGCGGATACACGTATTACTATCCTAATACTTATTCAATAAGGTTTATTGTTTGTCAGAAATTATGACTTAAACTATTGCATGTTGAGCTAGTGCCCACCTAGCCGCCTCTGATGAAATCTATCACTCTTCAGATTCTGTTTAAAATTCAACTCTGGTCACTTGTAACTTGCTGAGTGCAGACACTGTGCATCGACGGACAGTGTTTTGCGATAAGAAGCGGCCTTGAATAGCGTGAGTCACTTTGAACGCGAACAAGCTACGCTACCAAGCTTGTCTGCCTTTGAAAATCAAGTCATATTTTTTTCACCGTTTCCGAACGCGATTGCTATTGTAGAAGTATATATTCTCTCAAAAGAGCAAGAAAGGAAATTCGACCAATGTTCTCCCGTCGTTTAAAACCAAATATTATCTATTAAATGAAAAGTTCAGGATTGTCAATAAACCTGTCTGAGCATTTAAATAATAAATTTAATAGTAAGATTATCCAAAATTTCTTTCCCACTGTCTACGTCAGGCCAGTACCCAGGGGGGGGGGGAATGGGGGCCATGCCCCTTCGAACCCTGAAATATTTAAATGTGAACCTATCAATAACTACAAAAATAACATCGTCGATTTTAGAAATGTGTAAAAATTTCAATTTTGTTCTTACATAAATGAATCTGTTTCTTGCGCAAAAGACTTCAGTCTGCAATATTGGATGGTTTTAGTTTTATAATGCAAGGCTAGCAGACGTCCGATTCACCGATTTAGTCATTCCAGTGCGTTACTTTCAATCCCTGTCCCGGCTTTTTCGAACTGCAGTCGTGATGCGAGAATGTCTCTTTATTATTGTTTTTTTCTTAACTCACAATTAGACATGTTCCTTATTGTAATAATAATTCTTATTACGCAACATTTAATTTATAAATATATTATTTTCTAAACATAGAATTATCATGACTTTTCAATGGCGCTTGCACTATTTGAACTATTTTGTGATATCTGTCTCTCTCTCTCTCTTATATATGTATATATAAATTTGGGTGTGGCCCCTCCCACAAAGAAATCCTGCGTAAGGGCCTGGTCTACGTCAATGACAGATATGCAAGCAATATTTTCATTTATTTTTAACCCAATTAAAGGAATGTGGAAGAATTTAAAAGAAATAAGAAAGAGCGGAACGACTGTTGCTCTAGTTTAAAAATTGTTGTTCTTCGAGGAAGAAAAATAAGAAGGATTTAGTCCAGCACCTTAACAGAGTGTCCCACAAGTCTCTTGACTAATACTGTCAAATGTGAAGTGCTTTTATGAATAAAATTTTCCTCCTGTTTACGTCTAACGTTGTGCAGATTTGGTAGTTCGCAAACGGTGTAATTATTTCGTGTTACCTTACGCAACAGCAAATACATTTCATAAGAATGTTCTGAACAAGAGACTTGCGTCAGTAAACAAGCATTTCGTCTGTTGTAGTATCACAGGAAAAGAATATCGTCCTGCAATGTTCAAGCCTCTAGATATTTTCCATTAGTAAAGTCTAATCACAATAATAAGTTAGAAGAAATATCTCTCATTTTCACAAGTACGTACCAAAATTCTCCTTTTTCTTCATCACTTCGAAAATAATTTCTCGAACCTACCTGCTATACTACAAGAAAGCATTTCAAAATTAAAGTAAAAGTTCAACTACATGTATACCCAACGACATTTACAATATTGCAGGGACAGAATACTTAAACATTGTTCTTTTAATCGAAGGTAAGGGCGTGAAGTAGTGGTTAGAGTTCTCGATTGGGCTGCAAGCGATCCCAGGTTCGATCCTCCATACTACGTGTTCTTTTTTTCTGTTTTCTAAATCCCCTTCTATTAAACAAGGGCATGGTAACATTATTTGTAATAGCAGTGTATAGTGGCTACATTGTTCTGCATATGGAATATATAAAAATTAACAAATAAATGAATTGACACACGTTCAAAGGGATACTTTCATGTATAAGATCGTGAATTATGATACTCTAACGATAATTGTGTACTGCTTCAAAGACATTGACAAATATTAATGAAATAACTATTTACATTTGTGGCAATTGAGGACATACTAATTTTACCCCTTTTCCCACTCGAGTTTAATGCAAGGATACCTCCGCAAATATCGAATGAAAAGTTCTCATCATGTGTAATTCTCCATTAAATGTTTTCGCCGAGTCGTACTACCTTCGTTTTCTTTGTTACAAACAAGTATTGTTTGCACATTAGATGTAGGAGGGGAGTTCCATCTACATTTCACATTGGTCAGCTCCTTCTACTCACTTTCAGGAGCGAAAGCTTGTAGGGTAGTGTTTACCGTTCAGGACTGTCAATCTGATGGTCGTAGGTTCAAACCCTTTCGGTGGCAGAAAATTTTCGTAAATTTTAGACCTTTCCCATTGTGTTCATTGTCCACGTCGTGTGAAACGGAATGATTCAGTTTGGAATTAACGATGGGGGGGGGGGGGGGAGGGGAAATATTAAATTACCAAATCTCCATTTCAACGAACCGAGAAGTGGACCAAAATTGGATAAATATTAAAATTACATTCATGTTCTTAGTGATATAATCGCAGGTAAAATCAAAGATCTTACATGGAAGATTTTATCTTGCTCTGAACTAAGCCAAAAGGCATTTTGAACCGATCTAATACATTCTCCAATACATTTCAAAATGTTATTGAATGTTTCATGTCGATAATTTGACCAATGCATCAATTCTTGACGCTGAGACGATATTTTCTGCAACTACCTCTTCTCTTCAGTCCCTTCTGTTCTTCTCTTCTTCTTCTCCTCTCCCCTCCTTCTGCTCTGCTTTTATCTCATATCGCCTTCCCTACTTTTCTTGCATCTTATCTCCATCCCACTCATCTCCACTCCTCGTATCTCTTTTCCTGTCTTAGATTCCCGACTCCACTGTAACTCTTGTGATTTGGTGTTTTAAGTCCACTTTATGCACAGTAAGGCTAATCGGGACTGGACCTACAGTTTAAAGTGGGATCCGAACCACTTGTGCCTCCACCGGGTATCGAACCCGGGACCCCTCGATTACAAGGCAATGACGCTACCACTGCGCCATGTGGGAGGCCCCCACTGTAACTCTTCTCCTCTTCCTTTCGTTCTTCTCTTTTCTCTCCTTTACTTTACTCTCCATTCCCCTCTTCTCTCATCTCGTTTTCCTTCTCTTTTCTCTTCTTTGCTCCATTTTCCTCATCTCTCCTAGAATCTTCTTCCATTCTCCTCACTACATCTCCTCTCCTCGTCCTTCCTCTTTTTCTTCCTCCTCTACTCTTCCTCTTCTCCTTTCGCTTCCTCTTTCTCCTGTTCTTTGTTGCCTCTCGTTTTCTCTCACCTTTTTTCCCTTCTGTAGACTCATCAGCGATGAAATACTAGAGAACCTATTTTTTTTATTTGAGAAATAATTTTGTCACTTGCGATATAATAGTGATATTTTTAATAATTTTATACAATAATACTTGTTTCAATTTCTTTCGTGTATTTTATAAATATCTATTGTGCATGTGGCAACCCTGAAATTGAGCCTAACTCTACACGCAACCCACCAACGCCTTGTGTAAATTGGGTTGCCTAGTTTAAAATGTCGTTGTCCTAAAACTTTTGAGAGACACTGTACAATGCTGATAATTCGAGAACTGTGTAAACTAAAGACTGGCAAAATAATAATAATAATAATTTGTGGTTCTGTGGTGCAAAGTTGTACTCTTTCTAAATACTCTATATTCTATCCCAGAACACAAAACATATATAAATGTCATATATTACTTGCAAGTGCAAGTTAAATTAGAACAGAGCAATATTACGATATTGCTCCATGGTGTTCGAAATATGATTGTATAAATTTACGAAAATACATGTTACGGGCTATTTGCACGACACGACAATATAAATATATAAGAATTAAGAAATGAAAAATTCAAATACTTACCACAGTACAGTAATAAATAATAATAATAGGCCTATATCTTAATTGAGCGGGCGCGGTTCAGCGTACATAAGCTGTTCTCTCAAAATCGAATGCATTTCGTAAGGCATTAAAGTCCCGTAGAAGAAGGTTCCATGCTTTCTCCTTCTGCTTTTGTGTTGTGCCGTCAGTTCTTTTTTAATATTTTTTTACACTCTACTAAATTCTTGTACACGTTGACAAGGTTGATTAGTACATCTCTCAAATTCAGAGAAGTTTGCAGCCCGAATTATTTTCTTCTCCTACATGTTGATACTTTAACACATCAAACTACTCTGTGTGGTTCTTGATTGTCATTTGTTTTAGCCAACCAATGAAGTATAGCCTTACAAATTAATCTCGGATCAGTTGAACGGAATCTCGTGAACGTCGTTTTTCGTTGGTGCAATGCAAATCTTTAAACCAAGTTCATTTAGAGTGGATTAAAATTGTCCTCGTTCATCTGAACTTCGAAATAATCGGCGTTGGTGCACGCGGCCATTAGTGCTTCTCGGAAAACAGAAGGAGACATTGCCAGCAGACCAATAACCAATGTGTGTCTTCATGAGCACAAAAAGATCACAAGGATACTGATAATTAATAATCATAAAATGACTGAAAGAAACCATTATCATTACTCTAAATTCCATGTAGGTCACTGAATTACAAATTATTTTGTATTTCGGGAATTTTAAAACGCGTCAAAAATTTGACATTAGGGGTTGAGGCAAAGGTGGAAAGGCCGAGCGCTTGTGTTTCCGGGAAGAGGAGTGTCTGCACGCTGCGTCCAGCTCGAATTACATCACCAGCATTGAGAGCTACAGTGTTGGCAACTGTCAAATTATTTACACGGTAATTCAAGTGAAATGTTTAATAAATTTTGCAAGTTAATTCAATAAATTGATGGCTTTTGAATAGAAATTGGGGTTGAAAAAAAGTATCTGAAAAAGGGACTATCTTCTGATATTTGTAAACATCACAATCTAAATCGTATACATTGTACACATTAAGAACAAAGAAACATTTGTATTATTATGGCACTTTATTACATGAGCATTGTATACATACTCTTTCTGTTGTAACGATTCTGATTCCACAGCGTAATTTCTATCTCCAAACTAATATATCTTCTCTCCCGTGAGTGATAAAATTAAGGAAATAGGTTGGTATCACTTTCTGTTGTTTCAGAGCTTTTCAAAGTGATCTTGTTTGGAAGCTTTGTAGTTGGGGAAAGAATCTGTGAGGAAGTGAATGTTTGTTGCTGATGTTTATGTTCTGAATTAATCGAAACGAACATGAATTTGGGAGCGGTTGATTCGGCAAAGTGCGGATGCTTTACTGTTTGAGTTTTTGCACAGATAGGTTAATCAGGACTGGGCCTACAGTTTAATGTGGGATCCGAACTACCGTTGAATGTGCCTCAACCGGGTATTGAACCCGGGATCCCTTGACTACAAAGCGACAAAATTCCAAACGTTCCAAAATGACCAAAAGTATAGCAGCACTGACGAAACTCTTTACGGTAGAAAACAGCACTAACGTAACACTAACAATGGTCAAAACTTGGTTTTAATGTTCTGGATAAGTGACGGACAGTGGCAGCGATTAGGGGGACGTGGAGAGGCAGTTGCCCCCTCCCCCCACACCCACACACACTTTTTGCTTATGCACTATGGCCTCTTAATGCTAAGCCTTATCTGTACAAGAGAGTAACCTGTCGTTCCCCCAGTGTTGGTACCTAATCGTCGGTACTGGTAACGGGTTAAGTTCATGGACCTCTTCGGGTTTTAAAGCCACACAGGAGGTCAACAACACTACCTTTAGGTCTTCATTTAACCTCCCTGGTGCTAAAATACCACAGATCAATGAGCCGCCCCCGTGTCGGAGTGCTACGACGCCAGGGGTCCCGGGTTCGATCCTGGCCTGGGCATGGTTGTTTGTGAGTGTCCATTCATGAATATCATCATATCATCACTCATCCCCATCTTCGCAAATTACCCCAAAGCGGCACAAGAAGCGAAGTAAAATAAAACAAATCAATCACACAAGAACCACAGATCAGTGGTTGTAATAACGTCGTTTTGACGTCGCTTAAACTGAATGTTGACCAAACTGTGGTGAGACCATTGTCTGTGTTGGTTTAACACGATTATATTTTAGTGTTATGACCGAGGAAGTGGCAAAGTAAAGTGAATTTTCTTTAGGTAAGTTCTTCAGATACCACCCCAACACCAAGGTCTCAGTCACGTCTCGATTTTAAGGAGGGCTGACTCATTCTTGACATATCTTGAACATAGGCGCCGCCAGAAAGTTTTTTGTAGTGGGGTGAGACCATTGATAATACTTGAATAGTAGAATTATTATTATACAAAATTGATTATTATAAATTAATAAAAATAAACAAAAGTTAGCGTGAAATTTTCCTCCTAAAATTTATGTTCTTTGACCTCTCACTTAAAATTATAATCTTTTGGAATCTTGAGTTCTTTTCTCCATTTTATGCACAGAAAGGCTAATTTGGACTGGACCAACAGTTTAAAGTTGGATACGAACCACTTTACTGGTGATTCTACCAGGTATTGAACCCGGGACCTCTTGATTGTAAGGTGATGACGTTACCACTACGCCATCAGGGCAGGTCCGTACCCAGAATTTTATTTCGGAGGGTGCTCATCCCTTATTAGCAGCACCCATGTAGAGGCGAAAAAGTGGGGTTAGCGGTCCTGAAAATGAATTTATTATTATGCAAGATGTTTAATCTTCCAAGGAAGTAAAATTAATTACCACTACTATTTCCAACGAAACATTTGTAGGATTTCGGAGGGGGCTTCAGCCCCCCTGCATTGGGAGGCCTTTTTTTTTAAATTTAGCAATTATGGAACCATATCTTTGGATTAAATGGTAGAATATGAAAATGTAACCTAGTTCTAATTTACATTCATTTTTTTTCAATCATTTCTTTCACTTTGGTTATTCTGTTCAAATACTAACGGAACTTCCGTTATTAACAATAAAAATAATAAGCTTTCTGCTTTTTTGTAACTTGAACGATGAAAATCTCCAGGGAGGGTCGACGGACCAGTTCAACTCCCCCTCCAACGTCCATGATCTCGAAGGATCTGCTGAAAGAAGAATGGTTAACGAAGTAAAGAAAAACTTACCCGAATGTTGTACAGTCTGCGACACAGCAATGGCGAAGAGGATACAAATGGAAAAAGCCAATCTCGCCGGCATCTCGAAGTGTTGTGTGTCGAGGGACGACTGTTCCCAACTGAAGCATTCGGCGCCGGAGGCCTGCTGCGATGTGTGTCAACAGAGGTAGGAGCGGGACCTTGACTTGTGCTTCCAATCCTGTTTCTTGGGTACAAGGAAGGCGCGAGTGGGGTTTTCCCCCACCTCACACCGTCTGTTTTCACCTTTCCCTTCCCACATACGACGAGCGGATCTTCGAGACTAAATGGAGCCGACAGAGAAGCCGGTAATGTTCCATGTTTATGTGGAATGACTGGAGTGTTCTCTCTTGTTGCCATTGTCTTCAAACTAATTTCCAGCATTTTGAAAGTGTCTTCATTGATTTACAACCTTATTATAGTTTAATTGAAACATTTTTCAAAACATTATTTGTGGCTGTTAACATGACGCTCCGACTGTGCTGCTTGTGAATTTCTCAGGTGATATTTGAAAGTATGGTGTCGCTACGAGTAATGCTGTACCCAGAGAAGTTCCTTCAGAAGGCTCAAGGGTGTGGGTGGACCATTTATTTCAGGCGTATTCTCCTTTTTCCTCTTTCCCTTCTTTTCTCTCCCAACTCCTCTTCTTTTCACTTTCTTTTTCTTTGCCCGAAATTTCTTTCTTTTCTGACTTTCCCTATTTCCTTAGTTTTTCTTTCCTCTGTTTCGATTCTTTTGTCTCCCAGCTTCTCTTCTTTTCTCTCTTCCCGATTTCTCTTTCTTTTCTGTTTCTCTATTTGTTCTCTCTTTCCCTGTTTCCTTAATGTTTCTTTCCTCTCCCTGCTTCTCTTCTTTTCTTATTTCTCTTATTCCCCATTTCTTTTCTTTTCCCTATTTCTCTTTCTTTTATATTTTCCCCCATTTCTTTTATCTTTCCCTATTTCTCTACTCTTTTTCCATTTCTCTTTCTTTCTTTGTTTGTTTAGCTATGTATATTCCTATTTATCTTTCTCCTTATATGCCTCTGTATTTTTTCATATTGTCATTCTTTTCTATCTGCTAATCTATTTATTTATCTCTAATGGGTTTTTAGAAATTTACTCCTGGTAAGCAGAGGTTGCTAATCCTAGTTAAGAAATTTTGTGCAAGGCATTGGGTATATAAAATACAAACGTTGTTTGGCAACATTTAGTTACTCATGTAATAACTTAACCTAAAACCTGCAGGTATACATTACAATTAAATGATATTTTTTTATTAATGTTGTTACACAACAAACATGATTTGCTTCTACTAGTTTCCCACTGATAAAAAAGTCATTGTTGACATTTTTGTTTGTATCACTAACAGCATTTCTTACAAACCAATGTTATTGTTTTTTTATAGTGTAAAATGTGAGAACAAGACTCTGCAAATAGTAACAGGTGCAGATAGATACGTTTCAAATATTCAGATATGAGACATGCTCAACCAAAAGACCCTATTCAACTGTATGCAGAAAAAGAAGAAAGAAAATTCTGGATTAAGCAGCCTCACCATCCAAACTCTGTGTAATCCACAACATAGGTCAAAGGGTGCCAAGAAGACATATCCACAAAATGCTGCATGTTGATCTACAAGAATATGCAACAAACTGTAACTTCACATACTATCAATTGACTAAGTACTCCATCTAAATGTAGAATAAGTAGGTACCTGTGTGTGTTTCTGAATCTGTCATGAAATGTGTATATTAGAGATTCCCTTATGTGTGCATTGCTTAATAACTTTGCGATACATCATAGGGTGAAATTTTCAAGTAACACGACAGTTGTGTGAAAGAATTGTTTCATCAAGAATTTCTACACTGCAAGCATAAGGGGGAAAAGGCCGAAAATCGTAAGTCGAAGGCAGGTGATAATGATGATAAAAGTTGCTGAAACTTGAATTTAAACAAAACTGCCATGATCGTACTTTCTTCCCTACTGAAAATTCTGTCTACTGTTTTCAGTAGATCAATGGGTGTTTTGAAACATCTACTGTTTTCAGTAGATGAACTTCAATGCTACTGTCTTCTACTGTTTTCAGTAGTCCAACTGTGTCTACTGTTTTCAGTAGATGAACTGTATTACTAATGTTTTCTACTGTTTTTGGTAGTCCAACTGGTTCCTCTATCTTAAGTAGTTGAACTGCACTCTTAATTTTTTCAGTAATATAATTGTGCAACTATCTTTTATTTTGTTCAATATATTGTTGAGAGAAAACAGCAATGAAAATTTTCTTATCTATACAACTGAAAATGCAATAGAAAAATCGTATAAACAACTAAAATAAATCTATGGTAAAGCATGTGGAACTTGCTACTTAGGAATGCATCATACAACAAAGAAATCAAATAAAGTGAACACGTTTTTAAGTGTGTAGCTTCATTGTGGTTATCGCACTTGTAGAAAGTTGAAAAATATACTTTTATACATAAAATGACATATTGTTCTTACTATATTCACACGAAAACCGCAAAATATTAGTTTAAATGAAGACCTAATCCTCAATGCTTGAAAAATCAAAAGAAGCAAACACTGTTGACTACATTGATCAAAAGATGGCTCCTTTCTGCAATTGCATTACACAGATATAATAATAACCATGGAAATTCTATGCTGAAAAAAATCAACTGACATGATCATGTATTCAAACTACTAGCTGCATTGAAGTTGAGTTATTTCTTAAGAAATAATTGTACAAACTTATTCATTAAGATATATCTGACTTCAGCAGTATTCATTAGAAAAACAGTAGAAATTCAGTTCATGTACTGTTTTTCCAATTCACTTCAAAATCACTGAAAATATGGTGTCAAGAATTAATTTGTCTATTCTTGGAGTCAATGGTGGCTTCGGTGGCTCAGTCGGTAATGCATCTGACTACAATGCTAAAGGTCCCGGGTTCGATCCCTGGCCAGTTCAAATCCGGGAACTTTACTAATGGAAGCGGCCCCGGTGCCCAACCAGTGTCGAATGACATGGGTACCTGGGGGAAACCCTGGTGGGTAAAGGCGGTCAGGGGCATGATGCTGATCACATCACCCCCACTCACGACCCTATAAGCACATAATCAAGAATGTGATCGGCAAGTATAAGGATGGCATGGCCCCAGCGTTCGGTTCTGCAACAAAGGGGATGAGAACATGGCCGTGCACACAAGCCACCACCGTATGCAGGTGCAAGATGCGGTTAAGTTTCCAAAGACATATTAGACGTCGATGGATTTTCTTGCATGGCCATTCTGCGAAGTTTCGCCTGCATACTGATGGTGGCTTGTGTGCACGGCCGTGTTCTCGTCCCCTTTGTTGGAGAACCGAACGCTGGGGCCATGCAATCCTTATACTTGCTGATCACATTCTTGAATAAAGTCAAACTAACATCACAATCCTTGCTCTTACACTACTTCCTGATCATTGAGACACTGAACTTCGCGTCGTAAAGGGTTACAATATAACCTTTAAAAAAGCAACTCAGTTTTGGCAGCATTTTCGGCCAAGCGGGAAAGCACAAACACTTGGAAAAGTTATACAACGTACTCCTCCCAAAAGCGGCTCAGTTTGGGTGGGATTTTCAGCTAAGTGAGAAAACACAACCACTCTTTTACAACTCACACACTACACTGACAAACATGCCCGACCAAGGTTGGGCGAGTTCATTCTGAGCATGGGGGGGAAGGAATCGCGTTTGGTCAAACATACGCTGAATAGCACTTCTGCTACTACTACTCGTGTCTATTCATTTGTTCTGGCTATTGACTGAACCCACTTTAAACACTGCATGTACAGTAAGCAATAGCATATGAGCACTGTGTATCACACTTTTTTTATAGATGTAGAAGCCATGAGATCTGGGCCATCACCTTCAGTATGTAGGTAGAAAAACTCTTGTCAGCTAAAATATGCTATTTACATGACATTGTGCAGATAGATCTGTACTACGTTGATGTTATGAAATTGCCAAACAAATAATCGCAGCACCTGGTATAGTTGGAATAATTTGCATTATAACAGCTTCATCATTTGAGTAAAAAAAGTTTGCAACGGGTACATTATACTAAAGACAGACTCTTCAGCAGAGCATATCATTTTGTAATTTCCAAGAAAGGAAATGACTAGTAATGATATTCTGCATCATATAAAAAAAGTGCATCATTTGCACCAGCAGGTCTTAGTAAGTCTTAGTAAACTGTTTTCACATGAATAAGCTTTGCAATATGGCCAAGAGAGTGACTAACATAACTCTTAAATCATGTAATTTTTTCCTATATAAATGGCTACAGAGTAGTTAGCATAGCACGTTGCCAGATATCCTGGGTTTGAATCCCGGATGGCCTAGAATGTTCTGCGTGACTGAAATAAATTACGAAAAATAACTTATGAAATGTTGCCCAGTCTTTTACTCCTCTGGTTCCTAACTAGAGCTAGTATCTGGCTGGTAATGTAGAGATTCTTTTACCTTATCATAGGTTGACACCCTGACCACAAAGCATCTAGACCTTTTCACATTTTCCACTTTTCTTCGTCAAGTCTCCATCCAGACTTCATTGTTATGTTTCCAGACAAAAAATACCCCTTACTCTTGATGTTGGGAATATGGAACCTTATAATTGCTCCACACTGATACCTTATCAATGTTGTGCAAAAGTAAACTCGAAAATGCAGGTAATGTATTTCACCGCATAATTGGCGCACATTTTATGTCACTTTTTTTCGCAAACGAGTGGGGTGCGACCATTATGTGAAGCATTTTTTTTATATGTGCCAGTATTACCTGTACTTAACAATCATTTATTACTAGGTCAACTTTCTTTGTTGCAAGATTAGGATGTGCGGAATACTAGTGAATGTACATTAAAATTGTATAGCCCAAATCGACACACCATTTCTTCGTGAGTTTAGCAAACATTTCTCTGGTCTAGGGGAAAAAAAGTTAATACATTGGCTGTTATTGATTTGTGTATTAGACTTGAGAAAATTTACTGTAGTTTTGCAAAGCATAGACATAGAAAATGTATTCTTCTGTGTTTGAAGATTCTGTATCACTATCATTACTTTCATTACCCGATGCACCAATGCGATGATTATGTGATGAAACATTATAAACCAAATTTTGGACTGAAAAAACAGGTGTACTGACTATGCAGTGAAATATGGTACTTTGTACTGACCACTTATTACATGACATCTGCTTTCATCTCCTTGGTAGCGGCAAGGGAGATAGAAATCACATACATCAGCACTAGATAAGAGAAACCAGTTCTTAATTCCATGGGTCTGCTGGGATTCCAGGCAGTTCGTAAAAAAAAAATGTTCCTTCAGTTCCATCATTCATTCTTACCATTGTAATTAGACAAAAGTAGCAGAACAAATGTAATTAATGTTATAAAGCTGCTAAGTAAGCCAACCTCCATGGCAGAGTGGTTAGCACACATGCTACGACACCAGGGGTCTCAAGATCCAATTCCAGCTTAGGAATTAGTGTTGTGCATCAATTTCGTCCAGGGTTTTTAAAGGTCCAGGAATTTTAAATAAATTCAATTCCAGTCCAGGAGAGAAAATCAGCAAGCGTAAATGAGTTCTGGAACTTAAAGAACCTTTTTATCTGTAAAGTATTTCAATTCGATCCAGGAAACTTTTTTCAATGAAACAATACGCAACTTGGACCAAATTTAAATTGTGTGAGAAGAAAGGTTCCGGCCTGCAGCAGAACACAATAGAACCGTTTAGAATTTATGGGTTCTTAGCAGGGGTGCCTACAGGGGGGGGGGGGATTGTAGTACAGATTGCGCCATCGAAATTCTTTGGGGAAATTTTTTCCTTAATGTAATATAAAATTCAACATTTATATATTATTTCCAAAATAAATGTAAAGACATTTACACCTCAGTTACATCATATTTAATCCATTAGATGAAGAAAATGAAGTATTTAGAGCGATGATGCCCACAGGTGGGATAGTGAACTTACGTTATGTCCAAGCAACTTATTTTTTTGGGGGGTGGGGGCGATTTTTTTGTGATGGAAATTTGATGTGAAACAGTACAATCCAACTCTTACACATTGGGTGTTAAATCGGCACTTGGATGCTGGTGGGGAATTGAGGATAAAACAGGGGAGGGGGCAATATCCGACTATTGAATATAATTGTTAAATCTTAGATTGTTGTGGGAATTTTAGTTAGGGTGGCTGAGCATTAAATTTGGGGGATATCCAACTATTGTGCATTAATATTATGTCTGAGATTGTAGCGGAAAATGTGGTTTGGAGATTTTTTTCTCTTTTGGAGGGAGTAATATCTAGGTTGAAGGATTAAATATTAAATTTTAGGCGAGGAGATATGGAGCTCTTAATAAAGTGTAAAATCTTAGATTGTCAAGGGATTTCGTTAGGGTTCAAACATTATATTTGGGGACTATATTTAGTGATATGGTATGCGCACGTTTCGGCGCCGAACATGGGAAAAGAGTAAATATCGAGGGATCCCATTAAATTAGTATTCTTGCAAGCCCTCAAAGAAATGGATATAAAAATTTTCTTGCTCGCTTTGCTCGCAGTATTGCGTTAGGGAAATGCGGATCTGCTATTTTCATGAGACAATTGTGAACAATTAGACTGTTGCTGCATTACAAGACATAAAAAATATTCTCTATATTTACTAATAATATAATTTCTTAAAATATAATGTTTAGTGTCGGTATACCGAAGTAACCACCACCGTTTGACCAACGTGAGTTTTTACATGGGAAGGGTTGGCTTAATGTTGGTTGGCAAATTGACATTGGTCTTATGTTGAGCCAACGTTTGCCCAACCATGGTAATGTGAGTCAAAATCAGTTTTATAAACAACTTTTTAATGCTATTTTATAAACAACTTTTTAATGCTAAGACAACTTTCAGGAGAATGCTGAAAATTCTAGACTGTAAAATAAGTGACATGTAACAGTGTTTCTTTTCAAATATTACAGTCACAGCACACACTAGAAATATAATATATTTATAATGAAAGTAGAAGCTATTTTTAACTTTCAGTCACTCACCAGTTCTTTGTCACCCGCCATGCATGAAAAATGTGTTGGGAATTGCTTATTGTTTGTCTCTTTTGCTGTAGTAGAACAAGAACATTCTTACAGGTATCATTGTGAAAGTGGATAAGCAATGTTATATGCAGACTAAATTCCATGAAATATGGAAAATTTGTAAACTCTATAAGTTTTTTGTGCTACCACTTGAAGGTATGGTGAAAACCATGATACCATGTGACTGAAAAAGTGCTGTGTATTTTTTATTTTCATAAATAACTTGAACTACTGTTTACATTTGGCCTCACAATAAAAAATGTATATATATCAGAAAACAAACCTATCCATTCTTTAGTTTTCAGTACGTTGGGACAATGTAGTAAAAACCATACGTTGGCCCAATGTAGTAAAACCATATGTTGGCCCAACGAAAAAACCACATGTCGGCCCAACGTCGGCCAAAATTACCGTTATGTTTTTATTATTTATTAAAATTATGTTTTTGCTTTGGGCCAACCGTTGGCCAACCATTTTCAGTACGGTTGGCTTAACGTTGAGCCAACCATTTTTGGTTACTTGGGTACTGTTTATTTTAAAACAGGTGAGTCATTTTGATGATATAGTTCTATTAGCAATATTATTGTATTATTGATTCCCTGTAGGCTATGCTGCAATAGTTGTACAGTGGGATCCATGAGTATTACCATGCAAATTGTTCATTACTACTAGTAACAGTGTACTTCATAGTAACGCCTTGCACATTACTCGATGAAACAGAAAAAATAGTGTCAAATTCGCATTTCTAACTTATTGTTGCAGGGTAATTTTGCTTTGAAAAGGTGAAATTTGCACGTAAGATTAAATCCATGTAATTATTGCTATGGATTACTAAAAAGAATGTAATTAGCCCAAGCAGAGGGGGTGAGTTCTTTGAAGGAGGCACCTTATTATATTCCCGTCCCAGCCTTAGGAATTTCTAGCTAGGGTTCTGAAATTTTCGATCTTAAGTTGTATAAGACTTGATGTTAAATAACCAAATTGTGGGATATTGAAATCTTGTTCTTCAACCACAAACACTGCTTAAATACATATTTATATAATTATGACACTTGAGATTACTAGCTTTCCGTTATTTCAAAAATTTGAAACATTAACAAATATGAAAAATTTAACAGGCTATTGTATTAAGATAAAATGAATTATTATTCAACAAAATATTTTGAGGGGTAATGCATCCACGGTCTGTGACTGTCCAATATTGACATTCACAATTATTATGAACTTATTGAAAAAAAAATTAAGGTGCTTGCAACACTGACACATATTTCTTTTGTTTGAAAAGTTGTTGATAAAAATTGAATATCTTAAGAAATGGCTGTGAATACTATCTATCATTGTGATTGTACAAGTGTGTTAATATAGATTTATATTCGAAATTATGATGTAATTTTTTTTTGTGCAATCCGTGAACTTAACTAAAAGGTTATTTGGGATTAGGCAAAGGGCCACGTCTCAAATCTTTGGCGACCGTGAAAAGGACTCGATTAATGAAGTGTATTTTCGGATTTTGAGGAACAAATGTATTTAGTTCTCAACTTTTAAATTTGATTGCCCTTGTACAATTTTGAAACTTGTGTATATTATGACTGATAAAACAAGGAAAGAGGTAAGACGACAAAATTGTTAAGAAGGAAACAGTTCATTACGACAACAATGATTCAACATCTGCAGTGCAGGATCGGGAAGTAAGTAAGCAGACCGGTACATCTGTGAATATTGCCTGTTGCAATGATCCTGATAGTGATTTGAGATCTATACAGTGTGTAAGTTGTCTTTCTTGGTATCATGTTAATTGCTTAAGGTTAACTGCAACACACAAAAAAAAGGTAAAGTGTTCCCCTGTGCACCTTAGCACCATGCCATGAAGGCATATAGGGGGTGCGGGGGTAACGCCTCACACTTTCTTGATCCGGTCGTGAGTGGGGGGTGATGTGATCAGCACCACGTCCCTTACCACCAGGTACCCATGTTGTTTGACACTGGGTGGGTGCCGGGGCCACTTCCAACATTAGAAAAGTTCCCGGATTTGAACCGGCCCGGGGATCGAACCTGGGACCTTTAGCATGGTAGACAGACGAATTACTGACTGAGCCACCGTGGCCGTATTTATTCTACCACCAGTGAACAATTTTCTTGTTCTACATGTAATCCATAATATGATCCTTTCAAATTGCCATCTTATTTGGAAACTGATACTCCAATTTTTTCTGAACTTCTGGACACCATTAAAGGTATTAAAGGTTTTATTCTTCACTTTTGTATCATTTTTGGTTATTCTCAAAGATGAGGATGAAAGGTGGTAAGATAAAATTGGTGAAAGTTTAATCACCAAAACACATGGACATCATCAAACACGAGTCCCACGGAGGACTGTGAGTCCAGACACCAGAGCCTCGTCAGTCTGCAAAATGCTGTTCAGGGTGTACTATGTGGAAAAAAAACAACTCCATGGTGCAATAGAACTTTTGAGAGCCAACAAGACCCACCAAGAGGCTTTTTCATTGGCTAACGCATAGTCAGCACATCGAGTCCTATTGCAGTCTTTTTTTTTTCTCTGGCTTTCGATATTAGAGTCTGCTAATACTTTTCTTCAGGAACCCTCCTCCCTTTCCAATTGTTCTCAAGATGCTGGGTCAACATTGACATTTTTTGAGCTCCCACCGTGAATCAAACCCAGACTGCTCGCACCAAAGGCAGGAGTGCTAACCATTTAGCTACATGGGAACCCTGTACAATGTGGAAGGGAGGTTGATATTTGGGTGTATTCAAAAGGGCCACTGCTTTCACCCTGTTATAATTATCAGTGTTTTCAGCATCATGAAGAAAAGCAAGCAACCATATCAGATTTAACCCTTTTCGGATGAGAGACTGAGAATACTGACTTTTCCCCAACAGACATTTCTTTTTTGCTGTTTTTTTTTTTAAAAAAAAAACATAGAAAATATATTGTTAAGTGTGATATTTAACATTTTTTTCTAAATCTACAACACTTCCTCTTTCCACAGATATATAAGGTATGCCCAAATGAAAAGGAGACCTTTGCTGTAGCGGCGTAATATCTAATCGAAGAGGGTACATATGCTTGCCGATAGATGGCGCAGTGTTTGTCCCAGTTTGCAGGTGTAGCGAACGGCTTCGCCTGCTGTTTCCTCAGTTGGCGATAGTTGTTTTGCACGGACGGGTGCATTATGGATTACTCCAGATCAGTGCAGAGCTGTAATCCAATTTCTTCGCGGAGAAGGCGAGCATGCTTCACAAATTTATCGCAGGATGAAGGACGTTTACGGAGAGCCATGCCATCAAAAACAGGAACAGTGGTAAGCTCTCGAAGGGGATAGTGCTGCTCGAGGACAACGCTAGGCCACATGTGGCGAGGAAGAACCTCGACCTGCTGAGAACATTTCAATGGGAAGTCCTCACACATCCTCCATACAGCCCCGATATTTCCCCATGTGACTCCCATATCTTCGGCCCCTTAAAACAATCACAGAAAGGTCAACAGTTCACCTGTGACGAGGAAGTGCAGAACACCGTGGAAAACTGAATCCGTAAGCAACCCAGGAGTTTCTACACTGAAGCCATCCACTCCCTTCCTACGCACTGGGATCAGTGCATCAATATCAATGGCAATTATGTGTAGGTATCATGTTACACAATAACTGTACTTCACATATTATGTAATGCTAATATTCTGTAATATAATATTCTTTAGATATAATGGTAGTCTTCTTTTCATTTGGGCATACCTTATACAATAATATGTTATATTTTACATAAATTTTCTCACATTTATGATGTTCTTCTTTAACGATTACTTGAAACTAAAATATACCGTGCATCCAGTTCCTTGCGAGGCTGAGAGATCGGGAGAAGTGTGGCGGGTGGCGCTCGCGGAGATGCCGACATTTTTGACCAGTAACGTCCCAATTAAGTTTACCCTCGAAAGTGTTTTGCTTCACTTGGAATTGTTTGGAGGTTTCAAATGTGCAACACTGTATTAAGATTACGTTGAAGACTAAACCGTTGAGCTTGAGTTGTTTTTTCCTTCGCGACTACAGGTGCCCTGGACAGAGCTGAGAATGGAGTGAGGAACAGACCTTGAAAAAAGACCGTGCTAATTTTGTACTGTGTGAAAGAATGTGGTTTTTGGTTACTTGCCGTGCTACTTTGTGTAATTACAGTGTGTGTATGTTATGTGTACCTGAGGCAATTGGAATGACAGCCACACAAAGTTCACGTTAGAACAAATACTTTTTATTCATGACACTTACGTGAAAAGAGACTCGTGTCGAGACGTGTGTAGGCAACTTGCACAGAAATTCCCTGGCGTTTCACCTCCAAATAGAGAGACGATCAGACGTCTTGTGCTTATATTACGAGAAACTGGATCGTTAAAAAATAGAGTCTACCGAAAAAATTACGGAAGAACTTTTGCGTGTGAATCAAAATTTCATCAAACGATGCCAGGAATGTGTAAATGTAGGTGGACATCACTTTGAACAACTCTTATAACACAGGTTAGTGCTCGTTTTGCAATATTAATATACACCCGCCGCAAAATGACTTCGGACCTCATAACAAAAGCACAAAAAATTACATCTTTATCACAAGCCGAAGGCTAAGTCCCGAATCATTGACTTTTTGATAAAAGCAAGAGACTTGGTAGGATTAATTGTTCTATTATTAAATATATTTCCAGTCGAGTAGCCAATCGATATCTGCACCCCGACGGCCACCATCTTGAAAACAATCTGCCATAATTGATATTTTTTTTATTTGATACATTTTATTTTAGTTTATTATATTTTATTTGAGTACAAGTAAAATTCAGGAACGAACTAGTGGTTGGTATTTTAAAGAGATGGTTACACACACGCACGTGCAATTATAGCCCCACCATTCATTCACAATAGAATCATGTAGTGAACCAGGAGCTATGGCCGTTGACGATCTTATTGGACAGTAACCAACACAGCTATGGCAGTCACTGATTCTGGAAGAATTAATTACCTTACAATCATTTTGTAGCAAATAATTTGCTTAAACATGGTAAAATAAATTGATTCAGGACTACTAATTGATGCAATCTTCATACATTTTCATTTCCATTACAAGCATGTGGCAACATTGTAGATTTGACATTCAGTCACGTTTCTTTTGATATAATGTTCTACACACATCACTTATTGGAATATCTGACACAGGAGGTATGCCTCCATGCCACTCACTTGAGTTTATATGCAGTGCATGCGAGTCTGTGATTGTTCGAAGATCATCTAATCTAGGTGTCATAGTCATGTTTATACCTGGGTAAATTAAAAAAGCAAAAATTGCCAAACCAAGGCAGAAATACACAGGAATCGCCACTGCCCAGTATTTTTGAGGCAAATAAGTCAATCCAATAGCATTGAGCCATTCGTCGGGAACAAAAGCCCAAATCACATAGAGGACAAAGGCTGTACTTGAGCCTAGATATAGCACAAAGCCATACACTGCCCGAGTTGGAGTAGGAGCTGGAGTGTGTTCTGGCATTTTTATGTTTATACACTGAGAGTATCCTTCACAAACTCACACCAATGAAAATCTTCTTCAAAATAAGGGCACGAAAGAAAAATATTTACATAAAGTATGCACTACCAAAAATCGTAAGTGTCACTCCGTGCTGGGCCAAACTGTTCCATGGTTTTTGTTACTAGGATGAGGTGATCCATGAATGAGTTAATGCCTACCCTGAGTTGCCTTGGTTCTTGTGCTTGAAGATTTCTACAAGAAAAGAAAACATGTAGTTATGAGATTAAGCCAGTAAATAGGTTACATATATGTTAGGTAAAGTTTCCCGTGCATATAGCACCATGCCATGAAGGCACATTTAGGGGATGTAGGAGTAGGGCCCCACATTTCTCGATCTCAGTTATTTTGAAGGTGATGTGATCTGCATCATGCTCCAGACACCTTTAACCACCAGGTACACATTGATTTGACACTGGGTGAGCCTCGGAGCTGCTTTATACGGGGACAAGGCCAGAAAAATTCTGACATTAGATCACCCACCCATACAATTGAACCCAGGTTTCATGCATGGTACCGACTAGACCACCATAATGAAACTACCAGGTGGCCCACAAAAGTAGCCTGGCTGGGTAATACCAGAGACGAGCTAATAATTGTATGTGTAACTTTCTGTTATGTAAGTAGACATAGAAATCTGTACACAAGCAATACACGTACTCATTCTCATGTTTAAATGTAATTGTTCATAAACATTGTTAGTTGCTCATGGATCTGTCAAATGCCTAGCAGTTCTGGTAAACAAGTCGCGTCGAGAAGATGGTGTTTTCCATGCAGCAGCAAATTGTGATAGTGGAAGAATATGTGCACATGGTACCCAGGAACAAAACCACCTACGAAATAATGCTGTTGTTACGCTTCCTGCCTACGAATGTGTATAATGTTGTACACAGTCATCTCTATTTTTATAATTATAGTCTTAGTTGAGTATGATGTACTGGTCTGCTGAGAATCCACATATCCTGCACGCTGAGCACTAAGACACCCCTCCATGACCAAAAAATTGGTGTTTGGTGTGCAGTTTCAGGAACATGTATAGTGGGTCCAGTGTTCTTTGAATCAACAGTGACTATGCAGTTTATAGTGGCTTCTTGCAAACGTTTTACGACAAAATGAAACCAGAAGAAAGACTATACTCCTACTTCCAACAAGATGGAGCCACATGCCACACTTTGAACAAATCCCTGGCGTTGGTGCATAAACTGTTTACATAAGAGGGCACAGTAAGCAAGGGGTTGTGGCCCCCTCGTTCCCCGGATTTGTCCTCCTGTGATTTTTATCTCTGGGGATGCTTAAAGCAGAAGGTGTATGCAAAAAAAAACATCCCCTGGCTGAACTGCAGCAAAACAGTAACAACACCATCTGGAGCATCACCCGTGAAGAGCTACAGGCTGTGTGTCAGCCAATATGCTGCGACGTGTGCAGAAGTGTCTCGACGTTAAAGGGGGCCACTTTCAGCATCTCGTGTAACATGCAGGTAAGTCAGTGTTCACATTTTCCTACTCTTTCGTACCTTTCTTCCGGCCGGTACCGGGTATTACCACGCCGGGCTACTTTTATGTTAACATCATGTGTAACACAGTCCAAGGCACATTGCACTACATCAACACAACTCTCTATATGCGGCATCGCATATATGCTACTGGAAGAAAAAAAAACTATGTGAGTTAGGAACTTAAAAACAGTATTTCTTGACAAAAATTCCACCGATATTCACACTCAGAACCACGATGGATCAACGGATAGGGTGTTTGACTTGTTACATGGGAGACCCAGTTTTGACCAACACAGAAATACATAATGTTATTGTACAATACAGCTGTGGGATTCACCTAGCTTCTAATAAATTGATATCTGGCTCCAACTCTGGGGTAAAGGCAGATGGAGCATTGTGCTGATCACACCACTTCCACAAATAGCCAAGATTGTGGATGTATGGGGTTCTACCTCCATATCCCCCAGAATGTGCATTGTGAGTAGATTTACGTTTTTATTTGCTTCATACGTACAAAGCACACATTTCGCATATTACTCTAAGAAAAAATTGGATAAGTTTTCTTCAAAATATATATTGTTTAGTTTAATGTAGGGATGAGACAGATTAATCGATACTCTACTGGTATTGGCCGATATAGACATATAGGCTAAGGTTTTAACGCCCCCAATTGTGTCTCCAGGGACCAGCCCTGGGACAGAACCTTAGCTCGTAACATACTGGTGCATCGGTTTCGGTATGATCCGATATATCTATAAATATCTTACAATTTAATGCAATATTCTGCAACTTCGTTCTATTTTTTTATGGATAATCTCCATGCCTTATTTTTTAAAATAAAAATGTCTACATACACCGCTTTTTATGCATTGTAGTCCCTGGCCACATATATTTATTATGGATATTAGTGAACCATTCAGGTTCCTCAAGGACTATTTGGAATTTTATATTGGATTGGTAGAATATCGGTTACCAGTGTCAGTAAATTGCATATTGGTGCTTTATCGGTATCAGCCAAAATTTCATACTGTCCATCCCTAGTCTGTTGATTTATAAAAATGCCCAATTGTAACAATTTCACAACACACAGTATTAAAAATTACTCTACTATACCATACTATATTCTTCCAATAACATTCATAACACAGTAAGTGTCCCAAGGCACATGTTATATTCTAGTCTGAAATTTCTTCCATTTCTACAGGACTATTTCGTAACGATCCGTAGTATCTTTTAATTATTATGGAGAACGAACTCCAACTTCCAGTCATTCAACCATCGTTTTCCAATCAGGAAATATTCAGAAACATCACAGGAATGCAGTGTCAGACAGCACTGAAGCTCTTCCTGGTCATCAGCTGTAAACAGACGAAATCCAGGAAGAGGCTACAGGCCTGACTGTGCATTTGTTTATTAAATTGAATTGCAATAAATGTCTGGGAGGCAGAGAGTTTGAGGTCAGTTCTAATTCAGTTATTGAGGAGCAAGTTACGATTGAATAGAGAGAGAGGAGGAGGTTCTAGGGAGAGCGTGTTAACGCTAGTCGCAAGTCAGACTCTACGTACAGTCACAGGCATAACCTCTCACGGCAGATCTTCAGTTGCAGTACAGAGACAGGTATATCCTTACATTACCCATGCTGATCCAATCTTTAGGGGTGTGAAACTCAAGTGTCATGTGTTGCCATTCAAGTGTGTAAATTTAGTACCTCTATCGCCTTACCATCAAGCTCACCACGAGCAGAGAGTGCTTTACCATCATGGATGAATGATGATTAGTGAGCTACATTCCCAAAAGATCCCACATACCTAAGGGTATGAGACGTGGATGGAGATGCTTAGGGCTTTCGTCCATTTTTACAGAAATGAGATGAAAATTGGTGATAAGACGCAGGATGTTCACTTATGAAAATTTCAATTTTAGGACATGAAAAGTGAAACCACACCTAAAAATTATCAGAATCAAGGTTTTATCAGTTTTCTTTTACCGTCAAAAGTATGCATTTTGAAGCACGGAATCTGGAAAGTTGCGCGCGGATTTATATTATGTTTTAAGTACCAGCGGGGGAAAATAGTGCAGTAAACAATGATAGATGTCGAGTTCTAACTCGAGGATGAATCAGATGAAACCTATCGACCTCAAGTCAGGGTCGGTCACCCGCAAAATGTAAAAATGCGGAGGAACCTGCACCCTAGCTCCGTCGCGGTTATCCGCGTCGGGCTTCGATTTGGTATCAGGAGCGTCCGGCATTCCGCATTTAGGGAGGCCCATTTTGCCAAAAATGCGGCCGGCCCCGGAACTTCCGTGGACGTTTCCCTATCAATCCGCTCCTGGTAGCGCTGTGGTTCGTATCCGGTACCCTGGCTACAACAAATTCCCACCTGGGAAATTTTTACCATCCAGAATTTTAAATAGGGAATAAGGAAAAGGCATTTAGATTTGATGATTTCTTGCATTGACAGTGATTTTAGAACGTAAAAGGTAGAATTTTTTTTTACATAATCTTGAATACGAAAATTATCACAACGTTGGTTATGAGGATGCAGTAAGCTACAGTAAACGATTTTTTATCCTTAACATTTTAATTAATTAACAACGTGGAATAAAAGTGGATTTTAAAGTTATTTATGAATGAGGAAGATAAATTCGTGCCACCGAGTCAGAGTCAATCAGCACTATGGTGCATTTTAACGAGTCATGGCACAGAGTATGCTTGTTTGAGTCAATATTTTGTTTTTGTTATTATTATTAATTGAAATTCCTTAAAAGTTTAATTTAAATTTGGTTTAAAACTGACCGTAACTTGTAAAGGATTTAGAATGCTTAAACTATGACTGCTAAGACTTTTGCAACGAGGATATTACATTTTATACATATATAGTTTTGGGAACGAATAAGGCCCCGAGGACCACTCATTTATATTCTTAATGACTGAAGTCTCCTAGCACCTCATGAAGGGAGCTTAGATTAAGGAGATAGTCAAGTTTATACGAGATAGTCACTTGCCTTATGTTACCTTAACTTACGAATACATTGCCTACAAATTTTCAATTCATGTTAATATGTAAAGAAACAAAACGCTAATTATATTCCTCGACACGCTGTACAATTATGTCCGCTATTACGCCAAGCGTATATAGTTAGAGTGGCGTACCGTGATTTAGGGTATAAACCGCCCGATTAATTAAAAGTTCTAGTTGAGAAGTAATAGATGTATAAATAGGCTGCAGTGACGTGAGATGTCCGTACACGGGTAAGCAGTTGTGACGAGAATGAATCCGTACACATATATACATATACTTATATGCTTTAAGCAAAGTTAGGCACAGCCAACTTATTTTGAATAACTAGAAGAGAATTATGAGAGCATCACACGGCGTGGACGTTTCTCACATATTAACGAGATTTTTTTTTGTTAGTATATATTTATATTTTTTTTTTCTCTGTCCGAAACAATGTTTTGTTTGACAGTTGAATATTTATCCTTAGCACGTTGTAGCTTCGAACGTTAAAAACTTTAAAATGTAGATTGTTTTAAATCTTAAAATATAAATATTGCAATTTTTGCTCCAAGTTACGGCATTTATTAATGTTAAATAGGTCCTACACGACTCAAGTGTGCACAAAGTAAGTTTTTTTTAAGGCATTAGTCTCTATTAATTTATTCAAATTTCATAATATGCGATAATATTTTGTTTAAGCGGTATAATTTATACTAGCTTAGTAGTTACATCACTAACATTTTAGTTATACTTCAGAAGAAGGTAAACATTTATATTAGCAAAGTTTTGTATTAAGCGCCAGTTATTGAGAATATTTATTTTATATGAATATGTAGACGTCGACGTCAAGATATTTTTTGCGCCCCAATAACAAGTATTTTCCTTCGGATATTGGATCTAGACCAAAATCCTGGAAATCCATTCTGCCATCGCAGATTGATTATGGTTAAACCACAACGGTTTTAGTTTTAAGCTTTGCTACAATAATATGCTAAGCATATGTTAGAATGGATAGAGAGAATGATAGATTCTTCATTTTTAGTGATGTCAGCATAATATAAGGCAATTATCGCATATTTATAGATTAATTATTTTATTTTTGGGATGGTCGACTTTAAATAAGCATCGTTTCCCGTGTAATTTTGTATTTGAGTACATTTTTAACGACCACTTGCACACTATGAGTAACATAAGAGACTAAAATAAGATTTTTTTTTTACACAGCAAGGATTAAACAGGCTTCTACAAGTAAATGTAACCAGTAGGGAAAATAAGCGCAAGGCGAAAAATAACATTATTACTCGTTTAGCTTTAAATACGTTTTCATATGTCCTTATAGTAATATGGTATTTTCATTTTAAATGCACAAGACTGGTTTTCTCATCAAAAGTAAAGTAGAAGAAGCAATACATTCAAGCAAAGTTACTAGCTACCAGTATTTCACAGCAAATGATGTATTTTAGAAGTAATCGATAAACAAACTGGGCGTACATACGCAAACGAATCTATTTCCTCATTGTCATTGTACAGTTAAACGCAGAAGCATGTTAAGGACTTAGGCATTGATGTAGATGCATGCAATACATTATTGACGCAAAGGGTACATTTCAACGGCATCCGAGAAACACAGCAGCGGCCAGAGTTCAGTTACACGGCTTTACATATCTTTTGCGCTCGAATCTACGACCGGACGAAGAATTTTGCTAACGTAAGAATTTCCCCTCCGAACCTCTCCCGTTATGGGGATCAGGTAGCCAGCCAGCAAAACCCCGGTCGCGGGAGACATGTAGACTTGAAGCAGGAAAATTATCGTAAGCAGAAATGATGACGGCTAAATTCTTTAGACTGTAGCAGGTTGCCAGAGTGTTAGAACGTTGTCAAATAGTAACTCACACCTCAAATAGTAACTCATAACAAGCAATAATAAATTAAACTCAATTAATCGAATCACGACATATATCATTGGTACTTTACGGGGACAAAAATAAATTAAAATTCTGATTGCTTTATAGGCACTATCCTATTTTCTTTCTAGATTCTGGAATAACCGTGTTAGCTTTCACGAAGCTATTCTCATCATATTTCTTTTTATATTTTTCCACTAGGAATTAGCATTTGTCATATTTATTTTAATGGGTATAATATAAGAGTTTATTACTAGTTTAAGTATATTTCAATTGAAAATGGCATTTTTAAATCATGAGTGGCAAAATATTATTCTTGAGTGTTGTACCAAAAAGATTGGATCAAAATAATCCTTTCCCGGAAAAATTACCCTATCTTAAATCTACGCTAACATTACCTTTACCTTAAACCTGTCTCAAATTCGAAATTTATCAGCTGTCGGCCAGAGAACAGCCAGTGTCAGCCGCAAGGGAAACAATTCGGCATTCCCAAACCCGAAAGGAAAATGTCGAACCGGGAACCACTAGCAGCGCGTCCAGCATCCTGACAGCATTCGCCAGCTTGGGAGCCAGACTGATGAAACATGTTTCAGCTTTACTCTACAAGGGATCAAGAACCCCCCCGCCTTGTTAAGGCAATTCGTAAAGTACACCACGTCATGCCACGTTCCAGAGAATCTACACAGCTTCTCAAAATTGTCGTGCTACGTCTCGAACAAAATCTCTAATATAATCTACAAGTCCAGCAGTAAAACGTTTTACAAACAACGACATGTTCCAGAGTGTAAACTACATGATTCCTCCATTAAAGTGTCATGCTACACTCCTAATATACATATTACTTGACACACTTCCATGTCATGTACAACTCTACGAACGTACGTCTATTCTTCTTCACAAAGCCTCAAAAGAAGAATCGCCCAACGAAGTGTTAGCAGTACAAGAAGTTTTCACACCAAATGTTCCAGTTTTTCATCAAAGGGGTAAAATCATTGATCCACCCCACGAAGTTCGTCTAAAAAAAAACAAGCAGTACACATAGTGATTATTCCTCCAGGAACATAGTTCTCCCATTCCGAGGACACATACGACCACACATTCCATTGGTCGTTACATGATACACTCAGCAGCAAAAATGTATTCATCAATATTCCAATGCAGAACAATTCTCATTGCCAGAAGAAATCACGTTTCTACTCTTAAGTTTGAACTTCCCCAAATTATCCCTTCCCAAAGTGCAAGTACAAGAAACGCAGGCAGCAGAACTCTACAGGGAAGATGTTCATTCAGTGACAGACAGAAGGAAATGTACAATCTGGGTTGTCCGACTTTCATCAGTACATTCCACACAAGTACAGTGTGGCAGAACGTAGTGGTACTGTACTCTCAGGTACAGTAAAATTCCACGAAGTATAGTCAATCTGAGCTGAACATCGTGTCTGGAATAAAGGATGATTATCCTAAATGGACAATGTTACGATTCATTTGTTCATCGTACCTTAGGTGAACGACATCGAGGTCAAAGATGTTTGTTGGACTTTTCACTCTCAGCGTGTGTTCAATGCATGTTTATGGAATTATCAACGAACAATTTTAATAGAAGAATAAATACAACATTGATATGCATCGACAAAAGGTGTAACAATTGCGATGCTTAAATATTATTTCTACTTGAATTATTAATTCATGTGTTATATATGAGTGTGTACATATTTCATATTAAAGGACGGAGTTAAATAAGTAAATATATATTGTTAATATAAAAATAAAGACTGTGATCCATCGATAATAATAATACAGGAAAACTATAGTGATACGTGCTACGATTATATTTATGTGTGATAAACTCAGTTCGCAATATTCGGCATACGTGTCGACCCTAGTAACCAAAAATTACTAGCAACACAGGTGCAACGAATTATGTATTTATACAAGTGCTTCGATTTATTTCTTATTCAGTGCTCCACATTATTTACGGTGAAGGAAGGCTATTGGTATCTATAATTTAATGTTAACGCAAATTTATTATGTAATTTTGAGTCTCTTACCTTCAAACGGTGCAATGACTGTCTCGTGTAGACAAACACATCTTGTGTCGCAAGAGGCTGGTCACGCTCTGACGTGACGTATTAAATGAGTGTGTTTTGACGGCGGACGCATGTGACGTCAGGTCTCTACATCAACAAATGCATGCGTTATGTTATTTCACGCTGATCCACTCACTTATTCAGCAGAAATAATGCATTGTGTTATATGTTCTTGTGGGTCAGTGGGTTTATAAGATATTCACTTTGGATAGGTTCATGGTTTTTACTTTACTATTTTCTTGTTTTCGGCATTTTATTTTTGTTTTCGTTTTTTATTTTTATAATAAATGGTATCCCTATAAGATTGGATCAGACATAAAGACGAATTCAAAAGGGAATTCTTTTCCGGAGAGGGACATCGTAACGATCCGTAGTATCTTTTAATTATTATGGAGAACGAACTCCAACTTCCAGTCATTCAACCATCGTTTTCCAATCAGGAAATATTCAGAAACATCACAGGAATGCAGTGTCAGACAGCACTGAAGCTCTTCCTGGTCATCAGCTGTAAACAGACGAAATCCAGGAAGAGGCTACAGGCCTGACTGTGCATTTGTTTATTAAATTGAATTGCAATAAATGTCTGGGAGGCAGAGAGTTTGAGGTCAGTTCTAATTCAGTTATTGAGGAGCAAGTTACGATTGAATAGAGAGAGAGGAGGAGGTTCTAGGGAGAGCGTGTTAACGCTAGTCGCAAGTCAGACTCTACGTACAGTCACAGGCATAACCTCTCACGGCAGATCTTCAGTTGCAGTACAGAGACAGGTATATCCTTACATTACCCATGCTGATCCAATCTTTAGGGGTGTGAAACTCAAGTGTCATGTGTTGCCATTCAAGTGTGTAAATTTAGTACCTCTATCGCCTTACCATCAAGCTCACCACGAGCAGAGAGTGCTTTACCATCATGGATGAATGATGATTAGTGAGCTACATTCCCAAAAGATCCCACATACCTAAGGGTATGAGACGATTTGCTATAAAAATATATGTGTAATTAAAATAATGCACATTAAGGAATTCTGTAAACAATACAAATACTGAAAAAATGTAAATTTCAATTAACCAAAAATGTAAAATGAGCACAATTGTGAGCATTTACCAGTGATTAGTATGGTCTCTCTCAAAATTTTAAGATCATTGTTGTGTACTTTTACTGTAAATAGATTTTATTCCATGGGAAGTATTTATAGTATCATAATGTGAGCCTTTAGAGTGAAGTGACAATTAAGTGATAAGTATCAGGTGACAAGTGTTATAGAAGTTTCTCCCCAAAGTGGCAAGTGACACGTGATATGGTCACAAACTGCACACGCAGCACTGCCGCACTGGGCACTTTCCCCTCCTGTCTGTTTAAAAAAAGCATTCATTGTACATGAATGACAAACCCACTGAAGTGAAACAGTGCACGCTATTGAGAAAACAGCCCAGTTCAAGTGGACATGCACCCAACAAAGAACACGAGCAGCTAACGACTGATTTAGCAACTTAGGAAATATGATGTCAGCAGTGATGTTATGATGGCACTTATTCTCTTCTGTGCAAGCTATGCTAACAGCACTAAACCTGAGCTACTTAACCCATTCACATGTTTATTGCTGCAGGTCAGGTTTCATGCTGTTAGAATATATCTCCTCGAGTTGCTGTTGCTAGCTGCTCGTACAAGCACCATGTGCAGTTTGTCATGTTACTCTTAGTAAAAAAAGTTGCATACTTCTGTAGGCCACATGTCACTAGTTGTTTCAGTCTGAAAGTTTGATGCTTTTAGAGCTATGAAATCTGTTCGTGTACAATCATGAATTGCACTTAATACACAAGAAGCTATCTGATTGGTGCTGCCACCTGGACAGTTCGATTTAGTACTACATGCCTTGGAGTATGTGTAACACAAGCCTGGGTAACTCACTGTTATTATAGAAGTTTGAGTTCTTTTTAAGTCCACTTTATGCACAGATAGGCTAATCTAGACTAGACCTACAGTTTAAAGTGGGATCTGAACCACTATGTGCTTCCACCCAGTATTGAACCCAGGACCCTTTGATTACAAGGTGATGACGTTTTCCACTACATCATTAGGGAGGCTTTCTGTAATTGAAGAAGTGCTTTTATATGCACTAGAGTACTGCATCGGACCACTTTCGCTCGCTCAAACTCGATTGAATCTCCCACACTCGAGTGTGCTACGCTCGATCGTACCGCACTCGTAGTGGAATGATTGAGCCTAATAAGCACCATCATCAACCTAAAACCCATACATGGAAGGAAACCACTATATGCAATTACAATTCTAAATCATAATTCCTTAGATATTATGTAAGACTCAAATACAGCACATATGAAAGTATGCAATATCTACAGACCGAAACATAAAATGGATACACAAGCTAACAGACCTGTCTAAGCAATTAAAAATATCGTATCACAGTGCAAGAAGTATGTGTACATCATTGTTAAGGATAATAATATTTTGCAAAATAATAAAATGCAGTTATGACATTTAATCAAACATCATTTCAATGTGACAATAATCGTAGAAACATAAAATATCAGTCTAAGCAGTTTCAGCCCATAATCATCTATTTCATTTTTACATATCTCGGTAAGATATACAAAACTGCATTTTAACATGGAGATGATCACTATGCTCGTTTATTTTTCAATTTCACTTCGTCTTTCACTTCACGATACATATTTGAGGGTCAACTACCATACACAAATGACGGAAATACTTTTACTAATAGGGTTCGAGTATATTCCCCTCGTTCAGTGGTTTTTTCCTCAAGCGGAATAACTATCAATTCTGTATGCCATCTAGCGTTGCCCGTATGAACTATTTGCCGCTCGAGCGAAAAATCCTCATTGCAGCACTCTAATATGCACATATGGACTACAAAGCGAACAGTGAATCTGGACTGTTGTAAAAGTAGACTTGAGGTTTTGACGATCATGTTTTTGCAGTGTTCAAACAGAAAGATAGCATCGCACAGGAGTGTTCACTGGCCTCCACAGGTGCAAGCAATGTTGCTTAAGCCTGGTGTAACGAGTGGTGTTGATTATTCATGGCTGTTTATTTGGAGTTGCTTAGGTTCCCTACATGGTGATTTTCTCAGTGGATAAAAAAAAAGAAGAAAAAAATAACACCGACCAACCGTAAGTCAAATTTTGTGCAAAACTCAGGCAAAGTAAATTAGAAACAATGTGTCAATAACTGTTCAAGGAGTATTGACCCTCTGCACATCTATAAAGTGGAAAAATGTGCATGGTTTATGATTATGTTCTTTTTAACTTGCAGAGATGTGTTACGGTGAAATAAAGTATCTCTCTTAGCCTGAAGCAGCCCAGTCTGAGGGCTTCACACAGTGAACATAGTACCCATCAACAAGCCAAAACAACATCAGATGTGTGTGTGTGTGTGTGTGTGTGTCCATTCATCAATTTCATCATCATCATCACTCATCCCCATCTTCGCAATTAGCCTAAAGTGGCAGAAAAGCGAAGAAAAATAAATCAATCTATCAAAAAAGAAAGGAATGGAACTTAGGATATTTCCTTGATTTTTATTCCTCTTTCCAAATTTAGCATCACTTGGACGTTTGTTTTTTAATATTTCTCACTTCATGAACAAGAACTACTACATAAGAAACTTAACAACATACGGGAGCAGCACAATTTCACCAACCTTGCTGAAACATGGGTGTAGAGGCAGGAAGGGGTGAAAGCGATGTCAGGGCATTTTCTTGCCTGTTGTCTACCCTTCAGCGACATAACCAATGGCTTGAACTATTCAACTAATGAACTTTGTTTTTCTAATCTGGTAATTCACTTTCTACTTTTCTAGTGATTTAACATTTTCTGTTTGCTGTTTTGGTACTTTTATCGTATGAGGGAAACAGCTACGAATCATATATTTCGGACTTCTTTACATTGCTAACGTGTTATTTTCAAATGTGGAACATTTCCTAAAGTGAAATAATGCATATCAATGTCTATTTCTTAGATTTATGAGGCCGTGATAGCGTACTGGTTTAGGGGGCGTTCTGAGAGTGTTTTGTCGATTTATGCAGTGTTGCAACCTCGTTCGCCGGAAAATATCTACTTTCGTGCCCGGATTTGAAATTATGCTAATACGTCGCAAACCATTGACGTTAGCCTCACAAACCATTGATGTTAGCCCCAAAAACCATTTTCCGTAAGGTTAGGTTAAGTTAGGTTAGGCAAGCATAGTTAAAAAAAAAAAAATACTCGACACGTCATCTTCTAGTGAAAACACGGCGAGGCTGAAACACTGGCTATGGGGTTGCATCATCTTAACACACGGAACATTGCACTCTTGTGCAGAAAGCAAATGGCGGGAGCAGAAACAGCGTGTCGGACAGAGATTTTCGCAGAAAACAACACGCATTCACATTAAAATGGATCAAATCTACATTCAGGAACTTCCACAACGCTAAAGAAAATGATTTCCGTGTACTTTCTCCTGTAAATTTGAAGGAATCCGTTTCCCTCATACGATAATGTTACCGTTGTAGGGGCATAAAATATTTGTCTGGGTGAAATATATTTTAACGCCGAAAGGAAAACTTTTGTGAACTATAAATCTTTCTAAATTTATCATTCTTACTGCGACCTCGAAGCTCATGCAACCCCCCCCCCCCCCCTCCACCGGTGGTCCCAGTGGTGTTATTTATGCCACTGCCTATTGTTCTATGGGTACCCTGAACATGTAATGGTAAACATACTCAGTATTTCAATACCAAAACTGTAATCTGCATAGGACACAGTTCTTTTTATACACATTGACGAAAAATAATTAAATGTCATTAGTACGGAGACAAATTTATGGTAAATAAAAGCTGAGGAGAGGGGTAAATAAAAATGTTAGATCAGCGGTATATACCAGCGGTGGAAAAAAAAATTGGCACACACTTTTTCATTATGAGAGGAAACAACATACAAAAGAGCTATAAATTGATAAACTACTTCATTTTTATATACTGTACACATACACAAGTACTTAGCTGTCCAACCAAAAAGAAAACATCAACACAAAATCACTTCATTTCTAAATTGCATATCTCAAGCGATTTATTCATTGTATGTATTTAAAGGATATCTTTGCTGTCCAACAAATAAAATAATCACTACTGCACATACACAAACACATGATGATAAACAAAATTCATTCATGACTGAACACAAATGACACCATTGTTTCCCTTGAAGTGGGGGAACAGACTAATCTTATCGCTGCTACAGGTAGCAAGTTCAATGAAACTGGAAGTTGAGTAGACATTCGGGGGAAGAAAGGAATGCAGGTTTACAGGGATCGAAGTTTTCGAACTGAGATCATGTGCATGGGAAATCCCAATTTGCAGCATCTTCCTAATGTGATCGAAGATAAAACGTTCTTCAGCAACAAGTGGTAGGAAACTATAGGCAAACGTTTCGTTACAAATCAACAATTTGCACGCATAACCTCGATTGCCGGTTTTTTGCATGTTTTCTACTTAATTTGATGATATTTCATGGTTATTTCACAAAAAATCACACATTTCGCATTACTTCACGAATAAAAATCATGCATATTTCATCATTGGGGGTGTAGTTACGTGCAGAATGTTCAAAATTGCATCTTTTATTTACATTTTGCACATCGCGAAAATTCAATGTCCCTAGTCATTAGTAAATATGTAAATTTTCAATGCTTTGTCATAAATTATATTTTAGTACAGAAAAATCTTGAGTCTTTACTTACACAGACAGAATATTATCCTTCACTTCTAAATTCTTTTTTACATTGCTTCTTTTAGGCTCTTTATCAACTCTCAGTGCATGATATGCAATGTCAGCTTCTCTTGAAGATGGAAAGGGAACAGATAATTTTCTATGTTGTGTTAAGGAACTTTGCATTTTATAAAAATAACGTTAATACTACGTTGCTACTCTTTATACTCTGCATATTTGTTTACGCATTGTTTATACTGTATGTACAGAGGCATATATTTGTGTTTTTTTGTCACCTTCCATCCATATGGAAATTTAAAATACTGCAGTTCTGACATGATGTTAAGATCAATTGAACCAATTAAAGTTAATGGGTACCTCATATTGCATTCTACTTCATACACGTTATTTTTTATCACACCCCCTGGCTTGTACAGTTCGATATTAACATGGTATTCTAGCACCCATACAGACAAGCCCTAGGTAAAAACCAGAATGTAGACACACATAAACAGCACAATAATAAAAGTTGAAACACTCAATATTTTAGCCTATATGTATCATATCAACACCAATAGAAAAATGGATAGGAGGAGATAAGGGTTGTTGAAGAAAGTATAGCAGTTCATGTTGAAACTTGCATACAAGTTTGTTTTATTTCATCCTACATGAAACCTGGGCATGTCATGCCCGTCTATCATTTTATAAGCTTCACTAAGTATTATTTACCAGAATAATTATGATTTGGAAAGTAGCTGATGCAAGCTTTTGTGCTTTGCAGTGCGCTGTTTTTCCTCCTTTCTGGTCATCTCAGACTTGCAGTTTGTCTGATTTTCATGAGAGGCTCAAAGGACCAGATATAGCATCATCAAGTGTTGGAAGTATATAGGAACGTTAATTGGAGCGAATTTATAATACCGGACCCCTCCCCAATTTTCGTAATATTTCGAATACTCACTAATTGAGGCCTCCTAATCACGAATTCGAAGTTAAAATTTGGCGGTCACATCTAAAAATTGCAAAATAAGCGAAATTGAGTGATCTGCGATCGACACGATTGCTCATTATTTACCGGAAAATTTTGTTAATAATGAACAATCGTGCTGATCGCACACCATTTAATTTAGCTTATTTTGCAATTTCTACACCTGACCGCCAAATTTTAACTTCAAATTCGTGATTGGGAGGCCTCAATTAGTGAGTATGCGAACTTCAAAGCACCCGTACCGATCGATGTATGTCGAAGTTGGTTTTTCACGGGTGTACACCATGAAATGTCATGAAAATTGCTGTCAAAATTTCCCGCCGATTCCAGGCTCTGCCCCTAGGGTAATTAACCTGCTGCCTGCAACCACTATCGCAGCAACGCCTGTCTCTATAGATACATTGGTAAGGAATTTAAATATTAAAAAAATGTAAGTTTCGTAGCACGTAGAACTCCAAAAATTACTTTCCGTGCTCCAGAATTTCTTTCTTCACACTTAGTAAGTAACACGTAATCTTCATAAAAAGAAAAAAAATTCTTGCAAATCGACGGTGGGTTAGATAACCATGGAGCCAATGTTGTGTGGAGCAACCCGTACATAAGTAGTTTTACGACCCCAAATTTAACTGTTTCCCTAACCTAACCTTACTGAGAGAATGTTCAGTGCGGCTATCCATCAATGGTTTTCCGGTAATTGCAGCAACGAACCTTTCTGTAATTGACCGCAACATCTTAACCTTAGAAGAACCACCGTGACTAAGTATTTCGTGAGTATACTTAGTATTATGGAAATTACAGAAGAGTCCAGTACTGTAAATTCTAGACCATTAATTTAATACTAAGAGCTCTAAATGTGACTGCACCTAACCTAATAACAAAAGCATTTAGCAACATAATACTTCTTCCACCCCAGGCATGTGAAGCAGGTAGTACTGCTGGCAAACAAAGGGTCCAAGCTTTATTGTGATTTCATCATGCTTAGATTTTGATTTTGTAAAAATTTACTATGCATCGGACACCTGTAACTCCTCCATTTAGTCAATTTTTGACATTCGTACTTACCTATCTGCTTCGTAGAACATTCTTTAAGGTGTATTCATGTTTTTTCATGCAAGTATTGTCAATTTTTCATATTACGATTACTTTTTTATTTGCATTGTCTCACTTGCGTATCACACAGTATGGCGCGTAAACCTTCCTAGATAATCGTACGTCGTGCTTGTCTTTTGTTCGTTATGCAGTGTTTCAACTTTCGGAACCCAAGAAATACCCGTGAACGAAGCTGATGTAATTTTTTTAATTATGTTTACCTAACCTAACCCTACGGAAATGGTTTGTGGGGCTAACGTCAATGGTTTGTGGGGCTAACACCAATGGTTTGTGGCTAACGTCAATGGTTTGTGGGGCTAACGAGGTATTAGCATAATTTCTAATCCGGCCACGAAATTAGGTATTTGGCAGTGAAAAATGTTGAAACACTGCATTCACACTCCAAATCGACAAAACACTGCCACATCGTGCGATCAACCAGTACGCTATCACCATATTGCGTGTTCCGTGTTAGAGAACCAAGAAAACGAAGAAAGAAATAGACATTACATGAATTTCCGCTATCATACATTCCCACATCACACAAAACACCTTCCAGATGTTAGACAATGCTACAGGAACTTATTACCGTAAGTAGTTTCTTCTGTAAAAATGAAGAAATGTCCAATGGATAGTAAACTTGTACCCAAACTACTGCTCCTACCTTGGTTCGTTTATCATGCAGTGTTTAAATGTGTACTTTCTTCTTGGTGCCAAAATGTTTGAAGATTTTGTTCAATAAATGCTTTCGTAGGGAGGTTAGGCAGGTCAGGTTTAGTTCCCTTAGCATGTTAATAATAACCCTAAATACTTTCGTTGTTAAATTAGATGTATTGTAAACTCGTTCCCAGGAAAGTTCCAATATATTTCTACATTCATTCCCACTAGTTTACGATACTTACAGTCGCTTCTATTAAAAGCGAATGCCTTGTCCATGGGAAGCGCACAAGCTGAAATAAGGTAATTTTAAAGTGTTTTTTTTTCAACATTTTTTTTTTAAATTCAAACAGTGCTCATTACTTTAAGGAAGGTTCAAATTTCGTGTGACAATAATAGCAAAAATTCTACTACAGTCTCTCTGCTACAAGAATTTGAAAAAATGAATCATAAAACAATCGGAACAGTTACCAAACAAAGAATCTTGTATAATAGAGTGTACGGAATCGTTCTCCAGAAAACATGCAGGAAGGATTACGGTAACACTTTACTATACCAGAGATGGATTTCTTCAAATTTACAGGAGCAAGTACTTACGCAAATCATTTTCTGTAGCGTTGTTGATGTTCGGTAACGTAGTTTTGATCCATTTTAATGCGAATGCATGTGGTTTTCTACGAAAATCTTTTTCCGACGCGCTATTGCTGCTGCCGCCAGTTGCTTTCTGCATGACAGCACAATGGTTCCATGTGTTTGATGACGTAAACGCCATAGTCAGTGTTTCAACCCACGCCATCTTTTCGCTATAAGATGACGTGCCGTTGTCCGTATATATGCTAAATTGAATGAAAGGAGTGTTATGGAACCTAACCCAACAGGTCTAACCTAACCTAGTAGGCATACCTCGTCCCCGTGATGGTTCGTGGGGCTATCATGAATTTTTGGGCTAACGTCAATGGTTTTTGGGGCTAACGTCAATGGTTCAATAATTACTCTTTATATCAAAAATTGAACTTGGTACTAATTTACTATCCTTCGGACACATTTATTTACTTTTACAGAAGAAACTACTTACCGTAATTAGTTCCTGTAGCATTGTCGAACATCAGGAAGGTGTTTTGTGTGATTTGGGAATGTTTCAGAGCTGAAATTCATGTTATTCGTTGAAAATCAATTCTTCGACGGAGATAGCGTTTGGCCCGTACATCTGCGTATACCATGAAGTTCGTACACCTTCATACACCATCACCTTCATACACCGTCGTGACTATCATGACGCGTCGTGATTGTGTTTTGTTGGTATCCAGTGTTTCGAACTGCCTGCGTTTGCGACGAGAGTTAGAACTGTGGATCGAGGGTTTGGAGAATGACGTGTGGTGGGTGTGTTGTAAAGTTTGTGCCGGGTGTGGACAAACGATTGGCGCTAGCCGCACGAACCATTGGCGCGTGGATAGGTTAGTAGGGCCACGCAAAGGTTTCAATAGTTAAAAAGATAGCCCCCGGAACCATTGGCGCTAGCCCCACAAACCATTGGCGCGTGGATAGGTTAGTAGGCCACGCAAAGGTTTCAATAGTGAAAAAGATAGCCCCACGAACCATTGGCGCTAGCCCCACAAACCATTGGCGCGTGGATAGGTTAGTAGGCCACGCAAAGGTTTCAATAGTGAAAAAGATAGCCCCACGAACCATTGGCGCGTGGATAGGTTAGTAGGCCACGCAAAGGTTTCAATAGTGAAAAAGATAGCCCCACGAACCATTGGCGCTAGCCCCACGAACCATTGGCGCTAGCCCCACAAACCATTGGCACGTGGATAGGTTAGTAGGCCACGCAAAGGTTTCAATAGTGAAAAAGATAGCCCCACGAACCATTGGCGCTAGCCCCACGAACCATTGGCGCTAGCCCCACGAACCATTGGCGCGTGGATAGGTTAGTAGGCCACGCAAAGGTTTCAATAGTGAAAAAGATAGCCCCACGAACCATTGGCGCTAGCCCCACGAACCATTGGCGCTAGCCCCACGAACCATTGGCGCTAGCCCCACAAACCATTGGCGCGTGGATAGGTTAGTAGGCCACGCAAAGGTTTCAATAGTGAAAAAGATAGCCCCACGAACCATTGGCGCTAGCCCCACGAACCATTGGCGCTAGCCCCACAAACCATTGGCGCGTGGATAGGTTAGTAGGCCACGCAAAGGTTTCAATAGTGAAAAAGATAGCCCCACGAACCATTGGCGCTAGCCCCACAAACCATTGGCGCTAGCCCCACGAACCATTGGTGCGTGGATAGGTTAGTTGATTAGGTTGGGATACATAGTTAAAATTTGGTGTCAGAACGCGAAAAATAAAGTTCAAAAGAAATAGATTTGATTAAGTTTGTCGACGGGCTTTTCTTGGGTTCCGAAGGTTGAAACACTGGATAACAATTGAAAATCGAGAAAAAACAAGGCCGATGCGTCATTCCTACGCGTTATTATTTACGAAGGTGTGCGCGCCATGTTGTGTGTGAGGCAAACGGAAAGGTAGGAGGAAGTAGTAGTCGTAAAGTGAAAAATTGCTCTTACTTTCATCAAACCAACGTCAATACACGTTCAGGAATGTTCCGCGAAGCAGATACGTAAGTTTGAATGTCAAAAATTTGGCAAAAGAGAAGCCGGACGCGCAATTATGTAGGAAGGTGTACTCGCGATATTGTGTCTCAGGCAAGGGAAAACACCTACCAGAAAGACGTTCTGGTAATGTGAAAAATTGCAATTAATTTCATCAAAACAACGTTAATACACCTTCAGGAATGTTCCGCGAAGCAGATACGTAAGTATCAATGTCAAAAATTGACGAAACCAAAAAAATAGAGGTGTCCGAAGGATAGTAAATTTTTACCTTGAACTTTTTTCGTGAAAAAATTTCGTGAAGTGTTTTTATTTTCTTAAAAAAAAAAGGTAGGTATTTTTCTGTGAACAAGTTTGCAACACTGCATGCACACTCCAAATCGACAAAACACTGGCACAACGCGCGATAAACGGGTAAGCTATCGCCATTGTGTGGAAATAAGGAAGAACAGTAAGTACTCGCAAATGTAAGAAATAGGCATTATTTTCGTAAGAAATTCATTATTTCACGTAAATCAATATTCAGAAATGCAGAATAGTACGTTAGCAATGTAAACAAGTGTGAAATAAATCATTGACAGATGTCTCCGGTATAGTAACGTAGTACGAGGAATTACTAAGAATCTAAAGCATGTTTTGCCCATACGATAATAGTACCGCATGTGTTTACATAAAAATTGAACCATGTTAAAAATGCTTGTGTACCACAATAAATTCGGAATTAAGCAATGGAAATTTTGGTCACCAGGAATAGTACATTACAAATATCCAATTACATCCTATTACAGGGGTACATTGACAAATGAAACAGTTTCATTTCGATCATTTTCCACCAGGCTAGTATTCTGGTGTATTGGCCTTGCACCGTAATTAACATAAGATCGCAAATGTCTGCCATTCATACTTGTAACGCACACCATAAAAACAGAAGGATACAATTCCAATTCCTCTTTTGCACTGTCATTCTTCTCCATATCAGCCAATTTTTTACAAGAGCCAAGACATATCAGGCAATTTTTAACAAGTCTGTGGTATCATTGTTGTATCATCAAAGATCCATAAAAGCGAGAAGCCATCATGATGGTACAAAATGCCCATGGCCGCACAGAAAAGCGGAAGAAGGAAAACCTTGTATTTCTTTTGTTAGAGAAACTTAACTATGCTACTTAGATAAGCATTACATATAAAAGAACATGCATATTATAAGGTGTGTTTTTCAATTTTGCAGACATTGTGTAACTATTTATTATCTAGCGTTGGGCTAATTAAACGATCAACAACGCCAGATGGTGAGCAATCTAACAACATAAATGAGAGATTACACATACGAGGGTCACTATTTATATTTTGAGCCTAACAATGAAAAAACAGGAATTTGGCATTGATAACTGCTTTATTGTTTTTCGAAGTATTCTCCTTTATGGTCAATACACTTTTGCATTCGTTCGAACCATTTGTCAAAGCAGTTTTTCCAATCTTCTTGAGACACCTCCATAATATGGTTTTTGAACGCATCAACGGCGTCTTCCGCCGACGAAAATCGTTGTCCACGCAATTTATTCTTGACATTCGGGAACAAGAAGAAGTCATTGGGTGCCAAATCAGTAATGTACGGCGGATGACCCATCAATTCGATTTTTTGACTGTTCATAAAGTCGGTTGTTAGACGAGAGTGTGACAGCTGGCATTGTCTTGATGAAGAATGATCCGACGGCGTTTGTTTGTTTTCCGTATTTGACCTAAGACCTCTGGCAAACAAATTGTTGTGTACCATTCAGAGTTGACCGTTCTACGTTCCTCTAAAGGCACAGTTGCCACATGACCAGTTTTCCCGAAAAAACAGGCGACCATTTGTTTCGATGTGCTTCGAGCGCGAACAACTTTTGTTGGATTGGGTTCATCTTGAAACACCCATACAGTCGACTGCTGTTTACGTTCCGGCTCATATGCATATATCCATGATTCGTCACCTGTTACAGTCTTATATACGTCTTTTGAAGCACCACGATTGTATTTATTGAGCATTTGTTTGCACCAATGGACATTTCCACTCAATTTTTTTTACAACAATTTTAAAAACTACACCTTGGAAAAATGACCCCTGCAAGTTCTCGCGTTTCTCTGCGTCCAGTTTAAGGCAGAAACGAGACTTCCAAAGTTGCGAGGCTAGCGTTGCCCTGAAAACACGCCGCCGCCATGTTACTACGTCACTCCTTAGGGAGAGATCGTTTGTCGTCTGCTTCGAGCGTCCAGTTCCGGATGGGTAGCCCACGGTGAGCGAACACGTGCAGCAGTTTTACAAATTTGTACCGATTTAAATGATGGAAGAAGGAGCGATAGGAGAAAGGAAAGCTATGCTTTGTAATGATCATTCTTCTATGAAATATCCGTGCTGCTCACGTGCAAGATAAATGAAAGGGTTCAGCTGCGTGTGTGTTCTCAGGCCATGCGAAAAATATTGCTTATAAAATTGGTTGCTGACCAGACACTCAAAAATATTTTCTAAACTTATATTTATCAATATTTACCGTAACCTATGTAGTGCAAAATAGGAATTTTCACATTCTTCACTTTATTTATAAAGCCTATTTAACTTTCTTTTCCATAAAGCAATTTCAGTTTGTGTTCCATTTCTGTTGTGGAAATTATGATCAAATATTTTTGTGCAGATAAGAGAAAATACACTGAGAAGATTACATTAGTTGCACAGTACATATCTATACTTAGTTTATGTATAATCATTACAAGGAAATAATGTGTATCACCATGGGCGTATATAAGGGGGATTCAACGGGTCCAACCACCCTGTTTTTTTGGTTCACTAAAATTACAAGTTTCCTTGTTCTATCCGCTTGTTCATAAAAAATTCCTTCGGACTTATTTCATTCTCTTAAATTAGAGACGTATAGGACGGGATACGGATGGGAAGGAAATTTCGTAATTCCACACACCAGATGGGACTGCAGACCAATATCTGCAATTTACTGATAGTTTCGGAATTTCTGCGATAAGAAACTGCATTGAGACTGTTAAATCAGTTATTTTTTCCCCCTCGAATCATATTAAAGAAATTTGGTTCTTAAAAACGTAGTGATACAAGATGAACAGAAGAGTATCAATACTAAGTAGCGTGACTTCCTGACTACAAACACAGAACTTTGTCGGGTCCAACATCCCCTCCCCCCATGCTGCCCAACAAGATTCCGGCCAGCAGTGTCCTGGATTTTCACTTACGAAATAAAGCAACCCTAATCATACCAAAAGTTGATCCATCCCTCCCCCCCTCCCCCCGTGAACTATATATACGTCCATGTGTATAACAATATCCCATACTGAAATGGTACGATATAATTATTTTGAATTTTGTACTGCGAAAAAAGCCGTCTCTTCTCGTTACCCCGAACTCATTAATTGGTTGGTTCACAACTTCACCACTAAGGATCTTATCGAGACGAGACATGGCCGCCTTGGTCTCGTTCTCGTTGAGAGTTGTAAATGTCTGTCTCGTGTTTATTATTAAATGTCTCATTGACAGTCTCGTCTCAATTTATAAACATCCGTCTCGGTTTGGGAGGGCAATTCTCGTTCTCGTCTCAAGTCTAGAAAAATATAGAATTAACACGTATGCAAAGGCTTATCATTATAAATACAAAAAAAAAACTTTCTTTTCATTATTTTTATTTTGACTCCTCGTTTCGACGGTACAGCCCTCGGAAACTAAATATTATCCTGCTTATATATGCAAACCAAACTGCAGATTCAGAATTACCAGGAATGAACTGACGTTGTAATTATTATACACAAAATTCATGATTTATCTGAGGAAGTCGCATGTTCCAGGTTTGACTCTCGACCTGGGCATGACTGTTTCCTTGTGAGTGACATTTCATTGAACTGGAAATTGTTACATGGGAGGATGTTTGCTCGAGACTTTGGGGACAGCTAGGGGGATGCTTCTATTGTTAATGTTAGCGTTGCTCACGAGACGAGGCATGTTCCGTCTCGTCTCATAAAAGGAGATGGGACAAGTGAATGTTTTCGAAATGAGATGGGACAGAAGAAAAAGTTCGTCTCTTATCATGGCAGGTTGGGTGATACTTAGATTGTGCAGTTGGTGGTAGTGTGTGTGGGGGGGGGTTGTACTCCTGCATCCCGACTTCTAATACTGCTTGTAGTTATTCATCTTCATTGTAACGATTAGCCAAAAGTGGGAAGAAATGTGATGTTAGAGATAATACATAATAAATTCACCATGCGTTCTCATCGTTGCGGTTAAACAAAGTGAACGGAAAAGCGACGTAAAAGTAGGCTAAATACAAAAATTTGCAATATATATATATATATATATATATATATATATATATATATATATTAACTGAAGAAAACTGTCATTTACTGCAGGAAATTTAAAAACTCACCGTACCTTTTTATACCGTATCACCACTTATATTGTAGAAATTGGCGTGTAAACCAGTGTGTTCTAAAAGCATTATCTTAAAATTTGTGAAGAAAATATTATGACGAAAATAATTGTAATTCCAGAAAAGGCATTCCTATAACATTAAGTTCTTGCCAGTCAGAACTAACCTATGTATTCGCAATGAACAAGGCTGTTCACGTGTTCAGCCATAGACAAGGTTTGCTTTGTCACCCTATTGGGAAAACTCTCTACCGAGTGGCTGAATTATGGTAAATACTACTATACTGCTAGGGCATAATTCATCTCCAAGAAATGGAGCACAGATTTTTGCGCTGGAAGTTGTAAGATACTTGTTTTACACAGTAACAAGTGAATTTGCGACTCGTGCTAAGTTGACGGGACGAGCAGAAGCCCCGCCTACACGCATTTCTAAGTGATGACGTCAGAGGACCTCCTGTCTGTGGAGAGGACGTTTTCAAATCCGTGACGTAGTAGGTGAATTTCAGCGGTGTTTGAAGGCGTGTTACAAATATCGCCCAGACATTTTGCACATCTCATGTTTGTGTCATTATCTGTAAAATGAATGGATTTAAAATGTTTTTCATGTCAAAGTGGAAATGTCCATTGACGCGAGCGTCTTTTTGAGTTTTTGTCAAATTGTGTGGTATCCAACGAGAACATACCTTTCTCATAGCTAAATGATCATGTAATATTTTATATATGCTGGTGGAACTAATGCCTATGGTTGCCTCAATCTCACAGTATGTCACATGACGATCTTGCAGTATTAGGTTTTGCACAGCATCAATGTTTTCTTGAACAACAACTGATTTTGGACGACCTTCGCGAATCTCGTCGGTGAGCGAATGGCGGCCACGATTAAATTCGATATACCAGCGTTTCACAGTGGCAAAGGATGGGGCTTCATCGCCAAATGTGAAAGTAAGTTGATCGATGCACTCTTGTCTTGATAATCCACGTCGAAAATCTTAAAAAATTATCGCACGAAAATGTTCACGAGTTAATTCCATTTTATTGTTGTCGCGTAATCTCCAAGGCAACATAAACAACACAAATGAAGCTATTGACAAAACATTTGAAGTACTTTATGGTCAATAATGCCAGACGATTCCGTGCAAACGTCAAATCGCACCTAACTTCAATCAGTGTTGCCAAGGCTCAAAATATATATAGTGACCCTCGTATATTTCATACAGCATAACGTTTAAAATTATGAAATAGATGGTGTGCGGAAATTTTTTAAAATCCTTACCAAAGACAAGAAATATCCTGACGTTCGGGGCAAGAAAAATTCGCCATTGTCCGACTAAGTCGTGAAATGTTCTAAATTTCCCGACACGGTGAAAATCTCAAATTAAATTACCAGGGACGTCGTAAGGGGAGGGCACTGGTCAGCCGAAACGTTCACGTGACCCCGACAAACTGTTCTACACTTGCTGAAAATTTTGCTTTCAGTTCGAAACACTGCTCTTGAATGTGAGTGGCACGAACCCCAAACAATACATATCTTTCTCGTTTTTCTGGTTCTAGCTATGGTGGATGTCAGTGTACGAACCTAGCACTTCGATGTTTCTCGGAGCGGTTGAGGGAGCGGTCTTTCCACCCCTCGCAGTCGCAGGTCAACAACAGGCAGGGTTTGGCGTTGGGTGTTACCGTTGCGTCCAAATAATGTTTCGAGCTTGAGTATTTTGTGACCAGATTGAAGAACGACAGCTTGGCAGCGGTAAACCACATATATTCAAAGAGTTACAAGTGGTCCCGAATCAGAGCGCAATACACGCTAAAATAAGTATAATGGTGGCAGGATGCCTATGTAGATTATCATATCTCCGGGTAAGTAGTATTATTTGCATCAAATAACTATTCTACTATTAAAACAGTCTAAAGCACGCAACATGTTAAAAATAATTATCTTCACAAACTGCACGATTTCTTGAGTAGCATATTTTTTTCGATTTCGTGAAGACCGATTTTGAGAATACTCCTTAACAAACGATGCCTCCCCGATGGTGCAGTGATAGCGTCGTTGCTTTATAATCGAGGGGTCCTGGGTTCGATACATGAGTGGAGGCACATAGTGGTCTGGATCTTACTTTAAACTGTAGGTCCAGTCCTGATGAGCCTTACTGTACATAAAGTGGACTTAAAACACCAACTCAACTCAACTCCTTAACAAACGTTTCGAAGAATCGAAAATTTCAACAAGTAAATACATTTTTGTCAGTTTTCAAATAAATTATTATTATTATTATTATTTTGGCTATTTTTGGTTCGTATGAATCTGCCTCACACAGTAAGTTTATTTTATTGAGTCAAGTATGTACAATAACCAACCCTTGCAATAAGTCACTGGAAAGACGTGTGGTTGCTCATATATTTAAGCATCTATAAATAAATAATAACCCGTTGCTCGACAGACCTGAAAGAGCCTTGGCCTATCTCCCGACGGTGTCGGGAAAAATGCGCCCGGGAAAAGTGCGCTCTCGCAATGAAAGTGGGAAAAATGCGCCCTCCCAAGAGTAACCACAATGAAAAGTGGGAAAAATGCGCCCAGCACACACGACCTTCACCAATATGATAATATGTTGATTATAACAACCTGTACCCAGCTTCCCCTCACACTTAACACAGACTGTCAGGAAAGAGAAAAGAGCAACAAAAAACGAGGATTCTCTGCTCGTCTCCTTCATCTACCTGTGCCAGAGATGGGTTGGTAATGACTACTGATTCATTGGAAAGCTTACCAGGTGTACGATTGAAGCAAACAAATGAACAGAGTTAGATAACCGGGAATTCAAACCCTTCAATGTGCAACGTGCCACCATTCGTAACTCCAGGGTATGGAGATCCGAATTGGCAACACACCGCTCCTTGCTCCGGCTGGTCAGTTGGGAGCACCAGTTCTCACCCAGGGTTCAGGATTAAGACGATCCACCCTTCCTCCAGGAAGGAAACCACCGAATTGCGACACGTGATAGTAAATACAATTCAAAATACTTTATAATTAAAATGTCCAAAATCTTTAATCACAAATCGCGCCCGTACATACTGATTCGCACAAGTTAAAAGTTATAATTTGTTGGATCATGCACGCTCGCAGGCAATGATAAGCAATTCATTTAACACGAGAGTCCGCGCACCGCCTTCACAGTTAATAGCAAGACCTCAACTGCTACCTCAAGCGCGAGGAGCAGCATAACAAATTGTTCTAACTTACAATACAAACTCATAACATAAAATAACACAAGATAAACTGATAATTTATATAACACATCAATGTTAATTAGCGATAGTAGGCTAAAGTTCAGGTTAGCAACAATTAAAAATGCCAACGTGGAAGTTTTACATCGCCAAGAACACGAAGCGTGGTTCCCCCCACTCCTAACATAAACAGCCAATATTGAAAACGAGGGAGAAATACTTTGCTATAATATTACAATGTTAAACTATATAGAAATAACGAAACTGATTGTATCAAATAAATCATATTTGCCCTTGCACATAAAAAAGTGATGAAATAGAGATTTAGTTTATAACGAAGACAAATTACTTCAATCTTGTACACTGTTGAACAAAAATCGATATTAAGAAGAAATGTATTTAACTTGTGCTTAAATAACAAAATTTGGGTGAAAGATAGAAATAATCCTAGCCATTTTGGATTTGAAAAACAATGAAATCGTTGCATATATATTTGGGATAATTATTAGTCTATAAATTCTGAATAAATATTGCAAAAATACGCGAATAATATAAGATAAAACGTAAATATATACATGAATTATGAAAACAATTAAGTATAAATAGTTCAATCGAAGTTCTTAACTTGAAAGTATACGAATAAGATAAATGCCAATATACAACTGAAATCTGCCTAACATGGCGGTCGTTAGAAATGGATTAGTTGGTGAAGGTCATGTGTGCTGGGCGCATTTTTCCCACTTTCTAATGTAGTTACTCTTGGCAGGGCGCATTTTTCCCACTTTTATTGCGAGAGCGCATTTTTCCCGAGCGCATTTTTCCCGGGCGCATTTTTCCCTGATTCCTCCCGACTGCCAGTCTCCCTCCCACAATCCTACCTAGAGGTGTGGAGATCTTTAACCAGTAACGGGGTGACGTGGGGTCAGCACGTCGAACCCCCAACCGTTATATGGGATATCCGTAACAAATAATTATATTCTTGTGGTAAAGAGTCGTTGTCATTTAACAAACTTTATTGATTTATTGTAAAGCGTTCCCACTCCCGGTCCCCGGAATGACATATCTATCATACCCCCAGCACCGGGCCAGACGTCACCATAGGTACGGGAAACCGGTCGTGTGATTTACTTACGGTTCAGGTTTGTTTAGTTCGGTACTGAGACGGTCGTACTAGTGCGAGGCGGGGATGAATACCGTGCAATGTTACGCATTTCGCTTTATCTTAGTTATGTAGACTCGAACAATAATAATACACTAAGAGCATTATACCAGATACCTGAAAAACATCAAATGATAACACGGACGAACGGTAAAAATATGAATATATATTGTATCAACGAAAATATTGGAATTAACAAACGTTTTACATCTCCCCCTGACTCATTCTCTCTCTCATTCTCGCTTCTGGGATATTTCACATGGGAATATACATACAAATCATGGATCTAATCAACATACCATTTTCTTTTTGTTTGAACCTTCACGTGAATTTAGGTCATTAGTCTGCTAGCTCCTGTGCTCATTTAAATCAAATACGCGCCAGCCCTCGGAAATCGATTATCTGAAACAATAGGGCGGCGTACTTAAACCTCTCGTTCGAATGAACGTACGCATCAAGTCGTAAGCACGACATTTACCAAGTTTCTCGGACGGGGGTAATACACACAAGCCTCTCTCGTCCATTGAGAACAATTACACCATTACATAGTCATGCAAATCTTAATCTGCTCCAGCTGCCGGAATACACAAATCAATCGTCGGCGCGAGCAAAAATTACAAAAAACACCACTATGCAATAAAGAATACTACACTCGCACGACCTTGCGATATAAAATCCACTTTTCACAAATTAAAAAGACTAATCGGTCAACTATTGACAAGCTAATTGACGCGACGGGGCGGTCGGTTCCACAAAAATGGAGCACACTTTGACAAGTTACACGAAAAATTAACGTAATGGAAAGGAGCTTCTAACTCTAAATGCAGACGATCAAATTATTACATATGGACATGAAATGACCTTTTATATAACATTACTCAAAAATATCAGACACGGAAGTTAGGTTCGGGGTTCCTGAGTCACTTTGCAAGTCAATGGGACTTCGGCTTTTACGGTACGGCGTTGATACAAACGATACATGCGTACATGGGCATGAACCATCTGAAGAATACTCTACCAGACTCTGCTACATCGTGGGATCGTTCATCTTTCCTGGATGCGGGGATTTGCACAAGGTTCCTTTGCTGCGAAAATGTTCTTCGAGGTCGAACGCGAGGAAGAATGGTTGCGACGATACCGGGCACTTTCACTTTCATAGGACGTCGCGTATCCTCTCTTCTCACAAGCGTCGGCTGTACGTTCTCACGCGTCGGTCCGGAATCTCTCTTGTGTGTCGAGCATCAATCAAACGTCGTCCTGGAATCATCTCTCTCTCTTTCTCTCTCTCTCTCTTTCTCTATCTCTCTCTTTCTCTCTCTCTCTCTCTCTCTCTCTCTCATTCTCTCTCTCTCATTGGGCTTTTGTCGGGCGTTGATCTGGAATCATCATTCTCCCCCTCTCTCTCTGGTATCGGGCTTCTGTTGAGCGTCGAACTGGAATCGTCCTTCTTGGCGTCGGGCAAACTTTGTTTTCGCGGCATTGCGCGTCGGTCGTGTCGGTTTTGGCGTCGGCTGGCTTCACCGGATGGTGGTGGTGCATCGTTGCAGGTGTCGGGGAAAAGGCGACAGCCCCCTTTCTCTATCGTTTTAGCCTGCCATCGTTATGGTAGTTCTCGTTTGGTAAAAACAAACCACCGCGAAATGCTTCACAGAATAAAGCACACACAGGTAAACTCACTATCGGTAACTCGCTCACGGTACGCAAGAAAGACAAAGTCCACGGAAACAAAACAGTAGTCACGGGGGAGTGTAGTGCGGAGATGCTGTCTCTACAAAATCCGGATAAAACTGTGTGGTGAACTCGAAGTCCTGCAGATTTATATCCAATTCAAAATTTTCTGTTGAAAATACGTTAGGATGGCTTGGCCTGGGTTTCCGAAGAGATGGAAATGACCCCTGCTCATTGGCTCGAAACGCGGTCACAGGGCGTGTCTTCGGTTCTTGCTAGCTTGGGCTCTAGTGGAGTATCCTGGTCATCCGTGAAGCTCCGATGAAAAGTTGTTTGCCCTCCCGCGGCGAATCCTCTGTTGGTCCTGACGAAAAAAGTCCATTCTTTCTCCGTGACGAGCCGCTTCGGTTGCAAATATGCCATGTACTTTGCCGTGTTGACAGTTCGTGCTGTCACTCAGAAAACCCGTCTCCCAACTCCCGATGTCTTGCTCGGATATCAATTTTACCACATATGCATTGGAAATATTCAGATAACATAAACCAAACTTCACACTTTACATTTAACCATAATATGATTAAATAAACAAATTGATTAATATCGAACGGTGATTTTTGACATGTCACTGGATACCGTGACATTATTCCATCAGCATTAATTAAAATATAGTGCCATACTGAACATACCAACTTAACAAAGGCACATTGATTGCTTAATGAGGCATTTTCCTTTTCTTGCAGAGCAGGTTCAGTTTTGGAGTATTGCAATGTTTTACACAGACCGTTCGAAGAATTTTGAGAATATTAATATTTTGTCAGAGGAACCACCCCCGAATAAATATCTGTGGATGTTTTACAGGTTTCATCGTATTTAAGAAGGTAATTTTTCCGGTGCTACTTTCCTCCGTACAACATGTCTTTTGCCACTCAAGCTGAAGAGCCGATTCATAGGTGCAACGACCTTGGCAGAAAGAAACTCTGACTGGCACCATGTTGACAAAAGACTCAAGAAGTTCCGCAACCGACAGAACTCGAAGCACTCGGGTCCTACGGTGACATACACTTTGGTTGAACACAAACAGATGCATTGGTAGGAAATGCAGTGATTTTATGGGCCGTCCCTTTCTGGAAAGTCGGGGACCTTTCGAAAACACACTTTCCCTTCATGCACACCAGGGGGCCTAAGCCAGGTCACCCCTTCCCACAAAATCTTCTCTTCATCTGGCTCTGGTTATCGGCCGCGCCGAAACGCATTGCAGGTAGCTAGGACTTTCTGGGTTAATTACTTTATGATTCAGCATGGACATAGACTTTTCAAATTGCAAGAGACAAAATTCTACTGTTTGCCCCTTTTCTGGCGGGAGATGAATGACAAAGATGTCACGGTTCCTTCAGGTTCCCACACTCAATCGTTGTGCTCATAACCTGCAATGAAGAGCAAGGCTATAATAAGCCTTTGTAATGGACTTTATATCCTTCCTTGGTAACTTTCCACTCATTTTCAAGAAACATCTGCTTCTTTTTGCCCTACTGTGTTGATTGGTTGACAATTGATGACTGGCTGATTTTCTCTCCTGGACGGGAATTGAATTTATTTAATATTCCTGGACCTTTAACAACCCTGGCCTCCACCCGCAAATGCAGACGCTGTGGCTGTTGCTTAGGCGGGAAAGTTGACTACACATACAAATAGAATTAATCCGAAGTTATACAGCGAATAATAGTTACTTCCATAATAATATCATGAAATATGGAGAGTCAAATTACTTATCAAGCATTTTCTGTTATTTGCCTATCCTAGTGGGAGCGAAAATCTTTTGCCCTTGGTGGTGAACTCGGTTCCTGCAAATTCAAGACGGCATTTTCTAATTTTCATTTCTATTTGCGCCGTCAACTCCGTGGTGGAGTGGTTAGCAGGTTACGCTAGGAAGCAGTGTGTCCCGGGTTTGAATCCCGGCCTGGGCATGTGTCTTCTTTGTGATGGTCCTTCCATCAATTTAATCTTAACTCATTCTCATCTTCACGATTAGCCAAAAAGTGTCAGAGAAGTGAAGTAAAAATGAACCAAGTCAATCAATCATTTCTATTTCGTTATTTTACGCCGCTTTTCTACATCTAGGGTTAAATGCGACGATAAGATTGAATGATGATCCGAAGGAATAGCGATGCGAGAGACATGATGCAACCACACCTCTCCAAGGTCCGAAACAAGGACCTCTGGTTTCGTAGCGCGTTATGCTCATGCTTCAGGAGTGGAATCCTTTTAATGTATAAAAGTTGGGTGAAAGAGAACAACATTGTACTGTACAAAAAAGCCATGTTTGGGTCCTCTAAAGAAAACTACAATTATTCAGTAAAATTAATTTTGAAGGACAAAGCCTACGAAGTGTTTTTCCATTAGGTGACGCGTGGTCATCACATCGAGTCCCATCTAGTTTTGATAGTGGAATTCGCTTACATATTGATTTTAAGTAGCTTCCCAATTGTCCTCACGATGTTGGGCCATCACAGAAATTTTGGAGTTCCTTGAAACTGTCGTACCAAAGACGAGAGTGCAATATTTTTAGCACGCGGGAATTTTGTTATTTCTATTGCCATCATATATTCAGTTTTGCACGTCCAAAGAAGATTCAGCCCCGTAGCTAGAATTGATCTCCGGGGGGGTGGGGGGCTCACGGGTTATCGGGGGGCCTTTGTAAACCAAGTCCATTTTTAAAAAAAAATTAAGTGAAGGTAAATTATGTGTGCGTGTGGGGGGGATCATATACTACACAAATACTACATTTTTCTACATCTTTTAAAACATCTCTTGAAGTGTTAATTGGCTGATACTGAAATTATCCCTTACACACCCCATACTATTTTAGATGATACAGATATGTATATCACACACAAAAAACGCACAATACTTAATCACAGTGCCTACAGTATATTCCACCCCCGGCCGAAGCAATTAAACTACCCTTCCTTCCCAATACTTGGGAGCTGTTGTTGACATTTGACGCAGATGCGGAGGGAACTTGCATGATGACATCAAAGTCAGAGATTTCTGTCTAAACGGGAGATTGCAACAGGGACAGTGAAGGTACAGATAAAGAAGCTCCCCTATGAAAGAACTTTCTGAAGTCTAGAGAATATTCTAAATACTTGCAGCTACTTCTGCTCATAAACAAAATGAGCGAATGTAATAGATACTGTTTATATTCTGTGGGTTTATCCTTAAAGTTGTGAATTGTCTACATTTCACTTTTCACTGCAAACAAATTATGCACAATAGTTTACCTAATGTAAAGGGGGGCTGAGCTCCCCCCCGGCCCCTGCCTGGCTACGGGCCTGAGAAGATTACTTTTAAGAAATTAGATGTGTGCATAAAATTTCTTATATATCGTCATCATTCTCCAATGTGTACAGTACGACGCCACGAAGACTCCGGCATGTCCCATAGAATAGTGGTTAACGGTGTCGCCTTGCACTAAGGGCACCAGATTCGATTCTGCTATAAGCAAAAGCCACAGTGTTCTCTACTTCTCAATTTCCTTCGATCAAATTTATATATCTAAGGACTAATGGCATTGTTCTTGGTGTCTCAAATCTAACATAAGAGAAAATACATGGATTTTTAAAGACTGTCTAGATGCCATTAAGTTAATGAGTTCATTTTGCATTTAGATTCCCGAATAATGGCCGTGGATTTCGCGAGTCTATATTCGTAATTTTTTTATGTATATATAATATATATAAAGCACACATACACATACTGTACATATATGTAGGCCTATATGATATATTAGTAGTTTGTTAGTTTTTAATGGTTTGATAGAAAAAAATCTTTAGTTTTGCCCCCCCAAACTGATCAACCTACGTACGTCTCTGTAAATTACTCTCACACAGAGATTATTCGTACATTTCTGGATTACAAACTAGGGGTGTGCGGGATAGAATTTTTTTGGTCGAGTCGGGAATTTTTTTTTAATCCCGTCATTCGGGACGGGAAAAATTCGTCGGGACGGGAAATGTTCGAAATTTCCCGAAGCTCTGAAAATCTCGAATTCTACACGTCATTTTCGACTTCAGTGATTATTTTTGCATTTCTGGAATGAAAACAAACAATTTCCGATAAGTTCCAGAGACTTGCAATGCAGAAAACATTGAGAATTAACAACTTTTTAAAATTACCATTCTGTATTTCCCGACCGCTCGGGATCCCGAAAAGTCGGGAAGTCATTTCCCGAAGTCGGGATCAGGACGGGAATTTTTTTCCCGATCCCGGTCCCGACTTTTCTGGATCCCACACACCCCTATTAAAAACTGATAATTTCAATAAATTTCTGACACTAGTGTAGAAAACATCGTGAGTTAACCACTTTCAAACAGGTTCATTTGGAATTTCCCCACTGTTCGCGTTCACGAAATATCGGGGAATGATTTCCCGAAGTTGGGATCGTGGCGGGAAAATTTTCTCCCGAATTTCAGTAGCATTTTCGCAAACTCAACACAGCAAAGCATACACGAGAATTTCCTGTGACGTCACATCTAGGATGACGCCATTGCGTTCTGAGAAATTTTTACCAACAATAAACGTGTCTATCAGAGCATTTCATTCTAATTATAGTAGGTATGTACAATTAAATAATATGTAACTATAGTTTTTTCAAATTTATTACTAAACAGAAATATACACCATAAACACACAAAAAGCTCCCAAGAATATTAGTCTTCAACATTCACATAGGCTACATAAAATTTAAACCCAAATAAATTAATTTGAATAAATAATTTTCCATGGATTTTTATTAAATTAAAAATCTAAAAGTACAAAATAGAAATAAATTAATCATATATTCCACATACCCTACATAAATAAATAATAATAAATTAACGAAAAATCGCAAACTTAATTCCTAAAACAGTTTTAACTATTCGGTGATATTTTGAACTACGGAATAACAATATTAAAATATAATTTGATATTTTATAACATGATTAAAGCTTAAGAACTTAGAAACGTAGTCAAATTGAGAAAAATCAAGAACAACTAGTAGACACGTGTATATTATAACTCTTGTGTCGTTAGTTAACCTTCACTTTTTTTTTACATTTACGAATTTGGAATTTAAAAGTTCTGTCTTTGTAAATGAAGGCAGTTTAAATATCGGACCTAGAGATTTCCTTCATGTTGGCCTTAAGTCCGTAGTCCCTTACTAAATACTATTAATTTTCCACGCAAAAATGTTTTTGCTGTACTTTGTAGAAAATTTATTTTTCTTATTCTTTAATGTGTTAATATTTAGTATAATCCGAAATATTTTCCTTGCAACATCTGTGCGAAACTGGATACATATTTAGTGTTGAAGATATATTGAAAACATAGATGTGTGTATATATACAAACTGTGTTTGCTGGTTAGGACCTGAGTTGGTGTTTTATGTCCAATTTATGCACAGAAATGCTAATCGGGACTGGACCTATAGTTTAAAGTAGGATCCGAACCATTATGTGCCTCCAACGGGCATCAAATCCGAGTCACGTTGACTACAAAGGCGAAGACGCTCACTGGTTGGGGAGACTGTACTGTACATATATAGTAATACAGCATTCAATAGGCCATTTGCAGGCAGACACACACACAAATAAAAACATACAAAGTATATCGTGTTTGGTATCAAATTACCTTTTGGGGATTTGTTCGTAATGTCAATTTATGATTTTCTTTTAAAATAGATAGCATGGGACTTAACTTTTGGGGGCAGGTACGAACTTGAGGCTTAACGGAGGCAGAGTTGAAAAGTTTATCATCCTATAAAAATAATGTCCATGATCATTTGCAAAATAACTGTTACATTTGCGAAATGATAAATATTATTATTTATTATTCAGCTCTTCAGATCTTAGGATTTTAACAAAAGTATCCTTAACTTGTAAATTTTAACAAACCTGAATATTGGAGGGGGGGCAAGTACCACCTTGCCCCCGTCTAAGTTACGCCTATGGTAGACAACAGTATACTTTATGCTATTTTCAAGAATTTGGCATTCTTCACCCCTGTCACTGTCCACTAATGTTAGAATCTACAGAATTAATCACGGAATAAAATAGAAGAAAAGTACATATTATCATCCGATGTAACAACTTATAGAATTATACATATAAAATAGTTTATTATAAAATAACAATAATAGTAAATTAGTCAAAACCCTGCCTTCTTCAGAAAACATCTGAAAACAGCTGCAAAAATACTGCAAGGAACACCCTATCATATCCATTTAACATGGAGAAGGTAAAAGTTTGTCGACCAGTGCAGTACGAGAAGAACAAATTTTGCCACAAAATTTTTAAAACGAGATATTTGAAATGTCGCAAAATTATGAAAGACTTTAACCAATCTTCTGACATAACTTGACTTAAAATTTATAACTGCAATGCAAGCAGTACAAGAAAACTAGCTGGTTAGCAGGTTGTGATGTTACAGAAAGGTTATTCTGTTGGCCTAGTCTATTGTTTGGTGTTGATAGATCAAGTGTGTAGACTAAGGATGGATTTAGTAATTTAAACGTACTATCGGTTTCTATTTGAAGACATGAAAAATCTCTCGGTCATATTGTGAATCTCCAATGTAAATATAAACTGTTTATAAATATCAAGTGATTTTATAATTTTATGAAGACTTCCACATCAGACATCAAACCTGGTGAGTTTTAAACTTTTATTATCCATATTTCATTACTTTATGCGTTATGCAATATTTAGTAATGTTAATTGTCAACTACTGAATACGTATAATGGTATCCCCCATTCCATAATATATATGTTTTAAAAAATTTGTGTACAGCATGCTCTTTATGAAAATCCAGGATACGCCACTGAATGCAAGATGATTTTAATTATGTCCATGCGATTCGCATATACACTCATTTCGCTCTGAGTTAGCTGGAACCTCATGGAACATCATGTTTTCCGGGAATTCTTCATCCTTCTTCTCTGCGAGCAAGACAGTGTCCTCCTCTGCTGCGATGAAGTAGCCTCGTTCTGCAAGAGGCAGAAATACAAATATTTTAAATATATTATTAATTAAATAAGTATAATTACTCAAACTAATGGATATTAATTACCAAGTATAGAAATGGGACAAAAATATACTAACTTATGATTTTTGTGTGTCAAGGATTATAAGGCAATAGAGGGAAAGAAAGAGAATGACATAAATAAGGAAAGAATGAAAGAGAATGAAAAGGTGAATTAATTAATTAATTAATAAGGTGAATATTTGTGTAAATAGGTACAAATAGCCATTTTGTACTCTTCAATGTATACAGGGGGAAAATCTCCTTATCTAAAATTCCTTACCTGAGAGTTTAAAAAGGAGTGTACAAAGACCCTTGAGAAAAGTTAAATGTGCAACGTTGTAAGGAGACCTGCCCAGGACACAAACCTACCCAGAAACAATGTAAAAGGGCCTTGCTTCTAAGGCACTAGTTAAAACATTGTCATCATCGTCCAACATGGATGATAATTCGTTGGGAGGGTTAAAAGTGTGTCTGAGGCACATTCGAGAAGGATGCGCCGAAAACTTAAAACAACGTTACAGACATCACACGTCGAAAGGTCGACTCCTTGCAGACGGCTGTGCCTAATTCGAAGTCGAGTTAAAATGACCTCTTCACGACGGAACGGACTATAGCCTATGCGCAACACCATACAGCGGTGGGCTTCATAGGGGGACATAGGGAGAAATAAATGGAGAAGAAGACAGAGAATGAGCAAGAAATATAGGAGGAAACAGAACACATGAGTAACCAATAACCAAAGAACTAGAGCTTGAACATGTGGGGGAAAAAATGTTGACGTCACTCGGTAGCAGTCTATTCCAAATAGAAGAGTGATGCTTTTGAACTTACTTGCAACGGACTCGTAAGTATATTCTCCTCTTCCTTCTCTATCTCTGTCAATACGGAAGAAAAATCTGTGATCAGGCTTGACAACGTTTTCCAAATCGTTTTTCACAGGTTTCTGAAACAGAAAGAAAATTACATTGTAAGATATCTGCAAGAGAGTAATTATCTGGCTCTGTCCGAAAGGTACAAAGTGCATACTTGAAGTATGGTCTTGGCGGAAGTGACGTCACCTAGTACAGTTCGAAAGCGTCAAGTTCACGAGGAATCGAGACCACAGGGCAGAGCACACGAAGTTGGAGGCTCGGTCACGTGACAAGTGGACTTGTTGTTTATTTGTTTGAAATCGCCGAGGTAGAAAGCCAGCAAGTTGTTTGTAGCAGTTCTTCTAATGTGTGGAAATATGTGTGTATTATACGGCGCACGCTTTTAGAAGGAACATGAGTTCGGCCAATGACCAGCCAGTCCTACTGCGCTGTTGCCAAACTAACTGCTAGCGCAAGGGAAGGACAGAAAATTCGCGATGTGTCCATTATTTTGATAATGCATGCACAGTATATATGAGTACAGTGAAATAATATAGTGAATATTTCTACACAGGATTATAATATCATATCACTGTAGCATATACGAGAAACCCATACCTGAAAGAAGCTTGAAGGTATTTATTTATTCATCACCGCTCTCGTCGTCTTCCTCGGTCTCCGTGTCACTGATTTCACTCATTTCCGAATCACTCTCCTGGAGGTTAATTATTAGATTTTGCACCCTTGGTGCCTGTACTACTGGTGCTAGGTTTTGAGAGTGACATTATTTAAAATAAAAAGAACACACGGAACACACACTATCGCACGAAAGGCCTCTCTTTAATCTTTTCACATACTGTTCTTTGTGGCGCTCGAGTGAACGATAAGTGAATAATTTTACACCGGCCTTACTACGAAAACGCTGAACTCAAACTGACCCATAGTTTCAATGTTCGAGAACGCCCAGAACAATGAAGGGTCATTGTTTATATCGAGGTGAATTTAACACCCACACTTTTCCCTAGACACAACAACTCAGCTGCGTCAACACGGTGGCAACGAAAAAAACAGGCGGAAGGAAATGAAAGGTGTTTCCCTTGTTTCTTCAAGGAACGATAACTCCGGCTGTAGGCGACGGAAATTCATGGGATTTGGACAGTCAGGTTCAAAATGTCTTTCCCCATCTTATGATGAACCTTAAAGTGGCGAGTTTTATGAAAACTTCTTGCGCGCAAGATAAATACAGAACACTGCTCTTAACTTCCGCGCCGCAGTCTCCTAACTGTACAACGTTGCACTCCTACCATTGGCTGATCGCCACGCACACCCTCTGCGTGGCCCCGCCAGATATCGCTTCTAAAAGCGTGCGTCGTATAGATCATTTACAAATGCTGTGTGATTTCTGTGGTGAAAAACAAGTGTTTAAAACGTGGATGTCCTCGGTTATATCTACTGATCGTATTTGGCGCTGCAGTCGAAGTGCAGTTCGAAAGATCTTCACTTCCAGTCCACGACTTTAAGACCGCACTGCGAGACCATTCTCCAAGTATGCTCGCTTCAAGTGCGGTCTTGCACCTTTCGGACGCGGCCATAACGTAAAAAAAAATGTGAACATCAAGTAGTTGAGTTAATTTTCGAACTCACGTGAGCACGTGAACTTGAAAAATAATGTTTATTTATTTCCATTGATTCAGTGACGAAACGAGCTTCAATGGGTGGTTGGTTAATGGACAAGACTCGTGTGGCGCGACGACTCCCGCGACCGATCTTCCTGAGGTTAAAAAAAAAAACGCCCCCAAAGGAGCTCGCGGGGATGAGTGGTGCCCGACCTTAGTCAACCGGCAACTACCCCCTTCCAGCTTTTAACCTCGTCTAGCGTCTCAACTTTGCCTCGTAAGGCTGATTGAGGCGGCCGAGTTTGGTTGCAGCCAGGGGGTAGCCCTCCTCTGAGAGTCAAATCCAGGTTTAGCTGGATGTGGCCCCTTTGAGGAGACCTTCATTCATGCAGGCATGCACTAGGAGCTAACTACCTACAGATGTCGGATATCATGCTTCCTGGTTTGTAGTCTTGTTAAAGAAGACTTTTACCAAGTGTCGAAATTAGAAAAGATGTTGAAAAAACTAGAAGAGAAAGAGAAGAGAAGCTCCGAGGATAAAAACCGGTGAGCCAGCAACCGCCAGTAGAGCGCTAGACTCTGTTGAGGGAGGAACTACTTTTGTGATTACTTTTTATTTACTTTACATATTTACTTTCGTTGCGAAATTTCACACCGGAAATGTGTTCAAAATCTGAAGAAGCGAAGTACTTCTGGCATAAAACTAGAAATGGTGTTGGCTGGTATTCGAAACATGATTGCTACTGTCACCAGTAGCTAAAAATCGTAAGGCAACCTCTAGTTGATATTTTATGTTCGATTAAATTACACAGTTCGTTAAATTGCCCCACACTCATTCTCATAATTCTCTTGTATTCCGGAGAATCCTCCTCGGCAAGTTTCCGCAGTATTGTAGACGAAGCTCCCAGCTGATCTCTACGACACACCCAGTCTTTAACCCAGCACGCCCTCTTTTTGGTTACTATTTCTTGAAGCTCTTCACTTAAACAATGTACAATATCAGTTACAGCCTCATCAACAGCTTCCTCGTACTCTTCATCAACCTCCTCCATGTTCTCACACATTCTCTGACTGTTGCACTCACCACGTTCACACTAAAAAAACTGGCTACTGCCTGCCACTAGAACATTAAAATGGAAGCCATTACTGTCCTCGTGTGTAAGCCTACTGTCCGGCCATTTTACTGGCTGCCACTTCTAGCCGCCAGTACTGACCGCCACTACTGTCCCCGTGTGCAGGGGGCTTTACCATAAATCTGTTGCCCTTTTAGGCGCTCTAACAGGTCCAGTTCACTACACTGGCATTACAGCGGGCCAGTCCAAATCCTGTCCCTATGGCTCTCCTTACAAGAAACTGCGTAACTGGTTTTAAAGTTAGGAACAGTCTAAATTAATATTTAATTCAAGATCAATTCTTTGTGCATGAAGAGACTCACCTTCAACTCCAGTGTAGCATTGACCGCCCTACAGTTAACCTCCAGAACGAAACCAGTCGTCTTGTGCTGCCAAATTACCATTTGATGGGCGTCTGGAGAAGCTGGGTAGTACAAATGGCGACGGAAAGTTGCTGAAAAATTAATAAGCCGTTAATATCGCAAATGGTAACACTCAGAAAATATCGATTGACGAAACAGGGCAACTGCAGCAGCGTACTCCACTCTGTTTTAATGAAGTTTGGCTCCTAGCTTTCCAAACTGATAAAAGTAACTTCTCTAAAGTTCCACGATATAAAGCCCAAAAAATTAGCAGTAAAGGCCAGTGGCATCGACCTCACATGACTTGGGGGGGGGGGTAAGTTTTACAAACTTTTGGTATATTTAGTTTTCGACTTGCTTTCAAACGTCCTAAGCACTGGATCGAACCATATAAAACTCACAGTGTGTACTGTATAAAACTTAAAATACGAGTAAAGATAAACTAGACAATGTTCTATGTTTTTGTTACTATTGAGTACAAAGGAGTGAAAAATGTGAATTGAATGGAATACTTCTCGTTTTGTCTTTCACATCTTGAACGTTCGAACAAGAAGTAGTAACTGATATCATATAGTACTCGAGTAAGGTATCAGTGAATCTTATCTCTAGCGAGTTGGAACTATGTTTATCACCCCCGGTATTCCACTCTGGACGGATGGCAGCTATATTTTACCACCTCCTGGTGGCCGTAATTAATATGCCATTTCTTCAAAACTACACATGATATTTCAGTTTTTTCTGTTTTTCAATTGTATACATATGGAGGTATGACATGTCCTCAATCACATTAGTCACAGTAGTAATACATTTCAATATACACGTCAAGTTGTAGTACCTTAATATTTAAGAAGCCCTACTTTTGCTTCTTGGATTAAATTTGTGAAATGTATCTGCCTTTTATGTGTTTACCAAACAAAGTTTTATGATGAGTAATTGAAGACTAAAATTGGTAAACGCTGAAAGTGCCACAAGAATTCAAACACCGTTTTCCACGTTAAACTGTGAAATGTGCCATGCTTTATAATGTGGTAAACGTGAAATGTGGCTGGTAGCCCTCTAAGTAGTTCAAAGGGCGTGTAAAGAGGTCACTAGCGTGCAGAACGATGCGATTTCCCAACGCTTTCGCTTTTGGCACTTACATTGTTTACCACTTTTAGTCCTCAATTAACATATTTCCTTCTTTATTTCTAGTTGATCTTCCATTAAATCCGACAGAAACCCGTCACAAAATTGGATGCCTTAAGTACCAGTTTTATATTTATATTTTTTTTTTACTTCATGTTCAATTGCTTTATTTTGTTTCAACATTTTATGCAATTTCATACCACTATTTTATATGTACAGTGGGATCCATGAGTATTACCGTGGAAATTGTCCATCACCATGTTCGTGCATTTTATTTGACCCAATAAGAGCTTCAAGAATTAAAAGAAAACTCAAAACAAGCTGTTGACAACTTCTGCACCACCATACATAAAAATCCATCGCTTAAAAACATATAGGGTGCAAGAGAAAAGTTAATGAAAATCGTCATGGACAATTTGCACGGTAATACTCATGGATCCCACTGTACCAGCCTTGTAATGCACACAATTTGTTCTTGTTTTGTTTTTTTATTTGCGACAAGTTTGGAAAAAGGAGTACAGTTTGGCTATGGGACTATTAATTCTAATACAAGAAGGTTATAGACGTACGTGTGAAAAGAACGGAAATCATGATACTTTCAATTGTACAAAATTGTATTTTAAAATAAAAACTATCTGATGCACTTAATAATCGTACCATAAATAGAACAGTGTTTGCTGTTATAATAATTTAGTGAAACTTCTAGTAGGGCAAGTCAACTTCCTTACATTTTGTTCAGATTGAGTCCTGAATGAACTAATAAGTACGTAGACTATAGTATATATTTTCCTTTGAAATATTGTAAAAACTTACATTGTGTAGTGTTTAGAGTAGAGGGCTCGTGGAATCTTTCATGCGTGTAGACACAAAAACATTACTCCCAACTAAGTAATGAAAATAACAAATCTAGTAATATAATCAATTTTGTAAATTGGAAAAGAACAATCCTGACAACTTACTGCTATTGAGTTGACCATCCTTCTTCTTAGGAAACAAACTAAGCCTTACGTTGTCAGATGGGGTCCTGTCGACAGCTATGTACCTGCCAGAAGCGGTGTGGTTGCGATGTCTTTGAATTTCCAACTCCACAGAATTTTCATGCTCGATTGTGTAATTGGGAGATTCGCAATGTCCTTCATTCAATGTAGTTGGAGCTGCATTGGCGAATTGTGTGTGATGTGCTCCAAACAGAGATAATATGGACATTGCTACAATAATCAACTCTGGAAACACAAAAAGCTAAATTTAGTTTTATTTCTTGCAAGAAGTAAATCACAACGGTATATGTTTTTTTTTTTAGTACATATCAGAAACTGGCTAGTTGATACTTGTAATTTCCTTGAGCATTACATTGATGTTTAAAGTTTTATTTTCTTTGTGTTGAGTTAATTCAACATCTATTACTGTGTCACAGACAACCTTTTCAAGAAGGAAGGTCCATTATTTAATCTATCTCGAATTTAATTATCTGAACGTTAGTAACAAGGAATCTACATAAATTATGGATGTGAATTGGACATATTTCATTGTCTAGTGCTTTATACTTTCTTATTCTAATACTACGTTTTGAGAAAGCACCTCTTCTCTCGTCTTCAGGTGAACACATTTATATTTTCCGGTGCTGAGGATCGAACATATGACAGACTTGTGATGTTACTTCAAATTCGGTGCGCTAACCAATTTCAGGGGGGAGATTAAAATGACTAAAATTTTCCCCTAACTTTTAAACCTTTTTCTTGAACGAGGTGTGTAAAGTTAACAAAGTAGAATATCAATGCAATTCATTACACTAACATGCGTGATATGTAAAAAATAATAATAATAATAATAATAATAAGGAAGAGAGTTGTGTTGATATTCACTCGTCTGTTAGAGATAACTTTTACTTTTCTGAATAGTACAACCAACTTGTACAAGCGGCCTGGTGGCCTTGTCAATTGGCATGCAATAGAATTAAAATTATGGCACCATATTTAAAAATTTATATACAATATGGCTTTTTCCTGTCGTGTCGCACAATGTGTCATAAGTAATTACAAAATGACACAGAGATAACCCTTATTCTAGCTTCGTAATATACGCCAGTGTACGTAAGCATTTCAGCAAATCTCCTTCCAAGTACATATTCAGAACCCTTCGTATTTGTTGGTCAACCTAACCTAACCTAATAATAATATTCATGGGCTCAGGTTCAGTCCGGGTTAGACTCACTGTGCATGAAGTGAACTTAAGTCACCAAATCCATTAATCAGTCAATAACAATATTGTTTCTATACTATAATAATAATAATAATAGCACTCCTACGACTGACAACTTGGGGCCTCCCCGAGGGCGCAGTGGTAGCGTCGTCGCGTTGTAATCAAGGGGTCCCGCTTTCGACCAAGATGGAGGCACATAGTGGTTCGAATCCCACTTTAAACTGTAGGTCCAGTCCCGATTAGCCTTACTGTGCATAAAGTGGACTTAAAAACACCAACTCAAACAAAATCAAACACACTGACAACTTCTACAACCCTCCACTCTACTATCTTAGTCATACGACCGGTTCCGCGAACCGGAAGTTAGGTGCAGTCAAGGTCATGAAGTCAGGTATACTTCAACCACTGTATGCTTCGCCCACGCGCTCTTCGACCACGGCACCATAATAATAATGATGATAATAAATATAAAATTTGGAAAACAATTAGTTTGTTTCTTATTAAGTTATAATAGATATTGTAATCATGATTATTATTATTTCTTCCATTCGTTTATCAATGGCCTGAATCCCCCCATACAAAAATTTCATGTATAATTTCCTTTCTTTGTAGATCTTTTAGTCTCCAGAATGGCATAGTACAGTGGGATGCATAAGTATTAACAAGAGGATTGCCCCTGGAGCAAGGACAGTTGACTTTTTCTTGGTAAAAGTGGCAAAAAGTGCGGCGGGGGGCAAATACCCCCAACATGCTAGCCATGCTGATTAACATTTGAATATGTTAAGTTTTGGCCTGCAAGATTACGGGCTGGATATTTGTTATTTGTAAGCATTGCTTTACGCTCCTGGGTAAACCTATAACACGTATATATTGCTCGTCAATACTGTAAATTATTTGTTTTATCAACAAAATAATCCATTTTTATACATACCTTGGAATCGAGTAGCGTTGGACATTGCTGAAGATAAGAGCTATGGAAATGAACTGCGTATTAAGTGCTTCCGAACGCATCCAGAAGTGATTGCTACGTTTAACGAGCATCAAACATATTTATAATGATCAGCCACCAAAATGTGTAAACAAGGGGGAGATCCCTGTTAATGTGAAAGGAAGCTGCCAAGCATATGTTTACTGCGACACTTCCACATAAACACTTCCCCATAGCATTCTCTCCCGCTTGTTTTGCTTTAGCAATTTGTTTTCGACTTAATTGCTTAATTATTTGGCAATATAGAGCGAGGGAATTACAGTAAGAATATGGAATCCTCCTTTTCTGCCAAAACAAGATATCTAGGCCTGAAAAAGGGTATATTTTCTCGTCGGGGGATGTGGACGTCATTGAAATTTTGGCGCAAAAAATTCGATCCCATCTCAGTCCTCACTGATCTGTATATTTTGACAAGAGAGTGACAGTTAAGCGTTTCGCACTTTCCGAAATGAATGGAAGATAAACCAAATTGAACACACTGCTGAGTCATATTCATTTATATTGCAATTATTTTATATTATACAGGGTGAGTCAAAAGTCGTGTTGCTTAGGTGATATTGTTCGTGTTCGTTTGTTGCACGTTACTGACATGGTATTGAAAGTATTTTATATGTAAAGGCCATCGTGTACGCTAAGGAAATTAAGAGCATGAATCACAGGTGCCATCTCCCAATTTCCCAAATTACCCACCCACTCCACAAATACCACCAAGCTACCCTGAACATCGCAACATTCCATGGAGGCCTGTTTGGGGAGGCAGAACGGAACACATTCACAATCTCGGCAATTTGTGAAGATGATGTGATGAGCACCACGCTCCGGTTGCCTTTAAACCTCAAGTTTCGCACCCCAAAGTACCGATTTATTAGTACCTCACTTCCACGTATTACACCCTGGAAGGCATTTTGCAGAGTAGCGACACTCTCGCGTATGGACCCATGGCCAGAATATTCCTCTATGAGACTTGTGCTGTGTCCTCTCCAGTGGCGTATACTGAGCTATCTCACTATGTCACGTGGTCCTAGGCTATGAATAGAAATACATTTACCAACTCCTAAGAAATGAGGTTACCAACTCATAGGAAATCAGGTTGCCAACTCATAGGAAATCAGGTTGCCAACTCATATGAAATCAGGTTGCCTATTCATAGGAAATCAAGTTGCCGACTCATAGGAAATCAGGTTGCCAACTCATAGGAAATCAGGTTGCCAACTCATAGGAAATCAGGTTGCCGACTCATAGGAAATCAGGATGCCAACTCATAGGAAATCAGGTTGCCAACTCATAGGAAATCAGGTTGCCAACTCATAAGAAATCAGGTTACCAACTCATATGAAATCAGGTTGCCAACTCATAGGAAATCAGGTTGCCGACTCATAGGAAATCAGGTTGCCAACTCATAGGAAATCAGGTTGCCAACTCATAGGAAATCAGGTTGCCAACTCATATGAAATCAGGTTGCCAACTCGTAGGAAATCAAGTTGCCAACTCATAGGAAATCAGGTTGCCAACTCATAGGAAATCAGGTTGCCAACTCATATGAAATCAGGTTGCCTATTCATAGGAAATCAAGTTGCCAACTCATAGGAAATCAGGTTGCCAACTCATAAGAAAACAGGTTGCCAACTCATAAGAAATCAGGTTGCCAACTCATACGAAATCAGGTTGCCAACTCATAGGAAATCAGGTTGCCAACTCATAGGAATTCAGGTTGCCAACTCATATGAAATCAGGTTGCCAACTCATATGAAATCAGGTTGCCAACTCCAGAATCAGCATCATCATCTCACTGATATGGATAACATTATTTACAATTTCTCATCGATTCTTCTGCATTTTATTATGTAGACTTTAGGTTTCGCAGATAGCCTAGCTAGCTTAGAATATACGCTCCTGGTCCTCTCCATATGCGTCCGTGATTGATCGATTGATTGATTGATGAAATCTTGGTTTTAAGTCCACTTTAAGCACAGATAGGCTCGGAACTGGACCTACAGTTTTAAGTGGGATCCGAACCACTGTGCATGTGCCTCCACCGGGTATCGAGGCCGGGACTCCTTGATTACAAGGTGAAGACGTTACCACTACGCCATCGGGAAAGCCCATGCGTTCATGATTGTCCTTTCATCCGTTTCACCTCATCATCACTCATCCTCATCTTCGCGCTGGTCCAGTGGCGGAGTGGTTAGTACATCGCCAGGGGTACCAGATTGGAATCCCGGCCTCAGCATGGATGTTTGTGAGTGTCCATTCATCAATTTCATCACTCATCCTCATCTTCGTAATTAATCAAAAGTGGCAGAAAAACGAAGTAAAATAAACGAAATCAATCAATCGGCTATTTATTAGTGGCATTCCCATCCAGGGAATCGAACCCTGGTCTCGCACGTGACAGGCAAGCACCCTACGGACTGGGCCAATGCAGCTCTCCGCGTCTTCGTCGGTAAATAAGACCCCGAATATAGTGCTAGCATGTTCGAGTTAGTCTCTGTGTACATAAAAACTATGATCCGAAGTAAAGAGGTCTTGTCAACATTTCATTGAGATCAAAGATACGCTTTAAAATTATTTTTTTTTCTTAATTCTGAGCATGTGCATCTTCGATGAAAACATTGAAACATGGAAGAGGGGGGGGGTAGAGTAGGATGACGTAGATCTGTTTATTTTTACGGTCGTAGGCCCTTTCATCACATCCACGTCAGACACCATGCAACGTTCTACAAAATGAAAAATCCCCGCAGACAGCTGGGCGCCACCTGGAGTGGCAGTTCTAGTAATAATTTTTGTAATGCTCCATGTGTGAGGGAAAGTTTCTGATGTGATGGCCTCTGCTGAGTGGTAGCTTAAGGGGAGTTATAGCCACTTTTGTCTCTATATCCGTGAAAGGCTTTTCGGAATGATAAAAATGACAATTTCAAAGTAACATAATCTACAAAATTATTTTACATTACTTTCTTTTAGCAAAAGTTATGGTAATATGGAATGCAATAATAGCAATTAAACTCTTCTAGTTATTAGTTTTAGGCCTAGTAGACTGCTTTAAACAGGTTGGGGTTCGGTAAGTATGATGACTAACATGAAAGGTATAAATTATTTTATTGTGAATGGGTAACCTCGACAGTACTGTTACTTATTACAAATCAAATTAGGATCAGCACCACGGTAAAACGTTACAACAATCAATCATAATACTGCTCACACATCCTCAAGTTGTTTATCGGATTTTTCATCTTCCTGCTGTTTCTGGTTACTACAGGTTTGTAACTTGTGCATGTATGTGCACTTGAGTCCATTGGACAGGCAAGTGCAGTTTGGCAGTTTGCAGAAACCCATACAATTAAATGCTAACAGTTCCAATACCACATCAGGTGCAGGTAGGGAACGGATCCGTTGAATAGCAAGGTTTTTATCTTCACCATTGGTCAATCCATATTCTGTAGGGCTTGGCACCGTAGGATTTTCCTGCAGGTCACACTTTCATATTGCTACCTGGAAGTTGGCTCATCGAACATACATTAAATGACAGTCTCTGCATGGTGGCTGGATTCCACCTCTCCGCTCTAGGTACAGAATAGCTGATAGCACAGTTCATTTACCAGTGTTGGAAATGGCAACATACCTGCAGGAGGTAAACTGCTCAATCTTGTGAAAGACTTCATCACTGACCTCCCATGACTGACCAGGCTGACTGACTTAGTAGGAACGGTCTTTTTTGACCATCTGTATGAGCTTCCCACAACCGGCAAAGGCACTGGCAGTGTCACACCCTTTAAAGGCATTTAAGGTAACTATGTAGCACATGGGTTGTCCAATTGAATTTGCCAGCTTGTTGATGACAATGAAATATGTTCGATTCTAAGACCCAGACATCTAGTAAATGGGACAGGGAATCTTCTTTTGAAACCCCAGACAAAGAACCATGACATCGGTACCTTCAGCTGCAATCACGATTGCCTATGACCCAGAATTTGCAGCATGCAAGGCATGTAGAAGCAGTCTAGTGTCAGCTCCTCTTGTGTAGACCGCAAATCTCCAACTTCTTCCCACGCACTCTCCATTATCTTGTAGCAGGTTTCCTCGCAGGTCACATACAGGACCTTGTCATTCAGTATCTTTCTGCATCACGCGGATTTCCACTTTTCTACTAGGAACTTCTTAATAAGGCTGATTTTATTGAGAGAACTACACAGCATTTTTCCACTCCTGTATGTGGTGTCCTGCATTTCTGCTATACTTTCGCATCGTGGCTGAACCCCTCTTCAATCTTTCAGCACCTTTGATTGAATGCTGGTGGTAGACATCAAATACATCTACCTTTCACTCTGTACTCCCTCATGGAAGACTCTGTTCAAAGCCAGCTGTGCGAAGTTTTGTTGTTCCCCACCATTTTTTGCACAAGGTTCATCCCATCGGTGATGGACGTTGAAGATGTTGGAATAGATTCAACTAAGGCAACATTCTCTTCGAGCTATCTGGCAAATTCGGCCAATTTTGTCCATGGTTATAGGCCCAGTGGGTGGTAGAGGACCTCTTTCATGTTCACTTACTAGCATTCTATGACTAAAGGTCTGCCTTTAGAACCACTTATTCTGCTTTTGATGTTTGGGTTTTCTTTGTGCAGACATTGGAGAAGGTCTTCATGTTTTGTTTGACCATCTCATCATAAAATTTCACTGAAGGTGGATCCTCGTCTAACCGTATTTGTTTGAATGTCTGCTAAGCTTCCTCTCTGACTTCAAGAGTGCTCAGATGATCCTTGGCTACATCTGGTGAAGCCAGTGGACAGACTAACCTAGTTATTGTCATCAGGAGATACGGGATTCAGTCAACTGTTCTCCATGAGATCGATAAAGGATTTCATATCTGCTTCGCCATTCCTGATCCTTGGACTTTCTAGATCTTGATGGGGCAATTTTAACGGTTTTGACCCATCATGTGTCTCAGCTGCTTCAAATACATGCTTTTGTACTCACCTGTAAGGTAGTACTTCGTCACTGCACCTTCCTTCAAACTAAACCCTTTTGTCTCTCCTGTGTCTGGGTATCTTTCTTCATACTTTCTTCAATTGTTTGGTCAACAGGAATTTGGCCAAAAGTGTTGGTGGAGCTGAATTAAACTGAGAAGCCTCAATTAATTCAGGGTGCACATCATCTGTGTGTGTAGTGGCCAACTGACACATCTGTGTAAAGTAGTGTAGTAGGCAGCGTGCATTATTCAGTCTGTCATATGTAAAGCATCATGGTATCATTTGTTCAACTGGAGATGAATGTAGAATCCCATCACCCTCTCCAAATGCTTGGATCGGGGTAGAAAGATCTTCCATCATGTCTAAGTAGGACATTGAGAAGGATGATAGGCTCCTCTTCCCATTTTACGAGAAACTGCACTCCTTATCTTCACACCAGAATGCAATTCCTGAAACTGTATTAAAACTTTCGTTGTGTTATGTCGCTTGGTGTGCTTTTCTGTCAAAAGATGCACAGTCTGCATCATAAGCTCGGGAACCACGTGGATATTGTAAAGCTGATTTCTCGACTCTTGGAGTCTTTCTCGACTCACTGGAACTGGACTGCTCTTTTGCAAGGATAGACCAGATAAGTTTGTCTATGGTAAAGATACTAAGACATTTTCGGTGATGCTGGATTGCCACAAAGTGTTCCTTTGGGATACATTTTGCAAGTTCCAAAAGTGGTGTGTGTTTACGAATTTTGGCTGCTCTCAGCAAAGTTCTCCATTAGTCCATATCGTATGGTGAAAACAGTGAGAAATTCTCTCCACTCGGGGCCTCTTTGATGTAAGATTGCGTGCCCCAGCCATCAGTCATAAATGTATTACCAGGAACAATGAAATTATAATATTTAACACTTTTTTTATCAAGTTGATCTTTTTCAGGCTTCATGATGAAGCGAAGACAATTATTACCAAAACGTTCAGCTGGGACAAATTCCCAACACACGGTTTTTGTAATTATTATTATTATTATTATTACTATTATTATATACATAGTCGTTGGTTACACCGTTATATTAAAAAGATCAAATTAAGAAAAATAGTAATTTTTTCCACAGAATATGGTTCTTTCGTGCAAGTTTTTGAACTTGCATAATCATAATTGACACTTGTCTGATGCAATTGATCCGAAGACATGCATATTTTATTGAAATCACAATAAAATATTGCTGCAAGAATTGGACATTTCTTGGTAAAACTACGTATAGTATTAGGTACGGCTAACAACAACAAAACGAAACGTGAGTTAATCAACCTTCCGACCGTGAAGTTAAGTTATTGATTGATTGATTTGCTTTATTTTACTTCGCCTTTTGTGCCACTTTTGGCTAATTAGCGAAGATGGGGATGAATGATGATATTATGAAATTGATGAATGTACACTCACAAACTTCCATGCCCAGGCCGGGATTCGAACCGAGGACCTCTAGAGTCGTAGCGCGATGTGCTGACCACTCTGCTACGGAGGCCAGGAAGTTATTGATAGACAATGAGACATTTCGCCCCTGAGGAAAAAAAAAGTTAACCAAATAATACGTTTTGGACGAGTACTTGAGTGAAGTAGTCGTACCCAGGAACGTAGCTAGGTTGATCAGTTTGGGGGGGGGACAAATGTCAGAACAATTTCGATCAAATCATTAAGAAAATTAACAACCAACATTATGTACAGTGAGTATAAAAAGTGTTTGGACACTGCAGTAGTTACGTTAATAATTTATTATCTTGGCGTTCTGGATGATGGCAGGTAAGCGGAATAAAAGTGTAATGGTTCTACCTCAAATTCTTTCTTTCTTGGCTCAAGAACGTAGTAAAAATATCAAAACATAAACAATCCATGAACAATTATAACAAAAATGCCATACATTATGGGCACAGAAAGTCTTTGAACACTTAGCAAATAACATTAAAAAGGACTTCTGTGAAACACGATCAATAAACCTGGACTGCCATACACGTACCACTGACCCCTTCAACCTCTGGGCTCACAGCTGTCAGTTCGGAAGTCTCAGTACTGGCAGTAGCTCCGCCTCATTGAACACGATAGTGCAACAAGGGTTCCGAAAGGAGAGAGTTCACCGTTTCTGAACGTCGGCAAGTCATCCGGCTACACAACCAGTGCAAATCGTTAAGGGAAATATCACGCTTGTCCGGAATTCCAAAATCAACCGTGCACGTGATCATAGATATTTGGCGAAAGAAAAACAGTAGAAAATAAGCCGAGGAGTGAACGACCAAGAGTGCTTTATGTGCAAGACGAACGGTTTATTTTACGAACTATCAAAAAAGACGTTGGCTGCAAGCCTTCAAGACCGAGGTAAGCAAGTTTCCTCCAGTACAGTTCGTAATGTGTGCCGACGAAATGCCTACCATGGACCCGTGGCAAGGAAGAAATTTTGGGTTAGTGCAATAAACAGAAAGAAGCGCCTCGAATTTGCCCTATATCACCGCAATTACGATGCAGACTTCTGGAACAAGGTCAGTTTTTCGGACGAAAGCAAATTCAACTTATTTGGGTCGGATGGTAGGCATATGGTATGGCGGCAAAGAAATACAGAGTTGGAGCCGCGAAACTTTATCCCAACTGTCAAACACGGTGGCGGTTCACTCTTAGTATGGGGTTGTATGAGTGCTGGCGGGGTCGGCAAGTTGCATTTCATAGAGAGAACGATGGATCAGTACTTGTACATTGATATATTGAAGAATAATTTGAGCGCTAATGCGGCTCAAATGAACGTGGGTAATGAGTACTTGTTTCAACAGGATAACGATCCTAAACATACCGCCCTTAATACAAAATTGTGCCTGTTATATAACACCCCAAAACAACTTCACCCCCCCCCTCAATCCCCAGATCTGAACGCCATAGAAAATTTATGGAGTGTATTAGAGAAACAGATAAGAAAAAGAAACATATCCAACAAATCCGACCTAAAATTAGTATTGCAGGAAGAATGGAATGCCATTTCACATCACATTACTGCATATCTGGTTAAATCTGTACCAGACAGGCTCCGGGCAGTGATTCGTGCCAAAGGAATTCCAACAAAATATTAAATGCTTTTGTTTTGCAGAAAATATGGACAAAAATGGCAAGTGTCCAAAGACTTTTTGCGTTCAAAATATGTGATATTTTCGTTATTATTGCTTATAGATGGTTTATTTTTTTAATTTTGTATGTTCCTGTTGTATCAGATAAACAAGTATATGAGGTAGAATAATGTGGTTTTCATTCCACTCGTCTACCTGCACCCACATCCCTGAGCGGATCCCTTGATTACGTACCATCGATGGTGTCCAAACACTTTTTACACTCACTGTATGTATGTATGTATGTATGTGGGTGTATATATATATATATATATATATATATATATATACAGGGTGACCTGTAATTAGATGTATTCCCTGAAAGGGGTTAAAGTAGAGGCAATTTGCAATAAATTTGACCATATGATACCCTGTCCGAAATTTAGTAGTTTTCGAGATAATCGAATTTCTATTGTTTTTTTAAACAATTTTCCACATAAAAATATGAATAAAAAAAAAACAGCTCAAAGTGGGCACCTCCGTTACGAATGCAGGCACGCAGGTTTTTACGGACATTTGCTCTCTTAACTCGTGATGTGATGGTGTCCTTGATGTGTTGACCAGCTGTTAAGATCCTCTCCCTAAGCTTTTCTTGCGAGTTTACCGGTGTCTTATAAACTAAGTCTTTCATGTGGCTCCAAATGTAGAAGTCGCAAAGAGTCAAATCGGGGGATCGAGCCGGCCAGGAAATAGGGCCGCCTCGTTCAATCCATTTCTTTGGGTAACTTTCATCCAGCCACTGTCGCACGCCCTGTCAGAAATATGGATGGGCGTTATCAACAATCATTTGATCGAGCCATTTTTCCTGCCCCAAATCTTAAATGACATCACTTATGAACATTTTTTGAGGAACGGGATGGCAATGTTGTTGGAGGATGTGCCTCTAGCTACAAGACGTGACATGTTTACCAGCATGATGGCTGCCCAGCCCGATCTCCCGATCGATTTGACGCCTTGCGACTTTTATATTTGGAGTCACATGAAACAGTTTACAAGACACCGGTAAACTCGCGAGAAGAGCTCAGGGAGAGGATCTTAACAGCTGGTCAACACATCAAGGACACCATCACATCACGAGTTACGAGACCAAATGTCCGTAAAAACCTGCGTACCTGCATTTGTAACGGAGGCGCCCACTTTGAGCAAGACGTGTAACGTTCTTTAATTGTATTGTTCATTGATTCCATTCACATGAAGATGAATGCAGTATTATTTCTTGTACACAAATGTGAATGTTAATAACATTTATTTGTACCTTGGTGAATAGCAGATTAAACAAGGAAGTAATTTAAGTAATTTGTACGCTTTGTGTCATACCATTTTTGTTATTAACACGTTGCCAAGTAAACTAAGAGTGCATTTTTTTATCATCACTTGTAAGTTTAGACCCACCCGTTACTTACATGTGATTGTTATTTGGAACAAACTTTTTTCCAACCAACCACTTATTTGTTAGTTATCAGAAAACGCTGAAATATGTGCCATACAATGAGCTGTTTTTTTCTCAATTCAAATTTTTATATGGAAAATTGTCATTAAAAAAAACCCATAGAAATTATATTATCTCGAAAATTACCAATTTTCGGACGGGGTATCATATGGTCAAATTTATTGCAAATTGCCTCTACTTTAACCCCTTTCAGGGAATACATCTAATTACAGGTCACCCTGTATATATATATATGTGTGTGTGTGTGTGTGTGTGTGTGTGTGTGTGTGTGTGTGTGTGTGTGTGTGTGTGTAATGTGTGTGTGTGTATATAATGTGTGTGTGTGTGTGTGAGAGAGAGAGAGAGAGAGAGAGAGAGAATAAGAGACAGACGTTTGTTGTGCGATGGAAACACATATTTTACAAAATTAACTGCATGTATTACACAAACTCACAAAACAATGTAACACTTTACATTATAACGAAACTACGTTCCACCATTCCAGATTCTGTTTGCACAGACTCATGTCTAGCAACAATAGCTTGTTTTTTCTTCCTCTAGGAGGCAGCACTACATTCCTCCCAGAGTTACAAAAAAAAATTAACAAGGGTACCCGTATCTGTCAGGGGGTACCTTAATCCTGGTCTATCTTCTAGGCACATGAGGAGTGCATCTTGGTCGTGGAGCATAGTCAGGGTCTTGGTGTTGATGGTCAGCAACGTCGGGTTGAGGTGGGGCAATTTTGGAATCTGAATTTCGATTCTCCGTCGCGTCTTCTGGTCCGGGTGGACTATCATCATCCCAGGTTTCTGGATTGTTTTGTTGTCTGTGTGTCCTGTGAAGAATCCAACGTGAATGTACCACTCTTTGAGATCCACCTGTAAAGCGCACTTTGTAAAGGTGAGTGCCACCCAACCTTTCTACAATATCTGCCTCGTTGAAGTTATGTGACAAGTGCTTCGGTGATTGACCCATACGGTTTTGGTAGGTGAAAATGTCCTGTATGGTTTGCTGTGGTTGCTCCTAGGTTTCAAGAAAGGAGGAGGTTCTGTCCTCTCGGCATCTCTATTATGATCATCACGTATACAGTTCCGCCATGTTCTTGGACTAAAGGTGAGGACTGAGGCTGCAGGAAGACTACGTTCCTCTCCCAACCGGGAATTCCTCAAAAACAGAAGGTACTCCGCTAACTTTGCATCGAACTGTAAAGAAGTCAGATGTGGATGTTCATGCAACACCTTCAACATGCCAGTGTTCACCGTGCATACGTATCTCTCTGCAAGCTCGTTGCTAGGACTGTGGTACGGCGGTATTGTGATGTGTTCGATCCCTAACTGCTGGCAAAAAGAACGGAACGTAATGCTGCTGAAAGTTGAACCATTGTCGGAAATTATTGTCTGTGGAATTCCTAGAGTCGAGCATGACTGAAGAATCCAGCGTATGGTATCTGGTGTATCTAACGACGATACTGGCCACACATCTATCCAGTGACTGTAAGTATCCACAAGCAACAGGAACTTCCTCCCAGCCAAGAAGAAATGGTGTACGTGGAGTCTTTGTCCTACGTATCTAGCTTCCGGCCACCTATTACCTGAACTTTTCTTGACTTTCGGACTTGATGATTGACAAGTTTCCTCTTCAACTAATCCTTTCTTGTTAAAAGATAATCCGCTATCCGATGTATGTGCAGCATCTTCACTTAACGGTTCGTGTATGGTGTTCGACATCGGCTTCATTACGTCTACACCAGTGTTAGAAGAAATGACTGGATCTGAATTCGACTGCGAGTGTTGAAGTTGCTCAATCTCTGTAGATATCCCTACCATAGAACTTGCCGACTCTGAGCGTAACAGTAGCGTTCTCCAGTCCGGAGTAACGATATCTAACCAGGTACAACCTATAAGTGGATAATTTAGATGTTCCTTGCACAAAATAACAGGAAGTGAGTAAGTCGATCCTGAGTGTGTAAGTTCCAGTTCAGCCTGTCCTTGCACTGAAAGAGCATGTTTCCCTACGCCATATATTTTTATAGAGGAATGGTTAATATCAGTCATTGGAAACCAGTTCCTGAATGAATCCGCTTGGAACAGAGTTACGGCGGATCCTGTATCGAGCTCACATTGAATAAACTTGCCGTTAATAAGTAAATCCTTTAGCATTGGATTCTTTGATAAAGGGTAACTGGACGTAGGTGACCCGGTGATGTGTGTGTCACAACTGTATGAAACGACACTAGGTAACCATGCTGTTTGCTCGCCAGGTGAAGTATGAGAAGTTGACATCTTCAAATTTTCGATTTCAGTAGTTTGTCCTACGTTATTATTACTATTGGGCTTCTGTTTAAGCTTCTCTGTCTTCCTACACCGCTTTTGCCAGTGACCACGTTTCCTACAGAATGAACAAACAGAATCCTTGGCTGGACAGTTGTCTTTAAAATCATGTTAGTACGTACAGTTAGGACAGCTGTAATCAGTATATTTCATTCCGTTAATCGTTGGATTAGGTGAACTATAAGTATGTTGTCTTGTATGTTTCCTACAGAATGAACAAACAGAATCCTTGGCTGGACAGTTGTCTTTAAAATCATGTTAGTACGTACAGTTAGGACAGCTGTAATCAGTATATTTCATTCCGTTAATCGTTGGATTAGGTGAACTATAAGTATGTTGTCTTGTATGTTTGTCCCCTTGCACTGTTCTTCTTGGAAACTGGGTTGAGGTGCGTGAAACTGCTGACTCTTGCTTTACACTTTCTGATCGTATTAACAATCGGGTTTCTTTCTCTAACATTTCATTTTGTAATGTCAGTTCCTGACATTGCTGAAAGGTTAATGACTGTACTGAAAGTAACTTTCTTCTAGTGACTTCAGATCGTATGCCCAATACTATCTGTTCAACTAAAGCTTCGTCCAGATAATTGCCGTAGTTACATTTTATGGCTTGTTGCTTCAGCCTTATGAAATAAGCAGAAACGGTTTCACCTTCCTTTTGTACACAACGTCGAAACTTATATCGTTCAACAAACTTATTAGTTACAGGTTTGTAGTGTGACAAAAGACTATCCTTTAGACGAGAATACGACAGATTCTGTACAAGGTCTGGTGCGACTACATTTTTCAAGACTTTAAACGCCTTTGCACCTATAAAGGCGATGAGTATAGGAACTCTCTGATCATCACTGAACTTTTGAATGATACACAACTGTTCGAAACGTAAGAGATAATCTTCAATGTCCTCTGAATCTTCGTCGAAAGCGTTAAATGTCAAGTTTGTGTACATATTTATGACTGTAAATCCAAACGTTTAACCTAACAACTATGAAAAGTGAGTTTTCACTTATAATTATACTTGATCTGCATCGGATCACAATGTATCTATGAACGTGACAAAGCCTTTGTACGTTTCATGATTATTACTTGTTTCCACATTAGAAGGAATCTTGATATATATATTTACATCACACTATTTTTTTTAAAAAAAACAAACAATGTAGACGGTTAATCCTTACCGTGTTATGTCAAATTGTGTCAAAGCAACACGTTTATGATTGCTACAACAGCATGTTGTACGAATGATGACAGTCTGTCCGAGATGAAAAAAACTTACGGAAATGTAAGGTTCTTGCGAATCCTGCAATCCCTGAAGAGTAAAGTTCTTTTATACCGACTGCGCCATAATGTTGTGCGATGGAAACACATATGTTAACAAGATTAACTGCATTTATTACACAAACTCACAAAACAATGTAACACTTTACATTATAACGAAACTACGTTCCACCATTCCAGATTCTGTTTGCACAGACTCATGTCTAGCAACAATAGCTTGTTTCTTCTTCCTCTAGGAGGCAGCACTACAACCTTGACTACAACGTTGTTAAATTAAAACCAACTCTCATATACACACGCACGCCACTCACCACTGTACACAGGATGTTTTTTTTCCCCTGGCTGGTGGGGGGGGATAGAATTGTAAAAGTGGATAATACACTCTAGGGGGTTTAAATTTTACTAAGAAAAAATAATGATCGTGCTTGTTTGATTGGGTTGGCGTTTTAAACCCACTTTATGCAAAGGAAGGTTAATCGAGAAATGGACCTACTTCCCATTCTCTCTGCAGTCGGCATTCAGGGCAAGAAGCCAGATGGTCCACTGGGCTTTTTCCCGCCCTCTTGTGTTTACAATCGCGGGAGGGTTTCTCTGACGTCAAGATAATCTGCCTTCCTAGTATCTCATACCTCAGTACTACAAAACACTAAGGTCCGTTGACTTGTTTGCCGCCTGCTGGGGGGAACTAGCAGTCTACGGACCTTGACAAAGCACGTAGTGCTGTTGTTCCTTAGAGTAATGAGCAAGGGTGTATATTTATAGATGCTAAAACTTTTAAAACGGCAGGCAAATAGGCACCCAACATGATGAAAATACACGTATGCACTTGATGGCACAAGTGTTGACTTGATTGTCTTGGTATTTTATTGTATTTTTCTTATATTTGCGTCAGTTTATTTACAGTCGTTTAATCGCAACGAATATGATGAATAGTAGGTAGATGAAATTGATGATATGGAAAATGCTTTATTCAAAGAAAATAATAATAATTAGAGCCCGGAAGTTTGGCAAAATGCCTCTTTTTATCTACTGGATATATTGATAAAAATTTTCCGGATATATGTTTTTTATGTTGTTTCGAATGTTTTAGAAGCTTTTTCATTTTGCCTATTTTGCCTATTTGGGACCCCACTGCCTATTTTTAATTATAATGCCTTTTTTTTGCCTTTTTCAATTAAATTTGACCATTTTTTAAAAAAAAAAACTGTGTATATAAATTATTTTTCTCCCAAAAAACGTTGTTGGCATTTATTTTTCTTCCGTTTATTATGTGAATAATTTTCGCTTTATTTAAGTAATATTGAACTCACGCATGTTTCAACATTGCTGAAGGAGAAAAGTGTGAGAAAAAAGTATTTCATGCTGAGTTAGGATATTGCCTTTCGGTTAGCATTTCCTTGTGCATGATTGACTGCTGAAAACCTGTTGCAGAACATCTGCACAATTACGTCATCACGTCCAGCGTCCGTGTCAGGAGGTTATTGACAAGAAACAGCACTAATGCCCAAGGGCCTTTGCATGGATTCCAAAATCAAGTTCTCTATCTTTAGTTTAGTTCTGCACTTTGGAGGGAAAGGATCGTGTAGTTGTCATCATGCCGAAATTTAGTGTACTCTTAAGTGGTAAATTACATGGTTACGTGCGTGAATTTGGTGAAAATTGAAATGCTCTTCCCAATGTAGATTTTAACATTTTGCCAGAAATAATAGATAAAAGTAAGCGACTTCCAAATGTGCCTTTTTTTTAATTTTTAGTGCCTATTTTCCACATTATAAATGCCTTTTTGCCTGCCTATTTTAACGAAAATAAATGCCTGAACTTCCGGGCTCTAATGATGACGCTGGATAACAAATTTTACATACTTTTATGGTATAATTTCTTAAAAAATACTCTTGTTCGTGAGTGCAGAACTAAATATTTGATGGCACTGGATGTAACAGATTTCGCACACGAATGGCTCATTTTATTTTTATACCTGAGCCAAACGTGGCTTTTTATGCACCCAGCGATGGTACTTTCCTTCAACCCACTTTTACAGTTTTTTACAAAATTCTGCTACCGACGTGTAAGCGTAATACGCTATGAAACCAGATGCCCCAGGCTCTAACTCTGGTCAGGCATGGATGTACTATGCTTGTCCCATCACCATTTCTTCAGTTCATCATTCATCCTCACCGCCGCGATTAACGAAAAGCAACGAAAAATAACCAACCTAAAAATGGAACTAGAAAAGTTTCTCTCGAAATTGCACAAGTTGAGTACACTACCCCATGGGAAGAAGATTTACGCTTCTATGAGAAATGATTGATTGACTTGCTTTATTTTACTTCGCTTTTGGTGCCACTTATGGCTAATTTGCAAAGATGAGGATGAGTGATGATATGATGAAATAGATGAATGGACACTCACAAACAAACCATGTTCAGGCCAGGATTCGAACGCAGGACCCCTGGCGTCGTAGCGCGATGTGCTAACCACTCCGCCATCTTTCTTGAGTAATTATAGAAATGATAACAGAAAGTGCTTTAGAATTTGAAAAGCTAATGTATCTAAAGCGTGTAGATCATTGTTAATAATTTAGTACATACCTCGTTATCTTCCATAAATGAGGATGGCTTATTCTTCATTAGAGCCATGTATTAGCGGCAATCTCCCTCCCCCTGAAGTTTTATCTTGCAACTTCTATCACACGCACCACACTATGACTGTCTCCGTAATCTGAGACAGGAATGAAAGTTATTCCAAAGAGCTCCGGAAGGAGTAACGTCGATCCAGAGGGACATTTGTTACCGCTTACCATTCAATCGGCCAGAATTTTGACCTGGCAGGAAGGAAAAGTACATTTTCAAAAGACCTCCGAATTCCTTTAAAATTATTAGCGGCAGCTCCTGCGTTGCATCTGTTTTCGACAGGAAAGCAGTAGAAAAATGAGAACAAGTCTTGCTTTGGGGTTCATGGAGCGGGAAATTTGGGAGCAGTGTTTCAAACTGTAAGCAAAATTTACTGAAGAACAATTTTGCAATATTTGCCATCAAATTAAAATTTCCAGTAAAATACAGAAACATTTGCAGGGGCCACGTGGACGTTTGCGGGGGCCAGTGCCCCCGCGTGCCCCCCCCTAACGACGTCCCTGGCCGTACCTAATTCTATAGTTTAACCCATTTCGCATACTTCCGTTTGTCTTAATGATTCTAAAAGCAAGAAACGAATTTTCTTTTATCGTCCCCCAAAGAAAATCAAATATTAGGATTAGACATGTAATTATACTGTTCGGAACTCTGAACTTCCCGATTTCTTCTTTGTGGCTTCTAGTTGTTTTGTGTGTGTGTGTGTGTGTGTTTATGTTGGTATGTATACTTAGGACCAAAAATCTTAATTTTCAGGGTTAACACTGTAGCTAATGGGGAAGATGTTTGCAAAAATTATTATGTATTTCATTAACTTTTCTTCTCAGGGGCAACAGGTTACGTGTTTTGATTATGCTTACCATATTTTTGTGGGTCCAACCCAGGACATATTCGTGATCAACTCGTTACTGCTGAATTTCAGTTGTTGTTTTTTTACAAAAATAAATTGAAATTACTTAAAAGCCTTAACATTTCATTTGAACATTAAACTATAAATTGTACAAGAAAGAATATTAACATTATTTTCTAAAATCAATCAATTAATTTGCAAGTGTTTAATTGTATAATACATTTTCTGATGTTTAGGAAACCTCTCTGTTCTAGATAGCATTATCTCTTAGTTGACTCAGTTGTGCTTTTCACTACATATGATGTAATCAAGGGGTCCTGGGTCCAATTCCCGGTGGAGGCACATAGTGGTTCGGAACCCACTTTAAACTGTAGGTCCAGTCCCGATTAGCCTTACTGTGCATAAAGTGAACTTAAACACCAAATCAATCAATCACTAGATATAACTTTTTCAGAAATGGCTTGCTTGTTTTAATAACATCATAAAATTCAATATTATATGAATATTCAATACCGGTAGCTATATTCATGTTCAGATTCTCAAAACCCCGGACAGCACTAAAAAACCAGGACTGTCCGGGGTAATCCCGGACGTATGGTAAGCCTAGTTTTCATTTTCTCTCAATAACTTAAGGTTTAATAAGTGATATTGTATGCGCATTTTGTATTTTGTTTCACCAGACACAAATTTGTCTGTGCCTAGTGTTATGTGAGAATATTCGAGGCGCAAGACCTTGACTTGGAATTTAGCATTTAAAACTTGTGCAGAAATGTTAACATTTCACATTGCATTGATAGAGCATTCCCTGACATTCGCTACGAGACTCGGCGGCAAGCGGCCCGGCGTCATAGCTTGTCTTTCCCGGTGAACGGGCTCCCCGACAGTCGCTAGAGTCGGCCCTTAAAATTACAGTTTTCATATTGTGTACTAACCTTGACTACAGAAGGTGTTGAAAATGATGTCCCTCTGCTGCAACACATTCTTGGCATCTCCGAACGAAATTGGCATTTACACGTGCAAGTTCGTCTACTGTAATTCTCCCGATTTCTCGTACAATACTGTCTTTTAACTCACGGATGGTGTGCGGATTGTCTTTGTATACTTTATTTTTTAAAAAGTGTTCCCCTGTGCATAGCACCACGCCATGAAGGCGTATAGGGGGTGTGGGGGTAACGCCCCACACTTTCTTGAATTTCTCCATTATCGCATTATTTCTAGGTTGTAATTCATGCACTATTGACACTCTGTAGGACTTAAATTTAAGAATTTTAGCGGCTCTAAATGCTCTGGTTTTTTGAAACACCCGTTTCTTGTGAGAAGCTGCGGATAGATTTCCGAGGAGACTGTTCTAATCTTAGCCTATCTCATCGAGTTTTTCCTCAGTAAGTACACGTGGGTTTTTCTTTCCACTTTTATTCAGAACTGACCCTGTTACTCTAAACTTTTTTGCGACGTTTAATATAGTGGTCCTATGTGGAACGGGAAAACCAGGAAATTTCGTTGCAAAACGTCGTCGCACTTCTCCACAATTCCTCTTTCCGAAGTAACACTCGACAAGATAAATCCTTTGTTGTAATGTAAACTTTTGTGGTGCCATATTAAGCCACAATCTTCAACACACGGACACGACACAACACAACTTCCGAGGGAGGATTATACTGGCGTCAGTCTGCAACGTCAACAGAAAGGGAAACAGAGCGAAGGAAGGGAGAGCGAAAAAAACAAAAAACAGACTGTAGCGTGCGGCTGTCGCGGACCCGTTCACCGGGAAAGACAGTCGCTGACGCCGGGCCGCTTTCCGGCGAGTCTCGTAGCGAATGTCATGGAATGCTCTTAGATTCAGGAAAATTAAATAAACCTTACGACACCGGCGCCACAAGGGAAAGGTACATTTCGTCTGCTTAGAGTGTAAGGTGGAGGGCAATTTTTTGGAAATGAGGACAGAAATCAATGATCGATCATAAGTCAACTTTCGTCCTTCGGAACACATATTGAAAAACTATTGTATGTAATACCTTGTATCATGTACTAGGTTTTATTATAACAAATACAAAAGACATTAACAATATGGAGGCATTTATTATATTATTTAATTATTAAATATTAATAATTATTTTGCACTTGCTTCGCTTTTGCAGTAAATTGTACATTAGTCACGTCCATGGGCGTATATATATTTCACGTAATGGGGGGGGTCAACTTTTGGTATGATTAGGGTTCCTATATTTCATAAGTGAAAATCCGGGACACTGCTGACCAGAAGCTTGTTGGGGAGCGTGTGTGTGTGGGGGGGGGATTTTGGACAAAGTTGGGTGTATGTACAGTGGGATCCATGAGTATTACCGTGCAAATTGTCTATCACTATGTTCGTCTACTTTATTTGACCCAATATGAGCTTCAGGAATTAAAGAAAACTCAAAACAAGCTGTTGACAACTTCTGCACCAGCATGCATAAACACGCATTGCTTAAAAGTACATGGGATGGCAGAAAACAAATTATGAAAATAGTCATGGACAATTTACACGGTAATACTCATGGATCCAACTGTTCATATCCATTATCATATTCTTTCGAAATGTTTAATCTTGAAATTCGTTTTCGGTGCCATAATGAACTAACCTCCTATCTCACAATGTCGAAACTTTATTTGAGAACTGCGGACTGAACATTGCGGACATCCAAGCACTGAATATTTACAGTAAACAGCTTACTATGCAAGGAAGATATTAGTAACTGAAACTCAGTATTGCTAGCAGACGACGGCGCTATCGTGAAGTCAAATATCTTTGCAGCATCTTCTTGCAACTCGATAACTCTTGTATCATCGAGAGAGAGCGGTTCAATGTACAGTTATATTGATTAGTAAAATGAGTATTTTAATATTACGCATTTAAATAGAAATAAATTTGAGGAAAGTATAGTCTTAATCATTTCTTCTTTCCCACCCGATTCCAGGACATTTGTGCATCCCGAAGAAACTATTCGGGACACCAGGGCAAATTATATCATTCCGGGATTGTCCAGGAAAATGCGGGACGTATAGCAGGCCTAATAATGAACAGGCTATCAAAATCCAATCTATCAACCAGGTCATCCAACATTTTGACACACTGTTCCAGTGAATGAGGGATAGCCATTTCACATTTTTGGAATAAGATGTTGCAATTTTGCAATGTGTTGAATGTGTTCAGAGAAACGTGAGTTCAATTGTACTACTACAAAATGGTCCAAAAATGGACAACGAAGGTTTACCTTGTAATAATCAATTGTGAACTCAGCTGGTGCATTGTTCCTTCAGATTTGACGGCTGGGTGTTCTAGGTCTCTTAATTTCTCATCATAGTCTCTAAGTACAGAGCATTCCCTGATATTCGCTACGAGAGTCGGCGGCAAGCGGCCCGGCGTCAGCGATTGTCTTTCCCGGTGAACGGGTCCGCGACAGTCGCACGCTACAGTCTGTTTTATTTCGCTCTCTTTCCCTTTCTGTTGACGTTGCAGACTGACGCCAGTATAATCCTCCCTCGAAAGTTGTGTTGTGTCGCATCCGTGTGTTGAAGATTGTGGCTTAATATGGCACCACAAAAGTTTACATTACAACAAAGGATTTATCTTGTCGAATGTTACTTCGGAAAGAGGAATTGTGGAGAAGTGCGACGACGTTTTGCAACGAAATTTCCTGGTTTTCCCGTTCCACATAGGACCACTATATTAAACGTCGCAAAAAAATTAGAGTAACAGGGTCAGTTCTGAATAAAAGTGGAAAGAAAAACCCACGTGTACCACGCCGAAAAGAAAGATTATAATATGAACGTAATACTCCATTGACACTACTCCGCCGAGTGACTTCACTAAGTGGAGTGAAACTTAAAGTTTCAGATAAAGTACTGAATGACTATTTTATACTGAAACTGTAACAGCAGGAAAACAAAAACAATACAAGATAGCACAGAAAGCACAGAAAAGACTTTAAAAGTTACACATACTTTATTAACGATTTTCGGAAACTGTGCTCTGGCAAGAAAATGTCAACATTTGGAGGCAGCTTCTCGTACAAGCGAGGAAGCCGTTGTAGAAAAGGGCGGCTTGGAGTGGGATTGTGAAAGATTTACGTTGCGGGTTGGTCATGCACTCGTAAATTAAGTTGATTGATTAGAAATTCGGTGTTAATTTTACCATTGACGATTTTATGCAAACTCTTCATGATTGCAACTTCACGACGAGTGTGTGGTGGCTGGATATTCAAGACAGACATAATATCTGTTTTATGGATGTGCCTCACAGGAGATATTCTTTGACGAGCAATGGCGAGGAAAAAGCTGAGTACAGAATCGAATAATCCTCATTGCTCCTTACGAGCTACCATGACTCTAAATCCTCCCCATCCCCTCCAATAATTCAAAATAACTGTACTAGCCTTTCGATGGCCACAGTGTGGATTAAACTTCTGAAATAGCAAGGAAACACGGGATACTTCTTTCGTCTCTAAGTACAAATGCACATTTGATATAAATAATTTATTTTATGTACACATAGACAAAGGTTTCATAAAGTTTAACTTTATTTCAAAATATAACAATTGGAAAAACTTTTGTTGTGCAGTATGTATGGAACTGAATATAATTTACCAGAGTTGAAACTTTGGTGTGGTGTTATTTCGTACACCTAACAAGGTAGCATGCATATATACAATTATACAACAACAACAACAATAACAATGAATACAGAGAAGGTTTAGAAGCACTTCCTGTGCACAATGGATGGTCCGGATTCGTCGTACTCCTGCTTGGAGATCCACATCTGCTGGAAGGTAGACAAGGAAGCCAAGATGGAACCACCGATCCATACGGAGTACTTCCTCTCTGGTGGGGCAATGATCTTGATCTTCATTGTCGGAGGCGCCAGTGACGTCACTTCCTTCTGGACACGATCCGCAATGCCTGGGTACATTGAGGTTCCACCTGACAATACGATATTGGCGTACAGATCCTTACGGATGTCAAGATCGCACTTCATGATGGAGTTGTAGGCTGTTTCGTGGATTCCAGTGGCTTCCATTCCCAGGAAGGATGGCTGGAAGAGGGCTTCTGGACAACGGAATCTTTCGTTGCCAACTGTGATGACTTGGCCATCTGGAAGTTCGTAGGATTTCTCCAGAGAGCTGGAGTTGGCTGCTGTGGCCATCTCCTGGTCGAAGTCCAGGGCGACGTAGCACAGTTTCTCCTTGACGTCCCTCACGATTTCCCTCTCGGCTGTGGTGGTGAAGCTGTAGCCACGTTCTGTGAGGATCTTCATGAGGTAGTCGGTGAGATCGCGACCAGCCAAGTCCAGACGGAGGATGGCATGGGGCAGAGCATAACCTGAAAACAGATAAACCCAAGAGTTGTGTTAAGATGTAATAATTAAGAAGTTGAGTGCCTAAAATTGTCACAACTGCTACAAGCTATCCAATAAATTTGAAATGAATTGGTAAAATATTCCTGGGATATTCCTTACTGAACTTGTGAGGAAACAAGCTTATGTTGAATTTGCTGATAATTGTATTTTGGGCAATTCTGGTATGCTTCAAGTAGAGGATTCAATAGATATTTCATAAGGCACTGAATGATATATACTAGATTTGAATGACTGGAATGGTATATTTTCTGATATTTTGACGTATGTGATTATTTTATACCATCTGAAATATTGGAACAATACATATATAAACCCACTATCAAATCTGTACTACATAATTCCTATGTTTTGTTGAGCTTTTGTTATCTGCCTAATGTAAAATGAATGCAAAGAAACATGGGCTAGAATAAAGTTTGAAGTCACATGACGATTGCGTTGATGAAGACAGACAAAAAAATACGTAAGTCCTGAAACATCACTTTGAAAAGGTTGAGTATGTAAACTATTTCACATATTACATTTTGGAGTCAAATTGTGTTTTGTTTGTGGTGTAGAAGCGAAAATTCAACTAGCAAACTGAGTCCCACTTTCCAGGTTGTTTTAATTATCAGTTGATAATGTATAAATTATTGTTCGTGGTATACTTGTACGTATATCAAAATTCCATTATTGTATAAAGTCATAGGCCGCATATCAAATACCGAGCGTGAGATTATCAGTTACTTGAATGTTTTCTAAAAGGTTATATTTACAGCAACATATTTTAACTGTTCGTGTAACTGAAAGTGAAATTCTTTGAATATAGTCCAACAGTGATGTGAATTATTGCCGTACTGATTTTATTGAAACAAATTTGCAATACATTAAAAATACACTTAATAATAAGGATAATTCCAGGTCTTCCAATCTAATTGTCCTCGGAACCCCATCCTTGAAATATTTCTCAATTCTACCTCGAGAGGCAAGGATAGTAATAATAAGTGTCAACACTTGCAAATTTTTGTCTAAGATTCTTGACGCAATTTCTGTCTGAAAAGTCATGAGATCTGACGTAGTGATCTATATCATTGAGCTGAGTGGTGAACGCTTTGAAAGTTAGGTTCTATCACTTGAGGAACATCTTATGGATCATTACCTTCGTAGATTGGAACTGTGTGTGTAACTCCATCACCGGAATCCATGACAATTCCAGTAGTTCTTCCAGAGGCGTAAAGGGAAAGCACAGCCTGGATGGCTACATACATGGCAGGAGTGTTGAAGGTTTCAAACATAATCTAGAAAACAAACACCTTAGTCAGAATCAAGGAGAAATCGTTACAAGGAAAATATTAGACAATGCATTAACTAGATCAGGGGTTTCCAACTGGCGGCACGCGGGCCGCATGCGGCCCGCGATGTCTTTTTTGCGGCCCGCGAAGCCAGTTTGCAAAATACATTAATTTTATGTATTTTTATTAAAATACGTTCTATTTTTACTGAAGAAACAGTTTCAGAGTATGGACTTCCTTAAACAACTGGCGTTTCTAACAGATATCACAGTTCATCTGAACGAACTGAACTTGAAACTGCAGGGAAGAAACCAGCTGGTGTCAGGGTTAATGGGAAACATAAATGGGTTTCGTAATAAACTGAAGATTTTCAACGGTACTTTGGAGAGGAATAACCTGGTCCATTTTCCAAGCTGTCGGCGGCTAGCACATGATGAAGAAACACTGGACATTTTTTAATTCATATATAATATAATTAAAGATTTTGAAGAACTTAAAGCAGCATCCAGCTATTTAGCAATCCTCTTGGCGTTAACATCGAAGAACAAGAAGCTTCTCTCCAACTTGAATTGTGTGATTTGAAAGGCGATGTGTTCCTTCAAACTAGCCAAGAAAAGGGGCCAGAGTTTTTCAAATACCTTTCAAACGAAAGCTTTCCAAACCTTCGTAGTTTTGGACAAAGAATGACATGGATGTTCGGCAGCACATACACTTGTGAAAGTGTTTTTTCTTCAATGAAGTTCATCAAGAACCGCTTCAGAAGCCGACTGGCAGATTCTTCACTGCTTCACCTTCTGAGACTTTCAAATACAGAAATTGAAGTGAATATTCCAACTTTAATAAAAGAAGCAGATCGGCCTCAATTTTCACATTGAACACTTACTACTTACTATGAAGGATTCTTATTTGTATGGTGTGTTTTCATTTCTTTCAATTCATCCATAAGTATTAGGTTTTTGTGAAATAAATTGTAATTATACAATTTTGATTTGTGATTCCATTGTTTTTAATGCCTCATTTTAGAACTTTAGGTCATGCGAAAGTAAGTACTACATTCTCAGTTCAGTAGTTACAATTTTTGTAATTTTTAATCCCCTGCCCCCCCCCCCCCCAAAAAAAATGCGGCCCGCCAATCAACTGCTGGATATAATTTTGGCCCTCGGACCTTTTGAAGTTGGAAAACACTGAACTAGATATTTCCATATGATTAGAGGTTAAGGTGAACTTCTCCATGATAACCTGTGAGGAAATTTGTGTGGCACTATTGCACTATGTAGTTAAAGAAAACAAATCTACAACTGTACAACTGAATGCATGACATCGTGTAAAGAATCATTCATTCATCGTAAGCAATAAACTCGTTAACAGTTTAAAAAATTTTGTAGGCATTTAACATCTGCAGATTATAACTTTGTTGTTCCGCTATTCGTCAATAAGTCCACACACGGATTTTACACACATACACACATTACTCCATGCGAGAATAAAGTAAATGTTTTATTTGTACTCCTTCATTAGAGACCAAGGATGATACGAGGGATTGCCCTCGTCAAAAATAACCCCAATATTTCGTAAATTCCACGTCTGTTTCAAATAGTATTTGAACAAGTTTTAGAAATTCGTTTTAAACTTTTGACAATGGTGCAAACATTTGACAATGCTTTTTGAAATGTGTGTTTTAAAACGTTCATTTTTTTCATTAATTTCAATGCAACCCGTATTGATGACTTGTATTAGTAGCAGATATTATATAATATTATATAATTATCTAATATTCAACATTAACTATCAATAGTTATTAGTTTAACATGTAATAGTCGACAGGTAGTAAGACTAATGTTAAGTGAATTTTCTGTTCAGAATATTTTGTCCCATGATTTATTTAAATAAGTTTTAAAAATTGTGCAGACGGTTACTCGTGCAAAAGCATGTTCTTCCTTTGGCAGAACTAACTTTAAGAGTTTCGAAAACAAGTTAATGTTACCAAAAATGTAGAAAGAGAACATAAATATTTCATAATATTGTAAATGTTAAAGCAATCATCAAAGAGGCAATTTAATTTAATTTACACTTTGATTTATACGTTATCTTTTCTATCCTTAAAAAATGCTTCCTCCCTAAAACGAATTGAAGATAAGAAATAGCAAACACTTAACAATATTATGCAATATATAGGTACCTTTTTGCCACGTAATCGACACACGTTTACACAAGGCGTAATATAAGTATGAGTAAACGTTCTCTTTATCGCAATATGGGCTAACCTCCATTCAATAGACTTCTTCCTGTACGAAGTTCAAACATGACCTCATTTGCTCAAACATTTCAATCACTGATAAAATGTTTGCAATCCTCTTTTTAAAAGAAAACAAGATTTTTTGTCTATTCTATCTACATTTCACCATATAGAATATATCAAATATTTGCAATGCTGTCAATCACAAAGGTGTCGGTAAATACGAGGGTAGAGCCAAAAGTCCGTACCCCGATATACGTAGATTGAATGTAATTTGATTAGAGCGCTGTTGGGAGGTCCGGATCTAAGAAGATATTCGCGGACTTCCCTACCGACCCTTCATCTCCACAAGGAAAAAGGTCGTTTCTTGAGGTGACCCCCACTTTCATTCGCCGAAAGATTTACCAAGTTCAAAATTAGATAAGCAAAATACTGCTTTATTGTTGTCTAATATGATGTTGAATACACGGTAATTTTGAAAAAAAAATTGAAAATATGCAACTAATTTTAGAAAATTCTTAATTTCGGGTAATTTTTTAAAATTAGAGGTCTCCTCTGGACCCCGAATTATCGCACGTTGTTAACAAGTTTTTTCTATCTATTTTTATTATTAATATTACATGTAGAAGTGAAACATCAGCCAGCAAAAGACGTTGGTTGAAGAGTGCCCCATTCATACGTTACATAGCATCATTTTGGGAAGGAAACATTAACATTTTCAAAATGCGTTTGTTAAAAATAGTAACAATACATATAGGTGTTTTGTCATTCGAGTATGTTATACCGTCATATGTTTGAAAATGATCAAAAAAGACAGAACTGAATTTTCATCTGTAGTTTTCAAGAAATGACTTATTAAATGCTACCACCTTGTTCTGGTTTCATTTGAAGAACCTACCTGGGTCATCTTTTCCCTGTTGGCCTTGGGGTTGAGTGGGGCCTCTGTGAGAAGAACAGGGTGTTCCTCTGGGGCCACTCGGAGTTCATTGTAGAAGGTGTGGTGCCAGATCTTCTCCATGTCGTCCCAGTTGGTAACAATACCGTGTTCAATTGGGTACTTCAGAGTGAGGATGCCTCTCTTGGACTGGGCCTCATCACCGACGTAGCTATCCTTCTGGCCCATACCAACCATGACACCCTGGAGAGAACATATTCGTCACGTTTTAGTGTGTTTTCTCATATTTTTTGTATAATGTTTGGCAACCTTTAGCATAACTGTCTTTCTTAATTTATATCGCAGATATCATCACCTAATTTTCAATATTAATGTATAATTATCTGCCTATTTTACTTCTACATTTACGAATATACTCTATTTATTAATAAATTCCGGAATTATACGTTAGGATTAGATATCAGTGTTTGGAAGTAACAATTACATGTAACTGTGACTAGTTACTTTTTGAAATTACTAACTGGAAACGTAACTCAACATCTATTATCAGTATCAGGTAACTGGTAACGAAATTAACATATAATTTTGCAGTTACTCTTCTTAATGTTTCAACAACTGTCATCCAAATTACGACTTGCTAAAATAATATATATAAAATATGACGCAACTTTCCATGTATACGGGTTCACCTTTAATTTTCTTAACTTTATGCCCACCTCCGTGAACAAGTGGTTAGCACAGCACGGTACGACGCCAGGGTTCACGGGTTCGAATCCCGGCCAAGGCATGGGTGTGCTTTGTGAGTGCCCTTCATCAATTTCATCATATCATCACTCATCCTCATTACAACGATTAGCCAAAAGTGGCAGAAAAGCCACGCTAAGTAACAGAAATCAAATCAAATTTTAACCTTATATATTTACATATTTCACATTTAACATTAACATTATACCATGTGAGATTTATTATAATTAAAATTAATGTTAATTTAACCAACTAAATTTATAGGAAAACGACCTGCTTCAAGGTTACGTATGCGGCAAGATATATGTTATACAGAATAACGTACATACAGCAATAAGTAATTATATCTGTAACTGAGCTATTTTTCAAAATAACCATGATTTTAACAAGTAGCATTCCAAACATTCTTATGTATGAACTTATATTGTCCGATTTTTAAAAACATTTTAATGAATACTAGAGCAATGTAATCAGTGAATATTTTAAATATAATATATATATATATATATATATATATATATATATAATATGCCCCAAACACTAGAAATTGTTTATACTTTAAATTAATTCAAATATCGAGCAATCTATGGCAACTTCTTTACTTAATGTAATGCAAAAAGTTGCACAGAAATTGATTAATTTATTCCCACAATTAATGGATAAATATATCATTCACTCCTTTTTAATTTTAAGAAAATGTAACCTTTAAGGGTTAGAATAATACAAATATTGTTGAGAATGTTTGGTTCATTTTACTAATTTACTTAATACTTACCACGTGACGAGGTCGTCCTACGATAGATGGAAACACTGCTCGTGGGGCATCGTCCCCAGCGAACCCGGCTTTGCACATGCCGGAGCCATTGTCAACTACCAATGCTGCAATGTCTTCGTCACACATGGTGGATGTTTCTTATGTATTATTGTCTGCAAAGGAAATCATTTGTTTTAGCAAAGCCTTCGTTCATATTGACTGCTTGTACTGCCCTATAGAAAATGTGATATAGGATTTCAAACAGTGTTTGAAACTAACAGTTACTTTTTAAAGGAATTCTAACGTTAACTAGCTACTTTTAAAAGTAAAGCTGTAACGGAGTTACTTTTTGTAATAGAAGTAACCTTATCAGCAGTTACCTTTGCAGTTACTTTACGACGACAGGTATATTGTTCATTTCAAAACTTGTAATATTGGCGAAGGTCTAAATTTGGCAAACTCTGTTATCAAATACATGTCATAGGTAGATGCTAAGGTGATAGGATTTTTTCTAAGATCGGATTACGTAAAGAAACTAGGCTTCGTAGCATACTAAAGTTAATATATCTACGCCTTATTGCAATTTATTATTGCAAGAAGACTTCCGTGTTTTTGGATAGATTGCTGCATTCATTTGAAACGTGGTAGTCGAGTAAAAATGCATCATCATTCAAGTAAAGCTGACTCCCTGTTCCATCATTTCTTTATTTGATGTAATAATATAAATATATGAATACTTATAGACCTATTATGTACTTAAATCATAAATAAGACACATGTAAATCTTCACATATTTATTATATTACAGTATTGATCATTGATTGTGTGTAATTTGCAGGACAGTTTGCAGCAGTTAATAATTGTAAAAGTTATTCTTTTCAAATCTGTAACTGTAACTCATTACTTTTTAAAAAGTGACTTTCCAAACATAGGTTTCAAATACAAACTAGTGTTGTAATTTGACAGTACGGTTTAGGCAACACCAAATTTAAACTTGGTGTTTCGACTACCACCACTGGTGGCAACTTGGTAAAAAAAAAAAAGTAAAGTGCTTCCCTGTGCTTAGCACCTCGCCATGAAGGCGTATAGGGGGTGTGGGTGTAACGCCCCACACTTTCTTGATCCGCTAAGGCCCGGATTTATGGGGTGAAGGTGGCCGCTAAAGGTTCTCAAGTGAAAGAGGGTGGGAGGGATGCTTTGAAAAGGTCCACAAAGTGAAATAAATATTTGAAATGTAAAAATATAAGTAACATAATTAAACAGCTGAAATAACTTTGACTAAAGAAAGAACATTACATGTATGTAGAAATCCATGCAGAAACTCGGTCGTGTTGAAACTTGCAATAAATATCTCAGTAATCTTTCAAGCGAGAACCCCATATACAAACAGAAGAACAATTTCGACCTTTTAGCTTGAAAAAGACATCTAAAATGGAGGATGAGAAACTCACCTAAAACTTTGTAGTGTTTTTAATCGTGCCCAGAATCACACAGTGAACGAGTTGTTTACTTGGATCGATATATATGATAGATATTTTATCTACGTACTTATACGTCACTGGATTATCTTTATCAACTCTGGTTGGAACATTACCTAATATGGTAAGGTATTCAGCACCAACTTTACCTCGTCGAGTATATCTTTTTTTTTTACCATAAGCCACTCGACGCCTTGCTTGCTCAATAGATAAGTTATCTGCTGATAACGTGCAGTTAACATAATGAACCAAGGAGAGTTCCGATCAATAACTTAGCATATGTTCAGTGTGTATAGATGCATTCAGTGGCGCAAACACGGGGGGGGGGGCATTGTCCCTCCCTTCAACCTTGGACGGAAATGAGTTCTAGGGAGCAAGGGGGGCAAAAATTGACGGCCAAGTGTGCCTGCAAGGGGCAATTACCGCCCACAACTTCAAATTTTATGCAAATAAAAATAATTTTCATAAAATTTTCTTGCTCGCTTCGCTCGCAATACCTCCTTTCCTTGGTCTTACCAAGTTTACGACCGTAGCTAGAGGACGGCGGGAGTCGGTCCTGGGCGCCGAATGATCTAAATGAAAATAAGTTGTAAAATTGATTGATTGGTATGTGGTTTTAAGTCTACTTTACGCACAGAAAGACTAATCGGAACTGGACCTACAGTTTAAAGTGGGATCCGAACCACTGTGCCATGTGCCTCCGCCGGGTATCGAACCCGAAACCCCTTGATCACAAGGCGACGATGTTACCACTACACCATCGGGGAGACACATAAGTTGTAAAAGAGAGAATGAATTGGCGTCCCGTGAAATTATTTGCGCCCTATTATATCAATATTCATTTCAGCCTGCAAAAAGATTGGATCCAAAAATTTTCTTGCTCGCTTCGCTCACAATTTTTCATTGTTCCCTGTAATGCATTGTAAATTACCAGACAGGGAAATAAGACTTGTCTTAATTGATTTTGTTTTAAATGCATGAACCATTGTTTTGAGGAAAGGGAGCGTGCACATTTGAGAGACAAATTATGTAATTTTTGCTGTTGGTTTATTGTGAGATGGATGAATTGGTTGTGTAATGTATTTAAATAATATATGTTGTATATACGAGTATGTATTTAAGAAACTTTGAATACGTACACAATTTAGTGTCCACGTCGCTCCATGTTGCATAATGTGAAACATATATCGTGCACGAAAGTTATACATGTTAATGCAAAAAAGAATTATATTTGGAATGCATTTATCAAGCATTTTCTGTCTTTGAAAAATAGTTTGTGTGCTTGTTTTTCATTATTAGTGTGCAATTGAACGTGTTGAAAAAATAATTCAAATCGTTAGTTCGAACGCAAATGCTTCAGCATCAACTTCTACCCCCTTTTGCATAATTTACGAGGATAATAACGTTTTTTGATACTACTACTACTACTAATAATAATAATGTTGGTCCCCGATTCGAATTCAGGCTTGGGGATGGATGTTTGTGAGTGTGCATTCATCATCTCATCACTCATTCCCATCTTCGCAATTTAGCCAAAAGTGGCGCAATAAGCGAAGTAAAATAAAGCAAATCAATAATAACAATAACAATAAAGTTATTAACATTGTTATTATTACAAAAATATTATTATAATTATTATTATTGGTACGTTTATCCTGGTATTTGCCCCCCTGTAAAGCTAGGTAGGTACAGGGTGCCTTTGATAATGTCTTGCAGGGGGGGCCAGATCTGTAGATCCGGCACTAAATGTACGACAAGCTAATATTTATATGCAGATTGTCTAGAGAGACAATGTTATTCGTTATAATGTAAAATTGTTTATTAATAATAAATAAATAGTAAGAATTACACTGTAATTATTAAACTTGGACTACAGCACGTTGAACCCCACCCATGTTTCTGTGTAAATATACGGCCGTGGCAGTAAATATTGAGCAGATAATTTTAAAACGTAGATAAATAAAAGTCAAATGGTTTGACTTTCAAATGTCGTTGAAACTTACGTGCTGGCACAGGAATTAAGCATTGGCGTTAATGTTGATATAGTCCACATTCCACCGAACATCTTATACTTAAATTTCGTTTCTTACAACGATCGGTAACTCTGATATAGTTTATGTAATTATTTATTATATATAATTATTTATCATGTGCGACTACAGTATATTCATAAAATATTTCTTCGTAAATATTGCTTCTTTTGGTATACTTGTACTAATCCACTAGTGCTGATTTATTATGCGGGTCTGTTTACGAACAAAGCTCAACTTCCGAACAGGATGAAGTTCATAGGCAAGTAGCTGACCTCCGTGGTGTAGTAGTGGTTAGGACATCGCGCTACGACGTCAAGGTTCCGGGTTCGAATCCCGGCCTGGATATGGGTCTTATTTGTGGGTATTCTTTGTGAGTGTCTCTTCATTAATTTGATCATCGTTGCGATTAGTCTTCCCTCTCCACCCTGTAAAAAACCTCTCGATATCATTTTCTGGATACGTCCCTGCATTCACTGGCGTACGCAGGATTTTATTTTCGGGACTGACTCGAATTGTAAAGGTGGATAGTGCATAGCTTCGTTCTAGAGGAGCGGGATATATACAATAATATATTTTGCATATTTGTAACTTTTCACTCTATTATAATTGTGCTCAGTGGCCGCGATTGGGTCACAAACCCGGGGAGGGCAAGATGTAACGAACCCGGATCGTCACAAATAAAGACGGATCCACCTCTAAGTTTATTAGCTTCTATGATAAATGTATAATCAACTTTTGTAACTGTTTAATGTTAATATCTAAGATCTCCACGCTATACCAGGTGACGGAGGAACAGTGTGGGAGGGAGACCAGCAGTCGGTAGGTAAGCCACGGGCTGTCGCGCTATGGGTTATTATTATTATTATTAATGTTAATATTGGTAGTTCAAGATTTTTCCTCTCGCTTACGCTAGCATCGCCGACCGTATATAAAGGCGAAGGCGTGGCTGGCAAGTTAGTTAGACTCCGCCTGCGGGCGAGAGAAGGTGTGCTCCGCTACTGCGAGAGACCAAACACCTGAAGGAGGGAAGGTGCCCTCCGTTTATGCGAGAGTCCGAGCACCGAGGAGAATCTCCGCTCCGTCTTCGGGCTAAGAGAAGGTGCCCTCCGCTAAGGCGAGAGTCCAAGCACCATAGAGAAGTTAAACTCCACCTTGTGGTGAAAGAGATAAAAGGCCCTTATAATATTTAGTTTCGGCTTACTCCCACCTAATAATAGGAAAGTATCTCGGTTGCTTTGTAAGAAACCGGTTGAAGTAAGAAATGTGTTTTTCCGTATCCCTACTTGTATATATGTATAGGATAATTTTAGTAAGATTAAGGAGTAAGCTTCTCAAGGTACTTATTATTGTTAACCCTGGGTAGTTTTGTTTTTAAAACGTGTATATATATATGTATGTGTATATATATATATATATATATATATATATATATATATATATATATATATATATATATATAATTTTGTTAAGGAAATAAACTGGAATATAAACTTTCATCACCTGTTGTTCTGTTGAGGTAAAAGCTATTGTTCCCATTTCATCTGAAATCTTTGGAGAAGCTCTTTTAACACCCGATCCCTGAGAACTGTGGAGTCTCATCTCTCCGCTGAAGAGACAGTTAGCATTATGGGTAAATTTATGTATATTACGAAATGTTGTCGTTCTCCGCAACGCGCTCGCCGAGCAAAGGTGCGTGTCTACGTCGACGACGGAGCACGTTGCAAAGATGTATGTCAAAACAGGGGGGGAGGGGGCAAAGATAGTACATTTCCGTTTGTATATAAGATTTAGCATAGTGCGGGAGCAAAAGTGGCGAAAAGTCAGGGGGGCAAGTGCCCCACTAATTGCCGCCACTGAAATTTGTACTCCAAGACAAAGATGGTCATCAGGGGTCATTTTAAGGGAAGGTGCATTTGCGCCTTTCGTTTTTTCGAGTTCTTAACAGATTTTGATTTGAATTTTTTTGATTTCCACAAAATTTTGGGTGGGGCTGTTACCCCATCATACGCCAGTGCCTGTATTATACTTGTATAACCACCTTCTCTACATTCGCTGACATAAAAGCTCTTTTTGTTACAGATTCTATCGAGTCTTGGATTGAAATCTAAGGAAATAGACACTCAAGATATTGGAAGAAGTTATTTTACTCAGAAAATATGTTCGTAGATTAGTAAGAAATTCGAGTTGACACACACAAGTAGAATTTACAAAGCTCGTAGCCGATAAGAAAAGAATCCTGCAATTTCCAATTGGCTTTATCAAGACAGGTAATTAACGCTAAAACCGTATGATGATAATGTAATAATTTGATATTATCCAAATGCCCTATTCAACGTTGTTATCTGAAAGACATGATGGAAAACGTGATATTTAAACGTTATCGACTGAGGATGACATGATATTTTATCAAACTACTTTTCCTGGTCATATAGTTTCATGTGGCTTCATACAAGGGGATAACATAGGATTAAATATTCCATGTTGTTATTTAATTTACAAGTCGGACTTGCTTTATAATACTGTGCTATAAAACTAATATACCGTTAAAATTTAGATCATTTATAAAAACAGGAGAGCCGTTTTTTATTTAACCCTGCGTTGGTTGCGCACGGTCTCTAGTTCTGGCTGTCCATAGCTGAGTTTCTAACCTTCCCCTTTTAGACCACGATTTTGTTTTCAGTGTTAGTAAGATTTTTCGAGCCGCTAGGGAGGATTCGTTGAAGTCCCTTGCTGTTTGAGTCCATGCGCGACTATAGGCGTACATAGTTTTTACTGAAAATGCGGTCTGCCGATCCGTGCCCGACTAACAAAGACTGCCTTTTTAAAATTTTATCGAATTTCAATTTTTATAGTTTTCTAGAGTCAAATGTTGAAAGAAAAGATCTAATCGTAATAATTGAGAATTTCGTGTTTTGAACCGTTAATTTAGCATATGTTAAAAACCCGGTCTCTGGCACCAGGTGGGACCATCGATGTATTTTGTCTCGCGCGACCCACGAATGGTTAAATGTGAATATTTCATCATAATAATGGTTAGCGTATATATTGCAGTTATGTGCACTATAAATAGATTATTTTTTAAAACTGAGCCATTAAACTTATATTAATTACGCGTTTAATAGTTTAAAATCGTTCATGGTCATTTCTTACGGTACCTGGATGACGGCAGAAAGAAGGAGAACATTTCAGTTTTCCGTACTAGTAATGATCATTAAAAATATATCAGAGGTTTATGTAGCATGGATACGTACATTTACGGAGACACAGGGAGTTAGAATGCGTTCCGAAACCTTGGTTTTTTTGGCACAAGTAGATTGAAAAATTTAAAGGTTATGACAATTTTCGGGTCATTTCACCTCTTATCACTTAATCTTAACTGCAGTGTTTCACGTTACGTAAGAAACTCCAATGATTTTTGCGAAGACACATCGCTCTACGATGCCAGGGATACAGGGTTAGAATCCCGGCCTGGGCAAGGGTCTTCTTTGTGTGTATCCTTTTACCAATGTCATCATATCGTCACTCACCCTCATCTTCGTAGCAGAAAAGTGAAGTAAAATAAACCAAATAACAAAAAAATTAAAAATCTTTACACAGAGGCTCAGAACCTAACTGCCTAACCCAAACTCTAAAAATATGCAACTGTGTTGGCACCGAAAGTATGTGGTTCGACAGCAATTGGTGTAATAAGACACCAAAGATGGTGCTAAACGACGCTAATTCCGCATTAACACCAGAAAGAGTGTTCTGTTGCCACCACTTTTGGTGGTAACTCTGTTGCATATTTTTTAGTGTACTCAAGTGAAACTTCCTCGCCTAATATTGTTACGCAGAGTGCAATTGCATTGAACTGCATAACCTAACAACAGAGGCGTAGCAAGGGGTGGGCGAAGTGGGTGACCGCCCGGGGCCTCGCGCCTGAAAGGGCCTTGCGCTCCCAGGTTTATACGAAAAAAATATATAATAATTGGAAGTGAGAAAAATATGTGAAAAAGTTATATTGTTTACCCGGCAATAAAAGTAATACTGAATAGGTTACATGTTTAGCATTTGAGAAGCCACGTCTCTATAAACAAACTAAGAATAAAATAATTTTCCATTTTATCAATTCTCTGGCTATTGTTCATTCGTTTTATGCGCTTGGAAGCAGTGTTGGAAACTTTGGAACATAAAAAGGGCCGGTTTCTGTCTCCGACGGTAGAGGGAGATTATTTCCATAACATCTTTGGCTGTTATGCATTTGAAGCTTCGGAACGAGTCACAACTCTCCAAGCAGCCAATCAACGAAGCGAGCCGCTGACGTCAACTCAACCCAGAACCTATAGCTAAGCACCCTGCTCGGGCTCTTAACGCCCACTAGGCTCGCTAGACAGACTCGCGTAGTCTGCTGGAGATGTTCCGAAAGTAATTCGACTCTATGCTTGGTTTAAGCTTGACGAAAGAACTTGAAACACACACACACACACACACACATAGCGTTTTAAAAATTTAAATTCACGAAAGATTTTACGGCAGTGTGTTATATATTTATCTGAATTCTGATATCATGAAACTTAAACGAAAGAATAGTCTTACTCTTACTTAATATTACAAACTTGCAACCCACAACGGTAGATGTCGCAATGCATTGAAATCCAAACCTTACGCGGCACGGGGACAACAAAAGAAACGGAAAAAATCCAACAATTTTTCTATGTTTTGGAGTTCTGTTAAACACAAGTGTTATTGCGATTATTGTAACTGTAAGATCTTCACTGCTGACTGCTTTTGAAGCCTTGACGCCAGACTGCAATGCACACAGAATGTTGTGCACGGTAACAAGCTGTTCTTTAGCGTTGCTCGCTTTTTAACTCTCCACCGTGTTTAGTGTTCGGTAGCGATATTACAGTAATGTCGGGTAGAGATCGCAATGTGGGAAGAAAATTCCCGTCCGGTGCGTCTAAGAGAAAAAGAAAAGCTGAAATAACAAAATAGAATAAAAGTTCATGTGGTTCACTGATGAAATATCTGAAAACAAATGCAGGGGAAAGTGTTACAAGTGATGTTAATGAAATACATGAAGATGAGTGTCAACCGGTACATTCAGAGGATGGTGCATGTGTAGATCATAGATTTGAAAAATGTATTGTCTGTTGGTGATGATTGTGATGTTCACTGTTACGGACTGTTTGAAGAATTGCAAGTGCTTGTTGCTGTAGTTCCTCCAAACATATACGACATAAAAGAGCTGTTTACATATATTGTGCGACGAAATCCGAATATTTATATTTTGCTTAGAATCATTCTAACTGTTCCTGTAACCACTGCATCTGCTGAAAGAAGCTTTTCCAGGTTGAAGTTAATAAAAACTTACCTCCGAACTACCATGTCACAAGAACGATTGTCAGGACTCGCCATGCTATCGATATAGAACGATATCGTCTCAACTCTGGACTATTCAGAAATTGTGAGCAAATTCAGCTCCAGGAAGAGCAGAGAACGACATTTCTAGGGTGAGTAAAATAAAATGATAATATTTTCACTTTCATAAGTTTAGTATTATTATTATTATTATTATTGTTAAAATTTTGCTAACGTATGATTGGAGATTTTGTATCGAACAACACTGTGTTTCAAATTTAGAAAACGAAAGGGGGGCCTCACATTTTAATCTCGCCCAGGGACTCGTGATATGTTGCTACGCCACTGCCTAACAACAAGTAATAAAAAATGGGCCAACCAACGTGACAAAGTGATTATAGTACAGCGCCCTACGACGCCAGGGATCCAGAGTTCGAATCCGGGCTAGGCATTGGTGTTCTTTGTAAGTGTCCCTTCATCAATTTCATCATATCATTACTCATCGTCGTGGTTAGCCAAAAGTGGAAGGAAAGCGACGCTAAATAACAAAAATATAGTCAAATCAAACAAAAAATTGTTGAAAGTATTTTCCACTCCTTCCCTAGACACCAGCAAGTGAGAAGAAAAAGAAACCTTTTCTCCAATTTCAAGGAACGGTGATTAGTAGATATGTAACCAATCAGACTATAATTGAAGGTATGGTTCGACTAACTTCTGTCCGGCTAGTAATTCAATTGTGTCATTTACCCTCACTTGAACAACAACTGGACTCTCAAGAGCTCCTGATATTCTAACCACACAATATGACGCCAGCAAATGATAGAGAATGTCCATCTAAGATGATAGATAACATACTTCAGTTAATAGAGACATCATTTTTCAATAGAAATACATTGTCTTGTGTCTACGTGACTGATACGCATCTCTGACTTGTGGATTACTACAGAGCAGTGACGTAAGAGCGGAGTGATATCTTGTGCTGCTGAATGTAACGTGTAAGTTCGATCTTCCTGTCTTCTGCTTCTGTTCTACGTATGCTTATCATATCAGTAACACAGGAAGTTCAGTAAATGCATTTTTATAGGACACGTATGTTGATTGATTTTTAACCGATAAAAGCTTCATTCTTAGAACAACTAACCAGAGGGGAATTTATAACCGTCCAGTGATAGTGTATATAGGCCTGTAGGTTTCCGTTGTATTTATTTCATTTCTGTTTAGAGTGGTGAAAGTAACGCCCCAGAGGTCCTAGGTTCGTTGCGTTTGTCCTATCATCTATCTCACCAGTTCATCATTCATCTTCATCTCGCTATTAACCTCAGAGGTAGAAGAGATACGTAAAATTACCAAAATAGAAATGAGAATGAATGACAAATTGATGAAATAGATTATAGGGGTGGGGGGAGCGAACACATACTGACGAGTCAGTTCCATGAACCTTGGCTTCGTAGTACTGTACGACAATCACTCCACTACTAAGGCTGATAGGTGGTTATTGATTGTGCTACGACCCTGGGGATGCGTACAAAAATGTTATTTACCACGGCTACAGATATCTTAATCTCAGGGGATAGGTTCTTTATTCTAGAATTCCAAATAAGAAAGCGTTTTTATAGCCAAGAGGATATAGTTAAATGCGGATCTATATTCTGAAAACTATATACAATACAGAGAAAACATATAGCGAAGCTTGTATATACATTGAAAAAAAAAATATATATATATATATATGCTGATTCCAAATTTACGTCGGTTATATTCTTCTTGAAAGGAAATCTTCTTCTTCTCGTAATTTCTGGAAAAGGCTTCATCTTCCTTCCTATCTTTGATTTGGGAAAAGGTTTCTTCTTCTTTTCTTCCTTCTATTTTGGAAAAGAATTCTTCTTCTTTCCTTCTTTCTGTTTTTGGAAAATACTTCTTCTTTTTCTTCTCTTTGATTTGGGAAAAGGCTTCTTCTTCGTTTCCTTCTTCTAATTTATTTCTTTCCTTTTAAATCGTAATCTTATTTATTACATATATGCGCTCGCTTTCCCCGTTTCTATGGCAAACGATACAAGCTATACTTATAGAATGACTAGGGTCGACTAAGCTGACAATAGCGCCACCTCCTATGTAACGACCAAAGGGGAATAGCCCAGGATCGCTAACAGCAAGCGCTGCCTATGGCCCAGTGCGTCTAATAAGAAGCACAACCGTAAGTGCTTCGGGGCGTCTAATTTGGACACAGCGCCACCGACGGACGGACAAATTCAAAAGCTGACGATGTTCTCCTCGTCAGAAGATCAAAAAGGAGAGAGATACATTTCTGGATTCATTTGCTCACTTATTAACTTTCATAATTGTTTCATCTACGAGCATATTCTTATTTATCTTAATTGGCTATATACAACATTTTATTCACTCCTTCTATAATTTTTACACTCTTCCTTTATATATTTTTCATTTACTATAATATATATAATCGCTCTTCCCGCTCCAAGTTTCTACAATGAACTCTGCTCTTCTTTATATAGCGTGCTCCCATCTGTCGTCGCTCTCGGGAAACATTTCTTCCTATCATTTTTCATTGTGTCGTATGAACTGGCACGTGACAATTGGTTTGTTCTAAGTTATAATTATATATGACTACCGGACCAAATGTACGACTGTGAACAGCCAGTAGTAAGACGATTGGACTTGCTTCGACAGGCATTTGCTTGCAACATGACAATGTTCCTCCACATACCGCAGCTGCGACTGTTCAGACGATTGTTTCGGATGTTATCCTATCATCCTCCTTACTTTCAGGACCTAGCTCCTAACGATTATTAGTTCGTCGGTTCTCGTAAGGAGACTCTCTTTCTGGGAAACACTTCTCGGAGTTCAGCATGCATACGCTCCTGATACAGCAACCAAAGGATTATATTCCAAGGTCACCGACCTGTTGGTGGCACGTTGGCACAAGTGCATCGGCAGACAAGGAGACTACATTGAAAAACAGCATCAATGAATTAACTAAAGTGCAACACACATATATCTTTGCCGTTCCGCACATACCAATTTTCGTTTCGTCTCCCTCTCTCTTAGCATCACGTGTTCTACCCTGCTCGCCAACCTTCGCCATTGTTGCCATATTGTCATTCCATTCCTGAACACACTCGCGCAAATATCATTGAAAACAATTGAATAGCGCTCCAGCTCGCGGTTCACACCGTTCGGCAGGGACGGTAATGTGGCAATATAGCATGACGAAGTGGTTGCTTCTTTTATGCAGAGCATGTTCATTGGCTAGCTAGTAACTAGTGTTGCCAACTGTAATAATGAAGCACTATTTCTGTCACGGAAGGAGAATGGCAAAATGAAGGTGAGTTTTGTTGGATTTTAAACACCATATTTTTATTTTAAGTATTTGACTGGTTTGACATTGTGTGCGTGTATTGCGTGCGTGTAAGAGAAAGTGCATGTGTTTGGTTAGTGAACGTTAAATTCCATAATGCCTCCAGTACTATTGTTCATATTTCATCACTTTAGAATTGCTCAAAAGAAATAAATTATGTGGATGCTGTTATTATTTTTGCTGCTTAATGCGATGCATGTTTTGTGTGTGTGTGTGTGTGTTAAAATTGGCATGTTTTGATGGGTGACAAGTTCATAACAAAAGAAAAAACCGCACCGCTTATCGCCTGGTGGCAATATATGTACTCCTTATTCTTGTTGCGGAAGCCGGCATCGTTTGTAAATGTACAATAAAGGCAGCCGACTGTCGGCCATTTTGTGGTCCAATTGTCGCTGTTTAACACGTTTGCAAGTTACACTGTTCTACAAATTTTCACTTTTTCTGTTACAGAAAGAAAAGTAGCTCTTTCTTACTGAAATTGACCTCCTGAACACGAATTTCATTCTCTAAGATTGGCTCATGTTATATAACAATTAATCATAATCAATGTGGGCATTACTTAATAAATATATTAAGAGCGCCCGCAAAAGGAGGCCAGGGGGCACTTGGGAAGAATTAATACAATTCAAATTTTGAAATTAAAGCGTGAAAACATAGATGAGAGATGCCGTGAAAGACAGATGCAAATTAACTTAATGCTGGTGATGCTTTATGATAATTCTCTTAACTGGGGGAAAGCATAACTCTGTTTCCTCCACTTTAAACACTTTCGTAATAAGCATCCTCATATTACAGGGTGGCTCAAAAAGTCACTTAACACCCTCTGTACAAGGCCACTGCAGCGCGCAACATGGAAATGGTGACGACCAATCGTTATCAGGCCAAAGGGGAACCACATTGACGCCACCCGCACGGTCGGCGGCCATCTTGACGACCGCCATCTTGAATACAACTTCAGAATGTTAAATGGGAAGGGTTGATATGATATATCAAATCAGGCTAGAATTTCACGAGAAATGTAATGGTGAAGGTTTTTTTTATGTATCTTTAACCAGTAAAAAGTTATGACTGAATTATTGTACCAATTTGTTCGTTTTCGAGGTGTTAGAAAAATGCCTTAAAATATGTTTAGCACATCGGTAACGTATCGAGATCAAAGTGATGTCTATGGAGAGAAGTTCGCATGCCATTGCACACGATTTTAATCGGATACATCCACGAATAGCTGCGCATTATGAATAGTTGTCGCGAACAATTTACATTGTGACGCTTCCATTGAATTAAAAGTCCTTCACAGTGACAAGGCTAATGTTTATGTTCATAAGGAAGTTCATAAACAGAATATGCGACCCTTGTCATCTGATAACTAACTTTGGACAGAAACTGCTTCACAACGTTCCCATAGTGTTCTGGTGTTCATCCCTATTGAAAAAAAAAACTCTGTAAAAAGTACCTTCTTCCACAAGCAAGGATGAAAAAACCTGTTTATTTAACAAATCCAAGTAGCCCTAAGCATTTAAGGTTCCGTTGATGGAAAATTGACTAACCAATCGTGTTCCACACAGCACGCCACACAATTAACTTACCAGCACTAACCATTCAGCTTTGATGTGTCAAAAATGGGTTATCAGATAAAAAACATCGAATATTATGTTTATGAACTTTCTTATGAACATAAACATTAGCCTTGTCACTGTGAAGGACTTTTCATTTAATGGAAGCGTCACACTGTAATTGTTCGCGACAACCATTCATAATGCCCAGCTCTTCATGGATGTATCCGATTAAAATCTTGTGCAATGGCTTGCGAACTTCTCTCCCTAGACGTCACTTTGATCTCGATACGTTACCGATGCGCTAAACAATTTTTAAGGCATTTTCTAACACCTCGAAAAGTAGAAAATTGGTACAATAATTCAATCATAACTTATTACTGGTTAAAGATACATAAAAACAACCTTCACCATTGCATTTCTCGTGAAATTCTAGCCTGATTTGATATATCATATCGCCCCCTTCACATTTACAATTCTGAAGATGAATTCAAGATGGCGGACATCAAGAAGCCGCTGACCGTACGGGTGGCGTCAATGTTGTTCCCCCTTGGTCTGGCAACGATTGGTAGTAGGGGTATAAGGCCGGTTCACCAACCGAAAATGAGGCTCGGTGAGGCTCGCCTTAATGGATTTCTCTCGTAAGGCATGAGCCTCATTTTCTGGCAGTGTTGCCAGCTCCTTACTCGAAAAAATCACCAAGGTTTTTTTTGGGGTTTAACCTAGCCTAAAGCAAGGAGCTGGCAATCTTGCTTGAGGTATTTTCTCGCAGTGTTGCCAACTCCTCACTCGAAAAAATCACCAAGGTTTTTTTTTGTCTAACCTAGCCTAAAGCAAGGAGCTGACAACCTTGCTTGAGGCTTGCGTTACAGTGCATAAAGCAAGGTTGCCAACCCACTGGTACTTTTGCCATAGCCTTTTACAAGAAAAAAAAAGAGATAAGGAAGAGTTAAACAACCGACAGCTTACCCACAGCCTTTTTTGCTCTAACCTAACCTAAAGCAAGGAGGTGGCAACTTTGCTTGTGCAATCAACCCGGTTGACCGCCCTCAAGTAAAAATCAGCGTTGCCAACTCCTCACTCGAAAAAAAATCACCAAGGTTTTTTTTTGGTCTAACCTAACCTAAAGCAAGGAGGTGGCAATTTTGCTTGTGCAATCAACCCGGTTGACCACCCTCAAGTAAAAATCAGCGTTGCCAACTTTTCACTCGAAAATAAATCACCAAGGTTTTTTTTGGTCTAACCTAACCTAAAGCAAGGAGGTGGCAACTTTGCTTGTGCAATCAACCCGGTTGACCACCCTCAAGTAAAAATCAGCGTTGCCAACTTTTCACTCGAAAATAAATCACCAAGGTTTTTTTTTGGTCTAACCTAACTTAAAGCAAGGAGCTGGCAATTTTGCTTGTGCAATCAACCCGGTTGACCACCCTCAAGTAAAAATCAGCGTTGCCAACTCCTCACTCGAAAAAAAATCACCAAGATTTTTTTTGGTCTAACCTAACCTAAAGCAAGGAGGTGGCAACTTGCTTGAGGTTTGCCTTACAGCGCATAAAGCAATTTTTGCCAACCTGCATATACTAAACAAAGAGAGCCGGCACTGCCGTAAAAGAGAGAGAGATGGGTGGATGGCAACGCAGTATGTGTGTGCGTGTGTGTGTCTAATATGTGGCATTATTAACTAGAGTGTGTTGGCAATCTACTTACAACTAAAAAAAATAGAGATGCCAACGTTGGTGTAAGATGAAGAGAGAGAGAGATTTATGGCTGGCAACAGTAATAAGCGAATGCGCCATATCGTAATTTTCCAACTCCGTATATCGTGACCTTTGTAAACCCCTCTCGGGGGGAACGATGTGCCACACGCACACACACACACACACGCGTGCGCGTGTATTGTGACGCAAGCAAACAAACAAAATAATAATTGTTGTTTTTAGGAGGCCTGGCCCCTATAACCTCGCCAGGGTGCGTGGTGCCCAACACCAAAAAAGTTCTATATAATGGTCGTGGGGCCATCAAAGCCGCCAACAATGAATCTGTAGAGAGTTTCGTGAATTATTATTTTTTTTATTTGCGCACCGAACTAACTTACATTGTATTTTATATAATTTTGTTGATTTTTTTTAGTATGTGGCAATTATTTTTTAAAACTGCTCTGTGACCCTCTTGTTCTTCACGTCGTAGGCGAAGGACTTCTCTGCAATCAGGATGACACTGCATAGGGTATCCTCGGGCAAGGCATCGTGGAACTCGCAGACGACCTTGATGTTGGTTCGATCGTTGACCACTACCTTCTTCCTCTTAGATGTGTTGATGACGAACATCGGCCTGCGGATTTTGAATTCGCTGGGGGTGTAGTACATGTCCACGCTTCCCTCGGTCACGCGTTTGTAAGCCGTGTAAGCTTCGTAAAGTTTGAGGTAATCGTCTTTGGCCACGTCGAGGTTGTAATTCTCGCGCGGGAACACTTCGTTGCGTCCATTCTTCAGATAAACGTTCTTGATCTTGCAGTCGTCGAACTTGCTGGAATCTTTTTCCTGATTGTTATTGCGCCCGGTCTGAAAGAGCACTACGACGAAATCTGGCATGTCGAACTGTATGTTGTTGAACTGCGTCGTCACGTCGAATTCCATGTGACTTCCCGACGCTATTTTCTGCACGCACTGGTAACCGTGAAAGTGAATCGGCACCTGCGGACTTTTCAAGATCTCCGCTTTGTACTTGAGGGCGTAGTTCGTTTCGTATTCCACCACCGGCATTCTCAATTCCATGCTCCGGATGACGCATTTCGCCGCTTCGGGTAAAGTGTTGGCTATCGGCGTGGTGCCGTCCGGACCCAAAGTAGAGTATCGCATCAGTGCGTCGTTGTCGTTGGCCGCTCTTCGAAACGTAACGCGCAGTCCTCCCTTCCACATGATCTCCTTGTAGTCCGAGAAGAAACCAGGCAGCAGACGCATGGGAAAGAGCACCGTGTGACTTTTCGTCGATATTTTGGTCCCGGCTTCGAATCCCCCGGCCTGGTAGTACGCTGCGTCCGTTTTGGATAATTTCAACGTTTTAAATTTTTTACAGGGTTTATTAAAGCACATATTTGAGGAAAACAACGCCACCCATATATAAATAAACCCCTCAAACTAACACTAATTAGAATTAGCCTACAAAATTTTTCTCGTAAGGCATTTTTTTGTAAACACTCTACCACCAACAGATCACATATAAATAAACATACCCCCCCAAAAAAATGCGCTCCATGAAAAGTTGCCCCGTGTGCAAAAAAACCATATCAAGCCAAAATTTTGCAAGACATCGTCGCACCTGCGTGCCAAGCAAGCATTTGGCTGCCACTGAACTATGTTCCGGATGCAATAAACACATTACAATTGCGTATGCCAAGAAGCATAAGCTTATTTGTCTAAGCAAAAATACATCTGGTGCTCAACCGTCGACCAGCTCGACCAAGAGGAAAGCCGAAGCCGACTCGCCACCACCCGCCAAACGCGTCAAGCCTGTAGCGAAAGCGGACCACTCTGCTTTCGAGCGGTTGTTAGAGGACTTTGTCCTCACTTCGGAGGGCTCATGCGACGTGCGTAGCTTTTTGGAGAACGTGCAAGCCAAAATCATTTCCATCCTCGGCGATGCACTGGCTACGCACCCCACCAAATTCTACACATCGCTACGTTGCCAATACAAGAACCCGTCTAACAAAATTTACAGCTTCTGCCACAATACCAAGGCGAAGACGCTGCATCTGGCGGATATCGACAACCTCGAGGTCATCTACAACCAGTTTGCCGATGAGCTGGTGGCAAAACAAGAAGAACATCAAGCTAAAGGCTCGGGGGGCTCGCTGTGTGGCGAGCCTCACGAACTGTGCGTCAAACTTTGTAAGTTCGTGCCTCTCTCCGCCTCCAGCTACGTCCGCTTACCACGTACCATTGCGGCAAAGAAGGCCGTCCTGAACATCCTAAATAAAGATAACAAGTGCTTCGTCTGGTCGGTGCTTGCAGCATTACACCCTGTCCACTGGAAAAACCAACCACACCGAGTTAACCACTACCTACCCTACGAGTCAGAGCTGGAAGATGCGATGGCTGGGATCGACTACCCGGTGGCGCTTTCGGACATTCGAAAGTTTGAGGTTCGTGCGCGGTTGGCCATCAACGTTTACGGTCTCACTGACGAAAATGCGGTGTACCCTATTCGCGTGAGCGACGTAAATGTTGATGGTGCGCAGGAAATTCACCTTCTGCTCATCAAGACCGAGACCCATCACCACTACACCCTCATCCGTTCGCTCTCCCGGTTGGTGTCGAGCCAAACAAGCAAACACGAACACCACATAGAAGTTTGTCGCAGGTGCCTGTCAACTTTTGACAATCGAGAACAGCAGGATTATCAGCACATCAGAGGTCCCAACATCGCTGCAGAGAAGCTCGCTCGCCACAAGTTCTACTGTAGTAACAACGAGCCGGGTGTGGCAGTCTTGCCCAAACCTGGCACCGTGGAGCGTTTCCACATGCACGGTGCCATGGTGGAGCATCCCGCTATCATCATCGCGGATTTCGAGGCCTTCCTCAAACCCCTGTCTACTTGCGATCCCGATCCCGAAGTTTCTTCCACCACCCCTTACCAACTCCACGAGGCATCCAGTTTCGCATACGTTGTGGTGTGGCGAGACCGACATGTTGACCCCGAGCCCTATGTGTACCGTGGGCCCGACGCAGCCAAACACTTCCTCGAGAGGATGGTTGTCGAGGCCAACGAGATAGGGAAGGTACTGTTGACCCCCAAGCCTATGCTCCCACTGTCCCCCGACGATCAACGTAGACACGACGAGGCCATCGCTTGCCCTGTCTGCGTCGAGGAGTACACTGCCAACAACCGTAAAGTCCATCACCACGATCACTTTAACGGTAGGTATGTTGGTCCATGGTGCAACGGATGCAACCTCATGGCCCGGGACCCGCGCTTCATCCCTGTGTTTTTTCACAATGGCTCGGGATACGACTTCCACCATCTGGTACCTCACTTTGGGTACGACGACATGCGAATCAGCGTCCTGGCGCAGAACGAGGAGCGTTACATCAGTGTGAGCAAGTGGGTGCGAATCTCAGGATCACACTCTACCGTCGAGCTTCGCTTCCTCGACTCCCTGAGGTTCCTCCCGGCCAGCCTCGATGCTCTCGCAGGGAAGCTTAGCAACAAACAAATGCTCATTACCTCCGGAAACTTTCCGAACTTGGACGCAGGTCTCTTCAGGCGTAAGGGGGTCTATCCCTACGAATACATCACAGACCCTTCCAAGTTCGCAGAGACGTCGCTACCTCCTCGAGTAAACTTCTACAGCAAGCTGCGACGCTCGAACATCACCGACGAGGAATATCACCACGCCCAGTCCATGTGGCGCGAGCTGGGCTGTCGAACTCTCGGGGACTACCACGACGCCTACCTCAGACTTGATGTGACGCTCCTCGCCGACGTGTTCCAGACGTTCCGTGCGACCGCCATGAAGATCTACAAGCTGGACCCCGCCTACTTCTACAGTCTCCCCGGACTGGCGTGGTCGGCCATGTTTCTGGTGACGAAGATCGAGCTGGAGCTTCTTTCGGACGTGGACATGATGCTGTTTGTGGAACGTGCCGTGCGGGGTGGAATGGTCCAGGTGTCGCAGCGACACTCGCACGCCAACAATCACCACATGGCCACCGGTTACGACCCCTCACGACCGTCCAGCTACATCATGTACACGGACGTCAATAACCTCTACGGACACTCCATGATGCAGCCACTCCCCTTTAAAAACTTCGAGTGGGCTGACCCTTCCAACTTCGACATCGAAAGCTTCGACGATTCGGAACATGGGTTCTTCGCCGAGGTGGACCTTGAGTTCTCCGAGAAGCTGCAGGATTTGTTCAGCGATCTTCCCCCTGCACCCGAGTTCAAGTGTCCACCGGATTCCAACCAGAAGAAGCTCGTCATGGATTTCGAGTCCAAGAAGAATTACGTCCTGCACTACCAGAATCTCCGGTGGTTGATGAAGCAAGGGGTTACCGTCCACGCAGTTCACCACATCCTCAAGTTCGAGCATTCTCCATGGTTGCGTCCATATATTGAAGTCAACACGAAACACCGCACCGCAGCCACGTCCGAGCTTGATAAGGATTTCTTCAAGTTAATGAATAATGCGGTGTTTGGCAAAACTATGGAGAATGTACGGAATCGCATGGACATAAAATTGGTAACGAGGAAAGCACAATGTCGCAGGCTCGTAGCAAACCCGTTATTCAAATCGAGGACCATTTATAATGAGCAGCTTGCTCTGGTGCATATGAGGAAGAGTGAGGTGAAACTCGACAAGCCCATCTACGTTGGAGCCACTGTTCTGGATCTGAGCAAGCTCCACATGTTCGAGACGTACTACGACATATTACGTCCACACTACGACCACAACATCTCGCTTCTCTACACGGACACGGACAGCTTGGTGTACCACGTCCACTCAGCCGATGCATACGGGGATATAGTCACGGTACCAGCTTTGGTTAACCTCTTCGACACCTCGGGCTATCCCCAGCCGAACCAGTACGGCATCCTGCCCCGAAACAAAAAAGTGCCTGGCAAACTCAAAGACGAGAAGGACGGTGATGTAATTCTCGAGTTTGCGGGTCTTCGCGCCAAGGCCTATGCCATCAAAGCCGAGGGCAGCGTTACCAAGAAGGCCAAGGGTGTCGGCAGACAGGTGGTTCGGGAGCATCTCGCATTCGAGGACTTTGTCGATTGCCTCAAGACCAGGTCGTCGGTTCTAAGAGAAGAACAGCGCATCCAGAGCGTCGACCATATCATCACCACAAACAAAGTTAGAAAAATTGCGCTGGATCCCAACGACGACAAGAGGTGCGTTCTCGAGTGTGGTATTCACACATTGCCGTGGGGGCACTATCGCTTAGCAGAAAGCAAAACCTGCAACATATGCCCATCTTCAACAGAAGATTCATAAAAACAAAACAAAACAAAAAAAAATCATGTTGTTAGTTATTACAAAAAAAACATTGACTGTCATTACAAAAAACTTTGACCGTATTCTTAAATAACCAGCATGCCTATGAATTTGTTCGGTTTCAAAAAACAGATCATTATGGAAACCATACCAGATCATGAAGTCTTACCTTCCGTGTTACCTAAACTTAACGGTCTGTTGATCATTCACCTCAACAGCATTTGGACGAAACTGAATGACGATGTGGGCAAGATGTTTTATGTTTTTAATAACAATTTACATTTCTACGAAATTCCGATCGACGGGAAACTTCAAATCACCGTGAATCCGGAAAACGCAGGCGAAATCAAAATTTCTACCGGCAAGAACATTTTTCGAATCAAGCACGACAAGATGCTTTCTAACATTACGTACGATGTTTCTGCAGGAGATTATCTTTACGTGGAACTCCTCGGAGATTACGACAAACTTATTCCTCTCTTCGTAGAATTACGAATCGTCTATCCTATTATAAATAACCGTTAACCAAAAATGCCTAACGACATTTTCGGCAACACCAAGCGTGTAGACCACGCAGAAGAGATTCTCATGTTGGACATTCGAGTTAAGAAGTTGAGGACCGATTTGATTGCTTTGCAGGAAACCTTAAACAAAAGTTTAGAGTCGGAAATCGCTACGCTCCAAACGCAATGTCTCGACCCCATTCTGAAAATCGATTCCGAACTGAAGACGCTGATAAAAAATTATGTCGACGTACCTTCTTACGACAGCGTTCAAAATATACAGTTGAGCGTGGATTCGCTTCAAAATGATTTGGCCAAATTACAGCAATTTCAATCGAAAAATGAAGATTTGGAAAAATTGAAACTCGAAATCGAAGAACGAACTTCCGCAATAGAAAATAATTTCTCTGAACTTCAAACCGTGGTGAGCGATATAGACGCAGAACGCTTGCATGTCGTCGTTTCCAAATTACAAGAAGAATTCACCAGCACGTTGGAAGAAATTAAATCCAAGTTGCAGACTTTGGAAGATACAATGACGAACCTACCATCGTCGGACGAACTGCAGGTCATCGGTAAAAGCGTCGCGAACATAAAAATTCAATTGGAGGCCTATCAAGATTTCGAACACATTCAAACCACCATCGCTACGCTTCAGGCGTCCTTGGAATTGATCAACGAAGAAATTAAAAATATTCACGCTGAAGCGAGAGCGTTGACGAGCATTCAAGACACGTTGAGCACGGTTCAGCATAAGATCGAATATTTAGAAAATTTGAACGTCGAAACGAATCTCGCTCATTTTCATCACGTACTCGACAACATACAGGGTGACTTGGAATCGTTACGGACGAGCGTGCCTTCCAGCGAAGATTTGGAAAAATTGAAAACGGCGGTGACGGCACTATCCGATTCGAGCGACATCAAAAGTTCATTGAGCGATCTCGAGAGTAAAGTGGCCAATCTCCCCACCTCCAAAGAATTGCACGCTTTGAAAAGAAACATATCTCGAATGCTGAAACGACTAGAAACGGAAACGGCGAACGTGGAACAGATTCGAGACGAAATTAGTTCGCTGGTGTCGACGCTGCCCACTTCGCAGAGCGTAGCCGACCTTCACACGCAGTTTACAGAGATGCGAAGCATCGTGAACGATCTTACCGAGAAGAGCTCGAAATTGAATCAAGTCGAGAACCTTCAGAACATTGTCGTCAACATCAGAGATCAAGTCGGAGTGCTGGAATCCACGCAGGAATCGACGCTGGCTTCTTTCGGCGCCAAGTTGCAAGAACTCAACGAAAACTACAAGCAGTTGAACGTGGAAGTGAAAATCAAACCGTCGTTTTCTGTCGTAACGGATACCATAATCGAGCATTTGCTGCCCATCGAAAATAAACTCGGACAAGTTCACAGTAATCTGCTCGGCGTCGACACTAAATTCGCTAAACTGCATTCTCTGCAAGCCATCGAAATCAACAGCGTACCCAATCAACAGAGAATCTCCACGTTCGTCGAAGGTAACAAACTGTACATGTTGCATCCTTATCATCCGTACTACAAGTTTCTCCTCGATGGCACGATTCAGATAAACGAATTTTCGTACTGGTCTCACGGTAGAAAAGCTAGCGTTCCCACCATGACTTTGATATCGAATCGTGGTGTCCAGAAAGCAGGAAACATTCCTCTGGCACGTTGGAACGAAACGCGCAACATATATGAAATACACGAAGACGAAGATCTCACCGTTTTCGACGTGAGTGCCGGCGATAAGCTGATCGTTCAAAACACGAGCGAGGTGCCACCCTCTTTGAATCCCATCACGCTTGTGCTTCTCTTGAAACGTAATCTCTAAAAAATGTCTAGGCAAGCCATCGTCGAAGAATTGCATAAACCTGCACGCCGCAACTACGAACGTTTGGCTGTGGTAACCAAGGGCATCGACGACCTCTGGCAAAGTGACCTCGTGGAGATGAGCAGCGGCAATTTGAAAAACGTGCATAAATTGAACAAGGGCAACAAGTACCTTCTCACCGTCATAGACACGTTTTCGAAATTCGCATGGGCTCTACCTTTGAAGGCGAAAACGGGGACGTGCGTCACGGAAGCATTCAAATTAATTTTTCGCGAAAGCGGTGGCAGACGACCACGGTTTCTGCAAACGGACAACGGTAAAGAAGTTTACAACGCCGTATTCCAAAAGTTTATTCAAAAACACAAGATTCGACATTATTCGACCTTCAGTCACATCAAAGCCAGCATCGTGGAAAGATTCAATCGAACCTTGAAAACACACATGTGGAAACGTTTCACGCTTCGGGGAAATTACAAATGGGTCGACATCCTGCCGGAACTCGTCGACACCTATAATCACACGGTACACAGAACGATAGGCATGAAGCCAGCCGACGTTACCAAGTCCGACGAGCAGCGTTTAATTTCTACCGTTTACTGTCCAAAGTACACACCCACGACAAAAAAAGCTAAATACAAAATTGGAGACCAGGTGAGGATCAGCAAATTCAAACGCACCTTCGAGAAGGGATTCACAAAAAATTGGAGCACGGAACTCTTTACGGTGGTTCGAGTTCTACCCGGAAACCGACACACGTATACAATAAAAGATAGTAGCGGCGAGATTTTGAAAGGAAGATTTTACGAAGAGGAACTCTCTAAAACGAAACACCCCGACACGTACCTCATCGAGAAAGTATTGCGTAGAAAAGGTGACAAACTGTTTGTCAAATGGCTGGGACTTCCGGAAAAGAGTTGGATCGACGCGGACGAAGTGATCTTGTGAGTACGTGGAACGTGGTGAAGCGTCTACCGGATCCGGAAAGTCAATCGAAGAAAAAGAACGGTGAGTTGCTTCCCGACAGCATCCGCTGTCTGATCGTAGGTCCTTCGGGGTGTGGGAAAACGACACTGCTCGTGGACAATTTTCTCCTCGCACCGAATTGGTTAGATTGGAAGAACAGGCACCTGTACGTGTTCTCGAAAAGTTTGGAGCAATCTAAATACCAGCAACTGATGAAACTGTACGATGGTCTGGACATTGCAACGTTCGCCTCGGAAATAAAACCACTCGACGATTGTCGTGAAAATTCAGTCGTCGTGTTCGACGACGCCATCCTGGAAAATCAAAATGAAATTCGCAACTTTTTCACGCAAGGTCGTCACAAAGGAATGGATTGTTTTTACCTAGCTCAAACGTTTTCCAAAATTCCAAAACAGTTAGTGCGCGACAACGCTAATTTCATATGTTTGTTTCGTCAAGATCACACCAACCTCAAGCACGCGTACGATGACTACGTAGGCGGAGACATGAACTACAATCAATTTTCGGAACGCTGCTGCTCTTCTTGCTGGAACGGTGACGATTTCGGATTCGCGACGATCGACATGACGAGGAAACCCAACGACGGAAAATACAGAAACAAAATCAACAACTTTCTAAACGTTGCAACGTTGTGAGAAACGACGTATATAAATAACGTCATGACGAAACGAAAAATCGAAGACGAAAATCTCAAGCTTCGCGATTACCTCGCGAAACGCTTCAAAGGTTGGAAATCCGAGAATCGCGGATTCTACGAAGAGAAGAAACGTCAGGATCAACCTGTGATCGATGCCATCAGCAGTCTAGGTAAAGAAATTAAAAGTGTCACGGAACAAAATAAAAATTTGATTAATGAACTCGTACCGCTTGCAGCTAAAAGTTACGCCGTACCCACGCCCATTTCGAGCATTCCTTCGACGCCGTTCGAACTGAAGGATGCACCGGCACGACGTCGAGCCATAGGCAGCACGTCGTCGTCTTCGGATAAAATCGAGTTGGGACCTTTGGCACGAGACTACCTGAGCACGGGGAAATTCGACAAGGATGAAGTGTTCGGATTGTATCCCAGCATGGAAACCAGCGAAGGCGGCGGTGTGGTGTGGAAGATTGGGAAATCGAAGGTGACCTTCGAAGGCAACGACATTAAAGTTAATTTAGGCGACAAGGATAGTTGGAACAGGTATCCGGGTACGGTGGGACTGTGGGAACTCGTCGCCAAAAAGCAGCCGAAAGATTACACCGACGAAGATTACCAAAGTTACAAGGAAATTCTGATCATGACGGATGCCTTGTACCAGAACAACGACGCCTCGCAGAATAGGGTGAAATCGAGCAGCGGCGAGAAGTACAGGAATCTCATCAAACCGATTTGGAACCAGGTCAAAACGGGCAGCGGCGTCAAACGCTACAACACGTTACCCAAAGAATTCGTTTGGGTGGACGACGTTAGGAAGCTCGTGGACCGATTGTTGGTGATAGCCGGCGAAGAGAATGCAGGCAATCGTAATTTCTACAACGAGAAGGTTGGCATCGTGGACATGATCAGCACGAAACTTTCCAACTTCATCGTTAACGACGACAAGGGCATAGGTTACCTGATCAAAATCATCAACACGCTGCCTCCGAAATTTTGGAACGTGGCCGAAGGAAAGGGACTCGTGAACGACATCTTCAACAAGTTACCTTTCGAGATGCATCTACCTGGCTACCAGTACTGCGGACCTGGTACCAAACTCGAGAAAAGATTGGAGAGAGGAGACAAGGGTGTGAATCCGTTGGACGCGGCATGCAAAGATCACGACATCGCCTACAACACCACGCAGACGGATCTGGACGCACGTCACGAAGCAGACAAAAAATTGGAACATGCAGCTTTCGAAAGGTTCGTGAGCAGAGACGCACGCACTGAACGGGTCGCCGCACTGGGTACCACCATCGCCATGAACACGAAACAAAAATTGGGGTGGGGTATATAAATAACATACCGTAAAAAACAACATGGCTTGCATAACTGATTTGCCACCCGAGCTACTATCTAAAATATTCAAAAAAGTAGTTAACGGAGATGTTAATAAACTTGTGATCATAGCAAGAACGACGCCGGCATTTCGAATTCCGTGTGAAATAGTTCTCAAGGACCGTCTTCGGGAGATCAGTGGCATGATGTGCGGTGATCTCGACACTCTTCTTTCGGCCGCAGGGGAAAAATTAAACGATAGGTTGGATGAATTGCACGAGGCGAGGCAGGGAAGAAGACGATACACGGATGATTGGCGCAAGTCTAAACAGGAGACGGAAAATATCATCACGCACATCATCGCGTTTTCCGAAGCACGAACTTTCTTCCTCTGTTAAAAAATAATAATATATATACGTGTCAAAAAAACTTGATATATAAATAACACACATCGTGAAAAAAAATAATATTGGGTATATATAAATAACACACATCGTGAAAAACAATTAAATTTCTCTCTAACACTTTGAAATTTTTTTTGATATGACGATTGAAAAAATGAGTGATCTCCAAGCATTAAAACAAATGCTAAATTTGTCAGTCGAGTATGTAAAAATTCAGGAATTGGAAGTCGACAAACCTTACACGATAACTTCCGGTTCAATCGTTTCTACCCAGTATGGTCCCAAGGTACGCCTGTTGCTCAACGCACAATACAGTCTATTTTTACCAGATCGATACGCTAACATGTTATCTGACGAGAAGCTATCTATTTTAATCGAGAACAAAACTCAAATTGTGTACAAGGGGACAAAGGAACTTCTTGGCAAGAAAACAAAGCACGTAATAGAATTTGTGTAACGACTGCGAGGCCTTGAAAATATATAAATAAGATACCGTAAAAAACTACACAAGAAAAAATCTCAGAATATATATATAAATAACATACCGTGAAAATAACACATAGAGCATCAACATGAAGCCCAAGGGTGTCGTGTACCAGATACCATATTCGAATCTAAAAAATCTAGGTGCCCTCGATGGGTTACTCACCAAGAAACAACGCGAGAAGAAACGTTCTTGCTTGTCGAAAGGACATGGAATGAAATTGCTGCTCAGCACACCTCAATTGAAAAGATTGCAGCGTTCGCGGAAACAGCAAAAGATCGGAGGTTTCATATTCAGCATCCCGGCCATCCTGGCAGCATTGGGGGCCGTTGGAAGTTTGGCCGGCGGAAGTGCCGCCATCGCGAAAACCGTCATCGACTCGAAGAAGAACAAGGCGGAATTGGAAGAACAGAAACGTCACAACCTGGCCATGGAGAAGAAAAAAGGGAAGGGCGTGATGAAAAAATTTTCAAAAAAGAAACAGAAGCACTCACCAACCGAGACATTGAATCTCTGATCGGACCGTTACAAATCAAACACTTCAGAGGAGTTTTCATGTCCGACTCGTTACCTTCAAGCGTTAAAAGAAGAGAATGCGGAGTAGTCAACTTGGACGGTCAAGAAAATCCAGGCACGCATTGGATATGTTACCACAAAAATGACAATGATAAAGCATTCGTTTTCGATTCTTTCGGAGGTGTTCCACCTACAAATTTAGTTCATTATCTGAAAACGAACAAAACCTCCATATACTACAACGACGAACGCATTCAAGATTTCGGAGACGTGAACTGCGGTCATCTCTGCCTCTCCGTGCTCGCGTTTCTCTCTAAAATAAATAACCCTACGGTCGAAGATTTCCAGAAAGCATTGTGGAACCTCAAACAGCATCACTAGGATGGGCGTGTTCCATCTCACGAGCGAATCTTCAATCTTGAAACTCACGCTGCACGACGACATCGTCTATCCTAAATCCGTGGCTCTGCGTGCATTCTACAGCATGTACCTCATACCCAATGTTACGCATCACAACAACAAAATTAGCGTCGGAAGCGAACACATCGTCGTCACGCCAGGCCAATACAATCTTTCCACTTTGCAAGCTCAGTTACCCAAAGGCACATACCTTTCTCAAAATTCGGTCACGCACAGAGTGGAAATCCTATCCGCGACGGAGACCGTGGACCTGGGCACCATGGGAGAACTTTTAGGTTTCGAGAACGACACCAAACTCGAAGCTGGCATCAAGCACGTAGCAACCAACATTCCTAAATTCTTGGCCATAGAGACTCTGAACGTACACTGCAACGTGGCCGAAGGTATGATCACGAAATCTTCGGACGGATTGTTGGGAAGTCACAAGCAGACGGGAATCATAGCCACTTTCAAACCAAGTTCCGAGTTCATGGAACCGATCATCTACACGCCCTCTTCGCCGATCTATTTTCCAGTATGTCGCAACCGCATAGACGACATAGAGTTGGTGGTGACGAACGAGAAAGGAGACGTGGTGGATTTCGCAGGTGCCACTACGACGGCCATCGTGGAGATCAACGTATAATAAATAACCATACATAGTGAGCATGGAGCAAATCGAAAGTTACGAATTGCAATCTTTCCCTCCCAACCGTCGCACGTTCGCCAATCTGAACGAAGCGAACAGGGAGATCGAATACGACGTGGACGTAGGGGATGGGTTCGTTCATCCTCACAGAGCGGACCTCTACCTTCAATTCGACGTGGTGAAGAAGGAAAGCGGAGACGCGTTTCCCGCAGCAGCAAACTTGATACTCGTGGACAACTTCGTGCCTCACCTGTTCTCGCAGGTGGAGGTGAGGAAACACAACACCGTCATCGACAGAATAGATTATCCAGGCATCACGTCGACGGCAGTGGGAACTTTGAAATTATCCAAAACGGACGCAGCGTACTACCAGGCCGGGGGATTCGAAGCCGGGACCAAAATATCGACGAGAAGTCACACGGTGCTCTTTCCCATGCGTCTGCTGCCTGGTTTCTTCTCGGACTACAAGGAGATCATGTGGAAGGGAGGACTGCGCGTTACGTTTCGAAGAGCGGCCAACGACAACGACGCACTGATGCGATACTCTACTTTGGGTCCGGACGGCACCACGCCGATAGCCAACACTTTACCCGAAGCGGCGAAATGCGTCATCCGGAGCATGGAATTGAGAATGCCGGTGGTGGAATACGAAACGAACTACGCCCTCAAGTACAAAGCGGAGATCTTGAAAAGTCCGCAGGTGCCGATTCACTTTCACGGTTACCAGTGCGTGCAGAAAATAGCGTCGGGAAGTCACATGGAATTCGACGTGACGACGCAGTTCAACAACATACAGTTCGACATGCCAGATTTCGTCGTAGTGCTTTTTCAGACCGGGCGCAATAACAATCAGGAAAAAGATTCCAGCAAGTTCGACGACTGCAAGATCAAGAACGTTTATCTGAAGAATGGACGCAACGAAGTGTTCCCGCGCGAGAATTACAACCTCGACGTGGCCAAAGACGATTACCTCAAACTTTACGAAGCTTACACGGCTTACAAACGCGTGACCGAGGGAAGCGTGGACATGTACTACACCCCCAGCGAATTCAAAATCCGCAGGCCGATGTTCGTCATCAACACATCTAAGAGGAAGAAGGTAGTGGTCAACGATCGAACCAACATCAAGGTCGTCTGCGAGTTCCACGATGCCTTGCCCGAGGATACCCTATGCAGTGTCATCCTGATTGCAGAGAAGTCCTTCGCCTACGAAGTGAAGAACGAGAGGGTCACAGAGCAGTTTTAAAAAATAATTGCCACATACTAAAAAAAATCAACAAAATTATATAAAATACAATGTAAGTTAGTTCGGTGCGCAAATAAAAAAAATAATAATTCACGAAACTCTCTACAGATTCATTGTTGGCGGCTTTGATGGCCCCACGACCATTATATAGAACTTTTTTGGTGTTGGGCACCACGCACCCTGGCGAGGTTATAGGGGCCAGGCCTCCTAAAAACAACAATTATTATTTTGTTTGTTTGTTTGGGTCACAATACACGCGCACGCGTGTGTGTGTGTGTGTGTGTGTGGCACATCGTTCCCCCCGAGAGAGGTTTACAAAGGTCACGATATACGGAGTTGGAAAATTACGATATGGCGCATTCGCTTATTACTGTTGCCAGCCATAAATCTCTCTCTCTCTTCATCTTACACCAACGTTGCCATCTCTATTTTTTTTAGTTGTAAGTAAATTGCCAACACACTCTAGTTAATAATGCCACATATTAGACACACACACGCACACACATACTGCGTTGCCATCCACCCATCTCTCTCTCTTTTACGGCAGTGCCGGCTCTCTTTGTTTAGTATATGCAGGTTGGCAAAAATTGCTTTATGCACTGTAAAGCAAACCTCAAGCAAGTTGCCACCTCCTTGCTTTAGGTTAGGTTAGACCAAAAAAAATCTTGGTGATTTTTTTTCGAGTGAGGAGTTGGCAACGCTGATTTTTACTTGAGGGTGGTCAACCGGGTTGATTGCACAAGCAAAATTGCCAGCTCCTTGCTTTAGGTTAGGTTAGACCAAAAAAAAATCTTGGCGATTTATTTTCGAGTGAGGAGTTGGCAACGCTGATTTTTACTTGAGGGTGGTCAACCGGGTTGATTGCACAAGCAAAGTTGCCACCTCCTTGCTTTAGGTTAGGTTAGACCAAAAAAAACCTTGGTGATTTATTTTCGAGTGAAAAGTTGGCAACGCTGATTTTTACTTGAGGGTGGTCAACCGGGTTGATTGCACAAGCAAAATTGCCACCTCCTTGCTTTAGGTTAGGTTAGACCAAAAAAAAACCTTGGTGATTTTTTTTCGAGTGAGGAGTTGGCAACGCTGATTTTTACTTGAGGGCGGTCAACCGGGTTGATTGCACAAGCAAAGTTGCCACCTCCTTGCTTTAGGTTAGGTTAGAGCAAAAAAGGCTGTGGGTAAGCTGTCGGTTGTTTAACTCTTCCCTATCTCTTTTTTTTTCTTGTAAAAGGCTATGGCAAAAGTACCAGTGGGTTGGCAACCTTGCTTTATGCACTGTAACGCAAGCCTCAAGCAAGGTTGTCAGCTCCTTGCTTTAGGCTAGGTTAGACCAAAAAAAAACCTTGGTGATTTTTTCGAGTGAGGAGTTGGCAACACTGCGAGAAAATACCTCAAGCAAGATTGCCAGCTCCTTGCTTTAGGCTAGGTTAAACCCCAAAAAAAAAAACCTTGGTGATTTTTTCGAGTAAGGAGCTGGCAACACTGCCAGAAAATGAGGCTCATGCCTTACGAGAGAAATCCATTAAGGCGAGCCTCACCGAGCCTCATTTTCGGTTGGTGAACCGGCCTTATACCCCTACTATTGGTCATCACCATATCTATGTTGCGCGCTGCAATGGCCTTGTACCGAGAGTGTTAAGTGACTTTTTGAGCCACCCTGTAGTAAAGATTGGGTACTCTCATTTCTGTAACAAATCGTGTCTCAAACCAGTGGTAGTGTCGGTCGTGCATCACATGTCGTTGCAGTTCCAGTACCAGTGTGGACAGGCTTATTGGGAGTGAACAGTTAAAATGCCACCAGGTTCATTAATGCAATGGAAAAATAATAAATTGTTTAATTTTATTTGAAATCACTATGAAGAAGTCTTCTTTACATCATTTTGGGTAATTTTACACAAGGATTAGTCCACATTTAGCGGTTTTAGTCCATATGTATGTACACTTCGCAACATCTTATTTGACCGCCCTGAAAAATTTCAAAGTCCGGAAATCGTAAATCTGGCAGCATAGCGCTTCAGAGCCAACTAAGAGTAGCCAACTTTGCAACATTTCTTCTTCCTGAATGAAAACGCTCGTGATTTTTTTCATTCTTTCACATTCCATAAAGTAAAGATACCCTAAAGAAGTAATAAAATATATGAGTAGACAAAAAAAATGTTAAGTAGAAATACGAATCTTGAAAATATTTCAAGATTCTTAGTTCTGAATTTGAAAATAGGAAAATGTATGTGCATTGTGAAACACTGAACAGGTTCTCATCCACCTGGAAAGAAGTGCGGTCACATTTGAATGCAAGAAGGCAAATTTATGATGATTTTATGCGAAATGTTTAGTAAAGATACTTGCACAACACCAAACGATTCTGCAAAGTGTTTCTTTTCCTTGGTTCTTGACGAAAAATGGTTCGAAACTCCGGCACAATGTTGCTTCAACTGAGATTAACGTGTTTTATTGAGCTTTCTGTTAGCAATCTCCTGGAGTAGTTGGTTAGATGACAGAACTTTCGTTTTTTTACTGTTTTCGTCAAGATCGAAACATCGTAGGTTCAAATCCCACCCTTTCCTTATTATTTTTTTTTATTATTTACAGAGTACGAAATGTTCTAATAACGTAATATAATATTATATGATATTACTTTAAATATTTATGCGAATGCTCAGTGGCGGCGATTGGGTTTCAAAACTGATGGGGCAAGGTGGGGGGAGTGGGGAGGGCAAGGACAGTTTCTTTCCCTTGGTAGATAAAGTTTAGCATAGTGCTGGGTCATCTGCCCCTCCACACTCCATAATCGTCGCCTCTGTGCATGCCTCAAGTAATGTTTCTACTAATGTTTTTAATCTTACAGTGATTGGCAGGATTTTGGGAAATACTTTTCCTTTCATTCAGCTGTTATAAGTTAACACATATTAAGAACTTACATGTCAACTTTCTGCATCCGGAAATGCTGGACATAAATCGCATAAATATCAATGGAAATATCCAAGAAACGTAGATAAGCATTCTCGTCCAAAGCCGTTTACTTCCCGAGAAAGATTTCGCAAAGAAGTAGGTTTGAACCCATGACCTTCCATTCCATAAGCAAACGATCCCCCTACACCACACGGTAAACGTTATTTTATGCACTCGGTTCGGATTCCACTTTAGGTCCAGTCCCGATTAGCCTTACTATGCATAAAGTTGACTTAAAACACCAAATCAACCAATTCATCTCCTTTCAGAGTGGGCCTTCTATGATACTGTAGTCGGCCAGCATCCGAAAATACAGTTCTGCTTCGCGTATACCAGAGTGTAATTGCCAGAGTTAGGATTTTTAGGTGCGCACCTTTTTTTCGTAGTGAAAGTGAGACCTCTCTGGAAGGACTCAGTGTGTGAAATGTTGCCTCAACATGAGAAGGGAGCTAATTATCCAGCACCTTTTTTCCCCTTTTTTGATAACCTTTCCCCTTCCCTCCCTTTTCTGGGACATTTATCTATTTTCCCCCTTTTTCGTGTTCTTAATCGCTTTTCCTCCCCTTTTTGTGTCCTTTTACTGGTGTTGCTAAATATATTCCCTCAGCAAAACATTGAATTTTTCTTTTCTTTTTTCGAGACACTTTTCTCTTTAAGATGTTTTTACATTCTTAACTGAAATTTAATGTATTTAAACTGTGCTTGATTGTTGCCTATTTGAAATCAATAATGGAAAGATCGCTACTGATATGCACCAGATCGCCGTTATTTTTTTAAGATAAATGGAAGAAGGAAACGCAGTTTGGTCTTGGAAGCAGTGAAGCAACAATATGTTTCTGAAGTGGTGGGTTTCACATTTCATGTGTGCGCAGTGGACAGATATTGTTTGTGGGTGTAAGTTCCTTACCTGCTTTTTCACTCTGTTAGATCCTGTTAGTGCATGCACTTTACCATGCCGAAAGTGCCCAGATCCCGATTTCTCAGTCTGGCTCAAGAATTTAAGCACGAGTTCATAGAAAGTGATGGAACTGTTATTCGATGCACGGTTTGTGATACGGGGATCACATTAGATTAAAAACACCGGAGAGATCGCATCCAGCAACATATATCCAGCTCTAAGCATCAAAAGAACAAGAATCTGCAAGGAAGTAAATCTCGGCAGCCTCTCTTACGCAATGCATTTGAGCAGTGTTCTTCCAAGAACCAAAATTTAAAGGAATTTAATGTTGACTTGTGTGCATCTTTTACACAGGCGGGGATTCCACTCAACAAGGTGAACCATCCGGCCTTGAAAGGGTTCCTTGAAAAGTACACACGGTTGTCAGTGCCCGATGAGAGTACGTTAAGGAAAAACTATATTGGACCTGTGTATGAAGAAACTGTTCGTAAAATTAAGGTGAAAGTGTCAGATTGCGATGTGTCATTCTGGATGAGACGACAGATTCAATGCAACAATATGTTTTGAACATTTTGTTTTTTCCTCTGACAGGTGAGGAAGTTAAGCTCATGTTACTAAACATGTATGAGTTTCAATGCACTCATTTATGGATTTCTGTCAAAAACTGTGGCCCGGTGGAATTCCGTTCGAAAACATTGTTGTTATAGTTACTGACCAGGCTCCATACATGCTTTCGGCATTTAACCAATTGAAGCCGTTGTTCCCTAAGTTAAAGCACGTAACCTGTTTGTCTTATGCCCTTCACAGGGTTTCTGAATCTATTAGGAACGAATACAACATTGTAAATGAGTTCATATCTGATCTGAAGAAAATACTCCTTAAGGCCCCGAGTGGCATTCTTGCCTACAGAGAAACTACCTGCCTGCCCCTGCCACATTTCCCCATCATTACTTACTGGGGATCATGGATTGAGTGTGCTGCATTTCTGTGTGAAAATTTTGAAAAAATTAAGGAGTTTGTGCTTTCCCTGGATTCAACCGACGGAGGTGCAATTTCCAAGGCACAGCAACTTCTCCTCCCAGACAAGATAGATGATTTGCAAAACGAACTATTTTGTGTACATTCCTACAACTACCTGTCGACAGCCATCAAAAGCTTAAAAGAACAAGGCGTCGAAAAAAAACAAAAAAAAAACAATGGTATATCTTTACTACTGTGAGGGAGCAGTTAGATGGTTTTGCCAGAGACAAACTTGATGCTAGTCTTGGCAAGAATCCGGATGTTGTGGAATTTGTCACTTCCACAGAGTTGCCATTCCGAGTGAATACTAAGTTTGCCCCACTTGTTTCTGTGGATGTAGAGAGAAGCTTCAGCTTATATAAAGATATTTTATCTCTGAAAAGAAACAAACTCACTTTTAAAAAATATAGAAATGCTTAATGTTATAAGGTACAACAGCTTTGTGTTTTTCCCCGACTCTGGTGAATAACTGTAACACAACCTATGTATGTGATGTGTACACAGCTTCGAGTGAATAGCTTGGACTAATAAAATAGGAGGGAAAGTTTTTAATAAGTAGTATAATTATCAGCACCTTTTTTTGCCCCAATCAACACCTTTTTTGCCCCTTTTTGGGTCTTATTTTAGCACCTTTTCCCTTCCTTTTTCCCAATGAAATTTCCCCCTAAAAATCCTAACTCTGGTAATTGCATTTAATATTGTGACTATTTTACTTTAAAACTACAGATTAAAGCGATAATAGGGTCCACAAAAAGAACCTCAAAGTAGATCTTCACACTAAGTATTTAATCCATTGCCAAACATTTCAGTTAAGAATAATATTATGCTTTTCCATTGACCGTATTTTCGATTCATGGTGAATTTGCTAAAAGGACCATGTTAAGAAATCTAAATATGTAAGTTTTACTAGTGAATGCATTTAAAATGCACGAAAAAAACAGGGGAGGAGAAAAAAATATACCTCAAAAATAAGTGAAAATGCAACAAAAACTGTAAAAAATACTGACAAATAAACTAAAAGCCAAAAAAGGCCGAAAAATGCAACAAAATGAAAAAACAATGTAAAATAGAAAGTGTTTTCCGGCTCTAACTGAAGGGAAACGGACATGATATCAGGTTTAGCATTGTTTTTAAGGGTCAGAAAAAAAGTTGATTTTTCATCAACTTCCGGACCCTAATTAGTAATTATGACCATTGAAATAGTTGGAGGTAGCTTACTTAAAATTTTCTTGCTGAGGGATCGTATCGTCCCATATCTCCACTTCATAATAAAGAAAAACATCAAGTTCATATTTCGAAAATGACTTGGAGTTTTCCACCACGAAAATATGTTTTCATAGTTTGAAGTTCGTTAGTATTATCTTTCAAGGTTTCCATTGTTTTAATATCACACATATTTTATATTTCATACGTTCCTCTCTCTTTTCATACAGTCTTTGGAAAAAAGCTGAAGTTTCTTGTCAAACGGGGTCTGGTTCAAATGACTCCTTTTCGCTCTCCTGTTCCTACTTTAAACAAACAACAAAATACTTCGTAACTAAACGATTGCTTGTTCAAAACACGGAATTTTTACACAATTCACAAAATATGACAAAACGCCAATAGACATGTTCATCATTTTTCCCTTTCAGCGTTTCTCGATTTTATCTGAATTCGTTTCCTCATGAAAATTGCCATGAGGAAATTATAGACATGACATTATGTGTGAATTGGTTTCTTCAAACTGGTAGCAAATTTTAACATGAGCTACCTGGAGAAGAGGTAGCGTGCTTGGTTCTTACGAGGGTGGTCTTAGGTTCGATTCTCCATCTAGGCAGGTTTTTTTTTCAGGAGTATATCGTTGGGTGTAAAGTTTATCCACCGTGCTAAGAAGTTAACATTGGTCTCTGTATTTCATGAGAGGAAAGGAAATAGTAAGAGAAAGTTATTTCGATGATAGGAGGAAGTCACATGCCACGTGGAATGCGCAGAATCAAGTTACATGGAGCTAAGTCTGTAATGGTGGTTTCGATTATTGCAAAGTTAGTGCGGAAGGTTTGTTATATCTGATACTCGGACTTTCTGTTCAAAGAAGACAAACATTTTAGATACAAAGCAGTGAGGAGTTAACGATCATTATGAGGTTTTGAATTTTTTTGTTTGTCACTCACTATATAAATACTTATTAGTAGTTTCTTATCGAATCGGCCTTCGTCCCAATAACAATTTATTTATGATAATTAGCGATTTACTATTAGTTTTAGACGCTTGGTAAGATGGTGGTGAGGGGATTGACAATAGTCATTAAGAAGGAACGGACATAAAATTACCAATCTTAGCAATTTGAACTCATTAAATGCTCTCCTTCGTTACAGTACTGCACTAGATCACTACTTAACATAACTGTATATCTTTTTTTAGTATATCGAAATCAAATATTCAATATTTTAGGTGTCAGTGAAGAACAAACAATACATAACTTAAATAACATTACATTTTCCATCCTGAATACATATATGTGATTTGTGAATTAATCATAATGTGTGTGTTAACACAAGATGTGAACAATAACTACGCGAAAAAGAAAAGTTTTAACTTTAAATCCTGGAAATCTCCAACTTCTAATATGCGCAGAAGGGACGTCCCTCAAGTGTGCATCGGATTCATTTTTTAAATATTCTGTTCAGCAAACAAAAAAAAACAAAAAAAAAGAAAGAGGAGAGGGTGGATTTGAACCTGCGACCTTTTACGCTTGATGATAAATAAGGATAGTTGAGCCTAACCAACTGCTCTACGTTAACTTAATGACGTTATACCCTTAAAAACATGTTGACGTTTATGAAGACTCCCACCTTCCTGTGTTTCAAGCAAATTTTCTCGACAAGTCGTGTAAAATATATGTTTTTGAGAACTGTTCGATATTATGCAAGATATTGTAAATAAAATGTCGCATAAAATCCTCACAAATTTGCTTCTTTCTGCACAAACGTGATGGCAATTTCCTCCAGGTGGAGAAAAACTCTATTCAGTGTTTCAAACCCCCCAAATTTCAAGTCGAGCAAGCAGAATCGTAAATATCCTTCAAGTTTCTTTTTCCAATTTATTATTTCTGTTTGATTGTGTATTATAATAGCGGTTTATAGTTTCTAAGTTCATGGAAAGTGTTAAATTGAAAACCTATCACCGGAGCGTTTATCGTCTAGTGGAAGGACCTACTCAAAGTTGGCTACTCTCACCTGGAGCTGAAGTGCAATGTTGCTAAGTTTACGATTTCGGGACTTAGAATTCTTTCGAGGCGGTCAAATAAGATGTTGCGAAGTGTACATATAAAGCCACTTGTTAGCACATATAAATCCCAGCCCTGGTTATAATGCATGGCGTTTAAAACTCAAGTTAAATAGAGCTGAGTTCTCTAATTTCCTTGTTCTACGAACAGTTGTGCTTCGGCGCAGTGTAGCGATTTTTCTATCGAGCAGATTAGCAACACTGGTTCTCCCGTTCTACTGCGCCGATCGGGGCAGAAATATCTGGGTTTGACTCTACGTTCAAGTGAATAAAGCTATTGAAAATAATGATTATATATTCAACATGCCTCATACATAATTTTTTTACAAGGAAATCTTTTAAATGTTTCTCTAACTTTACAAATGGATACGTATATCAAGTAGGACAAACTTGCTCACACTTCTTATGCACAATGGATGGACCGTGTTCATCATACTCTTGCTTGCTCATCCACATGTTCTGAAAAGTCGAGAGTGAAGCTAGCACCGAACCTCCAATCCATGCTGCATTTCCCTGTTTCGTAGGTTGGGAGACACAAACCTTATTACAAGATGGCGTTAGTTGTTCAAGCTCTTTTGTCAGCCGCTCTTGCATACCAGTAAACATTGTACTTCCACCTGATAGCATTATATTTCCGTACATTTCATCGTGAATATCGCTGTTAATCTTATCAATGCTCTCTTGGACAGACTTTTGTACGCTGGGTGCTTCAGACCCAAGCAGCTGCGGTTGGAAGAGAGCTTCTGGACAACGTATTCTCTCGTCTCTAAGCTTGACCAAGCGTCCGTCGGGAAGTTCGTACGCTTTTTCAATCGAATTGCTTCTCGAAGACGCTTCAAGCTCCTCGTGAAAGTCCTGAGCTACGTAGCAGTACTCCTTTTTTAACTTCCGGGCAGTTTCTATCTCAGAGCTTACGTAGAACTGGTACCCACGTTCGTTCAGCATCCTCAGGAGATGGTTTGTCAAGTCCTGTCCACCAACTTCATGCCGACTAATGCCACTGGCCAACGCATATCCTGTAAATATGTCAACAAGTTAATTAAAAAGTAATTATTGGATCAATATAATATCTATTGTGCTCTATGAAGGGGGAGGGCGAGCTTATATAATAGGTGATATTTGTCCCCGGCAATGTCCTTGCAAGGAGTGACTCTAGGGCTCACGCAGCCTCAATGGGTAGCTGGAAGCAACCCTAGGGGGTAAAGCCGGACAGACAGTAGTCCTCACATTACATATAGCATGGTCGAAATCGAGAATGTGTGGAGTGCTAACTCCACACTCTCTTTCTGCCTTCATGACACGGTACAATACACAAGCCACAGATTTATTCTTTTTTGGCAATGTCATACGCTAAGAATCTTATATTTAATATTAAATAATTGGTAGTAATTCAATTCTGTTAAAAATGAACTCGAGTGAAAACTTGAATCAACTATCGTGTTGTGTTTTGGTGAAACATACTTAAGGTATACTATATCGAGGATAAGTTAACAATAAATTGTTAAAAATTTAATAAGTTTTGAATGTTAACTAGTATCATGCTTAATCTGTCTATATGAAATTGAGCTCTGCGGGGGGTGTACTTCAGCATCCGTACATACATTCTATTCCAATCGCATACTTCATCTTTGGCTAGGGTTACCAGACGTCCGGTTTTTCCTGGACATGTCCTACATTTTAGCCTTATGTTCGGCGTCCAGGAGGAATTTGGAAAATATCATAAATGTCCTACATTTTCAGCGTCACATAATATTAATTAGGACAATATGTGTTTCAGTTGAACAAAAATAAATCATGCATGTTACAAGTCCATGGACTGCCCTCCAAAACTCAATAGTGGAAGTTATTTTGATTCAATCATTGCCCAAAAAGAGAATAAAACTTTATGCTAAAACGGAAGAAATTACGGTCGGAATTGTACAGGAGTGGATATCAACTGACACTGCCTTGTTTACTGACTTCACCTTCATCCTCGGTAATCTATATTCTTATAAAATATCTTAATAAGTCGAATCTGTAAAAGTGTAATAAAATTTGGTAACTATTTATTATGAAAGGAATAATTGTGAGTAAATATTATGTGCATACATGTATATATTACCAATTGATAAATTGTTAACTGGTGCATGGATTTTGTCCACAACCAATAAATATTTTATACATAAGTAGGGGAAGAGGCAGTGTATGAGAACAATGATTAGCGTTGCCGAAAAATGACACCTTGCTGTTTCTATAATAATCATCACAGAGATGTCACATTGAAAAGCGGCGCTAAATGAAACAAATCAAAGCAAACCTGATTACCAATATGTCTTAAATCTTATTCTTGTAGTGTAATAGAACAAGAATATAATTTCAGCCCATACCGTGGTATACAGGAACAGTATATGACACATTCTCCCCGCAGTCGTACACGAGGCCCGTGAGTTTCCCCGAAGAGTAGAGGAAGAGAAGCTGGTGGATGGCAATGTAGGCTGACGGCGGGCTGAATGTCTCAAACAGAACCTGTGAAGATAATTTGATTTCGTTATACAAAAGTCACTTTAAGGCCGAAGCACACAGAGCTAAATTTCCTATTGTAATGCCCCCGTTGGCGCTGAACTTGCTACTAGGTTAGAAATGATTGCTGCCAGACTGGTTTTGTCGACTAGATCGTGTTCTAATTGCAACTTGCTTCTCTGCTGGATCCTGTGGTAAAAACCAATCGGAGAGAAATGTCTGGTCATATGAAGATAATCTGTGAGTTTGACAAGGAAAAGCGTTTTTTTTACTGTGGTTTTTGAGAGTCACCAGTCGGTTGTGCAATTTCTGTTTGTGCTCGCTACAAAAGATAGTAGAAGTGAAGTACAGCATGTTTATTAATGCTTGCGAATTAATCCATAGCAATAAGATTTTTTCACAAGACATAGGCGCCGACTCCATGGGGCTTCGGGGGGCTCGAGGCCCTCCAATGTTAACGATGTGGAGGCAGAGCCCCCAAAATATTTAAATAATTTTGCTTTAGAGGATCTAATGTATTATTTTGCTTCTCTTGTAAAGTTTACTCTGAATTGTGCCACATGAACTTAACTTTAAGTACACATTTGAAATGTTCTAGACCATCAATTTGGGGGCTGAGATCGCTAAACCATCAACTTTGTGTGGGCTATGACCAGAGACAGCAAAACACATGACTTATTACTATATACTAAGTATGCAATTATGAGTATTGTTAAAATTTTTACTAAAAAGAGTTTAAAAAGACGATGTGCATGAACTAGGGTAGTGGATGGGACGTTCGGGCTACAAATGGCTCTAACATGACATTCAGAACGAGATCCTTGATATATTAGGGAGATCTGTTTTGCGCTCCGTGGTAGCAGATATTAAAAGTGGGGAATATTTTGCTATTATGGCTGACGAAACTTGTGACATGTCCATCCGTGGACAATTAATATTCTGCATTCGAACTGTGAATAAAAATGTTGATATTTTTGAGAATTCATGGGCTTTTATGAGATTCCGAACACTGAGGCCAAAATTTAAAAAAGGGCGAGAGTGAGTAATTCATTAATTTATTTTAGTGATCAGAGCCCCCTCCCAATAATTTTGACAAGTCGGCGCACCTGACAAGAGATATTATCATCCGATAATGAACATCTTTATTATTACCAGTTTATTAAAATGTTGGACATATTTAGTTGAAAGACAATCTTTTTTTAATGAATGAATCCTGAGAATCTCATGCATGAATGCATGCCCGAGTTCGTTGGAAAAGTATTTTGAGTGCACATTGATTACCATCTCTTCTTTCGAGTCATGGATATCCCCACGTGTTCGAAAAAGATAGTGACACCCCTTTTTGTCTCACGTTCTCCCTCGTAGCGGAGTGGTTAGCACATCGCCCTGGGCATGGATCGATTTCATCATGTCATCACTTATCCCCGTCTTCGCAAATGAGCCAAAAAGTGGCACAAAAAGCGAAGTAAAATAAACTAAATATACTGACCAAGGCAGTAATTTATTTTATTAAAAACATAAACTAAATTTTAACATTTCAACCTTCTAGCAAGGTCTTCTTCAGACTCTGTATCAAGTACAAAAGTAACAAGATACAAAAACAGGGCATTATATATACACAAACATTACTCCTTCCAGACTATTTAGAAAGTTGTTTGGCACTTTCTAGCAGGTGTCAGAGTGTGTACATAGGAGAAACGAAAAGAAAGGCTGAAAGCATGGGCGTCCGCAGGATTTTTTCCAGGGAGAGGCAAGGAAGGTAATTTTTTCCAGTGGGGGCCAACATGGCATATTTTTCCCAATAATAGTGTTCATCCTTCAAAAAACATTGCTTAAATTTGAATTTATCATGTTCGTGCAATAATTAACACACATTATTGTGACTGAAATTAAATTATATGTGTGAAATATGTAATTTTTGGTTGACATTCGCTTTCCAGGGGGGGCACGGCCCCCCCTTTCCCCCTTTCCTGACGCCCATGGCTGAAAGACAGGTTGAAACAACATAGGGATGATGTACGACTTAAAAGAGAGAGAAATGCAATATTCAAACAGAACATGACATAGAGTGGGATGAGGCTAAGCAGATAGGAAGGGAGAAGAGAATGCTTAAAATGGAAGGAAGCCAAGGAAATAGAGAAGAAAGGTGAAGAAGACACAATGAACTGGAATGGGGGAGTGAAGTTAAACAAAGAATGGGATAAGGTGTTAGAAAGAGTGGAAAGGACAAGAGAGAAAGAGGAGAGGAGAAGGAAGAAAAATGAAGGAAAAAGAGCGTGAGATAGAAAGTCCAACCACATTCTATATGGAAGTAATTGTGTTTAGCCTTTTAGGTGAAAGTACAGTTAGCAAGTGAAGGCCACCTGCTAGAATGTTCCAGAACAACTTTCTAATAGTCTGGAGGGGGTTAATGTTTGTGTATATGTATCGTCCTGTTTTGTACCTTGTTACATTTGTACTTGGTGCAGAGTCTGAAGAAGACCTTGCTAGAAGGTTGAAACGTTACGTTTAGTTTATGTTTTTAATAAAATAAATTACTGCCTTGGTCAGCATATTTAGTTTTTCATAATCATGGAAACAAGGCTTAATGGAGTTATAAGTAAAATAAAGCATAGGTTTAAAATAAAGCATAGGTTCAAGTAAACTCACCTGGGTCATCTTCTCCCTGTTAACTTTGGGCACCAACGGGGATTCCGTGAGGAGCACCGGTTGGTCCCTCGGGTCCACCCTGAGAGTCTTCTTGTAGATGTGCTCCCAGATCTTGACCATGTCGTCCCAGTGGTCCACCATGCCGTGCTGGATCGGGTGCTTCAGGCTCAGAATGTCTGACTTCAGGAGAGCCTCGCTGCCGATGAAGAAGTCCTTCAGATCGGGCATCCTAGAGGCAACCTGAGGGATAAGTAAACAGTCAATTGTTTCTAGTAGACAGTGGCGACGCCAAACGGTTGGTCTCAAGGGTCGGCAAAATGTTACACTGCTACTATGTTCATGGCTACTGAAATTATCTATTTTTCTTGCCACTTTCTTCCTCTCTCCCTCTATGCCTTTATTTCTTCCTCTTTTCTTTACTTCGTTCTTTCTTTTTTCACTATTTCAATCTCTCCTCTCCTCATTTTCAAATGTCCTTCTTTCCCTCTCTTCCTCTTTTATTTATTTCCTCCTCTCTCTTTCTTCCTCTTTTCTGTATTATCTTCTCTCCCTTTCTTCCTTTTTCTGCATGTCCTTCTCTCTCCTTCTTCTCCCTTTTGCCTATTTGTTTCTATTTCTCCCTAATTTTCTCTATTTCTATCGTTCTTCATTTTCTCTATTCTCTTTCTTCTCTACTCTCTCCCTTTCTACCTTTCTCTTTCTACCTTTTTCTCCATTTCCTTATCTCTCTCCCTCTTCCTCTTTTCTCCATTTCTTAACAATTTATTATCAAAATGTAAGAGTTGTAGTCAGTTCAGAATCTCGAGAAAATAAAAAAAAAGTATTAGTGACTTTTATTTACTTGTTTGCTTACTTACAAATTGTGCTTGCTTGCTAGATTGTTTTCATCAAGTTTATTCAATTTTGTATTCGCAATAGGAAGAACACAAACAGATAGAGTCCAACACAGATATTTCTGCCGTGCGATGCGCGACAGAACTAAAGAAGCAGTGTTGCTAATGGAGCAGATAGAAAAATCGCTGCAGTGCGCCGATGCACAGCTGTTACGTACAACAAGGTAATTAGAGAATTCAGGTCTATCTAACGTTGAGTTTTAAACGTCATGCATTATACCAGGACTAGGATTAATATGTACTAACAAATGGCTTTGTATGTAACCACATACATATGGACTAAAAATTCGCAAAATATGAACTAACACATACGTAAAATTACCAAAAATGCTGCAAAGAAGACTTCTTCATACGATTCCTTATTTGAGTGATTTCAAACAAAATAAAATAAATATTATTTTTCATTGCATTCATGCACTGGTGGCGTTCTAACTGTTCACTCCCAAAACCCGTATACACTGGTACGGAACTGCAACGGCAGATAACAACATGCCAACGTGTTAAACCGCGACAATTGGACCACAACACTCCTCCTCAAGCAGTATTATTATTTCCTCTCTGTGATCGGTGACAGTCGGTTGCCTTTGTTGTACATTTGCAAACGATGCCGGCTTCCACAACAATAACAAGTACATATACTGCCACTAGACGATAAGATGCGCGGCTATTTCTTTTGCTATGAACCAGGGCTGGCGCTAGTCACTTTGCCTCCCTGGGCGGTGGCAGCAGATGCCGCTCCATTTCGACCCCCCCCCCCCCCCCGTCATTACGCAGCAACGGGAAATTGAACATCAATATATTCCTAACTAAAGCATCAAAATATAAAATAAATAATGAGACTTCTTATGCTATTTCAATAATATTAAGCGCAAAAGAATATCTCGCTCGACCACAGTTTTCTATATGCTTATTTTTTTCTTCTCTTCAAATTTTGCCGCACTGGCCGGTGGCACGGTTCGCCCTCCCCTTCCGCCGGCCCTGCTATGAACTTGGTCACCCATCAAAGCATGGCAATTTTAACACAGAAAACAAAAATGACAGCCTCCTCTTCCTCCACCTAAATCCCATCTTTCGCAGCAAACGTCGCAAACTCTCTTGACTTCCCGCAAAATTTATGTCCGCCTGTAATTTGACATGCAATTTTTTCAATGTCGGCACTTCATTTTCACGCAGAGCGTAGTCGTATATGCGCCTACGGATAACGTTTTCATCGAAACCGTCCACTGACGATTTGGTCGCTGGTCCTTGTCGTTCTTTCCCGGGAGTGTGGAATGATGTGGAGTGGCCTTCTGACATCTCAAGAGATTGTCTTTCGTTCATGATAGCCCTGATTGTTCGTTCAGGAACTCCAGTCGCAGCCGCTGCTCTCTTGCCAAAATGCTGTATTGGGATGCTAACACCTTCACTGGCTTCCTTCTTCATGAACTCGTGCAATTGCATAGCTTGGCTATGGAAGGTTTTTGATTTCAACTTTGACAGAACTGGAGGCATTATGGAATTTAACGTTCATTAACAAACACACACTTTCACATACACACACGCAATACACGCACACGACGTCAAACCGGCAAAATACTTAGTATAAAATAAAAATATGGTGCTTCCAATCCAACAAAACTCACCGTCATTTTACTTGACTTTCCCCTTCCGTGACAGAAATAGCGCTTCATTATTACAGTTGGCAACACTAGTTACTAGCTAGCCAATGAACATGCACTGCATAAAAGAAGCAACCACTACGCCGTGCTATATTGCCACATTACCGTCCCTGCCGAACGGTGTGAACCGTGAGCTGGAGCGCTATTCAATTGTTTTCAATGATGTTTGCGCGAGTGTGTCCAGGAATGGAATGACAATATGGCAACAATAGCGAAGGTTTTCGAGCAGGGTAGAACACGTGATACGAAGAGAGAGGGAGACGAAACGAAAATTGGTATCTACGCAACGGCAAATTTATGTGTGTTGTTCTCTAACAGCTGATATTCAGGACATTAGTCTTAAAGAAAATTTTATTTTAAAGGGTTTGAAGGCTGCAAAGAAATCTCCTGGAATTTTATTCTTTAAAGTTGGCAAGCCTAATGGCTGCACTTGAACTGTTGGTCCAGTTCAATCCCGATTTGTCTTTCTGAGTATAAAGGGAATATAAAACGAACCTGGTTGATGCCTTATTATACTGTCAGCAGCGACTGTTCTGATATCATGTATTTATCGTCTGCAAACAGACTTTACTAACAGCACCAAACCTGACCTGTCCAACATTTTTATTCCGGCTATGAGTAGGTTAGGCATGTCAAGTTTGGTACTGCATGCATCTTCAAGCTGCTGCAGTTGCTCGTGTTTGAACGCTACGTAGTTCTCAGATATATCACAGTGAGCGTGGTAGTGCCTTGCTTTATAGCTACAAGTAGCGCTATATGACAAGTAATCTTCTAATTACGAGATGCCAGAAGCGATATACTATCTTGTAAATAAACCATCAAGTGCAGAAAGTCGGCGGAAACCCGACATCCGTCATCTTTTGTTCAGCAAATTTTAACTCGAAATTTTGCCCCACTATTTATTTTGGCTGCCGATGTTGTCGCCCATGTAAGAAGCAACTTCCAACAGCATGAACGGATAACGTGGAGTCTTCGTCTCCAATAGTCTGTTGCTTCGAAGCCGATAGTAGATCACAACTCTGTATTCAGTTTGCCGCTTCAGCAACTTTAGAACTTCTACCTCTTTGAAATTCATAATATAGAGTGTTTCAAAAGTCACTGAAAGATACTTTTAAGCATAATCCACATTCTATCTGCGAACTTCAACCTCTGCTGTTGTTTTTAATGGCAAATAGTCAGAGGCGAGACGTCCGGTCATCAGGAGATGTGGCGATGACAAAGTAAAAGAATAAAAACATAGAATTTTAAATATTTTAGAGAATAAGTAAAAAAAAGAAAGAAAAAGACAGAATAGTCGCATATTTTGTGCGAAATTAGTCAAGTGGCACCATAAAACAGCTAGATATACGCAAGAGATTCGCTAAGTTTAGCGCATCGAAATGAGAGCTCAGTTCTATCCCCCGTGCCCAACCATCCCGCTACGTTTCCTATTGAATGCAATGGTGTCACGCGGTGCAGGTCATCGCAAAAATTGTGCGAATCCAAGGTCCTTCCACCACTAGTTTCCCCCTCTCTTGAAGGTCTGGTCACAACAGACCTTTTTCAGCCCCCATGTTTACAACCACGGCAGGGTTTCTGTGCCGTCACCAAGATGAAACTTCTCAGTGTCTACTATTTCCAGCACTGTAAAGCATGCAACGCTCTTGTTTTTAAGAGGAAAAGCATATTGAAGAGCATCGCAACGCAACTTACACAGAATACATGAATGTAATGGTGCATAGAAAAAATTATAACTAAGCAAAAGCTGGGAAAAACTGAAACAAGAGCAGTTCTGGATCCATTTCATTTCCTTCATAGCATTTCTCATTTATTTTTTTGGATCTTGCGGTTCAATTCAAACAGAACACTTTTCCTTTTCCTAGCACATCTTAACGTCACACTAGCGATGGCTAAAACTATCAGAATTCCGGAAAATTAAAAATCTCGATTAGGAAATTTTACTACCCTGATATTTCGGAGGCAATCCGAATTTCAGAGCGAGATTTTTAACAATTTGTCCGTTATTCAGGTAGAATTTATTTTACGATCACATACTCCGTTGAAAAAGAAATCAGGATTTGGTCATCCATGTGCGAACACTGTTATCACCATTTTCAATGTAGAAATGGCGTCTTTCTTCAGTCTCTTCTTTGGTGTAATTCCTAGTAATTCAGATTTAAAATCACATTCGTAATGTTACAGCAAAAAATATTAGCAACCTGAAATTTTGTATTTTCGATATGATTTGCTCTCCCAATTTTTCGGAACTTCTCATCGGGCGGAAATGTATGGTAAACAAATTCAGAATTTTTGTTTTCTTGAAATAGTGTGGATATAAGCTTACAGCACTGTGAGATATTATTATCACTCAGATACTAGAATACAAATCACATAACGTAACACATTACTTTGGTGTTTACCGTGGAGAAATATAGCCCCCCACCCCCGGCTGAAAGATTGACGCTGACGTTTGGCGAGCTTTACGATGACTACCTAAAAATCTCACGCTTCGCTACTTCAAATATTACATAAATAGAATAATCTCTTCTCTCTTTTTATTTTTTATATATACGTATATAAAAATGTATTATGTATGTGTGTATGTATGTTCAGCAATAACTCTCGAACGCCTGGAGCGATTCCAACCAAACTTGGTACACGTATCACTTGCAACTTGGAAATAAATATTGTGAGGGTAAGACACCCCTGGCACCCCTAGGGATGGGGTGGGAAGGGGTGACATGTAAATATAATCGAGGACCACCGATATTAAATTCCGCACACAGACACCAATGACTCTATGCAATCCGCACAACGATAGTGTTTCTCGGGATGTCTAACATTCAGGCTTTGTTGCGAATGGAATCCATGTTTTTGTAACACTCCCAATGCGGTTCAACTCCAAGATCATCACCTATCGGCATGGGGGGAGAGAGGGTGAAGAATAAAATGCCACAAATGACCTAGATTAGTGTCGAATCCATAGTTTTCGGAGTCGCTAAGCTATTTGGTGACATTCACGATCACATATAAAATTAGTTACATTTTACACTATAGTTAGAATTCATTATTTTCCTGTCTAATACAAGATTGGCATAAATAATTACCCGGGCAACGCCGCGTAATCAGCTAGTATATTATAAAGAATGCGTAATATCTGGATTGTTATAGCCCTAAATAGCAGCGCCATAATTTGTAGATATGTCAGCTTTTTAAGACTCTTTTACACGGCAAGATAACCTTTTGTTTTACACATAATTGCCCAACCTTGCATGTGCCCACCTTGCTTTCAGATATTCACACTCTAGACTAATATGTACCCGTACCTTTCCAAAGGGTCTTCCCACAACCGTTGGAATTGTGGACCTTGGGGCCTCCTCTCCAGCAAATCCTGCCCTGCAGTAAAGGGTTCCATGGTCGATGACGGCGGCTCTTCTATACCCAGCGCTCGCTTCCATTTCGGCGTTAAGACATCTGAAACTATAAATGCTTGAATACCATTTGTTTGTCTTAAAGGGAATTTAGCCAAAGAACCCTGAAAGAGGGTTAATAATTGGAAAACACATATGTTTGTCACATAAAGGTCGCGGTGGTTAAGTCGATAGACCGTATGCCTGTTACACTAGTGACTCGAGTTCGATTCCAGGAGTGGGTGACTTCTGGTGGGAATTTTTCCAGTAATATCCAGCGTCCTGTCGACCAAACCATTGTACCTTATATACGTACAGTGGGATGCACAAGTATTGCTTGGCAATTTTCATTAATTTTTCTTTTCGAATAGATTTTTCCATATGTTGGCGCACAGGATGGCAGCAGCTTGTTTGGAATTATTATTTCAATTCTTGACGTTTTCACTGGATAAAATAATGTGCAAAAACATGGCGATGGGCAGTTCGCTTGGTAATATTTATGCATCCAACTATATGTACATGTATTGATTGATTGATTGAATTTGGTTATTTTACGTCTCTTTTCTGCCACTTTTGGCGATGACGATGAATGGTGATGTGATGAGATGGATGAAAGGGCAATCACAAACATATACGGACGACACAACACTTGTCCAGAAGATTATACTGGCTGCAGGTTCAGACGCCATAGCCTCGTTAGTCTGCAAAATGCAGTCCAGGTTGTACTACGTGGAAGAGGGGTTGACATTTGTTTTGAATTGATTGTTGTTTCAGGTCCACTTCATGAACAGATAGTCTAATTGGAATTGGACCTACAGTTTAAAGTGGGATCAGAACCATTGTGCAATGGCCTCCACAGGGTATCGAACCTGGGACCCCTTGATTACAAGGCGACTACGTTAACAGTACGTCATCGGGGAGGCCGGTTGACATTTGGGTGTCTACTTAAAAAGTAACAACTACTTGTAGTTTATCATAGATACAACATAATTTTTAGACCTGTTACATACCGACATACTTTTCCAGAGGGGCAGGCGAGTACCCCCTATAGTGTTGCCCCCTCAAAAAAAGTGGTTCTCAACCTTCGTAAGCCCGCGACCTGGTATTTCTTAAAAGTCAATGCCCCGATTCCAACATTTTTACTCGTAAATAGCTTACATACATAATTAATATGTAGCCTCGTAATTTAATATTAATAAATAAATTATGGCATAATCATAGATAGTGTTGATTCGATTATGTCTAGGCTTGTTTGCAAACATAAAATTTGGTTTAAATTACATGCCAACTACTGGATATAATGGAATCTTTAATTTTGTCTGACCAATATAATTCAATTAATTTTGTAAGTAGCCTACTGATTTTCATTGGCAAGATCCTTTTCGGACACAGAAGAATTCAAATTAATAAGAATATTTTCACTTCAATATACGAGGGCTATTTTTTTCAACCTCCGAGAGGGCATGAAATCATAACCACAGTGAATAGCAAAATGGGTTTATTGACAAAAGTTATGCACATGTATAATCTACTTTTCAACGTAATCCCCAAGAAGATTCAGACATTTATCGTAACGATGCACCAGCTTTCCAATACCCTCTGCAAAGAAAGGTGCCGCCTGTCTGTTGAGCCAGGTCTGCCGAAGCTATGCATTGGTGTGGAAGCACCATCCTCCCAATCACTTGATCATTGCCTGGGGGAAGTCACGGCGCCAGGTCTGGGATGTAGATGGCTGATCAAACACTTCACAGTGGATTCGTTGAAGAAGGTCATGGGTTGATGCAGCAACATACGGTCGGGCATTGTCATGAAGCAAGACAATGCCCGAAGACAGCATGCCTCTCCGGCACACAGCTCATTCGACGGTGAATTTCCGCCGTCCCTCAACTTCAACTGAATCGTAGGTCTTGTCAGTAATGGTGGTGGTTGTGGCAGGTGAGACGCCAATCACACTGCGCTTCACGACCTCCTGGCGGCACCATCGGAGGCTGAAAAAAATTACCCTCGTCTTTGTTATTAAAAATGGCTGCGCAAACTGAATTGACCGTTCATCAAACTCCAAATTTGGAGACGGGAAGCAACACGACCTCCGGTTAGATCGCGCATTCCACTGTCACGAAAGCATTTCCTGTTATCAAAATCGAACTCGAAAGCCGAAAGAAAGGCTATCTTTCCAAGTGGTTGCCAGCTCGGGCTGCAAGTCGCAAACTTCAGGAGATCCTCTCGCGGCCCGGTATAATTGATGCAAGGGCCTAATGTAGGTATATAGGTGGGTTTCATGTGACGTCAAAATTCGCACCGCCGCCATGTTTGCGGCCGAGTTGTTTGTCGTCTGCAAGGAAATACCCACCACGTAGGAGAATGGGATCCATTCTCTTTGCACGTAGCGTTCGTTACACCTGCGCCAACTGTACGTTTGTTGTTAGTACTGTGTAAAATTTCGGTAAAACATTGCATACAATTAATGACAATGTTGTGCCATCTGGAAATGGTATTTTTTCGTGTTCAAGCTCTTTGCGCAGTCGACACAAAAAGATATGGAGAAAAGGCGAGGTTTTGCGGTGTAGATCCATATGAACTGGACGATAACGAAACGAAAAGGGGTCTAAACCTTTGGCCAACTCTAGTTCACGTGTGTTTAATTACTTGACCCAGCTACCTGGAATCAATTCGTTTTCGTATTTATTAGTGGTTAGGATTCGGCTTGAAATATTTACATCCAGTATAGATTTACTAAAATATTTTCAAAATATTTTCATTACCGTCTCTGTTTCCCTTTAATGTTTGTTCAAGCGCTGCAACTTAAAATGTTGAGTTGCTCAAAAACAGTAATTTCACTCCTTGCTTTAACAATTTGGGGTATACCGGCCTCTGTGGCGGAGTGGTTAACACAGCGCGCTACGATGCCAGGGGTCCCGGGTTCGAATCCCGGCCTGGGCATGAGTTTTCTTTGTGAGTTTCCCTTAATCAATTTCATCATATCATCACTCAGCCTTGTCTTCACGATTAGCCAAAACTGGCAGAAAAGAGAAGTAAAATAAACCAATCAACCAATTGGGGATACTTTGATAGCAGGGTTTTTTCTTGACAGTACGCAAAGCCTACTACCGGCACATTTTCTCATGGGTCGAATAACAGTTTGCTTTAACGAACGAAATATAATAAATAATTAAATACAAACGTCCAATTATCAAGATGAATTAAACTTTGAATATTATCAGTTTTATCATCAAACTTATCGGAAGTATTAGCACCTTTCTACCAAAAAACAAAGAAACACTATTGCAAGTATGACAAAACACACTAGTTCGATCCATTTGTACTAAAAGTCACAGAGAAAGGTGGCATATAAACATATCTGAGAGGAAATGTTCACTGCACACACACTGTAGTATTTGCGACGCGGTATCTTCTGATCACCAATAATTATCGATTTCCGTGCCGTGAAGCACACCTTCTGTTCTTTCTCGGAAAATTCGAGGATGAACGTAAGTTTCTGTTAAACAACTGAGTACGGCACAGTACCATCGTAACAAAGTTGAAATCTCCAGCCGCCCGCTTGAATTCCGTATGTTTAAGAGAACCGACCACAATCATGGCTGCTCGATCCCACAATGCAACAGTTTGTGACGTAGATGAAATACACCTGTAATGTTAATGACGGGCTATTTTCCTGGTATTACTTTTGCAACCAACTGTACAGTCACGAACACTTCTGGGTTGTAGTGATCCCATTGAAAGTCAATGGAGTTGCTACAACCCAGAACTGAGCGTGATTGTAAGGTCAACGAAGTTAGTAATAAGTTGTTTTATACAGCGTATATTGATACACAGCTATTCATTGATTTCAAAAAAGCATATGGTTCGGTCAAAAGAGATAAATTATATAATATATTAGTAGGGTTTGGAATACCTAAGAAGCTTGTTAGTATGATAAAAATATGCACCAGTGAAACAGAAAGTAAAATTCGTGTGGGTATTAATATGTCTGACAAATTTACAATTCATGATGGGTTAAAACAAGGAGATGCATTATCTCCATTGCTCTTTAATTTTGCCTTAGAATATGCTGTTAGGAAGGTAAAAGAAACTAAAGAAGGACTAAAATTAAATGGTGTGACTCAATTGTTAGCATATGCAGATGATGTAGACTTACTTGGGGATGATGTGAATACAATTAAGAATAATGCTAAAATATTTTTCAAAACTGCTAAAGAGATAGTTTTGGAAGTTAACAAAGAGAAAACTAAATATATGCTTACAGGCCGAAATCAAGTGTTAGGTAATAATCAAAATCTAATTATTGATAACAACTCGTTTGAACCAGTTTCCAAATTCAAATACTTAGGAGTAATATTAACAAATGAAAATTATATTAAAGAGGAAATAAAAAGTAGGCTTAATTCAGGAAATTCATGTTACTTCTCTCTTCATAAACTTTTGTCTTCTCGTTTAATATCTAAGAAACTAAAAATTAAAATATACAAAACAGTAATTTTGCCTGTAATGTATTATATGGATGTGAAACTTGGTCCCTTACATTGAAAGAGGAACATAAATTGAGAGTATTTGAAAATAAGATCCTTAGGAAAATATTTGGACCTAAAAGGGATAAGGATACAAGTGACTGGAGAAGGTTACATAATTTTGAACGGCATAATATGTATTCATGTCCAGATATTATTAGAATGATTAAATCAAGAAGACTTAGGTGGGCAGGCCGTGTGACACGAATGGGAGAGGAAAGAGGAGTTTACAGGATTCTTGTTGGGAAACCTAATGGTAAGAGACCAGTAAGAAGACCAAGATGAAGATAGAGGGACAATGTTGAGATGGACCTAAAGGAAATTGGTAGGGATGGAAAAGAGTATATAGATCTTGCTCAAGATAGGGAAAGATGGAAGGCCTGTGTTGCTGCAGCCATGAACCTTCGGGTTTAAGAAGGCTAGAGAGTTAGTTAGTTAGTTAGTTATATCGATACACTTGTATGTTGAATTGTATCTTCGGCAAATATGCTGTATAAAGAAACAAACTGCCAGAGTTAAGTGAAGTGAGTGTGGAACGAATATATTTACCAGTAAGAATCGAGACTAACCTGTCCTGTCATATAACCAGTAGACCTTAAATTGGCTTCCAGTCACAGGTGTTTTGCCTTCAAGAATATGCTACGGAATAGCTTTAAACGTTTATCATTTACATTCTGTGACAGTATCAGTGAGAAATTGCCCTCGAAATACGTAGATCCACTCCATTTCTTTGTTTTGAAGTTGCTTCCTATCTTTAGATTCTTTGATGTGCACTCTAATGGCGATAGCCTTATCTGACTTTCGGCATTGATTCGTTTGTTTTGGAATTTTCTACAAACAGCACTGATATTACAGTTTGCAGCGAATGCACGCTATTGTGCATTCAAGATTACTGACATTCTCTTTATTTTTACCCTGTTTTTAGTTGCGTACAAGGTGATCAGAATTAAATTTCCCCTACTCAGAGCCAGCCGCGTAGCTAGATTATTCGACCCCCTTCCTCCCCCCCCCCCCAGCCGCGGATCTGCGGAGAGATCGATAGCTAGGGGCTATCCCAGCTGCCGGGATTTTTAATATATTATTATGACTAATATTTTTGAAGACTTGGTTGTTCTGTCATTTATCACAATGTTTTACAGAGTCGAGAATATTTTTTAAAGTTTGATTGAATTCCAGTTTATGCTTATGATAGGATGATCGGAATTTGACCTAAAGTTGTAATTTCTGTTCGAACCATTGTGCCGTATCGCAATGTTAAAACTGCAATGGGATCGCCACTTGCGTGGTGTAGCTGTTCATCATTCATCTTCCAAATGGTAATCATTTGCCCTAAATGTGATATATGCGAGAGGCTACATTTAAAGGAATGACAATAGAATTAATTTAAGTTAGATATGGGTTTTGTACTCTCCATGACTGAACCGTTACGGATTTATCAAGAAAAGGATATTACTTGCCTCACAATTAGAAGAAGGTCATTTCCATAGATTGTCCTCTAACTGTTCACATATCTGACCTTCCTGTGAGATATTCACTCTCCTTCTCCCCCAGTGTTCAATAATCGTCCCCCACTTCCTTTGTCTCTCCAATCTGTAATCCTCACGCTATCCCGCTCACTCGCCAACTGTCCATTTATAACGGTAAAAGTTGTTTTTTGGACTTTTAACGTCGCAGTTTCGTTTACGCTAGAACATATTTTTGGTTTTACATTTCTAATTTACACTTTAAAACTGCTTAAGAAAACCCAAGGATTCTTTACTGTTTTTTATTACAAACTTCTAAAATAAACTAGCGGTTAATAAATTTTTAATTTGCCCTGGAAAGCTGGAGGGATTTGTTTTACATAGTTAAAACTAATACAAAAATTACCTCCAGTTGCCTTAGATTAATCTTAGGTTAGTAACATAGATTAATAAACAGAAAATAAACACTTTAAACTCAATTAAAATAATATGGTCGACCTACTTACGAAATTTACTCAGCGCTGCGCTTTCACTTTGACTGCAATCAACACTTCCGATATAAAAGTAAACATCTCGAGAGCTCTCGACACTAGGGGGGGGGGGACACTATTGGCAGAAGCTCCTTGATGTCTTCTTTCCGCCGCTTCTTCTTTCCCTCGAAGATCTTCAACGTCTATCCCTCGAAGTAATTCACCGTCGCATTCATAGTTCAAAGGTCGAACTTGGTATCACCGTCGTCATCTCGATTAGCATTTCTCAGTTCACAACTACACACTTGCAGTGTTCTTTTCACTTCTCGTGCTATAAAAGTTGCCACGAGAAAACAGTCTGTATTTAAATAAAATTCCGCGCGCTCTTTTCCCAATCACGCGAACGTTCAAATGTCTGGAACACAGATCACTGTTAACTGTCCACTAGGCAAACGACATCTACAAAAAGAGTCCAAGAATAACTAACTGCAACTTGCTGTCAATAGCACAGTCAAATTCGCGAATTTTCCATACCCAGAGATCTATCTCTACGCCAACTGCTGCATGTAAACTTCTGCAGCCAACGCGCGAAGCAACGCGGCCTTTCACTCAAAGGCTCTACAAACACTGCTCGAAAAAACTTCACCGCGTTTTTCTTTGTCCCTTTACACAATGCATAGTAAGGACAGTTCATTTTCCCCGAGGGGTGTTAGTCTCTCTAACCTCTTTCTTCTCGGAAGAAATAATCAGTCCTCAAAATAATCTGTTATAGATGCCCCCTCCCCTGAAGAGACATTAGATGGACTGATCAAGGAGAGCTAATGTCTTTTAGTCTTTTCCTCTCCTTGAATATTTGTACAACCCTCGTATATACAATTTTCCTTTCAAAATTCAGGTTACAATTTCAAAATATCTTTTAACACAGTATACGCACATAGATTTTCCTTCAATTTCAATAATAATTCTGTTCAATCGTTTCTTGCAACCACATGGTAAGAATATTCTCGAGAAAGTATACACAATCACAATTTATAAACATTGAAACATAATAAACATATTTTTCAATTTCCTTTCATTACATATATACCTTCATACATTACATAAAATCAACTTTGAACCATTACTACATAATTTATCAATCTACTACAAGTAACTTCAATGAATCACAAATTGTTTTGCAAGTTTTCTAATTGTTTTAACTTATTTTCATAAATTCTCCTTTTAATGTTTCTGCAATTCCATAATTTTAAATTTTCTTCATGTTGTGATTCAATTATTTACTAGAGCAGGTACAGGCGGGTAAGTGAAGAATATTACAAAAGTATTTTGATTTCTATCTTCTACAAAATATCATCATACTCATTAAGTTAAAACAGTAAACCTCCTTTCTCTTGTCATGATCTTTACCTTTCTTTTCTTTTCTTCTTTAAGGTATCAGTATGCTCAAATTACTAATTTTAGGAAATTACATCTTACCATACGTCGCTTATCTTTTTAACAAACTATTTCTTAACTTGCAACAGAATTCTGGACATAATCTTTCACTTAAATATCAGCATGTTCTTTATTACGTAAGTACAATAATTTTCGGTTCGCCTTCGACCTACTATTTTTCATTTCTGGTCCGCCTTCGACCTTATATATTTTTCCACATTTCCGGTCCGCCTTCGACCTTATATTTATGTGCCTCTCTCGCACTTTATCTTAATACACACTGACTTTTAGCTCATATAGCTATGTCCAAGAACTCTCAATATCCTGCTATTAATGCAATCTCCTCTTTTGTTAACGCTATTTCATCTTGAGCTCTGAAGAATTTCCCAATTGACTTCTTTTGAGCACATCTGTACAACCTTCTTTCTCGTTCGTTCTTCACTTCATTTTGCAGCATCATAAACAGTTTAGAGGTTTAGTTTAGAGGTTTACTTTCATATTTCTATCTACCTTTTCTTTTTCTTATTACAAAGCTATTTTTCAATTTTACAATATCTACCCGCTCATTGACAATAATAATATTTACCAGCACTTCTACCAACCATCAATATTTTTTTTCATCGAACCACAACTAGTTTTCACATAATTTATACAAAACAATTGACATTAAATAACTTTTTCTTTTCATTTTCTCAATTTTCAATATACTTGGCTCATAACAACATGGACACATTTTTTTAAACAGCTTATTTACATTTGAACAATTTCTATCATTTTATCAAAATTTACATAAACTAGTAATTATCAACATTTCTACAAGCGAAATGGAAATTTCGATATTTTACATAAAATATACCAACTTTAGGAAAACATCATTATCAATCGACTACTCAAAATATCTCTTCTTGAATTATCCGTCTTGGTTGTTACTTCCACTTCTAAAAATCCCTGGGGTGTAAGGGGTGATTCTTCCACATAGTGCACCCAATAGTCAACCTCACTTCCACGTAGTACACCCTGGACTGCAGACTAACGAGGCTCTGGCGACTGGCCCCATGGCCAGTATAATTTTGTTTGTGTTGTCCTGTGTTTTGTTCTTATTTGTGCTGAGTGTTCTTAGCAGCCTCGGCTTTTAACGAAAGTCAGAACATTTTAATATTTTATGATTTTAATTAAGCAACGTTAGAGTTGTTATGTGAAACGGTAAGGGGCTGGACCCCGTATAGTGTGACGGGTGCAAAATAGCCTTAGTGCTGACGCACCCAAAATTTTAAAATCAAAATCAAAAATCAAATCAAAAAATCCCTGTTCGTCGTAGCTATCATGCCTCTTTTCATTTTCTTCTTCTTCTTTTCAAATTTCTTCTTCCTCCTCTTCCAACTTTCGTCAAGTAGAGAAACTATTAGTCTGCCAAAACTATTTGTATTATCTCTTTTTCTTAAAGTCTTTTCTTTTCGTTTCTTGTTGTCCATTAGTATATTTTCCTCACTGTGAGAATCATCACTAGCAACTTTCTTCTTAACTTTCTTCCATTCTTTCCTGTCTCGTTTCTTTTGGGACTTTCTTTCACGCTCATCAGATGAATGCATTGCTCTCTTTTCTGGTTTCATCTTTTTCATACTTGTGTCTGATCTTTCTGCGCTGACATTCTTAGATCTTTTACGAACTTTCTTCTTCACTTTCACTGACGCTTTCTCAACTTTCTCTGCAGCTTTCAATTTATTTCTCTTCATTTTCTTCAATTTCTTTACTGAACTATATCTAGGTCTCATTCTTATTTTCTTCCTTTTACTGATCAGAGTCATTTCTGGTATCGTCATGTCTAAAGTTACACATTCTTTCAGTTTAGAAAACATATCATTTTTCTCAGGTTTTTCGTGAAAACTTCCTTCATTACTTATCACTTCCTGAGATTGCTGTATTCCGAGTGACTCATCTTCAACTTGTTGCTTTTTCATTTCCAACACGCACACTCGTCTCTCTAGAACCTGTACTTCCCAATCTGTCTCTCTTTCTTTATTTTCTATAGCCACTTGTACTTGATCAGAATTATCTTCTATCTTTTCACTGCTGTCACGGACCTCATTACAATCATCTTTTACTTCATCAATTTCAACTATCACGGCGTAACATGATGCATTATTATCCTGAATAACGTCCTCCATTGTTTCTATCCTAGAGACTTCCACTTTCAAAACGCCTAGTCTTCCTTCCATCTTGTCATTTATTTTTTGCATGGAAGCATTTATTATTTCCTTGAGTTCCAATTTATTCTGTTCCTTTTTCTGCTCCAATTTTCTGTATAAGTCTTCCTGCACGAGCCTATCTTTTTCCTCTTTCTGTCTCCATTCTAACCTATCTTGTTCCATTTTCTCGTATAATCTCTCCCATTTCAATCTATCCTGTTCCTTATTTTCTTCCCATTTCAGCCTATCTTGTTCCTTATTTTCTTCCCATTTCAGCCTATCTTGTTCCTTATTTTCTTCCCATTTTAGGCATAAGTTCTCCTGCGCTAGCCTACTCTGTTCCATAAATGACAAAATTGAATTCAAGACATTTTTATTTCCCCGACTAACGTCAACTTGACAACCAAATTCGTCACTTTCTTTCGAAACACCCTGTTCTTTTTCGTCTATTTTTTCATTATCATGAACTTCATTTTCAGCTCCGTTCTTGCACTGCTTGCAGGAAAAATCTTTCTCAACGCAGTCTTTATGCACCCATTGTTTACAGTCTGAACACTGTACAGCAGCGTCTGAAATCAACAATCTGCCGCAACAATGAGCTTTCCGTATTGTACGAGCCATCCTGCCGACAATCACGAACGCAGGTTGCAACACTCAATGTTTACATAAACATCGCCCACAACGACGCAACATAATGCCTGTTACCCCTGTCATTTTTTCTTTCCCCAAGACAATCTAAGGCAACTCCCGGGTTTCGGCACCATATAACGGTAAAAGTTGTTTTTTGGACTTTTAACGTCGCAGTTTCGTTTACGCTAGAACATATTTTTGGTTTTACATTTCTAATTTACACTTTAAAACTGCTTAAGAAAACCCAAGGATTCTTTACTGTTTTTTATTACAAACTTCTAAAATAAACTAGCGGTTAATAAATTTTTAATTTGCCCTGGAAAGCTGGAGGGATTTGTTTTACATAGTTAAAACTAATACAAAAATTACCTCCAGTTGCCTTAGATTAATCTTAGGTTAGTAACATAGATTAATAAACAGAAAATAAACACTTTAAACTCAATTAAAATAATATGGTCGACCTATTTACGAAATTTACTCAGCGCTGCGCTTTCACTTTGACTGCAATCAACACTTCCGATATAAAAGTAAACATCTCGAGAGCTCTCGACACTAGGGGGGGGGGACACTATTGGCAGAAGCTCCTTGATGTCTTCTTTCCGCCACTTCTTCTTTCCCTCGAAGATCTTCAACGTCTATCCCTCGAAGTAATTCACCGTCGCATTCATAGTTCAAAGGTCGAACTTGGTATCACCGTCGTCACCTCGATTAGCATTTCTCAGTTCACAACTACACACTTGCAGTGTTCTTTTCACTTCTCGTGCTATAAAAGTTGCTACGAGAAAACAGTCTGTATTTAAATAAAATTCCGCGCGCTCTTTTCCCAATCACGCGAACGTTCAAATGTCTGGAACGCAGATCACTGTTAACTGTCCACTAGGCAAACGACATCTACAAAAAGAGTCCAAGAATAACTAACTGCAACTTGCTGTCAATAGCACAGTCAAATTCGCGAATTTTCCATACCCAGAGATCTATCTCTACGCCAACTGCTGCATGTAAACTTCTGCAGCCAACGCGCGAAGCAACGCGGCCTTTCACTCAAAGGCTCTACAAACACTGCTCGAAAAAACTTCACCGCGTTTTTCTTTGTCCCTTTAATCAATGCATAGTAAGGACAGTTCATTTTCCCCGAGGGGTGTTAGTTTCTCAAACCTCTTTCTTCTCGGAAGAAATAATCAGTCCTCAAAATAATCTGTTATACATTCTCTCTCTCCTCCAACTCCCATGTCACATACGCCTCTCAAGTCAATAACCTAACCTTTCCCTGATTACTTATTCAGCATTCCTTTCTCTGGTATGTTAAGACTTGACACTTCTTACCCAATATTCTCCAAAAGGGAATCGAACCCGTGATCCCGTGAGAGAATAGGTTATTGTTTGCTTTGTTTGTTCACTTTGCTCCTCATATTTGATGGTTCAGTTTACTATGGCAATTGGAGGAATTATGATAACGATGTATTCCAGTCCTGAAACATGAAAGTCGGCTTGCTTCCTGTTTATATTGTTTTTCTAAAACAGTGCAAGTCTATGTTGGAATTGATTCTCGACGAGCTGAGGTAGGCCTAGACTGCCACGATTCTTTTTTAACTGTTGTCGCATTGGTGTAACTTGGTGCCTGATTTGGAGGAGGGAGAATCGAACTTGCGGCTTTACTTTGTGGTGGGAGCAGATTCAAAAAGTGTTTCCATCCCATAAAAATAGCATCCAGGATGATTTGCTAAATAACTGTTACAATTTTGAAATCACAAATATTACTCTTCGTTCCTTTTCTTTTTTGGTCCTAGATGGTTAACAAAAGTGCCCTAACTTGCAAATTTTAATAAACCTAAAAGTTTAAAAGAAAAATTAGTTCCTTTTTTTCAATGCTGCTGGTGTAAGAAAATTATAGGAAATTTGAAAACATTGTTAATTTGCGAAATACGGTAATGTTCGAATACTTCTGAGAATTGAATGTGTAAACCGTGTGACAGCTTTTATCTGTAAGCGACTGTATTGCTGATCGTTTCTCGGGCCAAAGGGACCTATTGGATAGTTGAATTTTTCCGTTACTTTGGGTCATAATATTGCAACTCTAGAATTGCACGTGTATCATACAGTGGTGCGTTTTGCTCTCCAATCAGCTACGCTTATGGACTTGGGTGTCTGTATTATTTTTGTTTCCACGTGAGGAATTTTTTCAGGGGAGAAGAAAGTTATTCTCCCCATAACGTTGATTCAGCTGCAAAGATTTGAAGAAACAGTCCATAGAGTACACAACACTCTATGACTCGTCTCGATTGTAATTATCAATCATTTAAAATAATTAATTTTCACGGGGAAGCAAAGCCTCCTTCTACCCTGCAGATACCCTTGCCTTTAAACAAGCAATCAAATAATGCAAAAATGACGTTTCGAACTTGCTTCTCTGCTAATATTGGAATCACCCTGCTTGCACTTGAAATTTACACCCTCCTCCTTTCTGGCTGGCGTATGTGGTGTGGAATATGGGTGTATCCTGTAGATTCAGTGTGCATCTCTTTCACTCTCTGTCTCTGGCAACGCTGATTCCTTTTTAGTCGGCGAGGCGACGGCGAGTGAGCGAAGTTCGAAGAGGTAAGAAATTGAACTGTTTCCTATCAGTTTTTTTTTTTCTCATACAGTATCAGCTAAGAACATTTTGGTTGATATGAAGATTCAACTTTAAATCACACTCAATTTGACTATTGTATTCAGTTAAAAAATTAGAAGTACATAATTATGACCGTAATGGATTTGATTTTCACCAGGGTAAATGGCCGACCGTGAGGGGTATTGCATTCGCATTCCTTAATGCTTTTATTGTTAGGTTAGGCAGGTCACTTTTAGGGCCGTTAGCATTAAAATTATTTCTGTAAATACTTCCCAACACCAGGTCGCGGCCTAAAAAATATATTCACTAAGAAATAGATATATTTTGATAAATATATTTGCATCATGACAAAATAGGCATACGATATAAATTAGTGTATATGAAGAACTATCTGTGTCATTCTCTCAAATCTTCATATGTAAGATACCCTAATGTGCCAATAATTAAATACTAATCAACATAGAAATAAGAAAAATAACACAACTTCAGTTTGACCAAATCCTCACGGCGAGAGCAACGGTATAGTACCTTTCTCTTGGCGATTTTTGTCACTTTTCAAAACAATTTAGGCAACGTATACTGGTTTTTACGATAACAGAAATTAGATTTGTCAGTCTTACTGCCATATTCAGCTGCTTCTACATCATCATCTACATTGACAGATTCACCTTCATTACCATCTTTCTCTATGCTTTGCCCTGTTTCTCATTCATGTTCACTAACCTCATATTCACTACCAGCACCACTGATATTCATTCGTCAATATCTGTTAGAGGATCATCCAAGATAGCAAGGATGCCTTTTTCGTTCACAATCCTCGATTTAGCTTGGTTGGTGTAAAAATCGAGTTAACACAAATAGTAACACTAACGACACACCTAGGTCCTGAAGACCCAAGGTTGTTGCTTTTGATACATTTAGTACCCTCACAACATTAACCACTCCACTTGCTCGGAAGAGAATAAAGGGCTAGGAGATTATGGTTCTGCCATTGAATACTCACAATTTATATTTTGTTTTGCAAACTTTAGGTAACAGTTTCATACGTCGGAGACACATTTCTTCAATTTTACACAAGAAACTACCAGGTAACCAAGAAAGTTCATGCGGTTTTAGTACAAAGAAGAAAAGGTCCAAAACAAATGAGTTGACCTTATATTTATTCTGCAAAATATCCACCATCCGCTTCTACAACCTTCTCCCATCTTTGTACAAGCCTGTAGATGCCATGTTTGAAAAAGTCTTTGTGTAGGGCCGCAAGAAACTGCACCACCGCGTTTTCAACCTCCTCGCAAGTTTGGACATGTCGATTGCGCATATGGTTGTCCATAGACAAAAAAAGATGGTAGTCTGATGAAGCGATGTCGGGTGAATACGCTGGATGTGGCAGAAGTTCCCAGACGAGAGAAGAAATCACCTCCAGGGTCATCTTTGCTGTATGCGGTTTAGCGTTGTCTTGGTGGAAAAGAACACGCTTCCTATTCACTAATGCAGGTTGTTTTTTTGCAAGCTGTTCGGCCACTCTTTGCAATTGCGCGGAGTACACCTCTTTGTTGATGGTTTTACCACTTACTAAGAACTCATAATGCACAATCCCAGCCGTAGTCCACCAGACACACAGCATCACCTTCCGCTGATGAAGAGCAGGTTTTGCAGTTAAAGGTATGGTGTCATTTGACGATAGCCAATGGTATGAGCGTTTCTTGTTATCGTACATTACCCACTTTTCATCACACGTCAAAATGCGGTCCAAAATTGGACAGTTGTTGTTCCTAGTGAGCAAGGAAGCGCAAATGTTCAGTCGTTGGAGACGGTTCGCAGCAGTCAGCTCGTCTGGGACCCACTTACTCAGTTTCCATGATTTGCCAAGCTCATGCAAGTGCACACGAATTGTTTCAGCACTTACCGCAAATCGTAGAGCGAGTTCTTGACACGTTTGACGTGAATCCTCTTCAATTGCTGCCTTCAGTTGGTCCACATCGAGAGATCTTGGTCTGCCCGAACGAGGTTTGTCTGCCAGTGTCTCATCGCCACTCGAGAAGGTCTGAAACCACTTTTGCGCTGTCCGTTCACTAATTGTACCTTCTTCAAACGCTGCACATATTTTTCTTGCTGCTTCCGCTCCTTTTGTGGCCAACTTGTACTCATACAGTAAACACGCCCTGATTACTGCATTCGACACAGCCATAGTTCACTGCGAATACTTGCTCCCGAACTATCGACTGCGACATGTTATCTACGTTAGCCAACGTGCCAAGGAATGAGCTTTCCGCCAATCACACATACATGTATCCCTGGCGGCTGAACTGCGTACTACCCCACGAAAACTACGGGCAGTTGTAAAAACCGCATGAACTTTCTTGGTTACCTGGTACTTACCTAAATGAGTTTCTCCAAGGTTTACAATGTTCGTCGAGGCATTTTCTTTCATCGTGGAATATATTTGACCGGGAAATCATGTATTTTTCAAGAGAAATATCTCACCGACGCACAATTGCCATTGCTTTCATTTGCCTGCCCTACGACAACTGGATGCTGCATACGTTTGATGACGTAAGCCCCTGTCAATGTTTTAACCCCCCCTTTTTTTTCCTATGCTTATCTAACGTAACAAAACCTAACCTTATCGGAAATGGTTTGTGGGGGCTATCCGTCAGCTACCCGGGCTATACGTCAGCTACCTGTGCATAATGTATAATTTCCACCGGTGACAAACACGATAGTAGGTATTTTTCAGTGAAGAAGTTTGAAACACTGTATACCCACAACTTGAGTCAAGATTTGCCCGCCATAACGTGTGTTACGGAAGCAAAGAAAGGAATAAAAAAAAGCACTCAGAATGTGAAAAATTGAGTTTGTTTTCGTGTAAAAAGCATAGTGGCACCTTGAACTATGTTCCTCAATACACAATTGGTAAGTACGAACCATACGAAACACAAAATATCCGATTTTAATGTGTCTCCGATCTATGAACTGTTACCTTTATATTTTGTTTTGCAAACTTTATATTGGTCCAATTTCATTTCTTGAATAAAATACTATCATAAATCATAGAGCTACGTTAATAATTAATCAAGAATAATTTCACTGTATCTAACGTCAATTTTTTTTTTCAGCATCCCATATTTTTTCTTGCACCTTCAAAGATTGAAGAAGAACTTCAAATGTTTTCCTTGAAGCACCTTGTGACTTCCTTCTGAAGACGCTGTCAAGGTATTGCATAGCATGTATTCAATAGTTCTCATACTTATTCTGCTAATATATTTGACATTTGTAGCTGCTGCTTCAACAAAAAGGGTGCAGCCTTTTTTTATGTAAAACTAATACACTAGTGTATAATTGATTTTTTTAAACCAACTGTGGCCCAGTATTTTCAGTCATTGTTCAACAATACTATGTTTTTTACTAGCCTTTTTGAGTTTATTAATATTGCCTTTGTGTTCAATGTCAGCTTCCTTTTAAAACCTGCACACTGAATCAGAAGCTTCACATCATGAAGTTGTAATCCTGGTACTTTGTGTAGCTTGGTTATTTATTTTATGATAAGTTGTTTTCTTGGCATGATTTTTCTAAAGTACCAGTAAATTTTATTAGTGTGAAATTTAGGGTGACCAGATGTCATGATTTTTGCAGGACAGTCCTTTTTTGGGGGGCCATGTCCTGTGGTCTGTGATGCTACTCCAAAAAAACAAATGTTTTATTTCTCAACAGCATCCTACGAAATGTCCTACAAAACATCTACACGAATTGTTTACCTCTGTGAAACTGTTAGTGTCTTTTAAATTAATAGTACTGTTAGTTTGCAAAGAAATACTTGTAGATCTAAAAATGTTCAAGATCGCTTCGCTTGCGACCTTATTCTTACTGTAAAGCTTATATTTATTGCTTAGACGCAGATATTACATGCAATCTGTTCATGATATGATATGCAAGGTACTCAGTGATGACTAAATGTAGGGACATTTTGAAAATTGAAAATAGCCCAATTCTGGGGATTTGCATGTTTGATGCATTGACGAGATGATTACTACAGCTCCAGCTGTACTCAGTGGCGCAGGAACGTTTTTCATTTGGGGGGTACAAAATTCAGCCTCCCATATATATAAACACACATACTACTGCACCTAGAAATACATTTCGGGGGTCTAACCAAGTGTTGCAATAATAATAATTATAAGTATATTGAATTAAATTGAAATATTAATTAAATATGTAAGTTAATTAATATTGTATTGTTGTTATTACGTGAATAGGTAAAAGATAGTAAAAGAATAGAGATATAACAGCATCTAGCTTGCATGTAGTTAAGATCGCCAATATTTGCATAAAAACAACTGCCCTGGCAAGGAATTTAATGTCAAATAGAAAAATAATTGAATATTTATTGAATAACAAACAGAAGTTAGATCCAATTACCGAAAAGTAAAGTTTGTGATTAATATTTTATGGATATTATCATTAGTTGTGTGGATAAATCTTTGGAACCTTTCAAAGCCGTATGAGCCAAATTCCTTGCCTTCCAATAAGTTCAGCGAAAAATAACCATCGATTATATAACAAATGCTAAACAATTATATTTTGATTATTTACTTTACTTCTTGGTAAGTCTTTGGGGGCAGTGTCCGGACCCCCTCCTAAATGCGTCCTTGATACTTAGGTATAATGTGAAGGCATGGGAAATATTCTATTTTAGAACAGCACACATGAATGTCCTGTTATTTAATGCAAAATTTGCATAACTATTTTTTTCCTTGTTTTTCTTAGGATTTATATTTTTTTAAACAGATTTTAAAACCAGATAACAATTCTGAAACATATATAGCTCTGGACTTCGTTCTGGGCTTATTTGAATTTAATGGAGAAAATCAGGAGTTTGAAATGTGAAAATTGCGAAGAAAGATACATCTATTCACTTTAATGCAGGTTGAGATTAAAGGGGGTGAGGAGGATCTTGAGCCACCCTAACCAGGAATAATCATCTCCCACTGTAGAAACCACATTATGTATATATCATACTTATAGAGTTCCACTTCAGTTCATTCTAATTTTAAATTCCCATAGCTACGCATAAAAATATCTTTAAACAATTTATGGCAGATACCACATCCAATGTATTTTAGAAGCCATGTATGTATTTGGTATTTACTCAGACATCTGTAGGGCGTTGTATTAAAAAAAGAAAATAAACTGAGTTCAGATGGTTCCCGGTCAACTCGTAAAAAGTCTAACTTTGAAATATTTGTGAAACATTTGACAAAGCATTTATTTGTTATATAATTAGCTCTTCGAGCACTGAAAGTACTATCATTACATATACAAAACCAAAATCCTTCAGATGTCAGAGGAAGCAAGGAAAGGCATACGCTCAAAGTTTTTTTTTTTTTTCGTTTGTTTCAGTCTTTGGTGGACATTATGAAGAACCGCCCAAGGTTTCTTTTCGTATAGAGTAGTATTAAATGCAGATACATGCGTGTGTTTTAGGGTGACATGTTAATTTCTCGTTTATGTGAAAAGGTAAACTTTAATGAAAGCAAAATCATGTGCGCGTCACAGTTAAAGATTTTCGCATCTACAAAGAAAATTTCAAAACATATTCCCACCTTGCCGGTCTCCGTAGCGGAGGGGTTAGCATAGCACACTTTGACGCCAGAGGTCCCAGGTTGGGCATGTGAGTGTTCATCAATTTCATCATATCATCACCCATCCTCATCTTCGCGATTAGCCAAAAGTGGCAAAAATGAGAAGTAAAATAAACGAAATAAATCAATCAAACATTCCCATCTCATTCAAAGACCTTGCGAATCCAATCCAAAATCTACCAATAGAACCTGCAGGGAGTTTAATTTATCTCGTGCATTCATCTGACTAATGTAATTTTCTTACAGTTTAACTTTAGGGTATAATTTAAAAATGGCGTTGTGTTCGTGTTGCATTCGATACCAAAATTAGATTGTAAGTAATTAATGTCCAATTATAAGTATACCTAATACATAGGTAAAAATAATTCCTTCCCCTCCTCTGATAATATCGCAAATTGAACCCTGTTTAAATGTCTAGGAAAAATGTCATTTCACCTAGGAATGATATCGCGATGCGATGAGTCGAGAATTGTCACAGCCTCATCTCATCTCCTGTGTGGCGAGGTCCTTCTCGTTCATGTTTGTGTTTATTTTTGTTTCGGTTTCCACTCAGAAGTTATTAAAACTTATTCTAGATTCACTTCATGCTCAGATAGGCTAATCGGGACTCTATTTTCAAAATCTCTTAATATATAGTAGGTTTAAGTATAGTTTTCCGAACACCCTCTTACAAATTTAAGGAAAATATGGGTGATGTACAGCAGTACATTGTACCCCCAAGTTGGTCTGTAGTGTCTCGTCTCGTTCGTGTAAGTATTTCGTTTTGGAAAATTCCATTTTAAATATTCAAAAGAAAATGTGGTCAGTCTTCTGATCAAGATTTGTATCTTATCTTCGAATCGACGCGACCACTTCTCTAGAAAAGTGTACCCCCCTTACCGAAAGGAGCATTCGTCTTTAGCGTGATTGTCTGATAGCAAGTCTGATTCCATCGTTCCACACACATTTTAAACAATTTTCATCTCCTTAAAGAGGTTTCCAAGAACTTAGGTCAATGAACTAACTAGTAGCAAGCACGATGTAGTAGAATAAGTTTAGAATGGTTTGAATTTCTGTGGTAAGGAAGATAATGTTTAGACCTATAAGTTATAAACACTATACACTTTCTTTATTGGGTGAACTTAAAATAGGTTCTTTCACCTCGCGTCTACTGTCAAATTAGCAAGGGGGGTACAGGGGGTACAACTCGATTTACGGATTTAGCGGGGTACAGTACCCCCCTTCAAAAATTTAGGGGGGTACAATGTACCCCTGTACCTCCCCGTTCCTGCGCCACTGGCTGTACTCATTATTGATACAATATAAGCACTTAAAAAAATACTGTGAAAGTTTGAAATATTTCATGCCTACGTCAATTTACACAAAAGAACAAGGAATAAGGTGATAGTAAGAGGTATTTGTTAAAACTGGCCTTTGTGTGCATAAAAACTCACTTTCTCACATTCGTTCTCCGAAACTACAAATTTGTCTTGTAAAGTATAAATAAGTTGAAATCAAAACTAGGACATTTTGATTACAAAATGATCTAGTGTTCTTATTTTTTGGATAATCGGAACAATGAAGATGACTAGTGATTGGATGAAAAACACTCAAAAATTTGTGTCGACCTCTCGATCACTAAGGAGGCTTATTTATTTTTTGCGTATGTGATTGGATTAGATTATTTTGCATCGCTTTCCTTCCGATTTTGTCCAATCGCGATGATGATAAATGATATGATGAAATTTGTGAAGGACCACTTACGAAGAACACCCATTTGAAATTCATGAAACCGGGAAGAAGCAAAAAGACACCACAAAAGTGATTTTAAAAATCAAAAAAGAACGTCTAAAGAAATACTCAACATGACGTAGAAGACAAAAAACACAATTTTTCCTGGTTCTAACTACAGGGAAACAGAATACATTAGCTTAACATGACGGGGCAAGGGGGCACTTGCCACCCCCTCAATTTTCAGGTTTCTTAAAATTTACAAGTTAAAGACATTTTTATTAACTTCCTGAGACCTGAGGTACAAAGAAATATTTTTTTATGATTTCTCAGTTATTAGAATGGATGCTATTTTTGTGGGATGGAAACCACTTAGACAATGACCCTCTTCAAAGCCATGCCCATGGATGAGTATATTTGTCACAGTATGGGGTTACTTATGCAGCTATGTAAAACTACTCTATTTCATTTTACATGGAATTTGAATTTATATATTTTTGAAACTATTTGTAAATATGTTTAGACATGATAACAATTTCCTCCAGTGTTTCAAGCCACGCAAAAAAAAATTATCTACTTTCAATTTTAATGCAGAATTAATACACTATTTCTAGTTTTCCAATTCCATTAGCATATATAATCAAGAGGTCCTGGGTTCGATACCCATTGGAGGCACATTGTAGTTCAGATCCCAATTTAAACTGTAGGTCCAGTCCTGATTAGCCTCTGTGCATAAAGTGGACTTAAAAACTCAAACATTACCATATATTAATATAAAGATAATTTTAACTAATCTACATCTCTCTATTCTTTAGAACCCCATGGTTCTGCAGTGCTGATCCAAACATCATGATTGCCATGTCCATTGCTGGTAAACCACCTGACTTTGAACAACTTTATTGCTGCATTATGGAGCAAGGGTGAGTTTAGTCACAACTAATGCAATTTCTGGACAGGATGGGAAAATTGGCTCTGAAAAATAGCACCTTCTGTCCAACTTGTTGGAGGGAGGAGGCTTTTTATTAAAATTTTCTTGGGCTGGAGAGGGCCACTGCACCAAAATTTCAATTTGTTCAGGGATAGGTGAATGCGTTGGAGCATTCCAGAAGATGAGAGATGCTTGCTTATATTTCCAAAATACAATTATATAAACAATATATGCATACATATTAACAAAAGAAAATCACTGTTTGGCATACATTTAATTTGCAGCAACAGAAATTACACTGCTTGTTAGAGTTGTGAATATCTCCTGCCTCAGTTGAGGCCAGGCATTGTACAGTGATTGTTTTGAGCTTTGCATGATTTAAAATAGGCACTGATAGTAAAGGAGCTTAGATTTTGTCCTAAATGCCTGTTTTGTTCCTATCATACCTTATATTTAATATTCTATGAATAAATGTACAGGATTTCAGTACATAAGTATAGTCCAGGGTGCCACAATCATTTAATATTTTCCATGTATCAACATTAGACAACAAATAACAAATAATTCAGAAGATTTCTGTGTTTTAGGACAATCTTCCAAATGTCACAGTACATAAGGTACCCAATTTTTAAACTAATTTGGATAATTACACCATGTATTAATAGTGGCACAGTGGTTCGGATCCCACCTTAAACTGTAGGTCCAGTCCCTATTAGCCTTACTGTTCATAAAATGGACTTAAAACACGAACTCAAAAGTCTCCCCCCACAATTTAATACTTCAGGATATTTGTGACACTAAAATTTAAGAATTCCATGCTACTACAGTAACACATTTTACAAGATTGAGGAAATTCAGAGGCTTCAATCATCTTGTTTTAGTCATTTAACACATGTACGTCATTTAACACATGTACGTCTTACTAATCTCTTCACATTACACATATAGGAGCTGGAATGAAAAATCGTTTGACACAAAAAGTGCAATAAGTAATCAGAAAAATTAAATTTACAGAAATGTAGACGTAGTTACATTTATTTCAAAGGTATGGAGAAAGTTAATGGCCAGCCTATTTTGTTCAACCCAGGTCTCCTGGCGTGCAGCGAGGAAAAGTCATGTAGCATGTTATCATCTAGGATTGGCCAGTGGTTAGTTAGCCATACTATTTATGCTTTGTAGCAAAGATGTTAAATTTACAATACATGCATGTATGTATAGGGAACACTGTTTTAATTTTTCAGGTCCACAGTCACTGCTGGTTCACCAAGGACCACCCATCTGGAAGCTGGTGTGATGAAAGTATGAAGATGCTGCCTTCATCTAGTGGTTAGGTGCTTCAACGGGCTTCAGCGGTTTGGGTGTTGGAAGGAAGCTTAATGCTGGTGAGTGATAATTTAATAATAGTGGCTTTATTTAATGTTGCAAACATACAGTATGCAGATATGCTTTAAATTATACATTCAGTTTAATTTAAGAAATTCTTGATGCTGTTTAAGTTTATAAGCTTTAAATTACAAATATATTGAATCAGTCTTCAATTGCAGAATATGTTTTATTTTTTCAATCCAATCATTATTATTAATAATAATAATAATAATAATAGCAATTTTACCACCTATGATTGCCTTCATTGATTCGAATTTTGTAATGTAGAGAACATTGGATATCTGATAAGAAGGAAAAATAAATGCTCACAAGCTAAAAGACACACAGGTAGATAGTTTTGGTTTATTTTACTTTGCTGTTCTGCCGGACCCTGTGGCTGAGTGGTTAGCACATCACGCTGCGATGCCAAGGGTCCCGGGTTTGAATCCCGCTCGGGCTTGGTTGTTTGTGAATGTCCATTCATCAATTTCATCACTCCTCCCCATCTTCGCAAATTAGCCAAGATGCACAAAACGCAAAGTAAAATAAACTACATCAATCAATCAATCACTTTGCTTTTCTGCCACTTTTTGCTAATCGCAGAGATGAGGATGACAATATGATGAAATTGATGAAGTGACACTCGCAAAGAATGCCCAGCTCAGGATTCGAACTGATTGATTAATTGATTTGGTGTTTTTAAGTCCATTCTATGCACAGTAAGGCTAATCGGGACTGGACCTACAGTTTAAAGTGGGATCCGAACCACTATGTGCCTCCACTGGGTATCGAACCTGGGACCCCTTGATTACAAGGCGACGACGCTACCACTGCACCATCGGGGAGGCCAGGATTCGAACCGAGAACTCTTAGTGTCACAGCATGGAAAAGTCATGTAGCATGCTGTTGTTTGTTGAGTTGGTGAAGAACAAATAAATTGCATTGCACAATGGCACATGGAACAGTAACTTGCTTAAGGAAATGGTGGATAGGAGAGCTAGTATCTGAAAGTATTTGTTGAAATTTAATCAGTGATACTTGACGTGAGTCTTGTGTGCATCACAGTGTCTCGAAAATGACACTGCACTTTCACAGTGTAAATATCCTGGAAATTAGAAAAAATGCATCATATTTTTTTTTTTTTTTTACAAAAAAATTGTCCAGAGAAATGAATTTTGTGGTTAACGATTACTTCATGTGAAGTTGTAAGTATTTTAAATCATAACTCTGGTCGCTTGATATGCTGTAGATCCAGTGACTAAGTTATACAGGGTGTCTACCATGAAGAAATCAACAGGTAGATCAAGAAAAAGTCAAGACATTATGCTTGGGGTCAAGAATTTTTGTTATTTTTTTACAGTATAGTGAATTCACATTGTTGCATACCTGTACTGGGATTTGATAAAATTGAATGTATATGGAAATCTAAAATTGTATTGAGTTGTAGTTTAAGATTTGTTCATTTTGTTCGTTAAAATTTACATTCTTGAAAGCGTGAAGTTTCTTAAAAATATTTAATAAAGTAATGTATGTGGCCATTCCACATCCAGGATGAAGTCTGAAGCATTAATTTTTATGTGCATTAAAGCTAGTCTAAATGTGTTGTTAAAGTACAACTTCAGTGTTCATCTTAATCAGCCTTGTGGAAGGGGCTTTTACATTCAATAAAAATACCTATTTTCTTAATTTCCAACTATACATAAGTAGGATGCGTTCAAATAAATGTTAAGAAAAACGGGAAAAGGTCAAGAAAAATGAAAGAAAAAGTCTAGAATTTTGGATTTGTCAATTCAGTAGACACCCTGTTATACCATATTTCTTCAAATTCAAGATGCCATCGAATGTAAGGTGCATCTCAAATATTGCTTCCGCTTTGGAGAATTCTTTATTAGAACAATACAGTAGTATTACATTGTTACATTTACAATTTGAACAAGAATAGCACATGTATTTTGAAACAGTCTCTTCAGTTTCGCGGTTTCCAAATTCCTCAGAACACAAAATATTGTACCCTTTAAATGTTGCATCGTATGTGTAATGCTTCTGTTTCTTCTGTTTGATGTCCTTTGAATGTGCACTTTACGAAAGCTGGCTCACTGAGCACCTGCAAGAAAAACAATACCTTTTTTTTTTCCCCCTTTTCGTATTTCACTGCTAAAAATTGACTGACTTCTTACTGTGAAATATTGATTGTTGAAATACAATAAATTTAAAAGAAAGAAGTTTTGTTAAGGGTGATTTTTATCAATACCGGTATTGTGGTGAAACATCAATAAGAAACTTGCGTATTGAATTACGTGAAATTTCGTATTTCCACGTTGCTCAATTTGATGGTTATTTCCTATTAATTTCAAAGGTCCGTGCCTTCATTCACTAGGGTATGGTGTCTGGAGTGGATATGGTACCCCATGACTGCTATGTTAGTTCCTGGGTGGCGATAGTTGCATTTTCTCCCATTTGGCTGCTCTGGTGTATGTTTCCTGGTTTGCGTCATCTGCTGTTCTTTCTGCTTTCTGTTGCCAGGTGGTTGTTGGAGGGCTGGGCTGTCTATTGTTATGTGTGGTGTACTTCCTGTTCTTTTCGTGGTCTGGAATTTTTTGGAGGATGGGGTGCCAAGTTGGGTGTGCCTGTCCATTGTCCAGGTTCAGCACTGGTTTTCGTTGGATGATATCATGGGTTTCTTTGACGGTGTTTTCTATGACAGAGCCAGTTGCTTGAAGTATGGATGTGGAGGAGATGGTGTTGTTTATGGAGTGGAGGTGTTGAGAAAGGCCTGATTTGGGTGTGTCTTTTTTGGCATCTTTTACGTGTTCATCAATCCATTCTTGAACAGTGCGGATGGTTCTGCCAATGTAGCTATTGTGGCATTGGCATCTGCCTTGTAGACACCAGGGGATGCAAGTTTGGGTAGGTAGTATCTCTTGTATCTTGTTTCCCCTTTCATCCCTTAGCTTACGGCTGTCTCCTCTTTCTCTTCTCCTTTCTCTCACTAATCCATACAATACTTTCTTGTCCCATCTATATCTTCTTCTAGCACTTTGGACCATTCTTCCATTCTCTTTCTTCTTTCCTCCTTTACTACTGTTCTTGCCTCTTTCTTCTTTTCCACATACTCTTTTCATGCATTTTGTGATTTAACTTTAAACCATTTTCTAAATGCATCATTTTTGTTTTTCACTGCCTCTCTAGTTCTTTCATTCCACCATGGTATTTCTTTCTTTTCTTAATTGTCCTTCCACATACCTTTTCGGCTGCATCTAATAATTGTGTTTTAAATCTTGTCCATTCTGTTTCTACTTCTTTGGGTTCATCTCTTGACACTTTAGTTTGCAATATTTCTTAATATTTCTCTTTTATCATCTTATCCTTCAGTTTCCACTGTCTTATCCTTCTCTTTTGTTCCTCCCTTCTATCTTTTATTGTCCATCTCCTCGCATCTCCTACTAATAGCCTGTGGTCATTGTCTAAGTTCTCACTGGGTATTACTTTAATGTTGTTCATTATCTTCTTTACTTCCTTGTTTACCAATATATAATCTCTTACAGACTTTTGTTCATTATTCCAACTGTATCTTGTAATCTTATGCCTGTCATATTTCTTCTTAAACCAGCTATTACCTACTAACAGTCTGTTTCTCTTACATAAGTCCAGTAGCGTCCTTTCCTCTCCCTTCCCACTTGTGCATTAAAATCACCCATCACAATTTGCCATTCCTTTCCTACGTGTTCTTCTTCAAGTCTTCTTCAAATTCTTCTTTGGGGTGTAAGGGGTGACCTTCCACGTAGTACACCCAAATGTCAACCTCACTTCCACGTCAGTACATCCTGGACTGAAGACTAACGAGGCTCTGGCGACTGGCCCCATGGCCAGTATAATTTTGTTTGTATTGTCCTGTTCTTTTGTCCTTATGTGTGCTGAGTGCCCCTTTACAGCCTCAGCTTTTAACAGAAGTCAGAACATTTTAAGATTTTTAGTTACGCAACGTTAGAGTTGTTCTTTGTAATGATAAGGGGCTGGCCCCCGTATAATGTGATGGGAGCAAAATAGCCTAAGTGCTGACGCTCCCAAAATTTTAAATTCAAATTCTTCTTTCTCCTCCCTTGTACATCCTGTTTGTGGGGCATACACTTGAATTATTTCTATAACTTGCCCTCTTACATTCATTTTTAGTTTCATAATTGTCATTTGCCCTTTCTACTTCCTCACGTATTCCACTTCTGACTACAAATCCAACCCCACTTCGTCTGCCCTCTTCAGTCCCTACCCAGTACAGTTTATAGTCTTTCCTCAATTTCATTTATCTTCTTCCTTTCCATTTAGTTTTGCTCATTCCAAAGATGCCGATCCCTCTTCTCTCCATTAGATCCACAATTTCTTCAGTCCTTCCTGTCAGTGTTCCAATATTCAATGTCCCCATTCGTAGCCCGTGTCGTCTCCAATTTTCAGTCCGGCTTGCTTCTTTCTTATCTTGAATTGTTTGTTTTCGGCTGTCTGCTAATCGGGCCTGTCACAACCTACACCTGAGTGGTGAGGCTGCCACCTTTGGGTTCTCAGGTACACCCTTGTTTTCTATGAGGGTTCCAACTCCCTTAGCCTTTCTGGATCCCCTCCAGGCCCACTAGGCAGTGGGGGCAAATACTTATGGCAGTGTTTATTCGCCATGACACAAGGCTGTTGATGGGTATCTGTGGTATTTGCTGAGTATGTTCATGCCACTATACACCCTGATAGCCTTGCTGCCTCGATCTGGTACTCGTTATTTTGATTTCCCCTCATATCTGAGGGAGGTTTCACTATCCACCACCTGTGACCCGTCCAGTAGCTGAGGCTCGCACAGAAAACACACAAACCTTAAAAAATGCATACTGTATTTGTTATTTTAAAAACAACACAATGGAAATTTCCATAAGCAAACTTGAAATATTATATATATTTGGTCTAGGAATTAATTTGTGCAGTTGTTACGCACACATTGAAGCTGTAGTTCAAACACAAAATACATAAATACCTTAAGAAAAATATTGTCCATCGCGAGCCACCACTTTTGCCCATCTGTCAGGCAAGTTACGGATTCCGTGGCGAAAGAAGTCCTCATCCTTTGAAGCGATCCAGTCAGAGACCCATTTTTCGATATCTTCTGAAGAAGTGAACCGCTGTCCAATCAAATCGTTATTCATGCAATCGAACAAGTAGTAGTCCAAAGGAGCAACGTCTGGTGAATATGGCGGGTGGGGTAAAACTTCCCATCTGACATTTTCTAAATAGGTTTTGACCGGTTTTGCAACATGTGGGCGAGCGTTATCATGTTGAAAAATAAGTTTATCATGTCTGTTCTCCCATTCTGGTCGTTTCCTGGCCAGAGCTTGCTTCAAACGCATTAATTGTCGTCGATAACGTTCTTCATTAATAGTTTCACCCGGTTGCAGCAGCTCATAGTACACCACACCTTTCATATCCCACCATATGCACAGCATAACCTTTGCACAGTGAATATCTCGTTTCGGTTGTGATGGACCTGGTTCACCTGGCTTCACCCAGGCCTTTTTTCGTTTCGGGTTCTCGTAATGGATCCACTTCTCATCGCCAGTAACAATGCGATGCAAAAACCCCTTTCTTTTCTGTCTTTGAAGCAGCAATTCGCAAATGGTTTTTCATCTTTCAACGTCTCTGTCTTTCAATTCATGTGGAACCTAATGTGACATCTTTTAAATCATTCCCATGGCTTTGAGGCGTTTGGAAACTGTTGTTTGATCAACGCCTAATGCTTCTGCAAGTTCTTCCTGCGTTTGACACGAATCCTGATCGAGCAATGCTTCGTCTTCAAATTTTTTGGCTGTCCAGGTCGCTCTTGGTCTTCCAGGCCGAAATCACCACTTCTGACACGTTCGCTCAGCTAGCACATGGTCACCATACACTTCCACCAAAATACGATTACTTTCGCTAGCACTTTTCTGCATGTTAAAGTAATGAAGCAGAACACCCCGCAAAAACACTTTATCTGGCACGAACTGCGCCATGTTCAGTTGACTACAAAATGCTGTTGTTGACGCGTCAATCAACTGCCCTATACTACGAACGATGCACGCTGACAGGAGTTTTCAACGCATGTGTGGCTACACGGAACTGTGGGACGATACGCTCGTTACGCCATCTCTTGTCCAGGCGCACGAATTAATTCCTAGACCAAATACACTATATATTTTAGAACTGAATTTAAAAATTCAGATGCCAGGTGTATTTTCCAACCCCTGGTTATACATATATATACTGAAGATCCAAGTCGTGACTAAATTTTCAACATCCCAAAAACCGAAAAATGGTGCACCTTAGATTTGAAGAAATACGGTATGTTAAAATTTATAAATATCTGATCTGTAAGTTGTTCAATTTCAAAGCTTCGCCATTGGTATCAAGTCAAAATGGTACCAGCCCAGCACTACATGAGAGCATGTCAGGAATTTTGTGAGATAAGGGAAATAACTATAAAAAAGGCATTCGAGGTAAATAGGCGTAAAGTCTCAGCCTTTGTGGAGGTGAGGATGTGATCAGTACTATGCTCTGGAGCTGCTTTATCCAGGAGACATTGTCAAAAAAGTTCCCAATTGGGAATCAAATCTAAATTTCCTTACTGATGTATCACTGCAGGCTTTTGTGTGTGTTTCTGGTATTCATACGTTTTCCTACAAAGAAACTGAGTTGAATTGAGTGTGGGGTTATAACAGCATGCCAATGTTTAGCACTTTACCCTGAGTGAAATTAACAAATTATTTAAAAACTGATGTTTGGTAACTAAGAACTTAAATGCTGTATCTGCTTACACTATGTTCTTCTTTGTGCATTCTCTCACCTGTGTGTGTAGCTGTAAAGGAATAAAAAATCACACTAGAAACCCAACACTCAAGGGTTTTCACCTGCATTGTCGAAGATGTCGATAGAAAATGAAGGTGAAAAATCCTTGAGGTTTTTTAGTGACAGTTACAGGTAAAAGCATGTTCAATAACTAATGAGGAAGATGTTGGAAGTTTCTTAACTGTTAGTGGGCTAGGAACTTTTCATGCTCACGCTTTTCAAACTTGCCACGATGTACTAAAAGTAAAATTAGTATTTTCTTTTTTAAAAAATGGAATTTGGTCTGTCTCTGAGGCCGAAGTGAATGTATAAAAATGTAGTATGTGGCAGTTGTATGTTCCTACAACCATGAAAAGTTTCATTGAAAATAGACTGATACTTCTTGAACAATGTATAAGACAGTGTTGCCAACTTTCAGAAATCTGAATTTCGCTTCTAGTATTGTTCGTATGGAAGCTGGATTGACCAAATTTGGAGGGAAGTTCGACAAAGACCACTCTTGAAGATATGTACTGACCATCCACCAATTTTGAAAAAAAAAGAAAAAAAATCACTGAAACTACACAGTTTTGGAAGTATTGATTTTTGGGAAATTTTGGAAATGGGGCATTTTTCCCCTGGACCCTAATTATTGCATGTTAAAGCGAAACAACGGACTTTTTTAAAAATTTGTTAATAATAGTAACAATGAATATATTGTTTTGCAATTTGAATGTCACACCTTCATATGTGTACAAATGAACAAGAAAAACTAAACCGAAATATCATGTGTTGTTTTGAAAAATGTCATGTTTATTGCTGCCGCATGGTGGCCGGAAATATGCTGCCCAGCCGTCCGCAAAAGGTTTAAATTTTCCTGTATATATTGTCACATCGAAGCTTTCCCTTTTACAATATGACTAACTGAATACCAAAGAAAATACATTCAAAGTTGTGTATAAGTAGACTTAATTTATGTAAAACAGTATTACCCTCTGTAGAACAAATAGGAGAGGAAAAAGAATATTGTGCTTGATGAGACTGTCACTTTATTTTCAACTTTATAAATGGAGAAGTTATATACATTACCTCATTCGTAATTTCAAACAACTTTTGAATTTATTTTTTTTATAGTGTGGGCCACCACATTGGACTGGGAGAATGTGTATGAGAAACTGTTACTTGTATATAGTTTTTGTGACATGCTAAGAATGTGGTAAAATCACTTCATACATTTAAATGCATAGTAGGCTAGTCATTACTATTAGAAAATAGAAAAGTACCAATAGTTCATTTTTTTTCGAATCTAGAATAATAGTTTTTTGTGAATTTGATTATGCAAAGGAATGTGAAATCAGTTTTGGGTGTACATCCAAATAAAAAAAACTCAATATGCTGACCAAGGCAGAAATTAATTTTATTATAAAACATAAACTAAACGTAAAGAAAGTGGTAGAAAAATGAGGTGACAAAATAATCCTGTTTTGCAGATATGTGGACGATTGTTTTGGCATATGGAAGGGAACGAAGAGGCAGCTCGACGGATTTACCAAAGAAATACAAGATGAAGAAAGAGGGATATTGTTGGAACTCGAAATAGAAGAAGACAAGATAACCTACCTAGATTCAGTGATGAAAAGGAAGAGAGGATAAGTAATTGAAACCACTTGGATCAGAAGAAGTCTACGGCAGGGGTATTCTGCCACAAAAGAAGTGATGTAAGTGAGGTGACAAAAAGAAATTTTATAAAGAATATGGAGGACAGAATCAAGAAAATATGCATGAAAGAATGTGAAAAAGAAGGCAAAATAAATAGCCTATGGAAACAGATTGAAAAGAATGGCTATGAGAAGGAGGATAGACTGGACACAAACAGAAGAAGGGAGAAAAGTGGCAGGGGCGAATTGGAAGAGAAAGAAAAAGAGAGAAGGTTTGGAATAAGGAGTATGGGGAAGACCACAGAAAAGATATGCAAAGTGCTTAGGAAAGCGGGAATTAAAACTTACAGGAAGGGAGGGAGAAGCATCTTAGGAATAGCGAAGAATGCAAGCAAGAAAAAGGAGAACAGAGAAGAGGAAGAGGAAGGGATTATCTATGAAGTGAAATGTAAAGAGTGTCAGAGTGTGTACATAGGAGAAACGAAAAAGAGGCTGAAAGACAGGTTGAAACAACATAGGGATGATGTACGACTTAACACAGAGAGAAATGTGATATTAAACACATGAGAGAAACAGGACATGACATAGTGAGATGAGGCTAAGCAGATAGGAAGGGAGAAGAGAATACTAGTGAGAAAATGGAAGGAGGCCAAGGAAATAGAGAAAAATGTTGAATGTGGAATGCAAGACTACTAGAAGGGAGGGGCTGGGGTCAGACATGCCCATTTCCGCAAATTTCTTACTTGTGTGGCTGTGAAGTGTTGCAGTTTATGTTGCATTTATAATGCCTTCCGAGTGCAGTGTCGCAATGTGCAAAAATCATAGGAGAAACAGTAAGAATTTTATAGTTTTCACAAATTCCCAAAAGATTTCTGTTGTTCGTGCTTCGTGGGTTGTGCGATGTAAACAAAAAGATCTGTTCAAACCTGAAAACAGTAGGGTTTGTTCAGAATATTCTTGTGAAGAAGATTTCAAAAGAGATCTGCAAAATGAATTGCTGGGACTTCCTCTCAGAAAAAGACTAAAAACGGGCATTTTACCTCCGCGGAATTTACCTTACGTTAGCTCCCCCAGGAAGTCTGTCCGGAATGACCGACAGGAGGCTAGGGAGACGAGGAAGTGTGTGAAGCAGTTAGTGGACGATGTGCATCCCAAGAAGAAGCGATGGACAGATGAGGCCTGTCACAATGATGCCCCCATCAATTTTGTACAGGAGGAGAATAAACAATTAAGAGTGCACGTACAACACTTGGAGAAGAAACTGAAAGAAGAAAAGTTACGAAACATAACACTTACAACACAACTTTCGACTTTGCGGAAAACACTTAATCCCATCAGACAACGAAAAATCATCTTCAATCAAGTACGAGGAATCCTACAGAAGTGTTTCTCATGAGGCCAGATCGACTGTTTGCTCAACTGCAAATCGAAAACCCTCTGGAATCCAGAAGACACGACAATTGCTTTGTTGCTCTGGAGTTTAAGTAAAAAAGTACCTTTTTCTTAAGAGAAACTACATCACCCCCTCCCTAGTGTAAGCACTCCTCGTTGGTGGTTTCGATCGATCAAGTGCAACCCAGGACTTTTGACGCAAGTCCTCTGAATATTAAAAGTGAAAGTGGGATCAATGAATTTCATGGAGACGCTCTGTGTACTTGTGTTTGATGAAATCAAAGTTTTGCGTAAGGCATGCTACGATAAACAAACTGATAACATTTATGATCAGGTGTTAGTTGTGATGGCAAGAGGGCTTGTGGGAAATTGGAAGCAGCCTATTTATTATAATTTTGATGTTCAGCTCACCAAATCTTTATTTGTTAATCTTGTGCAGCAGTTGGAAAGAGCTGGTTTAATTGTGGTAGCCTCGGTATGTGATCTTTCTGGTGTAAATATAAGATTGTGAAACAAATTGGGAATAACTATTAACAATACTTGTTGTGAACACCCGTGTAACAAGAACAGAAATATTTACTTCTTCGCAGACATTCCTCACATGGATAAGTTGTTAAGGAACCATTTTTTATTGAAGGGGTTTGTGTTGGGAACGAGGTGCACGGTGACAAAACATGCATTGGTAAAGCTTGTGGAGATTCTGACGAAATTCGCATGTGCCATAAGTTGCGAGAAAGCCACTTAAATGTAAGCGGAGCAAACAAACAACGCGTGAGATACGCCACTGAACTTTTTTCTGAAAGTGTATCAAAAGCTGTGCATTTTGTATTTCCACAAGAAAATAATGTAGCAAATTTTCTCCTGGCTGTAGACAAATTTTTCGATGTCTTGAATTCTCGTCTCCCCATTGATTTCAAAAAGCCACTGAGAAGCAGTTTCGGAAATCGTTTAAGTGAACAGACACAGGTTCTCCAACAGATGCTGCTACTCGTATTGGGAATGAGGAAAATTAATGCAAACCACCAGCTCCCATTTCAGGAAGGTATAGTAATATCAATAATGTTATTATTCGGCTTATTTGACCATGTAAAATATGTGTACGGTGTGCTATACATACTGACAAGCAGACTTAATCATGACTGTCTGGAAAATTTCACATACGTTCCATACACAGGCAGTATGACCATCCAACTGCGCTCGATGTAAAATACAGAATGAGAAAATTGCTGCTAAGTGCCAGTGTTCAGGCAAACCGAGACACCAATGTTTCAGTTACAGATGATGACATCTTCATTCCATCTGAACTTTCAAGTGAGTTACTTCAAAATACACAAAGCCTGGGCAATGTGGACGACTGTGAATTAATACAGGAAGATTCAGAAGAATTTCAAATAGTCAGTTTATCTTCAGATGTTGAAGGGGTCAATGATAAGCTTTTGGCAAATGATTTAAACATGCCTGAGGTAGGTTTGCGTTACATAGCAGGGTATATAGCATTCAAAGAGCATAGAAAGCACCCAGAATTAGCAGCAAATGCAGAAGCAGAGAGTTTGTCTGAGGAGACACATAACTGGCTGTCTTTGTTATCTAGAGGAGGACTTTCACATCCCACTGATTCATTTTTTACCGACATAAAGAAAATGAACCTCCACTTTCTTCAATTCTATGGCCTCAAAAATTTTCGCTTTAAGTCGAAAGCCGTTAAACGTGTTTGTGACATAATACACACAGAACTTCCACACATTCCTCCAAGTGTTGTTCAAAGATTCATAAGACTCAGAACTGTAATCTGAATGAGGAAAGTTAATGAAGAAGTGAATAATAATAGCAGAAGCAAAGTCAACGAACTGAAAAAGTTGAAGTGAAACTGCCTCCCTCACATCTAAAACAGATGACTTCATAAGTATAACAATAGGTAAGTCTGCATCATTTATTATTATTATTATTTTACGCATCCAACATAGTTTTTTTTCTTCTGCCCTAACAAAATGCATTACTAGGTGTATTAACCCCAATTTTACATGAAACCTAATGTTTCACAGAGAAATGTGACAACATATAAACTACCGATAAAATGTGTGCGTTAATCAGGGACGTAGCTAGGTTGATCAGTTCGGGGGGCCAAAAACTTAAGATTTTTTTCTATCAAACCATTAAAAACTAACAAACTATTAATATACCATATAAGCCTACATAAGTATATGTACAGAGAGAGAGAGTGAGAGAGAGTGTGTGTGTGTGTTTGTGTGTGTGTTTGTTTGTTTGTTTTATATATATATATATCTATATCTTGTTGGAAGAGAACATTATTTTCTCGTGTACCCCCAAAAATTTACGGATATAGGCGCAAAATCCACGGCCATTATTCGGGAATCTTAATGCAGAATGAACTTATTAACTTAATGGCATCTAGACAGTCTTTAAAATTCCATGTATTTTCTCTTATGTTAGATTTTTGAGACACCAAGAACAATGTCATTAGTCCTTACTCCTTAGATTTGTAAATTTGCTCGAAGAAAATTGAGAAGTAGAGAAAACTCTCTTCCGTGGGTTTAGATATAAAAGGGTGCTGGTATCAGGTGTATGTACAAGTATGACAACGGTGCGAAAATGAAATGTTTGTGTAATGAGTTCAAGATAGGCATCCCATGTATATTGTTTATACCAGAATCGAGGCGACACCCTTAACCACTATTCTATGGGACATGCACGAGTCTTTTGTGGCATCGTACTGCTCACATTGGAGAATGATGACGATATGTATGAAATTTTATGCTCACATCTAGTTTCTTAAAAGTAATCATCTTTGCGCGTGCAGAACTGAATATATGATGGCCATAGGAACAACAAAATTCCCGCACGCTCAAATTATTGCGCTCTAGTCTTTCAAGGTTCGATCCCTGGTATTAACTCCAAAATTTCTGTGATGGCCTAACATCGTGAGGACAATTGGGAAGCTACTTGAAATCAATAATGTGACTTATTCTTCATCACATGTGAGATCAACCGTCCTGGGAGTCAAGCCCGGTCTCCTGTGTGGTAGTCGGACAACAATTTAGAAAGTCAATGTGTAGAACATTTGGTTGATCAGTCGATCCTACTTCAACTTTTTTGAGACGAAAACAAGCTGGCAGCTTCACACTCGAAATTTCACTTCGCCTACCCCCGTGGCGGAGTGGTTAGCACATCGTGCTACGATGCCAGGTGTGCCGGGTTAGAATTCCGGACTGAGCATGGGTGTTTGATGTGTCCATTGATCAATTTAATCATATCATCACTCATCCCCATTTTCGCAATTAGCCAAATGTGGCAGAAGAGCAAAGTAAAATGAACCAAATCAATCAAAATTTCACTCGCAAAGCATGAAAATGAGATCTCAAGCACTCCGTGATCCTACCGGAATCTCACGTTTACAGAAGCTAACTATGAAACCACTTCTTGGATCAAACTGTTCTTCGAACACGCTGGCAGTCATCAATTGTCGACCAATCAACACAGTAGGGCAAAAAGAAGCAGATGTTTCTTGAAAATGAGTGGAAAGTTACCAAGGAAGGATATAAAGTCCATTACAAAGGCTTATTATGACCTTTCCTTTCATTGCAGGTTATGAGCACAAAAGTAATTAACCGAGAAAGTCCTAGCTACCTGCAGTGCGTTTCGGCGCTGCCGATAACCAGAGCCAGATGAAGAGAAGATTTTGTGGGAAGGGGTGACCTGGCATCTGGCTTAGGCCTCCTGGTGTGCATGAAGGGAAAGTGTGTTTTCAAAAGTTCCCCGACTTCCCAGAAAGGGACGGCCCATAAAATCACTGTATTTCCTACCAATGCATCCGTTTGTGTTCAATCAAAGTGTATGTCACCTTAGGATCCGAGCGCTTCGAGTTCTGTCAGTTGCTGGACTTCTTGAGTCTTTTGTCAACATGGTGCCAATCAGAGTTTCTTTCTGCCAAGGTCGTTGCACCTATTAATCGGCTCTGCAGCTTGAGTGGCAAAATACATGTACGGAGGGAAGTTGCACCGGAAAAATTACCTTCTTAAATACGATGAAACCTGTAAAACATCCACAGATATTTATTCGGGGGTGGTCCCTTTGACAAAACATCAATATTCTCAAAATTCTTCGAACGGACTGTGTAAAACATTTCAATACTCCAAAAACTGAACCTGCTCTGCAACACAAGGAAAATGCCTCATTTAGCAATCAATGTGCCTTTGTTAAGTTGGTAAGTTCAGTATGGCACTACATTTTAAATAATGCTGATGGAATAAATCAATAAAGTTTGTTAAATGACAACGACTCCTGACTAGGGATGGCCAAATGGATCCGGATCCGGATCCAAAAGTTACGGATCTGGATCCGGAGCAGCAAGTTTCGGATCTGGATCCGGATCCCAGGGTTCCGGATCTGAAAGTTTCGGATCTGGATCCGGATCCGAGAGTTTTGTATCTCAATCCCATTATAATATTACCACTCCTTAAAGGTATTACGAGGGTCACTATTTATATTTTGAGCCTTGGCAACACTGATTGAAGTTAGGCGCGATTTGACGTTTGCACGGAATCGTCTGGCATTATTGACCATAACGTACTTCAAATGTTTTGTCAATAGCTTCATTTGTGTTGTTTATGTTGCCTTGGAGATTGCGCGACAACAATAAAATGGAATTAACTTGTGAACATTTTCGTGCGATGATTTTTTACGATTTTCGACGTGGATTATCAAGACAAGAGTGCATCGATCAACTTACTTCCACATTTGGCGATGAAGCCCCATCCTTTGCCACTGTGATACGCTGGTATAACGAATTTAATCGTGGCCGCCATTCGCTCACCGACAAGATTCGCGAAGGTCGTCCAAAATCAGTTGTTGTTCAAGAAAACATTGATGCTGTGCAAAACCTAATACTGCAAGATCGTCATGTGACATACTGTGAGATTGGGGCAACCATACGCATTAGTTCCACCAGCATATATAAAATATTACATGATCATTTAGCTGTGAGAAAGGTATGTTCTCGTTGGAACCCACACAATTTGACAAAAACTCAAAAAGACGCTCGCGTCAATTGGTGCAAACAAATGCTCGATAAATACAATCGTGGTGCTTCAAAAGACGTATATAAGATTGTAACAGGTGACGAATCATGGATATATGCATATGAGTCGGAACGTAAACAGCAGTCGACTGTATGGGTGTTTCAAGATGAACCCAATCCAACAAAAGTTGTTCGCGCTCGAAGCACATCGAAACAAATGGTCGCCTGTTGTTTTTTCGGGAAAACTGGTCATGTGGCAACTGTGCCTGTAGAGGAACGTAGAACGGTCAACTCTGAATGGTACACAACAATTTGTTTGCCAGAGGTCTTCGGTCAAATACGGAAAACAAACAAACGCCGTCGGATCATTCTTCATCAAGACAATGCCAGCTGTCACACATCTCATCTAACAACCGACTTTATGAACAGTCAAAAAATCGAATTGATGGGTCATCCGCCGTAAAGTCTTGATTTGGCACCCAATGACTACTTCTTGTTCCCGAATGTCAAGAATAAATTGTGTGGACAACGATTTTCGTCGGCGGAAGACGCCGTTGATGCGTTCAAAAACCATATTATGGAGGTGTCTCAAGAAGATTGGAAAAACTGCTTTGACAAATGGTTCGAACGGTGTATTGACCATAAAGGAGAATACTTCGAAAAACAATAAAGCAGTTTTCAATGCCAAATTCCTGGTTTTTTCATTGTTAGGCTCAAAATATAAATAGTGACCCCTCGTATGATCTTCGATTACAAATAAATTTTTCGTTAGTCCTACAAGAATTTTTTTCAAGTGTTGTTCCTAAAATACTTTGCTACGCATCGGCTAACACACTCGTGCACAAATGTCCGAGGTGATTTTGTAAATGCCATTGAAACGAATATGTATTCATTCGAATGTATTTGAAATGAAAACACACATAAATGTGAGACATTCCATTCCATGATGAAACCTTTAACACATATAACAAGATAGAAATGTTATACAAAAATTATACAATTGTTCTACAGTTGCAGTTTTACAAATTAAAATAAAACATTATAATATATGCAGTGTTAAATAATTACAAAGGAAAGACTAACAAGGGAGGTTATCTAAGTATCCCCCTCCGATTTCCATGAAACTTGGCAGTATAGTGGGGCCCAAAGGAAGAATACGTGGTTTTTTTTTGTTTCAGCTAAAAAACGGTTTTAGGGGGCAAAACCCCCTCAAATGTCAAGATGAGGACAAATTGAAGTGAGGATCTGACCCCTGTGTCCCCCTCCGATTTCCATGATACTTGGTAGGTGTGTGTATAAACGGGCCCAAATGAAGAAATAAGTGGTTTTTTTTTCGGCTAAAAAACTGTTTTAGGGGGCAACCCCCCTCAATTGTCAATATGAGGACAAATTTAAGTGGGCATTTGATTAATGTGTCCCCCTCCGATTACCATGAAACTTGGCAGGTGTATAGCCAAAGGAAGAAATACGTGTTTTTTTTGTTTTTTTTGTTTCAGCTAAAAAACTGTTTTACAGGGCGAAACCCACTGAATTGTCAAGATGAGGACAAATTGAAGTGGGGATCTGACCCCTGTGTGCCCCTCAGATTTCCATGAAACTTGGCAGGTGTGTGTATAAACGGGCCCAAATGAAGAAATACGTGTGTTTTTGTTTCGGCAAAAAATTTGTTCTAGGGGGCAACCTCCTCTCAAATGTCAAGATGAGGACAAATTGAAGTGGGGATCTGACCCCTGTGTTCCCCTCCGATTTCCATGAAACGTGGCAGGTGTATAGAGGTGCCCGAAGGAAGAATTACGTGTTTTTTTGTATCAGCTAAAAACTGTTTCAGGGGGCAAAATCCCCTCAAATGTCAAGATGAGGACAAATTGAAGTAAGGATCTGACCCCTGTGTCCCCCTCCGATTTTTATGAAACTTGGCAGGTGTATAGAGGGGCCCAAAGGAAGAAATACGTGTTTTTTTGTTTTGGCTAAAAGACTGTTTTAGGGGGCAAAACCCGCCTCAAATGTCAAGATGAGGACAAATTGAAGTGGGAATCATCTGACCCCTGTGTCCCCCTCAGATTCCCATGAAATTTGACAGGTGTATAGAGAGGCCCTATGCCCCCTGTTTCTTCCTATGCCATATTTACGTGGTTTCGAGGTCAGATCCCCGCTTCAATTTCTCCTCATCTTGACATTTGAGGGGGGGGGGGCTCTATACACCTGCCAAGTTTCATGAAATTCGGAGGGGGAGACTTAGACCTTCCTAGTAAGTGTATTAATTAATTACAAATCGCGCACGCGTGCACACACACTGTGTGTGTGTGTGTGTGTGTGTGTGTGTGTGTGTGTGTGTGTGTGTGTGTGTGTGTGTGTGTGTGTGTGTGTGTGTGTGTTTTTTTTATATATATATATATATATGTATATTAGCAGGTAACAATATGTTATAAGCACATTCTTACTTTCCAAAGAAGCGCATGTGGGATGGCAAAACGGATCCACAAGGATCCGGATCTGGCCATCCCTACTCCTGACCACAAGAATATAATTATTCTTTATGGATATCCCCTATAATGGTTGGGGGTTCGACGTGCTGACCCCACGTCACCCCATTACTGGTTAAAGATCTCCACACCTCTAAAATTTTAGGTAGGATTGTGTGAGGGGCTGGCAGTCGGGAGATAGACCAAGGCCCTTCCAGGGCTGTCGAATCACGGGTTATTATATATTTATAGATGCTTAAATATATGTGCAACCTCACATGTCTTTCCAGTGACTTATTGCAAGGGTTTTTATTGTACTTGACTCAACAAAATAAGCTTACTGTGTGAGGCAGATTCATACGAAACAAAAATACCCAAAATAATAACAATAATAATAATAATTTACTTCAAAATTACAAAAATGTATTTACTTGTTCTTGTTTAAATTTTCGATTCTTCGAAAAGTTTGTTAAGGAGTTGAGTTGAGTTGGTGTTTTTAGTCCACTTTATGCACAGTAATGCTAATCGGGACTGGACCTACAGTTTAAAGTAAGATCCGGACCACTGTGTATCTCCACTCATGTATCGAACCCGGGACCCCTCGATTACAAGGCAACAACGCTATCACTGCACAATCCGGGAGGTTAAGGAGGATTCTCAAAATCGGTCTTCACGATATCGAGAAAAATATGCGACTTGAGAAATCGTACAGTTTGTGAAGATAATTACTTTTAACACGTTGCGTGTTTTAGACTGTTTCAATAGTAGAATAGTTATTTGGTGCGAATAATACTACCTTACCCGAAGATATGAGGCATCCTGCCACCATTATACTTATTTAGCGTGTATTGCGCTCTGATTCGGGACCAGTTGTAACTGTTTGCATATATGTGGTTTACCGCTGCACAAGCGGTCGTTCTTCAATCTACTCAAGCTCAAAACTTTGTTTGGACGCAACGGCAACACTCAACGCCCAACCCTGCCTGTTGTTGACCTGCGACTGCTAGGGGAGGAAAGACAGCTCCCTCAAAATTTCGAGAAACAACGAAGTTCTAGGTTCCTACACTGACATCCACTATAGCTAGAACCAGGAAAACTAGAAAGAAATTTGATTTTGGGTTCATGCCACTCAAATTAAGTACAGTGTTTCTAACTGAAAGAAAAAAATACTGAAAAACTATTTTCCAATATTTGTCATGAAAGTAAAATTTTCAGCAAATGTAGAACAGTTTGCCGGGGCCACGTGAACGTTTCGGGGGGGGGGCCATGCCCCCCCCCTCCCCTAACGACGTCCCTGGCGTTAATGGCTGTGTAATCCAACTATAAGGACATACGTTATGTCAGATCCTAAGTAAATCTGTGTATTCACTCCCAATTAGCTTCTGGGCATAATTACTACTCTTTTTTGTTATTAATTTCTGTGTTGTTTCCGCTGCGAAACCGTGGCACGGAGCCATCTGTTCGCCCTGTGACGTCACGCTTTCGTCAAGGACCACGTGATCGGGTATGGCCCCAGCCTTCTCCTTTAGTAGTCTTGACTGGAATGGGGGAATGAAGATAAACAAAGAATGGAAGAAGGTGTTTAGAAAGAGGAGAGAAGAAGGAAAAAGAGTGTGAGAAAGAGTCCAACTACCTTCCAGATGAAAGGAAATATTTAGCTAAATCACCTGTCAGGTGAAAGTACAGTTGACAAGGGAAGGTCAGCTGCTGGAATGTTCCAGGAAAACAACTTTCTAATAGTCTTGCATTTGGAGGGGAGTAATTTATGTGTATATATATTGTCCTGTTTTGTACCTTGTTTCTTTTGTACTTGGTACAGAGTCTGAAGAAGACCTTGCTAGAAGGTTGAAACGTTACGTTTAGTTTGTTTTAAAATAAAATAAATTTCTGCCTTGGTCAGCATATTGAGTTTTTCATATCATGGAAACAAGGCTTAATGGTGTTATAATCCAAATAAGTTGACCCACACAAAAAAAATGTTACCTGTAAAGTTTGCTTGATTTTGAGACTTGTCAAACAAGGCATGACTTGATTTAAAATTTTCAAGTCTCCCCCAGCTCCTCCATTTTATGATGTTACCTGTTATCACCTGTATAGTCCCTGCACATTTCTTTAGCGTAATCTTAACATTTTTTAATTGTGTATATTGCATGTGTTCTACAAACTAATGGATATATTGAGCTCAAACAAGGACTTCTGTTATCTTTTTTGGCAAACATTTCTGTACTTTTCATGTTTTTTTTATTTATGGAATTTTTGGATAGTTCAGCCATTGTGTAAAATTTGCACCATGTATTAATTGTGTACTTGCTTCTATATTGTATAAGTACTCTTATGTGTTATTATATTGGATAAATTAGTCAAAACTTGACATTCAATCCAAGGAGTTTGCTATGTCAGCTATTATGTGTAATTCACATTGTACGTTGTAGAATTTCATAATGTAGACATTTTGTATTCTATTCCATGTGTAGTGTACGTTAGTTGTGTTAAATAAAATGAATGCTTACATTGTAAGAATTTGATCATTGGAACGTTGGCCAAAGAGTGATGCTGTCGTTGGCCATGTTCAGTGCTCGAAAAATCCTCTTCAGAGCTAGGCGCCAGCTCTGAAAATAGGCACGAGGTTCCAACTACTAAATGCTATAAGAAGCTGAGCATCGCCATATTCAAAACATCACTAAATCATGTGATAAAGTGGGAAATGGGGGTTGGGGGACAAAGAGTAAGAAATTGTTACTGATTGTATGTAATGTTCTGAACGTTGATAAAAAAAATAATTTGCTAACTTCCGTTGTACTGCAATTTCAACTTAGAATCTTCAAAATTTTGTTCATGGAAATTTAAAAAACAGCAATATTACAGCAAAAGATCATAGTCGCCAGGCTGAAATTTTTAGTCACCCTGGCGACCGGGATTTTTTGAGCCCTGGCCATGTTCTACTCAGAAGCCCCGTGGGAAGTGATGAAATATTGCCACAATAGTGCTTGTTTGAGCTCCAATAAAATTAAGAATTGAATCTCAGCTGAGAATATGAGAAATAAGGTTCATTTTCCAACCACACTCTTACTTGTAGTGATCTAGATAGCCAAAATTCAGACATATACCTAAACACACGGCTATGAAATTAGCCGGGTGGCAGACGTTCATGCTTTTGCCACATTGGAGCACAACCCTGTGTGTTCGGAATGAAAGATCTTGTTGTAGATATGGGACTCTATTTCTGGGGTCTGTAATAAACTTTCAACTCACACGATTACCAGCTCTGTATCGAACAGGGCTCGAGAAAGAGGTCAGTCTGATGCTCAAACTAGGCAACGCAGCCTGATTGACATTGCCACACAGTGCGCTGGAACCAGCTAATTTTGTCCCACTCTCGTTTTCTTTTCCCATATGTGGCACTAGCACAATTCTACTTAGCTGCCTATTTTCATGGCCGTGCATTTAGCTGAAATAATTATATTGTTTACAAATATTAAAGCCACTAGGGTTGCAAACTAGTTCTTGTTCTACAATTCTGCAACAACTCCGCAGAAATTTAATGAGGTTCATTGCTAAGAACTTTCAGCAAAATAAGTGAGGTTTGTACAGAACAATGGCAAAGAAAGTTGGCTTCTAGATGACTCTATGTCTTGATTGGTTGAAATCCTGATGGTCACTGGTGTGGTTATATTCACAGTCAGGAGAAGGGTCTTATTAAAAAATATACCTAAAACGAACACCCACAAAAACATACTTGCATTGCATACTGTCTCTTAAAAAGAATTATGAAATTAAATGAATTTTAGGGTTTGTTTTTATGATTCCAGAACAATGACAATATTCTCCTGGATGCAAAATAATAACAGTGTAGTGTAATAGTAGAAGTTAATACTGTATGCGACACAAGATACACATTCTTACATTTCCAATATTTTTTTAATGTTCAAATTAATTTTGGCTAAAGGTGCTGTAGTTGGATTTCAGTTCTCATTATTGATTCACATGGGAATATATTGGTGTGACTAGTAATCATGATTGTGGAGGCAGATACACTATTGTTATGAAAAACATAGTGTTTTTGACAGTTGTATGTACAAATGTTGAGAAAGACAAGAAGTTATTCACTAAAATATGCATTAGTAGTAAGTACTGGTTATGACAAATGTTAAAAGAATCGCTTAAAAAGTTCCATTATTTTGCAGGTTCTCCATTAATACCGATTCACATCACTGCACTGACACATTCGTTCAGACATTAATGGGTAAGAGCGACATCCTTTATGTATGAACAGTTTTGGTTTAGTAGAAATTATTTCTGTTGGTGATATTTTTACTTCATAAAAAACTAAAAGGGGAGGAGCGTACAGTTTTGCCTCAAATGCATACATATTTCAATTCTGTCAAAAAAACATCAGGATGTTCTACTTTGTGAATTTCTCCCCGTTTCATCTCGACAGACTTTCATAGCATGTAGACATCAATCGTAAGACTTTCTTTAAGGTCTTTCTCACTGAGTCCTCGTTTCAATGCCATGGGCTGTCGAGAAATCACAATTTCTGTCCTGTATGTATTAGAGTTGCCTGGTATTCAGTTTGATAACGTTACTGTATTTATTGCAAACAAAAATATATTGGGATACGAGAATACTGAAAATGTGAGTTTAGAAGCAGTATGGATTAAAAATCTTGAACACACAGGCTGTGGTCAGGAATTTTATTACATTTACAGTGCATATCCTCGATTTCAGGGAATTTTGAGGTTTTTTTTTTTTAGTCTACTTTATGAACAGGCTCATTGGGCTGGATTTATACTTTAAAGTGAGATCCGAACCATTATGTGCCTCTTACCAGTTATCCAACCTGTAGCCTGTTGATTACGAGGCAATAAGGTTACTACTACGGCCATTAGTGAGAAATTTTGTTTGCTCGGATGACCAGGGCCGGCCCCTGTGGCAGAGTGGTTAGCACATCGTGCTATGACACCAGGGGTCCCGGATTCAAATCCTGGCCTGTGCATGGGTGTTTGCGAGTGTCCATTCATCAATTTCATCATATCATCACTCATCTCCATCTTCGCAAATTAGCCAAAAGTGGCACAAAAGGCGAAGTAAAATAAAGCATATCAAATCAAATCGGATGACCAGGAGATACACTTTGAAAGCTTGTTGGTGTTGTATGACAACACCCTGTAACTATACATGGTTATTGAAAAATAAATCAATGCCAGCTTAGTGATCAAGAACATTAAGGCCTATCACACACAGGATCCGACACCACACAATAATGAGTCATTTTGTTTGTTCGCTAAAATCTGATTACAGACTTCGTCCATGTATGTTATAGGCCTAGGCCTGTCTTTTATAATTTGGGAAGTGGGTTAATGATATATAGCCTATCAGTTTACAGCAGAATCAATTCATTAATGTATACATTTTTATGTTGTGAATCAAGTCAGTTTGTATTACCTTAAATCATTGCTTAAGTTACATACCAGAAAATTGTATTACTTGCTAGTTATATATTCCAACAAACCGAAACCAAGGAAAGTAGGATTCTCATGTTCTCAGTCAACATGTGTATATTGTAAGGGCCAGTCGGTGGGAAACAGGCCACCCTGTATAACTGAAATTATGTGCTCACCTTAACAGTAATCCCCATAGCCATTGAGGCATTTGTCCCACCACTTTGGCAGTAGGTTAATGGCAGTCCTGTAGAAGGTGAGCTGTTGCTGCAACAACCAATCATTCACTGCATTCTTTACCTCAGCATCTGAGTTGAACAGGCGACTACGTGTTGCAAGTTTCAGCTCACCAAAGATGGCATAATCACACAGGGACATGTCTGGGATATAAGGTGGATGATGAAGTGTTTCCCACCGAAATCTGTGTAACAGGTCCAGGATAACATTGGCCATATGTGAACATCATGCAAAAACACCATCCAGATAAACAATGTTTCCAATTCACTACCGTCATTTACAGTGAATGTCTCTGGTACTAGCGCCTTCCCCACCAGGAAATGAACAACTATTTGCTGCTCTTCTTTACTGGCCTCCATGATATGCAGGACGGCAAGTCTATACACCGTTGCACTTCACACGGCTCACACAACTGTGATGTGACTGTCATCTACCGGGCGACAAAGTAACTCTCTTCTAGTGGCAAGAGTTTTGCAGAGCCGCAGCATCTACATGTCGAGATATACAAGGTGTTCTGTTTTCTATTGACTGACCCTTTGCAAGACAACAGAACCTCCCGCAGTTGGTGGACACATCGAATAAATTACTAAACAATATATTAATCGTTAGATGTGAGAAATCCATTTAATCAGCCAGTTAAAAATTCTTAAATGTCGTACTTCATGCAGGTTGAATACAAACATTTTTTGCACCAACATAAATGTTGTGTAATCTTCTGCTGTATAATTTGCAATTCCCCCCAACTTCGGAAATTTTGGATTCATGTTGCCTCCATTTCCAGTCTGTGGCAGAATTGAATGGATTCACGCATGCACAATAATTTTGTCGCAAAGCACCGTAACATGACTAGAGCAGATGTTTTGTCCAGTGTGTGTGGCTGCCCATAAGAGCCTCATGTTAAAGCTTTCCAGAGTCACTGTGCATCTGGCCTAAGTGGTCATTTTTCGATCTTGCGACAGAAGTTCCCAGGTTATGTCTCAGCCTGGGTGTTCTTTGCGAGTGTCATCAATTTATTCTAATCATCACTCATCCTCATGTTGCAATTACCCAAATGTGGCAGAAAGGTGACATAAAAAAATAATACTGGAAGAGGTCAAGAAGGTTGAAAAATACTTGATTCAAGCTTCTGTGAAAAGCTTACTACTTTCCCCACCTCTCCCTGTTGTTGATTGATACTGCTGAAGTATGAGCTGAACTTCACCATTGTCTTGATCTTGTGTAGGGTTACCCAAAGACACACAGAACTTGGCAATTGTCATTGTAAGTTCTCCATTTAAATGAAAGCCTACATATGGCTGTTGATACCGATACCCTTACAGATTCCCACCATTTAAAAACTGTAACAATTAAAAGTTGTTCAAAATATTGATTAATGTTAATGGGTCACTATTCCACTCCAATTATAAGGCATTACTTCACCAGAGTTTTGCTTTAAAATATTAAAAAATTACATCAGAATATTAAAATACCTGAGGTATTTTTTTTTCACATAATGTTGGTGCAAAATCAGTGGAAACCTTGAATTTTGCTTAATATTTAATATTCAGGATAATTAGACTTTGTGAAAATGTTGCATGGTATTTTGCGAACCCTACGAAAGACTTAAAGAGCAGGAAAATATCAGCCAGTATCCGTAAATAAAATCCAACCGATACACTTTGATCCATCGGCATTGGGTCAACCCTACTACATATTATTGTGAACTTCTATTACAAGAAATGTTTTCAATTTTATTTTGAAATATCTATTAAGCAGAAACAATTCCCACACCTCAATGTGACATTTTGACTTATGGAATTAATATTTTGTGGTCACTTTTAGAATAAAAATATTTTTTTGTTCACAAATAATCAAAATAATCTTCATAAACCAATGAAAACTTGACTTCCTTCAAATACCTCTCTCCAGCAGGTGAATTTCAACCTGTAACTGCAAAGCAAAATCTACCTCCTCCCCTTAATATTAATTTCTGAGACTGGTGTACATTTTATCGTTTGAGACCCAGAGAACGCAACTCCAAAAATGCTGTTTTCAGTTTTGTTCAACATGTGTATCGCCTCTCAAGAGCTCTATTTCAAGTCAATATTTATACAACATATTCCTCTAAGAATACATTTTTTCCTCTCTTCAGTAAATTTGATATATTGGAATTAACGTCAGTCTGGTTCTCACACGATGATTTATTCTTCAGATAATTCAGCAAGCCATATACTTTCAAAATTTGCTATTGTTTTTTTTACTTGAGGTATTTTTTCTTCTTGCACAGATTATTTCTTAAGGCTGCACTGGGTATTTGCCCTGTGCCAACAGTCATTTTAAAAAATGCTAATAATATTTGTTTAGAATTTCTTCAGCAGCATTAAAGTGAAATCTGTGGTTTTGTCTTGTACGTATGTATTGCTTGCATTGTAGAATTATTTTGCCTGTAGTTTATGGTTCTTACAAGCACATAAACACAATTTTTGATGTCACGTTCATCAGCTATTCTTATTTGATAGATGTTACAGTTATAATGTTGTGTATGTGGTTATTTGTATTTGTTATAGCTAGGGCTCGGAAGTTGACAAATCATCATCTTTTCTGAACCTTGAAAACATATTTTCCATTTGTTGCATTTTTCAGCCTTTCTTTGGCTTTTAGGTCATTTTTCAGTAATTTTTTTTTTTGGCCATTTTTATTGCGTCTTTCTTCATTTTTGAGATTTTTTTTTCTTCCTCCCTTGTTGTTAAACTCATTTGCTAGAATAACTTACATATTTAAATTCCTGACATTATCCTTTTAGCAAGTTTGCCATTACTCGAAAATACAGTCATTTATTGTGGTAAATTTATTTTTCCTCCAGCAAACTGAAAATGCTTTGTGTGAAGCCTACTCTGAGGTTCCCCTGGTGGCCCCTATTGTCGCTTTAATATGTGGTTTTAAATTAAAATTAGTCACAATATTTAAAATATACATACACGTAATCTGATGTATGCAAAACACAACCGTATTTTCAGAAGCTGGCCGACTACTGAAAGATGATGAATGACTTATTCAGAAAAACATTCCATTGTATTTGTGTAACGTAGAAGTAAACAGAGAAAACTTTTTATCCTTTTGCTTCAGTAGTTTAAACCACCAAACAACGGGTTTTATCAAATTATTCATTTGTAATTCATAAAAACTCAACCTTTAATTTTGAGCGAAAATTATTTTTAGGTTAAAGAATTTTAAGCTTTCTCTCTCATTTTTTTAGGTCAACTTTTCAGCTCTAGTTATAACTGTAATATGAATCGAACTAGGAATAAATGTCTGATGAAGGGAGTGTTTTTCTCCCAAAACAGTACATCAAAAATTGTGTTCATGTGCTCGTAAGAACCATAAACTATAAGAGAAATTAATCTTTCTGTGGCTGACAGCAGAGGAATTTTTCTTAAAACAACTTTACTGGTACAAGCCAAAGGTCTGGTGCAGTCTTAACCTTATCTATTATTTTGTTTACCTTTATTATTATTATTTTACATATTAGCCTGTCTTCTCAATTTGCTAGTTTTTCATGTCCCCCACTGTTTCATAAGTTTAGTCTCTGTACCAGTTTTCTGCTTTTCATTCTTGCTTGCTGTACATTTACAATTCATACTCAGATTTTACTTTCACAAATTAATCAATCAGTATTTTGTCATTTAGAAGAAAAATATCAATTGTTCTTCAGTCTTTTCGTTAAAATTTAGTTTCAAAAAGAGAGAGTGTACATACATACTATCTGCCCCGATAGAATTATAAATAGTCAATAATTGCATATATTTTATTGTGCAAATTTTTTTTCTATCTTGCTCCATAGTTGTTAATGAAACAGTCTGAAGTTCCACAGTATCCTTAATGTTACTGGGTTATCCTATTTTTCTTGCATTGTGTATTTATTTCTTGTAATATTTTTTATCAGTTTCAACCTATACTGACAAAATGTATGTTTGTTCTGTTTTCAGGGAGGAGTTCCAGTATACAACACTTCAACCATTGGAAGTGAAATCCATCTAGTGAAAGTTGATGAAATCATTGCTCTTGTCTTTCACTATAAGACAGTATGTTGTGAATAAATAATTGTGTTAGAAATAAAAATTGTACTTAAAAAAATATATAGTGTTCATTAAAAATTAACATAATTGAACTTAAATATTTTTTTATTTAAAATAAATAGATAGTTTCTTAAAATTTATATAAAAATTGTACTTGTATAGTAAAAATTGCACTAATTTTAGGGAAAAAATCAAAATTTTTGTCATTTTTTTTAGCAAAAATATGCCTAAAAAATCACCCTAAGTCCAACTTAAAACTTTTTTGAACCTTCCCCCACCTTAACACTTTATGCTAAAATTTAATAAAACAAGTGTCAGGTAATGAGGGTAACATTTTTTTATTAATACATTTAATGAACATACACAGCAGGGGTTTCTAAAGTATGCATTAATTAAATGCAATTGCATGGATTAGATTGTGTTCTAATTGCTGTTCGAATAAGGTGACCCATTCAAGAGAGTAGTCCAATTTTGGTACTTCCAATTACCTTGGATGTACCAACACACACAACTGTTATCAAAATTTGACTACTCTCTTCAACAGGCCACCTTGCTTGAACAGCAATTAGAATATAATCCAATCCATACAATTGCATTTAATCAATACCTACTTGTGAACCAGGCTACATGTACAAACAGTTCAAAAGCAAGCATTACTTAAGGCATAGATACAGTAGAAATTTTACACTGGAATTATCTGATTATTCTCAGGTTGCAATATTCTATACAGCCTATGCACTTAACATTCCTTATTATGTTGTCATGTCTTTATTGAGGTTGTTTCACATCAAATTCCTCTTGTCTCTCCATAGTTTGTTAATAGACCTTGGCCTCTTGTTGAATCTTGGTCCCTGCTTCTCTTCCCTTAATGTGGTTCTCCTCTACTGCAAATGATTATCCTGCTCATCCAACCTTGCTTTGATCTCTACATAGATGGCTGCTATAAAAAAAATGCAACTTTCTAATACATTTCTACACTAAAAGTATTTAAATTTAACTAAGTAGAATAGAATGGTTTTATCCAAATAGTGTTTTTTTTTCTGCCTGATTGATGGGGCATTTTTAATGCAATAGAGCAAAGTGGCATTCTGGCTGTAAGTGGGAAGATGGTAAACAAATAAACATTAGAATCCTATGTTTACAATGATCACTCACATGTATGCTAAGACGTATGTAAGAAACTTTAATTTTCATAAATTTCTTTCCAGAGCAATTAGAAAAAGTAAAGAACGAAAAAGCTTGTAAACAAACAGTCAAGTACAATTGAGTTTTTTTTATTTATGTACACCATGGATAAAAAAACAGTCTCAGAGCTGATTGTGTACCCCCCACCCCCTTCAAGTAGTTCATGTACCCCTTGAGGTACGCGTACCACAATTTGAGAACCACTGGTCTAGCCGATAGAGCATCAGACTGCCATGTGGGAGACCCAGGTTTGAAACACCAGGTGGGTGATTTAAGATCTGAATTTTCCTTGCATAAAGTAGCTCTGAGGTTCACCCAGTCTCAAATAAATTAGCAGCTGGAGTAGGGATGGCCAGATCCAGATTCATTTGGCCATCCCACATGAGCGCTTCTTTGGAAAGTAAGAATGTGTTTATAACATATTGTTTACCTGCTAATGCAGTATACATATATATATCGAGATGCTTGGGACCGCGAGGGTTACATTTGGGTATCTCGACCGAGATGCTTGGGACCCAAAAGGTTAATTCCCTGTTTTAGTTCATTATACTGCACTCTGTTCTTCCCATTGGTGTCTTCACACAGCTCTGGTTGGTCTTGTATGTGCTCTGCACTCTACACACTATCTCTTCCTGTACTCCTTTCTCTCTTAGAGTCTTCCAAATCTCTGTTCTGTCCATGCTATTGTATGCCTTTTCTATATCTAGGAATGCCATAATCAAATCATTTCCATACTCGTAGTGCCTTTCCTGCATTTGCCTTATGGTGAATATCAGATCAACTGTTGATCTGCCTCTTCTAAATCCATACTTTTCCTCTCTCATGTTCAGCTCTGTTAATTCCCTTATTATTTTCTCTAATATTTTCTCATACACCTTTGCTGAGTGGCACATAAGTGTTATTCCTCTGTAGTTTTTACATTCCTTTCTGTCCCCCTTTTTGAATATGGGAACTATTAGTCCCTTTGTCCAATCTCTTGGCACTTCTCTCTCTTGCCACACTGTTTTCATCACTCTCTACAGCCACTGCACACCAATCACTCCTGCTCCTAGTATCATTTCCACTGGCACTTCATCTACTCCAGGTGCTCATTCTCTTCAGAGCTTCCTCCATTTCTTTCAATGTGATGTTCATTTTTCCTTCACTTCTTCATGGTAATTTCCTTCTTTCGCATTTAGCAATTTCTCAAAATGATTTTTCCACATTCTCTGAATAATTCTGCCAAATATAACTCTAGAATAACAATTGCTTAAGTGCAATGGTCTAGTACCATATTTGATCTAACTCGGAACACACGGGACAAAAGTAAGTTACATAAGAATTGTCAATTTCCTTAAGACTTACCCCTACACAATTTCGACCTCCCGTATAGCTGTTGAAAGCAGAGCCAATGCATCGAAGAGCTGTCGTACTCCTGTGATCTCAGGATGCTTGATGGTTTTGTAATATGATGGCCATTATTTTCTGAAAAATATATACTCCTAAGTCCGTATAGCACATAAGCACAACAAAACATAATAAAAGTTAGTGTATGATTCTAACTGTTCATTTAATAGTTTCTATTTTTAAATCTGAGGTTAAAAAAGCATTTTTTACAAGGTAGTAATACTTAGAAACATTCATCTGTTACATTTAATAAGACACTGATGTTGTTTCTTAGTTTATAAAACCTCTCTTTGGAGAATCTGCTGTGATCTTGAGTCATGACAAGAGAATTCTAGTCAAAAAAGTACAAACGGTACTGATTATTTAATGTTCAAGTAGGCAACATAACATTCCTTTCCCTCCTTTGGCATCACTGCTAAAGAAGCAGTTAAAGTGTTTCTGTGACAGTCGTGAAACTGAAATTGTTTCTATACCTACACTAAGCCCCGTGACAGGTTAAGTTTGCAGCATTTTCGCTTATACAGACCCAAACATACACACAGAATGTAGTTCCACTGCAATGCTGCCGATGTTCTCACTGTCTGCGATATGAACAGCTTGGCAGTTAAGGCAAGACTGGTATGGGAGATGCTGAGCACCCTTCTCGTGCGGATTAATACAAATATAACTTGCTGAAAACTTAACCACTTGCGTGATTAACCTGAGTTAACTCGGAATTTGTGTTTGCTTTACATATTATTTACCCGAGTTAGCTCGTTAAAATCGCACAACTGCAGTGCACTTTTCTGCCTACCCGAACAATCTCGTTTGAGGTTTAATAGGTGTTAATTCCCATTTTGGCCACTAGTTGGAAGGTGTAGATAGCTTGTTGAGGTACTGCTGCCATCTATTGGATTCCTGTGACATTACATAGTTGTCGCCTTTCCAGTGGTAATTGTGGTCGTTTTGCGAGTCTGGCATCTTTGTGTTGTGAATACATTCTGTTCATGTTTTAGTGTTTTGCATCGTGTGAAGAACGACAAGGTGAGTGACGACGAGCTAACAGACAACAGTATAGAGGGGGTGGAGGAAATGGACATGAGTGGAAGTGATACAACAGTGGGCAGTGTGTGTACTGACGAGACTGATACAGATAGTTGCGGTAGTGTAAGTGACGCACGAGTGTGGTGTGAAGTTGACCCTCACAACCCACCCCCTGCCCCTCCTCCATTTCCGTTTACTGGTCAGGCAGCTGTTCACTGCAACTTTAGTGCAGATACAAGTGAGTTACAGATATGGGAGAAGTTTTTTGATGAGAATCTGATAGATCTAATTACAACTGAGACAAATAAATGTGCCTCACAACAACGTCCTGCTGGTCAAAAACCATTTCTTGTGACTTCGAATGAAATACGAGTTTTTCTAGCACTAGTTATAATGCAAAGCATCTGTAAGAAGCCAGATTTACAGCACTACTGGTCCAAAAATCCCCTGTTGATAACCCCATTCTTTCTGAAAACAATGTGTTATCGTCGTTTTCTGGAAATAAAAAAGTATTTGCATTTTTACGATAATGAGATATATGACGCTGCTGTTCATCCCCATCCAAAATTAAATAAAATATGACCCATGGTGGAACACATGACACAGAAGTTTCAAGGAATGGGGCTTCATGGGGCTTCATCGCCAAATGTGGAAGTAAGTTGATCGATGCACTCGTCTTGATAATCCACGTCGAAAATCGTAAAAAATCATCGCAAGAAAATGTTCACGAGTTAATTCCATTTTATTGTTGTCGCGCAATCTCCAAGGCAACATAAACAACACAAATGAAGCTATTGACAAAACATTTGAAGTACGTTATGGTCAATAATGCCAGACGATTCCGTGCAAACGTCAAATCGCGCCTAACTTCAATCAGTGTTGCCAAGGCTCAAAATATAAATAGTAACCCTCGTACATGGATGCAAGTGTTCTTTAGTTGTTGATGCGTATCATGTTTAAATTGTGTAAATACTTACCAACACCTGCTCAATCTGGTCTTCAACACTTACTGCCATTCTCAGTACCTAGTGACAGTAGTAGTCGCACCTTTTTTTAATATAAATTAACTTGTTAGCAGTAACTTTAGCAACACTGTCAATAAATATAATAAAATATGATGTTATGGTTGATCGAGGTGATTAATTTTACTGGTGAAAATAGTCCTATATGCTATTCTAACCATCTGATGAAAGTAGTCACAGCCTTAATACATAAAATATAGAAAATATAATTTTCCTAAAAATAAATTACATAATTCCAGAGGATACAATCAATCAAAGTCTCTAAATGTAGCAAAACACTAAAAAAAATATCATCACATATCAAACGTACAAGAACCAGGGTTGGCCCAGGTGGGCTACCCTGAAAAAAATCGGTCAAAAAGTGTTTTATTTTTTCTTCTGAAAATGTTGCAAATTATTGCTTTAAAAACTTGAGGTTCTACGATTGTCAATTTTTTTTGGAAAACTTGTAAAGAAAAGGCTTAGCAGATCTTATAATACTAAAAAATAATGAATGTAGTACAAGTCATAGTGGCTTTTTCAGTCAATTTTCCCCAAATCATGCTAGAAATAGATTTTCAACATAAATAAAAAGAACATACCGGGTGGTCCAAAAGTCCCGGAACGGTCACATATCGTGAGAAATACACATCGAATCGGAAAACGAAAAAATACGTGTTGAATAAGTGAAAGAAAGCTATTCAATGATATCACACTTGATTTCCCACCCCTGCACTCTCCCTGGGTGTGGGGCGGGGGGCAACTGTGAAATTTTAAATGGAAACCCCCATTTTGTATTGTAGAATCGGAAAGAGGACTTCATTCCGAGTCCAACGAGCTATCAACCATCCTCCTAGCTCAATTAGGAAAGGAGATATGGCGATTTTAAATTTTCCTTTTTTTCCAAAACTAGAATTGGAAGAGGCACATTGTGGTTCGGATCCCATTCTAAAATGTAGGTAGGTATGTGTCACATCAAATGTTTTATATATATATATAAACACAAAGGAACAAAATTCCTGTAGTCCCGATTAGCCTAACTGTGCATAAAGTGGACTTAAAATCTAATTGGCAGTATTACCCAAGTTAATGTTAAGGAGTTAATTTAAATTAAAAATTGGTGCAACTACTGCTGTCATCAGGTAGTGAGATTAGTAGAAAGTGCTGAGACAAGAAATTACATGATCTGGTGTTGGGAAGTATTTACAGAAATAATTTTAATGCTAACAGCCCTAAACATCGTTATGGAACTCTGCACGGGAACAGGAAATCTCGTTCGTAAGTTTCGGCCTCAACTTTTAGGCCCCTTTTATGCGCAACACAACCACGACGTCAGAAACCAGTGATGGCAGGAGGAGAGAGAGAGAAATTTCTCTCGCCCGGTCTTCTAGGCGGGAATTTTAAATTCGAACACTCTTTGGAGGAAAATTGTTGTAACTCGGCCACTATGGGAGCAATCTACTTCGGATTACTTTTGTTTTGCAGCAAAAACATCAGCGCATGCAACCGTGTACAATTCAGAACACCGGACCCTAGGAAGGGGTGGGGGGGGGCAAGTCCCCCGAATTTCAATGGAAAAATTTAAGAATAAGAATCTGGAGTTTGCATCCTCTTCTCCCGCTATTTTGGGTAGAAGGCGCGAACTGTAGTATTCTTTTCAAAGAATGGACATTTCTCAAAAGAATGAAACATGTTTCATGTTCTTGGGTGCCATACAAGTTGAATAATAAGCCAAAATGTGATATTTTTTTTTACGAAAAATAGGTAATTTGCATTTTTGGAGGAAACTTGTTATAACTCTGGCACTATGGGAGCAATCTACTTCGGATAAGTTTTTTTTGCAGCTAAAACATCAGAGCATGTAACCGTGTACAATTCAGAACGCCGGACCGAGGAAGGGGGCTTGGGGGCACGACCCCCGAATTTCAATGGAAAAAACAAAAGTTTGGAGTTTACCCCTTATTCCCCCGCTATTTTGGGGAGAGGGCGCGAACTTTAGTATTCTTTTCAAGGAATGGACATTTTTCAAGAGAACGTAACATGCTTCATGTTCTTGGGTGCCATACAAGTTGAATAATAAGCCAAAATGTGATTTTTTAACGAAAAATAGGTAATTTGCATTTTGGGAGGTAAATTGTTATAACTCGGGCACTATGGGAGCAATCTACTTCGGATAAGTTTTGTTTTTCAGATAGAACATTGCAACCGTGTACAATTGAGAACGCCGGACGGAGGAAGGGGGGCTGGGTGGGGCGCGACCCCAGAATTTCAATGAAAAAACCATAAATATCTGGAGTTTTCCCTCTTCTCCCGCTATTATGGGAGAAGGTGCAAACCTTAATATTCTCTTCAAAGAATGGACGTTTCCAAAGAGAATGAAACATGTTTCATGTACTTGGGTGTCATACAAGTTGAATAAAAGCCAAAATGTGATTTTTTAATTATTTTTTTACGAAAAATAGGTAATTTGCATTTTTGGAGGAAAATTGTTAAAACTCTGGCACTATACGAGCAATCTACTTCGGATAAGTTTTTTTTTTGCAGCTAAAACATCAGAGCATGTAACTGTGTACAATTCAGATCGCCGAATCGAGGAAGGGAGGTTTCGGGGGTGCGACTCCCGAATTTCAATTAAAAAAAACATAAAAATCTGGAGTTTCTACCCCTATTTGGGAAGAAGCCGCGAACTTTAGTATATAAGTAATGCTTTTGTGAAACACATCTGTTTACCTTGGAACTGTCTTGACTTGTTTATGTTTATATTTATATTTTGTTCATTTTATTTTATCTTGTTTCGTGTATTCATTTTAACACTAGTGTACTGTTTTACTGTTGTTTTTCGGTTTAAAATGGCTTCTGCTGTACTGGAAAATTTCAATAAATAAATAAATAAGGATATGATCGTGAAATGAGGAAAACGATACTGAAAATACAGCACATTGAGAGCTTTGTTAATAAATTTGACCTGAAAAATGGAAAATGGTTATAAACCTCTATCCCTGAAATTCAGATAATAACTCCGAAATTCAGATAGTAAAATTTCCGAATAGAGATTTTAAAATTTCCCCATCCTTAGTGTGAAAGCAAGATGTGCTAGGAAAAATGTTCTGAGCAAGTGTCTCTTCCCTGGAGAACAAAAATTTTGATCAGTCGTTTGTTCAATACAAAACGAAAAAAATCTTAAAACAAAACAACAGAAAGTACTTCGCGTTTTGTCAAGCAAGAGGGTTATTTCTCGAATTTGATATCCCGACTTTTCGGGATCCCGAGCAGTCGGGAAATAACGAATGGCAATTTTAAGTAGTTATTAATTCTCGACGATTTCTGCATTGTAAGTATTTGGAACTTATTCCAGAAATGCAAAAGCAATCACCTAAGGTAAAAATGACGTGTTAAATTCGAGATATACAGAGCTTTGGGAAATTTCGAACATATCCTGTCCCGAAAATTTCCCGATTTAGTCGAGAAATTGCGAATTTTTCCCGTCCCGGTCAACAAACTTCTAACAACTAAACAACAAACAACTAAATGCATTAATCAGAACAAGTTTCAGTCCAAACGGCGCCTTTTTTATTCACCAGGCACACCAGCCCTGGAGGCCGGTGTAAAATGATGACGTAATGAACCTAATTGACTATGACCGAGCATCTTTTGATATGAAATGTAATATTTTTGCTCACACCACTAAAACAGAAAGAGAAATCGAGATTTGCATGATTTCACTTTTACGTTTAATGAAGTGATAGGGGGTGTGGGACGCAAACTTTTTGGTCGGAAGAGAATAAGCACAGGACATTTTTAAAATCATGACATTCAAGGGGAGGAAATGTTATTGGAGATCGTAACTGCATCTGGGTTAGCTTCAGCTATTAGTACTTCCACTCTCTCTGGGTTGAGTGGGTGTGGATTTAGAGAAAGAAATAGTTGGTGAAGAATATGATGGTGCTGATGTAATGGGTAGTAGAATTAAGGGGGTGAGATAGATAGATAATTTCAGAGAAGTGTCCAAAAGCAACTTTTGTACATTGTTCAGCACATATTTTAACCCTGGCTATTGCCCATTTCTGTGGAATTTCTGCGATATTGAGACTGTCAAATCAGTTATAATTTCCCCCATCGAGTGTTCTCAAAGGATCAGCCCCCCACCCCCCCCCCCCCCATGGTTAGCACATCGTGGCTCCCAGGTTCGAAACCCGGAATGTGCATGGGCGTTTGTGGGTGTCCATTCATCAATTTCATCATGTCATCACTCATCCCGATCTTCAGAAATTAGCCAAAAGTGGCACAAAAACTAAGTAAAATATTGCAAATAAATCAATCAATCTTCTCGAAGTAATTTGGTTGAAAAAAATGTAGTGCAAGATAGCTAGGGAAGTTCTGTAATGTTCTCAAGTTGTTTGACAGAAGATCAGGCGCGGCTCGTGCATTATGTACCCGGGGGTTCACTGAAGTCATGTGACACATATTCAGTTTCCGCAATTAGACTTCCTTCGCCTAACAAAAGGATGGGGGGAGGGCTTAAAAGATTTGTCCAGAATTTTTTCATCTGGGAGTATAAGGTTTTGTAGTAGGGGTGTGCGAATAAATTTAGGGCTGAAACTACAATAATTGTGCCTTTATGAAAATAGTGGGGTTTTGTTGGAAAATCATAGACGTCCTCAAGTAGGGGCAAGGAATATATTTTTTCCCAGGAGGGGCAAAAAAACACTCCTTCAGTCTGAAGTTACTGCAACGCTTTTATAATAATTACCAAAAATTACTGTGACTGAAAGTAAATTATATGCGTGTAATATATATATTTTGGTTGACATTCAATTTCCATGGGGGGCGGCCCCTTTTCCCCTTCCGGACGTCCATGCCGACTAATCAGAACTAGTCCTACACTTATCAGAGGGAAATAGCAACTAATGGCATGATGAAATCGAACCAGAGACCCTTTCATTGATACGCGACAGCTTTGTTCAAATTTGGGGCTGGTCGACCAGAACACGCTTTTTTTCAATGGACAAGGAAGTTTGTTTACGTTAATTATGTGCATTTCTATAGGTCATTTCTTACCTGCCCGGACAGCAACGCCTGCACTGCATCAAATGACATAACCTAGGTAAAGTCCATCCTCGCTTCACTCGCAGCATCATTTAATACTTTCCAACAAGTATCCAAGCACTTCAAAAACTAACAAACTTGAGACGATTGACACCGAGCGACAGCGAGTCACGTCTTTGCGCCATTCTTTCTCTTTCGCGAACCGAAGTGTTTCCACCTTTAAGGAAAAACCTCTGAATGCATGCACAAGGTATTTTGGTAATGTATCTCCTTTATTTTAATTCATCGCATCTAAGTCCAGCTTTTATTTGTTTCCACTCATTCATCTCTGCCACAATCTTGCATTTATTCCAAGAAATTCGGTGCAAAAATGATACAAGAGAAGATTGAATATGTAATGTGTGCGCTTCAAACTTGAACCCCACACAGCAACACTGGAAGGGAGGAAGCAGCGAGAATGGAGCCTTGTCCCGCGGCTTCTGCGAGAGAACGAACTGCGCATGACCGTTGGGTGGAGACATAGGTTCTGCAATCTCATCTTCCATGTATTTTGTCCTATACCCTCCTCGCGCTTCTGCTCCCGCACGAAGCTTTCACAATGGCACGAGCTGTCCTGTGGGGGTTCAACTGAGGGTCTGTATCAGGGCGTCCGATTCGCGGTTTCTTCTCAGCAAGAGGGTTCGCCGTGTTACGGGCACAACAAATACATGACTTATTGTGTAGAATTTTTAGCGAAATAATGTGAAAATGTAAAGACATTGTTTATTGTTCATTCTCGAGGTGATTATCGTATATTACTGGGGGTTCACTGATCCTGTGCGCTATAGGGCCAACCGCGCCTGCAGAAGATGGACAGAAAAGTATCAATACTCAGTAGGGTGACTTGTGAAATCGTATACACTAATAGTAGAGACTTTACTGTTGTCCATTTTTGGACCATTTTGTAGTAGAAATGAGCCCAAGTTTCTCTTAACACAGTCAACACATTGAAAAATTACAACTTATTCCAATATGAAATGCCTATTCCTTGCTCATTGGAACAGTGTCAAAATGTTGGATGGCCTGGTTGATATCTTTTACATTTTTAAATCTGAATGAAAAATGTGGCAAACAGTACTTGTCCAGGGTCTGCATTGTAGGCAGTAGAAAATTGTGACAAGTTCTTGTACTCAAATATGCATAAATTGTTGGTGAACTTGGTTACACTGCCAGTTTCATCTTCAACACCCGAGAGGTGTTTAACATTAAGGAGGTTGAAATAAAGTCCTCCCAATTCAACAAGAGATCCTCGACTAATGGACCCTGCACTGTTAAGTGTGAATACATACGAATATTAAAATAACACCGATGATGTCATTTTCAATTTTGTAGCAAGGAGGAGAAGACTAATTCTAACGTAATTATTTTTCAAAGAAAAGCTGGGATTGGCTTTTTTAAAAGCATTTTCTGCTCATTTTATGTAGAAAAGTTAGAAGTTCGTAGATAGACTTAATTAATTAAATGTATAACCTTTTATATGGTGGCAGACTGGATTTTGATAGCCAGATCATACCTAGGGACGCAATACGTCCAGGATTTTCAGGGACAATCCCGGAATGGTATCATTTGTCCCAGTGCTCCGAATAGTTTCTTTGGGATGCACAAATGTCCTGGAATCAGGTGGGAAAGAAGAAATGATTAAGACTATACTTTCCTGAACTTTTTTCATTTTTAAATGCGTGGACATAATTTTAAAATGCTAATTTTACAAAACAATCTAACTCTACATTGAACCACTCCCTCTCCATAATACAAGAGTTAACGAGATACAGACGGTACTGCAAACATCTTTGACTTCACGATGACGCCGCCGTCTACTAGCAGTGCTGAATTTCAGTTACAATTCTCTTCCATTGTATTGTAACCTGCTTACTATAAAGAGGCAGTGCTTGGGGTGCCTATCTGTTCAATCCGCAGGTTTCAAATAAAGTTCCCACACAATGTGTGATGTAAATGACAATTATGTTGTACGTACATACAACTTTATCGGGTCCAGCCCCTTCCCCTCGCTCCCTAACAAGCTACCGGTCAGTAGTGTCCCAGATTTTCACTTATGAAATATAGGAACCCTAATTGAACCAAATGTTGAAACCACCCTCCCCTTACGTGAGCTATATATACGCCCATGGCTTCAATTATGGCGTCCGCGCGATGACACTTTCTTCCCTTGGATAGCCCCTACACTTCCAATAACCTTGGGAAGGCGGAGCAATATCTACGCGCGGCTAATCAGGGGTGCACATCCCCCAAGACCCTGGACGCAGTCTCCCTAAATTCGTTCATCATAGTCCTCCCCAAATTATTTTGATAAATATGTAGATACTGAAGTAAATATGAATGCAACAGCTTGTCAAGGAAAGCTAGCACATTGATTGGTTAGATAATTTGAAATGTCACAAAATGAAGTATAGTGTTTTTGGACGGGGAATAAATCTTAATAAGCCCGCAACTTAATGATAAGATAGAAAAATCTAACTGGGCAGACCACTGGCATACGCAGGGTTTTCTTTCGGAGGGGCTGGATTTGTAAAGGTAGATATTAGATAGCTGCGTTCTGGGAGCAGACGGGATACAGAATAAAATATTTCGTGAATATAATTTTTTATCTTCGTTTCAAAAGTTGTTCAAAGACAAAAATGGTCGTCGGGGGTCGTTTTAAGGGGAGTCTGCATTTATCATTCTGCCAATTTTCGATTTCTTTACTGCTTTCATTTGAAAAATTAGATTTTCTAGTAATTTCAGGAGATGCAGCACTATCAGCTCAACCCCCTTTCCCTAATCCTGCGTACGCCAGTCAGTTCACACCAAATATTTGTACTGTAGTTGTCTTAACCAAAACTGGTTCGTTGGTGTGATTGATTTAATTATCGTTTCATACACAGACCCGTAGACAGTGAAAATAGAATTTGGTGCCTACTGCAACAAATTCTTTTACTATGCTTAGATTATTTTATATTGTTTGTTTGTTTGATTTGGTGTTTTAAGTCCACTTTATGCACAGTAAGACTAATCGGGACTGGACCTACAGTTTAAAGTGGGATCCGAACCACTTGTGCTTCCACCGGATATCGAACCCGGGACCCCTTGATTACAAGGCGAACCACTGCGTCATCGGGGAGGCATTTTATATTGAAACTTTTCTGGATTTTATCTCAAGTGCAAAATTTACTTCCTGCGACAAGCTACATTATTTATTTTTCTGTTGTATTGCGTTATTTACAATTCGATGTTGTATATTTAGTAAAATTGTTATGGTACAGGGAATAGACAATACAGTAGGTTCTAATTGAACAACATCGTTAAAATGATGCAACTGCAGGAACAAATCGCACGGGCCAAGTCCTGTGAATAGGCTGGATGAGGAATTAATTCGATTGATTTTTGATTGATTGACTTGCTTTATTTTACTTCGCTTTTTGTGTCACTTGTGGCTAATTTGCGAAGATTGGGATGAGCCAAAAGCGGCAGAAAAGCGACCCAAAATGAAAAAATCAAATGAAATGGTAATGCAGCTATAGTACAGGGTGTCCAAAAATATGTTACCACTTATATGGGAGGTTGAGTTATTGATTTTTATTGACGTTACCACTTATTTGGGACAAAGGGACCTGCAAGACCTTCGTCAGTTAATCACCAATGTGATACAGTCCGTGCCTGTCGCTATGTGTCACAGAGTAATCGAGAGCACGATTGAACGGATGCATGTGCGCATCGAGAACGGTGGCGCCCAGGTTGAAGGCGTTCATTGATTGAATGATGGAGCTCAGCCAAAACATAAAGAAACATAAAAAATGTATTTCACAAATCAAACATAATGTCCAACATAATGACATCAAAATAAACATAAAAAAACAACCTCCCATATAAGTGGTAACATCTTTTGGACCACCCTGTATAATCCTTCACAATCATCTTATGAAGATTCAAAAATGAATAATTGCGAGCGAAAACGAAAGGGTGCATAACTTAGAAATGGGGTAGTAAAGTGGTATAATATCAAGTCAATTGTAAGACAATCAAAAAATCTTAATTACATTTTCGTATATAATATTATCACAAAATGTGAACCATGAAAATTAACTATAACGTTATCTGTAAAAATTGATGCAGGTTTTCAGGCGAGGTTACTTCAGCGCCCTATCCATCCTTCGATCCGATCTTGTAAACTGCGAGTAGCATTGCGAACGAAGCTATCAAGAAACATTTTAGAGCATTTATTTCGAAACTGGCAATAATACAAATGTTAGTCAATATTCTCAGAAGAGGCCGCGACCTTCACTCCTTCCAAATTTTTCTCTTTTTGCTCCTTCAGCACCCATTTTACCTCTGGACTTGTGGTGCCTTCCCCAGTAGTTAATGCAGGGTGCTAAATAATTTAAGACTGGTGGGGGGGGGGAGAAATATCTTAATCCACAAACCCCTCCCCCCACAAACATACATATAAATTATACAATATACATATTTATAATGTTATTAAAAGTAAAAATAAATTACTAAATTAGTAATTAAAATAGTATTATTATTAATTACACACAATGAAATAAATTTGTTACTTTTATGTATATCAGATATTATAATGTAGCAAACTACTTCCTTTACTAACTGGTTAAAGATGTTAATAAATTATGAAATAGTTGAAGTGGTTTTATTATGTGTAACTTTTTATTTAGTTTACGCTTTATGTTAATAACAATCAATTAGATTTCATGTTTATTATTGTTTTGCATTCCTGATTTACTTTTATTGTGCATATTGATGTCGATTTGTTAATAATCTCTTTAGAGAGAACAAACTTTGAACACTTACAACTACACTAATTTTTTGTAGGTTTTCGATATTATTTTTAATACATTATATTTTAAATTAAAAGTAATTGCTTATCTTTTGTTTGTTGTAACAAAAACTCCCCCCTCCCTGGAAATTTTTGGTGGGGAGGATTTTTGAGGCGAATATTGTTGGTGGGGGGAATCACCCCGTCCCCCCAGGATTTCGCACCCTGGTTAATGCTGTGTGTAACCATCACTCATTCTCATTATCGTAAAGAGGTAGAAAAGCGACGTAAAATAACGAAAAGTTATCCGTGGAATTCTTGTTCAGTAGTCCGTGCTATATTTTACTTCACTACTTTTTCATGTATTCGATGTTTTAGGAGCGAAGAAACAAAAGCGGATGGTTATGACATGCACCGCCACCCCGCATAGCGAATAATCGAGAGTAAAGTTCACAGTGATCACCACTTTACACCGAAGCTCTAAATATTGCCCCTCCCCTAACTTTAAGGTTCGATCCTCTGTTACGACAGAAATTCTGTGCCAATCCTAGACTTAACATTGATATCCAATATTTGGATATTTCCCCCTCGAGAGTTTCCTCTCTAATTTAATGCTCAACCCACCAGTAGAATTCCCATAATAATCTAAGACTTGACATTGATAGTCAAGAGTTCTATAATGTTCAAAAAATAGTAATGCTTAACCTCCCCACAAGAATTTCGCTGACATTTAAACCTTAATAAGAATTGAGCTTCTCCCAATAATACTTATTACCCGTCCCAGCAGTATACGAAGTAATTATAACATGTTAGAGGAAATGAAAAAAATCCCCACCCTTGCGACTAATAAAGTTTGTCGTTTTAATGTTCGAGATTTCCAGTAGATGTCTCTGCAGTCTACCACCAGACTTCGGAAAGAGGAAAGGATATTACGTCACGCCACACTGTAGACGTACAGACCGCAATCAGAACCAGTTCCAAAGTCGAACGAATTGTGGTGTGACGCGTTTGTAAGCAAATGATCAGGGTTGTTCAAGGTCCAGGAATTTTAAATAAATTCAATTCCGATCCAGGAGAGAAAATCAGCAAGCGTAAATGGGTTCTGGACCGCAAAGAACTTTTTTATCTCTAAAGTATTGCAATTCGGTCCAGGAACCTTTTTTTCAATGGAACAATACGCAACTTGGACCGAATTTAAATTGTGCGAGAAAAAATATTCCGGTCCTGCAGCGGGCTGGACCTTAAACAACCCTGCAAATGATATCGCACGTCATAAAGCACAAGGTATCGAATGCACGAAAAGTTCCGAGTTAAAGAACGATTTTTTGTATAGCGAGTGACATCATGTCCGGCCCTCTACCTCATGTCATTCGACGGTGGAGGCAATAGTGGTTCGGATCCCACTTTAAACTATAGGTCCAGTCCCGATTAGCCTTACTTTGCATAAAGTGGACTTAAAACTCAAAATCAATCAATCATGTCATTCGAACTGACGTACACAGCACGCTGCAACGCCAGGGGTTCTGAGTTCGAATCCCGGCCTGAGCATGGGTGTTCTTTGAGAGTGTGCCTTCATTAATTTCGTCACTCAAAAGTGGCAGAAAAGTGACCCCATTTTGCTGCTAACCTGAGAGTTGTTAAAATGAGCACAGACAAAAAAGGGGAATTCAAAAGAATAAAAGTCTACTTTATGCACAGATAGGCTAATCGGGACAGTTTAAAGTGGGATCCGATCCACTGTGCAAGGTGCCTCCTCCGGGTATCGAACCAGGAACCTCTTGATTACAAGGCGACGACCTTACCACTACGCCATTGCAAAGGCTGAGATGAGTGATGAAGGGACACTCACAGAGAACACACATGCCCCAACGAACCCCAACATCCTTACCATAGCACTTCCTAGGATTAAGACTATATCAAGATAAAGTCCACGCATCCAAGCATATGTAAACCCATAAAAACAACATTTAAATAAAATAAATAAGAAAAACACCATCACATTCCAATAAAATAATCTTTATAGTCAGGCATAAAAATTAAGGAAAACCCTCCCGCAATATAGGGGTGTAAGGGGTGGACCCTTCTTGCAGACACCCAAATGTCAACTTCCCTTCCCAGGCTCTGGCTCTGGCGTGCTTTGCGATTAGCCAAAAGTGGCAGAAAAGCAAAGTAAAATAAACTAAATCAATCAATAAAATCTCCCGCAATATATTCCAAACACACCGAGGTTAGTGCACTAATTAAAGGAAAAAAATTGAAGAAGGAACCAAGTGTTCTTGTTCTAAAATAAGAATTTAAAAAAAGAACAGTAAACAAAATATAGAACCGAGTGACATAAAAGATACACGTTCGGTGATATTTACATTCCTCAGAATAATAATTAAACAATAAAACAACAGAAACCAGCGGTGTCAGTCGACCAAGCAGACTTGATATATCTGATTTTGCAGGACGACCGACCACACGTTACTATTCGCAGTTCTTACGATAATTGCCAAAAGTTCATCAAGCAAATCTGCCACTCATTTTCAGTCAGATTACTGCTTGTCAAGAAGTCATAAAATCTAAGGAATTATGTATAAACATACCCTAAATTTTCATCTACTTCAACTCACCGCCATCACTGTTGCCACAACTGGAAAGCAAATTTCCCTTCGTCATCCAGGATTATCCAAAATGAACTTGCGAAGACAAAACGTTGATGGTCCTCCCCGATGGCGTAGTGGTAACGTCGTCGCCTTGTAATCAAGAGCTCACGGGTTCGAAACCCGGTGGAGGCACATATTGGTTCGGATCCCACTTTAAAATGTAGGTCCAGTGCGGAGTAACCTTTCTGTGCATAAATCGGACTTAAACTCAAAACTCTGTTGCTATCGTTACTTTTACTATTATTAGTAGAATCATTACTATTTTCATTCCCCACATCCCTATCTCTTCGAGCACTGCCCAGTGCCGATTAGCCCATCTATGTATAAAGTTGACCTGAAACAAAAACTCGGAACAAAAAAAAAATTAAAAAAATAAAAATGCAGAATTACCGAAAGTTCGAGATTTATTACAACTGAATATGTGAAGTGCTTTTGTAGGATCCCCCCATGGTCTTGTTGCTAATATAAATTTCTTAAGTGTGTATGTTATTATACTCCTTTTTCTCTCGCTGATGAATCCTCGTTTGCATAGATTTTTTTAGATTGTTGATCTATACAGGACAGTCTTTTTTTCTGCTTTGTAAGAATATTAAAGGAGCACAATACTTGTAATTACACGCACATATTTTATTTCCGATATCCTTACCTATATTAATATCTGAACGTCGTACTGCAGTAATTTGGATACTTTATACTTTCGCTCGAAAAAAGGTTTGCAATCCAAACAGCCATGACCCCCACGACAAATTAAATTTAAAAGACTTTGCAAAGTCGTTATAACATAAGAACAGAATGGACAACAGCGCTCAATAAGTCAATAGTGTTTCGAAGAAAGTGAAAGATATTAATGAACAGTTTGGACATATGTAACAGTACCTGAACTCTGCAACTTTGGCTAGAAACCGCCAAAATATGCTGTGTGAGCCAACAAAATAAAGAAGAATTAATTACTGCACTCCTCTGGAGATTAAGTTCAAACATGAGGTAGAGTAGCACATCAGATTGAAATCTATAACTTCACCACCCTCGAGATAGTGACAACTTATAGGGATAGAAACTTGTGCCGTAACAGTACAAAATTGGTAAAACGAAATAAAATGCAAAACTTCTTATACCAAAAACTTTTTTATTTTGAATGCTACAACAGAACAAAAAAATAAGTTAGTTAAATACAACTGCCATGCGTCTTTACTTGCAGTGTCACTTCATGATGTAATTTCAAGATCATGGTGGGGCAACAAAGAAAGACTTTGCCCCACCTGACCTAAAATGCACAATGAGAAGTGACGAGCCAATCATCGGATGGAATTCTGAATTGACAGAGCTGACCGACGGACCATCTTCCAATATCTTTCATCAACTCGCCACCCTCGACGTACCGTGGTACCCCTTCTACCGGGCGGGGTGCCGGCGTCTACTACCTTAACGGGTTTTTTCTCCTAACAGAATTATATACAAGTGCACAACAGGTAACTTTCACCTCAGGTTTCAAGTCTCATCATTTCGTGTTTTCAATAATTTGATTTTCTTTTGCAGTTTTCCTTAAACAGGATATTCTTTTGAGGAGCGGAGAAATCAGTTCACAAGAAAGTTCATGAAAGGCACGAGTAGTGTCTCACAAAAGCAGGAAAAGGAATGTTGAGAAAAATTTTAAAGTTGTTAAATAATTTAGAAGCACTTCCTGTGCACAATGGATGGTCCGGATTCGTCGTACTCCTGCTTGGAGATCCACATCTGCTGGAAGGTAGACAAGGAAGCCAAGATGGAACCGCCGATCCATACGGAGTATTTCCTCTCTGGTGGGGCAATGATTTTGATCTTCATTGTTGATGGTGCGAGGGCGGTGATTTCCTTCTGCATTCTGTCGGCAATGCCTGGGTACATGGTGGTGCCTCCTGAGAGTACAGTGTTGGCATACAGATCCTTACGGATGTCCACGTCGCACTTCATGATGGAGTTGTAGGTGGTTTCGTGGATGCCGCAAGATTCCATTCCCAAGAAGGATGGCTGGAAGAGGGCCTCTGGGCAACGGAATCTCTCGTTGCCGATGGTGATGACCTGTCCGTCGGGCAATTCGTAAGACTTTTCCAGAGAGCTTGATGAGGCTGCGGTGGCCATCTCTTGTTCGAAGTCCAGGGCGACGTAGCAGAGTTTCTCCTTGATGTCCCTCACGATTTCCCTCTCGGCTGTGGTGGTGAAGCTGTAGCCACGTTCTGTGAGGATCTTCATGAGGTAGTCTGTGAGATCGCGACCAGCCAAGTCCAAACGGAGGATGGCGTGGGGCAGAGCATAACCTTGAGGGGAAAAAGAACCCATTAGTACCTCTCGAAAATTAAAAGATTAAGGCGTGTTTATGGGACTCATTTAGATTTAGGGAGACTATGACGTCAAAGATGGCAACTGTCACTTTAGAACAAATTGAATTACAGAACAAAAGTTCACAAACTTTTGTTTGTTTATTTTGCATTTGACATAGTAAAATTTAGTAGTACGAGTTATTAACTGTATTGCTCATATCTATGGACACAAATACACAAGTTTCTTTCATAACCGATATTCCTTAGCATAAATAATATACAAGTGTGCCAAAATCACTCGTTATTATTGTTCATATGTTAAAGAGTTATCAGTAACTTTGTACATTTAGACTAATAACTTCTCATCAATCAAACAAGTTTTTAGAATGTCATTTATACATGCCACACATATTCAACAGAAATTGATCATGCGAAAATATGAAACTGCCTCTCAATTACTCAAATAACTGTATTCTATCAAAATTCTAATGGTTAATCATTTATAGCACACTTCTGAACCGCCCTCTTGGTCAATCCCCAACATTCGACTTGTGACATCACACAAATAACCCTGTATTATTACTGCTAACAGCCCCTAACCTAACAACGAAATAATTTTGGGTGACATTAGAGACGAAGAAAGGGGCTTGACCAAGAAAGGTGTTTGAGAAGTGTGCCGTCAGTGATGCCCAACTGGGTAACCTGAAAGGTTGAATTTACAGAGGTAAATCCATCCAAAATATTAAATAAACATCATTGGAAGATTTAAGATTTAATGTGGAAATCCAAGAATGCCTGTCTCATAATTTTAACTTTCATGTAATAAATTTCCCACACATCTCTTAACTTATGCCGAATTATTTTTGTTATGCTTAATCGAAAAAAGACACTACAATTGTTTTCCGCAATTGTGAGAGAGCGTACAATCTGTCACACAAAAACTCCCCAACACGAAGTTTTTGATGAGACAACCAGTACAATTCAACCTTCCTTACATCCCAGACAGAAGACGGATTAAGCCTACAAATACATGTTCTTTCGTAGCAGCAATTTCTCATATTAAAGAACTAGGAACAGACAAACATCAACATATTGAAATAACTGTTTCACTCTTGAAAAGGCTAAGGTTGTACACAGAACGAGAAAATTGTTTAAGCTTACCTCAAAACCAAGAGTACTTTTTTTAAAATGTAAATATTTATCTGGCACCGAATCACCCAAATGTATGTAATTTGAAGATTTAAATCCAGCTGTCTTACCTTCGTATATGGGTACAGTGTGTGACACGCCATCGCCAGAATCCAGCACAATACCAGTGGTACGTCCAGAAGCATACAGCGAGAGGACAGCCTGGATAGCTACATACATTGCTGGTGTGTTGAAAGTTTCGAACATAATCTGCAAAGATAAAACAGTGTATAATTAATTCAATGTTGCTGTAAGACAAATTTTAAATACAGAATTCGCATAATGTGTTTTAAGTTTTCACATGTCATGTTAGATTCTCACCTAAGAATGAGTGTCCTGCAGTACAGTCTTTGATGGCTTATAAGGCTCGATATTTCTACCGGGAAGCTAGTTGTAACGAAGGAACAGTTAGACGAACTTTATCAGTCACATAAAGGGTGATGAGACAGTAATGTCAATAGCAAATTACACGTTAGTTCTGTGAAAGTAAATTTTAATGTAATTGTAATTTCAGTTCATAGCACCACTAGAAATTAGCTTAACTGCGATTTTGAGAGAGAATTGCCGAATTGTTCAACAGTAGCACGCCCAAGAAGGGAGGGGGGAGCATAACTAACCTTATTCGACCCAGAATTTCTTTTTAAAAAGTCAAATACAGTAAAAGATGGCAAATATATGACTGGCTACTAATAAAAAACATACTGCCTCTGAAGATTATCCTAGAACGCGTACTGTCCTGGCTAACAACAGAGTACATTTAAATTATAATTGCTATAAAACAGGGATAGATGGTTCATGCGAGACCACAGATTGGGAAGGGCGTGTCATTAGGTAAAATGGCAAAAACGAAGAACAAAATGTATATTAAAAATATGTAAGTGTAACTGTTGGATGGCCGTCTTAGTTTTCCGTATCAAGACACTGCAGTACCTGATGCCACCTCTGAGGTTTTTCTAGCTGTTAACACCAGACAAGTGTGGTCTCTGTTCCAACTGCAGAATCTGAATCTAATTCTAACTTCGGCTAGAAATATTCGACGCTCTGCCACAAAAGAAAGCAATTATTTCACATATTTCCTTTAAAGTTGATTTGAACAACCCGTACAATGCAAAATGTTGGACGACAAACTTCATTGCTGACGTAATTTCTTGGAACCGTAACCACTTATACCGAGTATACTCGGTTCGTATATCACGTGCGCCTACAAGTTATGAGATTGCACCCATTGTTACCGATGCAATTAAAACTTAATATTCGCCTTGTGACTCGTTAGGAGTCATGATATAGGAATGTATATGCATACATGCTATTATTTGTAATAATGTTCCGATTCCAGGTACAGTAATGTATGAACTGCTAGCTTAAGTGGTCGCAGTAAAACGTGTGAATTCGAAGATATATCCCTTCACGGCATGATATCAGGCAGACAGTGGCGGCTATTAGGGGAGGCGCTGGGGCAGTTTCCCCCACACTTTTTGCCACTTTTGCCTCTCACTATACTAAACCTTAACTACAAAGGGAAGGTAAACTGTCCTTGCCCCTTCCCCCCAGTTTTGAAAAGCCATCGCAGATTGCCAAGGTCTGGAAGTGCAAATTTTTTAAAAATAATTTATTTCGGTACAGCATAACGCTGATTTTACAGTGCATCCTCTTAAACTATTCACATTAACATCATTCTTATCAAAGACTTTCATCATTACAATAAAATTATGACAATTATCCACCACCTGTTAATTCGGACTGGCCCTCAAGGCACGATTACACGAGTATTGTAATAACAGAAACTTGTTGCAAATTTCGGTACTAAACGAACTGTACATAGTGATAATTTGCTAGGAATAGCTGGCAACATTGCTGTTCCGCTTGAGAAATTAGCTCAATCCAGTTTCCGCCAGTTAGATGTAACATTTTACTACGATTATTAGTGCTGCATGCGGCGGTCAACCAAGTATGAACATTGTTTCAAGCACGCGAAGATGAATTAATCCCTTCACCATAAATACCGCTCCAATTAAATTTACGAGGGCTATTAGTAATTTATCCATTGTCTAAAGTCTTCTCGCATTCCACAAAATCAATTTTAATTGGAGTTAACAGTCTTAGAAATGCCTGGGAAATCTTTGATGTACTGTGCTTCTGGGAAACCACGTATGTGAGAGTTACCGATGAAAGCATCAAAGTTAAGATAAATTTTGGCAGGCACGCGTTTTGGATATTACAAGTACATTCTAGACCCCGAGGTTAAAAAAAAAATTCTGAACACTTATTGTCATTTAAATCGCTCAAGCTGTATTTTAAATGCCTTTCACGTGTCAGTTCAATTTTTGTTAAGTCATACGCTTAATTGCACCTCACTTTCCGGACAACCCTCGTATTTAGTCAGCTTCAATATATCTAGGCAGAAAGGTATTACCAATTTTAAAGCTAATGTTCCCCTTCCTACTGTTGCAAATTCCCTTCTCTTTCATAAAGTAAAGAAAAAGAAACACCCCAATGCTATGGTAAAATTTTAGAGTAATTACCAAGCGTTTAGAATAATTTCTTAATTATTGATTGATTTGGTTTACCTCGCATTTCTGTCATTTTTGGCTAATCACGAAGATGAGGATGAACGATGATATGATGAGATTGATGAAGGGATACGAACCCGGGACACCTGGCATTCTTCATTAATAAAACAAGTCTATGTTCAGTATGAACAAACCGACCTCAAGGGCGTGATTAGCACGACCCAGGAGGTCCCGGGTTCGAATTCAGGCTTGGGCAAGAGTGTTCTTTGTCAGCGTTCCTTCATCAATTTCACCGCATCACTCATTCTCTTCTTCGCGATTACTCAAAAAAGTGGCAGGAAAGCGAAGCAAGATTAACGAAATCAATCAATCACCATTCGCCATCGTAGTCGCAACTGATCAAAAGTTACAGAAAAGCAACACACAAAAAGTAAAAATACAATGGAATACAAAAACAAATGAAGTCAGTAAGTGTGCAGCTGATTAAAGCCCCTATCACACGGAACTGGATTTCTAGTAGGAATGCCCTAGTTGGCGCTGAACTAACTTTCTAGGTAGCAATCATGGCCGCCTGGCTGACTGCTTGACTGGTTTGGAGGAATAGGACATGTTCTAATCGCTACTTGCTTTCCTCGACTGGATTCTGTGGAACAGCCAATCAGAGCAAGGTTTCGCCATGTGAAGATAATCTGATTGTGCAAAGGAGCGTTTTTGTCTGTGGTTTCCGGTGTTACTCCAGCAATGTATAACGTATACAGCATGAAAGGAGCGTTGAGTTAGACCATCTATGCTGAGTGCACGGTGTTTATATTAGAAACAACTAAAATATTATTCGATACGTGTACAGTAAACGTTGTAAAGTATGTATTTAAACAGCGCCATTATTTTGTACCTAATAACGTTTTCTCGGTCGAATATTTATCGGCTTTTAAAATTGTGAAGTGATACACTGTTTACATTTCACGTGGCCGCCATTACAACTTCCGTTGTATGGAAACAAAAGTCTATCGACAAGTACGCTGATAAGTATCGTGTGAGGCGAAAACTAGCAAATTGGTAGCCAGTCCAGCGCCAACTAGGGCATACCTACTGGAAATCCAGTTCTGTCTGATGCGGGCTTAAGGAACTTAATAACAAGCTCACGAATCACGTTCACTGTCTTTTGGAGCTTTTTAAGCGCCTGTTTTCATTATTGTTTGTGCCCGTATATCCTAGTTACAACATGTCATTAACCAGATTGATACGACCGAAGCGCCACCTGTTGGACTAACATACTTTTTAAAGAACCCTCGTATATAATACTTGGCAGTGCTTTTAAAAGAGTTGCCCTGCGCTTACGTGGTTCGGAAGAGCGAACAAAGCAGGAAAGAACGCAATGAAAGATAAGATTCCGATCTCTTGGAAATGCTTTCAGCCACGCCGGCTCATACATTCTAGTCCGGTCAAGTCGCGTAATTATGATCCTCATCACGTATCGCAGACGTTAATATTCAACGGAAGAGCAGCCTGGGCTGTGCTCGCCCGTTACGCATTCAAGGTTACTCGCAAGGTTCTTGGCCGCGTAACGTTCTTTTGGCGTGCAACTGCCGGCCGGCACAGCGTGACGGGCTCCGAAGCCTGAAGACGTGGGTTCAAATCCCGGGCATATGTGGATTATTTATGTCTTCCCGTACATATCATCACAGTTGGAGGCGTTTTATGTCTGGTCGAGACTGAACGTTATGCGAGCCGAACCACGCCAATTTGTCCTTTTTCGTTACTTTACATTGATTTTTTACCTCTTGGATTAATCGTGATGACGAGGCACTGATGGAATTATGGGGGTGGGGGGAAGGGGTCCCAACGCCTTAACCTACTTGGGTAGTGGCGTACCTGCAACTTTTTTAGCAGTCAACTCCATTTTTTTTTTTGCAGTTTTTTCCTGCCTCGGACATTCTTTTAGAAATGGTTTTAGTCAAAGTAGAACGTTGAACACCCATCAGTCTTCCCTTGGGCACACCACTGTACTTGGGAGCTCGAAAGGGTAACCCAAACAATTCAGTGATGACGCCACGGGGCCCGGAAATGTTCGCCATCCCTCAAAATCTTTCTAATTAAACTAACCTTTAACCAAATACACATTTTAGATATAAACTTTAGCAAGAAATGTGTTAGGCAAGGTACAGCTACTACTTTAATTAATTTCTTTACATTTCGATAGTTTACGCTAACGCACAGGTGGATGTGCCCACTTTAATACTCTAATTCCCGCCATCATGCTTTTAAATAAATTAAGTTATAATCTGTGCAATGGCTGATTATGAAAGTCATGTTGTGTCATTGGTGTATGTTAAGGGAAGAGATTTAAGGGGTCTACTGAACAAGTATACATTTTGCGTTAATGAGCCTACATAAGACGATCCCAAAATGATAGAAAGTTTTGAGAATTATTTTACGTTGCCGTAGACTGCTATAAAATAGGTGTATGCTAGGAATATTTACATTATAAATTGCAGATATAAAAAAATCAATATGTACAGGTATTACAATAATATATTAAAATTAAAAGTGAAAAAATCAATGTATTTTGGCTAATATTAATATATAATAATATTTGTATAATATTAATAATAATAAAATTATAACTTAAAATATTAGTTTTCTTGACGTGGGACAATTGTCACTGTGAGAAATTAATTAACACTTCCTCGTTACCTATTACTGAACAACCGATGGCGCCAGAAATTATAAAAACTAATTGGAAGGCAGAGGCGGATATTTTCTAGAAGGTAGTCACATTCAACATGCCCCTAAAGGTCATCCAAATATTCATATTTGGGTTAAGACAGCGGATCGGTGACAGGAGGTGGCTGGTCCATGAAGAGAACGGCCGCTCCCTCTGACCCCGTTGTGGCGCCGTCACTGTACACAGTGATATCTGTTGCGGTAAATATGTAAACTGCTATAAAATACCATATTTGTTCATTTATTTGGTTTGGAAAACAACAGTAAAAAACAGCTTTACTTCGGGGTAACGAGAAATCTAAATTTTGAAACTTTCCGAGATTCTATGTCCTCTTAAACTGCTTATTTTGCATGCCAAATTCTACCTTTTTCCGATCAAGGTAATGAAGTCTCACTTTTTAATATATTTACGAATCTAAGTAAGCACTCGTGTTTTGAACGGGACCCCAACCAAGTTTTGAAACCAGTCTATTGATTCCTTACTCAACATTTTAGATTACTCTCCTACATGCTCTAGAAGAGACGTAAAATATGCGATATGTGGGTGGAAAGGAGCCCTTAGAGCAATGATATTGAATCCAGAAATCAGTGTTCGAGTTCTGCTTGAGGAACATTTTTCACTGCTTCCACATTGATTTAGGATTTGGGGGCGTGTCAACGGAAATAATTCAATAATGCCAGAAAAAAGTATTGAAAGTGCTGGAATTAATAGTGTAAATATTTGCAACATAATCGAACTTACCTGGGTCATCTTTTCCCTGTTGGCCTTGGGGTTGAGGGGAGCCTCTGTGAGAAGAACAGGGTGTTCCTCTGGGGCCACTCGGAGTTCATTGTAGAAGGTGTGGTGCCAGATCTTCTCCATGTCGTCCCAGTTGGTGACAATACCGTGTTCAATTGGGTACTTGACAGTCAAAATACCTCTTTTTGACTGTGCCTCATCGCCTACGTAACTGTCCTTCTGGCCCATACCAACCATAATTCCCTATAAAAACAATGACATGAAATTAACACAGGTGACAAAATACCTTAGCAAGTTGTCATGAAGCTCGCGAGATCACTAAAGTTTGTTGCTTCTAAAGTACATAATTAATCGTCAAAGGCTATGCTGTTAATAGTGTAAAAATTAGTTTCAAGTTGTTTTAACTACTTTTCAAAAGAAATTTGACGTTTTACAATCGGAAATACGTAGTGTCATTTAACAATACAATGTTTTCGATTTTTGTTTATACTCTATTTAACTAAAGTATTTGTACTCTACATTTGTAAGTTTTCACAATTTAACTTTTTTTTTAAAAATTTGTACACGACAGTTAAGCAGTTTGTTTCAGAAACACGTTGAATATGCGAGAACCACACATCAAAGACTTTCTGATCGTAGCTTTCGTTGTGATGAATATTATGCAACAAAAACTACTAATCTTACTTGTCAAGGTGTAAAATTAACAAAATAATATTGTAAGTGGACTCACCTGGTATCGAGGTCGTCCAACGATGGATGGGAACACGGCTCGTGGGGCATCATCCCCAGCGAAACCGGCCTTGCACATTCCGGATCCATTGTCCACAACGAGAGCAGCAACATCGTCGTCACACATGATGAAAGTTTAAATTTTGACTGGAAAAGAAAAAGGGCACCTTTTTAATCGACAAACACGTACGTGGGGGTCTGCTTTACAAGTTAAAATGTAAGTGTTAAATGGCAAAAAGCTATGTTAAAACTTCAAAGAATTTTTCTCGTATACACTTGGATTTAGTGCTAATACCGCGAGTTTATTGTGACCACTTCTAAACGAAATTGCAGTTAAGGTAACAATTGAAACTAAAAAAGTACATAAGCAAAATCAAAGGCATTTAGATGTAAGATCTGCCCATTTGTAGTTGCTGCGAAATGTATAATTGAGACATTTTCTTGCAATGATACTTCAGAAATGTTTAAAATCACTATTAAAAACTGCTAAATCGTTAAGTCAGATGTTTCTATTCCTGCGGAGATTTAATGTCATTCGACGATCAGAAGATTCAGCCTTCTGGAAACTTATTTTCCCCTTAATTGAATCAAACATAGCACTTTTCTTGTCACAGCGAGACAACTGCAAATGATCCAAACTGAATTGGAACTTCCTCCAAATCACTGTAGAGTCCAAAAACTTGAATATATCTCACTGTTAATCACAGAACGTCCAAAATTTGATCGAAGCAGCACACTTTCCAAGTATACTAACACAAGCGAGTACGTATGTTTAGCCACTAAACCACAAATACCGTACAGAGAGAGCAAGCACACACCTGTCTGTACTAGATGAAGTCCGACAAGCAATTGTGGATCGTACGCTGCCGCCCCCGTCTAAATACCCAACCGCCACACTCCAGTTCTCTGCCGTGCCCTCCTTGGCTGCTATGACGTCACGTGGCCCCGACCCCGACTCAGCGGAGCGACTAGACTTGTGTGTGAGGTGCACAACTCTCTCCCTTCTCCGAGAAATTCTTACCAGCTTTTCACATCAGTTCCAGAGAATCGCCGATAATGTTAAAAACGCTGCTGCAATGTTACGGCCTTGGCAACGGCGTTTGAGGGGAAGACGCTTTTACACGCATCTACAGTCACATACGTTTTCGACTTCAGAATCTGTGCGACGTTGTCAGATTTCTCCGGTCCTCCTGTGATTCAGCGGAATTCGTCCTCGCGGTCCGGTAGACGTATTTTGCGAAATTTCTCCCCCAGATATTGCAGTGTAATTTTCAGCGAATGGATTGGCACATTGAATGGGACGTGGCTTTTCTGCGAACTTTTATGTTGGTATTATTCGCTCACGAAATCTCGATTGTCGGATAAGTAGGCAGTGGTATTGTGTGCTCGCCCTATGTGTTCCGTTAATCGTCGAACGAAAATGAGTGTAAATACGTTCAAATTCGGTTCCTATTTAGAAGTGCTGCAGTGCTAATTCCGAGAAGTTGGACATTATTTGAATGAATTTGATCATTTGAACATTTCAGTACAATCGGTCAGTGCAAAAAATAATACCAGGCAAATTGTTGTTGATGATTCTAAGTCCGCTTTATGCACAGTAAGGCTGATCCGGACTGGACCTACAGTTTAAAGTTGGATTCGAACCACTATGTGCATCCACCAGATATCGAACTCAGGACGTAGGGGATGACGTTATCTCTACGCCATCGGGGAGACACGCCAGGTAAATTGACCACCAATAATGTCATTTTTTTTTCTTACTTCCTATCGATGCTGGTGCACTAGTTTTCAACTGTTTGGACGTTTTGTTGCAGCTGCCGAACCTCATATTGTGACGAACAATTTGCCTCGTAATATTTATGCATTGCACTCTAAATTAACCGCGTATGTATACGGTATAGCTTAAGATTCGGTTATTTAATCTAATGCCTGCAAACTTGATTAGAGATTTACGATCGTCAAGAAATCGGTCAAAACTGCATCCTGTGAACAAATTGAACTATGAAAACGAAAGTTCGTCTGTGACTAGGTGTACCACTATGTTGTGTCGTCCATCACCACGATAGCTTCTGCAGCAAAATGTGGCTTACGAAATTGGTGGACAATTTGCCTACTATTATCTTTGTACACGATGCTATCAAGGGAATTTTATGTACTGACACGCTTCTATAGTCTGCTACATCTATATTTTAATCAAAAGTTCATAGGTTCGGATTCTTCGTATAAATGTAATGGATGCATTGTGGATCTGAATCTCGCGTGTATCTATTTACTTTGTCTCTAATTACAACACCGAGATTGAATAACGTTTAGTTGAAACTGATGTAGGGGCACTATCACTTAAATATACACCAATGCCAAGGTCGAGATACAAACCAGGATCCACCAGCGTAAAGATCGTGAATCTTGATCAACGTACTCGATCACCGAAGCAATTTTTCAGCAATTTTAGAGTATCCGTTTTTAGGCAGGAAGGTATGTACATCTCATAAATTACATTGGTCTATGGGCGGTGTTGTATCCTGTGAATATTACTTCTTGCAGGGACTTAACTATAGAAGGCGGACGAGCACTGGAAGGGGGTCTGTAAGGGGGGGGGGGGTACTTCCAAAAAAGTCATGGCACAGAGAATATTGAGAATGCAGACATATGGACACAAAACACAAATGCACTTTTACATTTTGTAAAAGAAATGCGAAGCAAAATTAACCAAATCAATCAATCAACTAAACCAGTTTATAAATGCAGATTTTGGTCAAGAACCTTTACGTCCATTTACGTGGGTGTCACCCTTAATACTCCTTATCACACTGCCCCACCCCTCTTCCTCAGAAACACAGCATATGTCACACTTATCATCTGAAAGCGTAGCCATATCTTGCCCCTCTGCCGTTTTAAAATCCGCCCTCCCCCATATTCCCCCCCCCCGCGAGCTTATGAGAACAAGTGCACGCCCTTTGATGCTTACTCGCAACACCTTCTTCCTGTCCAGTCTAGGCAGGCACGTATCCAGGAATTCCTTTCGGGGGGGGCTCAACACCATTTTTTTAAGGGGTATAGTAAGAACCTCACAATTGTGTGTTTAAGACCAGAGGTGGCAATTGGGTTCCAAAACGGGGGAGGGGGGAGGGTGCGGAGGGCGTTGCAAGGAAAGTTTACTTTCTCTTGGTAGCCAAGGCTTAACATTAAGAGGTCATAATGTTTATGCAAAAAAATAAAAAATGGGGAACAACTATCTCTTAAATCGTTGTCACTGTAAGGCTGTCATTTTACTCAGAACGTGAAATCGGAACATTTTTTACCACTCGACTTCTCTGTTTCCATGCATTAATATTGTGTGCCGGAACCATCTCAGTATGTGTGTTTGTCCATTTCATCTCATCAGAAATAAAAACATCTATGGTGTCTTTGAGTGTTTTGACTAAGCTGTTACACATGCACGGGATGGACAATCCACTCGACAACGCGAGATTCAAATTGTGGGCTGCGAACTGGACGCAGACAGCTCTCGAATATTTCTCTCTGATTCGAGCCTGAACACCACTAACGTGTCTTGTCCTCCCATTTTTTCAGCTCTTATAAAAGCCGAAACCCACCAAATTGTTCAGATTCAGGCCTTAGCACTCACAAGTGTTCAAAAATGCCTGTCACAGTTTCCGCTGTCTTGTCATATATCGGCACGAAACAAAGGAAGTCTTCTCGAATACAGGTGGATCACGAAACAATTATTGCACAGTGAAAACCCCTCCGTTCCTAACACATCTAATGTTTCGTCTCCCAGTATGATGAAATGCTTACTCATTTATCTCCAGTGTAATGCCCAAGGGAGGTTTGGTGAGGTAATAACCAGTGCCGTAGCGTTATAGTACGCCCGGCGTTCCCAGATTTAAAATTTCAAAAATGCTTAAATGCTGTGATTATAAAGTAAAACGTGACTAATTTCATATATGTTTGACCTTCATGACATTATAATAGCAATTTTTCGCGATCCTCTTGCAACGCTCCACTCTCAACACTCGTTCTAGCATCTCTTTTCAATGCCTTTCCCGGCCGGAAGCCGAACAGGTTCGGCGTACAGAACTCTATATTCCTTGCTGCCTTTATGGAGGGAAAGCTTCGATTTCTACAGCACGTGTGTAAATGGCCTCTCTTACGCCCGCGTACGAGAGGTCTACCTTGATTGGTTCATGTGACCCTTCCTGCCTTCTGAAGCAGACGACAGCGGCAGAATTCCTACCCGTTCTTCGCGCTCATGCAACGCGTGCTATGTGAGGCTACAATACACAATATTGACTGACGTAACTTTACCAATCTCAAATATACTGCTTCTTAATGGCCACTGCATTGTATGATTTATCGCACGAACAGCGATGTGTATTAGAAACTAAAAGATCAACACAGTTTTTGTCAAATAAGTTGGTGAAGTCCTCGTGGTAGAAATTCAGCCTGTGGCTGCTCTACCACTTAACCCGCAAAACTATTATTTTTTTATTGTATTTTTTCGTTATTATCTAACTACTTAATATTGTGTGAATGGAAATGTTTAGCATTCATTTGAAAACTCTTAACATCGAATGGTCTCTGGAGAAAATTATTTTAAAATGTTTATCAGCATTCTCAAGATGTAATAAACAGTGGTCTGAATTACTAATCGGCACTGTTACGTCAGTAGAGTGTACGATATTTGGATCATCCACTCTGCTTTTCACAGTGCGCCAAGACGACAGAGGTCCCTGGTTCGAATCCCGGCGTGAGCACGGGTGTTCTTTGTCAGTGTCCCTTCCTTCATCAATATCATCACTCATATTCATATTCGCAATTAACCAAAAGTGGTAGAAAAGCGAAATAAAATAAACCAAATCAATCAGTAGTTGGATCGCCCACAACAATGACGTCTACTGTTGTGCAGAGGCGCTTGTGATTCAGGTAGGTTTTTAATGACTTGCGTCATGCAGAAAGATATAAAAAAAGGTATAGAACACCAGAGTTCAAAACATCTGTGGCATAGTGAGGCATCTAATTTTCTAGCTAAAACATGCAATGATGATGTTTTATTGAAAACCGAGCTTACTTCAGGCAAATAATACCTGTGGCGACTAATACCATAAGTAAATTATTAAGCAAGAAAGGGCCGACTCTTCCTTCGGACTTGGCGTTCCCACCCGAAATGTCCATGCTACGCCACTGGTAATAACCCCATTTGACCCAGTATTCCCCCTCTCCCTTCCGAAAATCCTGGGCACGCCTCTCTTTATCTCGGACATTTTTTAAAATCAACTCACCAGAAGTTTCTATCATCGTATTGGAGATTGAAGTAAGATGCGTTCTTCCTGCAGGTTTGGATATGATCCTTTAGGGTGCTGTTGTCTGCCTGCTTTCACAGCTAACCTTAACAAGACCCTAATTTTCCATCCTTGTGACTTGGATTTTCAAGACTTAGGAAGGTTTCAGACCGAAGGGACACGCGATACATGTCGATTGGAATGGGCCAATCAACAGCAACGTTTCACACCGTAGCGACACAAAAGGCCGCACAAATATAATTTCGATTTGTGAAATCCTCAGGCGACAGGGTGTGAAATCTCCCTTATTAGGCCACTGTCATTGTCACCTCGAAGTAGTAGCTCTTGTTGACCACAGAAAAAAATATCCTCAACCGGTGATAATGCTCCTCAGTTTTCTTCTCTCTCCTATATTTTCTGTGCTTGTTACGATTTGATATACACAGGACATGTACTATGTAGACATTTTAACGAAAAATCGGTTGAAGTCAAGGATGGCTAGGTGGCTCAGTTGGTAGAGCCCTGATTTGGGACCTGGTAGAGCCTGCAATTTCCGCCTAAAATGTCTACATATGCAACATCTTCTTGCTTTCTCTTCTCAACATTCATACAATTTTCGGTTGTCTCTTTATGGTAGTTAAGTGTTTGAATGTATTTTGAACCCAGTAGGCTTAAACAAAAGTATTTTTTTATACCATGAAATTCTCGGACTGCATATACGAAATTTAGTTCTGGCAAAAATAAATCATCACTCAAAGCTTTGCTTTTCAGTTGATCTATGCAGTTTATTTCTGTTTTAATAAACCACTCCAATATCCGGTACTGCTGAAATATTCACTTTAGAGAGAGACCTTTGATCTCTTCGGCCCTCGAACCGAACTAGCACTACAAAGAGGACGCTGACTGATCTGATCACCAACTACTGTATGAATTGTCACACTTACCTCTGAAATCTCATTAACCGATTCTTTGTACAGATCAACCGAAAAATTGAATCCGCGTATTTATATTCTCATTATATTCTAGAACGTTCCGCAGATAAAACGATTCGTTAATATCGCCAGTAGTTGACTCCTTCTCTCATTCAAGAACGTACACCTTCCCGCCTTCCAGAGATTAGAAATTACAACGAATCGCCCTAAGTGTGGCGCTACCTTTGTTGTGCAGCTTCCAAATGCTGACAAGTATCTACATAGTGCTCAAGTGCGCTGCGAGAACACCGAAAGCACAAGAAAAGTGTACGTGCAATATTATCAACAACAGGGTTATAGAACATTCTCCGTCTTGCCTCAATAATTGTCTATCTCCTTAAATCATCGTCACATTATTCAAAAAGCCAAAAACCTGATTTTATCTAGTGTAAAATACAAAAAATCCTGGGGGGGGCTCGAGCCTCCTGATTCCCACCTTGGATACGTACTATTGACAATAATAGGGTTATAGAACACTCTCCGTTTTGTCTCGATAATTATTTCTCTCAGATTTATAAATTTATTATCTTCACATTATTCAAGACGCCAAAAATCTAATTTTATCTCGTGTAAATTGAAAAATTTCCTGAGGGAGGGAGGGGGGGCTCGAGCCATTAACTATAACAGGGGTATAAAACATGCTCCGTCTTGCCTCGATAATTATTTCTTTCCTTACATTATTTTCACATTATTTAAGAAGCCAAAAACCTAATTTTATCTAACGTAAACTGAAAAATTTCCTGGGTAAAGGGTCTAGCCCCCTGTGCCCCATCTTGGATACGTGCTATTATCAATAACAGGGTTACGGAACATTCTCCGTCTTGCCTCGATAATTATTTCTCTCCTTTAATTATTGTCACATTATTTTATTTCACACCACAAGAAATCAAAAACCTCTTTTTATCTAGTGAAAAACTAAAACTTTCGGGGGGGGCTCGAGCCCCCTAAGCCCCCCCTCTGGATACGTGCCTGAGTCTAGGCTTGGCAATTCGGAAGAAAAGACTGTGGTTTGTGGTAGGTTAGAGAAGGGAAAAGGCGTCATACCTTGTCACTGAGATTTTGTCCCATCCCGATTACCCTATCTTGGCAAACAAGTGAGATTTAAGCAAACTTTGACATCTTTCTTAACAATTTAAGCTCGGATAAACTTTGCCAATACAGTTCACGAACATTTCTTGGAATTCGATACGCATGTACTATGAAGTATCATTCTGTTTACATTTGTCAAAGGAAATGCTACCCACAGCTTCCTCTAACTTAGCCCATCTTTTGCTTGAAGTCTAAGAACTGATAGGTCAGTGCCAAAGTCTTGTGTGACGTATCAGTGATAAGAAATAAGGGGTACTCTGTTGCATTGCCAGCGATAAAGACGGTTGCCAATGTTGGAAAATACGGGAAGGCTGAAGTTGTGTGAATTGAGATAAGATTTGACCTTTGTTATTTAGCGTTGTTTTTCTGCCACTTTTGGCTAATCGCGACGATGAGGATGAGAAATGATATGATGATTTTGATAAAAGGACATCACAAAGAACATCCATGCCCACGCCTGACCTGGCACTCATGTGGGTGTAATTTCGTCCTACCCTTATATATAAATATGACGTATTAGTATGATCATTTGATATGTATATCTTAAAGCTGGTCATTATACAGGTCAATTAATATACGTTCATGATTATTAAGTGGCTCCCCTCTATGTGGGCGTCATGAAGGGGGGGGGGGAGTTGAATCGGAAATTGACATAGTACATTTTAAATTGGGGGAGGGGGAAAAGCAAAAATAAAGTTCAGCTAATTCATATTCAAGCAAAGTAACCAAAGAAAAAAGTCGAAAATTTTAGTTGCGCTGGTCCCTTGGTGGACGCCAATCAAACGTTTTCAAAAGTATCTCTTTTCAAAAAACCGCTTTGATATCCCAAAATCTGAAAAATTATATCTGCTTCTAGAGCATTCACGTGCATTTTTCGTGTGGTTTGCTCTGGATGTGTCCAGATACCAGTGGTGGAAAATAGGTTTAAGTAGCCACGAAACTGTAGACAACAGCGAAAGAAAACCACAGGAAGATAGATACACGCGAATGCTATAAAAGGAATTCTAAGGAGAAGTAATTTTTCAGATTTTGGAAAGGAGAAAAATTCTCGGAAACGGCTTGGCTGGCTACGATCAAAGGACCAGCGTAGCCTTAAGATACAGATATGTCATTCAGAATTTCATTTTTTATACTACACCAATTCATCCGAAGAATTGAGTTTAGAAAGTTTCAAAACTGAAATTTGCATGTGAGAGGTCAAACCAATTACTAAGATTTCCGCCGACATACGTGGCAGAGTGGTTATTACTGCTCCAATAGGGGTTCCAAGATTCAATCCCGGCATGAGTGCTCTTTGTGGGTGTCCCTTCATCAAAACCACCATGCTGGCCCCCGTGGCGAAGTGGTTAGCATATCGCGCTACGACGCCAGGGGTGGATGTTTGCGAATGTCCATTCATCAATTTCATCATGGCATCACTCATCCTCATCTTCGCCAAAAGTGGCACAAAAAGCGAAGTAAAATAAAGCAAATCAATCATCCTCACCGTCGCGATTAGCCAAAAGTGACAGAAAAGCGACGCTAAATATCAAAAACCAAATTAAAAAATGAAACAATTTTCTTAAATAAGCAGTATTAAAATAGAATAATTATGCATTTCAATACGACAAAAAGTTGCGGAAATATTAAGAGAAACCGTTTTGCCGGATATTCATTTATCTGGTGTATCGAGTAGGGAAATCTCCCGAAGAATGAAATAATTTTAATAATAATACATTTGCAAAAATATTGTATTATTTATTATAACCAGTGCTTTCTTTCTGGCGGTATACGCATCGGTACGCCGTACCGGCATCTTTCTATATGTGATATTTTAATAGTTTTTGTCATGAACAGATCAACTTGAAGAGTACCGGAACATTTCTTCACAGGGAAAAAAATATATAACCACTGTTATGTACTATTATATCTGCTATTTAATGTAATATCAATGACCTGACCCCCTCCCCCAAATTAAAAATATCTGGCGGCGCCTATGCACCTGTATATTGATGTCTGGAAACAAGATAAACAGAAAGACCATCATTAAACTTGATGACGTCACCGGAAGTCCCTTCGTGTTCTAAATAATAATAATATTATGGTTTTAACAGCTTTATGTAATTAGCTTCCCCACTTGTGCCTTAACTTTCGTTAAATTATCCTCGAAAAGTTTGGACTGAAAGAACAATCATTCCTGAACGCATGTTTCGTGCAAAATTGTGACCTACGTCACTCGAAAACTTCCAAACACAGGAAAGAGGAAAGTGCCCGCCTGTATTTACGCCACCGTGAGACGGAAAAGAAGGAGGTAAAAGCTTTATCGGGTGAGAGTGGTAGCGAAATGAGAGCATGGCTTGGTGGAAGAAATAATAAGAACATAAATATCTTCCTTCAGCTCTTTATGTCTGTTTTCGCTGATTCTTTGAAATTGAGGCCACCGCAGATATCTCAATGGAGACAATGTTGAGAATCTTCCCATGTACACAATGAGAATTCAGGCAAGAGAGTTTGAAGCTCAAATAAGTAGGATGGGGCACTTTTCTTTACATGATGATGCTCAACCATAAACTTTACTGCGTCTCAGACCGTACTTCGCAGCGTGGAAGTTCTGTGCGGGTAAAAGCCTGCTATTTTATCAGACGGTTTAATGTTCTTTTTACACGCATCATCGAAAAACATTCTGAAGTGCGTGTCTTGAACTTGAAAGTGCTTTATCTTTCATTGATGTTTCAGCCTTGTTGTAACAGAGCAATGTGAACGTAAATAAACCACTTTACACCTTAGTTTTCTCTCCACAAGTGGCAATTAAAGAGCTGAATGGCTGCTGACGTCATGGGAAGAATATTATTATCAGTGCTTGCCAAGGACGTATTTAAGGGGGGCCAGGGGGACCCGACCCCACCGAAAGACTTATCAAGTACTAAAATTAAATAATGAAAAATATATTCGTTTAGCCGTTGTTGTATAATTTCCTCTGAACTTATTGGAAGACAAGGATTATGTATATTGGGATCATACGGCTTTGAAGGACAAAAAGGGCGTATTTAGGGGGGCGTCCATTAAGAAATAGAAATATTATTATTTGTTGCATAATCGATGGTTATTTATTTCCTCTGAACTTTTTAGAAGGCAAGGATTATATTGGGATCATACGGCTTTCAATGACGTTACAAAGATTTATGTACACTACTACTCAAAATAATATGCATAAAATATATATCAGAAACTTACTTTTCTCCAACTACATATAATATAATTTTTGTTATTCGATAAATATTCAATTATTCATCTATTTGACATTAGTTTCATTGCCAGGGCACTTGTTTTTGTGTAAACTATTCAGATCTTAACTACATTACTACGTAATGAATATGCGCTATTCCTATACAGTACTTTTACCTATTCGTGTAATAATAATTTAATATTAATTCATGTATTGTAATTATTATTAATTTGATTTCATACAATTATCTTAATTTAAACATTATTATTATTCCTGAATTCCTGAGACATTTGGTTCGGATCCCCCCCCGAAACATATTTCTAGATACGTGCCTAGTGCTTGCATACCAACGTTCGCTAGCAGTTCGTTAATATCAATAAACGGGGCAAGGTCATTGATTGAATTAGGTTATTTTACGACGTTTTTCTGCCACTTTTGGCTAATCGCAGCGATGAAGATTAATGAAGATGTGATGAAATTAATAAAGGGCCGGGACTAGAACCCAGTACTTTTGGCATCGTAGCGCGCCGTGCTAACCACTCCTCCAGCATGGAGGCTATAAGATGAATGATGAGCAGCTAGTGTTTGTTACACACATTGTGTTCCAATAGTCTCGGATTCGTGCTATTTAAATACTTATTTAATTTCGAATGTCAAGTGCTAGCATATAGAATCATTCTTACGTAGTAAGCGCAATGAGTAAATAAAACACGGCACAAAAGTAAATGATGAATATTTTTTTTAGTATTAATTGTTCAGTTACTTTTACCATACACTCTTCTGCTATTGTTTCAAAATTTAAATTTTTACAGCAAAAATATGGATTAATATTTCTTACAATTTTACATAAACTGCCGGTCTCCCTCCCACGCTTTCCTTCGTCACCTCTAAGCGTGGAGATCTGCAACCAGTATTGGAATAGTCGGGGGGTCAGCCCGACGTATCCCAAGCCGTTATAGTAGGTCTCCGTGACCGGATTACGCTTACTCATTCGAAGCTTCCCAATTTCGGCCGAAAATTCCCGGAGACTGAACCCGGGATCGAACCTATGCGGCCCTGCAGCCGCCGTCCAAAGCCTTAGACCGCACAGCCACCCAGGAGGACTTTTGTGATAATAAGCTTACATATTTCTGTGTTGTAATAAAATATTGAGACCGGTGCCCCCCCCCCCCCCCCCACCATCGTGAGAAAATTGGGGAGCTACGAATGAGTAGCGTAACCCGGACATGGAAACCTACAAGGACGGGATTTGTCGTTCTGACCACACGTCATCCCGTAAGTGGTTGGACGATCTCCCATCTCAACAGGTAGGTAGGTAGAACTTGGCCCTCACGGGCTGCTGTTGCGCCTCGGGTTGTGTTAATAAAATATTAGAAAATAATACACATTTGGTATAAACTTTAATACCTTTGGTGGCGCTAGCCAAGGCGTTTTGGAAATTTCCTGTTCTTTCGAAAAAATCTGAAAAATTTCATCTGCTTAGAATTTCTTCTATATCGTTCACGTGAATCTTCGTGTGGTTTGCTTTCGATCGTCTAGATGTTCGCAATAGGTTTGCTTTCGATCGTCTAGATGTTCGCAATAGGTTTGCTTTCGATCGTCTAGATGTTCGCAATAGGTTTGCTTTCGATCGTCTAGATGTTCGCAATAGGTTTGCTTTCGATCGTCTAGATGTTCGCAATAGGTTTGCTTTCGATCGTCTAGATGTTCGCAATAGGTTTGCTTTCGATCGTTTAGATGTTCGCAATAGGTTTGCTTTCGATCGTCTAGATGTTCGCAATAGGTTTGCTTTCGATCGTCTAGATGTTCGCAATAGGTTTGCTTTCGATCGTTTAGATGTTCGCAATAGGTTTGCTTTCGATCGTTTAGATATTCGCAATAGGTTCGTGACTGCATCAACCTATTATACTTGAATATGTGCGTGCGAAAGGTTTTCCCAGACTATGATATTTATGGGATCACGCAGTCAGAAGGAAAACAGCGATCTCCAAGATGGATTTCAGAAGACCAGAATAGTAGATTTGTGTCTACATGACGTGTCAATATTCACACGCATCCCAGTGGTTTTGCCGGAGTACTGCAGGGCAAACATATTCTCACTCATCGCGTTCCTCACATTCTTCAAACATGTCGTTTATCTCCAAACAGGAATTTCCCATCTTCTTCGATGACGCCAGTGTGACGTTGCTTACGTACAACAGCTTTGTGACGTCACGTTAAGTGCTTTAATGAGATTGTAGCAGAACAACATGATCTTGCAACAGTGAGTTAGTCTTCCCTCCATTCATTCGGCAAAGTAGATGATAAACACCAACGAGGCAGAGGGGAGGGGTAAGCGAAGTGGTTCCCTTGAGCGCTGAACAAGCAGAGAAAAGCCTTGCTTAACACATTTAAAAAAAACATTGTTATTTGTCATGGCCAGTCAGGTTGATGGAGTTCCCGCACGTTGTCTTCAGTTACTATTTAGTAGGAAGAGAACAAAGCAAGAAAGGGAAAAGACGAAAGAGAGGGAATGAAAGAAATAGAGATAAACAGAGGAAGGAAAAGAAAGCATTGATTGATTTGGTTTTTAAAGTCTACTTTATGCACAGTAAGGCTAATCGCTATCGAACCCGGGACCCCTTGATTACAAGGCGACGACATTAGCACAGAAAGAGAGAAGCTAGAAGATAGAAAGAGAAAATAGAGAATAAGAAAAATATAGATAAACACGGGAATAGGAAGAATGTAAAGGTGAAACGGAAGAAGAATAAGGAGAAACAAGGAAAGATAAAGAATCATACGGAGATAAACCATGGATAAAAATAAAGGAAAAAGGAGAATAAACAAATGAAAGAGAGAGACTAGAAGGACGAAAGAAAAAAATGAGGAAAGAGAGAATAATATATAAAAGAGATGGATTGAATTATGTTGTTCTACGTCGCTTTCTGCCACTTTTGGCCTAGCGCGACGATGAAGATGAATGGTGGTATGATGAGATGGAAAGGGACGATCACAAATGCATATCGACGACACAACACAATTCCCACGGAGGATTTAAATTGGCTGCAGGTCCAGGCGCCACAGCCTCGTTAGTCTGCAAAAGACAGTCCAAGGTATATTGTAAAATAGTGAATGGAGCGGTGACCCTGAGGCTTCATATTGATTTCATAAAATATTATTGCTCGCTTCACTCTAATTACGAAGATTGGTACCAGGGTTGTATTATCAGGGTATGCCGTGAAAAAGACGGTAAGTGATCGGTGCTTGGTAGAGATGACGTCACTGACTCGCTTGTTGATTGGAGGGGTCGGGAGGTTTGACTCGTTCTCAAGCTGCACATGCAGAACAGCCAGAGATGGTACGAACCGGGAATTTATCCAGATTTTTTTCAAATGCTGGGAGTAAGTTCATTTTTAGGGGGTGCAAAGGTATATTTGGAGCCAAAATTACCATAAATTGGGCCTTTGTGGAAACTTTGAGGAGGTGTTGAAGAAATTTGGGATGTGTGGGCACGAACTAAATCTCTTCTTTCCCTGTTTCAAAGCGTTTCTTCCTTACAATAACCATTCGTTATTGGCCTGCGAAGGAAAAATTTCCACTGGCACTCATGGCTTTTTTCCTTCGATACACAAAACTCCCTGCATATGTGTGGCCCATGCAAGGTGATAAAGATCCTTATCTAATACTTATTTAGGAACTCAGTAGTTCAGTTTCCCATTCCTTATTTACGCTATTCTTCACTTTTTTAACAACACCGTCACGGTCCTCCGCAGCCATTGGTGATTCCGTTGAGAGCGATTAAAGCTACCGCTTCTGGCAATAAACGGAACAGGTGGGTATGCGGCGTGCAGCGTGGACATAAATTAGCCTTCTTCCTTCTATTAAATTACAACACTTCGCCTGTGTTGGTATTAATGACGGCAATAAGTTCGTCTCTCACTGATCCAAAAATGGAGTAACTAACTACTTCCGCCTGTATTCATTTCAAGCCTAACCTATCTAATGTGCTCATCTAGGTTCCCCTAATTCTAGTTTCTAGATGACCGTTTCTCACCCACGTGTTCTCTTTCTTGTCGGCAGAACAAGTAACTGTCGATTAAATACTTGTAATTGGTGGATTATGATTAGGGAATGGAACTTTAGGTAAATAAATGTTCTTTCTTCGATAAGATAGAGACCCTCGTTTTCGCCAACATTCTGATCATAGCCTTAAATGTCAACACAGCAAATTTTATTTTACATAAAAACACATATTTTCCAGTTTTCCGTATGTAAATACATATTTTGCAAATTTTCATTTTAAATACATAAAATCGCTCATTGACTTCAGCTACCTCGAAATCCTGGAAGGAAAAATGTTTATTCTCCGCACCTCTTTCATATCGAGTGTGTTCGGTTTGTCTTGTCTTTGAACACGCTCGCTGGCAGACTTCTGGTGCCTCGCCTACGATCCTATTGGGGGAAAATATTACCCCCACTGGATCTAACGCACAAGTGCTAATGTATAAATGTACAGAAATGTTTGGGAAGAAAACAAGGTTTTCAAACTTTGTGTCAAATTGCACGTGTTTTGGAAGGTGAGGAAGAGGAAGCTTTGGAAAACTTCAGCGTTAGTGGCATTTCGTGCTTCAAATATGCAAGAATTGTTTCTTGTGAAGTGGAGCGATCTTTCTCACAATATAAGATGCTTGTTAGAGATAATCGTCACAGATTTACAATGGAGGATTTGGAATAAACTATGGTGATCCACTGCAACTCTTCCAAAAAATAGCTCGCTAAGAGGTAAGCATTTAGAAACTGATTTCAGGTATTTAAAATGCATGTAATATTTTGTTTTTGTTACCAAATATTTTGTATTTTTGTCACATATTTTCCTGTTTTTATCACATATTTTCAACATTTATGACACATAAAAAAAATATTTCTGAGGTCTTTTTGCACATAAAGTTCCTTTCCCAGTAATAACTATCATCTGATTCTGAGATGCGAGGGTCATTTCATAAATAATGCACACTTTTTTTTATTGTGCTTTAGGCAGGATCTCCGTACAGTCCTTCAGTGTAGTCCCCTGCTTCTCAATAATCGTGTCCAAACGTCTCGTAAGATTTGCAGTGCCAGTGAGGACACCACTCTTGTTCAGTCCGAGGATGACTCAGATACCGCTGCAGAAAAATCTTCTTGCCACCTGAGGATTATTTGTGAAATCACCCTCGTATACCGTTGCATTTTTACTCCATATGAAGTTCTCTATCCTTGGATATTTCTACTGTGACAATATGAAGCCGAGTTGCTGTTAGGGATGTACGACGAGTGCCAAAATGCAAATAACTAACTAACTCTCTAGTCTTATTGAACTCGAAGATTCATGGTTACAGCAACACAAGCCTTCCATCTGTCCCTATCCTGAGCAAGATCTATATACTCTTTTCCATCCTTACGAATTTCCTTTAGGTCCATCTCAACATTATCCCTCCATCTTCGTCTTGGTCTTCCTATAGGTCTCTTACCATCAGGTTTCGCAACAAGAATCCTGTAAACTCTTCTTTCCTCTCTCATTCGTGCCACATGGCCTGCCCACCTAAGTCTTCTTGATTTAATCATTCTAATAATGTGGACATGAATACAAATTATGTAGTTCTAAATTATGTAACCTTCTCCACTCACCTGTCTCCTCATCCCTTTTAGGGCCAAATATTTTCCTAAGGATCTTATTTTCAAATACTCTCAATTTGTGTTCCTCTTTCAATGTATGGGACCAAGTTTCACACCCATATAATACTACAGGCAAAATTACTGTTTTGTATATTTTAACTTTTAGTTTCTTAGATATTAAACGAGAAGACAATAGTTTATGAAGGGAAAAGTAACATGCATTTCCTGAATTAAACCTGCTTTTTATTTCCTCTTTAATATAATTTTCATTTGTTAATATTACTCCTAAGTATTTGAATTTGGAAACTGGTTCGAACGAGTTGTTATCAATAATTAGATTTTGATTATTACCTAACACTTGGTTTCGGCCTGTAAGCATATATTTAGTTTCCTCTTTGCTAACTTCCAAACCTATCTCTTTAGCTGCTTTGAAAAATATTTTAGCATTATTCCGAAATTATTGCAAAATACATATGTTCGTAATGTTGCTTAAGCGTTTATCCAATCATTTTTGTCGAAGCGCGATTATATTCGAATAGAAGGAAAAAATAATAGAAAAATGTGAGACTTTGCGTTGGAACATGAGTGGACTGAAGCTTGCTCAAAAGTCCGGAAGAGGAGTGTTTACACAGTTTCCAAAGCAGTACTTTTTATGTCTGTGCACAGTAGCGGCGATTTGGTGCCAAAACTGGGAGAGGGGGCATTAAGAGCGCATAGTGCGGGGGCAAAAGTGAAGAAATTTGGGGGGCGCCCCCTGAATTGCCGCCACTCCTATGTATGTATCTGTGCATGTATGTAGCCTAATTGTTTAAAAAATAAATACATAAAACAAACAAAAGTGTTCAATAGTTTATCTGTCAAAGATTTGGCTTGGCTACGTAAAACCCGTTCGTTTCCTACCCCAAGAAAGAATCTCTGCTGCGCCACTGATTTAAAGTAAAAGATTGTCTCAATTTCATCTTCAAGTTATTAAGGGGGAGCAACCCCTATTCCCTTCGGAATAAGGAAAAGTTATTTGTAACTCTTCTTCTTTCTTGTGTCCTTAGCTTTCTACTTGATCATTTCTTTATGAACCTTTTTCCCTCCAATTTTCTGCATTGTCTTTATCCTCTCTGTCTCTCGTATATTTCCCTTCCTCTCTCCATTCACTTTTTCATATCTTTATTCTTCACTATGTTGATTCTTTATTTCTCTCCTTTTTGCTTTCTCTCTCTCCACTTCGATTTCCTTCTCTTTCTTCGTCTCTCACTTGTATATTTTCTCTTTCCCTTTATCTTGTTCTTGTTTCTCTCAGCTTCCTTTATATACAGTTACTCACAATGTTGTTCGTACAATAAAGTGCAAGAAGTAAACCAAAGCAAAAATTACAATAAGCCATAGTGCATTAGATATTCTAATTGTCCAGTAGATGGATCGTGTGTAGTGACATATTTACTCTTAATTATAAATAATATAATTTATAATAAATTATGTACATAAGTACAGTCTACTGCTCAGTTCTCTGTTTCCGTCTGAACCCCTTTAGTATTTACTATATATTGTAGTAACGGTGTTCACTCTTCATAATATACTGTAGACATTTAGACGCAGAATTTTACTGCTGATATGGCGCTATAATTTTCGTCCTGTAACATTATTTTACTGCGCTATTCTCCCTGCAAACCTATCTGCGATATGTCCGATTGTGAATGACTACTGATTCTAAAATCAGGTCTACCATTTCAACTGCTGAAAATTGGTGGTTAACATATTGAGCTAATAAAGCTTCTAGTAAAAAATAATAAGAAAATAGGGGTCCCCACAAAACATTTTGCCCAGGGGCGTCCACAAACCTTGATACGACCCTGGTCCTCCTATAAGGTACAACGTTATTCTTGACGATTTTTCACTAAGCGCCCTGCATGTTTTACCTGCGGGGGGTATAGAAATTGCGCACAGTACACTGTTGTGGTTGGCATCCCCTCCCCCACCACTAAAAGCAAAAAGTTTAATTCACGCATTGACCACGATGCATACATTAATTGCACGAAAAGCAAACGTGACTAAGAAATTGAAAGTTATAATTTGGGGCTGCATCAGCTGTTTACATTGTCAACTTATCACCACTTGCTCTGCTACTTAGCATAACGGATTTCTCGCACTTAACACGATCCTCGTTTCCAATCGATTGTGAGTGGCGAGGACTCACTCGGCTGATTCAATGGGCGATTTCACAACACAATATGCATGAGTAACGCAGTGATAAACAGCATTCTTGAAATTAAGTCACCATAAAACACGAGGAAAGCTTGTTAGGCTGTCAGCCTTTATTCAAACAGTGTCAAATACTTCGTACATGAATCGCTCCAGTTAGCACGACAATACGATCGACATGAATATGTTATCATTGTTTGCATTGTTGAATTGACAAAGCATTGAGGCAGGGGAGCATATTGCACTGATTAGTAACAATCGGTAGTTCGTTTGTATTACTTTCAGTGAGATTAAGTTTTTTGTGAAGTTGACGAAAAGGAGATGTAAAGATATATACATATTTATGCACAACAATAATAACACCATTAAGCTTTGTTTCCATGATATAAAAATTCAATATGCTGACCAAGGCAGTAATTTAATTTTATTATAAAACATAAACTAAACGTAAGGTTGAAACGTTACGTTTATTTATGTTTTATAATAAAATTAAATTATTGCCTTGGTCAGCATATTGAATTTTTACAACAATAATGTAGATACACGCTACGCAGGGCAACAACAACATATGATTGTTTATCCATGGGTGCTCGCAGGGAGGGTTATGGGAAGGGGTCACTTTGGAAAAGTTACCCACTTTTCCTTCCTCCTTTTGTTTGTCTAGTTATTTCCATGTATCATCTTTCAAGCTTACCAATTTCTCAGTTTTTGTGCTTCTTCGTTTGTGTTACTTCCTCTCTTCTTTATCATTCCTTTTTCTGTTTTCTCTCACATTTTCTGTCTGTTTCTTCTTTATTCTTTCTCTCTATCAATATTCTGCTCTTTCTTCTCTGTCACTCTTCTATTATCTCTCTCGTTTCGTTATTCCTTTCTCTCTCTCTCTAGCTTTTTCTTCCTTCCTTTATCTTTCCCTCGCTTTCCTACTTCTTTCTCTGTCTCTCTGCCGTGTTGTTATTTCTCTTCCCTCGTTTTCCTTGCTTCTGTATTTCACTTCTTTCCTCCTGTCTCTCTCGCTTATTTCTTTATCTTACTTCCTTCTCCCGCTTAAGAAAGCTGAAGAAATGTGTAATATTCGTTTGCGGCTCTGGCGCGGATTTAGAGGGAGGGGTTCAACCAAGAATTTCCTCCCGAGGACGAGATTTGGTGTGTTTTATTATTGTAATAAAAGTTGATTGATTGATGGTAATATTATCTGACGTACCGTGATTTCTTTCCTCTCTCTCTTTCTCTCTCTCTCTTTCTCTCTCTCTCTCTGTAAGAAAAATAAACTGATTCATGTTGCGAAATTATAGAGGTGCTGTATTCAAATCAAGGCAACTGCATTATTTCTGCTTGTTCTTAAGACTTTCGTCTACGTGCCATGGTTACGATCCTCTGCTATCTTCCTTGCTTCATCCCATTTAATCCTCTTCTGTTCAGGGACTGCTCAATGTTCTTGTTCCATGTTTGCCGTGGTCTTCCTTGGGGCCTTTCTTTCCCCCTATTCCTCTTGATCTTGCCTCCCATATTTCCATTGGTATTATTCCATCCTTCATTCTATTAACATGGCCAAACCATCTCAGTTGCGCCTCGATGACATTTTGTTCCACTGGTTTTGAATTTAGCGTTATCCTGATCGTTTGATTCCTAATTCTATCTCTTCTTGTTTTTCCAACAACTCTTCTTTGTATCTGCTGTATCTGCCTAATTGTCAATACCCACGATTCGCTCCCATATAGCATAGTTGGTAAATACGTTGATTTATATATTGCCATTTTTATTTTCTGGCTGATTTCTTTCTTTCCTAGAAACCCCTGATTGATAACATAATATAGTTTCTTTGCGTTTTGTATTCTTGTATTTAATTCTCCATCTATTCTTCCATTGCTGTTGATGTTAATTCCGATGTATTTTGAACTCTTAACTTGTTCCAGTTCTTCGTTTTCAAACTCTATTATGCATGGTTTCACTTCTCTGGCTATTCTCACAATTTTTGTCTTCTATTTGTTTTCATTGTAAGTAAGTAGTTGTAAGACTATTTGGTTTAAATTGGGCCACTTGTATGTAAGTGTTTTGTTTTTGAGGTATACAAATTGTAACAATTTCTCTGTGATGGAATTGTGTGTTTGTGGAAAATGTCAATCGTTTTTTTTTTTAAAAAAATGGCGTCCCGTCTTCCCTTGAAACCTTGGAGGAAAATTATAAAATTCGCCGCAAGGCTACTTATCTAGAAAACCTTCCAGAAGTATTTCCTGGAATCTGATGCTGGAAGTCATTATAACTGCTGTTAGAGAAGGAGCGCCTCATTACAGGGCTTGCGGCCAAACCTTCCTGTCAGTGTTGCCACAATCTGAGAAGAGAATCCCCCTTTCCCAAGCGAGCCGAGCTCCGTGGCGGAGTCGTTAGCACAGCGCTACGACGCCAAAGGTTACTGGTTTGAACCCCAGCCTGGGCATTGTTTTTCTTTGTGTGTCCCTTCATAAATGGCAAAAAAAGCGACGCTAAATATGTAAAAAATAGAATCTAATGAAAGATGCATAGACAGTGGCGCCACCTTTTGAAAAGCATTCGGTGGGGTAATCTCGGAGACTTGTTTTAAAATTTCATGCACTAATATATCAAATATATCATAAGTAGGCTGAGGATTTGTCCTAAAATGCCTTTTCTGTTCCTTGGCCAGAAAATTTAGGTTTTGATGTTTAAAAAACATTTCAGGCCACTTCCGAAAGGAATACATGAATTTTATGGTGATTGTTTTTTTTTCTTTCTTATTTTAGTCATAAATGTCAATTTCGTAGATAACTGCTTTCTGAGTGCCTAATTCTCTAAAATGACGAAAAACCTGTCGATGTTCATCAATTTTAGTGCCTACTTTGTATTTTCGGTGTTTCCTCGCTTGCCTGTTTTGAGATTTTTTAGTCCTATCGTTCCTCATCCTGGTTATAAGCCCTCCCCTCCCTTACCTTCCTAATAATAATAACAACGTGACCACGGATATAGTAAATAACTCTGTAACTGTACAGGACCGGAGATGCAACAAATTATTGTGAAATATTTTGATAACACTCAGTAGTAATTAAATTGCGAGAATTATTTTGGTGTATAATGATTATATTTTTATTTAGCATCGCTTTTCTGCCACTTTTGTCTAATCGCGACAATGAGGATGAGTGGTGATATGATGAAATTGATGAAGGGACACTCACAAAGAACGTCCAGGCCGGGATTCGAACCCCTGGCATCGTAGCGCGCTGTACGAACCACGTTTATGCTTCATTTTTAAAAGGAAAACCCCTGTAGCGGAGCCCAATAGAACCCATTAGAATTTATGTCTTCCTGGACATTTAAGATTCCTGTCTTACAGTTCTCAATACCGCAACATTACTTCGTGGCCCGCGAGCGACATTGAAATTGTTAATGTGGCCCACACTGTGTGACTAGTTGAAGACCTCAGTCTTTCTCTGTTTTCGTTTATATCAATTTTTACTCAGTTCTCTATTTCCTCATTACCGACAAACACACACATCCATGTCTTACCCGGGATTCGAACCCGGGTACCCTTGCGTCGTAGTGCTAATAACTCCACCACAGAGATCGGCTGTATAATGATTAAACATTTTGCTTTCTAATTTCTAAAATGAAATACAATAAAAGGCAAATTATTGGGTGGGCTCGAGCCCCACACATCCATATTATTTGGCGCCATTGCTATATTCAAATGGCAAAATGGTTTCAGATGACATTAAGGTTGCTTAGTGCGTGTTCATTTTAGAGAGGACTTCACTCCACATACGTCGTCCACTCCCCCTTCATTTATTATTATTTTTTTTAAGGCTATTGAAACCGGAGCTCTGATTTCGAGAACGCAACCGGAGGGAGAAAGGAGTGAAAGAATCGTGGACGAAAAGAAAGGTGGAGAAAGACAACTGCCCGGGTGAAAGAGCGAACGATTGAAAACTGGACCACTGGCCCAGCAAGCGGCAACATTCATGGCCGTATGTGGGTTTCGTAGACTTGGCAACGCCGCCGATGTGTTCCTCTCGCACTGCCGTGTTTGGACGTTTGGATAGCTCTGTCCTCCGCAAGCCGGGCCATATACGGACGCCCTGACCAGTTGACTCACAGACACACTGAGCAGCACTTTCACTAACGCTGAGGCCAGCGCCGCTTGTCGGCAGTGGAAGGCAGGGTCAGGTCGGGGCTAGGTATCAGCCTTCCAGTGACTTTTATTAATTTGACCCTTTGCATCGAGAATTAAACCGCGATTGTAAATTAACCATTTACGTGTGTTGACAACAGGAGTATTAACTTCGCAACTTTGCTTTGCTTCGTGTGTCAGAATTATTTCATAAAGGTTTGCGAAAAACGGAAAGGCACGACTTAACTGCGGCCCCTTTTCGAAGGATTTATCCAAAACTTTTCATCTGGAAGAGCGCAAGGCCGTTATTTGGGAGGTGCAAAGGCAAATTTTGTGCCGCTATGACCTTAAATTGGGCATGGATGTTTCTTATGAGTGTTCCTTCATCAATTTTATCATATCATTCATCCTCATCTTCGCGATTAGCCAAAAGTGGTAGAAAAACGATGAAAAATAAACCAATCAAAACCTTAAATGCATTGAGCGGTCGACTTGCCTTCAAAAGTTCAGGTTCGAGTCCTAGCCTTGGCATGGGTCACTGCGCCTGCACACTGGTGTACGCAGGAGGGGGGGTAATGGGCCTACAGCTCTCCCGGAATTTTTAGAAAATCAACATTTGTTAAATGAAAACCAAAGTGGTAAATGCAAATCTTCCATAAAATGAGCCCCATTTTCCAGCTTCCTCTGACAAAAAAAAATCCTGCGTACGCTGCATCAATTTCATATAATCGTCATTCTGTATTTGCATTTTTGTTATTTAGCGTCACTATTCTGCCACTTTTTGGATGAGGATCAGCGATGGTTGGATGAAATTCAATTGAATTCAAATATTGAATTGAAGGACGAGGTTCAGCCTGCGGCTGTTCTGCCATCGTAACCTAATTGATGTAGACGCACTCGTAAAGAATATCCATGCCCGCATTGAGTCATAATATTGTTTGTTCCTTCCACCCCCCCCCCTTTTCCGCTAAAGTGTAAAATACATAAAGTAAAAGAAGCCTTACAAATAACTCGTAGGCTTATGACTGGAGCTGTGATTTTAATTTAAAGAATTAAGCTTCCAACAATTACACTGAGAAGACGAACATTTCATATATTTTTACATTTATCAGTGATTTTTACATAATTCTTTTTTGGGATTAAAATTTGGAATTTATCTAATTATAAATGGGGACAGATATACTTAAGATTTGATAACTAAAACGTAAAAGTAAGAACCAGTGTAGCGTCTCAAACATTGAATAAGAGAGAAAATAATGTGATGGTCGTGCTTCTCCCGCGACTTGAACCCCTAGCAGTTACGCAACCGTAATTGCTGCTTCTCTCTCTCTCTCTCTCTCTCTCTCTCTCTCTCTCTCTCTCTCTCTCTCTCTCTCTCTCTCTCTCTCTCTTCTTCTCCCTTCCCTCCTTCCTGTTCCCCCTGCGTGTGTTTCTATATGTTTATCTATGTCTTGCAGTTTCCATTTTGATGTTTTTCTCTTTCAACTTATTCTATTGTTTCCCTTATATACGTACTCTCTCTCTCTCTCTCTCTCTCTCTCTCTCTCTGTGTGCACCTGCTATGGCGGAGTGGCCACCGTAACGCACTACGAAGCTAGTTGTCCCAGGCTGGACACCCTGGTCAAGCATGTGTTCGTCCACAATCATCTCTTTATATCAGTTCATCATCACCGTCACGATTAGCCTAATAGAAAGAAACCAGTGTACCTTCTCAATGTTTTGACAAATATCTTGTCAGAATGGTCATACACCTGTCAATTCGGAAATAGTGTCATGAAATAAGCGAGGAAGTGTTCCGTTACTTTGTACCATGCGTCGGATCTTCTCTTTTTTTTACACATTTTTTTTTACCCTCTTTCTGAAAAACCTGGGTACGGACCTGTTGCACATACGCAATGCTCCTCTCTTCCAACACACTTTCTTCGGCCGAAGAGAAAAATTAGTTTGAAATGAAGATGAAAATTAGCGTCATAAGAACAATGTAACATTAGCTGATATGATGGGTAAAGCAAATTAGAAATGTTGAGGTGTTGAAAGACAAATTACCAGATCTTATCAAATTACAGTAAGGAGTGTGTTCTTCAAACTTATTTTCACTTTAGGATCATACTTATCAGTGCTTCAAACGAAGCTTTCTTGTTTCAGTGAACGATTTTTAGACAAAGAGGCATCTGAAAGTGTTTTGCTTAGGCTGTTTTCCAGCATTAACTTCGGAACTTCTTATCTCAGTATCTTAGAACCATCCAAAATGTGTTATTCTATTGTTCTTAACCTTTTCGTCGATTAACAATTTACGTGAGCAATGAACGAGTACTTAAGGTTCACGAAAGGATTAATTACACATGCGTAAGACGTGCGTGCAATTAGTGAAACTCGCAATGGTTCTCACTCAGAAGAAATGTTTTCTCGAGGCCTACTTTTTCCTGAAGCCAACCGACTCTCTTTTGTTATTAGTGACGCTTCACAGGCTCCCGCCACTCACCATAAATGATGCAAAATTTTGAGATATCGTGTGATTATAGTTTTCATGAATGCTAACAATTGTCATGTCGTTAAGGATTTTTTTTCTCTTTCGAGGAGCGAATTGCGAATTTGTCTAAGAGTTCAATAACCTTGGCTCTGGTATTAAACGAGAAACGTAATTGGCTTTACAAGCATGTACTTTTTTATTAATACCATTTGCTCGCATGCGCTTTTATTTTGAAATTAATTAGTGCCAAATCTTGAAATTACCATGGCACAATTGAAAAGAAGTGGAGCTGCGTTTACTTCGCAATCACTATATACTCGCATTAATTTATAGCTTCTTTCTTAAGCAATCACTGCCATATCTTACCACCTTGTCTTGTATCTCAATTTCTTGCACACCTTTTCGAAAAGTTGGGTCAAAGAAGGGTAAACACCCCCCCCTTTTTTTTGCATCTTCTTTAGCACGGAATTCATAATATTTTCCTTAACTTTTTGTCGAGATACAAGAAGATATTTCGTGGTTTGATTTTGATTTGATTTTTGTTACATAGCATCGTTTTTCTGACACTTGTGGCTAATCGCGACGACGAGGATGAATGATATGATGATGGTATTTATGAAGAGACACTCGCAAAAAACAGCCATGCACTGGTCGAGATTCAAACCCGGGACGTGCTAACCATTCCGCCACGGAGGTCAGCAATGTTTGGTAGTAATAGAACTAATTGACAATTATTAGTTTCTAAAATAATGATATTCGGATATATTTCCGGTAACATCAACTCTGCAACTTTCTGCCAATTTTATGTGAATGTAGTACTGTACATGTTTACAAATCAATATTTGTAAGCAAATGGGAACATATTAACATCAATGTTACAATCATGATTTTCTAAAATACTAATAACGTTTAATTTTGTGATATATATTACCAGAGTATTTAAAAGTCGTAAAAGTCATTACTGTTTAATTGTTATTATATGGGGCATATTGTATTTAGTGTTGTCCACGGGACGAGACGGGACAGGCTTTTAAAAATTCGAGACGAGACGAGACGAGATTGACCATGTGTCATGAGACAAACGAATATTTTCGAGACGAGACAGCATTTCCACGAGACTTCCACGAGACGAGACAGGCCAAAGTCTCGTCTCGTGGGCAACACTAATTGTATTATAATGTGCCAATAACACAGGTATTGTTTCTTGTTTAATAAGCCTCCGATTCCCGGGTACAGTGGGATCCATGAGTATTTCCGTGCAAATTGTCCATGACTATTTTCATTAATTTTTCTTTTACACCCTATGTGATTTTAAGGGATAGATTTTTATGTATGCTGGTACAGAAGTTGTCAACAGCTTGTTTCGAATTTTCTTTTAATGCTTGAAGTTTTTGTTGGGTCAAATAAAGTTCACGACATGGTGATGGACAATTTGCACGGTAATACTCATGGATTCCACTGTACAAAGCGAAAAATCAGCATTAGTTATAGATACCATGCATTATTATGATAAGAACTCTTTATTAATTATTTACAATAACTTTCAGAATTTCTACCGAACAATACTCAAAATAAATAGCACTATTAATAATTAATTCACTTATTCTTCCATTTGTTCATCCATCAGAAGATCGAAGACCCGAGCAAAAACAAATATAAATCCTGAAGTTACAACATTAATCCAATTCAACGAGAGATTGCAGTTTGATTCAATAAAAAGTTTGATTCAATAAAAAATCTCAACTTACAAAATCTTACTCCTAAGAACATTACATGTATCAGACAATATGTCCACATTATCTAATAATGACATTTTATTGAAATGCTTTTGAAATCTTATAGTTGGAGAGTTTCTATGTACAGTGGGAGCCACAAGTATTGCTCGGCAAGTTGTCCATAACCATTTTCATTAATTTTCCTCTTTTTGCATTCTACGTGTTTTTAAGAAATAGATTTTTTACGCGTGCTGGTGCAGCAGGGGCTGTCATTAGCTTGTTTGGGATTTTGTTTCTGTCATTGCGTACGACAAAGGGAATAAACATGTTGATGGACAATTTTCTTGGTAAAACTTATGCATCCCACTGTACATTCGATCTGGAGAATGTCGTGTAAAAAGGTGTTGTATGCCTTGCTGTAGAGTGGGATCCATGAGTATTACCGTACAAATTGTCCATCACCATGTTCGTGCACTTTATTTGACCCAATAAGAGCTTCAAGAATTAAAAGAAAACTCAAAACAAGCTGTTGACAACTTCTGCAGCGACATAAATAAAAATCCCTCTCTTAAAAACACACAGGATGCAAGAGAAAAATTAATGAAAATAGTCATGGACAATTTGCACGGTAATACTCATGGATCCCACTGTACATGGTGTTACATGATTTTTTTAAAAAAAAAAAACAGTTCAGAACACAGCATGTCTTGTCGCTAATTTCCGTAGGTGCTCTTCAAACATGTTAAGTCTGAAATATTGTTGTTTAAGCCATAGCACCATCTGCATCATTTTTATTCATTGTTAGTCCATAATATTTCTTCCACTATAATCGTCTGCATAAGCAATACAAAAGATAACGACACTAAACAATGAAAGCTCAACGTTTGTTTCATTTCGAGAATGGGCGATAAGAAGAAAAAGAAGGCATTGTCGAACTTGAAGTAGCCTGTGTTGCGACGCGCTGTGCAGTGTGAAGCCGAAGCGCGTGGAGTTCGAGGTTGATTCTTCGCATCAAGTGTAAGAACGGTCTAACAAGTTCGATCTTTCAAGTTTTTACAATAATATTGTGGAAGTGTGTTCGATTCAGTGAGTTCCGCCGTACCAATATGTCAGGACACTTGAAGCAATACGAGATAATTGGTCGCAAGCTGCCAACTGCAAAAGAAACGAAGCCGCCCTTGTACAAACTGACAATATTTGCACCTAACCACGTCGAGGCGAAGTCTAAGTTTTGGTACTTCTTCCGTAAACTGAAGAAGGTCAAGAAGAGTACAGGGGAGATCGTATCATTGAAGATAGTTCCAGAAAAGTCCTTCTCGGAGATCAAGAACTACGGAATATGGCTACGCTATGACTCCAGATCAGGAACACACAACATGTACCGTGAGTATCGTGATGTTTCGGTGCCATCGGCCGTTTTCCAGTGCTACAAAGATATGGGGGCACGCCACAGGGCCAGGCCTCAGTCGGTGCAAATTATTCGGGTCGAAGCTGTATCAGCAAAGAATTGTCGGCGACCACAGGTCAAACAGTTTCACGATTCAAAGATTCATTTTCCGCTGCCAAAAAGATGGAATCGTACCCGTTTCGGGATGCTTGCTTTTAAAAGACCTAATGTTAACTTCTTAAGGTAAACGGTAAAGCTTTCAAGAGCTAAAACCTTCAACCATGTCTTAAAAAGAGTTGCATGTTTATATATTTCCTTGATTTTCTGTATTTTGGAAACTAGCAACATTATTTAGCACAGACAATGAAAGTTGCTGATTGGATTTTATTAGTATAATTTGCGTTTCGTTTCAAGTTGATATTATACCAACTTTTTGCTTTAATCAATCAATAAACGCTTGTCATTTATTACTTCTCAAAAAATGATTGTGTTTTGTTACCACGATTAAACCACATATTATCTGTTCAGAAGTGGAATATTTCATGTAAAATGTTTATAAAAATCAGCTATAATTTATGAAAAGTTGATTTACGTCCAATAATAGCTACTAAAGATAGACGTTTATGAACAGTGGTAGATGGAAAGACTACATAAAACGGGAAATTTTGTTTTAAAGTTTTAAAGAAATACATAATGGTTCTCTGTAATATTATTTTGGAAGTGCATATTAATCGTCACTCTAATTGTGTAATATGCGCATGGGAAAAAACAGCCTGCTGCTTGAATCTGAAGAAAATTTGTGCCGTAAATTCGAGGTAGTTTTAATTTACATGTTTTCTTATGGACAGAATAAATGATGTACTTAAGTACAGATGTGACTGGAAAGCATAATTTGGAAAGTTCCCAATATTGTTTTGATTAAAAGTCTCATTGTTGACTATTATTCTTCTGAACGAACAATGAAAGCAACTGTATTTTCTTCTTCGTTTTTGTCAGTCAGAATTGGTAACTCGTTGCTCTTTGTTAGTGTAACTTTTTAAAGCCAAACACGATTGTTGGTGAATATAAGTGCTCAGAGAATAACGATATGTAATTGCAACGAATCTTTGTGTCTAATAAAAGTCAACAAGAGAAGTTCGCAGTTGAATATCTTTATGTGCTGTGTTGCCATTTAGATAACATGTTTATAGTGTCCGTAATATCAATTTTCTATTTATAAACAATATTAGTTTGCTGAACTCTCATATTTTGTCAAGACTATTATCAAGCTTATATAGTAGTGGTTGTTCACATATAATCCTGATTGTTGTAGAACTACTATCAATAATAAATACATTGTTTACGTAGTGGATGAAGTTATATATGTTCCAAGCGTTTCAACGCATTTTACGTTTTTTCCCTAAGAGAGAGAATGGAAATTGGTCAGAATTTTTGTAAACGTAAAATTTCCTAAAGTACAGTGTATACATCACAATCATTACAATTTGAATAATGCAAACTTGTAAATTAAATAAGAGAAATATTGATTTTTTCATATCTGTAAGTCACGCAAAATATTTGTATTTATATTTTGGTTCTTTTATAGCACTTTTATATCTCTTGGGTTAATTGTGACGATGAGAATGAACTGATGGAATCGATGATGGTACAAATAACGATACATGTGCTATTCATGTCTGGCCATTGCTCGAATCTGGAACCTCTGGCTTCGTAGTATGATACGATGATTATTCCACCACAGAGTCCAGCTCACATACAGAGTAGAAAATAATAATGTATAATATGATTTGTATTTGTTTATGTAGAAACACATTACTTGGTGTTGGAATAATCATAATAGTAATATTTATTATTCGTGCATGGTTAATGCACATTGTACCTACCATGGATTGAAATTGTGATTCGCATGTTCGAAGGATGTGTGCTTTCCTTTCTTAGTGGAAGAAAAGTGTCGAAATATACCAAGACATTGCCTTTTCGAAATAATGTAGTTAATATTTCTATTATTTTATTTAGTTATTGAACGCCGTTTTTTCATCTCTTAATCGCGGCGATGAACATAGATAATGATTAGATGAAATAGGTGAACGTAAAACAATAATGGACTCGAACATGTCCTTCATTGGACGTCACTTTTCTACCTCTTTAAGCTAATTGCGACAATGAGGGTTACTTTTACGTTACTTTTTACAAAATTAATAGTTACTTTTTGTACGTTTTAACAGTAATGAATACAGTTATGATTTCCTTTAAAAAAAGAAAATTGTAATCTTATGACTTTATCAGTGAAGAAAAGAGCAACTTGTTTGCAGTTCATAAAAGCAACACACTCTGCCAGCTATATCTACAGGTAGAATAAAGTAACTAAAAATAACTCACCGTAAATTATTTTTAAAGTAAAGGTAACTGTAACAGAGTTACATTCGAAAAGAGTAACTGTAACAGAGTTAATTTTTTTAGTAAAGTAACTACAACTATAGCTCTCTCACCTTCTTGTCTGTTTCTCATTAGGATTTATGAAAATATACCAATTGATTTTTAGCTTCAACGATTATACTGTCCAGAAGTGCTGCGAGGCTAATTTTCGAATAAGCATGAAATCAGATTAAGCGAGGTGGTTGATGAATCGATTATTATTATTTTGCGTCGCTTTTCTTGCACTTTTGGCTAGTCGCGACGACGAAGATGAGTGCTGATGTGATGAAATAATGAAAGGACACTAGCAAAGAACGCCCAGGCCAGGATTCGATCCTGGGACCCCTGACTTCGTAGCGCGCTGTGCTAACCACTGCGCCACACAAGTTGGCTTAAATACGGTATACTGTGTATAATGTTGAGATGAAACCTGAAATAATTCGCACAGCTGGGATTCGAACCAAAAATATTCGACAGCAAGGTCTTGAGCACCAAGACGAAGAATTATAATTATTTAGACATAAAACGTTTACGAAAACAACACAAAAGTTTTGTTGCATAATATGTTTTATATCTGTGCTCAAGGACTGGACCTATGGTTTACAGTGGAATGCGAACCTCTGTGCTTTGCGCTTTCACCGAGAATCGAACCCTAGATCCTTTGATTGCAAGGCGGCATCGTTAACCACTACGCTATCGGGAAAGTCAATGGTCTCCAAATCTAAACAACAAATAGGGAAAATCCCCCCCCCCTCTCGACCTTTTGCTCCCTCCATCTTTCTTCTATAATAGATCTCATTTATTCAGGGGCGCCGACTTGTCAAAATTATTGGGGGTGCTCTGATCACTGAAATAAATTAATGAATGACTCACTCTCTCCCTTTTCTTAAGTTTTGGCCTCAGTGTTCGGAATCTCATAAAAGCACACGAATTCCTCAAAAATATCAACATTTTTATTCACAGTTCTAATGCAGAATATTAATTGTCCACGGATGGATATGTCACAAGTTTCGTCAACCATAATAGCAAAATATTTCCGACTTTTAATATCTGCTACCACGGAGCGCAAAACAGATCTCCCTAATATATCAAGGATCTCGTTCTGAATGTCATGTGAGAGCCATTTGTAGCCCGAACGTCCCATCCACTACCCTAGTTCATGCACATCGTCTTTTGAAACTCTTTTTAGTAAAAATGTTAACAATACTCATAATTACAATACTTAGTATATACCAATAAGTCATGTGTTTTGCTGGCTCTGGTCATAGCCCCCCAAAGTTGATGGTTTAACGGTCTCAGCCCCCAAATTGATGGTCCAGAACATTTCAAATGTGTATTTAAAGTTAAGTTCATGTGGCACAATTCAGAGTAAACTTTACAAGAGAAGCAAAATAATACATTAGATCCTCTTAAGCAAAATTATTTGGGGGGCTCTGCCCCCACATCGTTAACATTGTGGGGGCTCGAGCCCCCCAAGCCCCATGGAGTCGGCGCCTATGCATTTTCTCTTCTCCTCTGTGTCATGTACATGTTGCACAGTGATTCGGATCCCACTTTTACTGTAGATCAAGTCCCAATTAACTTATCTGTGCACAATTCAAATCACTCTTTCTCTTTCCTCTGTATTTATTTGTATATTCGTTTGCGTTTCTCCTTTCCTATCTGTCTTGCTGTTTATCTTTGCTCCGTTCATATGTACCTTTCTATTTCCCTCTCCTCCCTTGTCAAAATTTCATTTTTTCCTAGATTTCTCTATTTTGTTCCTCTATTTTTGTTCTAATTTTCCTCGCTTACGTTTTTTCTTCATTCTTTAACTTTGCAAGAACAAAGATAAAAGCGAAAGTAAGGCTCACAATTATTTCATTCAGCAGGCGTACAGTATCATAAGGTTTGCTACAATATTCCTAAGTATACCCCGTAAAATCATTGTAAGTCAACTTTATGCCCCCCTGGTGTATATGCCTGGTTTCTACAATCTTCGGAAGAAAAATTTAATTATAGTCCACACCAAAATAGACTTATTTGTCGAGGCTTAATTTTCAAAGTTGTATATGGTTATTTATTGGTGTGGTGCTGGGCGTTCCTGTAATAGAGGGTATTGCCGTACAACAACGACAAAGCATGTAGAGGACACCAAGCGTTTTGCTGGTCAAGACCTCGTTTCGACTCTACGAGCCCACGAAAAACTGCATTTTATATCTTGTATATATGCGACAATGCGTCACAGAATCACGGTTGCCACTGACATTTATTTTTTTTCTATCGGAAATCATATTTTTAGTACAGACTTGATAACCAATCTCTGCAGGGAGTGTCAATACATGTGCACAAAACTTGTTAAACCCGTCAGTAATGAAAAAATAGAAAACATGCAACACGTGTATAGGTGGTGGTGATGCATGCATGAGTTAATACTCGGTTGATACTTACCATGATAATCCAAATTCTGCTTACAATTAATTCCTTGTAGAGCATTCACCTGAATATTCATGCGGTTTCCCTGTCGCTGTTGCCTAAATATTCGCAATAGTTCCGTGGCTACGTGAACCTATTCAGTAAAGATGAATTTGAATTGCATCATCATTCATCCTCATCGTAACCAATAGCCAATAGAAAAGCGACGTCAAAATATTAGATAAATAAAGAATTTTCAATTTCCCCTTTCAGTAACTCTCAGTCGAGTGGAGGTGCGTTTCTTGTTTCTAGGAAAGGAGTGGACATCGCGTGAAAGTTTGAGCATTTTTCCCCGAAACGACTCCTGGACACGTTAAGTTTTGTCCAGCACGCAACCAGCTCCCGGACAGAGTACATGAGAATTGCTGGTTACTAGCGTGTGAAGAAGCAAGTTTAATGACCAAACGAAACTCGTAAAAATAAAGAAACGGAAGTGTGTAATGAAGAAGACCCCTTAAAATTGGCTTCGGAATACAGCAAGCATCGTTCTGTGACTAAAAAAAAGCTGTTTGGAAACCTGAGTGTACCGTTCAGTTGTGGTTTGTTTCTACTTCACAGGCACTTTTGGTATTTATTGGTCATCTGAGTATCTTTTGTAGCCACTGAAAAGCATGGTCTTTATACATTTTCTCACTGTAAAGAAACGCACTACAGTAAATGGCCAATAATATTAAAGCTTCTACCTTCTGAAAGCTATGGACATAATTATGTTTCTGGAACGAAAGTAAAGATATATTATAGTCCATGCGACGTCATATTTACGAGTTGTTCAGGCTCCCCTCTCTCTGTATGTGTGTGTATATTTCAGGTGGGAATATTTCCAGCACACGGAGTGATTCTGGGGTCCTGGAGGTAACCCTGGGGGCTATAGGCGGCCGAAGCGTGGTGCTGTTCACCTCAACTCCACAAACCCAGGAGATTGCGAATATGTGAGACCCTACATACACACTCTCTCTCCAAAAAATACCGAAATATCTTTCGACAGATATAGACAATATTTTAACGTGGCAAGAGAGTGCCATGTAGCCAAGAGGCATAGAATAGGGGATTTATATCTCAATTTTCATATTGAGATAGGACAAAAAGAAAGGTAAACGTTGCGGAAAAGAACCCACTTTATTACAAGTTACCAGTTGATTCTTTCACTAATTTCATCTTACCATCATTCATCCTCATCTTCTCGATTAACAAGGCATAAAAGCGACGCTAAATAAAAAATCATCTAACCAAAAACCATACAGCTGTGTTGGCATAGGATTAAAAAAAAGTCAATTTAGCAACTGTCAACAGGGGAAGCAAGAGAATTGCTCTAATATACTGCTGGACAATGAAAACCGGACACTTTAATATTTGACATCTGAATTGCAATAACAGCTCGCAGGTATATTCCAGAATGTTCGGCAGATCATGTAGTACCATATGCACCATTCATAGGCTCGGACTTTGTTTATGCATTCGTACTTAATTCAGTTTCTGCAACATTTAGTTAGCCCTTGTACCAGAGCTTTTATCGACCCATTGCGTTATCACAAAAAATGCAAGTGTCCGGTTTTTTTTGTCCAGCAGTATAGAACCGGAGTACACAGAGAAAGAAAAGTTTGTTCGGTATAACAAAAATAAGTTCCTGCTAACGAAATATTTGTTTAAATAGGCAACAAACAAATGATTATTTACCACAACCAAAATATTTTAGTAACATTTCACTTTTGCTTAGAGTTACCAAATAATTTGGTCAAGATTACCAAATTTGGTTAACATTCTTTGTCTTTAACAAAATACTCAACCAAACATATTTGGTTAATGGAAATAGGAGTAAATCAGTTTTTCTGTGTAAACGTCCTGGTTAAAAGAGTTGATTCCTTTAGTTTCCAATGTATCTTGGAGAGTAATATCAGTGTGGACTGTGTCGAAGAGAGGTTGACACTTGAGTTCCTTCCGAAAAACATCATCCCTTTACTCCTTGTGACAGAAAAGAGCATCTGGTTCATGAGAATGAAAAAATGAAGTCATAATCCCTCTTTACCGCCAGTACGAAATTGTTAGTAATGCCACTGGTCGTGTGCTATTGTGCTCAAGACTGTTGCTACGGAGCGAGCATGGTCTGTGGCCTTTTAACTACTTCATGTGTTTCTTCGTGCAGAATGAATTGTTGGAAGCCTGTTCTACCCCAGCGAGTTATGTCTGCTGACTCCGAGTTCAAGAACAGCGAACTGCATGTTCCTTATCTTCAGAAACTTTTTGCACAAGGGCAGAAGCATTTCGAAGGTTATTCCCAAACGATTTCTTGTCTGAAAGCAGTGCCGTATTTAACATTTCATTTCAGATTACGTTTTCTTTGCTGTGGATTAACCCCATAATTGTGCTGTATTACCACTAAATTCTATTTAGTCAACAATTTATACTGTAATTGTTGATAACACATCTCAGAAGTGTAAAACTGACAGTATGCACCAAGCATTGCTATTATTACAATATATTTAAGCGTTTGTTATTATTAAGTTATAAAAAGTATTATATTGATAAATTTTATGCAAGAAGGATATAAGACGTTACACTACTCGAAGGCTTCTCATATCGTCAATTTAAGTTAAAATCCTTTCACAAGAAGATAGATTCTGAATTAATTTATTTTTCTTCGCGTTTCTGCCAGTTTTGGCTAATTGCGAAGATGAGGATGAAAGGTGATGAGATGAAGAAGACGAAGGGGCGCCACACAACACTAGACCCATATTGGCCATTGGTTCAGACGCCAGAGCCTCGAAAATCTACATCATGCAGTCCAGGCTCTGTGGAAAACAAAATAAGCTATTTGGTACAGGCCAGGGCAAGTGAAATTATTTGTATTGCAAAATAATACGTGAGAAATAAAAAAAGAAATAGTAATGACCAACAGTGGAGGTTTTAATGGTTTACAGGGATATATATATATGGGGAAATAAGAGTTTTTATTATTTGTTTGGGTCTCCTTATGAGGGGCTCAATGTATAACTTTCAACATTATTTTATTTTCCAATGAAATATTGAATGTGTGTTGAAAATTTCATGAATTAATTGAGGATTCTGTGTGAGAGCATTTGAGGTCCTTATTTACTCAGATTTCTAATTGAAATTATTTATTCTATTTATGGTTATAAAACTTTTGCACACAGGAATTTTGCATGCAAAGAGGCAGTAAATTACGCAGGATTCTCTTCTGAAATGAAAATATCAACTCAATGTGGAGGATATTACCCAGTTAAGTCAGGGCCCCCGGATTCGAATCCCTGCCTGGGTGATCTTTGTGAGTGTCCCTTCATCAATTTCACCATTTAATCACTCATCCTAATCGTTGCGATTAGTCAAAAGTGGCAGAAAAGCGATGCCAAATAACAAAAATCAAATCAAAATGAAATTAAACTCCAAGAAAGGATAGGTGGGAATATGTATTATAGACAGAACGTGATAATCAAATTCTCAATCAATGTAAAATATTATGTTGTATAATTAAATAATCGAAATAATGTTGTTTTTTTAACTAATAAAGTTTGGTGTAACCTGATATACTACATCTATGCTTGTGTTTTCAGAGCTAACTAATTGCAATTACAAGCTTTCAAATGTTTTTCTCAAGTCTTTCTTCTTAGATCCCTATTATTCCCGCAATCGGAAAGATATAGGTATTAAGCTTTGCTTAGCTTTGGCCCCTCCCCCCAAATATCGGAAGAAATAGCCATCTATGCCCAAGGCGCATCCAAACATCCCTCCAGCAAACATTTTTCACTTCGAAATGTGGCCCAACCCGACTGCTACACCTCTTTGCAAGATCTTTGAACAACTAATGTGTGTGTGTTGGTTGAGAAGCGACGGGAAGATAACACTTTTCTTGGCTCAAAGTGTGATTATTATCGCTGGTGCTCGATTTACATGGAGGTGCGAATGGGTCTCAGCTGATAAGAAATCTTTAGCCCCACCATTTTAACACTGCAGCGAAAGAGAAGGTGGCTGAACATAGAAAATTGAGGAGAGAATTGAGGGAGGGTCGACGAAACACCTTTCCCCACGGGAGCCAAGTATCCTGCGTATGTCACGCTCAAAGTAGGTCTGTGCCAGGGAAAAGAATGGTTTGATGGATGGAGATTGTGTGACCCTCTTCCGCCACGGTTCCTGCCGCGAACTGCATTCTAGGAGCAGCCAGCAATTAAAAAACAACGCACTCTCGTGGTGTATCGGCGTCGGTAAACAGGGCGATGGGAATCTTTGCATGGGAACGGAATGAGAGAGAAAGAGAAGGAGAAAGTAGATCGCCGAAACAAAATGAACTGCGGGAAAGTCTTTTTTCACAAATTGGTGGCCACGTAAAACACATTTGCGGCTGCGGAAGATCTATTTAGAATACAATGGGAGAAGCCGCTGTGTTTCTTCAGTCACGCACGTTAACTTACACGTACACAAACAAATTCTTCGATGCAGGTTTTGGGTGGCCCTGCAGAACTGTAGGGAGGTCAGGCGATTGATAAAACTTGAATTGTTTTTCTACAGTGCCTTCATGTGGTTATTGTGCAGTTCGAACGCGCCTCGTATAGCGGCTGGAAGCACGCCGCTTGCCGGCGAAATCGTATATACGTATCAGTTCAACTGAAGCGCATTTGTACCTATCCAAAACGACTTTTTCGTCAACTTTCTCTGCGGTAAACACACTGCAGAACACTGTAATAGAAACTATGGCCAACAGCATGTTATTGAGAACAGATCCGTGACACCTCTCTGTTTGCTGTGAGTGTCTATCACCCCCCCCCCCCCTTTTGGATGCGTATTCCGACACGACACTCATACAAGTGACAGTAACAGTTGGTTCATGCTTTTTATTAATGATGATAATATTTGTAATAACTATATACCTGCCCCTGAATAAACAAAAAAAATGCAAAATTAATATGATTTTATGAGTTTTAGTGAATGAAAAAATGTAATTTATGAATTATTGTAATCGTTACATAACTACACCTACAAAAACAATAAAGGAAGCAGCGAATCAGTAACAAAATGGTTTCTTGAGTTCGATGGTGATGTATGACAATGTGTGGGCCTCTAACTCCCCCTCCGTTGTAATCAAGGGGTCCTGTGTTCGATACCCAGTGGAGATACATAGTGGTTCGAACCCATTTTAAACTTAGGTGCAGTCCTGGTTAGTCTTTCTGTGTGTAAAGTGGACTTAAAACCAAAACTAAACAAACAAACTAAAAAATCTAAGCCCCTCAGGTAAGTACATATCTCGTATACATGGGTAAGCTGGGTTTAATGGTAGATGCGAAAGAGGTGGAACAGTACATTATGGTAATGGTCTTACCATTTACAACCACGGTTCAAGGGATGAAATATTTCAACATGTCACAACACCTCAAGTTAATTCCACATAACATGACAGCCAAGGATTGATGGAAAGTGTCTCGCAAAGAAGAGCAGAGATAAGCACAGGCAGAAAAGGAAAAACAACCACATTTCCTTACTATTCTCATTCAAGGAATAAAGAAATTACTTCGATTCTTCAAGATAATCAAGCTGTAATTACATATTTTTCGTCTCCATCAACAGATTTCTCAAGCCGTGCACTCAATTCTGCTTGCAGGACGCACGTGTGGTTTCAAAATTTGAATCCACGAAAAGAAAAATGACTTCAAGTGCGAGCAGAAGATTAATCGCGTGCTGTTTGTAGAATTTTTGTCATCCTCGCTTCGCTAGTTACTCGAACTGATAACAGAGGGTGCGCTTTAGCTAATGAAGATACTTCTAGTAGTATGCAGGGTACCCTGATATTATCATAGCCCAGAAACAGTATTCATACAGATTCAACAAGCAAAGCTAATTGATGTGGTGGCTGCCTTTGTTATCCGTGTAATTTGCACTCGTTAGTAGGTACAATTCACGGGCTCGCATATTTACTTCTTTTCTACAATTTTTAAAAAAATCCTAAGATTGCAAGATTGAACTCTGGTGCTTTTTCGTATCATGTTAGGTGACTTTTCAGTGTTGAAATCACGTTAGACTTGATAATACAATAATATAAATTATAGGAAGTGTGCGTTTTCTTCATAATACATACCCTACATACACAAGAACTAAATTTTAAAATACCGGGTGTCCCAAAAGTCGTTTGACCGAGAAATAAATATTTGTATTGAAGTACATGGGCAGCATTTTGAGCAACTCTTGTAAGTTTTTAAAACAATGTGTAATAAATTGTACTATGTATGAAATAAAAAAGTTATTCTTGATTTAATAACACAAGTATTGTTTTCAAATACAAATATTTATTTCTCGGTCAAGCGACTTTTGGGACACCCGGTATTATTTTCTTATTAATACATTAAAATAATTTCACCAAAAACACATAATACAAAAACAGGCTTTAAAGTCTATAACAGAACTAATAAAATCATTTACAAATTAAACAAACTCTAACAATCAACCCGTGGCGCCGGAATGGTTATCACAGCGCGCTACGACACCAGTGGTCTCATCGTCATCTTGGCGATTAGCCAAAAGTGGCAGAAAAGCTAAGTAAAATATACCAAATCAACCAATCTAACAATCAACAGAGTTAGCACAAAAAATTACGTTAAAGCACTGATAAAAGATATGGACACAGAAAGATAAATTTAGTACATAATAAGCTTACTTCGGTCATCATCTAAACAAATTTGAGGTTCAAACAATAGTTTGAATATTATGAATATTAAATTTACAATAAAATATAAATAAAACATGTCGCAGGGGGTAGTCACAAAATTCATTTCCGGAAAAATGTAACGAAGAGTCGTCTAAAACTTTTCATTCGCCCTATAGAATTGACATGCATAGAGACTAGAAGTTTTCTTCACAATCTTGGCAGGTAAGTCGGTACCAAGAAGTTAAACTAAGCTAACATTCTTGGTAACTAGGTACACTTGCTATGGATTCATCTCTTTCAGCACAATTTGGAAAATGTCGAAATAATGGCCCTAAATGTGGGAGTACTTTTCTGGTACCCTGTACTGTATGAGAAGGTAAAAGGAAAGGTTGTGGGGAAAGGGGTGATCTTTTGTAAATACACCGAAATGTCAATCTCACTTCCACGTACACCCTGTTAACTGCTTCTTTGAGGCCAACGAGGCCCTGGCGCCTGAACCTACAGGCAGGATAATCCCCTGAAGGATTGTGTGTTTGTGATTGTCTCTTCATCCATCTCAGCATTCATCAAAAGTGACAGAAGTATGCAGGGTGCGAAATCCTAGGGGGTGGGGATTTTGGCCTCGAAAAGCTCCACCAAAATGTCCTGCGGGGAGAGCTTTTGTTATAACTACAAAAGATAAGCAATTAGTTGTGATTCAAATATACTGTACTAAGGATAATATCGAAAACACACACACACTTCTTTCAAGAGATGAATAACAGATCTACACCAATAGCAATGTATGTTTAATAATAGTAAAACAATAATGCAAGGCAAATATAAGTATGAAATCTAACTGAAAGCAATAAATAAATATAAACTATTACATAAAATTATTTGAAGTACTTTGTAATTTAATCACATCTTTAACCAGTTACTAAAGGAATTAGTTTGCTACTTTATAAATATCTGCTACAAAGGAATTAATATGTTACTATCATATGTGTGTATTTAATAATAATGTATTTATAAATATTTAGTAATTTATTGCAAATTTAATAACATTATTATATGTTTACGTACATTTGCATGCCCGCGTGTGTTGATTAAGATCTTTCTCCCCTCCTCCCCTCTCCCTCAGTCTCCAATGATTTCGCACCCTGGTCAAATACGAAGTAAAATAAATGAAATCAATCAATATTGGGAAAGGGGAAATGACGGTTGTCTTCCAGGGCAGTACGCCCCTGGATGGAAGGGCGGAGGCAGTCAAAGTACGGGGAATTGTGTCACATTTCAACTCGTTCAGAAGAGAGAAACGTGCCGGTTCTTCCTTCCAAACAGGAGACGAACAAAAAAAGAGAAAACGTTACAAAAGCAGAGATGTGGCTGAAACTACGCTCTTCCATATATGGTCACGAGGGGACCGGATGCATGGTGGATGGTTGCAGAGTAACCGCATGAACGTCACAGGCGCTGGTCACACACACTGCACCCGATTCTTCCTTCCTGTGCAAGGGCGGCGAGAGTGGTGTCAGCAGGCCCGTACCCAGGAGGGGGGCGGGGAGCAAGGGGCCCATGCCCATCCCCCTTCGAGCCGTAAAATATTTTGATGCATGGATATTTCTTTTGTAAGAATTTAAATTTTCTTCTTGTATAAATGAATGGGTTGTCTCTGGAGAGAGGAAGACTCCAGAACTCTGCAGTCTACTATATTTAGTAATTTTAGTTTTTTAGTCATTTTAGTTTTATAACCATTTATGCGAAGCTACAAAATGTTCCAATTTGGTCTGGACAGTTCACAATATATAACAGTTGGGCTGAAAAGTTCGTAGGCTAACATAGTAAAAAATATTTTTTTGACAAAATTCGATTTTATTATTCAATATAGTTGCCTTTGAGGGCGATACAACGATTATAGCGGTCATACAATTTTTCGATGCCATTTTTATAGTACGATTTCTCTTTAGCCTCAAAATAGGCCTCAGTTTCGGCGATTACCTCTTCATCAGTGCTAAATTTCTTTCCAGCGAGCATTCTTTTAAGGTCTGCAAACAGGAAAAAGTCACTGGGGGCCAGATCTGGAGAATATGGTGGATGGGGAAGCAATTCGTAGTCTAATTCATATAATTTTGCCATCGTTTTCATTGATTTGTGACACGGTGCATTGTCTTGATGAAACAGCACTTTTTTCTTCTTCAAATGGGATCGTTTTTTCGTGATTTCATCCTTTAAACGCTCCAACAACGCTATGTAATAATCTCAGCTATCTCGATCAACTTCACTTTACGATCATTTAAAATTATTTTGTGGACTTTTTTGATGTTTTCGTCGGTAACAGCCTCTTTGGGGCGTCCACTGCGTGCATCGTCTTCGATGCTCATTTCGCCTCGTTTAAATTTAGCAAACCACTTCTCAACGATTGATTTTCCTGGTGCAGAGTCCGAATAATGTTTATCAAGCCAAGCCTTGGCTTCAATAGTATTTTTTTCGCCAAAAGCAATGCTTTATTAACACACAAAATTCTTTTTTATCCATTTTTTCACAATAACAAAAGCTGCTTCACTCACAATGCTATATCTCACGAACTAATTATCCGGCAGCTGTGAAATTTATACACGTATCTTTTGAAGGTTTGTACTAAGTAAAAATCACATGGATTTAATTCTAGTAACGCCATCTATGAGTCAGCCTACGAACTTTTCAGCCCAACTGTTACTCCCTATTTTGACTCTTTTTTTCCGAACTGCAGTCTTGAAGAGAAAATGTCCTCTTTTTGTGGTTAATTCACATTCAGACATGTTCTTTATCAGGGTACGAATTCCCATGTCGGAAGGGGATCTCCCACCTTCCCACCAACGATATTGTCCTATTAAAATTTTTCCCCCATTAACATTTGTATTGTAATAACAAAGATAAGCAATTCGTTTGGACTTCAAACATACTTTACTAGGAATAACATCATATACACAATGATGTCAGCTTGTGTGCGAATGTTGCATACATCTCTTGTTCTCTCCCTCTTTAGGCTGGTAACAGCATGGGGTGAAAACGTACTTCTACAGTCATAGATAAGATTTTAAAATTATATGAAATTGCTCTAGTAAGAGATGAGCCGTAGCTGTGAAGGTGGTTGTCATTGTCACCCTAGGCCCTTGGAACATAGAAATAAGACCGACCTGTTATTTCTCCTCCATTTCTCACCTCCTTTCGTCGGGAATAAAACATAGCATTTACATGTTATTTTAATAGGAAACCAATGTCTTCTTAAAGTTTCTCACTTTTTGTCCCTCCACGTAGATATCTTTAATTTGCAATCGATTTTGCAGATGTGAACAATAACACACACTGCTTCAATGAAGATGGTGTGGAATGCACAACCGACTGTCCTTTTATTAGTCACATTTCTTGAATGCTAAGTTTTCTTATCATCGGATTCAGCGGAAAAGAGTAAAATTTCTACAATGTCTAAGTATGCCAGCTACATCTAGGTAGGGGAGGGTCCAAATTCAGTGCAGGGGGTGCGAAAATCATTCTCATCCTGGGCGCTGAAATCTCTAGCTACAACTCTGATATGGAAATATTTCCTTTCGAGAGACCATTAAGAGATTTACACCATTATAAAAACATAACACAACAAAAGTATGAAAATGTAATTATCATTTTTAATAAAAAGGAATAATTACATAAAATCTAACATTATTAAAGAACATTTCACCTATCTTCTAATTTCTTGACATTTTGAACCAGTTGTTAAAGGAATTGCTAGTTTATAAATGTAGCAAATTGTTTATATATGTTTATAAATATAAATATATATATATATACAGGGTGACTGGTAATTAGATGTATTCCCTGAAAGGGGTTAAAGTAGAGACAATTTGCAATAAATTTGACCATATGATACCCCGTCCAAAAATTAGTAGTTTTCGAGTTAATCGAATTTCAATTGTTTTTTTAAAAAATGACAATTTTCCACATAAAAAGATGAATTGAGAAAAAACTGCTTATTGTATGGAACGTATTTCAGCGTTTTCTGATAGCTAATAAATAAGTGGTTCATTTAAAAAAAAGTTTTTCCCAAATAACAATCACATGTAACGGGTGGGTCTAAACTTACAACTGATGATAAAAAAATGCATTCTTAGTTTACTTGGCAACGTATTAATAACAAAAATGGTATGACACGAAGCGTACAAATTACTTAAATTACTTCCTTGTGACATCTGCTATCCAACAAGGTACAAATGTTGCTAACATTCATATTTGTGTACAAGAAATAATACTTCATTCATCTTCATGTGAATGGAATCAATGAACAATACAATTAAAGAACATTACACTTCTTCATCAAAGTGGGCACCTTTCGTTACGAATGCAGGCACGCAGGGTTTTACGAACATTTGGTCTCTTAACTCGTGATGTGATGGTGTCCTTCATGTGTTGACCAGCTAGCTGATAAGATCCTCTCCCTGAGCTCTTCTTGCGAGTTTACCGGTGTCTTGTCATGTGGCTCCAAATGTAAAAGTCGCAAGGCGTCAAATCGATCGGGGGATCGAGCTGGGCAGTCATCATGCTGGTAAATCATGTCACGTCTTGTAGCTAGAGGCACATCCTCCAACAACATTGCCATCCCGTTCTTCAAAGAATGTTCATAAGTGATGTCATTTAAGATTTGGGGCAGGAAAAATGGCTCGATCAAATGATTGTTGATTACGCCCATCCATACTTCTGCCTGGGCGTGCGACAGTGGCTGGATGAATATTACCCAAAGAAATGGATTGACCGAGGAAGCCCGATTCCCTGGCCGGCTCGATCCCCCGATTTGAGCCCTTGCGACTTTTACATTTGGAGCCACATGACAAGACACCGGTAAACTCGCAAGAAGAGCTCAGGGAGAGGATCTTATCAGCTGGTCAACACATCAAGGACACCATCACATTACGAGTTAAGAGACCAAATATTCGTAAAACCCTGCGTGCCTGCATTCGTAACGAAAGGTGCCCACTTTGATCAAGAAGTGTAATGTTCTTTAATTGTATTGTTCATTGATTCCATTCACATGAAGATGAATGAAGTATTATTTCTTGTACACAAATATGAATGTTAGCAACATTTGTACCTTGTTGGATAGCAGATGTCACAAGGAAGTAATTTACGTAATTTGTACGCTTCGTGTCATACCATTTTTGTTATTAATACGTTGCCAAGTAAACTAAGAGTGCAATTTTTTATCATCACTTGTAAGTTTAGACCCACCCGTTACTTACATGTGATTGTTATTTGGGAAAAACTTTTTTTTTAAATGAACCACTTATTTATTAGCTATCAGAAAACGCTGAAATAAGTTCCATACAATAAGCAGTTTTTTCTCAATTCATCTTTTTATGTGGAAAATTGTCATTTTTTAAAAAAACAATTGAAATTCGATTATCTCGAAAACTACTAATTTTTGGACGGGATATCATATGGTCAAATTTATTGCAAATTGTCTCTACTTTAACCCCTTTCAGGGAATACATCTAATTACCAGTCACCCTGTATATATAAATAAATTAATGATATTAATTAATTATGTAATAATTGGCATATATTTCATGACAATTATATATATATATATATATATATATATATATATATATATATATATATATATAACCAAGGTTTCGGGCTTGACCACCCCCTCAAAAAATCCTGGGTACGGGCCTGGGTGTCAGTGTCATTATGGAGCAATTTCCACTCTTAATCCGAAACATTATTTATATTTACCAGGGGCGGACGCTCATAATGACGATACGGGCGCCGTACTGTCGCGTGTAACCACAAATAAACAAACATTACATTAACATATATTTATATAATTTTCACATTTTCTGAATTGCAAATACTTCGTTGTATACAGGGTGCGGAATCATTGAAGACTGGTGGGGGAAAGATCTTAATTCACATACACACATATACATATGCATACTAAATCATTGTATGATATACATATTTATTATGTTGTTGCATAGAAAAAGAGGGTCAAAACAGCAGAAATAGGCAATTGTATGCACTATAGACATATTTACATATACGAGTAACGACTGCATTACCCTGAAACCCACTTCTGCACTGAAAGCATACGAATCTCTTCGCTGGAACCAAATAGGCATTTAGGGCAATATCCGGACAGAATATTCTCATGACAGAAAATAAATCATATCTTATTCTATACATTTTTTTTCTTGAGGGAGAGAAGTATGGTAATTTAGTTTAGTTGCATTTGCTTACTTTTTGTTTTCAGTTCGATAAATCTTCCTTTCTCCTCGTAGTTGCTGCATCATCTTCATCTTCTCCATTATCCTAATGTTCCATTCTTGTTGCCTTTCGGAAATCTCATTTGCAAATCATATTTTTTTTGTGTTTTTATTTAATGTAGTCTATGGATACAAAAAGCATTAGACTGCACGATTTGCTCTTGTGGCCCCCGCTGGCTTTCCCCGTCTCTCTGCGCCACTTGCGTAAACAGGCTTTATAGGCAAAGCATTCTGTTAGTGTATTGAACGAATAATCGCAACTCATAAATAAGTGAATTCTAACCGGGAATATTTTACATCCATATATAAGTTATCAGTAGGAGCGGAAGTTGATATATAACCTATAGAATGTCCTAAAAAATGGGAAAAAATGACGTAAAAAATGCAAAAAATGACCATTAAATTTGTTACTTTCAGGTTAAAAATTGAAATGAAAAGAAAATTAAACAAAATGCAATCTTGATTTTAAAAAAAGGCACCAAATGATAGCACTTGCACATTCAATTAAAATATGCAATGAGGATTTCCAATGGAAACAACAGAATAATTTTAAAACAATTTAATGAAAAGCTCGTATATTGCAATCCTGCGAGATACGTATATATAGGCCTATGTTCACCTTAGTGAAAAGACTCAAGAATATTACCGAAATGAAAGAAGTGACAAAATATGACGAAACAGGGAAAATGCCGAAAATCGGATAAAATGAGCTAAAACCTGAAAATTGGCAAAAAAAAATGCAAAACAATTTACTTTAAAATTACCTTTTTTGGGTTCTACACTAAGTGAAATATTGTGTATTTTAAATGGGCATCGTGTCAGAGATGTCAGAAAAAAAGATGACATTTCATCAACTTCCGCTCCCTAGTTATCAGGAATGGACGATATTCAACTCGAAGTCTTTACGCAGTGTACCCTGTGAAGAAATCGGCAAAACATATTTCGCGCATGTTAAGGAAAGCATATGAGAATCCTTCTTACAGCACTTCACTACTTTACTTACTTTTCACGGTTTCTGTAGGGCTTTTTGAAAGGTAAAAAGTACATGTTCCTCATATGATCTGTCATACCTTGAATCATTTCGGAAAACACCATATGCACAATGCTTACCCGGCTTGTTATCAACGCAGGAAATATGGTGCAATCAATTGTGGGGGAAGTTATTCGCTGAATATCATCCATTGAAATCAATAAAAATCACGTAGAAACGATTACATTATTGAAACCTTAATTCCTGACACCTATAAGAACCTACAGACCGTCAACCGACATGAGACAAATTTAGTACAAAACATTCACTTTTCCTCTTCCTCTATTGTTTGCAGGAATTAATGTAACAGAGATGGACTTTTGTATAGTGCATGGGTTTTCAAACTTTTTGCAGTCTTGGCTTCCCTCCGCTGCCAAAATCTGCACGCGCTTGCCCTCAATAATAGGGTAAAGGAGGGGAAGTTCGCCACCAAAATGCTTTTCATTTTTTCCTTCTAAACGAATTGAGGGAGAAGGACAAAATTTATACGATACAAAAAGTAGTCATTGTGGATTATGAGGAATATAACATAAATACTGTGCTACTTATACTTATGACGTAATATTAAATGAGAAAAAGAGGCGAAATTCCCGCCACATGCTGGGAAATTCGCCATATAACTTATTTATCATTTTATCGTCAGTTTAAGTGTATTAAATACCAAATTGTTGCCAATAAGTCAGACAACAAAGTGTAAAAGACCTACAAATGACAATACAAAACTGCTTAAAAAGATACAATACAAACATGTTTAAGAAACATAGGCCTAAATGTTCATATGCATTGTGAACAGTTGTGTGTGAAAGATCGCCTGTAAGAATGGAAATTCGACACATTTTCTGTTTCTCTGGCGAATTTACCAGCAAATGCATAGTCGAAAGAAAACAACTTATGTTTCCAACACCACATCTCCTGTCCTTTCTAAACCTACAGACTCCCTATCAGCGCCGTTTACTGAAGGATTTAGGTATCTTTACAGAATTGTCAATGGCAAAATCCGTTGCAACAGGCTCCTCCAGGAATTCCACTTTCGAGTGCCTATGCGCTCAACACGCAACACAAATCTATTTTACACAAAAAAGCCAAGACTGGAAATTCAAAAAAGATCGCTCTTCCACAGACTTCCCACTCAATATAACGACCTCCCATCAAGTGCGGATGTATTTTCCACAGAATATGCCTTTCGGTCAACCATCAGAAGATATGTTGCTAAATAATATTTAATTGTGCTATCTTGACTTATTTATATTAATATTTTGTCTTATTTTGCTATTTTTATTTTTGTTCTTTTTTGTTATTTTCATTGTTACTGATTTCAGTGTAAAATGGCTACGTGCTGTATCTGAAATTTTCTCAATAAATAAATAAATAAGTACATAGATAGAAACTATAGGTTGGAAACACTCACTGATGCCTGCAAAAAATCAAGTAACATGTGCCTTGTTTCCACTGAAATCTGCAGTGTGGTGAGCGAACTAGCAAGCAAGCAGTACAGTTTGGAATGCGAAATTGCGTCTACACAGAAGACAAAGAAAGGTGCCGAATTTCAATACTACGTTGGATATTGTCATTTCGTGGCAGATAAGAATTATTTTTCTTCCTTTTAATTATTGATATCGTAACCTCAAACCTTAAGAGTGTCGTGAAAAGATTTGCTTCGGAAAGCGTGCAAGTACATGCACGCTTTCCGAAGCAAATCTTTTCACGACACTCTTAAGGTTTGAGGTTACGATATCAATAATTAAAAGGAAGAAAAATAATTCTTATCTGCCACGAAATGACAATATCCAACGTAGTATTGAAATTCGGCACCTTTCTTTGTCTTCTGTGTAGACGCAATTTCGCATTCCAAACTGTACTGCTTGCTTGCTAGTTCGCTCACCACACTGCAGATTTCAGTGGAAACAAGGCACATGTTACTTGATTTTTTGCAGGCATCAGTGAGTGTTTCCAACCTATAGTTTCTATCTACGATTACAAAAACCACAAACGGCGAAATTCCCAGCATGGCGAACATCCCTTCTTTTACCCTAATAGATGTGATGTGACCATGACAGATCAACACGAAATCTCTTCATATGTTTATACTGTTGCTACGCATACAACTAATGAAAATATGTGTGTGATTAATACAGATGGTGAACAATTTTTTAATGTTTATAAGCTGGTGGCACTTCATTCAGCGATACATGAGACAAAGAGGATGAATACAAACTGTAAGAAAAGTTGGATACAGGCATACAGCAAAGTTTGGATTTCTTCATTTAATTGTAGTCCTGTAGCAACTTGCTTAATATACGAAAGCAATTGCCGATGCTTTAAAACTTAACCATTTCTCTTACAAAGCAGCAACTTTCTTCTGAACGCTGACACCCTGTCTCATAGGTGCATGATTTCCTTGTAGAGATACATTCAGTTTGTGGAAAATATCAAAAAGATACGCCAATTTCTGTACAAATGCACTATCAATGAACATGGCCGTAGGCAGAAAAAAAAAATCGGGGGGGTTCAGTCATAATTGTTCCCATGGGCGTCGCCAGAAATTTGAATAATACAAATAATAACAATAATTTTACAATAATAATTAAAATTTCATAATAACACTAATAATTATTATTATTATATTATTGTTATATCCTTGAGGGGGCTTACTCAATCCAGCAGATGAGTGAATATCCAGCACAAGTTTCTTTTTGTTTTTTTACGTTTCGTACAGTGTGTACTAAAATGCACAATTATTATACTTCGTCATTAAAATTTAGATACCTTCAAGAAAAAGTTTTAAAAGTTAGATGGAAATTTTAGTCATAAAGTTTTTGTTGTTTAACTTCAAAATTACATTTTTGGAATTTGGAAAAGTGTGGAAGCAGTTATTATTTTCAAAAACTTAGCCTGGTGCATGGATTGTAACCTCAATCGCGAACGTAATGCGCTACGAAACTGGAGATCCTAGGTGTGAACTCCTATCAAGGGGGGGTTTCGATTTTATCGGACAGGGAATTTAGAAGTTGGAAAGGGAATTTTGGGACAATCATAAGGGAACCTTCAGTCTATATTCCTTGTGACGCAGAAGCAACACTGGAAAGATGACAGCAGAAGTGATAATGGAGGGGTCGCGGGTGGTCTACGATTCTGAGAATAAATCCTGTTTCACTCAACTTTCAGAATTCCAAATGCATGAAAATTCTAGCTCGATCGTTTCAACATTGTCTCTTTGTATTTTTGTGATGCTTCGTGAAAATTTGTTACATATTTTGGTTTCTGAACTTCCATTAATCCAATATGTCAGAAGTAACGGGGGGGGGTTGAACCCTAGAAACCCCCCTCTAAATACGGCCATGTCAATGATGTCTTCGAGTGCAGTTCCTGCCTCAGTACAAAAACACGGGAGATGACGTTGCCGATGGACAATCAACAAGAGTTGCAATAATACAGAAGAACATATTGTTTTTTTAAATATATTTTAAATTTTGAGATTTTTTTCCAAAAGTTCTCTCGTCTCCCCAGGGAGACGCGCCGCGCAGTTTGAATACCACTGGTATAGTGTATTAAATAAATAAATTGAATGTCCAATGTCACAGCAGGAACTGAGATCCCGCAGCAATCCGATTTGCCGGAACGGAGTTCCAGTGCTTTCCGGCTTGTGCATCATCCGATATGCGAACCCTGGAAGATACGCATTAGTTACCTGGTTTACCTTGAACGACCTGTCATATATAAACTGTGTTTCCCATCTGTGGCCCCCGCCCACAGTAATTAGAGCGACCGGCAGAAGTTTCCTGCAAATCCCACGCGGGGATTATTTCCGAGTTGCTGCTCGGTAGCCCACTCTTCCGTAGATTATCATCGCTCCCAAGATAGGCTGAGACAGGGAGGACCATCTCGAAGAAATTCTCCCACACGCAAGCGGTTGATGATCAGTTCACAACTGAGAGGCCCAGTGGTTCAAGAGTCTAGGGACCCATTTTAGGAGAGGTATGAAGCCAAGCTCTAACCAATGGCCTACCACACTCCTGTGCCAGCTCCGAGAACCATAACAGTACTTGCCAATCATAATTAATCCATTTTGAGGTAACTCTGTGTCCCTGAACCGAATATGCAATCGGTTTTCCATATTGGCTCTTGGTTTTGTGACAGTGGACACATCCAGTGACAATATTGAAAAGAAAAGAAAAACGCTAAAGTTCATCATATGTACTTTAATGTATCAAATGTATCTTTCGCGATTATGCATATAAATATTTGGTCTGAGCTACAAACTTTATGCATTTTTTGTTTCAACTGATGCATTTAATTATCTGTGTGTACACTCAGAAAAATGCATCAATAGTCCTTTTGCAAATGCCTGAAGGGTAAAATGACAACAATAACACACTGCACAATAACTGTAATGGGAGCTAAAATCCGTTCACAATACATTGAATTCCATGTTTTTTCTACGTGGAGCCCCGTCCTGCAATTCCAAATTGTTCGAACTTCAACAATTGATGAACTGTTCTCAATGCCACGGTTCAGCAATCGCATGGCTGCTCCCTACTTCCTGTGGGATAGTTTCACCCACAAAAGGAGGATCGTGAGAACCTGTGCAAATCATATTTTCTCTCCCTTGCACTCCCAGGTGGTGGGATCCATATTGAATGTGCTCAATTTGCAGTCAATAAGACTATGATCCATGATCAGAATTTGCAAGTCTGTTGCGAGCTCATATTTAGATGCAAAAAAACTTTGTTTATTCAGCTAAAACCCGGGGTGCAATGGGTGACCTTCTGAAAAGGCACCCATAAGTCAACCTCACTTCCACGTAGTACACTCGGGTAACTGCTTCTTGCAGGCTAACGAGGCTCTGGCGGACAGGATAATCCTCTGAGGGGTCGTGTTGTCCTGCGTTTGCCCTTACTTGTGCTGAGTGCCTTTATTTTTTAACAGACATATATTATTTTTTTGCTTGCCCTGTCATGAGTTTTGTTTTAGTTAAGGGGCGTATCCCCGTGTTGTCTGGTGGGCAAAAATCCGACTCCTCTGATTACTACCCTAAAACTATATACCAATCTGTGTCGTTAACTTTCGAGAATACTAAGGAAGCAGTGAAAAATATTTTAAGTAGAGATCATGCCCCCCCCCCCCAAATAATAAACTTCAGGACAGTGATTTAACCACCCCACCCCCGCAACACTCCCTAACTATTGATTGATTGATGTGTTGTTTTAAGTCCACTTTATGCACAGTAAGGCTAATCGGGACTGGACCTACAGTTTAAAGTGGGATCCGAACACTTGTGCCTCCACCGGGTATCGAACCCGGGACCCCTTGATTACAAGGCGACGACGCTACCACTGCGCCATTGAGGAGGCCCTACACTCCCTAATTAAAACTAAACTAAACTCCGTGGTGCAACAGCCCTTGAAGTGCATCGGATCCCATTGCCACTGTTTTCTGGTTTTCGTGACCGAAGCCCGCTACTTTTTAACAGTAGCTTCCCAATTGCCCTCACGACGCTGGGCCAACGCTGAAATTTTTTGGGCACCCACCGGGTATCGAACCCGGGACCTCTTGCACCAAAGACGAGAGCGCTAACTACTTTTTTTTTTTTTTTAGGAAAGCCCCTATGCGGAAGCTTCCCCCATCACACTTCATTCACTCATATCATTTCATTCATATTTCAATTTCAGGACTTTTCAGGTCAGACAATCACAAACATCCATGTCCGAGCTGGGATTCGAACCCGGGACCCCTGGCGTCGTAGCGCGATATGCTAACCACTCCGCCACGGAGGCCGACCACTTGGCTACACGGGAGCAACAACACTCCTCCAAAATTTCCTCAACAACAGGGTGCGAAATCACTGCAGATTGGTGGGGGGAAGGAGCAGACAGACACTATATATATACACAGAATGTCATTAAATATGTGTCAATTATCAAATAATCAAATTATATTATAAAATATACAATATATTATATCGGCTGTCTTTCATTCAAAATGTAATTGCAAATTGAAGATTTTGATGTACTGCTGATGCTATGAACAATGATTTGCGTAAGAGAGGAGGGACAAAAATTAACAGACAATAAGAAGATAAAAGTTTCCTGTATAAAATTCACATATAAGTGCTATTACCTTTTTTACTAATATATTTATATACTCGTGGTTGCTATCGAAAGGCGATGAGAAATGGAGAAGAAGTAAGTCGGTCTAATTTCTGTGTTCTGGGGATTGCTGGATTCAGTGTCCTTAGATATGAGGCTCTTTGTTGTCTGTTCTTTTTGTATGTTAGCGATATTATTCCAGTCAAGTATATTCGAAATCCTAACTAATTGTTTGTGTTCGTTGTTAAAACAAAAACTCCCCCCCCCGGAAGAGTTTGGCGGGGGAATTGTCCCCCCGGGATTTCGCACCCTGCTCAATAACCCCTACAATTTTTAATAAAAGACCAATTTATGGTCATTTTGACTAACTACCCTTACACCCCCCCCCCAAATGAAAAATTCTGGACAACCCCCTTCTTTAGGATGTGTAGCATGTAGGGTGTAGGCAATGGTGGGATCGGATTGCGAGTTCCAACGTCCCAGTTTTTGTTACTGAAAGTCGGTAACTTTTTTACGGCGTCTGTACAAAAGCTACGAGCTGGGTTGATGACTTATTGGACACGTTACAGACACGTCATCCCGCTGACTTCTTCCACTGACCACCATTACTCTCTGTCAAAACAAACAATGGCTCATTCACGAGTACGTCACTCCACAACCATGCCCGGTTGGAACTGGCTGCTGCTCGCTGCTTATCGAAAGAGAAAGATGACAAGTCCCGCAGAAATCCCAAACAACCTCGGAAACACATTAAGAAACCCAAACATCCTTGATATGAGTGTGAGCAACAGGGGCAAAGATTCTTTTCACAGCGTGATTATCATGCTTGTCATTTTCTGGCCAAAAAAAAAAGGAGAAAGAAAAAGGAACTCGCTTTCCCCGACTCTATCGGGAAATGAGAATTGAATCAGCTGGTCGCAGCGTTGCCAACTAAGAAAGGCGTATTGTGACTAACACGGAGTATCTCTTTCCACCAGATAATGGTATATATATATATATATATATATATATATATATATATATATATATATATATATATATATATATATATATAATATATATATTTGAACTTCTAAGTGCGAGCCGTTGGCTGCACGCACTACATGTTGATTCACATTGGTTATTCTTTTGACAAATGTTTGCAAATATGAAACAAAAACAAACAAACATATATATATTGCACAATGCTGGTTCCACAGTCCACGTATTATAAGCTAAGGTTACTTTGTGCGGTTTCTTCGCTCTTACCGGTATCCGCTATCGCCTTTCCTCGTCGTTCTCTCACTTCCCACAAATATCTCCCCACTCGTTGCACTATCTCACTTATTATTCTTCTTCTATCTTCTACCACTTCCATTATTTCCCTCCCTGTTACGTTCTTAACCCACTTGTCTCGCCCCCATGCTAATTATCGATATCTAGGGAACTACCCAGAACTATAAACGCGAAACTTGGTGACTGATATATCTAACAAATGGTAGGTCAACATCAGGGCTGGTCCTAAGTGGGTGTGGTGCCTAGAACCAACATTTTTCAGATATCTGAAAAAAAAAAAAATCGGAGATTTTTGTTCCTATGGAAACACAATATAAACGTTATTTTAAGTACTAAACAACTAATTTATATGTTTGATATTATTGCTTAGGAGCAATAAGATGAACATAAAGATTAAAACTAAACATTATGGGAGGCTAATAACAATTTCTAAATTACTGTCTATTTTCTTTGCAGATGTGCCATTGGTGCGACTTTCATTATACAGGGTGGCTCAATAAGTCACTTAACACCCCCAGTACAAGGCCACTGCGGCATGGAACGTGAAAATGGCGATGACCAATCGTTGCCTGGCCAAGGGGGGGACCACATTGACGTCACCCGCATGGTCGGCAGCCATCTTGATGTCCGCCATCTTGAAATCAACTTCAGAAATTTAAATGGGAAAGGGGTCGTGCGACATATCAAAATGGGCTAGAATTTCACCAGGAAAACAACTGTGACATTTGTTTTCACCTAACTTTAATTGTTGCAGAGTTAACAATATCACAAAGTTATGGCTCAATAAGTCACTTAACACCCCCAGTACAAGGCCACTGCGGCATGGAACGTGAAAATGGCCATGACCAATCGTTGCCTGGCCAAGGGGGGGACCACATTGACGTCACCCGCATGGTCGGCAGTCATCTTGATGTCCGCCATCTTGAAATCAACTTCAGAAATTTAAATGGGAAGGTGGTCGTGCGTCATATCAAAATGGGCTAGAATTTCACCAGGAAAACAACTGTGACATTTGTTTTCACCTAACTTTAATTGTTGCAGAGTTAACAATATCACAAAGTTATGGCTCAATAAGTCACTTAACACCCCCAGTACAAGGCCACTGCGGCATGGAACGTGAAAATGGCCATGACCAATCGTTGCCTGACCAAGGGAGGGACCACATTGACATCACCCGCATGGTCGGCAGCCATCTTGATGTCCGCCATCTTGAAATCAACTTCAGAAATTTAAATGGGAAGGGGGTCGTGCGTCATATCAAAATGGGCTAGAATTTCACCAGGAAAACAACTGTGACATTTGTTTTCACCTAACTTTAATTGTTGCAGAGTTAACAATACCACAAAGTTATGGCTCAATAAGTCACTTAACACCCCCAGTACAAGGCCACTGCGGCATGGAACGTGAAAATGGCGATGACCAATCGTTGCCTGGCCAAGGGGGGGACCACATTGACATCATCCGCATGGTCGGCAGCCATCTTAATGTCCGCCATCTTGAAATCAACTTCAGAAATTTAAATGGGAAGGGGGTCGTGCGTCCTATCAAAATGGGCTAGAATTTCACCAGGAAAACAACTGTGACATTTGTTTTCACCTAACTTTAATTGTTGCAGAGTTAACAATACCACAAAGTTATGGCTCAATAAGTCACTTAACACCCCCAGTACAAGGCCACTGCGGCATGGAACGTGAAAATGGCGATGACCAAATCAATCAATCAAAAAAGGGCAATTTTTCATCATATCTAACAACATGTTCTATCATGATTCTCTTTCATTTATTTATTTTTATTAAATATTGACGCTGTAGCGAATTTACTTGTTTCATATAAAATAAGTATTTTTTTACTTCATTATATCATTCGGATAGTGCATATTAACTATGTTTTGATTGACATATTTTGAACACGATTTTGTAATATGAATTTTTATGTGTCAAAACAATATTTCAAGTTAGGGAAAATAACGTTAGTTGCTTAATTGGAAGCACCAGCTGCTATGATTGATTGATTGATTGATTTAGTTTATTTTACTTCGCGTTTTGTGCCTCTTGGCTAATTTGCGAAGATGGGGATGAGTGATGAGATGATGAAATTGATGAATGGACATTCACAAACAACCAAGCCCGACCAGGATTCGAACCCGGGACCATCCCCAGCTGCTATGAACTCGCAATAAAATGCACACAATTATTTTTATCTAGCGCAGGGCTTCGTCCTAGGGTCGGCTTCGCTCACGACGATAAAAACAAACTAGATTACCCAATATGTCTGCTAACGATAGGCTACAATCAATCAAAAGTCACCTGCCGATATCTAATTTTCTAAAGTTGAAGACCAAGGAAATGCTACGTGAAGTAAATTATGTCGATTGATTCTTCCGTCTGCCTATTGGAATAATTCGTCAACAAACATTTTATCCTTGCTATATCTCCAAAACCATTCGACATATAAATATGAAATTTTGTGTAGGCCCTCAAAAAAATATAAAGGGGTGTAAAAGGTATCTGCTTTTTGCAGGCCAACGACGCTCTGGCGTCTTGACCTACAGTAAAAAAAAATGAAGTGCTCCCCTGTGTTTTGCACCACGCCATGAAGGAGTGTGGAGTTAGGACCTCACACTTTCTTGATCACGGTCGAAGGTTGGGGTGATGTGATCAGCACCACGCCCCTGGCCGCGTTTACCGCACAGAGTTTCCTCCAGGTACCCACTTTATACGACGCTGGGTGGGCGCCAGAGCCGCTTGAACAGGTGGACCTACGGCCAGTATAAGCATCTGTAGGGCTCCATGTGTTCTGCTGTGTTTTGTCTCTGTGTGTGCTGAGCGTCTCTTTACAGCCTCGGTTTTAAATAGGGAACGAGATTGCTCAGAGACGTGTGTTGATTTTAGCTAACGGTAAGGGGGTTGGGCCCTGTATAATGTGACGGGTGCAAAATAGCCTAAGTGTTGACGCGCCCACAAATTTATATGTGAATGTTCGATTTGATTTTTGATATTTAGTGTCGCTTTTCTACCACTTTTGTCTAATCGTAAGAATGATACAAGTACGAACTCTTTACCTTGCTTCGTGAGACCTGTTTATTTTGCTTTCAACGAAGGAATTGGTGCAAATAGCACACGTGCTGACGCACCCGTAATTTCAAGCACTCAATATCTTACTCAGAAATTCATTCGCGTGACTCTCTTTTTCTCTCCCTCTCTTCTTCCTTCTTCATTTCTTTCCTCTCGATCTTCCCTTTGAATTCCCTCTTACTCTACCTTTCTCTCTGTCTCTATTCCTCTCTTCCCCTCTCCTTTTTCTCTTTTTCTCCCTCTATTTTCCTCATCCTCTCATTTTCCTTTTTGCTTTCTTTCTCTTTTCAACTTTTGTACATTTTGTACTCTCAATTTCTTCCTTAGTTTCTCTACTTCTTTCAATGTTTGTTGTGTGTATGATTTGTATTCGTTCTTTTGTCATGTAGCGTCGCTTTTCTGCCACTTTTGGCTACCCGCGACGATGAGGATGAGTGATGATTTCATGAAACTGATGAAGGAACAATGTCTTTAAAAATGGGAGAACTAACTCCCTTCTCCACCCTAGCTTTAATGAAACCAGGACGCCATTTCCTCTGAGGTTATTCTCCCCTTTTGGTGCTCTCTGTTTATTTCATTCTCTCGAGACTAGTATCTGGCATTTTACAGTTTAGTAATTGATTGGTGAACAAATACGAGGGATAGTCGAAAAACAAGTTTCCCGCATGTGCATTTCCGGAAAGCGTGGAAATTTTTGGTTGGTAATACTGTATGTTGTGCTTATACGGGCATCATCCTTCTTTTGTTGTGTGCCGCTCGACCTTTTCCTTGCAGAGGGCCACGGGCGGCGCGAAGGGGTGCTCCAACAGAAAACACTAACTCTTACAATGATAGAATGTATTGCAAAGGTTTAAAAAGTGCGTTTTTAAAGGCAAGGATAATTTTATTTTGTATTTCACTACACAGTTCAATAAGACTAACGTGTGTCTGAACGTTTACATTATATGACCACTTTCTTGAAGTATAAAACGTAATTGAGATATCATCATGGATGTCCAGAAGGGGGTCAAATGGGGCCACAATCTCCTCTGGAAAATGGATGTCAATCTAAAATTATATATTTCGCACATATAAGTTCATTTCACAGTAATTTATGTTTATGCCTCTTTTGCGCTACCCCCTCCCCGTGTAAAAATACCTTGCTTCCCTCTCCCTGGAAAAAAATCCATTGGATGTCCATGAATATCATTGACCTTCCTTAAACGAGCTGTTGCTTTCAAATATCCAAGCATGTCTGTGCTAAAATCAAGCAAAAAGGAAGCAAGTCGCTAGTATTCTTCAGTTTCATTGGCGTATAATAATAATAATCATAATAAAATCGCCTTTATTGGAGCGGGCGTGTTTCGGCCTCTAGGGCCGTTCTTACATGCCTACTAAAAGTGGACTGATACTTGATTTAGTGGCTAAAACATGCATGCATGTTATCTTTATTTTCAACATCGCATCCCCTAAATTTCATTCCGCACCCCCTCAGCACCCCTAGATGATTAATCCTGGCGCCGCCGCTGCATAGGGTTAGTGTTGTCCACGGGACGAGACGGGACAGGCTTTTAAAAATTCGAGACGAGACGAGATTGATCATGTGTCCCGAGACAAACGAATATTTTCGAGACGAGACAGCATTTCCACGAGACGAGACAGGCCAAAGTCTCGTCTCGTGGGCAACACTACATAGGGTACCAGAGTACTGCTGTGTTGAAGACTGGAAGAATTGAGAAGTGTGTGCCGCCGGCATGGAGAATGGAGGTGTGTTCCAATCAACGATGTTGGTTGCAATAGAGGGCAAAGGATGAAATGCGAGTTGTTGTTCGTTACGAACGGATGGGACTTCCGGTATGTCATGTGATGGACAAATAAACGAAATAAACGAAATTAAAATGAAAATTTGGATCTTTCTCAACATTGAACCAAAGTCTCTTCATCCGTAAAGAGGACACGCAGTTTTACGAACAAGGTTTCTTGAAACTTGTGAAGCGTTACGACAATACCTGAAAGTCTCGGGGACTATGTTATAAAATACTGAAATGATTCCTCTTTCTGCTCATTTCTCTTTCACCAGAATAAAACTCTCTGCAGATGGCAGACTAGGGAAACTTTTTTTTAGACTATTCCATTACAAAGCGACGGTTATGTACTGTCACTGGCTTACGCAGAGGGAGGGGGCTGAATGGGCTACAGCCCCCTCCGAAATTTTGAGAAAATAAACATTCTCAAACAAAGTAGAACTCGGAAAAAATTAGTGTTAAATGGAAACTCGCCTTAAAATGAGCCCCGATTGCCATTTTTGAGAGTGGAAAGTTTTTTAAATGTACGAAATATGCCGCCACCGTAGAAAGCAGCTATGCACTAGCACTATCTACCTTTACAATTCCAGCCCCTTCCGAAAAAAAAAAACTGCCTACGCCAGTGTGTGCCGTTAACAAAAACCTGAATTATTACAAGCAGAACATGCATAATTACATGAAGAACTCCCATGCTTACCCGCAGGGTGCGAAATCCTGGGGAGGACGGAGGACATTTCTCCCCCACCAACAATCTTGGCCCCAAAAATCCCCCCACCATAAATTTCCCGGGGGGGGAGAATTTTTTGTTATAACAAGCAAAAGATAAGCAATTACTTTTAATTTCAAATATACTTTACTAAGAATAATATCGAAAGCACACAGAAAGTAGTGTGGTTGTGAGTGTTGAATGCTTTCTCTCAAATCTACATCCATACGCACAATAAAAGTAAAACAAGAATGCAAGACAAAAATAACTATAAAGTCTGATTGATTTATATTAACATAAAGCAATAACTAAATAAAAACGTATACATAATAAAACAACTTCACCTATTTCATAATTTATTAACATCTTTACCCAGTGGTAAAGGAATTTGTTTGCTACTTTATGATATCTGTATATAAGAGAACACATTAATTTATTTCTATGTAATTAATAAGAATATATTTTTAATTAAGTAATTTATTTTTACTTTTAATAACATTATAAATATGTATAGCGTGTAATTTTGTGAACATGTTTGTGGGGAGGGATTGTAGATTAAGATCTTTTTCTCCACCCACCAGTCTTATATGATTTCGTACCCTGCCTACCCGGGAACGTCCATCGAGAGAGAGGGGAGGGGGTGGGGTGGTTATTCTTGCTGTATCATAATTGATTCTGCAAATTTCTCACGTAGACTCTGGATGGGCAGGAGGACTGGGTTGCAATTCTTTGCTAGGCCAAAGCCTGGCGGCGATGCACAGCTCTGCATAGTGAAATCACGTTGAAGCTGGCAACACTTTCCGCCGAGTCCAATTTACCAATGCTTGGCAACACTGCATCCATCTCAGCCCCGGCACACGACCATATAAGGTAAAATGTTTCTGAGCCCGGCGTGTAGCAAGGTAAAGAGGCATGACGCAAACAGGACGGTGACCCGGAAATGTGGCAACGCCGAGCGTACGCACAGGATGAATGTTGCAAAAATCACACTCGGTTATGTTTCAGCGATGCCGCGTTGCCACCACGATTTGCTCATTGGTGCGTGCTGGCTGCTTAACGTAGAAGGATAATTATGCATCCACTCTTGCTTTCAATAACCGCTATGTGGCTGGTGGAAGGGGAGGAAAAGGAAAATAGCAGACAGGGAAAACTTCCGTGTGTTTCCTCGGGGCTCAGTGTGGGCGACAGGTGGTATGCTTCATGCTTCAATCGCAGTTTCGCTCAGTTACATTTAAAGGGGGTGCCAGATGCGAGAAGTACACAAAAGTCTCAGAAGTTCAAAAGTTGTACATGGCAATAATTATACTTATTAACATCGTATCTTTCTTAGCTGTTACACATATAGTATTAAATCAAATACTTGAATTTTTAAAGCTACGTGTATATATAAACTTCCCTCATGCACATAAGCGCAGACTCCATGGGGCTTGGGGGGCTCGAGTCCCCCCAATGTTAACGATGTGGGGGCAGAGAACTCCAAATAATTTTGCTTCTCTTGTAAAGTTTACTCTGAATTGTGCCACATGAACTTAACTTTAAATACACATTTGAAATGTTGTAGACCATCAACTTTGGGGGGGCTGGGACCGCTAACCCATCAACTTTAGGGGGGGGGGGCTATGACCAGAGACAGCAAAACACATGAGTTATTACCATATACTAAGTATATAATTATGAGTATTGTTAACACTTTTACTAAAAAGAGTTTCAAAAGAAGATGTGCATGTACTATGAGAGTGAATGGGACGTTCGGGTTACAAATGGCTCTCACATGACATTCAGAACGAGATCATTGATATTAGGGAGATCTGTATTGTGCTCCGTGGTAACAAAGTTGGGAATATTTTGCTATTATGGTTGACGAAAGTTGTGACATATCCATCCGTGAACAATTGACATTCTGTATTCGAACTGTAAATGAAATTTGTAATATTTTTGAGGAATTCATGGGCTTTTACGAGATTCCGAACACTGAGGCCAAAACTTAAAAAAGGGAGGGAGTGAGTCATTCATTAATTTATTTCAGTGATTGGAGCCCCCCCAATAATTTTGACAAGTCGGCGCCTCTGCTCATGCAATAAAATCGAAACAGTCATTCATCATTACAATATAAAACTGAAATTATGGCCGGTTCAGCCCATGGCTGCATATTAACTTTCTCATACATAACAATTTATTTATTTGCCATCAACAGGCGGAAAAGCTCTCCAATTACAATGGAAATACAATCGACTCTATAGTAAATGAAGGTGAAATATAAGTATATTTTGAAAAAACAGCGCGCTACGAAGCCAGGGATTGCAGGTTCGAATCCCGCCAAGGGCATGGATGCTCCGTGTGAGTGTCCCTTCATCAGTTTCGTCACATCATCTCTTATCCTCATCGTCGCGATTAGCCAAACGTAACAGAAAAGCGACTCCAAAATCAAATTGTCGCTTTACGTATAATGTTATACATTTATACAATTATGATTGATTGGGTTTATTTTACGGCGCTTCTCTGCCACTTTTGACTAATCGCGAAGATGAGGGTGAGTGATGATGTTGATGAGGGGACAGTTACAAAGAACACCCATGTCCAAGCCGGGATTCGAACCCGGGAACCCTGGCGTCGTAGCGCACTGTGCTAACCATTCTGTCACGGAGGTCGGCACATAATACGATACAGAAATATATTTAATTGGGTTGTATTGACATTTTATATAACATTTCTAAAAAAAATGTGGCCACAAGGGAGTCCAACAGGTTTTCTGCGGTGTGGGGGTCTGGTCAATGCTGAGGAATGAAATTGGTTAAAAAATAAAAAGATCTCTATGACTCCGTTCCTCGGATCCAATTTAAGCTGGAAGTTCTATCCCGATTAGCCAATTTATAGACAAGCTTAGAATAAAATCCTGGCAAGACGCCCAACCCTAATTTGACAAAATAGGTTATAATCAGGCGGAAATTGTAAGCACTTATCATGAAGTGAAGGACGAGCGAGCCATTTAATAAGGATTAATGACTGCATTTCTGAGAAATCACCGGAATAGTTTGTAAGAGGCTGAGAAACGTCTGATAAGTCTTTACATGAAAGGGTTGAACACACTCACCGGAAGAGGAGTGGTATGCTTCAATTGTTGTTCCTAGAAACCAAGTTCAAACCAACTTATCTCAACAGTGAGAACATTGTGTAATAGGCAAGCCCTCAGAGACATGTGATCGTGGAAATACAAAGTCTAAGTGACGCAAGAAAAGGAGTTGTTGCGCAGGAAAGAATGAATGAATTGGATCTGCTGTGTACAAAGGGAAGGAGAATTCTTTACCATAGGAGTCAAAAACGAAAAGTTGCAGTTTCATGTCATCATAGGAGAGAAAAAAATGATAGAGAATGAGACAAGGGAGGAAGTAAGAAGGAGTTAGACTCACGTGCACACACAGAGAGACAGATAAAGAAGACACAGAGTGAGCAAGAAAGAGAGAGAGAGAGAGGGGGGATGGAAAGATAAGAAAACGAAAGTAGCAAGAGAGAGAGAGAGAAGGGGGAAGAGAAGAAACACGAAGGAGCAGGAGACAGACACACAGAGAGAGGAAAACAGAAAGTGTGAGAGAAGCAAGAGAGTAGAGAAGCAAGATAGAAAAAAGGAAAGAGAAGTAAAACAGAGAGTAGGAAGAGAATAAGGTTTGATTGATTTTCTGTTTTAAGCAGTGGCGTAGCGTTATAGTACGCCCGTACGCCCGGCGTTCCCAGATTTAAAATTTCAAAAATGCTTAAATGCTGTGATTATAAAGTAAAACGTGACTAATTTCATAAATGTTTGACCTTCATGGCATTATAATAGCTATTTTTCGCGATCCGCTTGCAACGTTCCACTAACAACACTCGTTCTAGCATCTCTTTTCAATGCCTTTCCCGGCCGGACGCCGAGCAGGTTCGGCGTACAGGATTCTATATTCCTTGCTGCCTTTCTGGAGGGAAAGCTTCGATTTCTACAGCACGCGCGTAAATGCTCTCTCGTACGCCAGCGTACGGAGCAGAGAGGTCTACCGTGATTGGTTCATGTGACCCTTCCTGCCTTCTGAAGCAGACGACAGCGGTAGAATTCCTACCTGGTTCTTCGCTCTTCGCGCTCATGCAACTCGTGCTATGTGATGCTATAATACGCAATATTGACTGACGTAACTTTACCAATCTCAAATATATCGCTTCTTAATGATCACTGTATTGTATAATTTATCGCACGAACAGCAATGTGCATTAGAAACTAAAAGATCAACACAGTTTTTGTCAAATAAGTTGGTGAAGTCCTCGTGGTAGAAATTCAGCGTGTGGCTGCTCTACCACTTAACCCGCAAAACTATTAATTTTTTATTGTATTTTTTCGTTATTATCTAACTACTTAATATTGTGTCAATGGAAATGTTTAGCATTCATTTGAAAACTCTTAACATCGAATGGTCTCTGGACAAAATTATTTTAAAATGTTTATCAGCATTCTCAAGATGTAATAAACAGTGGTCTGAATTACTAATCGGCACTGTTACGTCAGCAGAGTGGATCATCCACTCTGCTTTGCACAGTACACCAAGACGACAGAGGTCCCTTGTTCGAATCCCGGCGTGAGCACGGGTGTTCTTTGTCAGTGTCCCTTCATCAATATCATCACTCATATTCATATTCGCAATTAACCAAAAGTGGTAGAAAAGCGAAATAAAATAAACCAAATCAATCAGTAGTCGGATCATCCACAACAATGACGTCTGCTGCTGTGCAGAGGCACTTATGATTCAGGTAGGTTTTTAAAGACTTGCGTCATGCAGAAAGGTATTAAAAAAAAGTATAAAACGCCAGAGTTCAAAACATTTGTGGCATAGTGAGGCATCTAATATTCTAGCTAAAACCATAGAAAAGTTAGGATTTCTATGCTAAAACATGCATTAAAAAAAATCCGTCGCGCAACAGCCCATGAAGGGCCTAGGCATACCTACCGACTGCCGGTCTCCCTCCCACGCTTTCCTTCGTCACCTCTAAGCGTAGAGATCTTCAACAAGTATTGGAATAGTCGGGGGGTCAGCCCGACGTATCCCCAGCCGTTATAGTAGGTCTGAAAACCCAGCTGACTTCAGGCAAATAAACAATACCTGTGGCGACTAATACCATAAGTAAATTATTAAGCAAGAAAGGGCCGACCCTTCCTTCGGACTTGGCGTTCCCACCCGAAATGTCCATGCTACGCCACTGGTTTTAAGTTCATTTTATGCCCAGTTACGCTAATCGGGACAGGACTGGACCTACAGTTTAAAGTGGAATCCGAACCACTATGTGCTTCCACCGGGTATCGAACCCGGTACCCCTTGATTACAGCGCAACGACGATACCACTGCGCCATCGGAGACAAAGAGAGAGGGAAGTGAAAGAGAAGAGACATGAAGAAGAAAAGATAGAGAGAGAAAGACAGAAGGAATGAGAAGACAAAGAGAAAGAGAGGAAAGAACAAAAGACGAATAAAATAAATGGAAACGGGAATAAAGGGTGGAATGCAGGAAAACAAGATACAGGTCAACCCGCTGTAATTGTGGAAGAGCGCTCTAGCGTTTTTACTGAAGAGCGAGTAGCGGTACTAAAGGGTTGTATGTAAGAGACCGCTGGCGTATGCAAGGGGGACTGATGGGGCTACAGCCCCATCTGAAATTTTGAGAAAATAAACTTTCTAATGATACTCATAAATAACTTGGGAAAAACCAAAGTTGTAAATAACCCCTATTAGCATTTCCGTCCTTGAACAATTATCAAAACGAATGTTCAACATAATTTCGAATATTTTATTGTGTATCCCGCTCGTCGCCCTCCGAAAATCAAATTATGCGTACGCTAGTGTAAGAGAACCGTGGTTAATACATTTGTAATTCCATTTTTAAATGTTACTTAATTACTAACTTACTAAAACTATAACGTCAGGAACGTTCCATTTCACACTTTTGACTTGCTGAAAAACAAAACTAGAAATAAAATATATTTACGTTGAGTGCACATATGATACCTCAGTGTGTAATACTCCCCCAAGGTATGACCAGATGTTCGTAGCAGTTAAGGTAAAAATAGAAAGCTCTTCAGAACAGTATACGTCAATTTTTTTAAAACTCATTTGCAACCCGAACGTAAAGTCCACGTGTGTGCATGGGCGTTGACTGCTTTGGCAAACACGCTTCTTGTGGGAAGCCAGAAGAGGCGTGCTCTATGCTTAGAATGAGCAAAGCAAACGATGGCTGTTTGCGAAGTTTAAAAATGGAAGTTTGGTGTTAAGCTCATGTAGCTTTAGGAGTTTACTTAGCAAAGCAATTGGCACGAACGTTTGGATAAACTCTGGCCAGAAGTGAGTAATGAAAGTCTGACGCGTATTAAGTTCTGGCTTTGAAGGTGTGTGAACCATGTATTCACTTTTGTACAGGCGTACTTGAAACCTTTCCTCTACATATCTGCCCTTAATAGTATATTCGAAGATCTGATCGAAATTCTGAGAAAAGTATTAACGCTGGCTAGAAACTATTGAGGTCATATCGCGCGTTATCATCTTCTTAACTGACCTATCAATGTTTGTTCATTGTTATTCTCTGTTTTTGTTGCCAAAGAGTGCAAAGAACGGCACAGATGTGTTTACTGTGGAGGAGTCTGGCCTGGAGGTACGAAGTGACGAAGTTCCTTTTCAAGCCACAAGGCGTCCCACGGAGGCCTTCCCCAGAACCCGTTGAGCTAGTTTTGTTTATAGCCAGGGTTCTTCTCCTTTTATTACACCACGTAAACCACTAAATCAGCCTTGCTTTATGGAGAACGCCTGACACATATACCAAAACGAGAACCATATTGTTCTCCTGTGATTTTGTCTCTCGTTTGCTACCTGCGTGAGCTTATTAGGCAAATAGGACTTTTCCCACGGCAAAGTCTGTTTCAATTATGCGATACATGACATTCTTGCAGTAAAACTGTCATTGTACAGTGATGTATTGATTAATAAACAAACGTGACGACATGTGGAACGAGTATAATGTTAGAATGATCAGAAGATTCCGAAATACGTGCTACACATTTTTGTAGCAGCGAAGATTTTTTCTTTCATTTGTAATCTGTCGCTATTGTCATACTAATTCATTTCAAGCGTTTACTGGATATTGATATGTATCTAAATCAGTGACGGCAGCATAGGGGGCAGGGACCCCTCTTTCCGATCGATCAGTCCGCATCCCCAGCTAGCAATAAACAAACTAGATAAATGTGCTCTGTTTGACGGTAACATATTTTTTTGTATTTTATTTTTAGGTATAGAAAATGTGACTGCTCTTTTCTCTATTAGCTAACACCGATACGTACGCCTTGAAATGACACACGCATTAGATTGATTGATTGATTTGATTCATTATACTTCGCTTTCCTACCAGTTTTGGCTAATCGCGAAGAGGAGGAATGATGTGATGAAACTGATGAAGGGACTCTCACAAACAACACCCATGCCCAGATCGGGATTCGAACCCTGGACTTCTGTGCACTCCGCCACCGTGGCACGCTAAAGTGGGATCCGATTCACTGTGTGCCTCCACCGGGTACCGAGCCAGAGACTTGATTACAAAGCGACTACTACGTCATCGGGAGGCCATGACTTCAAATTTCATGGCGCAAGAATAGATGTAGTCAACCTTCTAACTGAACATGAAATTTTCAAAAACCTTTCAACAAATGTAGAATTTTGAACAATTCGGTTTTTTTTTGTTAATTTGATCTTCCAATTCATGTGATATATTTACTAAATTAAAAGGGGTTCGCGTTTAGTACCTATCAACATTTTATTACTGAAAGTGAGCTAAGAGCATACATTCTCAGTAACAGCGTTTGACGACCTCATAAATACGGGCCGGAATTTTATGCTATTACATATTTTTTTCATTCTGTGTAGCCAAGCAAAAACTACAAATGTCGGTGTTAGGAACCACATATGTGAATTTCATGTTACATATTTGACTTATTTTGAGATATATTACATATTTCCCGTTTACATTACATATTTTTGGACAAAATGCTGTATATGTCTAATGTATAGTTGCATTAAATGTACAATTTTGTTCATTCAATGAGAATATTCTTCAGCACTGTATCAATCTGAATGCATCTCTCGCGGTGAAAAATATCTGACCACACCGTACTCAAAATTGTTGACATTCACGTTATTAGTTTATCAGATTACGATTTCTCCAACGTAATTTAAGCACATGACAATTGCATTATTTCAAGAAACGTCTTAAAAATATAATAATATTGAGAAATCAATTTAGTACAAATCATTTCTAGCTGCCAGGAACGTAGAAATGAGCACAGAAATGAGAAAGAATACGCATATTGGATATTTTAATACAACTACATATTTCAGTATATTTACATATATTTTTTAATATTTCAGTCATTTTTCTACATATTTATGTACACATTTCGCATGTTTTGCCTACATAAAAATTCGGGCCTTAGTCATAAATCTCAAGGTTCGGGAAACACCAACAAAGAAGAGCTGCTTGTGTGTTGACAATCCTTTTGGGAGGGGGAGTTTAAAATTGGATATTTTAACTAAGTGGAGAAGAGGAACAAAATGTAGCAAGAGTTGCTTATGTCAACCGTGGCACGTGCTGTGGTTTCTGTGGGAAGAGGGCGGGGAAGGGGCTGGCACGAGCTGTCAATTATCTCTGTGACTGACAAGTTTTCGTTTAAAAGGGCAATGTTTACTCTTTTTCTAACTTTTTGTTCGTTCGGCGGCCCCTTCGTCACCTGGCCCGGGGCGGCAGTTGCGCTCCCCTTATTGCCTCGGCTCTGTCCGTGACCGAAAGCTGTGAAAAGAACAAAACCACCTGTTTACTTCCGAAAAGTTATGGAAATTGAGAGAGGGGGTCTTCACATGCAAATGAGCCTCAAAGACAAAAATTCTGTGGCCTCTAGTTGAGTGCGTTCCAAACTCTCTCTCTCTCTCTTTTCCTTTCTTGTCTCTTCTTTAGAAAAGAAGATAAAAGTAGAAGAAAACCAGGCCACACCACCTTTCTATTCGCTTATCTTGAAGTGAATCTCCGGAGGGGAACCGACGACGCACGCGTACCAACTGTGCGGAACCAATTCCAGGACAGGAGGCGCTCAATCGGCGACTGCTCCCGCCAGCCGATGCGGCTAATTAAGATAATTACACGGAGTCACCAGCGTGACACTCCAGTGTCAATGCCACCTGCAACGCAGCTCGACGCACGTCTGGGCTTCACTTCAAGCCATTCAAGAGGTTTTCATTCATCTTATGGTGGACCGGCGATCTATATGCACCGGGGGTGTCTCTGCGATCTCTTGATATATCTGCCGGCTCCCGTGGCGGAGTGGTTAGCACATCGCGCTACGACGCCAGGGGTCCCGGGTTCCAATCCTGGCCTGGATGTTTGTGAGTGTCCATTCATCAATTTCATCATGTCATCACTCATCCTCATCTTCGCAAATTAGCCAAAATAGGCACAAAGCGAAGTAAAATAAAGCAAATCTTGATATATCTGTCGTTCGGGAAGGGTGATCGAGGGGGCCCGTCGACCACCTCCCCTTAAAAGTACGGCATCGTTTTTTCCAGCAGAAAGCTTGTTATTTTTATTGTCAATAGCATAAATAAAGTTCAGTTAGTTAGTATTCCAACAGAACAACCAAAATAATAACTGCATTATACTGAAAATATTAGTGTAAAACGCAGGAACCAGATTATATTTTCATATTCTAACATTTAATACAAATAACAAATGATTCTAGAGTCTCCAAAATTTCAAAAAATTATAGTTTTATGTGAAAGGCCACACAAAGTAAACTTCCCCCTTGAACGAGGTGTGCAAAAGTTAATAAAAAATCAGCACACTAATTGTATGGAATGTAAAAAAAAATCAAAATCATGGTTGATCGAGTAGCAAAGTCTCCCCATTGATATAATAATCACAATCATAATCATAATCTGGAATAAAATTCGTTTTAATCTTATTACTTTATAATTATTTTCATTGTAAAATAACAATTATAACCGCGGTAACAATAATTATTAGTTATCAATTGTATAATCAAGTTCCATCAATGACCTGTCACCCCCTCTACAAAAATTTCTGGCTATGCCCACTAACTAACTCTCTAGCCTTCTTAAACCCGAAGGTTCATGGCTGCAGCAACACAGGCCTTCCATGTTTCCCTATCTTGAGCAAGATCTATCCACTCTTTTCATCCCTACCGATTTCCTTTAGGTCGATCTCAACGTTGTCCCTCCATCTTCGTCTTGGTCTTCCTACAGGTCTCTTACCATCAGGTTTCCCAACAAGAATCCTGTAAACTCCTCTTTCCTCTGATACGTTCTAAGGAATCAGACGTACGCGTCGTATTATTATACTATTAATATTAACTTAATAATACTCAGCGGTGAACGATGAGACTCGGTGAAGTACACAGACTCCTCTCAGGTACAGGGATAGTGTTAGGCAAAGACAATATTCACAGCACAGAGAAATAAAATCACATTATTGCAGTATATATAAACTGAAAGGTTTTATTCTTTATTCATTGCAATTATAATGCAAATATACTTGAGATGAAAGCGAGGATTTCGCTTTGTCGATGAATTGACTCAACTAAAACGCATAAACTCAATGCGTGGCTATCGGCAAGCCTATGATCACATAGACCTAGCTTGCGCCCCGAACTACCACACCAAGAGATATGCAATGATAACTGAGCCAATATTTGCTCTTTAGCCTTTTATTTCCAAATTACTCCTTAGGCTAGCTTTATTATTTAACGTAGAATGGTTGCAGTATTGTGCATATCATCAATGCATGGCTATCGGCGTACCTATGTTCACATAGGCCTAGCTTGCGCCCCGAACTACCATACCAGGATGTATGCACAACACCGAGGAGTTCTTTTTAAGTTTAAAAGCTTCGACGATCCGTGGCGAAAGTGTGATGATTCTTACGCGACATCCTCGCTTTTATACTATTTTCGAGAACACAGATTAAAGTACAGATGAATCATTCACTATCAACAAAAGGATACTATCAACAAAACTGACATCTATACATCTTTAGAAATACAAATTCCTATAGTGCACTCTTGCAAACAAAGATACATTAAATTACCTATAATGTAGCATAAAATACAATAAACGATAAACGAAAGATATATATATTACAAACAAGGTGCATTATTACATATAATAACAAAGAAATTACGCTTTCTTTTACAAAAATAAATACATTAGTGACACATTTTCTACTGGTGACGTCACATAAAAATATGGATCATATCATCTGCCCCTTCCTTTCGGAAACTAAGTTTCAGGAAGGAAGTTACCTACCTGGAGGAAACTTAGTTTTAAAGTACAAACTCTTTCTTTTTATCCTCCGAAAAACGCACCAGTTTTAGGTTATCCAAGTTAACCTTATCATATAATTCTTTAGTCCTTGGAATTAGCAATGTCACAACATTATTTTCCACTTTGTCCACTAGATAAGGTCCTTTCCACAACATAAATAACTTTTGAATGGTCCTATCTAGTGAGGAGCTTAAGGAATGGTTTTTAACCATCACGAAGTCTCCAACTGTCACTGTCTTGGCGTTTCCCTTCTGTTTTAAATCCTTCGACAGCTTCTTCTTCTCCCTGACTTGGGCTAAGAATAATTTGGACTTCCAATCCGGTTGGGCTTCTTCCCGTTCGGGCCAATTGAAATGTGTTAGGATCTCTCTGGGTATAGGATGATTGAAGAATAGTTCAGCAGGTGAATATCCGGTTGTTTCAGAAATAGAATAATTAATTAACCAAACAACTTTTGATATGTATCGCGACCAAGTCTGATGTTCTCGATAACAAAATAAACGAAGTAATCTGACTATCTCTTGATTTGCTCGTTCTACCATGTTCCCCTTTGGATTGTAAGCTGTTGTGCAAACATGATGGATACCACGGCTTTTGGTAAATTCCTTCCACTGCTTAGAGGTAAACTGAGCTCCTCTGTCGCTTAGGGTAAACGTAACGTTTGGATAGTGAGCAAAATATCCTCTCTGAAGCGTGTTTATAATTTCTGTGGTGCTGGCAGTCCGTAAAGCATATGCGGAGACAAAACGTGAACCCACATCAATAAGGCTCAAGATGTACTGGTATCCATTAGACCGAGGAAGCTTCCCAATCAAGTCCAGAGAAAGCATCTCATGAGGTTGCTTGGGACTGATATGAAGGGTCTCCTTGAGTATCCCTAATTTGTCTGGTTTACTCTGGGCACAAATTTCACAATCTCGGATGTACTGTATCACGTCATCCTTCATGCCTTTCCAGAAGTATCGTACTGCAAGTCGCTTCAATGTCTTGGATACTCCAAAATGTCCAGTTTCATCATGAATTACTTTCAAGAGAGGTTGCTTCATTACCACTGGAACACACAATTTCCAAAGGAACTGATTATCCGATCCTTTCTTAAATAAAATCCCTTCCTGAATGCGATAGGAACGATGCAATCTGAGGTTAGGTTCCTGAGAATTTAGAGATTGGAGTAAATTTTTGCAGAATTCATCTTCAGATTGTGCCTCTCTCCACTTGTCGACGTCATCTATTTCTCCTCTTTCGGCCCACAGGTAGTTTATTCTGAATGTCTGCTGGCTATTTTCAGGATGAATCTGGGGTATATCATCAGCAGGATACCGAGATAAAATATCTGCCAGATCGTTTTGGCGACCAGAGACGTATACTATTTTATACTGGTACTGTTGGAGTTTTAGAGACCAGCGAGTCAAACGACTGTTCCAGTTACGGGCGTCTTGTAACCATACCAACCCTTTATGATCACTGTAGATAGTGAAAGGCCTACCTTTCAAATAAACAGCATATTTCTCAACTCCAAAGATTATGGCCAAACATTCTATCTCATGGATGGAGTAATGGCGTTCGTTCTCCTTCAGTTTTCGGCTTGCATACTGAATGACCTTCCTCTCTTCACCATCCATTTGGAAAAGAATACTACTCAATCCTTTCCCAGAAGCATCGCATTGGATACAGAATTCCTGTTCAAAATCAGGCTGTGCTAATTCAGCATCTCTTACAAGTTCATTCTTCAGTAGCTGGAAACTTTGTTCTTCCTCGTCTCGCCAAATCCAACGTTGATTTTTACCTAACAGCTTGGTGAGCGGTTCAGATTTAGCTGCAAAATTTTCAATGAACTTCCGCCTCCAGTTGGCGAGGCCAAGAAATTTCCGAATATCCTTTCTAGTTTTAGGTTTAGGAAATAATTTAATGGCTGAATTTTTGTCTGGTTGGATTTTGATAGCATCTCCAGAAACAATGTGACCCAAGTAGGTAATTTCCTTTTTGACAAATTCACATTTTCGCAGCTTTACAGTCATCCCCACTTCTTGGAGTCGCTGCAGCACTTCGTCCAGATGTTTGAGATGCTTGGAGAGTTCTTTGTCGAAAATCAGCAAGTCATCCATATATTGAGTTAGATACTCTTCGGTTTCAGGACCAAATACAGCATGCATGGCAGCTATGAAAATTGACACAGCACTAGAGATACCAAAAGGCATTCGAGCAAACATCCACTGACGTCCTTTATAGGAGAAGGCAGTACATGGTTGGCAGTCAGTTTTTACAGGGATCTGTAAATATCCAGAAGCCAGATCCAGATTTGTAAAATAACGAGCACCTTTAAATTTTTGTAAGGCATCCGAAATGGGCTCAACTGAATTTCGTGGAACACGTACAATTTTATTCAAATTTCTGAAGTCAATGCATGGGCGTACTGTACCGTCAGGCTTGTCGACTACAATTAAAGGGTTCAAGTAAGGGGAATTACAAGGCATTATAACACCCCATTGTCTCCACTTTTCTAATTCTTCCTCCAGGAGTTTCCTTTTTGCTATAGGTATGGGATATGGAGATCGATACACAGGTTCTGTGGTGGTGAGTTCAATCTCACACTGGAAGTTTTTAATAGTACCTGGTCTCTCGGAAAATACATGTCTATGCTTCAATAAGACTTCTTTCAATTGGCTTCTACCCCTTTCGCATAAAATCTCATTCGCATTGACCTTCTGCAGAATGTCGTCAGGACTAGCCGTCCACTGATCGACATGGGAATCTTCACGGACATTTCTTACATACGTCCCTTTCGAAGATCCATTATTCACGAGGTCCTGCTCTACCGGAACTCCGTCTACGGTGAGGGATAACTTCTCGCGCTGTAGGTCAATTCCTGCTTCATATTTCCTGAGGAACGGGTAGCCCAAAATAAAGTCAGCTTCGAGACCCTTCAAGACAAACATGTCCTCCAATAAATTTCTTCCAGCAATCTCCAGATATACTTGTCTACATCCTACAACTCTAGTTTTGTTTCTCCCAGTGAAATCAGTCAGCCTAACATCTGGACATGGTTGTAACTGCAATGATGGCAGCTTCTCCTTAATCTTCTTCCAAATGGCGTAGCTCATGAGATTACATTCGCTGCCAGTGTCCAGAACACAAATAAAATCGACGCCGGTTACAGTTGCTTTAATTAACGGAGCCCTGGATAAATTTTCCTTTCTAACTGCCTGTTGTAGTGCTCTATCTAAACTTTGTTCTCCCTCATTGAGAGTCAGCACAACAAAAAGATGATTATCTTCACTATTTATATCGCTGTCATCGGTTCCCAGAGAAGTCCAAGATTTTAGCCCAACCGTGATCGGGAACGAAGAATTCACGTTGGGCGACTGGCTAAATCCGACTGCATACCACTCGGATTAGCACTAGTCGATGGTGCCCAACAAAAGTCTCTGGTTATGTCGACGCTTTGACGTTGCTCGTTCGTCAAACGTGAAGCAGAAGGTTCAAACGGAGGCGCCGTCGCTCTGAAGTTACTGGGTTCAGAGGCGTTACGTGAAGAGTCACGGGAATGGTCTTCTGGATCAGATCTGGAACGACGCGGCCCACGTGCGTAGTTGTTCCTGCCATCCCTTCTCGGAGGATTACGCCGCCTGTTGTAATTGGAATATCCATTCCTCTGGTTCTGCATAACTTGTCTGACTCTGGGTTGTTGGTTTCCAATTCTATTTTGTCTGGGAGCATTTCCCTGGCCTGCACCTTCCCTATTCCACACAGGCTTCCAACTGTCCTGCTCTTCAAGCACCTCGAACCTTTTCAGAAAGTCGGCTAGCTGCCGTACAGTTTGAGGAGAATTGGCTAGACTCAGACTGCGAGCTCTATATGGAAGCTGGGAGATGATTAAATTCACAATCTCAGATTCTATGTAATGGGCAGACAGATTGCGGTAGGCTGAGTAAATAGACCAGGCATATTCCTCCATGCTCATACCGGACTGCTTTAAGTATCGGCGAGATCTCACTGCTGTCAGCTGCCTCTCTTTGGCCTCTTCTGAAGCATATTGTTTGCGAAAACGACGACAGAAATCAGAATAGGACTTGAACTCTAACTGGTTTGCTCGAAACCAATGCTCAGCCTGGCCCTTGAAAAGCCGAGGAATAATTTCCAATCGGTATTCGTATGGAATCTGCATTAAATCAAAACTGATATTAAGTTATTTTAAGTATTGCTCAGCATTCTGGGCTTCCAGGTCTCCCTTGAACTTCGACAAGGAATTAAGGTCTGCCATCCTTGGAGTTCCAGTCATTGCTGATCGCTGAGTTGTTGGCGGCGACTCATCTGGCCCGCTCCTTGAATTTCCATGCCTTCGTGTTCGCTTCCTGATTTTTGCTTGATACTGAGAGTCAGAGCTGGTGCTGGAAGAGGAGGAACTGCGATCTTTCTTCCTTTCTAGACGTTTCCTCTTTGTCCTTTCTTCATAAAGACTGTGCCGGGCCCTGCGAGATTCACGCTCTCTGTAACCTCTGTCATCGCCCGAAAGACTAAAGGTAGGTGGAACAGCAGACGCCACTTCATTAGCTCTTGAATCAGCAGTAACTCGTGGGCGACAGACTTGTTTGTCTTCTCTAGTTCTCTCTCCACCGGCTCTGTCCATCGCTTCATTTAGTTCTATGTTCATGGTTGGCAACGCTGCACTCTCAGCAACTGCAGACGGATGACCAGCTGTTCGAGATCCAGTTTCTGTTTCCGTTTGGCGGGTAACGTGCATGGTCTCTAACTGATTCGTAAGTTGTTCTACTTGAGTTTTTATTTCCTCAACGTCCTTGTTTCTTTGAGACACAATTACTGAAATCTGACTAATATTTTCTTGGACCTCAGCCCGGAACTGTATTTTGTCAGTCTCGGCCTCGGCCAATATCTGTTCCATCGTCAGCTGTTTTTCAATAATCTTATTGCACTCCTCAGTGAATCTCGAATTAATATCCTCTACATCGATGCGAACACTTTCCGTGGCTTTATTAACATCGGCTGCCAAGCTACGCCGGAACTCATCAAAGTCCATCTCCCTAGCCTGCCGAATTTCTTCAGAAAATCGGGCCCTAGTATTCTCGTTCTCAGACTTTAGTTGTTGTATTTCACAGGCCATCTCGCCTATTTCAGCTCTTAAAGCTTTCATAGATTCATCGTGCTGCTTACCGATATCATCCTTTAGCAACGCACATTCTCTGAGCATATCTTCCTTCAATATGTCAGATTGTCTACAGATATCAGCCTTCAGTGCTTCAGACTGTTTACACATATCAGCCTGCAATGTTTCAGACTGTTTGCAGATATCAGCTTTCAGTGCTTCAGACTGTTTACACATATCAGCCTGCAATGTTTCAGACTGTTTGTAGATATCAGCTTTCAAGCTGGTAATGGAATCAGCTTGCTGTTTAATATCAGCCTGCAATGTTTCAGACTGTTTGCTAATAGCCTGTAATGTTTCCATACTTTCAACTTGCTGCTTTCTAATTCCTTCAATCATGGTTTTTAAAGCATCAAACATATTTAATGGATCAGATGTAATAGTTGTAGACAATGATTCACATACTTTACAAACGAAATCGGTAGCTTCGTGGCTTTCAGATCGAACATCTAAGCCACAACATTCATAATGTAGAAACTTTGTACATTTCTTGCACACAAATGTGGTTTTATCTTTATCAATGTTCCGACAACAATCGGGAACATTAAGCTCTGAATTTGAAGCAAGATTTTTATTTGCGCTACGTAAATGTTTTCTTTCCATTTCGAACGAAGTAGTTCTGTGCTTTTCTACAAATATAAAAGTTTAGTGCTCTTGCACAATGAATCTCAACTTTAAACAATTGTCTTGCCCTTGTACACTACAAAATCGAGCCAACACGTTGAGCTGCCACTTGATACGTTCTAAGGAATCAGACGTACGCGTCGTATTATTATACTATTAATATTAACTTAATAATACTCAGCGGTGAACGATGAGACTCGGTGAAGTACACAGACTCCTCTCAGGTACAGGGATAGTGTTAGGCAAAGACAATATTCACAGCACAGAGAAATAAAATCACATTATTGCAGTATATATAAACTGAAAGGTTTTATTCTTTATTCATTGCAATTATAATGCAAATATACTTGAGATGAAAGCGAGGATTTCGCTTTGTCGATGAATTGACTCAACTAAAACGCATAAACTCAATGCGTGGCTATCGGCAAGCCTATGATCACATAGACCTAGCTTGCGCCCCGAACTACCACACCAAGAGATATGCAATGATAACTGAGCCAATATTTGCTCTTTAGCCTTTTATTTCCAAATTACTCCTTAGGCTAGCTTTATTATTTTACGTAGAATGGTTGCAGTATTGTGCATATCATCAATGCATGGCTATCGGCGTACCTATGTTCACATAGGCCTAGCTTGCGCCCCGAACTACCATACCAGGATGTATGCACAACACCGAGGAGTTCTTTTTAAGTTTAAAAGCTTCGACGATCCGTGGCGAAAGTGTGATGATTCTTACGCGACATCCTCGCTTTTATACTATTTTCGAGAACACAGATTAAAGTACAGATGAATCATTCACTATCTACAAAAGGATACTATCAACAAAACTGACATCTATACATCTTTAGAAATACAAATTCCTATAGTGCACTCTTGCAAACAAAGATACATTAAATTACCTATAATGTAGCATAAAATACAATAAACGATAAACGAAAGATATATATATTACAAACAAGGTGCATTATTACATATAATAACAAAGAAATTACGCTTTCTTTTACAAAAATAAATACATTAGTGACACATTTTCTACTGGTGACGTCACATAAACATATGGATCATATCACCTCTCCCATTCGTGCCACATGGCCTGCCCACCTAAGTCTTCTTGATTTAATCATTCTAATAATCTGGACATGAATACAAGTTATGTAGTTCTAAATTATGTAACCTTCTCCACTCACCTGTCTTCTCATCCCTTTTAGGTCCAAACATGTTCCTAAGGATCTTATTTTCAAATACTCTCAATTTATGTTCCTCTTTCAATGTAAGGGACCAAGTTTCGTATCCATATAATTGTACAGCCAATATTACTGTTTTGTATATTCTAACTTTTAGTTCCTTAGATATTAAACGAGAAGACAAATGTTTATGAAGAGAAAAGTAACATGCATTTCTTCATTAAGCCTACTTTTTATTTCCTCTTTAATATAATTTTCATTTGTTAATATTACTCCTAAGAATTTGAATTTGAAAACTGCTTCAAACGAGTTGTTATCAATAATTTGATTTTGATTATTACCTAACACTTGGTTTCGGCCTGTAAGCATATATTTAGTTTTCTCTTTGCTAACTTCCAAACCTATCTCTTTAGCTGCTTTGAAAAATATTTTTAGCATTATTCTTAATTGTATTTACATCATCCCCTAATAAGTCTACATCATCTGCATATGCTAACAACTGAGTCACACCGTTTAATTTTAGTCCTTCGTTAGTTTCGTTTACCTTCCTAACAGCGTATTCTAAGGTAAAATTAAAGAGCAATGAAGATAATGCATCTCTTTGTTTTAACCCATAATGAATTATAAATTTGTCAGACACATTAATATCCACACGAATTTTACTTTCTGTTTTACTGGTGCATACGTTTATCATATTAACAAGCTTCTTAGGTATTCCAAACTCGACTAATATATTATATAATTTCTCTCTTTTAATTAAATCATATTCATTTTTAAAATCAATGAATAGCTGACGGACATTTTGATTATTTTCCCACTTTTATACAAGTGTCTGTCTGATGTGAAAAAATTCATCTGTAATTTACGTTACGTTACGTTACGTTTAAATCCACATTGATAATCACCTATAATTTCATTAACATATGGGGTGAGTCTTGTTAAAAGAATGTTAGATAATATTTTATATGTTGTTGAGAGTAGAGAAATTCCACGGTAATTATTGCAGTTCATTTTATCACCTTTTTTAAACACAGGAACAATAATGGATTATTTCCACTGTTGAGGTATTTCTTCTTTATTCCATATTAAACAAATTAATTTATGAATTTGACATATTAATGAATTTCCACCATATTTAACTAACTCAGCTGGTATTAAATCAATGCCAGGTGCTTTGTTATTCTTTAGCCTTTTAATAGCATTTTTAACTTCAGTCAAGTTAGGTTCTGGAACTAAAGGTTCTGCTGTGTGCACTTCATTTACTTCTGATTTATCTCCTACATGAACATTTAAGAGGTCATTAAAGTAGTTCTTGCACCTATTTAAAATATGGCTTGGGTCAGCCAAAAATTGCCGTTTTTATCTTTTATCAAGTTTACATTAGGTTGCCACCCCTTTCTAAATTCATTTACACTTTTATATAAATCTCTGATATTTTTATTTTTGCTGTTTGTTTCAATTTCGTTAATTTTGCTTTCCAAGTAATCTCTCTTTTTACTTCTAAACGTGCGGTTAACATCTCGCTTTATTCTATTATAATTGCTTAAATTTGTATTATCAAAGTTATTTAACCACCTAAGTCTCCTGATTTCTTATTTCTATTAGGTTATGACATTCATTATCAAACCCCGGTTCACTTTTTCTTTGTTTATAGTATCCCATACTTTCTTTAGCTGCTGATTCTATTGAATTACGTATGTGCTCCCAATTCTTATTTACATCTGTTTCAATTATATTTTCATCATCATTTAAATCCTGCAAAATATCGAATCTATTTGACAGTTTAATTTGGTAAACTTTCTTAATTCTAACATCAGCAAATTTTCCTGTATTAAATTATTGAGTTTTTGGATTGTAGATTGTAGATTTTGTTGCTTATGATTTATCACTGAGAGTCTTTCTCGTGGCGATGCCCACGCTGACATTTTCTCCAACTAGGCTTCAAGAGCGGATATTTACCTGATTAGTGATTATTAATACATAAATCTAAATTTTTTTTATAGTAATTACAAAGCCAACCCGTTTGTGCCAATTGTGGCCTGTTTTGGACGATAACGTAACATACTAAAGAGCCACATTTTCGTGCTTGTGTAAAACATAGATATCAAAATTCAAACAAATCCCAAATCTGCGTTTACACGCAACATTTCTTATGGCAGTCGTACTTTGTAGTCTCACTCCCACCACCACCAACAATAATAATAATAATATAAAATGCCTTGATTATGTTTGTATCTGATTCATTTCCCTGTCATCCTATTTGAAATGTTGCAAGTGCGTGGTGAAAATTAACGTGGCTTGGCACATTTCGCTCCGACATCTTCAGAAAGAAAAAAGTTTTGGATAACCAAAATTTAGTTTCTGGCAACGCAACAAAAAATTTGTTTAAATGGGCGATAAACAAATGATTATTCACCAGAACGGAAATATTTTAGTTATCGACTTATCGTGCATTTTTTTTTCTTTTTTTACCAAAGAAATTGGTCAATGTTACCAAATTTAGTAAATGCTACTAAACAAATCAGTTATTCGTGTGTTCGTTTAGGATATTTTTTCCCCAAGGGTTGGCATCGTCAAAACGAAGCGTCAAACAAAAATTGTAGCAAAAGTTGTTTGTTTGAATGTCTATACTCTCGAAGGTGTGAACCGCTGTATATGTTGCTTATAATGTGTATTTCGAGACCCGAGACGAAACAGAGACTCTACCAAGTATAATCTCTTCTCGTCTCAATGCCACACCTAAACTGCACGGCGATGAAAATAGGCGCCTGGGCAGAACTGCCTGACCTTTCGAGCAAATACTGTCAGTTTGTATCACATGGATTACAAAGACCAACTCTACAACTTCACAAAGAATCTTTCATTCTCTTAAACCTCCAAACACACGGGGTTGTGTCCCACGTAGCAACAGTTCTAATTAAAGTGGAATCGCGTTGTCTTCAGGCCCTGAAAAACAGATTTCTTCTCATTTTTCCGAACTCCATTTATCAGTTACCAGTCTGCAACAATTTAACGCTCATTTTACTTAATAATCCTAATCAACTTGTACAATAATTACCCATTCTGCCTGATATCCACCTACATTACAGCTTCCTAACTTTCGATAAAACATTTATAAGACATCCTGTGTATGTATATAACGTGCACGCGTACAATAAAGACCGAAATTACCTTGAACTGCCTAAATGGCTATTTTAGACAAGCAGGAGACGTTAGAAATGAAATATTACAAGGTGTTACAAGCGTCCGGTGATAATATTATGATAGTCAAAGGAACCGCCCAGGCAACTCGGCAATATGAGTCTGTTCTCTCTGCATACTTCACGTATCTTTGCATGAGTACGTTCCGTGCGTTGAACTTCCATTATTGAGACGATATAACGTTATTGCGATGGCAAAGCAGTTCTATAAAAGTGATTCATTGCTTAGCATGATGTTCATTTACCTTTTGCTGTTACGTCGGGTATCCGCTAAGCAACGATTCTTCATAAGAATGAAGTGTTTATGACACATAAACGAAAAGTTAATTTCCTTTAACTATCTGAATTTATTTTTTGACCTGACCGCTCTATTTTGCATTTTTAGTATCAGGAACCAACAAGCTGTCGGCACCCGTAATTTTATTTTTTGCAAAATTGAAGCGCTAGCTCGGAAAAAGGAAATGAACTTCAGGTATTTATTCGTATCATTGTAGTAGAATATAAATGGTGGCCATTGGCGGATCCAAGAATGGCATTTGGGAGGGGGCGGGGGAGAATTCAGATGGAAAAAAATATTCTAACATCTGCCAAATGTTTGATACAGAACGCAGCTTCAGGTAATCTTATGGGATCCGATTTCGGCGGGACATCCACGCTACAGTGTTTTGCGGAGCTCGACCGACGGACGTTTGATGTGGTTGTGGTGGTCACATTTCATCAGAAAAATTGTACATATTCTGGTAGAGTTTGATGCGCAGAATTTGTCGAAATGGCGGACGAAATGTCACTGTAGGAGAAACCGTCTGTTGAAATATTGGAGCGGGTGAACGGAGCACGGGTGCACACAGGAATTTCCCCATAAAATAATATAAAATTCAACAAGCATAGTTATTTTTTCTAAAATATGTTTAAAAGAAAGTTTACGCGTCATACTTCAATATGTGCGATGAAGCGAGGTGGGTGAGGGAATCAGAATATATTTCCATAGTAATTCATCTACTTTAGCTGGTTCCAAGTCACTTTTGCTACTAGGTACACCATAATCCGTTAGATGAAGAAACTAAAGAATTTATGGGGGCAGATCAAGTAGTGTTCAGCAAAACTTACAAAAAAAAAGTGACTTTCAGTAATAGTCTAGCATAATTTTATGGAGATTATGAAACGATGTGAGGGGACGCGCTATTGTCGGGTGTAATGGAGTAGTTTCATGATATTTTGGAATATATTTATATTTGTGCGTATTTTTAATAACAAAAGATTACTGCCTTCTGATTATGGTAGTTCTTGATTCATGCGTATTATCCAACAGTTTACGTTCGTATACCAAGTCAATAAACTTCTTGTAACAAGAATCTTGTCCGCTATTGTCACCGAAACAACGGAAGAAGTCAAGATCGCACGGCGCAGGTTTCTGGCGAATTCGACCGAAAAAGCAAAATGATTTGGTTCCTTTGGATGGTCGGTGAAACACGGCCGTGCACACCAGAGCAGCTCGGCGACAGTGTAACCACCCCACACTTCACTTATTTACATTGTGTTTATTCTGAGCTAAATCTTATGCTCAGATAGGCTAATCGAGACTGGATCTACAATGTACAGTCTCTGAGGGATTTCTTAACGTGCTTTGTTTGTCCTGTGCAGGTTCATTGCACTTTTAACCACCTCAAGGGGATTTTTACACCCCTTTTTAACTTTCAGCTAAGGATTTTTAGTAGTTTGAAGGGTGTAAAATTACCGTACATGCCAATGAGTAAAAGACCTTTTTCTCTCAAAAAGCTAAAAACATTTGTTAAAACAACTGCCGTCATTTCTCAGGAATAAAGAATAAATGTACATTTTTTGAAAAGACGCGTATGTATTGTCTAGCCTGGAAATTCTCCACTAGATCACAATCAGTTGCTTCCTTACTCAACATGACATGCACGTAAGTCACAACCCGTGGCAGAATCTAGCGTACCTCACCCATATATCAGAGGTGCATAATCTGCACTGCTGCATTACAGTGCACTGACAATTGCACGCTTGGTGCTCAAAGGATATTCACACAACACCGCATGAGCACGCTGCTGGAATGCCTTGGGAGAGAAAAAAGTGGAACAGGCAGACACGAAATGGCAAATGGCACTGTAACGCATCAATCCACGAAGAGCGAGACCCTTTCAACTAACAAACCAAATGCAATTATCACAACCGTTGCCGCATGTGGATTGCTGGACAGAATTTCGTCACACCATAGGATTACGAACTATACCTGAGGTTCCCAAACTGCACCGCGAAGAGGTTCGAAAGAAAAATAAATAAAATGCGACAAGATCTCAAAATTGTGAATTTGTGCCGCGCGGTAATATTGGGTAGAAATTATTTAGCTCACGCAGTGTGCTGTGAAGTGCATGTCGTGCGCAACTTCAGTCGGCTTTGCGCACCCGCACTTTCTCGGAACCATAGGCGTAACTTAGCGGGGGCAAGGGAACCAGCCCAACATTTTCAGGTTTATTAAAAATAACAAGTTAAGTGCATGGACAGGGTTTTTTCCAGGGAGGGCAAGCAAGATATTTTTTTCCAGGGGTGACCAAAAGAGCATATTTTTTCCCATAATAGTGATGCACCGTCGAAAAACAATGCTTCAATTTGAAATTATCACGTTCCTTCAACGCCCTTATAATAATTAACGTAAATTACTGTGATTGGAAATTACGTGTGAAATATATAATTTTTAGGTGGGTACCTCCCCCCCCCCTTTCCGAACGTCCATTGCTAAGTGTACTTTCGTTAATATCCTTGGACCTGATAATCAAAGTAATAAAGAATAATTTTTGTGACCACACAAATGTATCAGTTATTTAGCAAATAATCCGGGATGACATTGTTATGGGGTGGATAGTCTTTCGATTCTGCTTCTCCAATGTTAAGCTCAAAATTTGATTTTTTCCTTCCCCCTAAGTTCGATTCTGCACCGCAAAATCAGGTCTCAAGTTACGCCCATGTTCCGAAACACGCGAAACGGTTTTTTTTTTTTTTTTGAAAAGTGCAAGCTTCTAACATATATGGAGATATCTTAAATTAATTTCACGTTCACCTGCTAAGTTTCTTTTTTAGTTTCAGCTATTATTGTTAGGAAGAACCCCAAGAAAAGTTAAAGTAAGTTTTGGGTTTAAACTTATACTCTTCGAAAAACCAGTCGGTCTAACATCGCAGCCGTATGAGTGCTTGATAGATTCGACTGATTCTGCAATAAATGAATGAATAAAATATTTTGGGTGCATCGGCACGTATGGCTATTTTCCACCCTCCAGTGTACACGGGGAAATACCCCCTTATCAGGCACATATCTAGAAGTATGTTTCGGGGGAGGGGTCCGAACCAAGTGTCTCAGAAAAAAAATAATAATAATAATAATGTTTAAATTAAAATAATTATATTAAATCAAATTAATACTAATTACAATACATAAATTAATATTATATTTTATTACACGATCAGGTAAAAAGACTGTATAAGAATAGAGATATAACAGCGCATATTAATTACGCACCTTACCTGTGGTTACAAAAAAACAAGTGCCCTGGCAATTAAATTAATGTCAAATAGATGAATAATTGAATATTTATCGAATAACAAAAATGATGTTACACTTAGTTGGAGAAAAGTAAGTTTCTGATTAATATTTTATGCATATTATTTTGAGTAGTAGTGTGCATAAATCTTCCTTGTAATGTCATTCAAAGCCCTATGATCCCAATATAATCCTTGCCTTCTAAAAGTTCAGAGGAAATTAATAACCATCGATTATGCAACAAATTCTAATATTTTCATTACTTAATTTTAGTACTTGGTAAGTCTTTCGGGGAGTTCGTACCCCTGGAACCCCCTAAATACGTCCTTCCTGTCCTTCAAAGTCGCATGATCCCAATATAATTCTTATCTTCCAATAAGTCCAGAGGAAATTGTACAACAAATGCTAAACGACTATATTTTCATTATTTAATTTTCGTACCTAAAAAGCTTTTCAGGTGGGTGGGGGGGGGTCCGGATCCCCAAAATACGTCCTTCGTGTCCTTCAAAGCCGTATGATCCCAATATAATCCTTGTCTTACAATAAGTTCAGAGGAAATTATATAACAACGGCTAAACGAATAAAATTTTCACTTTATTTAATTTTAGAACTTGATAAATCTTTCGGGGGGGACCGGACCCCCTGGATCCCCTTCTAAATGCGTCCTGGCCCCTTATCTAAAATCCTTACCTGAGAGTTAAAAAAGGAGAGTAAAAAATCCCTTGAGAGAGTTTAAATGTGCAAAGTTGTAAGGGGATCTGTACAGGACAAAAACACAACACATGAAATAGGTAAGGATACAGTAAAACCTTCCTCAGAGACAGTGGAAAAGACTTGCTCCTCTCAGAAAGCTAAAAAACATTAGTTTCAACACTGGCGTCATCTCCCAACGTGGATGATAAACAGTTGGGAAGATTAAATGTCTGTCTCAGGAAAGTAAAACCGACACAGTCAATAAGAGATCCTGCGATAAAAGATTAATTTTATGAAATGAATGAAAGATTAATTTAAAGTCTACCCCTCCAAAGCGAAACTCATTCTTCTGCTCTTCGAAACACTTGCGTGAATCAGGATTGCCTCTCTCTGCGGCTATTCCAGTCAACTTGTAACAGTGACACTGAATTGGTACCATAACCATCTTCTTTTTTGTATTTGAAAGGAGACGACACATATTGAAGCAGCGATTGCGACCGGTCATTTCCTCCAATTATCTTCCAAGAAAACTTGATATAAATCATTTCATCTGTCTTCAAGATAGCCAAGAGAAAGGACACTGTTTGGAGAAAGCGGGACCAGGAGAGAAACAGTCATAGCACTATGAAGAAATTTCGTGGAGATGACCTTGAATGCGTTTGGATAATCGCCCTTCAAGTTGATAGATTATTTATGAGTTTGAGTGTTCGAGTGTTGAAAGCTGGTTAAATGGACGTCGGCAAGACTACGAATAGAACAGTGCATACAGAAGCGTTCATACTTTCTTAAGATTTCACTGGACCTTTAACATATGCCTGATTCTTTTTTGAAAAAATTTCCCTTCTCTAGAAACCTCTATAATGTTCTAAATTCTGAAAAAATAGATCTTAGTACACAAAAATACTTCCCAAGCATGAAGAAATCTAAGACAGAAAACCATTTAAAATGAAAGAAATAGTAATTGCGTTGTATATCGGCAACCTAGGCTTCAATACTTACTTTGCGTCTCCTGAAAAACTAAAACAAGAGATATGTCGGCCGACCGACGACTTGTTTGGTCGATTGATTTGGTGTTTTAAGTCCACTTTATGCACAGGAAGGCTAATCGGGACTGGGCCTACAGTTTAAAGTGGGATCCGAACCACTATGTGCCTCCACTGGGTATCGAACCCGGGACCGCTTGATTAGAAGGCGACGACGGGGAGGCAAATTGTTTGGTCGACAATGCATTTTTATTTTCTTAAACCAAACAAACTAATTTATGTGTGGTGACAGGGGTTTCCTGTTAAAACTGCATGGAATTATGACCAAAAATAAAAACCAGCAAGTCTTAATCATCCTTATAAGGTCTTCGGAACGATTTTACAATACCGGGAATTTCTCCATTTTGTTTGAAATTCGGCACACTTACTAATTTTGGCTCCCTAATCACGAATCTGCAGTTTTTTGAGTCCAAATTTCCAACCGATTCCGGGCTCCGCCCCTGGGGTAAATGACTTATCGCCCCCAACCGCTACCGCGGTCCCGTCTCCGCTCCGGCTACCCGGCTTTCACTATAGAGTCCCTTTTAAAGTCTTGTTAGAAATTGTCCGGATTCACCTGCCCCCTAAGCGTCAAATTTAAACTGCACATTCATGATTACCAGACCAAAATTAGTAAGTACACCAAATTTCAAACAAATTGCAGATATTTCCGTTATTCTAATTAACGTAACCTATCCTTACAGTCAATGAATCGTGGAACAAACATTTAACCCACACTATTGAAGACGCCATTTTCTCACATGCAAATAAACGCTCCATGCAATTGGTATAACTATTCGTACAACACTCTAGGAACCGCACCGTTGCCAAACTTACCTCTATTCGAAGCCGCATTCCACATCATCTCCCTCCACACTGTCATCGTCACTATCGCCACTCTCCTCCGAGCTTGTTGGATTATACAAAATTCCAGCAAGTTTAAAAAATTCCAAAGTCCGGTCCGTTCGTAATTCAAGGCACCTTTTCATACCCCAAATGGAAAGTAACAATGCGGCAACGCTGTAGACACAGCAATAAGTACGCAACGAATACCGAACCTCACTTGTCCACATCAAATATGGCTACCACAGTAGTGTATATGCCGGTGTTAATTCCACATAATTTAGAATTTCTATACGTGAGCGCCAAATTTTAACTGCAGATTCGTGATTAGGAGGCCCAAATTAGTAAGTATCCGAAATTTCAAACAAATTGGAGAAATTCCCTGTATTGTTAAATTATACCTAACCTAAGAATAGTTTCTCGTAACCAAATATTTGTTCAAATGGGCGACAAAGAAATCATTGTTTACCAGAGTAATTTTATTTTAGTAAACGCGTATATTTGTTTAGTTACCAAAAATTAAGTCAAAATTTAATCAAGGCTACGAATTTATTTGATTACGGTTACCAAAAAAGCTTAGCCAAATGTGTTTTGTTAGTTGAAACAAATTCAATTTCAACCAAATTTTGGTGCGAACAAACGTACTATTCACGAAAACTGCACAGGGATTTACCTCGGAACAGCGAGTGAGGTGACTGGCGAAAACGTACAATGGGACACACACGACGAAGAAAAGTGCTAGTCACAAGAAATAACAGCCTATGGTACATCAAAGAGTAATGTATTCTTACGCTAAACAAACACAGAAGTATTAAAGTAAGGGTAGACAGTATTTTACACATAAAAAAAAAAAAACCTGTTTACGAAGGAAAGTCAGCCACACGAAATTCAACAGAACTGCTTCTTCTCCGTCCTACATCGTTACCAGCACAGATTAGATATAGGTTGTTACCAGATCCTATTTGAAATTCCTTTCTGTTATACATTTACAATATTACCAACATTAATGAGTAGTATAAGTAATACGATCTTCCTGTGTACTGCTACTTCTTCTTCTACTACTACTAGAGGACGTATTTATAGGGGTGCAGGGGGTCTGCACTCCCCGAAAGACTTAACGAAATACTAAAAATAAATAATCAAAATATGCGTCTCGTACTATCGAACTTTATTCATTTTCCCGCCAAGATTAGATTGGTATTATCATTCAAAGACGGATAATACCAAAGAAGATTTGTGCACACTACTACTTACAATAATACGCATAAAATATTAATCAGGAACTTTACTTTTCATCAACTGGGTCTAACATCCTTTTATGTTATTCAATAATTGAAGCATTCCACCGAATAACGCTGTATGGAACATTTCAGTGAATGCGGGAACAACGGATGAAACCTGTTGTATGTTACTGTACTACAATAAGAAATAACGTAAAACCTTATGCAAGCACAGTATCAATCTTTCAGCAACATCCTACCTTAAGACTGGCCAGCTTGTAGCCCATAGCAGCAGGGCCGCAGCATGATGGTAACTCAGCACATTCCCAAAAGTGCCATACAGCATTATTCGGTGGAATGCTTCAATTATTCAATATTTTACCTTCTTGACATGAATTTCCTTGCCAGGATAGTTGTTTTTATACAAATTTTAGCGATCTTAACTACAAGTAAGCTCAGTGGCGGCGATTAGTGGGGCGCTTGCCCCCCCCTACTTTTGGCCACTTTTGCTCCTTCACTATGCTAAACCTTATCTACCAAGGGAACATAAAGTCCCCTTGCCCACCCCCCCTTCCCAGTTTTGGAACCCAATCGCCGCCACTGAGTAAGCTAGATAATGAATATGTGCTGTTACATCTCTATTCATATAGCGTCTTTTTACTATTTATGTAATAATAACAATAGCAGTATTAATTAATTTGCATATTATTATGAACAGACTAATAAATTATATTAACGTATTATACAGCGTTTGTTACAACCTGTCCCGGTTCCCGCGCTAGCTGGTCGCTGACTTTTCTCCGTGCTGGGGAAAGTCAAAGCCAGGCAGCCAATTAAAATACGCAACGTCACAACAGCGTCTACGTAAGCGCCTCTCTTCTGGCTTCCATTCGCTCCTCGCTGCCCAGCAGACGATTTTTTCCTCGTTTCTCATTGGCACCGAAACTGTCGAGCGATTGCTAGCGCGGGAAACGGGACAGGTTCTAACAAACGCGGTATAGTTATAAACATTTTATTATATCTGAGAATTTGTTTCGGAACCCCCAAGAAATATGTTTCTAGATACGTGCCTGTACTATAGTGGAACCACAATCAAAAAAAACTGCGCAGACCCCGACTCCTGTGCACCGTACTCCCTCGTGGAGGGGACGGACAGAGTGCAGCATGCTTTCTTCAGTGCTTAATGGAGGAAGGGAAAGGTGCGCGGGGACTTTTCGTCGAAGGTTCTTTTCCTTGTGGTCGCTCTATACTACTACTACTAATATTATGCATTTATTTTTGTAAAACCAGAGACGATTTTCTTGCATCCGATCAATGCAAAAAGCTTTGATTCCCACAGTTCTATATATCGACTCTTGCGCAATATTTGGCCATCATCCCCGTAAAGGAAATCTTACGATTGATTTCACGAACTCATAGTGAGTGTGAACGGAGCAACTAGTACGCCCGTGGAATAAGTAATGAAGGCTGAATAAAGTTTTAAGCGGCCGACATGGTTTATTTCTTGTTGCTTTCTGTTTTGAAGGCAAAGAAAGGAACTACACGAAAAAGTGGCACGTGTGGAAAATTTAAGAAAGTAACGTTGACCACCTTAATGTTCGTCTTCATTAACAATCGTGTTTCTCATCATGGAACGCAACGCGGTGAGGTGAAAGGAAGCTCTTGTGTGCATTTGATTCCTTCCAAAGTTAGATATTGTCTAAAGCAGGGCTGCTTCTAGATGGGGCCTGGGGCAAACAATAAGGGGGATATTCACCGGAGTTAACATTTCTGTGCTTCCTTGGCGCGGGCGGGAACTTTACTTCCGGTTTTGAATAGAATAACATGGAAGTTCAAAGTGATAAAGGCAGTGTCTTAAGGAAAGGCAACAATCATTGAGTGGCTTTTGGTTACAACACGAGGTTGGGAACAAATATTATTTTCTCGGGTATCTATGCATAGTTTTCAGACAGATGCGATACGGAGAAATCAGTGAATTCAGACAGCAAAGCGAAAAGACTGGACACAAACACGAGGGAATAGGCTCTATAGTCGGCACTACATCACCGAAGTAAATCAAATAAAAAAAATTTACGTGTTTCGAAAATTATAATTGTCTAACGCATATGTGTCGAGTATATTTAAAATTGGAACTGTTTATAATCACTCAGAATTCCAAAAATCATAATTTTAAGTTAATTTAATGTAATCAATGTAAACTTTATTAGTAGACACTTGCAAAAGTTAGTAATAAAATACAATAACTGTGCATTTCAGTATTGTAACTGTTGTGCTGGATATGCACTCGGCTTGTGGATCGAATAGCATTAATAAATAAATAATAATAATACATTTCGAATAAAATTTGTTTATTTAATTAGTTTAGTAATTATTTATTGTATAATAACATTTATAACAGTTGTAATAATTATTATTTTTTTTGTAATAATTATTATTATTTCTACTATTCTTCTTTTATTACTGGCCTTTACCCCCTACAAAAATTTCTGACGACGCTCTCTCTAAACCATATGAAAAAAAAATAAAGGGACTGTGTATGAGTACACAATGTCGGAAATTATACATTTCTGTTGTAAAATTGAAGTATTTCAATGTTTATAATTTATGTAAGCTTTATTTCAACCTGCAGAAGTCTTAACACGAAACTGTTGGTAGAAGATCAACATTGTCTTGGAAAATATTAGTATTGTCCCTTATATCTGCATCTCAAGCGTCCGGGAACTTCCCATTTTTCCAACATACTTATGTTTTTCTCTATCGCTTTCAAATTTCAAGCGATCCAATCTGTATGCGATCTTTTGTAACAAAATAAGATCGAAGGTAATCTGTATCCCAACTTGTTTACATTGAGAATTTGTTCAAACCGGAAGTTCATATTATACCTGCGATAATGGAATTGCCTGATCGATTCTTTTTTGTTTACTCAGGAATAACCCCATCTCCGAATAAACCTATTCAGAGATGTCTGAAAAACCAGAGATAGTGGATCTCTATCGTTACAAACGATATATAGCATACGGTATTAACTATCAAGCTACCACGTACAATATTATATTTTATGAAGAAATGCGCATTGGAAAATGCAGAAAAATTGAACCTACAGATTTATTTAATAAGAGTAATTAAGCTAGTATTATCTGTAGAGATATAGCCTTGTATTTTATTACATTTGTTAGATTTGGTTATTCTGTACCAATGTTGATTTTCAATTGTTTACTTACATTAGTATAAATATCGTCAAATCAAAATATACATATGCCTAATAGTTTGTGAAAAAGGGGCATGAAGTTAAGACAATTAGGCTAGCATTGTCTAATAGACAATTAAAACTCCCCTTAAGACACCCTCAAATAAATTAGTCTGCGCACTCCTATGTTTGACCTCCGAGGAGTCATATTTCAGTGGTTCGGGCCCACTTTAAACTGTAGGTCCAGCGCCTATTTGTCTATCTGAGCATGAAGTGAGCTTGAAAGAAACCTTACTGCCTCCTCTTGCATTTATCCTTTGCCATTCTGGGCACAAGGGCAAACTGGAACCATGTTTCGCCCGTACACGACCACACAATACAAGTATGGTGAGGGCTCCTGTTCGCAACCATAACAGAGAGCTCGTACCAGTTCACGACATGGTCGTTGTTAACTCCTTATTAAGGCAAAGACATTTGCTGTTGGAATGTGTTAACAGCGGTTTCGCTGACCGGAGAGACAACCTCACTCTGCAACCGTGACTCAGACGGAGAATCTTAGGCACCAGGTTGTCTACGAGAGCAGACGGGTTGAGTAACAGGAGTTCTTGTAGCTTCGACCTTGCGAAGCGAGCCTTGAGTAAGCAAGTGCAGTCTGAGAGGTTGCAAACCGTACGCGATTCTTCTTTATTTGGAAGTTTTCTTCTGGGTGGCAATGGTCCCAAATGTTGTCCCTGGTTTCCTGCTGAAGCTTGCATCCGTATCGTGACACCAAGGTTGAGCGAAAAAGTACTTCGATGTTCTTGCAGTTGCATGCATGCTAGCATAGGCTGCAAATTGTTTATCATATCCTACGTCTAGTTCAGTGGTTCTCAACAAGGCTGCAGCCCGGTAAATTGTTTTTGAAAGTCAATGCCCCGATCCAAACAACTTAACTCGGAAATACCTTTCTAATTTTTAAACTTTATACATAATTTCATATGTGCTTTTGAAATTATATTTTAATAAATAAATAATGCGATAAATAACAATTTGATTACGTCTAGGCTTGTTGACAAATATAAATACCGTAATTGCTAATAAAAATTGCTGCTCAAACTAAAATGACAAACTCCAGGAGAACCTCTCGCGTCCCGTACAATTGATGCCAGGTTTCGGCGATTGAGAAACACTGGTCTATTCCAAGGGCGTCGTCACAAATTTATGTAAGGGGGGGATGTTACGCAGTTGATAAAACTTGAACAGTAGAAATGAAAACAACAATGATTATTATTATTATAAAATGATAACTGTTATATTGTTTCTTCATATTATTATTATCATATCCTTGGGCAGATCTTTCTACTCGATCTACCATATGACTGAATATCCAGCACAATAGTTTCCTGGGCCTTCCCGATGGCGTAGTGACAACGTCGTCGCCTTGTAATCAAGTGGTCCCAGGTTCGACACCCGGTGGAGGCACATAGTGGTTCGGATCCCACTTTAAACTGTAGGTCCAGTCCCGATTAGCCTATCTGTGCATAAAGTGTACTTGAAACAACAAAATCAACCAACATTAGTCTCCTTTTTGTACATTTCATATACTTATTGAACTGAAATGCATAATTATTCCATTTTGCTGTTGTTTAAAATTAGTCATAATGTTTACGTTCTGTAAAAACACATTTTTCTAATTTTGAAAACGATGACACCATTTATACCTTGGTTTAAATGGTAGAATATCAAAACAACTTTTTTTGAACTTTATTTATTCTGTTCGAATATGAACTAACTGAACTTTATTTCTGTTACTAACTATATAAATAACAAGCTCTTTGCTTTTTTGGAGCTTGAAATGAACGTTGTCCATTTCCAGGAGGGTCTACGGATCTGTTCATCATAATCTCTGAAACCATAAAAAAGATTTATCAGAGTTCCTTTTAAGTCTACTTAAATACTTAGATAGGCTAATTTGGATTGAATCTACTGCTTAAAGTGACATCTGAATCACTGTGCAATATGCCACCACAAAGCTGAAACAGATGAAATTAAGAATTCTACTTTTATATAAGTCTAATAGTGAAGCAATGTGCAAGGGCATCACATAGTTGTTAAATTACAGATTCCCCAGTTCCGATGACACGTCTTAATAACATTAAACATTTTTTGTGATACCAACTTCACTAACAACATGCGCTCCGAAGTAAAGAATGGCGACCACACCCTTAGATCGTGAGATTATATTATTTAGGTCAACACATTGGCCATCTTTCCTATTTTCTATATCAATTTCCCAGCATGCGGCCTCTTCTTTTTCATCTCACTTTGATTACTGATATAGGATCTTCACCAAGTGGTCGTGGTCGAGCGATTTTGTGGGCGACCAAAGAAAAGATGAAGAAGAAAGAAAGCATAATCTGTTTCTTCGCACGATGACCATCAGGTTGTTGGGTGGTAATGTATACCTTCTCTTGAACCCAGATCTTTCCAATGTAATTAACCTCTGATCAGAGTGGTGGAGCTCTTTTGTGTAGCAAATTGAAACTTTTTCTTTCAAAAGTTGTCGATAACAGTCTTGTATTGTTAACTGATAGCGTTCTTCTTGGAACGTAGCTTGATTGAATGAAACTACAAACACTATCAGTTTCACCTTTGCATACACAAAGCTCTTGATACTGGTCCATTGTATAGTAATAACATTGTGAAAGCATCAGTGAAAGTAAGACATGCAGCCAATAATATCCGTTCAAAGTAATTTACAAATCTTATTCAGGGATTGATTAAAACTGCAAAAGCAGAAATGGTTATTATTGCACTTTTTTGTCGCTCTTCTAATAAAATATCAAGAGGCTGAAGTAGAGTCTAGCAGATAAAATTTCCTAGCCCCTTGTGTCAAAGTGTATTGCTCAGGACCAATTGGTACTGAACCTACAGTTTAAAGCGGGATCGTAACCAGAGCCGGCGGGGAGGGGGCAGTTGCCCCCTCCATTTTTTGCCACTTTTGTCCCCGCACTATGCTAAACCTTAACCCTTATGGACACGCGTGAATATTTGTGACACAACCACACGCATGGGGTGTTTTCCACCCCACATTTTATATTGCAGGTTTTTACAAATGTATCAGTAAAAAAGGTTTTCTGTTGTTTTTTTGTTAACAATTAGTCTTTTCCATAATAGTTAAACATATTTTAGCTATATAAAACAACTGTATAGTGGTTTGAATAATTGTTGATTAGACAGTTACATTTTTCTTCTGTATTTTAAAGTATCGTTAAAAAAGAAGTAAAAATGTTAACTGTACCCAAAAAAAAATAGTTTTTTACTTGCATGTGGTTACAAGACAGGGCAATGAAACAACTGAAGGTATTTTAGTCATAGGTTTATTATACAAATTTATTAGTAAATCACCATCGAGTATTGGTCAATTTAGCCAGCTGTTTATAATATCATAAAAACTTTTTCCCAAACCAACAAAATTTTTAGAGTGCTTTTTTTAATTTTTGATAAAATCTAAACAAGAGTATTATTTAAAGAGATACATTTATAAAAAATTATAAAATTTAAATCAAATTTACAACATGTTACTTAGCTACTGACAAAGGTTTTTGTGAGTGAATGTTGAAATTTATTCTGGGCAGCATTCTTCGCAGTAGATGAAGGTGTGCTCTTTACAGTGCTGTCTATTATGCTTTCGTCTATCATACACAACCACTCATCAAGTGGGGTTTTTGGCTTCTTTAGCAGCGGCTTTTACAGTAGGATGATGTGTACTTACAATATTATGAGCTCTTGTCCTTGCGTTTTGTGGTGGTGTTTGTTTCTTCCATACAGTAGTTTAATCTTTCCCTATATAAGTGTTAAGTCTGTGAGCCAATGGTAGTTTGCTGTCACTGTCACTTTCTTCACTTTTACCACTGTCACAGTCTTGTTCAGTTTCTGTATCATGTTCACTTTCGTGTAAACTGTCTTGTTCTGCATCACTATCTTCGCCGACAATTGATTCATTATCACTTCCACACTCATCCAACATGGACAGAATCCTCGCTTGTTTGCTACCCAAATTATCCATTTTTGGAGTTTTTTTTAAATACAGTTTATAAAAAAACGTAACAATTAGTTAAAACAAATAACAGAAACTAAAAAAGCAGCATTTTGGAAATGTGTAACGTAAGCACACGCGTGGGGTGTAAAGCACCCCTGGCCAAGTTTGACGATGTTCACTGAGTGACAGCTGCGTGCAAACTGATTGACCTTGAGTCAATGACTAGAAGGGCAAACAACGGAAAGGTACCTGGAAGGCCACCAACAGAAACAAAACACTTTTAAACGTAGTAAAGAAGAGAGACTGTCTGGGGTGGATTACACCCCAGCGCGTGTGCATAAGGGTTAACTAACAAGGAAAAGTAAACTGTCCTTGACCCCTCAGTTCTGGAACCTTGCCCCCTAGTTTTGGAATCCAATATCCGCCACTGATCGTAACCATTGTGCAAACGTACCTCCATCGAGTATCGAACTCGGTATGAACACAAACACACATATCTTAATCAGAATTCGCAAAGCAATATCACACAAGGAAATAGGCACATATAAAGTCTACCTCAATGTATGTACAGTCAACGGCAAAGAAAATGGTAGGCAAATTGTCCACCTCTATTTTCATTACTTTTTATTATACGTACATCCTGTGTTGTTTTAAGGAATGAAACTATGTTGGTTCGAGGAAGGCATTGTTCTCTGCTTATTGACGTCATTATTTCAATTCATTGTAATCACATTGTGTAATACAGACCGAATGATAATGGTGGTGGACAATTCGCCTACTGTTTCTTTCGCCGTTGGGTGCACGTAAAACTTGCTTCGGTTACCATTGCTGACGTCATATATCTCTGGCTCTGAGCAGACCTATAAACAGGCACTGGTGAAATAGTTGTGGGATTGGTCATAAACCCTTCATTGACTCAGATGTGATCAGAGGGGGTTCTCGCTTTAAACTGTACATCAACGTAATTGTGCTTAAAGTGCACCTAAGATAGGAGCGGATACACGGGGAAGGCGATGGGGGCGATCACCCCTCCTAAGGTTTTTGCACACATTGTATTTATTCTATATTTTATTTGTATCTCAGTAGTGTACATGTGCCCGACCCTGTGGCCGAGTGGTTAGCACATCGCGCTGCGACGCCAAGGGTCCCGGGTTCGAATCCCGGTTGGGCTTGGTTGTTTGTGAATGTCCATTCATCAATTTCATCATTTCATCACTCATCCCCATCTTCGCAAATTAGCCAAGAGGCACAAAACGCGAAGTAAAATAAACTAAATCAAATCAAAATCAAAAGTAGTGTACATGTAAGCTATCCTTTATTTCATCGGTATATGGAATGGTTATTATGGATATTTTGTAAATATTGTAATACCGAATGTCAATAATGACACTACTAATAATTTTTCTAATTCTGTACAGAGGTGTTCCTAGTAATAATCTACATTTCAAATAAAATTAAATAAATAACGACCCTGAATTTTTAAAATGTTTCTGGCTCAACAGGGACGAGCCTGTTTCTTCCTTTCCCTGTCGTATGCTTATATCTAGAGCCCGGAAGTTCAGGCATTTATTTTCGTTAAAATAGGCAGACAAAAAGGCATTTATAATGTGAAAATAGGCACAAAAAATGACGAAAAAGGCAAAATAAACCGAAAAAAGGCACATTTGGAAGTCGCTTACTTTTATCTATAATTTCTGGCAACATGTTAAAATCTACATTGGGAAGAGCATTTCAACTTTCTCCGTCTTGATTGCACATAACTACAAGGTGTTTTTTAAAGTTCTCAACATTCATTGATAGTCTGTCAGAGAGAATGTTTTTCATAATAGAAAATGATATTTCTACTTCGACAGAAGTTATTGGAGCATACATAAAACAAGCTAATGTAGCTGGACTCATTTTGGTAACAGCATTTTCACCTTCTAGAATATCACAAATTGTTTAACTTGTTTGAAGTCCTCATTTGCACTCACTACCCGTTTGCACTTTTCCGCAACAGCTGACCTTCCATCATCTGCTGCATAGATTCCTCATAGATTTTCATGGATGCTATAATTGTAATTGTCTCTGGCAATGCAAAACATAATGTGCAAAAATAAACTTGAATAGCACAGGAGTTTTTTCACTTCACGAATTGAAGCCGCTTCATTTTCTGGAAGAGCATCTATGACCTCACTGATTTTTTCAAGGTTGTTAGCTTAATATATAGCTGCTGATATCCAGGCTCCCCATCTGGTCAAAACTGGTTGTGGAGGTAAACTAAGCTCAGATGCAACTTCCTTAAATTTTCGGGTTCGAGAGGGAGATTTCAGGAATATCTTCTTTGTGTTCGAAATCAACCTGTCCACTTCAGCAGTCAATCATGCACAAGGAAATGTTAACCGAAAGGCAATATCCTAATTGAGCATGAAATACATTTTTCTCACACTTTTCTCCTTCAGCAATGTTGAAACATGCATGAGTTCAATATTACTTAAATAAGGCTAAAATTATTCACATAATAAACGGAAGAAAAATAAATGCCAACAACGTTTTTTGGGAGAAAAATAATTTATATACACATTTTTTTTAAAAAAATGATCAAATTTCGTTGAAAAAGGCAAAAAAAGGCATTATAATTAAAAATAGGCAGTGGGGTCCCAAATAGGCAAAATGAAAAGGCTTCTAAAACATCCGAAACAACATAAGAAACGTATATCCGTAAAAAAATTATCAATATATGCAGTAGATAAAAAGAGGCATTTTGCCAAACTTCCGGGCTCTACTTATATCGCTAAGTTTATCACAACTGAAAGATATAATAATGATGGAACAAAATAAACATCCTCTACTTATCCTGGATTCGGACCCATTGTCCCTGTCTTCACCCTGTACACGTTAATCCCTACAGACCACGAACTACTATTGCTATTAATGCCAGACATTGTTTATGTGAAATCTGTGTAAATATTGGTTAGAATGGGCTTCGGCGGGAAAATCGCTACCAACGCACCTCAAACTAGACCATGGGATTTACCGGCTTCGAAGACAACGCTGGTTGTTTCCTACAACACTCTCTTACCGTTCTATGTGTGTCAGTTGATTTAATTCTGTTCCCCTTTCGGTCACTTCGTAGCCTCATCTTCTTTACCTACTTTGCACTGCCCCAACCACATGAAAAAAAGCGTTTCTTCAGCTTTCTTCTTCGTGTTAACTCTCTTATGCACGTACGGCCGATGAAAAATGGCCCCCCTTTGCCGAGAAGGCGTTATTCTTGTTAACCACGTGTTTCGCATTTTTCCTTATTAGGTGGACAACTTGCTATTGTGGCGGTTACAGCGCACCTTGTCTCTGCAGCCATAAAAATCAGCGTCCATTAATGTGCCCCTTGATAATTGGAACAAAACATGAAACTTTGTCTACGATAAGATCTTCAAGCTTGGTGCAATAAAATGCTGGTTGTTCTTTGCTCCGTTAAACTAAGTGAACGTAAGGAAGAATGGGGCTATCTTTTGAAGGTGATGGGAGCAGTGGTACAGTACAGTGCAGAGAGAATAGATAAGGAAAAGAATACGCAGAAATAACAATCATGTCCATCAGCGGCTCAGGGATGGAGAGAGGGGGAAGGGGGGAAGGGAACAGCACTGTCTAAGTCCTTTCAACCGAATTGTACCCCTTGTATGACCTCGAATATAATTTGACAGACATAAGATTCTGCTATTCAAATATAGTAGCAAAACACAAAAAGACTATTTCGCTCACACTATCTCCCTATCCACAGGAATAAAAACAACAATTCAGAGTGGGCTCAAAATAAAATTTTCACCAGGGCGATGTGGTTCCCTCCCATGTTTCTACCCTAGTCCTCCTCTTTTCCACCTTCTTCCAACAAAACATATGACCACATAATATATTTACGGTTTTAATGACGGAAAATAACAGCCTTATTTTAAAAATACTGTTAAAAAAAAATTTTGTAGGTGTGTGTTTATTTAATACCTACACAATGACATGAAAATAACAGTAATATCTTAGCTTCAATTGCTGCATGACTTTGCAATGTGTTATGCAATAAATTCATTTAATTCTTGTCAATAATAAATCCAACTCTTTTTAAAACAAAAAAACACGCGGAGACGCATATTGCTTCCGATCCAACTTTAAACTATAGGTCCAGTCTCGATTAGCCTTTCTGTGCATAAAGTGGATTTCAAAATAAACTCAACAAACACGTAATCAGACTATGGCATTAATCAAGGGGACGTCCAGCTTTGGTGCTCCTTACTCGATTTTTGTTAAATAAAAAATTATAATAAAAAAACTTTATAAGGAAGTAAAAGCTCATTAAAATGAGTGGACAACGATGGATTTTTTTGTTGCAGAAATTGAAAATTATTTTGTATTATTTTTTTATTGGCAGTACAAGATTGTGAAAATTTTATTTTAAAAATGTAGAGCTATGTGGCGTGCATACACACACACGCACACACATGTATGTATGAGAGTTGAACTTTGTAGCCCCAAAATTAAAAACGTTCCTGCTTTACTCATGACCATGATAAGAGTATTAAATCGTTAGATTTTCTGGAAGGCTTCAGCATCAACTTATTCAAGCGCTCTAAGCAAATCCCTAACATGTTTAAAATTTAAAACATCCACGTCCGAATTCCAGAAACACGCCTTTCAGTAATGAACCGGTGCTAATTCGTTTCCTCCACGAGGAAATGCATGTGCACACGTGATGCTCACACGTTCTGTTACCACTCACAAAGCGCATGGAGACCTTGATTTCACGTTGTGTGCCTCGCCACGCCTTTCATCGGTCTCTCACGTGTGGGGTCCTCTCCGAATATTCCGCCCTTCTTTTCATCAACAAGAAATTCATTCTTGTGTAAGAGTTTTTTGGTCAGAGTTCGTAAAGCAGGACATAGAATGCATGTCCACCTCTACTGAGACAATTTAAAAAAGAGCAGTGTCACGGATGTATTTAGGGGCTATCCAGGGAATCCGAACCCGCCCCCCCACCCGAAAAACTAACCAAATTCATAATTAAATAAGCAAAAGAGAGTGCTGTTTTTTCGAAGCTTGTGCGGTCTCTCGGCGTACCCGCTTGGCGGCCGGCCAGACGGCAACTCCCGTCAAATCGCGTGTGATATCTCCGCTATGAAAACAGGTAGCTTCAAAATGACTTCAAATTCTCAGAATTACAATTACAATGTAAATAAGCATGCACCTTGTCACAAGAGATGCTAGAAATGGAGTCCTCCTGCATACACACCTTAATTACGAAACTGGGCGTGTTCAATATCTTACGTATCTACGTGGTAATTTATAATCATATCGAATAACGTTCTTCTACCAAGATTGTATTTTGTTTACATTTCATTAAAATTTGACGCCGTAATATATTTACATCGTTTCTTATGAAATCATAGTTTTGCTTTATGATTTCATTCTGTAATTACACGGATATTGCATATTAACTATTTATGACTGAAATATTCGAACATGATTTTATGTAGATCTTTGTTTGGAACATGATTTCTGTAATTTTGGATATTTTTAAGTATGTAAAGACAATCCATGAAGTGAGGAAACACAGAGTTGTCGCTTAATTGGAAGCACCACCGTCCTATAAGATCGTAATGTACCGTACACAAACAATTAATTTTATGTGACGCGGAGTTCCCCGAAGCGCGGGGCCTCGGGCGACCGACTCTGAATGCATGGATATATTTTTTATTATTATTTCTTGTTTCTGAACTTTTTTTATTACAATTTGTGAGACAAAACGGGTTCTATACCTAGAATGACTTTAAATTGTTCCCTAATTGTACAGTGGGATCCATGAGTATCACCGTGCAAATTGTCCATGACTATTTTCATTAATTTTTCTCTTACATCCTATTTGTTTTTAAGCGATGGATTTTTATGTATGCTGGTGAAGAAGTTGTCAACAGCTTGTTTTGAATTTTCTTTTAATTCTTGAAGCTGTTATTGGGTCAAATAAAGTGCGCGAACATGGTGATGGACAATTTGCAAGGTAATACTCATGGATCCCACTGTACACTCACCTCTCTTAGTACTCCAGCAGTTTGTTTCTTTACACAGCATATTTGCAGAAGATACAATTCAACCTACAAGTGTATCAATATACGCTGCATAAAACACATCTTATTACTAACTTCGTTGTCCGACAGGCACACACATACCTTAAACATTAAAAACAATATAAATTAATTGTGTGATAACAAGACGAAGGGTACGGTTAGTTAGCCTGTGAAAGGGACAGCTGAAACAATACGTAATGTCGGTCACTGAACCAGATTATTTTTGTACCAACCGGACACACCAACAAATCAGATACCGGACAAGAAAGATTCTTATGACATGTCGTTGAAGTTTAGGGACCAAAAAAAGAAAGGAGCGCCGAATCTGTTCCTACATTAGCATAGGTCTTCCGCTTTTCCGCCTGTGGGGCATTGGCACCCAACAAAGAGAAAGCGGAGGGCATTGTTGCATTGACCCGACCTCCAGGCCGACGGGAGGCAAGGTTGCGCGCCTTACGCAAGGCCGCTGATGTAAGGCTGGCAGGGACGGGCCTTGGTCCATTAGCCAAATTTGGTCTCTTTTTTTGCACCGTGTATCAACGCCATACTGGGTAAATATATTTGTCTGCGATGTGTGACATTATGGACATACTGAAGGCATGGGCGTCGGCAGAGGGGTCGAACCAGTCCCAATTAGCCTTACTGTGCATAAAGTGGACTTAAAATACCAACTCAATCAATCAAGCTAAAATGAACTAAACTAAAACTGCTACTGCTGCTACTACTACAACTAGTGATAATAATAATAATAATAACAACAACATAATTTAAAATATCGATATTGTAATAATTTTTAAAATCAACCCCCACCCCCTTGTCAAACTTATGCAAATGCCACTAGTCTGTGTCACAAAATTTCTGAGGAGGTGTCCCCGACATCTTCGATTCGACCCCCCCAGGAAAGTTTCTGGCGACGCCCTTGACTGAAGGGCCCCTTTGACTTTATTTCGCCGAAGAAAATCCTAGGATGCTCGGAAAAAGGCACTAAGTGACGAACTGCAATTTCCTGTTGATTTCATCTAAATCACACTGAAACAATTAAACAATTATCAGTATAGTTTAATACTGGGCATGTGTAAAAATCGTAAACATTGATGATCTAACATGTATATCATATCTGTAATGTTCGCTATTAAAATAATACACATAAAAATCTGTTTGCTGTAAAATTGTATTTTTTTATTAATCCCCCCCCCAAACAGCCTAGATTTCTTCATATTACTATTCATAACTGCATTCAAAATGTTCTTATTTCAGCAGTTCAACCCCTTTCCATAAAATAACATAGGCGCGTCACGTATTGGAATACACCACAACTTCGAAGAATTATTATAAACACCAACTTGGGGCATATTCAGCACCAATGGGTGCGCATAAACTCTCCCTCCCCCCGAACATTCCTCAGGATATTGGCGTTCCTTTCACGCTATGCAAGTAAAAAGTAGAAAGCTTCTTATCTTTCTAGTCCATAACAGAAATAAAGTTTGGTTAGTATTCGAACAGAATAACCACCGTAAATAATGCTTTAGATCAAAAACATTTGAGTGTAAAATGCAGGTTATATTTTCCCATTCTCTCACATAATCCACGGAACAAATGGTTACAGAGATTTCGAAACTCCAAATCTGAGATTTTCATGTGAAAAGTCACGCAATATAAACTTTGTGACTAAAATTACCCCCCAACTTTTACAGCTTTTTGTTGAAAGAGGTGTATGCAAATTAAATTGTAAGAGATGTATAAGAAAAATGAAAAGCAGTTGTTCAGATATCACTCATCTCGCGGATCAAGTAGAAGTCCCAAAGGATATAATAACAATAATAATACATTTGGAATAACATTTATTGTAGTTGTGAAATACTAATTATTATTCTCATTTTTTCTATTCAAGTTTTATCAACGGTCTGACCCCCTTATATAAAAAAAATTCTGGTGATGGCCACCCATGCTCTCTGCACCCTCAAATTTCGCTTCAATAGTAATAATATTTTTTTATAACAATGAGTCGTATCAATCCATAAGATTATATTTTATTAAAGCCTCTCTGATGCTTCATGTTGACCAGGGCATTCACTTGTTTATCTCAGTTGTCTCAACCTCTGAGGTATGTAAATAATGCACAGTGTTGTGCTATGTAAACCTCATGAGGTATTCAGGATATAGGAAGTTCCATCAGCCTATGGAGTCAGCGGTTTGCATAGTGGCAGTAAAAATCACGATTCGGTATGGTGGAAGGTCTCCATGGCCTGGGGAATATAGAGGTGAGACAGACTGAGAGGGGACTGACTTTTATTTTGGATTGAGGAGAGAGAAGAGCTTAGGAAAGGATTGGAAGAAAAGTGAGGCGAAGCGCTGGTCAACCTGCAACGAAGCCTACTGATGACTTAGTTTATTTTATTCTTCCAAATTATCTTCATTCGTCAGATAGACAGGTAATTATCCTAACCAAGCCATGATTCAGGTTCAAAGGTTCATAAAACCCAATGAGTGACCATTGTCTTTTCTAGTTGTTAGTTTTGCCTGTTAGGGGTTTAGTTTTAGTTGTGCCTTTCGCACTGCCAAGCGTTAACTCGTCATGTTCATCGAGGATGAACGATGAATAAGCTACATCACCCATTGATTAATTGGTTAACATGCTTGGTAAGATCCCACGAACTTCACAGTTTGTTCCGGAGTAATGAAAGGAAAAATTAGTACAGTACATTTTTTTATGTTTTGTTTCAGTTTATTTTATACACACTCAAGCTAATCGGAACTGGATCTAAAGTTTTAAGTGGGATCCGAACAACTGTGCCTCCACTCGGGGTACATCTCGTGGCAAGGCTACAAACTCTTACATACTTCCTTACTATCATTCGACAACCTGAAAATAAATAAATATCGAGCGATACCTTCAAGTGAGGCCATGTCCTAACTTCCCATCCTTTTCGTTGCTGCGATAGCAGTCAGCATTGAAAACTCAAGACGAGTTAACGAATAAGGAAGAATTACCAAGACATGAAATATGAAGATGGCCAGCAGGGCTATGATCACAGCTAGGGCGGGGTACTTTACAACCTGCGCGGGTTTGGCATTGAAGTTCCTGTCATTGCCAGCGGAGCTGAAGTCATCCAGTTCAAGGGAAGCCAAACAAGGTTATTGTTCCTCGGAGAGTGTGTTTGGTACACTAACCTTGGTTCGGCATTCTGGTGAAAAGAGTCCATTTACTTCCTGCCCCGTTTCGACTTTCACCCCTCTTACTTTTCTTCCAACACGGAGGTGTCGAATGTCCTGGGTTCGATTTCTGTTGGAGTCTGATTTCGGTGGTTCGGATAGAGTGTAGGAATTAAACTTATTGCTGTGGGGGATACTAGTACAGCAGTCTCGATAATCCGATGTTCCCTGTAGCTTGAAGTTAACAAATCTGAGGTTTCTTTTATATGTGCTCAGATAAGCGGGTTTGTGAACAGAAACGATGAAACGTCCTGAAGCAGAAGACACTTGACCATTTCTGTAAAGTGTAAGATCAATATTGTTAAACTATTTCCCCCCAACATTATTGTTACTACCATACTGAGCAATGTAAGTTCAATATTCATAACACTACTATGTATCCCATTTTCCACACACATTTTTGTTACAATGTTTTGTCCTTCGATTTTTCCCTAGGTTATTCCATAGTTTACTTTTTTTTATTCGAGGTAGTTTCGGTCCCATCCATCTCGAATTATCGGGACTAACCTGTATTTGTATTTTTGTTATTTAGCATAGCTTCTTTGCCACTTTGGCAAATCGCGACGATGAGGATGAGTAGATGGAATTGATAAAGGGGCACTCGCACACAACGAACACTCATGAAAGTGTGTATGCTTATGTTATGACAAGACATGAATTAAGAGGGTGTATGCCAGGAATCGCCCCTTCAATCTTGCAATAAGGGTAAAATTTCACCCTGGCAGGGATAGTTTTAAGCGCCCACCAATAACAACATATTAGTTAACTAAGTGATGCCATGAAGAGAGCTTTGGTACCTCGAGACAGTTAAGAAACATTGGTCTACGTTTTCATTTAGACAAAAATGCATCTCTGTGGCTACTATTAATCCCTTTTACCCACAACCCCTGGGGCTGATGACGTGCTCCGATCCTCAACTACTAAATGGTTAGAGAAGAAGGATACGGGATCACCGAGACAAACTTACACGTGCTGTGTGATCTGTATCAGTCTGGCCAGCGGTGCACATTAATTTATATGGCTCGTATCTACCAGATCAGAAGATATCACACACGAAACGAACCGTGTCGATTCTAAAGTTGTGGATATCTTCTCTCGTATATCTCCAGAATAATTACATGGTCTGGATTCTGTGGAGGGTACACGAGTGAACGTGATCAGAGTTCAACACCTAAGAACCAGCTACTTACCAAGATTGGCATTGGATCCGTGACGGCACTCTTCACAGCATAGGGAGGAAGTGGTTATCCCCTACCATCGAGAACCAAAATGTATAATAAATCTTCCATTAACACAAGAATAAACTGTAATCACTACTCTTCCCATCACTTGCATTTAAAAGTAGCAACGTAGCTTCAATGAGTCTAGTCTGAACAGCTCATCAACTCCTCTGCCCTGAGTACGTCCGTTGCTACGCCATTTAGTACGCAGGTGTGGTCCTAGTAAACTGTGAAGAGTAACCCCAATAATTACTTTGAAGGAAGGAAATATCGCAAAGGTTTATTTTGGCAATATCACTACCAGTTAAACATTTTCACTGCTGATCGGAACTGGACTTATCTTTTAAAGTTGAACCTGAACCACTATGCGCTTCCACCGGGTATCGGGTGTCGTGCTATGAGCGCACAAAGGAAATTTCGTACATTGAGCGCACACTTTCTGAATGACCTTTAAACGACCGTACATAGAACGCACACATATTTTGCTCCACAAAATAGTCCAGGAATTTTGTTAATTTTAAATCCTGTGGCGCGCTCTCCATAAGAGGCAGGCTTTGTTGACTTTTTCTGTCGGTATTAACGCCATGTTTTCCTAATCTCCTCGTTTTCTTTGTACTCTTTTGCTAAGCCTAGTTGCTGTATCCACAGACACTGGTTAAAATGATAATTACAACCGGGGACGAAAGTCTGTGGGAACACATCTCTGATCGCCTGTATCACCGCTATCTCGAAGTTCAATGTAACGGTTTTCGGAGACCAACCCCAACGTTTTAACGTTGCACGTACGTCGATTTCTTCTTATTCTCCAGTAAGACGTACACCGCTGGAAAAATGTTTGTTTCTTTTTCAGAACTTCCACAATCAACATGGATTGTATAGATCTGTTGAAACTGTTTAGAACAGCTTTTGAATGTGGCGTCTAAGAAGAAAGAGCCTCTGGATTGTAATAACTTTCTGCCACTGTCACTTCCAAATACCATGCATTTCTTTCCATTATCCAGAGTTATGTCGAACATATGGAAGCTCGTCCCGTCGGAAAGTCGCAGCATCTCCTCACTCAAAGAAATTTCGGAACTTTCGGCCGGATTTTGCGTAGTTCCCAGTGCTTCTCTGCGTTCCTGGCACAGATTGCCTTTCACGTTCTTGGGTCACCAATTCGTATCCCCTGTTGAACACTTTACCAATCTCTTGCTTGTAGACGGCGTTGACTGACGTCGAAAGGTCCTCTCTGGCTCTTTTCCTGCACTTATACTTGGCTTTTTCTACTTCCGACTCAGCAACATTGATGAGGTGTCGATTCCAAAACATCATTGTTCGAGGACTTTTTCACTGAACCCCTGCACTTGAGTTGCCGTTCCTTCGCACACCGCCATCGGATAATGTTCTCAGTTTGATGGCCAACACGATACCGATATAGACTAGTAAGGTGTGATTACTTCCATTTGGAAAGGGGGGGAAAAAACCAAAGCGCTCTGAACCTAAACCCACTTTACAAAATTCAATCTCCTCCTTGCCTGTCCCTTGGACATGCTAGAGTGACTCAGTTACATGTACGCTTGTTATACGGCTTCCTCTTCTGTGTGCGCTCCAAATACCGTGCGCTCGATGCACGTAATCGGGTATCGAACCCGGAACCTCTTCAGTACAAGGTGACGACGTTCCCATTACGCCACCGAGGAGGCACATATAAACAATGGAATGAAAACACCATGACAGATAGACTTAAAAAAGAGAGTTGATAAAATTAACCCCGTTGAAGCTGTTGGAAAAGTGAGAAGTACTGTCATTCTTCTTTACAAAAAAAACTTCTGCTGAGTAACAATCACAATGCACGAAATATTCTCATGAATTAAGTAAAAATATACCAGTTTCTTTTTGTCTCAAGATTGCTAGTTGCTTTGCCTACATTTTACTAGATCCCAACAGTTGCTGTAAATAAGAATGTTTTCAGTTGGTTATGATTTTAAAATATTACTTTTTCTTCAAATAGCATTGTAAATTCATTAATTTGTATTATCTATGTAGACTATATTCCAATTAACCCTACGTGTAGACAATACATGTATACACTGTTACAGTCTGCGGTACATCACTGTGTATAACACCAGCATTCAGTGGCGCCAACTCATATGGGCCCGTAGGGCACGAGCCCGCTCAATAATTTGCCGTGTTGTTCTTGTATTATACCTTTTGGTGAAATAACTAAGGAATTCGAGCCCACCCAATGTTTTTCAGAAGTTGGCGTCACTGTCAGTATTAAGGGATTAGGTTAGTTAAGGTATGGTTTCGGTTTGATTTGATTTTTGTCATTTAGCGTCGTTTTTCTGTAGCTTTTGGCTAATCGCGACGATGGGGATAAGTGATGATATGCTTAAATTGATGAAGGAACACAGGAAGAACACCCATGCCCAGGCCGGAATTCGAACCGGGACCCCTGTCGTTGTGGCGCGTTATGCTAACCACTCCGCCACGTAGGTTGGCGAGTTGTGTATGAGGTTTACTACTGTTCATCAAACTATCTTCTTGATATTCTTTCTCTTTCGCATCAAAAAGAGAACCAACAGCTTTTGAAGTTCTAAACAATCCAAGCAATGTTATCGCTCTGTATCTCTCTCCCGGTTTTTCCCTTGGTGACCACTGGGGAAAGAAATATTCGGTTTCCTACCACGTTCGCACCTAACCTACAATTTGGCCCAACGTTTCAACACACAGAAGGGTCCTACTGGTAAAATTACACCCTGCAAGCGTTGATTCTATTGTTGTAAGAGCGCCGTGAACAAAATGGCTCGTTTCGTGAGGCGTGGTGGTTCAAAATGGATCCATGCACGTCGAAGAATCTTCTTTGCTCGAAGAAAAAAAAAGAACCGTGTTCGTTTAAGAACTTTAAGCGTCACGATCTTGTTATCTTCTTCTTCACTCTTAGCTTGTGTTCTTCCTTTCTCTCTCCTCAGGTGATGACACGAGCATTAAGGGAAAATAATATCTCATTCCCTTCTTATTCCAGGCTGGAATAAATACATGAAAAAGAAGGGAAAAGATGGATCAACTTTTGAATGTTTTACAAATGAGAATGCTAGCCAGGAGACACATGTAATTTTCTTTCAATTAGCCTTTAGGAAAAATCATTTATATCTGAACCAAGCTGTGTTCCGTAATTCTACTTTCAAAATATGAATTCTTACTTCCGAAAGGAACTTAGGAGCCTTTCAAGTGTTTCAATTGTTCCTACATGCAGATGTGAATATTTTTGGAATCAAAGCAAATACTAAGTTAGTATTTTTTGGCTTCTTTTACTGTGCAACGTCAGAAATTGGTAAAGCGATATTTAATTCAACAGTTCCTAAGCAACCAATAATTCTGTAATGGGCGAGGGAAAGGGTGCAAGTGCAAAAAGTTGGTTTTACAGGATTAGAAAAAACGTTAGGTTAGGTTTGGTAAGAGATGAGATTTGTCACTTCAATGATCCAGAAAATGGACAAAACTCATATTGGGCAAAATTGGAACACACACACACTTTGGAAGAGGTAACGGGGCAATAAACTCTACCCGAAATTAATGTCGAAGTTTATGTATAATATACCCATTCCAGGTCCAGTTGGTGATTTCTCTAGTTTCTACATCATATTTGAACGTTTTTAAGCGCATTCCGGAAATATACCCTAAAAATTGTATTTTGGAAAAGTTACGAGACTTCAGTACACGTTGTGATATTTTGAAACTGGACATTTTACAATTTTTGGAGTTCATGAAATCACCCTCTGGAAAAGTATATCTTGGAAGCTTTGTTTGTAGGCTGCAAGGTTTCACGCTCAACCGGGTTGGTTTATGTGTGTCAGTATCGCATCTGAAGGACCTTGAAAGCTTTTGCAAACAGGTGGCAGTCTGCAAACACGTTAGTTAGATGTCAGAGGTGGACGTGACTGAACTTACGCATATGTTTACTCTTACACACTTATCTGCCCGCAGGAATTAACATTTGCTTAGCGCTATTAAATGACACTGTTCAAACAGTTTGTGACTGTAATCATACATCTCACATTTCAGCATGCAACCACGGCCATTGTATGAATTAAACATTTTGCTTTAGATGAGAAGGAGGGTACAATCCACTGCCAAGAACAAATAAGGATTGTATGGAGACGTGACGAGAGGAGATTTGCAGTCTCATCTCGAAACACATAAACGAGATATACAGGGTGTCACAGCACGAACTTTAACAGCGTATAGAGGTCATTTAGGAATACAACTTTTCTTTATAACTTTATGTTAGACGCTTCAATCCGACAGCACGAACCATCGAAAATAGCTATCATATCTTTATTGCATGCAACCACGTTCCACAGGTTCAACTTTGCTTTTCTTACACTTTTGGCCAATCGCGAAAACGAGGATGAAAGGAGAATCACGTGGACAGGACACAACACAAATCTGGCTGCGAGTCCAGATGCCAGAGCCTCGTTAGCCTGCAACGTTGTAGTTATCTCAGTGTGCTACGTGGAAGTGAGATTGACGTTTGGGTGTCTTCAGAAAAGGCCATCCTTTACATCTCCGGTACACTGCGATAATAAAAATATATGGAATAGTTACAACCAGGGTGGACAAAAATTATGATTTTTATTTAAAAACACGCTTAAAATTGTTTGTATGGTTTTTGGCACCATGCATATAGATACGGTTTTTTAGTTTTTTTTTATAGAAAAGCTTTTTCTAGTAAACCGCCCTGTAAAATATTAGAACAGATAGATTAAAGCAAATAAAAAAATAGTTGCAAATATGCATTTTTCTGTTTCTGATACAGCACACATGAACCTACTATGGATTTGTTTGTTGAGTGTGTTAATGAAACTTTAATAATTTCAGTAACTTTTCTTCCAGTGAAAATAAAACATTCTGGATGTATTCTATAATTGTAACTTAAAATATTTTAATAGTCTTCGTAGCTGAATTTTAGCAGTTTTTTAATGATAGTTTGCAAAATATCAATTGCAATGTTTATTTACAGTTTAATGATAATGGCACTATTTACGGTGTAACATGATTAGTATTTTGCATATTTTTCTACACAGAATGTTTGCTATTTTGCCTATATTAATTATTAAATTTTAAATCGAGAGAAATTTAAGTGTGTTTACAGTTTCCATATTACATTTCCGTTTGTATGAGCTTCACCTCATCAGTACTTATATTTTGTTTCCTTTGTTTTTTCTTCATAGAGGGTAATAAACACAATTAAATGATTAAGAGATCTATGTACTTTCACCAAAAGTGATTCTGGTATCTACAATATCCTTATGTACATTTTTCTATAAATTTTTCTTTACAGAAAAAAACGATGTATATCTTGATTTACATCAATCCACCTTGCTTACAAGTAATCAGGTAGATATCAACTTGGAATGTCTGAAAAAGTCACCATCAAAACTTTCAAATGTCATACATTGTAGTTTACCAAAGTGTGGTATCATCTCGATTTTACAGAGGTCTATTTTGTTCTCATCTCCAGGTATAAATAGAATGCATAGCTTCTTTGAAAGATTGCTAAAACTTGTAGTCCACCACCTGCAATGTTTGTTTTAGATCCACTTCATATTCAAATAGGCTAATTGGGACAGGACCCATGGTTATGTCCAACGCGCTGATGTGGAAAAAAAAATGTATTGCGATTTTTAGAACCTTCAATATTCTCTGCCAAATTTCCAAGATGTTCAAGCTGTTGCATTTGGGGTGGGATCTGTACTCTACCAGCCCTGTACTTCGGCATGGCCTTGAACTGCGCTACACGTACAGTAGACTCTACATAATTCGACGTTACGTTTAGATGCAAAAAAAACAAAACACAAAAAAAATGTGTTATCTGGATTTGTGAACAGAAACGATGCGACATTATTGCTTAATTATTTTTTTCAAACATAGCTAATTGTTGCTACTGTACTCAGCAATGTAAGTACAATATTCTTAGCAATAATGTATATCCCATTTTTCATGTAGGCCTACTGTACTTCTTTGTTATGTTTTTATCTTGCTTCTTCTGATCTTCCCTAGGTTATTCTTTATAAAAAAAAGGCGCGAGTTCATTTCTTTCTAATACGAGGTAGTCTCAGTCTATCCACCTTGAAGTATTGTAGCTCGTTTCTTCAAGAACTTTCATCGACAAAAGCGCCTACAGAGGGGGCCAGGGGGGACACTTGTCCCCCATGAGGTCTGGAAACGTGAACTAGCGGTGCCGGAAAAGGCAGAAGATTAAATGCAAATTATCCTAGTGTTGGGGAAAGCATCACTCCACGTTTCCATCACTTTAAGCGCTGCTGCCCCCCCCCCCGAAAAAAAAACAGGGCGGCCTTGTCGACAAAACAGATAAGACGAACCGTCAGATTAAAAGCTAGCAATACTAGATTTTTCAGAACGTAAGTTTCACCGTTGTAGCTTTCGCAGTTTCTGAAATGTACGTAAATACATAAGTCTAGGGAGACTTAGCAATGGATATAATTTTAAAATATATGACTATTTAGGTGGCTAAACTGTACGTATGCAAACAAAATTAAGCGCACATGTGCACATGGACGTATCAATTTCCTTGTAAGCTTTCTCCTTCACTTTCTATAAATATTTCCAGGTCGTCGAACTACCTTTACGAAGAGAAGGTCTGCGAACGCTGAGACTTCCAAATACGTTCATACGAAGTCTATGTGGGTCATTCGCCGCTCGAGCTGGGTGTAGCAGAGAAGTCACACCTCGCGACCAGCTTAGCCAATGGTCCACCATCTGTCGGTACAATAACGTGCTCTTAACACAGTTGGCAGGGCGTCAGAATGCAATAAATGCGTTGTGAGGTGACCATACGTCTCGTTTAGGAGACGTGTCCCGTTCATATTTTAAAAAATCATCAATATGTGCCCTTTTATAAAAATATAGAAGTTAACTCGAAAACTAAATCTAAATTTGAGACATTTCATGCTAAAAAGGTTGATGGAATTTTAAAACTAGTTTCAAGTTATTCATAGAAATTTCTTCTCTTTTATATTTAGTGTCCCTTTTTCTGCAACTTTTGGCTAATTGCGCAAACAATCCAAATGATACAATTTCGTCGAGACGATTCGAACATACAGCAGTTTACTGTTTAAGTTAGTTCGCGTCGCGATTTTAATTGTTTTGTGTGTGTTCCGTTAATTCTAGAGCGTTGAATAAGTATGACCAAGAACCATACATGTAATTTCAATGCGGGCCTGCACGAGGAATTTAAATTCCCGAGTCTCGACACAAGCTCAAAAGACAATTCCTAATGAATTAGTGAGTATTTTCCAGTTCAGAACACGAAACAAAACCGTTCGATCAGTGGAAATTTGCAAGAGGAATCGTAACACAGCTTCAAAAAAGACTGGAAAGAAAGTAAAAATAACGTTGTTTGTCTGATAAATGGAGACAGATCTTTTGTTAAGTTGGAAGTGGACCACATAAAGTATTACGTCCTTCTGAAAACTGTGGAAATTGTGTTACGCTTGCCTATTGTAGCTACATCCACTCCCGTTGAGCGTGCTTGTTCAATCCTCAACAATATGTGAACAGATGAAAAATCTTTCTCACATGTTTCAACAATGAAGTATATCTTGTTGGTAGAGTAAACTTTACCGAGAGTTGGGGGGGGGGGACTGGGGGAGGGGGAGAGATTATGAAGCTCTGGCATTCTTGAACTTTAGCGTAGGCCTAACATCAAAGGTTGATCAGGAGAGAGGAAGAACAACATATAAATCATACCGAGCTTACAATTATCCTTTTCATAATGGGAGATCATATTTTATTTGTTGCTTATAATGTATCAATTTTGTAATTAACACTCTAATAATAATAATAATACCCTACAACTAACGAAAGATATGATTTGGTGCCAGTAGTCACGGGAATTCGGAATAGAGAAGGGGGAGGTATCTTCCTCCTACTAACTCGGACATAAATTTACAAGGTTTAAAATTGGCTTCCAGTGTTTTTTTTTAAAATATAGAAGTTTGAGAGTACAAAAATTAATAAATTTATTAGTATATGCAATGTGCATATTATATCATATTTCGCTAGATGCACTCACAACATACATAGTTCTCAGTGGCGACGATTAGGGGGTGAGCAGTTGCTCCCCCAAAAAATGTTGTCCCTTTTGCCCCTCTTAATGCTAGGCTCTGTCTACTAAGAGAAGGTAAACTTCCTTTGCTCTCTCCCCCAGTTCTGGCACCCAATGCCTGTACCTCTAGGGTTAATCGCGACGACGAGGATGAATGGATGATGGAACAAACACAATGTCTTAACCAGGATTTGATTTGATTTTTATTTAGCGTCGCTTTTCTGCCACTTTTGTCTACTCGCGACGATATAATGCGAAGAACATCATGTCCAGGCAGCGAATTTCATTCCCAGACCAACAGTCTGGTTGGTTGCTGGAAAGTCACGATATCTAGGATTATGAGAATATGTTTTTTATTGCCATTATTGCTAAGAGCCCTAAACCTGCCCTCCTAACCAAACCGCATTATTAGATCTAGGCGGAATTGTAATTGCATATGTGGTTAGGTCAGAAGGGCAAGGTTTAGGGCATCTTAGAAATCAATTTTCGCAACTGGTCGCAGCAGTGTGTGTCTGCAGACGAACCCGTACCATGTGCACCGTAACTTTTCAGCAACCAATTAGAGGGCATAAAAATGAAAACCAATTCACAAGTTGACTGAAAAAAAACTCGCTTCCAGGCCGGGACCCCTGGCGTCCTAGCGCCCTGTGCTACCGATTGTGATTACTAGGAACAAAAATAGGTGCCGAACATAGGAGTGTGCACGGGGGGGGGGGAGTTGCCCCCTAATAATTTCACTCAAATTTAATGTAGAGCGATCTAATAGTTATTATTAAACAGTATAATGCATGCAATTAATTTTGGCATCGTCAAAATGCCCCGTCGCTGACGATGCCAAAATTAATGTGTTTAATGCAGTGACGTAAATGGGACACCTGCGTAGACGGAGAAGGCGTGCTGAGAGCACTCTCGTCTTTTATGGCATCGGCCAGCGAGGATTGTAGCCACTCGCCATTTCCTATTCGTACATCGAACTTTTGGACGTTTATAGTAACCATCCAGGGTTGAAATCGAACGAGGTGCATTTTGCTGTTGCGACGTCGATGTTTTTCTCGATCTCGCGCTCCGAGCTCGGCGGCGACATCTACAAGGCAAAAAAGCGCTACCACATGCCACGTTGAGATAGCGTGCACCTCTTTAGGCTAAGCCTAGGAATGAAAGCGATTCTTGTTCGCGGGGAAAGCACTAAGGTCTCCGAGGACAATCCATATTTGGACAGAGGAGTAGAGAATCAGCCTTGTAGCTGTTACGTCATCGTTGCAGTACAGAATCGCATTCGGTAATAGTTCCTGCATTACATACAGAACAGCTCTGCTTCGTTTCACGGACGCCTTTAGCTGTGTAAAGGATTATGTAAGCATTTCACCTCCTGTTATAGATTCCTTTTCGACTTGTGTACACGATGTAAGCACATTCTCATAAATAATCGTGTTTGCATTTTAAGTAGGATCTGTTGACGCTTGCTCTGTCGAGACAGTGGCGTCTGAACCTATACGAATTCGCCGACAACTAGTGTTGCTCATGGGATGGGACATGTCCTGTCTCGTCTCGTTTTCGAGACGGCTTTTGAAAACTTTCGTCTCGTCTCGAAAAAAATAAAAGCAAAATATTTAATCAGTTGCAAATACTTGCTTGCTTGGAATAAAGTATTTCAATTAGAAACGTTGATAAGCGTGAATTAAGTCAAAAGAAGACTATTCTAGAGAGATTAATGAATGAATACCTAAACTTATTTTCAATACTCTTTCGAAACACAGCGTTATTCCCCATTTTTGTTTTTCAATTTATTCCAGGTTAATAATTTTATGTTACGATAGTACTCCAGATACTAATACAATTCTGAATAACATCAAGTAAAAGGGCAGGTAGAGAGGTGGAAGGAGGGGCCAAAATATCGTGGAGTGTCCGAGATTTATCTTCTAAAAATAGTATCAGCTCTATAGATTGGAAAGATAAATGGACTGACGGATAGGGTTTATTAATATTATTATTTAATTTTTACATTAAAGGTTTGATTGATTTAGTTTATTTTACTTCGTGTTTTGTGCCTCTTCGCCAATTTGCGAAGATGGGGATGAGTGATGAAACTGATGAATAGACATTCACAAACAACCAAGCCCGAGCGGGATTTGAACCCGGGACCCTTCGCGTCGCAGCGCGATGTGATAACCATTCGGCCACAGGGTCCGCCTTACATCAAAGGGTGTACAGAAGTGAATGTTATTAGGAAGTAGGAAAAACATAGTAGGAAACATGGCAGTACAAATTGATAAGTTGTTGGGAAAGATATTAGGGAGTCCAAGATATTAGCAAGACTAAGAGAAGGAGATAATTAGAGACAAATAATCTTGCATTATCCCACTCCGAGCAGCTGAGAGCTAAAGAGGAGGAGAAAATACGGGAAATATGGAAAGAACTAATTTGATGATTTTAGTGTTTACAGGGAACCATGGCAAGATTTTACCACATGATTATTTGCACGGGTTGCGAAATTATTAGAATGTTATGGAAATTTCGGAAATGTCTTTGTTGAGAAAATTCTTGTTGTTTCCCTCAGGCATTCCACAGGTGGTTGGATTCGATTTTTTTACGTCCGTTTGAAGATTATTTCCAATGTTTTTTTTTTATTTCTTTATTTCTTATTTAAGGAGAATACTATTCCTTGGATTGTAATAACGAAATACTGAGGCTGATATAGAAGAGATTTCAAATTAAGGAAGTGCACTAAGTTCTGTATAATCGTCGTAGGAGGAAACTTTGTTCTATGATGGGACTCCCCGAAGGTACAGGGTGTACCAAAGTCCCATTTCCGCCCTTCGAATTGTAGACAAACCTGAAAAATGTTATTTTAACAGCATGTGTATGATGAGAAGATGGTATACCATTAAATCAGACCAATGACCACTATTTACTCCAGAGGATCTGTGTGCACATCGCCATTTTCATGGCACAGTATTATTCGCCTCCAGCTGCGATGTGAAATCCTCTGTAACATAAGATGTCAGATCTGGATTTCAGGGTGGCCATTTTAAGAGAATACCTCAATGATGTGTTCAGAGACAAATGGATTGGACGAGGATCGCCAAATTTACCAGCACCTCTAAATAGTCAACCCAAAGTCCAAATCTGACATCTTGTGATAATGCGCTATGGGGACACATCAAACAGAAAGTCGCCCATAATCGTTATCTTACAACTGAGGAACTTCAAGAAGCTGTTCGCAGTGAGTTTGCTTCCCTCACGCCAGCTTGTATCAAGGGGTCCCGGGTTCAATACCCGGTGAAGGCACATAGTGATTAGGATCCCACTTTAAACTGTGGGTCCAGTCCCGATTAGCCTTTCTGTAAATCAGATGAACGAATGTTGTAGCTGTTCTTTTCATTCTGTGAATTTAGCCTGCCAGTTTTTGAGCAAAATGCATGTAGTATCTACTGTCTATATTTTCACTCATTACTAAACAAATTTCACAAAATAGTTTCATCAAACTTCAGAGGGAAGCTGACAGCAATGCCAGGGGGGCGCCCTCCTCGCTCAGCCCACCCTCTGCCTGGTTACTTTCAGGGTGTATTCCAAGACTATTTTTCGCCGCTCCCCACTGACAGAGGTTTCGCTCTGAACAATGGACACCGTTGCTTCAGGGGGGCAAACATCGGGGCGAGGTTGACCTGCAGTAGCGGGTAAGTGCCATAAATCCAGCCTAGGAATGAATGTTGATGCAAGGGAGGGGCAATAAAAATTCTGTAATTTGCTTTGCTTGCCGAAAGGAAGTTTTGAAGGAACAATAATACGAGGGACACTTAGGATTCTCTTGAGCTGCGAGGAAAAGCTGAAAAGGAAAACGGCAGACTTTGAATGAAAGAGGGACAGTGAACACAAGTGCTTTGTAATATTCGTGTATTATTCGCCGACACACAAGCTTCCATTTGGAAGCTGAGGCTATCAGCAGCGAAGTTATTAGAGGGTTTGAAGCAGTGACGACGCCAAAGGGGGCCGCACATGAAGTTAATTAAATATCGAATAATAAGAGAGTTATTTATAAGAGTATGACGATTTTCACCTTTTCAAAGTGGTGTATTCTGCATTCCGTGCTTGCAACAGAGATAGAATCGTCAGAGTGGGGTTGCGTACGTGCGAGTAGCAATAAGGTGAAATGCCTGCCGTAATACAAAATCCCGCCAAATGTGAAGCGAGATCTGTCATACGATTTCTGAATGCCAAAGGACAGAATGCAGCTGACATCCATCAGGAATTGTGTGCCATTTATGGACCGACAGTGATGAGTGAAGGGAAGGTCAGGCAATGGTGCAGAGAGTTTTGGGAAGGGCGTTCAAATGTCCATGACGATGAGCGTAGTAGAAGACCTAGTGTTCAGATGGACGATCTGGTGGAACGCGTTAACGAGAAAGTGCGTTCCAATCGCCGGTTCACAGTACTGAACTCGCCGAAGAGTTTCCAGAAGTGTCTGCGAAAACAGTGCATCGAATTGTGACTGACAACCTGGGGTACCAAAAATGCTGACAGACGCTCACAAAGAGCAAAGAAGGACAGCTGCACGTGATTTTTTTGGCCCGCTGGGGGGAGAATGGGGATGACCTCTTTTCGCACATAGTGCGGGGCATGAAACGTGGATATCGTACGCCACTGGCGAGTCGAAGCAGCAGTCAATGCAATGGCGGCACTCTGGTTCTCCTAAAGCGAAGAAATTCAAACAAACACCATCAGTTCACAAAATCATGGCAACCGTGTTTTGGGACCAAAAGGGTGTGATTTTTGTTGAATTCTTGGAACCAGGACGAACAATTACATCAGAGGTGTATTGCGAAACACTGAATAATCTGCGACGTGCCATCCAAAATCTGCGGAGACGAATGCTACGTTCTGGAACTTTTCTGATCCATGACAACGCCCACCCGCACACAGCTGCTCGTACTGTTCAGACAATTGAAAGATTTCGATGGGAACTATTCAATCATCTCCCTTACAGCCCCGACTTTGCTCCCAGCGATTTCTTTCTTTTTCTTCACCTGAAAAAGTGGCTTGCATCGAAGCGTTTCAACGACAGTGACGTTCTCAAGACATCAGTTCTGGACTGGCTGCACTCTCAGGCGGCAGAGTTTTACGCAGAGGGTATACGGAAGCTTGTGTCACAATATCATAAATGTATGGAGGTTAATGGTGACTACGTCGAAAAATAGCCAAGGTATGTACTTGTTTATCAGTCACAATAAATATCTTCTCCTATCATTTCATTTTTTTAAAAAAAATATCGGCCCTTTTTTTTATATGCACCTCGTAATACCAAGTTGAGTAAGAAATTTTAATTTGTTTTAGTATATATAGCTGTGTGTGTGTGACTTTGGTTCAACATTCGAGCGCCGACCTGGGCATAGATGATTTCTCATTCATTTATGTCCTGTAATCATCGAGATTAACCTAAGTTTTAACCAGTTTTAAGAACTGGGGAAAAAGCGTTGAATCTGGATGGTTTTAAAACATCACAAATATTTTGCGGACCACAAGACATAATCTGTAGTACGGGCAAATTATTCTAATCGTGGTCACAATGCTAATTAGTAAAAGTCATTCAAAGTTGATTCAAGATTTGGCTGGTTGTTGATTTGGTGTTTTAAGTCCACTTTATGCACAGAAAGGCTAATCGGGACTGGACCTACCGTTAAAAGTGCCTCGCCTGGGTATCGAATGCAGGAGCAAAGGTGATCGAAGAAAACCCGGTAATATATGTCAGTTGTTGCGGATTCATCGCAGTTTTACTATTCAGGGACTTGAATTTCGAGATGATGAGTCTGAGGCAAACCTTAACAAAGGGAATTTCTTCGATACTCTTGAAGTTAATATCAAAATGAGGGGATATGGAAATGTATTGAACTTGAACCTTAAAACGCTTATTAGGATTTGGCACTCTTCAATTATTCGATGCAGGTTCGCTCTTTCTCCTACATATCAAAATCGAAGAAATTATTCCCACAAACTCCATAGGTGCCTGTAATTGTTTAGCACAAACATACGTTGGAGTAAGTAATGCCAGGGTCAGAATATTTCTTGAATTATGTGATAACTGTAACCTTTTTCAGATTTTTAATCCTGTGATTACATTTCCCTGAAAAGTGAAACACAAATTTTGCCCAAAACTCTTCAGCGTTACGAAGATGGCACGGAAGTACTCCACTTAATGGAAGTACTCCTGGACGTACCGAAGGTCGGCAAGGTGCTAGTTCTAGCTAAACATAAAATATATTTGTTTAGCATAATCGAGGGTTACTTATTCCTGTCGAACTTACTAGAAAACAAGGATTCTATTGGGACATACAGCTTTGAATGACAGCATCAATGAAGATTTATGTACACTACTACTTATAATAATGAGCATAAAATATTAATCAGGAACTTTATTTTTCGTCAACTGGATTTAACATCCTTTTTTTGTTATTCAGCAAATATTCAATTCATCACCTTCTTTGACATTCGTTTCCTTGCCAGGACAGCTGTTTTTATGCAAATTTTGGCAATCTTAACTACACGTAAGCTATATATTAGCTAATATTCGTGCTGTTATATTATTATTCTTGTACCGTCTTTGTAACATTTCATGTAATAATAATAATAATAATAATAAAATTAATTAATTTACATATTCAAGTGAATAGACCTATGAATTGTATTAATGTATTAATTTAAAAATTTGCTTAATTGTTGTCATTAATGTTATTATTATAATTTTCTCTGAAACACTTGGCTCGGACACCCTCCCTGATATATATTTCTAGATGCGTGCCTGCCGAAAGATAAATTTTATCAAGCGGTGGTGGTACCGGATGACTTAGAGGCTAAAGGGAAAACAAACAAGTATGCGCGTCGTAAGCTGAACATATGAAAGAGCACAATATCACAAAGAAACACTTTATGAAACAAAGTTATGTCATAGAAGATGTTTAACAATATTAAGAACAATAAATGCTTTCTATTTGTAATATACTAAGTATTGCAATTTTGAATAGTCTTTTGTCTTCGTACTACACATTTAAAAACTTTTTTGTTGCTCTCCAGTGCCAAGCTTAGAATTTAAAGAAAAAATGTACATTTTCATAGTGCACGGAAGTTCAACATTCAGAAAGAAAGAAGGTTCAGGGGAAAACATTTCAAAACTTCCAAAAGGTATAGCAGTCATGAAAAAGAGCACTCACTTAAATGTACGATGGATAGACAGTTGTATGGAAGCGAGAAAAACCACACAGTAGATTTCATAAGATACCTAGCAATCAGTAACCAAGAAATTGCACTTTTAATATTAATGTCGTCCTGATTAACGAACCTTATTTATTCTCACCACGCAATGGGTAAAATATTTGGAGCTTTATCCCACTTTCTGGAAAAATATATTGTGTTTCTGCTACTTTTGACTTCTGTTGGCATGATATCCCAGATCAATTTTACAAGATGAGACAAGATGGGACAGAACCCTTCAAGATGGGACAAACTAATATTTTCGGGACGAGACAGCATCATCACGAGACAGACCAAAGTCTCATCTCGTCTCATGGGCAACACTACCGACAACTACAGGGATGTCGTTAAGAGGGGCCAGAGGACACTAGCCCCTCCAAAACTTCAAAATATTCCCACGCAAATTTTCCGTGGCTTACAGACCTCAATTTTATGAAAACCCTCCACATTATAGTTATAAAACATTGCATTTAGATTACAGACGGTTTAATCGTATTTGCTATTACATGTAATAAATAATTTATAAGAAATATATAACTCATATTGACTATCCAAATCCCCCCCGCCAACACATCAGCTTGCTCCATCCCTGCTGCCATTCATTGTTAAGATTAAAAAGAGAAAAACTTCAAACATAAATCAATGCAAGATCATCAGTGATGAATTCTTAGGGGAGGAAAACTGCCTTTGCCTCACCAAAACTAGGGAATCTTTCAGTTATTGCCTCTGCATTTCAACCAAGGGCCACTCAAATCAAAATAAGTTCCTCATCGTCAGCTGTGCATAGGTCGTGACCAGGATTTTTTTTTAAAAAAAATAATATATATATAAAGAGAAAAATAATCAGGATGAGTATTGATGGGGGTCATTATTGACATGAAAGATGCACACATATGCACATATATATAAACAACTGAAACAAATTTTAGGTATGCAAGAATCAAGGCTAACCAAATGGAAAAGTAAGAGAATAAACTATTGGCAGCGAAGGCCTCCAACCACTGACAGCAATTTCTGGTTCCGCTATTGGGCACGTATGAGGCAAACTTTCGTTTCTCTCTCTTGTGTCTCAGTTTCTACCAATTGCTTTGAATACGTTGTTTGTTTTTCCACCAGTCTTTATATTGTTGGTTTACTTCCCATTTGGTCACTGAATATCAGTTTGACTAATGCTCATGTCCCATTCTTTCTATTCATGTATTTTTGGACTGAATGTGCCAAGCAATTCTTTTGTTATTTCTTTGTGAAAATTGACAATGAAGGTTATTGAAATTAAGTACAACAAAATAGAAAGCACAAACGTGCTACTGAATTCTTCATGTTGGTGAGCTTCGTGCTACCCACATGTGTAATGGCATTACCAAAACATCATATGCACATTCGGAAAAACAAATGACTTCTTCACATGAACTGACAGTAACAGCTAGAAAAAATTGTCGTATGTGTGACGCTTATTGCGTAAATAGTCTGTATGGTTTATAAGACCTTTGAAGTTGTCAAGATGTTGGTAAAGAGAGATTGTGTTTTGCATTGTATAAATGGAGTTCATTATAGTTTGTTGAACGGAATTTTGTGGTCAATTAAATAATGTTGAATTATTCGTGCATATCATTTATAACGTATTCGACACCTTGTGTGAGATCTGCATGTGTACCAAATACACAACAAAAATGACATAAACAGTTCAATTATCGAGACAAAACTTCATTAACTATACAATAGGTAATTACAATATTGCTGTTTATAATTTTTTTGAAAATTTTTTACAAAAATGTTAAGGCATCATTTGTCAGTGTGTTTTTTGCATCATAGATATATAATTTCATTCTCATGGTAATTAACCCACAAGGTAAAAAAGTAATGTAAAAATAATCAAAATGGAAAATCTACTTTGGTGTAGAACTGGAACACCTGTATCGCATACCACCTACCTCTTGCCACTTAGGTGTGGCATATTCCTTAGGGTATATTGAAAAGAACAATAAATAAATACTTTATTTTGCAACTGGTTCTTTGTTTTGGACTTACTTTCACATTATACAAATACATCTCAAAGATTACAGTTTTTGTTCAGGTACAAAATGCAGTAGAAAAAATACTTATACATCATCTACTCTAAAATTCTGTATGTGTAACACATCTCTACTTTACAAATTCTTTCTTTTTTTGCTGAAAAAAATACCTACAAGACTGGTTTTAAGACCAAAAATTAATACCAACATGACAATTATTATTGTTTTTTACATGCCTCTCATGAAGACTTTTATAGAGGATACAGAAAACATTAATAATACATGTACAATATCGAAACTAAGTTCGAATGTTTGTTCTTGGAGATATTTAACTTTAAGGAATAAACCAGCTATACCAGTTTCTATGGTCTATCATTTCGTAGTCTAATAAAGCTTAGATTAAAAATACTACAAAACATTGCAATATGCAAATACAGTTCTCATGGCGAGTAATATAGCATGAAAAAGAAATAATAAACAAGAGAACAAAAGAAATGAACTAATTCATTTGGGACTTTGTCATTTGAAAATATTTACTGATTGAAATGTCATGGAAAATACTGAATTCATAAAAAGATGTCCGTGGTGTATATTGCTAGAACTCTAAGCTTCACTTTGTAATCTATTTCATTCACACTTATTGCAAGGAAAACACTGCTAAGGCAAAGGCAAAATGAATATATTTTAAGCAAGAAATCACAACCACATACTGAACTTTCACTTACGCAAAAATGCTTGAAGTCTCTTGTGGTAAAACAATGATTTTCTTTTGACCATGTAGGGAATGCAAAATCGCCAGAAAGCTACGTATTTTATGGCTTCATATTAATGTTCCATGCAAGGTAAACATGAATATGACAGAATAACTCTTTTGGAAATATTCTGGTTAGAAGAGCTGTCAACATGTAAACATACTAGAAGCTCTCATTACTTGAAGCAATTGCAAATCAAATTGACTGCATTGTTCTGAGGCCTACTGAGCATCAATTGAAAAAAGTAACTACAGTAGATACATTTTAATTCAAATACAGTATACTTTTTTCATTTTATGAGACATTAAATATTTAAAAATGCCTCATTTACTATTGGTTTGCCTTGTATAGAAGCACAACTTTATATAATTCTTGCTTCAATTTTTTCTTTAAAAAAAAAAAGATACAGTAATTCTTTGGCTTGCAGTAGGAGACTGGGGGGACTTCTCTGTGCAGTACATATGCATGTATTCATAAATAGTTTAGACTGCAAAGACCCCTCTCCAAACTGATTTCTATAGGGTGTCGTACATCGTATCTATCAATGTTGGTTGGCAACCCAGTTCAAATGCGCATGTGAATTTGCAACAACTGCATACATGAATAGTGGCAGTAGAGGTGTTCTACTCAGCAGATGCAGCGGGCACTGTGACGACTGTCCAACGACAATTGCCATCAAAGGAACCTGTTTGGATGAATGCCTCGCTTCCACAATTCATGTTGGAATGAGCCAAACCAGCTAATATTCCTTGGCAGACTGACTGCGAGTATTGCAACTGGCATTGGTAGGTACAACATAAATACAACATGCACCTCCATGTAGATACGTGCATGAAGTGCTGAGTAAATGTTGTAGAAATTTTTGTGTTACTTGTTCAATAATTCCACATAAACATTAAATTCCTCCACACTGTACAGACATGATTTTACTGAGTACATAGTTGTCAAATACTCTGAAAGTTGACAGTGGTCAAACCTTTTACAATAATAAAAATATATACACTTTGTTTAATGCACATACTATTATCTTCTCACTTGAAACTCTGTACAACTGTCATGATTTGTTATCTGCACAAATAAATATTTTTAATGCATTCAATTCCATTTCAAGAATTATTTACATATACGAGGGCATTTTGAAAAGTTTTTCCACCTATGCAATAACTCTGGCAACATACATGAACGTGCGGTTGAAACAATGTGCTGTTATTGAATTTCTCACAGCAGAGGGTTGTGCACCTGTTGACATTCACCGACGAATGAGTCCTGTCTATGGTGACACTTGTGCGGATGTGAGTACTATCAGGAGGTGGGCAAGGAATCTGATAGGTGACAATTCGGTCACAATGAGCCTGCATAATCAGGTCTGCAGTGGACGACCCATAACAGCAACGGATGCACATGGAAAGTGTTGATGACATCTTTTGGGACTGCGACGGTATAGTCCACACATAATTTTTGGAACATGGAACCACTGTAACCTCCAATCGGCACGTGAAAACTTTGGAGAAACTCCGTGCACAATTACTGCAAGTTAGGCCTGGCAAGAATGCAATTAATGCTTGCCCACACACAAGTCGCCTAACACAGTATGCATTGCAGTGTCTCAAATTCCATGAGATTTTACTCCACTCGCCGTACAACCCAGATCTTGCACCTTGTGACTTTTTCCTTTTTCTGAGGTTCAAAGAGAACCTGAAGGGACACCGTTACACCAGTGATGTGAAGTTGCAAGCAGATGTGCATCGCTGGTGCCGGGAGAATATGCCTGATTTCTTCGCAGACAGGATGCAACAACTTATCCGACGCTGGCATTTGTGTGTGGCCAATGATGGTGACTACATGGAAAAGTAGTGACACCCTGGTAGAGGACATTACAAGCTTTAAGAAGACATAGTTTATGTAAGTTTCTTGCATATTATTGACGTTATTGTGTAGGAGGCAAAACTTTTTCAAAACACCCTCATACTTCCTTGGCAGTCATAACATTATAACGAATATGGTTATAAACACTATTTAAAATGCAGACTGTATTTATTATTTTAAAATTCATGTCAAAAGTGTAGGTAATTTTCATATGACTCGATGTGAATAGTTTACGTATTGCATGAATATTAAATTGAGTTAACTTTTATCTCGTCCAGCAAGGAAAATATTTCGAATTGAAGAGATTTCACGAACGTAGCTAGTAATTCATTATCGAGTTCGACAATTTCTCACGAGATGTCCTTCACATGATCTTGTGAGCAAAGAACCTCATTTATTTAGAAAAGCCGTATTGGTAGTAAAACTTACCTTTTTAACAGAAAAGAAACATTGTTATCTGTTTTTAGCATTGTCGTTGCGAAACAATAGTTGTTACATATGGTAATTAGTGAACAGCGACAATATCCAAATTTGTTAGTACGTATTTGCAGTTGGGATATTTCTGCCTAAATCTCGGTCATGGACGTGTTCATAAAACACATTCGTTTAATCTGGTAAGACGTCAGTGGGTTATTTACGTTTCATTTATTAATTGTTGCTTGGCATCAGTTCAAAGCAAGAAAAAGAGAAGTATACATAGTAGTAGTTCCTTAACACACCATTCATTGTTAAAGGTTTCAGTTTTTCTTATTGTGTGTTTGCGAGTGGACAATTCGGCGGAAGTGCCGAATGGTTGGACAAAGGAACAGGGGAGCAGGACCGGAAGGGAAACAATCGAGATGGAGGAATGTGTGGGATGATGGAACTCGAGGAAAAATGCATAAGGATTGTGCACGAACGATGTTATCGTGAGGAATAACATGAAGAATCTTTGCAATTAGCACAGATGTACGCTTCCGTACTATGCTATAAAGGATCACAAGACATCGAAGAGCAGTTGTTGGTAAAATTACCGGGAACTCAACGTCAGGTAATAATGATATGCTTGAAAAATGAACGGAACGACAGCATGTCTTTCCTTCCTCGCTTCAGGAGCTCGTAAGTAGAACGACATTCTTTAAAGTGACTTTTCGTATACCGGTATCTGAGCTTGTATCTAAGTGCGTATAAGGTAGATCTACCGTAGTGACACGTACTTCAAATGCTAGCATTTTGTACTCCGTGATGAAAGCTATTGTCGTTATGCATGTGCACGAGACCTCATGGTTTTAGGATTATGGCTAACGACGCCATTTGCTAAATAATTGCCAGTCTTATAGTCGGCTGATGCTATGTGTACTGAACCGGCATGGTTGTTTTCGAATAAGTGGCTTGATACCGAAAGTTTGTTTCTTTCTTTTGTTGTCTGTTAAGTGACAACTGGATGGTTGTTGAAGAAGCTTTGAAACATAACGTTTCAGTGATTGAAGCATGCATGCATTGTGTTATGGCCATTATATGTGAACTTCTTGAGTCACGAACCTAGGAAAATAACAAAGGATGTGGCTTCGTCATATTGAAAACAATTTGATTACGGGAATTTGCTGAACGATAATATTTGCAAGGGATATGAATATGGACCTATAATGAGAATAAAATTAACATTTCATATTTGTTAATTGTAAAAGTAAATTGTTATGATTGTCACTCCAGGTCATGTGACCTTTTCTAAAACATGAGTAACCTATAGTTGAAGTGTGGAATCTACCACCGCTGTTATCAGCTTTTATGTGTTAAACAAGCTGTTTGAAGACATGTTTTCATAAATTAGTTAAACTTGAAATCTATCCATTTTTTTTTTATTTTGTTTAATTTTCATATTGCAAAGGAAATCATATCTGAAAGTGATCATTATTTTTATTACTTGCTATGTTAATAAATATGCATTTCGAAACCGTGGTGTTACACATTCACCTAAATAATTTATCAGTGTAAAGAGATATAATAATTTGTGTGCTAATAACTGTCTTCTCTTCCAGGAGGGGGGGAATTCAGGTTCACACTGATCATAATTAATTATCCTCTTTAGAAATATACAGAAATCTTCATAGACTATCAATTTTAGAGTGATTTGCAAAAAATCGTTGGTATTGACAAGTTAATTAAAGAATAATTAAGGAATTGCACACGTGTGAGATATATATATAGGGTGTCCCAGATAGTAATGATAGATTAAAGTTAAGGTTCGGGTGGATTGGCAGGTTGTGTAAATTTCGCAATTAATACTTTAAATTTTGGAAAATATTCAGCGGTAGCTCACTTGTCATAGCTACCTATGCTACTGGCGAGGCGAATAGGGACGGGTTTGTCGGTTCGGTATTTAGTTGGAAGTTAAGGGGCAAGTTTGGGGAAACAGGTAGGGGTTCCTTATCGCGTTGTAGAGTATTGGATAAACCCTCCACAGTTAGTTCGTCTCAATAAGATTATGAGACTCAGTGGCTGAGTGGCTACAGTTGTAACTTTACAAAAAAAAAAAAAAAAAAAAAAAAAAAAAAATTGAATTTTGATTTTTTTTATATATAATTTTCTTTGACTAGTAAAATGGGTACTGAGAAGGAACCAGTAACTCTTGAAGCCCTCTTTGCTCTAGTTATGCAGAGCAAGAAAGAGACTCAAGAGAACTTTGAAAAATCAAACGAATCGCTCAGGTCTGAGTTACAAGCGAGTCATGAAAAGACTACAGAGCTACTCAGATCTGACCTGGCTCAAATGCAAAGAGATACCGCGGATCATATTTCAAAGCTGAAATCTGTAACTGAAGAACTTCGGCGTTGCGTATCCCAGTATCGTGTGGAGTGTATGACCAGGGCAGAGGCGGTAGAGAAAAAATATGATGCATTATCTAGCAGACTAGATGATGAGGTACAGGGTGTTCATGAAGTTTTGGATCGAATGAAAGTAGGGCAGATGGAACAGTTTGAGGTCTTGAAGGGTCAGATAGATGAGAAGATCAGAGATAGAGTACAGGATAGTAAAGGGGAAATGGTACAGGTGGCACTGCGAACGCGGGAAGAGGTTGAAAGGCTAGTAGATCGCGTGAAGTCTGAGAAGGTTGAATCTTCTTCATCTCAATTGCTTGTTCAGGAAGCTGCAACCCAGTGTGGGGTGAAAAGTAATCTGGGTAGTGACATGGTGTCAACAGAAATACTTTCTACCCTCAAATCATTAGATATGTCGATGGGAAAATTCAATCACATGATCACTTGTTTAGAAGATAGACGTTCTTTGGGGACGAATCATGATACAGTGGTAAATGAAAAGTATCTTTTGAAAGGGGGTTTGATCTCCCGGAAACGTGGGGTTGATAAGGCAACTTCGACGGAGGATTCGGATGCTGAGGTTAACCATGTTATGTTCAAACTTGGCTCTCACCAAGCGAGGGGGGCAACAAGTAGAGATTCTTCGAGTAGTAACGTGGAAATAGGGGAAGGGGCTTCTTCTAGTAGTAAAAGGAGATCCATGAAATCCCGCTACAGAAAATCTTTGAAGCATAAGGATAAGGTAGACCTAGGAGAGGGTGGTGATCAGGATAATTCAGGTGTTCGAGAGGTTCGTCGTTCGTCACCCAGGAATGTAGTTCAGGTTAAACCGCAGGACTTACTGAAGTTTCCTAAATTCAATGGTATTATCACAGATGTCACTCCAACCGAGTTCTTAGAAAAGGTCGAGGAACTTTTGAGTTTGTACAATTTAGACGAAAATGAGTATCTTAATTATGTCCCAAAATTATTGCTAGATAGTGCTAAAGTATGGTACAATCGAAGAAAGGCTGACCTTCTTTCATACAAGCACTTTAAGGAGGAGTTTATTGGCCATTATGAAAGTTCGAGATGGCGTAGCTCTTGCCTAGCTAAGATCTTGAATTCCCCTTATGTTCGTTCTTCAGAGGAGAGTGTCTTGCAATTCTTCTCTAAGAACTATAAATTACTTAGATCAATTCAACCTAATGCAGAAGAGACACAAATCATTGCTCAGCTCAGTACGTTATTACCGTACAAATTGAGAGAACACTTTGTAATGGCTGACCTTTCTTCATTCTCTGATGCGATCCATGCAATCGAGAATTTCGAATCCTTAAAAGAGGTAATTTTGAAAAGGGAGCCGAATCCTTTCTCCAAGCCAAAGAGCAACAAGGTAGGGGTAAATAAGGTGTCTATAAATTCTCAGGATGCTGATGCTTCTCTTAAGTGTGAATCTCAAATTCAGAAAAGGTCACCGTTGGCGGTCAGGAAAGATGGGCGGACTAGTCCAAAGTCAAGAATGTTTCGATCTAGTACTACCTTCATTCCTGAGAACTCGTGGCAGGGAAACGAAGCAGATCTCACATCGTAGGGGGTGATGTGGGTGATCATAAAAGTAAACCTCCTGTAAATACCAGCTCGTCCGTAAATAGGGGTGCGAGGGGTTCTGGGATTGACTTGTCTGGACCCATGTTGGAAGACAAACAGTTCATTGGTGACAGCATGTTTGTCAGATTAGCACAAAAGTTTGGTGACCATCAAGTCAGTATTGATGAGGACGGTAACCATCGAATCGGTTTGTCAGTGAGTGGTCAAACTTCCGAACAATTAAAAGCACGTATAAGGTCCGCTCCTAGATTGGCTGATTCTGTTGTGGTCATGGTAGGCACAAATGATATTTTAAAATTTAGGCCTGGTGATGAAATTAAAAGAAATTTAAAGGAGATTGTTGATCTTTTAAAGGAAAGAGTTAAGGATATTACACTTCTTTGTCTTCCACCCATTCCGAAAGTTATGAAATCCAAAGATAGTATTGTCTGGCGGAAATGGCACGAAATTAACGAGTTCATTCGCTCTCTTAAGGAGGGTGATGTTGTCAAGGTACATGACCTGAGTCCGTTGTTTCTGATAGATAATGCTAATATTCGTGAGGAGCTGTTTGAAAGTTTCTTAGGTAATCCTTCTCATAGGAGAATAGATAAAGTGCACTGGAACCGATATGGCATGTTACAAGCGCTGGAGTATTTGAGACAAGTAGGGGTCTTACAGAATTTAGGTAGGAGTCAACCTAATCGTGAAGATCAACGCGTAGTGGAGTCAGGGGTCCAGCATGAGGGTGTGCAATCCCGGGAGTCAGTTGTTAGTAGAGGTTCGGAAAACATCAGGGGAACTTTCGTCCATGCGCAGGGGGCGGGAGTACAGTAACCATTCCTGCCATTCGATTTGTAAATATGTACAATAGTGATTCTGATTCAGATTTTTGTGATCAAATTAGTTCTAAAATACCGATTAATGTAGATTTTCATAATAAAGGTTCTGCCCTGATAAAAGTAAAAATTCTTGATAGGGAATTTAACGCGCTCTGTGATAGTGGGGCTGAACTGAGCTTGCTGTCCTATGATGCGTGGAAAGAATTGTCTTCCATTATTTCTAGGCCAAGATTGGAGCCTGCTTCACACATCAGGCTGTTTGATTATACTGGAACTAAATCAAAAGCAGTAGATGGAATCACTAAGTTAATGATTAGTTTAGGTGGGCATGACGTATTTGTTCAATTAGTGGTGGTAAGGAGTTTAAGTGTACCTTTGTTGTTGGGTTTAGATGTTATCTACAAAATTCACGGTGAGCTAAATTTTGATTTAAATGCATTTTTTTATAATACACCCAATGGTAAGGTTTTCCTGAGGTTTACTCCACTAGAACAGATCGATCCAAGTCCTCAAGATTTAAGTATAAGAGAAGTTTGTTGTTCACAAGACTCCTCGAGCAAATGTTTTTCTGAATTCGGCGACCAAATTAAACGATCCTTAGTTATAGACGAATCTCATTCTTCGCAATTAATAGCAATGTTACAAGAGTTTCAAGACATGTTTACCGAAGTACCGGGTTTATGCAAGGAAAATGTGCATAGGATGGAGCTAGACACGAACGAACCCATTGTACGAAAAAACTATCCCATTCCATATGCGTATCGTGCAAAGGTAAAGGAACAACTGAATCAGATGCTTGAATGGAACGTAATAGAACTTTCTGATTCAGAATACCATTCACCTTTGCTGGTTGTTCCAAAACCCGATGGTGCTATCAGGTTATGTGTTGATCTAAAAAAGATCAATCAGCATGTCAAACTCAAGCAACTTGCACCGCTGAAGATTAATGAGTTACTTACATCATTCCAGGGATGCAAATACTTCACATCCCTTGATTTGGGGAATGCCTATTGGCAAGTTCCTCTCGATCCAGACAGTAGAAAATTTACGGCCTTTTCGTTTGATGGGATATTATACCAGTTCAAGAGAGTGGTATTTGGGTCAGTTAATGGTACTTCAGTGTTTGTCGATGTGATGAACCGTGTTCTTGGATCCTTTAGCGACTTCACTGTTGTATATGTCGATGACATAATCATTAAATCCCAAGATTTCGAGTCCCATCTTGAACATGTAAGGTTAGTGCTGTCCAGATTGAAACGTGCAGGATTTACATTGAAAGTGGAAAAGTGCAAATTTGTGGTACAAGAGTTAAAGTTTCTTGGCCATGTCATATCCACTCAAGGCTATCATAAAGATCCAGCCTATGTTGTAAGCATAGAACAATTACCAAAGCCGGAGAACCTAAAACAATTACAGAGGGTTCTGGGTTGCTTCAATTGGTTGAGCAAGTATATTCGTAACTATTCAATGTTGGCACACCCCCTTTATGAACTTCTCAAACAGAAAAGTAAGTGGAAATGGAGTGTTGAAGCAGATGTTGCTTTTAAAGACTTAAAAGAGGTAGTCAAAAGGGAGGTTACTTTGTTTTATCCGGACTTTGAGAAAAAGTTTTACATTCAGACCGATGCGTCTTTGGTGGGCATAGGCGGTTTCTGCTATCAGATGGTAGATGAACATATCAGACCCCTGGGGTTTGTAAGCAGGTTGTTGAAATCGTACGAAAAATCTTATACTTCGACTGAGATAGAAGTTTTGGCCATACTCTTTACGATATCAAAATTCTCCTCCTTTCTCAAAGGAAGGCAGTTTATAGTAATCACTGACCACAAGGCACTTACCTGGCTCGAGACCGCTCATACCTGGAACGCCAGACTCACCCGATGGTTTATACAGATACAAGAATATTCTTTTGTGGTGCAGTACTGTAAGGGATCAGAAAACGTTGTGGCTGATACTCTTAGTCGTAGTTTTCCTGGTGTGACCCTCTCAGAGTTTAACGTTAATTGTTCAGGTGCTCAGTCCTTAGGTAGCTTAAACTTAACCAAGGAGGAATTGGTTTCGGCGCAAAGGGAAGATCCCTACCTGAAAGAAATTATCTGTCACGTATTGGGAGAGGTACAATCCAGTGTGTCTCGCTCAAGGTCTTGGGGCCAAACTTATGTTGTAGAGGACGAAATTTTATATATCAAGGATTTTCATGATCCGAGTAAATTGAGGATTTGTGTACCAATAAATTTGATCGGTAGGATTTTAATACATTGTCATGATAACTCGGGACATTTCGGCGTAGCTAAAACTCTCGCTCTGATTTTCAAAAGTTTTCATTGGAAGAACATGAAGAATGACATCAAAGATTTTGTCAGGGACTGTGATGTTTGCGAAAGAACGAAACCCAATAAGCATCCGTCAAAATTTGTTTCAAGGTCTCATATAATTGATAGACCAGGTGGAACTTTGTTTTTGGACTTACAAGGACCGTTCGCGTCGGGGCCTAAAAAGGAAAGATTCTTGTTCACGGTTTTGGATGCCGCATCCAGATACTTAGTTGCTTATCCAGTTGTAAATAGTAATGCTCAAACTGTCCTCGCGAAATTGATAAAAATTTATTTTGTTCATCTTAGCATACCTATGCAGGTGTTTACAGATAACGGACCACAATTTAGGTCAAAGTTGTTTCAGGAGGCGATGGAGAAGCGGGGAGTAAAGGTTGCATATACTCCAACATATCATCCTTCCTCAAATATGGTGGAACGTTACCATAGTGAACTAAATAGGCTTATGAGGGTCTTATGTTTCGATAATCATGCGAAATGGCCTGAGAGAATTGAGCAAGCTCTCTTCCTTTTGAATAATTCAGTATCGTCGCAAACAGGTTTCACTCCTGCTGAACTGAGACTGAATGTGAGTAGAAAACTTGTAGACTTTCATTCTATACTTAACGATGTTGGGAATGGCACTTGGGATTCAAAATTGCTGATGGCAAGTTGGTCGAGTTCTTCTAAAAGACGAAATAAGCTGAATCAAATCAATAAGAGAAGATTCAACAGACCAGCTATTATAATGGGGAATTTAGTCTTTGTTAAAAACCATCAACTTGGCAACTTGAGTGACAAGGTTATAAAAAAGTATTGTGAACTTTACTTAGGACCGTACTTATGTATAAAAAATACCAATGATTCTACGTTGAATTTGGTAGATTGCATAACTGGAGATATATTGGAAAATCATTCCATTGAAAATTGTAAAGTGTGGAGTTGCACTCAGGAGAAATTAAAATATTGGTTGCAGAAGGTTATGGCTATGGGATTGGATATTATTACAGATATTAAGCCTAATCTTTTAGACTTGTGCAAAACTGATCATTCTAATAAAGATGTAGTTCAGTTGTAAGGGTTAGGAGTAAAGGAACTTATATCCGTTACTTGGGCCAAGTATAGGTAAACCAGCGGCGGGCACTTTTGTCAAGTGGGTGCAACCTTACAGCGGGCTAGCTTGTAAATGGATGTCCTACTCCTGAGTCAGTATGCACAGAGTATGCATGGATGAAATGACCAGTGTGAACTGAGAATTCCCACTCTCTGAGAAGATCTCAAATGAATAGACTGTGCAGAATGAGTAATGTTGGTGTAAATAAGGTAACTTAATCATTATGTTTTGTATATGCCGTTGTTCTATATTAGAGTGCTCTGTTCATTTATATTGTGTGAGGTGTTTTGTATGGGTTCTGCCCTTGTTGGGCGCCATTTATAACGAATATGGTTATAAACACTATTTAAAATGCAGACTGTATTTATTATTTTAAAATTCATGTCAAAAGTGTAGGTAATTTTCATATGACTCGATGTGAATAGTTTACGTATTGCATGAATATTAAATTGAGTTAACTTTTATCTCGTCCAGCAAGGAAAATATTTCGAATTGAAGAGATTTCACGAACGTAGCTAGTAATTCATTATCGAGTTCGACAATTTCTCACGAGATGTCCTTCACATGATCTTGTGAGCAAAGAACCTCATTTATTTAGAAAAGCCGTATTGGTAGTAAAACTTACCTTTTTAACAGAAAAGAAACATTGTTATCTGTTTTTAGCATTGTCGTTGCGAAACAATAGTTGTTACATATGGTAATTAGTGAACAGCGACAATATCCAAATTTGTTAGTACGTATTTGCAGTTGGGATATTTCTGCCTAAATCTCGGTCATGGACGTGTTCATAAAACACATTCGTTTAATCTGGTAAGACGTCAGTGGGTTATTTACGTTTCATTTATTAATTGTTGCTTGGCATCAGTTCAAAGCAAGAAAAAGAGAAGTATACATAGTAGTAGTTCCTTAACACACCATTCATTGTTAAAGGTTTCAGTTTTTCTTATTGTGTGTTTGCGAGTGGACAATTCGGCGGAAGTGCCGAATGGTTGGACAAAGGAACAGGGGAGCAGGACCGGAAGGGAAACAATCGAGATGGAGGAATGTGTGGGATGATGGAACTCGAGGAAAAATGCATAAGGATTGTGCACGAACGATGTTATCGTGAGGAATAACATGAAGAATCTTTGCAATTAGCACAGATGTACGCTTCCGTACTATGCTATAAAGGATCACAAGACATCGAAGAGCAGTTGTTGGTAAAATTACCGGGAACTCAACGTCAGGTAATAATGATATGCTTGAAAAATGAACGGAACGACAGCATGTCTTTCCTTCCTCGCTTCAGGAGCTCGTAAGTAGAACGACATTCTTTAAAGTGACTTTTCGTATACCGGTATCTGAGCTTGTATCTAAGTGCGTATAAGGTAGATCTACCGTAGTGACACGTACTTCAAATGCTAGCATTTTGTACTCCGTGATGAAAGCTATTGTCGTTATGCATGTGCACGAGACCTCATGGTTTTAGGATTATGGCTAACGACGCCATTTGCTAAATAATTGCCAGTCTTATAGTCGGCTGATGCTATGTGTACTGAACCGGCATGGTTGTTTTCGAATAAGTGGCTTGATACCGAAAGTTTGTTTCTTTCTTTTGTTGTCTGTTAAGTGACAACTGGATGGTTGTTGAAGAAGCTTTGAAACATAACGTTTCAGTGATTGAAGCATGCATGCATTGTGTTATGGCCATTATATGTGAACTTCTTGAGTCACGAACCTAGGAAAATAACAAAGGATGTGGCTTCGTCATATTGAAAACAATTTGATTACGGGAATTTGCTGAACGATAATATTTGCAAGGGATATGAATATGGACCTATAATGAGAATAAAATTAACATTTCATATTTGTTAATTGTAAAAGTAAATTGTTATGATTGTCACTCCAGGTCATGTGACCTTTTCTAAAACATGAGTAACCTATAGTTGAAGTGTGGAATCTACCACCGCTGTTATCAGCTTTTATGTGTTAAACAAGCTGTTTGAAGACATGTTTTCATAAATTAGTTAAACTTGAAATCTATCCATTTTTTTTTTATTTTGTTTAATTTTCATATTGCAAAGGAAATCATATCTGAAAGTAATCATTATTTTTATTACTTGCTATGTTAATAAATATGCATTTCGAAACCGTGGTGTTACACATTCACCTAAATAATTTATCAGTGTAAAGAGATATAATAATTTGTGTGCTAATAACTGTCTTCTCTTCCAGGAGGGGGGGAATTCAGGTTCACACTGATCATAATTAATTATCCTCTTTAGAAATATACAGAAATCTTCATAGACTATCAATTTTAGAGTGATTTGCAAAAAATCGTTGGTATTGACAAGTTAATTAAAGAATAATTAAGGAATTGCACACGTGTGAGATATATATATAGGGTGTCCCAGATAGTAATGATAGATTAAAGTTAAGGTTCGGGTGGATTGGCAGGTTGTGTAAATTTCGCAATTAATACTTTAAATTTTGGAAAATATTCAGCGGTAGCTCACTTGTCATAGCTACCTATGCTACTGGCGAGGCGAATAGGGACGGGTTTGTCGGTTCGGTATTTAGTTGGAAGTTAAGGGGCAAGTTTGGGGAAACAGGTAGGGGTTCCTTATCGCGTTGTAGAGTATTGGATAAACCCTCCACAGTTAGTTCGTCTCAACATCTGCATCACACTCCCAGTAATGTTTTATTAGGTAAGACATTTATCGAACACACAACAGCTCGTGATTTTTTTACAGGGCAAATTATATGGATACCAAATGCAACCAATGAAAGCCTCTTTTTTGTGAATGCTCTGTTTGCAGTACTGATGCCAAAAAAATCTCAGGAAGGGGTTAGTGGGGGAGGGGGTTCTGAGTGGCAGGTTGAGATTACACAAAAATTCTCATAAGTTAATAAATATGTCTTTGCATATCAATAAGTTAAATGTTTTGTTTAAAGTTGGGGACTTTTCTGCCCCACCCTGGTGCCTCCTTATCATTGTCACTGTGTGCTTGAGGTGAAGTGTTCATAAAACAATATATATTGTGTGGTCCACATGATAAAAAAAAATCTTTGTTAAAACACACATGTACCTGACAGATTACATTTTCAATCTTTTTACAATCTGTCCATTGGCAGTTATGTGACAGACAACAAATACACCTCTTCCTGCATCCTTTTTAAAAATCTGTTCCATTTCTAGCCTGGTTTTTGATGAGCATGCAACTTCTTTTCCAAACTGGGTGGAGCAGGCAGGTAGGTAATTTCCAAAAAATTGACGATACATTTAGTGAGGCACATGTCTGTTTTATTGTGTGTTGTATGCTGAAATGTTGAAAAATAAATTTTGGTCGCTACAGCATGGTGGTTCCATTAATATTAATAGTGAATGTGTGAATTACTGACAACAGCAAAATAACATGTATTTTTTAAAATATTTAAAAAACACAAAAAGTTGGTACTTACGTTTTGTAAGTATGTTATTTACGAAACAATGTTTCGAGAATCTATTGTTCTCTTCTTCTCTCTTCTACCCGTAGCGAAATGACACGGGCCGGTTTTAACTGTTTTTAATTGTTCAATGTTGAAATATGTATTTTAGATTAAAAGGGTCTTTTAACTTCAGGGACTTTTAATATGTAACAGAATATTGAGGCAACATCAGTTTTAGGCATAGTTTCTAAATCCCAGTTTAACCCGTATCAAACCTACATCCTTATTCCTGGTTTATAAAATATCCTGACGTGGCTATGGAAAGTTTTTCGTAGTCGAAGTTTTAGGCCTGAAGAAGAGAACAGTAGATTCTCGAAACGTTGTTTTGTAAATAACATACTCACAAAACGTAAGTACCAACTTTTTTGTGTTTCTTAAATATTTTTAAAAATACATGTTACAATATTAATAGTTTTAATTCACAATTTGTATTTATGAAACTCGCAGAAGTATATTCTCATTCAAAGAAATACGGCAGAACTTTGATTTTATGTTTCGGGGGATCAATGTGAGAAAAACTTCAAATGGATGAACGTATAAAATACAGGAAAAGTTTATAGTTTTTGCACTATTGGAACCATAAATATATAATGCAGGTAAATGTAAACCCTGGAAACGCAAAATCAGAGTTCCACCGTAATGAGTATTTAGATGGGACCGGCTTTCTCAAACCCAATTCTCCTGCTTCTATTCTTCTTCCTCAATATCAACGTTCACATCACTAATCCCCTTCCCTCCCCCTTCTTTGCCTAGTTACCCTGTTTCTAGTTGCTTTCCAAGAGATCCACAACACTCAGGAGACTATCGGAGAGTTCGGTTCCTGATGAAGATGGCAGTGAGGTAGACTCAACGTTCCACAAAGATCACTTATCCCACAGACCCAGCTCCCTCATCCGCGACTGGAAATACTTCTCGAGGGCATTGGCACAGCGGTAGTACTCTGTATCGGGGCTATTGTACAGGCGGCAATTGGTGTAGATCCTCGTCATGTCGGCAATGAACAAGTGTTTGGTTATGTAGTAACGGCTTTTCAAGCGATCGCTCATTGTCTTGAGATCTGCAAAAAGTGACATAAAATACAGAAGGTAACTTCAGCTGTTAACCTATATCTGCCCACTGTCGACAAATGAAGACACGAAATTTGATGATTTTTTCCTTGTGTATCTTGAGGTATTAATTCACCATGATAATTTTGATGTGTGACTTGACAACTACTGCAGCGATCACCGCAACGTGACCTTGAGATTTGCTCCACATCGTTATTGTTCCCACTTCCTTGAATCATGTGCTATGGCTGCGGAGAAAAAGGTTGTATTTTCCTATTATTTATGGAACTTAATTATGCTATTTCCTTGTATGCTTACGTAACACATATTGGGTATACATACTGGGTGTATTGTTTTCTAGCATAGTCTGTAATGTCATTCATGTAAGCCTTCAAAATTCTGTGCCAACGTATGTCGACAGTGAGCATGACGGTGTTTTCATTCTCATCTGTGATACAATAGCTTTTTGCATACATTACTTGAGATTGACTGTAGAACAGGTTGCGACATATTGGAAGACACAGCCGACTTCCTGGATGCAATCATCTTTATTGAGCTGCCTGAGAATGTTGTTCTGAGTGAGGGTAACAGTGAAGATATAAACAAACTTCCGACAGGTGCTGCTTCAAATTATGGAAGATGGAATAGTTCAGTTGAGACAACATGGTGAACCAGATGATCCTAGAAGTGATGTTAGTGCTGTATCTATATCAGTTCCTGATGCAACTTAATTTGAAATTGGAATTTCTTAATGGAAACGACCGAAGCCCATATCAATAAGCTCAAATTCCAGAATGGGTATTGACAACAGTAACATAAACATTCAAAGCAAGACTGAAGTAAAAGTTACGCCACCAGGTCAAACAAAAAACTTCAAGTAATAGCAGAAGAATCTTGGATTCTTGTCTTAAGTCATGATGTGGCGAAAGCTTGAGTAAAAATAGCACATGCCAAAACTGGACCTGTATAATTCCTGCTACTCAGTGAAATGATGGCATCTCATTTAAGTTACACTTTATCTGCAAACACTTAATTTGTCAATGGAAAAAATGTGATTGAAAATAAGCTGATTTTCTTCAGCATGATTTTACACTAGTTTAATTATTTGAAATGTCTTTGGGTGATGAAGTCCTTGAATTTAAATTCAATCAACAATTCAGTATACTGTAGAAAAGAAACAAAAAATGTACTTACTGAAACTTTTATTTGAAACAATATTCCTTTCTGGATACACTGTACTTCCTAGAGCCAGAATGGTGAAGCTGAACAAGCTGAAGATATGCATCACCAAGGTGTTTCAAAAGCAATGTCAAGGAATGGCTAAGAAAAAATTATCCGAAACATACTGTGATAATTCAAAACTTGACAGCTTTGGAAGAATATGACCAGATTGGTCCGTGATAAATGAGCACTAGCTTCAGTTTTCTCCAGGTGATACATATATTTCGATTGATGAGTCAACTGTGCCATATCTTGGTAGACATAGTGCCAAGCATGGGAAACCCATTGGTTTTGGGTACAAATATGGGAATTATCAACGAATGCATCTGGGATATCTTGTTTAAGGAGAGCTTTATCAAGGTGCATTGACTGGAAATACAATGCCAGAACTGGGAGTAGAGGGCTATGTAGTCACCTTTCAGAAACTCCAAATACAAGCATCACAATGTTGTACTTTTACACTTCATGTCTCCGTTAACAAATCTACAGACATTTTTCTGGCATCTCAATGCCATATTCTATTGGCATTTTCTGGCATCTCAACATTTCTACACTCACAGCAACAAACCAATTTAACCAATGAAAGAACTTTCTCAGAAATACGGATCACTGCTCTTTCAACTAAGTTTTGTTGTTTTATTGTTATTTCTTACTGTACACGTTAAAGGAGTCGACGAAAAATATTAACCAGGAATATGATTATATATGATGAATACATATTTAAAGTATGCCATATTGAAATGACATATACACATGGACGTTATTATTTAGATTTAACATTCAATGGCTTCGGGGGCAAGCACAGTCAGTGGTTAATTCACAATCTCATCAGCAAAAGTTCTGGGTTTGTTGCCTCTTTGTCAATTTCACCTAATCATCATTCATCCTCATTGTTATGATTGGCCAAATGTGGCAGAAAGCAACATAAAATAACAAAAATACAAACCGAACTTAACATTCATATTAATGTGGATGAAAAGTGATATTTAATAGTTGTACTTACCCATTGGATACTTGATATGGTCATAGTAATCAGGCACTTCATTTTTATCCACTGGTTTTAAGAAAGGCCATGCTGCATTGTGAATCTTAACCTAAAACGAAAAGAACAAAACAGGGCCAGATTAAGGTGGGTGGTATTGATGCTGCAGCATTAGGCCCATTCCTGAAACAGGCCCAGATGAAAACAGACGACAATTTTCTGAAAGGTGAACAGTTTTCTTTTGCTACATTAACCTGAAAATAAATCGTAGAATGAAATTTGGAGCCCCAATTTCAGATGCCTAGACACAGCATTACTTATTATACAGTTACTATTATTCTTTGCGCTGTGACGTAACTATAACGTCGTTGTGTTTATTGTTCACCAAAGATTCCAAGTTAATGCTATCAATTTTACGTTAAACAGTTTACTTAGTAATTTAGCTGTGTTTTTTGCAATATCTTGGCGATTGTTGCCACTTCATTATTGTTCGGTAAGTGTAACGTAGTAAATTTTTCACCTTGAAAGTTAGTTGTACAGAAAAAATTGACGGTATTTCATTGTTAGGTTTTTACGTGACCTCACATTCTGATATTGGTCGTACTGTTTCGGGCATGCTCATTATGGCGTCTCAACTCAGTGGGTGGGATAAAGAGAAAAAGAAAAGGAAACAAGCAGCAGAACAAGAAAAGCTTTTGGCAAAAATTCCAAAATTGAGTTCATACTTCGGAGTACGAACATCTTCGTCTCGATCGACTGCGTCGGATGCAATTGCGAGTTCGAGTGCTCCTGAAGGCCAGGCCAAGCAAGATTGACCTGTTGAGGCAAGAGAGAATAAAGAGCGGGAAGGTTCAGGGGAGAGAGAAAAGGTGAAAGGAGATGCTATCGCTGAAGCACTAGCACCGACACTGGAGGATTTCACCAATGATTTGGGACCGTGGGATGAAATGAACAATGACACTCGAGAATATTGGGCCAAGAAAGGTCCAAAAGACTGCCAACACACTGAATCGAAGTTTGAAGAAAGTGCCAGACGATACCCAGGAGAGTCGTTCTAACGTCGATGCACAAAGACTTTCTTCGTGCGTACGCATCCACCCAATGGCTAAAAATCCTATAGACAATGGTTGTGATACTCGCCTTCGACAGGGAAGATGTTCTGTTTTGCATACAAATTGTTCGGCGGCAGTGCTGTTCAAGCGACCAAGTTGGTTTCTGGCAGTTTTGACAACTGGAGGGCAGGCGAATCCAGAATAAAAATGCATGAAAGCAGCGATTGTCATCGCGAGGCTATGTTGTCCTGTGACCCAACAGAGGGAAGCCGGTTGTGCTGACTACCTAGCCGCCAAACAGGTCGCGGAAGAGCGGTGTTACTGGCGCCAGATTGTGAAGTGGCTCATCGACACACTGATATTCCTAGCGGAGCATGGTCTTGCTATAAGGAGCATGGATGAGATCATAGGTTCCGCTCATAATGGTAACTACCTTGGCATCATTGAGCTGATGGCGAAGTATGATACTCTGCTGGCTAGCCATATTAGAAACTATGCCAACCACGGGAAAGGTCACGTTTCCTATTTGTCATCCACAATATGCGATGAATTGGTGAAGCTCATGGGACGAAAGGTGTAGGACACCATCCTGAAAGAAGCCAAGGAGGCGAAGAATTTCTCTGTCTCCATGGACTCGACACCTGACGTATCATACCTCGATCAGCTAACAATTGTTATCCGGTACGTTGTGCCCCATGGTCCAGTTGAACGGTTCTTGACATTCATGCCTATGATGAGACACATGGCGAAGCAGATGGCTAGCATACTTCTGAACTTTCTGAAGGAAAAAGGCTTGGATATTACTAACTGCAGAGGCCAGTCGTATGACAATGTGTCAAACATGTCAGGATGGTACAAAGGTGTACAGTCAATTGTGAAGCGAGATTGTAAATACACCGCTTTTATTCCATGCTTCAACCACAGCCTAAACCTGGTAGGATATCAGGCTGTTGAAAGCTGCAGTGGCTGTACCCAGTTTTTTTATTTTGTCAATGGACTATATGTTTTCCTGTCTGACTCAACATATCGCTGGCAGCAAGTAAAGAATCGCTGCAGGCTGACGCTCAAGGGTTTGCTTGGAACACGATGGTGTGAATGTGCAGATGCTGTCAAAGTGCTGATAGAAGCATTCAGGAAGTCCTGAAAGAGCTTTTACCAGATAAGGAGCAGAAGGCAGATACGAGACACAAGAGCGTGGGATTTTCAAGCAGGATGATCGAACTTGAGACAGCAGTTATGGCGACTGCCTGGAACGATATCCTTGGCCGTCTCAACAGTACGAGCATTAGCCTCCAAGATCCTACAGTCAGAATGAATACGGCAACTGGCTTGATGGCATCACTGGTCGACATGGTTCAGTTTGCACGGGATAGATTTGACGTGTATGAGCAGATGGCGACCGAGAAGGTTCAACACGGTAAATACAAAGATGAGCGGCGTCAAGGCCGTAAGCAAAAGCGAATGCCTGATGAAGGAGCTGCAAACGTAGCAGATCTCAGCCAAAGGGAAATGTTCAAAACTCAGACATATCTGGTCATGATCGACAGTCTGTTAGCTGAACTGGAAAAGTGGATGAAGGCATATGACAATATTTGTAAAACACTCGGATTTCTCTCGGAGCTAACGTCATTGAGCATTGAGCAGATCGAGGACAAAGCAAAGAATCTCGTTTCCTCGTATCCAGATGACTTGGAAGACACACTGGCGGCTGAGCTGGTACAGTTTGCTGCATTTATGCGCACTTAGAAACCGGTGACTGTGAATGAATCAGCAGAGCGTACCATGTACAGGCTTCTGTCATCGTTGATCTTTCTCAGACATTTCCAAACGTCGAGATTGCGTTGCACATCTATCTGTGCATGATGGTGTCCAATGCCTCTGGCGAACGGAGCTTCTCAAAGTTGGGAATAGTCAAAGGAGAGCTGCGGTTTTCAATGGGGCAGGAAAGGCTAAGCATGCTGGTGCTTATGAGCATTGAGCATGAGTTGCTGCACAGCCTTGACTTTACTGAAATGATCGAAAAACTTGCGCTTGCTAAGGCTTGAAAAACAGCAATATAAGTAAGCAGCACTAGCGCACCTCTCATTGTGAGGTGTGCTATTGTAATGTTGGCCTTTCAAAGTGAACGATGAACACACACTACAACTAAGGTCACCTTGGTACCAACATGAAATTAAAGTTATTCCTAACTTGCTTGGTACATGTCATTACTAGACTGAGCAACTCCAAGACAATGTGTGTTATATAAAGTTACCTCAAACCAGGGTGGATAAAAAAACTCAGTTTAACATGATTTGTATTTTGTATATTTTTATACACAAAATGTTTGCTATTGCCTATAAAAATTATTGAATTTTCAATGAACAGAAATGTAAGTGTGTTTACAGTGTACAGTACATATTACATTTCATTTTGTATGAGCTTCACACCATCACTACATATAGTTTGTTTGCTTTCCTTTTTTTTCCTTAGAGCCTAATAAACATCATTAATGTACATTCATCAAAAGTGATTCTGCTATCTACAAAACCCTTATTTACTGTACATTATTCTATAAAATTATTAATTTAAATAATTTAAATCAACCTGATTTAAATGAATCCACCTTGCCTCAAACTCATAAGCACAATTAGCTTACTGAAAAAAGTTTACCCTTTTGATTAGCTTACTCCAGTCAAGAACATTGAAACTTCAGAAAAATCTCAGGGCTTTCCGGATATAACTTTATTAACTCAACAGAGAAATATTTGTTTAATAATAATAATAACATATTATGCCACGCAGAGCATTATTACATTACTTTAGTATCATCTCATATACAAGTCCACTGCACACTGTTCACAGATTCTTATAAAGCACTATTCACTGAAATCCCTATATAAATCCAGTTTCATAACAACTTTTCTCTATAGTTTCTAGTTTCTAGTACATACGGTTATTTACATGTTAAAAATTTAATAAGAATTCAATGATCAGAATTGAATAAATGAATAATATTTAATAATATGACTATGTGTTTCTTAGACTGTAATGAATACTATAGACATAGTAAGGTAGATCTTTTTGTGCTTACCCTAGAACAGCCATGTCAAACTCAAATCGTACGAAGGGCCACATAATGATAATGTCAAAACTCTCCGGGCCACACATCTCGAACCCCAACCCCTGAAGTCCAAAACTACGATGTTCCAATGATTTCTCTTGCAGCATTGGTATACTGTATTATATGAATAAAATTCAGAGTCCTCCCTCTAAGTAATAAAAATGATGCAAAAACTAGAGAGAGGAATTCCCCTTCATTCCCCTTTACAGAACACCCTGTTTAGAATGAAATGATTACGAGATTTTATGTGTGTTGTGATGAAAAATAACTTAATTATAATCCTAAAAAGTTTTATTTTTATTGATATAAAATAAAACAAATATTTTTTCTTAGATAGTGGTACATTTGTTTCACATGTAAATTAGTTACAATTGTGCAAATGTTTTGGAAAAAAATCATTTATGTATAATTATACATTTTCTTTTCTCAGAGATGATTTTTTTAAATTTTATTTTTGGAACAAGCTTCGCAATGAACTCTTAATGCAGACAACAAATGCTTGTCAGTCATTCTTTGATCATTGGGCTGTTTTACTAATCTTCATACTGGAGAATAGTCGTTCGCTAAAATTCTAGCAGCAAAGTGGCTTATTCCAGGATACTGCAGTGAGAGATAAGTGGAAAATCTAGGAACAATCACCTCGTGATATTTTGCTTTCAATACTGAGTCGCATTGTAATCCAGTAAGTTATATTTGAAGGTTGGGACTTGCACACACACAGAATCAAAAGAAACGATAGCAATAAAAAAAAAAAAATATTGACCTTCACATTTTTCGTACTCGCACAGGGCTTAGGCAGCAAAAGGATTGTCTGAAAATTTCCCAGTCTTGTTCTTCAAGGTAAATTCTTCATCTATCAAGAAACTAACTCATTGGTGACAGAAAGTATGCACACTCCCCTCCCTCAGCTAGTAAGATATTTTTGTACCTCGGAACTAAGATGCCAATCAACTTGCTTACTCGACAACACACCTATCCTTAATGGAGTGCAAGTAGGGAAAATAAGTGAATCTGGTTAAGTTCCGGTGAGTCGAGGCTCTTTCACGAGAATAGAAAAAATGGAGAAAATTACACACGTATAACTCTTGCACTGCGATGAACACACTATACTGGTTATGTAGGTAATTTTGCAAAATACTGTATGGAATGGTAATTTTTTTAATGGTCAAAACATATATTTGACACCCCTCATACAAATAGGAACATCTTGATTAGTGAAGGACTTCTTCTTACAATGCCAAAAATGTTTTACATCAATTATTTATCATATTAAGTTTCATAGGAGTAATATTCTATGCTGAATATGAAAGAGTGACTCTCTACTTAATGCGAACTTTTGTCATCTTTTTCAACATCATTATTTGAAAAATTCATATATTTTAAATATTACGAATTTAATACTGAGTAGAAAAAAAATCCTTAATGACAGCTGTATGCAATCAATTGTTGACACTCATACCCTGAACCGAAGGGCCCGTGTTGGCTGTATCACCACCACTGGAAGCAAGTATATGTAATTGTTTACCACAAATTATATGTACTTTGTCTGAACACCTGTTGAATTCCACTGAAACAAAGGGGTAAAAAAAACTTGGGACTCACTTGGTTGAGAACTGTCTTGAGCATTCCATGCAGAACATCTGGGTCGGATGCCTCTTCAGTGTTCCTTGTTACTCGAGTGGTTCGAGCTGGAGGTCTCCATCCAGTCTCTCGAATTCCAGGTATGCTCTCTATTGGGATCACCCTCAGTCCTTCTCGGAAACACGTAAGACCTGCGTGGACTTTTTGGACCTCATTCTGCCTTTGCTCTATCAATTTCTTCAAGATCTATGAATATTCATACATACAAATTCAATTTTGTCCAATAAATAGAGAGAGAAACCCACTCATCCACATACAGGCTCAAAACATTGGGTAAGAGAATTCTAGTTTTTCTTTCTGCTAGCCTAGCACAAACAGAGTGGAACCCCAAAGTTATGTTTTTCAGGTTCCTGTGGCTCAAGAACTTAAAATGAAGGAAAATGTCAACTTCGGGAAAGAATTCCAACAGTTTATTGTATGAAAAAAAAGGTAAAAAGGTAAAGTGCTCCCCTGTGCTTAGCACCACGCCATGAAGGCGTATAGGGGGTGTGGGGGTAACGCCCCACACTTTCTTGATCCGGTCGTGAGTGGGGGTGATGTGATCAGCATCACGCCCCTGACCGCCTTTACCCCCCAGGGTTTCCCCCAGGTACCCATGTTATTCGACGCTGGGTGGGCGCCGGGGCCGCTTCCATCGTTAGAAAAGTTCCCGGATTTGAACCGGCCGGGGATCGAACCCGGGACCTTGAGCATGGTAGTCAGACGCGTTACCGACTGAGCCACCGCGGCCAACCACTGAGCCACACTGGAAAATTTAAGTGCAAAATAGGGGAAAATATAGAAGATACAGAAAAATAGGGTTTTACTGTACTCACAATGAACAAGCAGCAATGCAATGGAACTGCAATGATTATAAATATTTAGTAATTTGAACTGTTTTATAGGTTTCTGATTGTGTGACAATTTACAGTAACTATTTAACACAGTACTGCCTGAAGATGTTATACTTTATACTGTATCCAGTTCAAATTACTGACTGTACGAAACATGCTCATATCTGTAAACCTTGTTGTGGTTAGTCAAAAATGGCAGAAAAGCGATGCTAAATAACAAAAATCACATCAAAATCAAAAAAGTCAAAGTCATATCTGTAAACCACTACCCTACGTATATTTTTTCTTCTAATTTATGGTTGTGACAAGCAAGTTTTTTCTTTTTCTTTAATGTTATGAGCTTCACCAGATATTATTTGTAATTTGATCAATAGTGAGCAGCACTAATGCCAACTGTTTGAATGAATCGAAGATAATACCTACCTCCTTCTGCTTCCGCACCACTGCAGTGAACTCTGTGTACACAATGCGTGGGTTTAACTCACAATGCATTAGTGTTGCACCTTCATAGTCTTTGATGTAGCCAGAATACGCAGTCTTGGATAATTTAATATCTTTGCTAAAACCTTGCTTCTTGAAATATCCTGTAAAGAAGCGATGCATACATTAGGGATGGAACAGATTAATATCCTCTAGCAGTACGGATTCATGTAGACATATCGGTAGGAACTGAAGTTAAAGAAAGCAGGCTTGGCCAGGACTTGAACTCAGGGTTCCTGACATACCAGGTTTGAGTCCTAGTTGATGCTAGTTGAGCCGGAGCCCAAAGCATAACATCTTAATCCGCATGGCCACAGTGTGGAATCCTTTTTTTTAATTATAAACAATTCAAATTATTGAGTTTATAAATACATGAAAATTCTGAGTTTGCACATTTTTGTATATTTTTTATGAAAATCTCTGGATTTGCAGGTAAGTGGGAAACTTGTATTCTGTCACTTATGGATAAGTTCCATTAATTTGACACTACAATTGTGTGGTAAAATGTATTTAAAAATTCTCATTATTGCATTCATGGTGCTACATGTGACATGTACTCTTCAATCTAACTGCAAATGGTACGTGAAAAATTGATTTGAATACATTTCACAAATAAACTTACCTATCGCAAATTTATCAGCAAATGTTAGAAAGTGGAGTATATTGTGGCGTATGTGATAGTCTTTCAAGTGATTCATCAGGTGAGTTCCGTAGCCTTTCACTTGCTCGTTTGAAGTCACAGCACAGAATACAATTTCTGTAAATCCCTGAGTAAGAAACATCCGGAAGCAAATGCCACCTATTGGTTGTCCATCTTTAGTAAGAGCAAGCGTTTTATGTTTTCTGAAAACAGACAGAATAGCAGAATGGAAGTAACTAAAAAAAGGTTTCAATGCCATGATCCAAATAATACAAAGAATGCAATGTATTAATTAGTATTAATGCATAGTTCATATTAACAACCACAGATTTGAGCATGCAATGTTGACATTATCTATTGTCTAGTCTTTCTTTTACTTATACCTATTCTAATGTCACATTTCAGGAGAGCACCTCTTCTCCCATCTTCACATGAACAATTGGGTGGTGGTGATCAAATCTATGACATATCCTGTACACTAAGCAACTACTCCATGGTGCCACATAGGAATTTTATACTACCTTTAGCTCCATTTAAGTTACTATTTCCATTTTCCAAGGAGGGTGGACCCTATTCACTTGAATTCTACATTAGGATGTTATCAGGTGTCGGGCCATTGTTATGAAGGTTGCTGCTTTGATTTTCCACTTAGATGTTTGCCGACACCTGAATGCTAACATACAGGGACATTGGATTGAGCATACCGAAAACAACAATCTGAAAAATGCTGCTCTGGCCTCCACAATCACGAGATTTAACAATCTGCAACTTCTTTTCTTGGAGGTACATCAAGGATGAAGTGTATCTGCCCCATGCCGGTGCATTTGGACGAGCTGAAATAATTCATTTCCGAGGCTGTGAAGTCTATATTCGAGGATATGCTGGGATGCAGCTGGGCAAAAATGGACTACCGTTTGACATCTGCCACTTCTCCAATGGCATCCACATTGAACACTTGTAATGTACAGGTCAACTTGGATATTCAATGTGTCTTTTCTAGTAATTACAGTGGAGTTAGGTTTGGTCAGGCTTTACTTTTGCACCATCCATTTGTGAATCACCCTGTATTATTGCTGAAAAATTAAGCTGTGCAGTGTACTACAAGTTTTCCTTCCATGATGCAGTCTATCAAAAGTAAATTGTAGCCATTATAAATGAGTGGAAGAATTACAAAGCACAAAGTAAAACATTCTAAGACTTTTACTGTAAAACATATTAAAACACACAACTTACGGATCGAACACAAGACGTGTAATATACTCCTTTGGCATCCGAGGCAACTGATGGGAAAATACATTTTGAAGTTCAATAAGCCACAGCATTGTCTGCTTGCTTACAACCTGAGTTAAAGAATTTCCTACGACATGGAACTCAATCACGCCTCGGAGTTCTTCCTGCTTGGCAGCTTCATCTCTGGGTGCGTTTTCTGGGAAAATTGCCTGGAAGATACAAGAAAAAGCTAATCAAAAAGTGATACATGGAACAATATTTCTCATGAACCAAATTACAAAAATAAAATAATGAAGATTTTTGTTGCCACTGCATGTATTGTTTCTGCCCCCTTTAATTAATCAGGATAAAGATGAAATGGATGAAGGGACATTCACAGATATCACCAATGCCAGGACATAAACGTGGAATCTTTGGCGGGGAGAATAAAATCAACCACTTAACATGTTCAGGAACTAAGATCAACATTTAAGTTTCAGCCTTCAGTAAGAAAGAAATTAAACTGAATGAATGAATTAATTTTTTTTGGTGCATCACACATACAGTCATTTTGCACCCTTCAATGCATATATATATATATATATATATATATATATATATATATACCCTTATCTAAAATCCTTACCTAACAGTTAAAAAAGGGTTTAAAGGCCACTTGAGAAAGGTTAAAAGAGCAAGGCTGTAAAGGGACAAACACAACATATTAAAAAGGAAGGATACACTAAAAATTTCCTCAGACACAGTGGAAGAGACCCGCTCTTCTGAAAAAGCTAAACACATTGTTAAAACTGTCATCATCTACCAAAAGGGATGATAAACATTTGGGAATATTAAAAGTCTGACTGAGGAAAGTAAAATAGACACATTCAATAAGAATATGCTGAACTTTTAAAATGGCCTGAACAAAACATTGAGCAGTAACGCTGACATGAGGATTCCAAGTTCCAAACAAAAGATATTATATCCACACTTAACATTAAAAACCTGACAATTTCAATTAATCACTTCCAAAGGAAGTGATATAACCTTGAAAATAGCAGGGAACGGATTTATATGTAAATACATATTTATGTATGAAGCTGAAATCAGTTATATTTTGTGTGATCTTTGTGCATCATGGAATGTAGACTCGAAAAATTCAGTTTTTATTTTCTATATTTTAACACTTATTACGTTTTACATGTTTTACATATTTTAGTTATCTTTACACATTATTTCCATATTTCAGAACATTTCTCAACATGTACTCCATATTCGCGCAATAACTACATGTTCCTGTGTGACCGAAAGAGTTTCTTGCGAATAACTAACACACTTGAAATACTCCCTCATTATTTCTTCCGATATTGAACGCAGTTTCAGTCAATATAAATCCATCTTAAGAGACAACAGAAGGAATTTGATGTTCGAACAGATATAACAAAATGTTGTTACTCATTGTTTTTGGCCAGGGTAGCTCATGGAAAACCTGCATTTGAATGCTGGGCAGGTGATCTGAACCTGGATTTTTTCAGCCATGTTCCCTGTTTCTGCACAGCTCTGAGGTACACCCACCCACCCTCATGTCAATGGCTACCTTGGAGAAGGGAAGGGGGTTAAAGGTGGCCGGACATGATGCTGATCACATCATCCCAACTATGGCTGAAATCAAGAATATGTGGAGCTCTATCTCCACATCACCCCATATGCCTTCATGGCATATGTGTGTACCTTTACCTTTCTACCTATTGTCTTGGAAACAGAAAATGAAAAAACACATTTTGTGATGTTGTACAATTAATGTCAATGACTTACTTACTTGACTTAATTCCTTTTGCTCCATCAGGAGCATAGGGCTTCAGTGAAACGCCTCCATTTGGCTCTGTGACGTGCCAACTCCTTGACCTCTCTCCATGTTTTCCTTTCTCGGCTGCTTCTTCTTCTTCTGTTCTCTTCCATGTCTTCTTCGGACGTCCTATTTTCCGGGCTCCTTGGGGGTTCCAGTCTAAGGCTGCTTTCTCTATTGCTCCAGTTGGTTTTCGTAAGGTGTGTCCTAACCAACGACATTTTCTTCTTTTTATTTGAGTTGCAATTGGCTGTTGTTTAGTTTCTCTCCATAATTCTTCATTTGATATTATTTCTGGCCATTTTATATTGAGGATACGCCTGAGACAGCAATTAATAAAGGTTTGTATCCTTTTCGTGTTAGCTTGTGTGGTTTTCCATGTTTTGCAAGCATACAGTAAAACTGATTTTACATTTCTATTGTAATTCCTTATTTTTGTCTTTCTAGAAACATTGCAGATTTTCCAAATGGGATACAGTTGTATAAATGCCACATTGGCTTTCTTGATGCTATTTTGTATGTCTTCATCTGAACCACTTCCTTTTGTTATGACACTTCCTAAATACGTAAATGACTCTACTTGTTCAACCAGCTCATGACAAACATTCAATTCTTCTTTTCCTCTTGCATTGACTCTCATTTCTTTAGTCTTGTTTACATTAATAGTGAGTCCTGCTATCTTTGCTTCCTCCTGTAGTCTTTTTAGTTTCTCCTTCATGTCGCTAAGTCTTTGAGCTAATAAGCAGATATCATCCACAAAATCTAAATCTTCTAGTCTATCTTTGAGTCCCCATTGTATTCCTCTTTCCCTGCAACCCATCGATTTTTTCATAACTGCATCTAGTATTAGCAGAAATATTGTCGGAGATTAAATGCAGCCCTGTCTCACTCCATTTTTAACATCTATGTATTCTGTAAGCTGTCCTTCATGTATGATTTTGCACCTGAAACCTTCATACATATCTTTCATTAGGTTTAATCAGTGGCGTATGCTGGTTCTAACGAGTGGGCAATCTCCGACCCTTGATCCTCAAACTCCAAACATTTCCGTGCAATTTATGTCAGGATCCATATTGGATTTAGGAATATTGTGTCGGAATGTTTGTCTTATTGCTACGACCACAATCAATTAATTCTCGTTATTGCAGTTTAATATAAGTGTAGAATTTCAAATAATAAAACAAGACAGTATTATAAAGCTATAAAAAAACAACCTGTGAAATATAAAATGAAAGATGTGCACTAGTGAAATAAAAACCCGCAATATTAATTTAAGTGCAAAATTCAACTTACTCCAGGACCCGATTACTTGTGCTGTAGCACATCCATAGCACACTGTTTGTCCAGTTGCACGTCAATACGTGTCTGTGCGAAAGATTGCAGCTCAACAAAGGAAGTTATGTGACTTTTGGATTTTTCATGTTTGGCACAAGTGTTGCAAAGATTACAGTATCCGCCACGCGTCCATACATTCTTTTCAGCCCTGAAAAGTAAGCTGGGCCAACAAAAAAGCAAAGCTCATTAACACTTATACTTCCTGTCAACCATGGTGTTTTGTCATAATTTGCTTGCGGAAATGCCTCACATATTCCCGATTTTTGTCTTTGTGTGTAGAAATAAGTTCAAGCGATGACACTGGCCTACCTGTATTAACAATTTGCAACTTCTCCTGAAAAGATCTTGTTCCAAAAGGTTTCACCAGCAAATCTTGTATCACATCCATTACCCTTTAACACAGCACTATCACGACAAACACTAACACCTAAATAAATAATAAACACGAAGCACAGCACGAAGCCAAAGACTACACGCATTCAGTTTCACGTGCCAAACTTCTGTTGTTGTGTTCCTGGCTCAGAATGAAATTCCCTATGAATGATAAAAAAAAAAAATCCCTTTCCGAGCTCGAAATGACAGGTTTTAAAAGTTCGAATCATTGCAGGCCAGAGCCAGAATTTTATTTAGGGATGGGGATCATCCCTTATTAGCAGCTGCCACATAAAGTTGAAACAGTGGGGTTAGAAGGCCTGAAGATTAATCTCAGATTATTACAACGTATTATGCAAGGTGTTTAATCCTGCTAATGAAGTAAAATTAATTACCACTATACACTTTTTAAATTTGATATTTGTAGGATTTCGGGGAGGGTGGGTTTCAGCCCCCCCCCCCCCCCCGAGTCCTCCACCTGGCTACGTGCCTGATTGTTTTTTCGTTTTATGTTTAATTCGTTCATTTTCATCACTATTAATCTAAAGAGGCGGAATATATCAACTTAAATTAACTAATATATACATAATTTATTTTTGATATCTTTCCCTTTAAAAAATATTCAGTTCCTTAAAAGACGTACTCTCGCTGCTTTTGAAGATTAGAGAGAAGAAACAATCACTATTTTTGTAAATACAAGGATGGGGGGAGTCAGCATATAGGTGCTTTAATTGCTTAAGCTTTGAATTTTAATTTAGTTTGCTTCATCTTCAATATTTAAGCTTTTTCCTTTTGATAAATTTATGTTCAAGTAACAGAAATCAGCAAGACAGAAGCAAATGTAAAGTGAAAATTAGCGTAGAATTGGTTTGCCCATGTTATTCAATTTTCCTGTTCTTCACAGTCTACCAGGTATGTTTTCCCTAGTTCAACGGAGGGAACGGAAAAGGCTCTGAAGGTTGAGAGTGCGACCGGTGGACTCTCACAAGAAGGAGGTTCCCTGGGCATTGAATCACCACGCCTGAGAAGCAGTGTTTCCTTCCCCTCTTTCCTCCCTCCTCACCAAGGGTTGTAAGGGAAGCGGGAGGAATGACGTCAGGGTGAGATTCCCTGAAGTCATTCCACCGGCTGGAGAAAGGTTCCCGGACATTCAGCGGCAAACGGTTGGAAGCATTCGCGTGCTGGAAGCAAAGAAATGTATGCATCGAAATTGGTTTGGAAGAATATTGCGAAGAAATGTGTATATATATATTTTTTTTTAAAAAAAGAAATACAGCTGGGTCATCTGCGATTACCTAGATGACCCAGAGTATACGCCGCTGGGTTTAATATCTTCGTTGGAATACCATAGTCTACTAACATCTGCCACATGACTCTTCTATTTAGTGAGTCAAAAGCCTTTTCAAAATCGATGAATGTAAGATATAAGGTGGCTTGCCATTCACTGTTTTGTTCCAGAATTATTCTTAGAGTATTTATTAAATCGACACAACTACGTTGTCTGCGGAAACAAGCTTGTTCTTTCCTCAATCTTGATTCTATAACATCCTTCACTCTATTTAAGATTATTCTCAATAGTATCTTGCTTGGTATACTTAGCAAAGTAATTCCCCTCCAGTTTTTACAGTTAGTTGTATCTCCCTTTTTTGGCAGCTTTACTATTAAACCTTCTCTTCATTCTAATGGAACTTTTTCTTCATTCCATATTTTCTCTAACATCGGTTGTAATAGGTCAATGGAAGTTTCCACATTAGCTTTAATTAGTTCCGGATTGATGTTATCCATTCCAGGAGCCTTGTCATTCTTAATTTGCTTTATTGCTAGTCTAACTTCTGCTCTAGTTGGGGGCCCTAATCAGTGATCAGAACGCTACATTTTAAAAGTAGCTTCACTACAGCTACCGCTACTCATCTAAAAATGTAGCTTCGATACAGCTACAACTACATTTACCAAATAGTAGTTTGCTACGCTACTCATGTGCGCTACTCGCTACTTCGCTACTTTTACGCTACTTTTGCATATACAAAAAAAAAAATTAAAAATGAAACAACCACATGGATATTCAAAAGAAGCCCCTAGTATGATAGTTGTACTTACTGGAAAATAGATCATTATTTATTATATGAGCGTAATTTGTTAGATGTTTGCTCTAACTTTGCGGATAGCTGAGGGATGCTTTACATAAGTTTCCTGTTGGGACACACAGTGGAAATTTTGTCACCTTGTATTCAAATGGGCCCCAGGTTCGATACCTGGCGGTGGTGACACTACTGGTTCGGACCATACATACATACGTTTTACAATATTATAAAATATATTGAGGAAACTAATGCGTAAACTCGAGTGATCTGAACGTATTGCAATTTTAAAATTTCTGAACAAATATTATGACGAAAATAATTGTAATTCCAGAAAGTGTATGGGTATCATTCTTGTAACTATAATTTCTTGCTGGTGAGATCCTATAGGTATACTGACAATGATCAATGCTGAACTATTGATTGCTGGTGGCACTTTTGCTTTGTCATTGTAGTGGAGAATGGATCGCTCCTTTTTGCACTGCAAGATGTATTTTACACAGCAATTAATGACATTTACCTCTATCTTACACGTGGGGTGGCGCAAATGAGGCTTTTTTTTCCAGGGTGGCCGCAAACGAGGCATTTTCTCCCCAAAATAGCGATGCAGCTCAATAAATGTAGCTGTTAGCCAGAATATATTCATATATGTCAGTTCAGTTTAGTTTTCTGGATATTAGATTTATTCTATATTAATGAAATAAATTACGCAGATATCTATAATCTGTGATAACAAGATATTTATAATCTAGATTATCTGTATTTCCACGTAATAGACTGTCTATATGAACCTCCTGCAAAAGAGCGTTTTTGCCGATTTTTTTGACGCTGTGGTCACATTCAAAAATTTCCTCAAAATGAAGAGATGAAATGTAGCTGTAGCGAAGTTTTCGCTACACTACAGGAATTTTGTAGCTTCGGTACAGCTACAGCTACAATTTTCAAAATGTAGCGCCGCTACAACTACCTCTACAATTTTTGTAGCTAGCTACAGTAGCGACGCTACTTCCGACCACTGGCCCTAATTTAATTTTGGTATTTTTTTCTATTTCCTTCTGTTCTTATTCGGTTACACGTTTCTTCTTCTCTTTTCCCATCTCTATTCAATATGTCTGAAAAATATTCTCTCCATCTTTTCATTTGTTGTTCTTGGCTTAGCAATAGATTACCATTTCTATATCTCACCAGTTTACTCTTCCTGAATGTTTGCCTGGATAATTTCTTAGTTATGTCATATAACTGTTTTAAGTCACCTCTCTTCTCTGCCTCTTCTGCATTTTGTGCTAAGTCCTCTACCCATTTCCTCTTATCTCTCCTCACACATTTCTTCACCTTTTTATCTATTTCCGAGTACTCTGTTTGGGCTGCTGCTTTCTGTAATCTTGTTCTGCTTTGGTTTATTTTTTGTTTTTCTTGTTTCCTATTTCTTATTACTTCCCAAGTGTCTTCAGATATCCAGTCTTTTTGTAGTTGATTTCTAATTCCAAGTACCTTCTCTCCAGTTTCTAAGTAAATTCTCTTCACATTTTCCCAATTTGCTTCAATATCTGGCTCATGCTGTGTACTTTCCGAGAGAGCTTGGAATCTATTATTTATTTCTAATTTAAATTCCTTTTGTTTTTCTTTCTGTCAATCTTTGAACATTAATTTTCTTTTTTCTTCCTTCAAACATCTTGGATGTTGACATTATTTTTAGCTTAAATTTGGCTACCACAAGATGATGGTCGCTGGCTACATCTGCTCCTCTTTTATTTCTTACATTTATTAGCTATCTCCAAAACTTCCTGCTTATTGTTATATGGGCTATATGATTTTCTGTAATGCTATCTGGTGAAACCCAAGCTACTTTGTGACAGTTTTTATGAGGGAAGATTGTTCCAATTGTGACCAATTCGTGATATGCACATAGGTTTACCAATCTTTCTCCATTATCGTTTATGTCTCCCAAACCACGTTTCCCCATTATATGTTCCAATCCTTCATTTTGTGAGTCTACCTTGGCATTCATGCCACCCATGAGGAACAAAATATCTCTCTTCTTCACATTTTTTATTGCATCATTTAGTTGTTGGTAAAGTTCATCTTTCCTCTCAATGTCTGTCGTCTCTGTGGGAGCATAACATTGTATTATAGTTATATTTCTAAAGCGGGTTCTAAACCTAGCTGTAATAATTCTGTCGGAGATAGGTTTCCATTCTATTAGGCTCTTCTTTGCCAGTCTGTTTAGGAGTATCCCTACGCCATTCCTGTGTTCTGCATTATCTCCTATTTGTCCTGAGTACAAAATTGTATTTCCTTCTTGTGTTGTTATTTCACCAAAGTCTATCCATCTCACCTCACTCAACCCAAGAATTTCTAGTTTGTATGTTTTCATTTCTCTTTCCCCTTGTTTTAGTTTTGAACTTTCCTTCACGTAAAAAAGGTAAAGTGCTCCCCTGTGCATAGCACCATGCCATGAAGGCATATAGGGGTGTGGGGTAACGCCCCACACTTTCTTGATCCGGTCGTGAGTGGGGGTGATGTGATCAGCATCACACCCCTGACCGCCTTTACCCCCCAGGGTTTCCCCCAGGTACCCATGTTATTCGATGCTGGGTGGGTGCCGGGGCCGCTTTCCTTCAGAGTTCTGATATTCCAACATCCTATATTCGTTTTCCTTTTAACATCAAAGGTTGTCATCAAAGCATCCATCCGGTTTCGTTTCACTTCAGTTTCTTTAATAAAGCAATTTAAGGTGTGCAGGTTATTGGCCTACAGCACCCGAGCTTGGTGGTGGGGCTGCCACCTGAAGCATCCAAGCATGCTGTTTTCTGTCAGGGTTGTCTCCCTTAGCCTTCGAAGATCTCTCTTCGCCACAAGGCAGTGGTTCCCTTTTTATTCAACCCCAGAAGGAAGAGTTGCCTCTTTCGCCTTCTGCACCGTAACAAAGAACTCCTTCTCCGCAACATCAGCCGTTGAGGTCTTCGCCGTAACCCTGGCAAGGAGTCCTTACAAGGTGCTACCATCCGGAGCCAGATGGACCAAGGTTTCTTAGAGGTATTACTCCTCTTGGTTTTCTGCCTCCTCCGCCGTTGAGATGATCATTCATCTTCTTCCACCTTTGGAGCAGTTAGGTTGCTTCTTAGTCTGGCTCTTCCTTGCCAGCCTTCCCGGCATGGGTGACCGGTTTAGCCTGACAAAGCATTAGAGCATGCAAGCCCCACCACCAACTACAAGGTCATGCAACCACTAGTTGGGGAATGTCAATGTAAGCGTACCGAAATTTATGTAGCTCGTGTAGTGTCTTATTTATCAAAAAGATATTTTTTTTTCCAATTTTAAGTCCGTATTTAACTCCATATTTTGGTGAAAATAACTATATATATATTTACATATTCAGCACATATTTACTATTACTACATATAAATCCGTTCCCTGCTCATGACTAAGAGGCAGATTTATGGGTACTAAAATCTTGCAGGCAAATAAGCACCAAAAATGATTAAAACAGGCACCTAAAAAAGGCAGTGCATATGAACCTGCTGCTAATTTTATTCATCCGTTGTACACATATCGACTTAAGCTATTGTATTTTTCTAATTTTATTCACTTTTCTGTTACATCTGGCAATCGTAACAAAGGTAACGAATGTTGGTTAGACAAAATTGATGAAGAAGCACGACAAAACAAGGGATTACCTTCTACAGCATACTGTGGTGAGAACAAAGTACTGAATGAAAGCAGAAATCAGAAAAAAAAAACAGCCAAAAAAGGCATTTTAGGTAAGATTATGCAAAAATAGACATTTGTAGACAGAATAAAACTGCATTACCCAGTTCGAAACAATATGAAACTAATTTAAAACATTAAAAGCCCATATTTAATACTTATTCTAAAATTAATTTCTCCCACAGTACTCAAGTTATCTGAATTATTCGCTTGCACATACTCTTTCCATTGTTACTTACCAACTGCTGTTGTCAAGAAGCAAAAGTGATCTCTAACACTAGTATTTGATAGTATTCCTCCAACATATTACCCACGTCAACAATATGAAAAAATTACACTATTCATATGCCAGAAAGTACTTACTTCAGGCCCCGCCATATTCTGAGGATTGTTAATTGTAGCAATAATTTCAGCCACTGTGTCTTCTGCAACATCTTCCACCTCTTCAATTTTTCTACGTTTCGCATCAACAGAACGTGAAAGTAAATCACCAGATCTCTTATCGCCTCTGAAAATAACAATTGGTTTATCTTAATATTTCCATATATGAAGGTTTTATTATTATAAAATAACTCTGGTCTGTACAGGGGTTGGTAGGTAGGTCTTGTGAAGAAAAATATCAATTCTAAATATTTGTTGAGTATAAGTATTGCCATGTATTTCATCAATATAATAGTCTATTCTAAACAAAGCTTTAAAATAATCACATCATGAAAATTTTAGTAAATGTATAAAATTCTCAATTTAAAGTTTGTATTTGGTGTCAGATATTCATATATACATTTTATTGTATTGGAAAGATTTATGGAATAATTAAAATATGCAACAAAAATATTTTTGTAGTTGAAGTTTGATACTGGGGGTTCTGTCTAGACAGGAATGTAAACATGGGAGAGGCACACAAAATTACACATGACCAACAGTGTTTCCACCTCGGAACAAAATTATATTGTTTAAATAGGACATCTATAGTTTCATTACATTTCAACTATATATAAAACTGAGCAAACTGGTACCAGTGTTGTACACTTTACAAGTTGTGAAGATGTAAATTTTGTCACCAAATTACAAGTATCACCCAAAGAGCAATGTAGAGCAAGCAGACTTGCATAGGAGAACATATTGATGCAATAAATACTGTACTACCTACCATAATTAAATGTAGTCAGTAGAAATAGGTATTAAATGTGAGTATTGTAATTAATGTTAATAACAAATATTCCTTGCCTCCCATATCCTGTTAGTGTTTGAAATTTTGTACAAATAGGCTAATCGAGACTAGACGTACAGTTTAAAAGTGAGATTCAAAACACCATATGCCAACATTGGGTATCGAACCTGGAACCCCTTGATTACAAGGAGATGGCATTACAACAATACCTTTGGGAGTTCCCTCTCCTATCCAGTGTATTAGTTCACATAAAAAGATGCAATAAAATGAGCAACTTGCATTTCGCCTGTGCTCTGTTGTGTTTCAATCCGTAAGCTCCTATGTATACTAGGCTACACAAGGATTGAGGACTGGGCATGCTCATGCGGTGTATACTCAAGTTCTACCACTCAAGATTGAAGCACAAAAACTACTATGATTCCACAGAAGGGCCTCCGTAACACTGATAATTGCAATATGCAGATAACAACAATACACTTCCTTAGCGAGAGCCACAGTGGTCTATTCGGTAGGGTGTGTGACTGCCATGTGGAAGACCAGGCTTGATTATCAGGGTGATCTAAGGTCGGAATTTTTCCGGCCTTGTCCCCGCATAAAGTGGCTCTGGGGTTCACCCACCCTCAAATCAATGGGTGCCTGGGGGCAACCCTGGAGGGTAAAGTTGGCCGGAGCACGGTGCTATATGCATTGGGAACTTTATCTTTACCTTAGTGGCAGACTAATGTCTTAGTGCAATGGTTAGGTATGCTCTTGTGTGTGTGATCTCTGTTGGTCTTGTTCTTGGTATATCTCAATTTATAAACACTTTTCTTGAAATATGTAGTACAGAGTGTTTCAAAAGTTCTGCAATACTAAATTCTACCACTTTCAACATGAAACTGGAAGCAGTGGCATAGCAACATATCACGAGGCCCTGGGCGAGATCAGAATACAAGGCCCCCATCCATTCTTTAAATTTGAAATACTGACGAAAATGATACTTCATAATATGCGACTGAGAAATTTACACTTGGCAGAAGTATATTCTTGTAACACAATACTGGAATTTTCTTTAAGCAAAGTAGTTTAAAGATGTTCTTCAGGCAGTAAGACATAACTGAAATATTCTTAAATATGGGCAATTCCATAGTTACGGATGTAACAATTTGAAAGTTTGAGGTGGTGTATTTTCTAAACAAATCAAATAAAAGCTTTGATTTTTTCACAAATATTTAATATTGACACACAGTTTACACTGCCATATTTATGAAATTCAAGTTGTAATTATTCTTTGCACACAGATAAAAAACATACTGTTACTGACGTAACTCAGAAAATAATAGAAAGTACACCTTCATTTGTAATTGTAATATTTCTGTGAGATTAGAAATTGAATATAGAAACTTCTCACATACAAACAATGATTAAAGATTGAACTTTTATGAAGTTAATGGTAAAAGTACTCAATTGTTGTAAATTTGTTATTACAGTACCATTAAAATGTTTCGGACGTAACACTTATGTGTTACAGATGTAACTTTTCTGTTTATATCACAAAAATAGGAAAAAATAAACAAACATGAGTGAGTAAAATGGTTTTATACCAACACTTTTGGAATAATTAAAGTGTCCATCTAGACCTTGTTTATGTTTCAGTTCAGTTACAAATCCAAGTTGATTTGGTTGATTATGTACTGCATTGGAGTTGTTGTACTTCTCTAATCACTTTACAACAATATTTATGCGATAACATTAAAACACATAAAATCAACACTATGACTTTTCTCATGCAAAATATCATGTGGCCTAAAAAAGTATAGATATTAACCTACATTTTCATATGTGATGCGACTAACTTAGACACATTTGGAAATTTGACATATTGGTTTCAAGTTTCATGGAATTGCCCATAGCTAAACTTTTTCTTTTAATAAACTTTTTTCTTTAATCAGAAATGCAAGTAGAGTGAGAGAAGGGTGCGCTAAAAATGACCCTGCCAAAATATCTAGTTACGAGGCTGGTTCTTCGACACAATCAGTTTCAATATCAACAAATCTTAAATGTCTCGCACCTTGCTCTGTGGCAGTTATACGTGCTTTACTGTTAAAATATTAAAATTGGAAGTGCAAGATCAAGAAAAATAAGAAAAGAAAAGACAAGACAAAGCACTTTTCATTCAAGAAAAGAATAAATGGATAGATATGTCCAAGCACCTGCATGTTACGGCTCTGATTTGACGTATTCATTCAAATTATAACGTTAAAAAAAAAGAAAATTAATTAAAGTCCTCCCCTGTGCTTTGCCCCATGCCATGAAGGCGTATAGGGGGTGTGGACTTAGGGCCCCACACTTTCTTGATCACGGCCAAAGATGGGGGTGATATGATCAGCACCATGCCTCTGGCTGCCTTTACACCCCCCCCCCCCCGGTTTCCTCCAGGTACCCACTTTATACCACTCTGGGTGAGTGCTGGAGCCGCTTGAACAGGTGGACAAAATCCCGGTTCTCCGCCACCGGGGTCGAACCCAGGTCTCTCGCATGGTAGTCAGATGCCCTAATGTTAAACTACAATTTAAAGCCAAATATAAAAAGAGAATATTTTAATTTTATTGCCCACAAAAGTTAGCCTTTTCCATGTATTTTTCTCAATTCTGCTTATTACATGTTTCATATAAACCCCATGGGACACGAGGCTCCATCAGGCGTGAGGCACCGGGAGGTCGCCCACTTCGCCCACCCCTTGCTACGCCACTGAGTGGAAGGAATATTCACACCAGGTTTCTTGTATTATGAAGTTTTGTTGATAGAATTATTTTTTAATGTCTTCGATTAAAATACCTGATTATATTGAAATTATTATTATTGATACTGGGGTTAATCCAGGCACTAATACGCATAAATAGGTGCCTGGAGCATGGTGCTGATCACGTCACCTCCACAAATAGCCGAGATTATGAATGTAAGGGGCCCTATCTATGCCTTCACGATATGCTGCAATGCGCAAGAGATAGCTTTACCTTATACCACTGATACATAACAGCAGGCGCGGTTGGCCCTATAGCGCACAGGATCAGTGAACCCCCAGTAATATACGATAATCACCTCGAGAATGAACAATGTCTTTAAATTTTCACATTATTTCGCTAAAAATTCTACACAATAAGTCATGTATTTGTGCCCGTAACACGGCGAACTCTCTTGCTGAGAAGAAGAAACCGCGAATCGGCCGCCCTGATACAGACCCTCAGTTGAACCCCCACAGGACAGCTCGTGCCATTGTGAAAGCTTCGTGCCGGAGCAGAAGCGCGAGGAGGGTATAGGACAAAATACATGGGAGATGAGATTCCAGAACCTATGTCTCTACCCAACGGTCATGCGCAGTTCGTTCTCTCGCAGAAGCCGCGGGACAAGGCTCCTTTCTCGCTGCTTCCTCCCTTCCAGTGTTGCTGTGTGCGGTTCAAGTTTGAAGCGCACGCATTACATATTCAATCTTCTCTTGTATCATTTTTGCACCGAACTTCTTGGAATAAATGCAAGATTGTGTCAGAGATGGATGAGTGGAAACAAATAGAAGCTGGAATTAGATGCGATGAATTAAAATAAAGGAGATACATTACCAAAATACCTTGTGCATGCATTCAGAGGTTTTTCCTTAAAGGTGGAAACACTTCGGGTTCGCGAAAGAGAAAGAATGGCGCGAAGACGTGACTTGCTGTCGCTCGGTGTCAAAGTCTCAAGTTTTTTAGTTTTTGAAGTGCTTGGATACTTGTTGGAAAGTATTAAGTGATGCTGCGAGTGAAACGAGGGATGGACTTTACCTAGGTTATGTCATTTGATGCAGTGTAGGCGTTGCTGTCCGCGCAGGTAAGAAATGACCGATAGAAATGCACATAATTAACGTAAACAAACTTCCTTGTCCACTGAAAAAAAGCGTGTGCTGGTCGACCAGCCCCAAATTTGAACAAACCTGTCGCGTATAAATGAAAGGGTCTCAGGTTCGATTTCTAGTATGCGCATGCCATTAGTTGCCATTTCCCTTTAAAAAATGTAGGACCAGTTCTGATTAGTCAGCATGGACGTCCGGAAGGGGAAAAGGGGGCCGACCCCCCATGGAAATTGAATGTAAACCAAAAATTATATATTACATGCATATAATTTAATTTCAGTCACAGTAATTTTTGGTAATTATTATAAAAGCGTTGCAGTAACTTCAGACTGAAGGAGTGTTTTTTGCTCCTCGTGGGGAAAAAATATATTACTTGCCCCTACTTGAGGACGTCCATGATATTCCAACAAAACTCAACTTTTTTCATAAAGGCATAATTTATTGTAGTTTCAGCCCTAAATTTATTCGCACACCCCTACAACAAAACCTTATACTCCCAGATAAAAAGAATTCTTGACAAAGCTTTTAAACCCTCCCCCATCCTTTTGTTGGGCGAAGGAAGTATATTTTGCGGAAAGTGAATATATGTCACATCACTTCAGTGAACCCCCGGGTAAATAATGCACGAGCCGCGCCTGCATAACAGTGAGGCAATTTGCACAGTTCTCAGATCCTCTTAGACTTCTTTCATTTCCTCTTATATTAAATGAACACAGCGTGACTTTTGCGATTTACATAAAACTGAGCAAGATGACTTGCTGTTCCTGAACAACTACTTAACGATGTAGATGCAAGCATAATGGATAGTCATGTGCAACAGCTAGAGGCGAGTGTCAAATCAGTGGTTGCGATAACAACCACCCCACTGCCGACAGTGATGTAGAAGAAGAATTAAACTATGTCCTGACTTAGCGGTTGACTCTGTAATTAACCAAACTTAAAACAAAAAACTTCAAGTAATTGTTATTTGCTTGTTTGTTATCTTCTGCAAATAATTCCTAACATCAAAATTTCATAAGAAATGGTTGTGTTGTAGTATACTATTGAAACGAAAGGTGGTTTTATTTTGAAACATTGTTAAATGTAAATAAAAACAATTTTCTCTCTTCAAAAAGCGTAAATTTCTTTATTTTGCCTTTAGTACTAAAAAGCCAGATCGCCATTTTGAAATCCGTTTCTGGGAGGCTTTCCGTTGTCCGATTTTGGATATGTTATTTAGCAATAATTCCTGAGCTAGGAATTGTTTAAAAAGCTTCTGAAGCAATTTTGCCCAGGTCTAAATGCAAATAGACTGCACTACAACTAATAGTTTAAAACATTATGCAGATAGTACAGTCACCGTCGTAAGTGCTTCTAATACACGAGGTTGCAAACACTGCAAGGATATGGATTCCGATTAAGCATGCAATGTCGTTCTATTGTGTTCTTAACATTCTTTTTAAAGTTTTCTTAATAGGCTCTAATTATCACGAATTCCCCCACATCAGGCAATTTATCACTCCTAATAAAAATAAGGATTCTAAATTGTTTAGAATGTTATGATGCACTTTGCAGAGTAAATGGTTTTTAATCGTTGAGGCCCGGTTGGACCTTTGGCCGGCGCCAGCGAAGACTTTTCCGATTTTTCATCTCCGTTCGAAAAACCACTATAAAATCTGTAAAATTACATCTGCTTAGAATTTCATCTAGAGCATTCACGTGAATGTTTGTGTGGTTTGCTTTCGGTGTTGTCTCGATATTTGGAAGAGTTTAATAGACTTACGTAGCCACGGAAAATTGATACAAATTAGTTCCGATGGAAGACTACAACAAACAAATTGAGAGGGGAATCCAGAAGTGCATATACCATCAAGATGGTAAATTCCTTTTACTTCTTGTACGTTCAATGGATAACTGGGGGCAATTTCAGAGGGCAAAGGAGGCCGAAGCTTGGTGCTGATCACGTCACATACACTACGAATTTTATTACCGATACTTTTCCTTCAAATTATGCAAAATTCGAAGTTTCCATTTATTTTGCACCAATATTGCGTGCGATTAAACCCGTTCAGAAAAGATGACGAGTAAGCGAAGAAAAGCGTAGCACGCCTGATCGTGTAAGTTGGCTGTTTTGGCGCCATCGTCGGCTTAATAAGGTCTGTCAATCGTCAATATGTTTGGGCCCCCGAGTAGCCTAAAGGTTAGCGGTTTCGGGGTCGATTCCTGGTGGGAGCTTAAATCGTCTGTGTAGACCTAGCATCGGGAGGAAAACCCGTACTACTTGAAAAGAAGTAGCGGACTCGAGTCTGGACAAGGGATGTTGCTCCATCAGTTTAGTTTCAGTTTTCAGTATTATTAACGAATTACTTTCAAGAAGATACAGTAAAACCTCGTTGATCTGGACCCCGATAAGCCGGACAGGCCAAAAAAAAAAAAAAAACAGAATGCAAGGTTTTAAATGTGGCTAGAAGTCAACAAGAGAACTTCCCAAAGAAAAGGCAGTCAACCGCTGATGAAATTCTGTTTTCCGCAGACTTTGTACTGTACTGTAGCTATAGTGTATTTAGGCCTATGCCCTTTAAATACACCATAATGCACGTCTTTTGTTGCTATAAACGGAGTCCTGATGCACTTTCCTACTGTTCTTTCAGGTTTTTCAGTTAATCTAGACTTTAGTTAAACCGGTCAACGTATCTCCGCCATTAGTCCGCATTAACGTGGTTTTACTGTATGTTCAGATTTACCACTCGCCCTCTTTTCCTCGGGGATGTTCTCTTTCTATAGATAATAAAAAGGGCACCTGGACGGATTTTGTTTTCACAGAAAAAAATGTCCGTTTTTAAACAATAAATCCATAAATAAACAAACAAAACAAAAACGTTAAAATCAAGTAACAATATGCTCGCTAGATGTCACGTTAGTTCGAATGCGAAAGCGATCATCCCTAACATCGATACTCAAACACTGTCGATAGTGACCTGTAGGTAGATATCGTAAATCTACACCAGCTATCACTCACGTTCCATAATCTCGGGCTCTTAACTCGAATCCAGTGGCACCATTTGGTCTTGTATTTAAAAAAATCAAAGGCAGGAAAAAATATCGACAATAAGGGCTGATTACTAAAAAAAAAAAAGTATCCGTAGCCCCTCTCTTTCGGAAAATCCTTGGCACGCCACTGGTCGTTTCGTGATCGTGTAGGGTCCTGGCGACGATTGGGTTCCAAAACCGGGAAGGCAAGGTGCCAAAACTGGGGGGCAAAGACAGTATATTTCCCTTTGTAGATAAAGTTTAGCATAGTGCGGTGACAAAAGTGGCGAAAAGTGTATCGGGGGGGGGGGGGCAATTGCCCCACTCGCCGCCACTGGGTTTAGCGGATTTAGCTTGATTTGTTATGCTTTTACAGTTACAGAAGAAAATAGAAATGTCAAGACGAACTTGCAAGTTTAAAGACGACGTTTAAAAAAGTAATGCTGTATTTGGCTAAATATGATCGGGCGTAAAACTGAGTGATTAGGCAAAAAAAAAGGTAAAGTGTTCCCCTGTGCATAGCACCGCGCCATGAAGGCGTATAGGGGGTGTGGGGGTAACGCCCCACACTTTCTTGATCCGGTCGTGAGTGGGGTTGATGTGATCAGCATCACGCCCCTGACCGCCTTTACCCCCCAGGGTTTCCCCCAGGTACCCATGTTATTCGACGCTGGGTGGGCGCCGGGGCCGTTTCAATCGTTAGAAAAGTTCCCGGATTTGAACCGGCCGGGGATCGAACCCGGGACCTTTAGTATGGTAGTCAGACGCGTTACCGACTGAGCCACCGCGGCACTTGTCTTAAATTGGACACAATTTTAATATATCTTTTTTGTGAGAAGTTTCATTAAACTGTCAGAAGAAACTGTAAAGATAACCTATTTCAACGACGGAACAAAGCATAAACAAACATGCTGATGTAGATGTTAATTCATTTAATTTCTTGCTGAAAATTAAAAGATGCCCCTTTTTTTTACTTCACAAAATACGGTAACGTGAATGTGTACCAAATTTTATATCTTTAGAAATTTGCCCGCTACTTTGTCTAACACGCCCTTACTACAATAAAAGTAAAATGCAAGAAACTGGAGTTAAGCCCGCTGCAGACGAAAAGCATTTTCCATAACATTTACGCTATGATCGAATTGTGACGTGTAAAGTGAAAAAATGTTATAGAATTCTGATGCCATAGAATATTCCACTGACAGAATCGGCCCTAATTTCCTTAGCATTTCGCGTAGCATAACCAATCAGAAGTGTAATATATGTCACGAGTGCAGATGGAATGGCGACCGAGTGATATGTAAACAATGTGACCAAGTGATATGTAAACAATGCATCACTTCACATTTTTAAAGGCCGATAACCATTCGACCGATAGGAATAAAGTTTCTTACATGAAGGTTTTAGGTACAAATCAGTGGCGCTACTTAAATACATACTTTATAGCGCATACAGTATACGTATGTCAGAGTAAATTAGTTGTTTCAGTTGTACACACCGGGCACTGGCTTATGGACAGAAATATCTACGTAATAGGTATATAGGCAGTAGCGTACGCAGGATTTCATCAAGGGGGGTGTTATTTCTAAAACTTTTTTTCCAAATTCACATACCATTGTTTTATTATACTTTAATTAAATAATAATAATCACAATTAACTAATAATACTTATAATTAATTAATTAGCTGAATTAATACTAATAATATTACTAATACCACTACTAATACTATTAAGTAGTAGAGATCTACATAAATATGGTATTTATGAAAACAATAGAACGAAATTACTTTCTAGTCATTCGATTTTTATCAAATCCTTGGAGCATTTTTTTGTTTCTTTGTCTGGTCAACGAGGTGAGACATTTCAAGGGTGAAGAAGATCAATAAATACAAGAAAATATATTAAAATAAGTTGAAATAATCAAAGTATGGAACTCATCCAAGGAGCTGCGGTGATCTGGTCGGTAGAGCGTCTGACAAGTGAAAATCACGCGGGAGATCCGGATTTGATTCCCGAAATTGGTGGAATTTTCCCGGCTTTTTTCCCGCATAAATGTCCCCGATAATTCACATCCTGCGTACGCCAGTGTGTTGAACATTGTTACAACTGAGAAAAAAAAACTTTTTTCTCTTTTAAATCATAGTTACCCTAACCTAACCTCATAAACTCGTGTTTATTTTCAAGGCATCACTCTGAAAGACGCGTGTGTTTGGAGTGTTGTGCTTTTCTCCATGCTGCATGGAAACAATAATTCAAATTTTATTATTATTATTATTATTATTAGTAGTAGTAGTAGTAGAAATAGTAATAGTAATACTATTGTCCCAGATCTTTGACTGTGAAAAATTGCCCATTTAATTTTTTTCCACAAGCTCAAGGGGGGGGTTTAAACCCCGTAACACCCCCCTTGCGTACGCCACTGTATATAGGTGAGTTACTTAACGGTACAAATAAATGCGTAGAGTTTGTTTACACGATATCTTTTTAATTCCTCTTTTAAATTACATCCTTTCCTCTTTAAATTAATTAGTTATTAAATGAAAAACGTGTAACTCGTATGCTCTTTGTTATCTAACGTTCTCTGCACGTGCACGCTTCGCATCGAAATCGCAAATACTTCCCGGAATGATACGTGAAATGCTTCCGTGAAAAGCATTGATTGCTATAAACAATGCTACAAGCTTTCAGAAACGTTTATGCTAGAAAGGAAACGCTTCCGTTTAAATCATGGGCGATATTACAAACAACTACTTTTATAATCAAAACCCTAGCTGAACTAAAATTTTTACACGAAAACTAGGTTCCGCCTTGAAAACTCTCCATAACTGGTACTTCACAAGCTGCTTTTTTATTTCAGATGGCCAAGATTAGCTTCGTTGAAAATTCACACCCTCATATACAATCGTCTACACATATTCGCTCGCACTGCTCGTCCACACTACTTGTCCAAATACCCAACCGATACAAGCACACAATAAAGAGATTTATGCACAAAGTACCCTTAAAAACAACAATAAATAATAATAAAAGAGACACACCTTGCGAGTTCCAGCTTCTTGTAACGCTGCGCCATTCCTGCTCGATCACTCAACGACAATGCATCAGCGTCGGTTTTGTTAGTAAAACTAAGGCCATAACAACCATTCACTACCTCTTAATTCTCGATTGCAACGATCACGTGACATTGCAAGGGAAAAAAAAGAATGCATTCTTTCCATGCGAAGAATAAGCGATAAAGGTTTGGGATATGCGTCGACATTGATAACGCCGGTTTTATTTTGGTTTCCAATTGCCGTGGCATTCCCATACGATTTCCAAACACAGAACTTGCGAATAGGGACAATGCAATATCTCGTTCGAATGCAAGTGAAGAATAGGTGTGATGGACGTTAACGGTGATCTAACCAGGAACTTCCTGATAAATATTATAACTCTATCATTAGTTAATGACAGTCTTACCATTACGAGCTACGTTACAAAAAGGAATCCGCAAAATCCCAGGACATGTATAAGTTTAATTTCCTACGAAAAAGATAGGAATCCCGCAAATTCGCAGGACATGTACAAGTTCAACTTTCTACGAAAGAAGAGAGATATCCCACAAAACTCTAGAACATGTACCACCACTTCAATTTTAGAAAAAGAGAGAGAAACTAAAACCCTATGACATGCAGAAGATCAATTTTCTACGAAAAAGGGGAGAAATCCCGCAAAATCCAAGGATATGTGCAAGTTCAATTTTCTCCACTTTAATGCACATTATTCATTAAAAAATGCACTCCGTGACATAACTGAGAGCAAACTCCTGCCTTCTAACGTGTGATTAACATCCCCGATGTTAACTGGCTTTCGTTCTGTCCATTACAGTTATTGTGCGTCGTTTCTTCTCCCTAACGTAGAAGCAAATATTCTTCATGATGGATACGAATTAGCCATTCCATTAGAACTGATCGAAATTTATTACGGCACGCCCTTGGCAACATGCCAAATAACGAATGACCACATATTTGTAACAGTCAACGTTCCAAACAAAAGAAAAGGATTCACTTACAAATTATACGAGGTGGTTCCAGTATAAATCGCGACGATACGGATGAAATGGTAAGCTCCTGAGATTGAAGATGGGGCAAACACAGAGTTCGAACTTGAGACATGTAACTACAGAGCATTCCCTGACATTCGCTACGAGACTCGGCGGCAAGCGGTCCCGCATCAGCGCTTGTCTTTCCCGGTGAACGGATCCGCGACAGTCGTTAGTGTCGGCTATTAAAATTACAGTTTTCATATTGTGTACTTACCTTGACTACTGAAGGTGTTGTCCCTCTGCTGCAACACACTCCTGGCATCTCCGAAGGAAATTGACATTTACACGTGCAAGTTCGTCTACTGTAATTCTCCCGATTTCTCGTACAATACTCTCTTTTAACTCACGGGTGGTGTGCGGATTGTCTTTGTATACTTAATTTTTAGATTTCCCCATTTTTCTTTCCACTTTTATTCAGAACTGACCCCGTTACTCGAAACTTTTTTTTTTTACGAGGTTTAATATAGTGGTCCTATGTGGAACGAGAACACCATGAAATTTCGTTGCAAAACGTCGTCGCACTTCTCCACAATTCCTCTTTCCGAAGTAACACTCTACAAGATAAATCCTTTGTTGTAATGTAAACTTTTGTGGTGCCATATTAAGCCACAATCTTCAACACACGGACACGACACAACACAACACAACTTCCGAGGGAGGATTATACTGGCGTCAGTCTGCCACGTCAACAGAAAGGGAAAGAGAGCGAAGGCAGGGAGAGCGAAAAAAAAAAAACAGACTGTAGCGTGCGACTGTCGCGGACCCCGTTCACCGGGAAAGACAATCTCTGACGCCGGGCAGCTTGCCGCCGAATCTCGTAGCGAATGTCAGGGAATGCTAGATAACACAGGTGACTTCCTGCTTCGCCTATTTCAGTTTAAGGGGGAATATTTTTAAATGCAGGAAATTGAGGTAATTGTTACAACTTCTTTTTTTATATCAACATAATTGTTAAATTATTTTGATTGATTGACTGATCTTATTATTTACGTCGCTTTTCTGTAACTTGTGGCTAATCGCGACGATAAGAATGAGTGATGATGAAATTGATGAAGGAACACTCACAAAAAGAACACCTCCGCCACGTAGGTCGGCATTAAATGTATGTCTGCGACATATAGAAATGTATGAAGATCGCAAGTTTTATGGCAGTCAAATAGAACAATATTTTCCACCACGTACTCGCATTTACACACTTTTCTAGCAGTTTTTTAAAATAATGCAATTCATGTTACTAAGTTTCCTTATTGAAAAATAGCCGCGTAGGAGACAAATATGTCGTGTGTAGCAAATGTAACATTGTTTTGAAACACTGTGTGATTTTTATGTACTTGCGCGGTCATCTAAACAAAAATTGTGGATGGTATCGAGGAGAGACGAGACATGGCAGTAGTGACGGCGCTAGCCTGATATTAGTGGGGGCTACAGATTTCCATTTCAAATTCTTGGGGGGAGGGGCTAACATGGGCGTAACTTCGGACCTAACTTTGGTGGGGGGGGCACAATCACAAATTGCTCCATCCCATAAATATAGTAATCAGGACTATTTTGCTAATTACTGTTACATTTGAAAGATTAGATAGAACACTCAATAGGTAACACTTGATTTGCCGCAGACTAGAAAAATATTCTTTCACATCCAGCTGTTAATGGGGTATACACATTGCAATAACACAATGCTTATAAAGTTCGTGAAAGACAATATTTAACGTTTCAACCATTCCGAGCAGCTGCTGAAGGGTTCTTATTTTGTGTTTCTTTTATGTCCCATAGCGTGCCATAACTTTAGGCATCAGCTTTAATGCGGACTCTAAACTGTCTATATCACAACAATAGTGGACGGCGAAAGATTGTAGCTTTTCGTATTTAAGAAAATCGGCACTTTCTGAATCGAAACGGCTAACTCCAATTAACACATCACTGTCCTTAGTAGACCTTTCCTTTAATTTAGAAATTAGGTGATCAAGAACTGGAAAATAGATTCCAATTTTAATATACTCTTCAGTAGCTCTTTTGCTTTCACATACTATGACAGTACTGCAGAAATTATTTTCTAACGTCAGAAGTCATAATTAATTAATATGTACGCCTATGCCTACGAGCATTAAAATTGCCCAAGCGTGCTGATTTTTGTAGCGTATTGCAGTATTTAGTTGGTTGGATTCAAAGCCGTCCGCAGAATTTTTGTGAGGGATGGGGGCAGCAGTGCTTAAAATGGAGGAAATGTTGGCTGATGCTTTCTCCCCAGTTAAGATAATTCGCATAAAGCATCACGAGCACTAGGATAATTTGCATAGGCACATAATTTGATGTCTTTCATGGCACCCCTCGTCCATGTTTTCGAGCTACAATTCAAAATTGAATTAGCTATATGAAGTCTTTGTACATATATCAGGGGGGAGGTGTCACTCTTGCCCCCCCCCCGCTGCCGGCGCCCTTGGTTGGATTTGTATTAAAGTCCAACTATATTCACAGAGGCTAATCGGGACGAGACCCTACAGCTTATAGTGGAATTTGAACCACTTAATAAATGTACCTTTACCAGGGATGGAACCCGGGACCACTTGGTTACAAGGCAGCAGTCTTACAGCTAAACCACCGAGGTGGAGAGCTCAATTTTAATATTTCTAATTCTTATCATTTAAGAAATAGGTAGTTTGTCCACTCCTTGATTCCTTAACGTCGTATTTCTCCGTCTCGAATATTTTCAACGCGATAAGTATAATAATTATGACATGAATGTGAAAACATTGCTGCCTCCTTAAAAAAAACAACTATTTTTTGCACCTGTTTCTAGAAATTGTGATTCTTCGTTTAGTGGCGGTGATTAGGGAAGGCAGTTGCCCCCCCCCCCAACTTTTGCCCCCTCACTATGCTAAACCTTATCTAAAAAGGTACATATACTGTTTTTGCTCCCCCAGTTTTGACACCTTGCCCCCCCGGTTTTAGAACCCAATCGCCGACACTGTGTCCCTGTTTGAACCTCCAAACAATGAACAATCTCACAATCGCTGAATACATCCACCTACCAGGCGGACAGCAGAGTATCATGCCAATTTAGTAGGATGTTTTATAATGTAAAATATTCAGTAAGTTTTCTCATTTTCGTCTACCGTACTATCAAAATCTGGGGAGGGCTACATGGGAGGGGGGGGCCGGGATCAGTTTTGGGGGGCTCCAGCTCCCTATCCCCCCTGTAGCGCCGTCCCTGCATGGCAGTGTTTCGTCTCCTGTTGCAAATGCCTGTTTCGTTCATCGTCTCTCGTTTCGAAATATACAGCATATAATACAACATGTCAAAGCACAGACCTTCACAGCGTATAGAGTTCATACTGTACAAGCAAACAACTTTTCCGGATGAAGTAAGCCCTCCCCCCCTTTGACGCCTTCTGTATCCTGGAAATATATACAACCACGCAGCACAGGTTAACAAGGTTGGCTATGTAAGTAATTAAGTAAAGTAGTTCCCGTGCTTAGAGCATCGTGCCATGAAGGCACATTTAGGAGATGTTAGGGTAGGGCCAGGCGCGTGCCCAGGATTTTCGTAAGGGGGGGGGGGGTTATGAATCCAATACATTTTCCAGTTCACAGGTCAAATTTCTTGTAATAAATTAGATAATTAATATACTTGGATTTTACCCCAATGAATGCAATCAATGTATTTGCTATGGATGCTTCATGTTTTTATTGTATCATATAAAAGCACCTGCTTGAATATTTCCAAATTATTAATATTTTATATTTAATTGCTCAAATATAATTTTTAAACAAAAAATATGTACACTCAACATTGTAACAACATTAAAGAGATTAAGACTACTTGATGTCTTAAAGACAGTAATAAATAAGGTACCACAGTTCAACAATTTAAATTCTGAAATTTAGGCACCGAGATTTCTGTGCGAGTTCTGACAATATGTCGTCACAAGTAACTTTTATATCCAGGTGAATGTTCAGAGCAGCTAACCCATTTAATCTTTCTTCGCAAATGGTATGTCGAAGATAGGTCTTCAACCGCCTCAAAGTTGAGAATGATTTATCATTTGATGTTGTTGTTACCGGGATTGTACATAATATGCGCAAACGTGTGTTTACCCAGGGAAATATTACTTCACTGCACATATCAATTGCTTCAAGAGCATTTACTGGACGTCTTTGCATTGCTGCAAGATGACGATACCACAGTTTCATTTCAGTGTGAGCGTCGTCGCCTTGTAATCAAGGTGTTCCGGGTTCAATACCCGGTGGAGGCTAATAGTGGTTCGGATCTCACTTTAAACTTTAGGCCCAGTCCAGATTGGCCTTACTGTGGATTTAAAACATCAATTCAATCAACATTGTACTTGTTGTGGAGATGATTTTGCTAAATATTGTGTACATTTTTGGCATTGTATTATTATATTATTGGTGAAAACATTTGTTTGACAGTCGACAAACAAATACGAACCCCTTCAGTAATTAACATTTTCTACTACAGTGTCATTAATGTGTCATATTCATTTTCATATTAGGTCTATGGAGAGGAATTTTGTATAATGTTAACGTTATGGAACTGCGAAACCAACTGTTGAAGGGGCCAGTCCCCCCTTCCCCTCCGAAGCCCAGTACTGCACCACAGGATCTGTCACTGAGCCCGACAAAATCTTGCCACACAGTGCTCGAAATAGAAATTCGTAGCCGAAAAGGGAGGGGATATTTGATCGATTTTGGAGATACGAGGGGGTACATCCTTGTATGGATCAACATGGAGACAATACAGTAGGTGGAGGATGCTCAATATGAAAATTATTCTAATTGGGGGTATGATTTGTGAAACTTTCTTAACTGGAGGCAGCATCCCCTACTTCGACCACTGATGCCAGAAAAGATGCTTTCAGAAAATGCATTTATTACTGCACACGTATATTACTTATTGTATTTGTTGCGTTTGTACAAGAGAAATATTCAGAAGATTTGTAAGGAATATTTACAGTTAATAGGATGCCTATCTAGTCTATCCCGTGTCGTAATACAAATTTTATCCCTTTCCTACAAAATAATAAAACTGTCCATGGTAACCGTGATTTTATAATGTGGTTGCATACATATACACTGTATAGTAGCACCAAGCTTTCTGGGACCTCGGAAAATACGTGCCACTGCTCCGACGCCAGGGTTTCAAATGCCTTGGTGGATCTATAAGATAGGTAATATCGTTTTTCGAGGGTTCGTGAACAAAACAAAAAGTAAATGATTGTAAAGTCCATTTTATATTCAGATATGTTAATCGGGACTGGACTTAAAGTTTAAATCGGGATACGTACCACTGTGCAATGCACCTTCACAGGGGATTACACCACCATCGGTGAGGCCCCTGAAATCATTGAGGGAACTTGTTCATCTTCATGTTCTCTTGCCCTGCGAAAGTTTATTGGTGATATAGGGTGACATCCTACACACGTCTTCCAGACATACACACGCGGGCACCCCCCTCCCCTGCACACACACGATTGTATGCTTACATCACATGCTGTGCCCTCCCAGAAAAACAATTCTAAATCCGTCTATGAATATATCTGCTATCAAATAATGAACGTCACTTACCTCGACAGTTCCTTGACATAATGTTGCAACAAGGTTTGCAATATCTTCTGTTATGCCTTCTTGTTGAATATCAAGAGTCTGAAAGTTCGCACGTTTCACTCTCGCAATTCGGATGGAATTCCTCTGAACTTAAATCGACCATTTCTGACGTTCTATTTGTGGAAGGTGAAGCTTCAACTTCCATTTTTTGTTTCTTTTGGAAATAATCTAAAACGTATTTCTCCTCTTTTCTCTATCCATCTTTAGTTCCACGTCAAAAATCTATTACACACGCAGAAACGTAACACACAACACGACACTTCGACTTGCTACCTTGCAGACTGCAACTCGCTACAACCCCAGTGAACACCAGGACTTGGGACAAAGATACCGGGCGGTCGAATGTCTGAACCATGCATCCAGCTTGGTCCAGCTCAAATTACGTCACCAGTGTTGACAGCAACCAGTAGTGTCAGTGTCAGTAGTGTTGGCAACTGCTAAATTATTTACGCACAAATTCAAGTGAGATCTTTCACACATGTTACAAGAAAATTCAATAAACTGAAGGCTGGAAATTGGTTGAGAAAAAAATATCTAATTTGTAAAGAGCACAAGAGTAAAACGTATAATATTTTGGCATATTAATTGCTTTTATTTTGTTTATGAACTGACTGGGCCAGTTGGGCTATATAACGCATCCTTCACCCCTCCCTTCCTCCCGGCATGCTATTGTACAAAACATCGCTTGCCTCCTTCGTAAAACCATGCTTCGCTACTGCCTGCAACAATTATTATTATTATTATTATTATTATAATTATTGATATTTTGAAATAAATATGCATCCAGGTGCGAAATAAGATTTCGACTTACTTTGCCTACTAATTGTAGTGATTCAAATCTCACAGAACTTTGCTCTGCTGGCATAAATGGTATAAGAAGGGGAAAGAAAGAAAAGGGAAGTTAGCAGCACTGTCGTAACAGGAAAGGGAGGGTCATTCTCCTAAGAGGTTCATCGTGGGTGAAAGAAAGGGGAGGAGGGATTCCTTCAGTTCGCATTCCAAGGGTTACGGCTCTTTTCTTGACCATACTGAGAAGGAAATTCTCCTTCCTTTTCAGTGACTAAGGAATGAATGAATGCTTGTGCATTGCTGTAATTCAACTCCAATATTATCAAAAGTAATTGAAGAAGCAAATACATTTCTCATTGCCAAATGTAAACATTTTACAATATTGGCGATTTATGAAATAAAATGTATTTCTGTTTTGAATTTTTTTAAATGACGAAACCAATGGGGGGGTTTAACCCCCACCAACCCCCCCCTGGGCACGCCACTGGGTAGGGCCCCACACATTCGCAATCTCGGGCATTTTGGAGGTGATCAGCATCACGCTCCGGCCACCTTTATCCCCTACGTAATTACCATAAACAAAATAGATTAGTTAAATATTGATATTCAGCTAGATATATGTTTCACATGTCTGAAAAAGTCGGATAGTAAATTTCGATTAGGTATTTTTTTCAAGATCACACTAAAATCTCGAACGAGGCCGACTGGAGGCAATTGGGTGCCAAAACTGGAGGATGGGAGGCAAGGACAGTTTACTTAGTCTTGGTAGATAAACTTAGCATTAAGAGGCCATAGTGCGGGAGCAAAAACTAACAAAAAGTGTGGGGCAACTGCCACCCACGAACCCCTAATCACTGGAATGCCTTTATTTTTCATATAAGTAATTTTTGTTTGGATATGCTATCGAATGCCTGTTTAAAATCCACAAATAGCACATGTAGATCTCGCATACACTCATGGAATTTTTCCATTGCCTGTCGTATAACAAATATTTGGTCTGAAGTTCTAAATCCACTAAATTCATCTATTATTTCTTCAGCATAAACATTCAGTCTTGCAAGAAGAATATTAGACAATATTTTGTAGTCTGTAAAAGGATATTCCACGATAGTTGGCACAGGTTACTTTGTCTCCCCTTTTTATAGATAGGGCATATTATGCCTACCTTCCACTCTTCAGGTATTGCTTCTCTTTCCCACATCAGTTTAATTAATTTGTGTATCTCTTCATGTAATTTCTTTCCTCCACTTTTTATTAATTCACTGACTATTTCGTCCTTGCCAGGTGCTTTCTCATTCCTAAGTCTGCTTATAGCTTCCTTTACTTATTCAATTGTTGGTTCTTCGATCTATGGTTCTGCAATTATATAGGGTAGGTGTTCTTCATTTGTATCTTCTAGAATTTCATTATTTAGTAATTCTTCAAAATATTGTGTCCATCTTTCAACTATTTCATCTCCTATTATATTTCCAGTCTTGTTTCTACATCCATTGAGTCTTGGTTGATATGCCTTTCTAAACCATTCTATTTCTTTATAAAACTTCTTGACCTCATTTTGTGTATTTCTTGTCTCTATATTTTTAATCTTCTTTTTCATCATTTCTTTCTTTTTGTTGGTACACAGTTGTTTTTTTTACTTTCTCTTCTTAGTTGTTCATATCTTTCAGTTCTCTGTCTAGTTTGTCTTTGCATCATTTTCTTTCTAGCTTCATTCTTTATCTTAAAGCTTCTAGCTTCTAGACATTCTTCGTCAAACCAAATCTTCATTTATTTTTCAGTGGGACAATTATCTTATGTTACATTCTTTATTGTTGTCTTAATCTTTACCCATTTTCATTCAATATTCTTTCTTCTTTTCCTATTTCTAGTGTTCTCTATTTCATCTTGATACTGTTTAAGACATTCTTCATTCTATATCTTCTCTATATGTTTGATCATGGTTCTCACAAGAAAATGATCACTGTCGCAGTTTGGCCCCCAATATGCTCTTACATCAATGATCGATGATGAATATCTCGATGATATTAACACATGATCTATCTGGTTTACTGTAGTTTCCTGGTAGTTTCCATGTTCCTTTATGTATAGTTTTATGGTCGAATAAGGTACTTTTTATTATCGTTCTTTCTGAAGCTGCAAACTGTATGAGTAATTTCCCATTTTCATTTGTTTCATGATACAAAGAGTATTTTCTAGCTACTATTTTTACAAAATCTTCTTGTCCTATTTTTGCATTGAAGTCGCCTAATATGATTTTTAGATCAAAGTTTGGCACTTTCTCTAGGTGTCTTGAGAGTGTATCATAAAACTGTTCTTTTTCATTAACCTTCCTATCTTCAGTAGGTGCATGAATTGAAAAAAATGCCATATTCTTAAATTTACCTTTTAATCGTATTTTTCATATACGATCTGAAATTGGTTCAAAAGAGATAATGCTATTTCTTGTTTTCTTTGTGACAGTAAATCCTGTTCCTAGCTGCTCTGTTCTCTTATCTGGTCCACTATATAGTATGCTGTAGTCTTTTTTATCAATTCTGCCCTGGCCATTCCATCTAATTTCCTGTACAGCTACTATATCATAACCATACTTCAGTATATCACTAGATATTTCATTCATCTCATCAGGCTGTAACATAGTTCTCCCATTCCATGTTGCTGCTATTATATCCATTTTCCTAATCCTTTTTCTATTAACGTGCTTTTGTCTACTTCCAATTGATCCATCCTGCTTTCTATGTTCTTGGGGTTTCTGAACAATGCTTTTTTCCCAAGGTAGGGTCAGCAGCCCTATGCTCAACCTCTAACTGGAGGATGGGAACTCTTTCTGTCGGGGGTCCTGCCCCAGGAGAGTTGCCTTCACCTAGGCTAAAGAGTCCCTCCTACCCTTTCGCAGTGTCCGATCTAACTACACACATGGATGCTGCTGATGACCATAAGTGATATGGTTCTTCTGCCACCATTCCTTGATGAAAGTCCTGCTGCCAGCTTCATCATCTTGACAGACCTAATCTCAAGTTACCCTCGAGTAACTCTGCCAAGACCCAATTCTCTCGTCTGTTTGTCGACCCATTTCTCCGAAGGGATTGGTTACCACAACCTCAGAATGGGTTATTCGACTTAACAGGGCTCACGGCGTGTACGTGAGAGTGGAAACATGAGTCAGAAGTGGGACATATTTTCAATGTGCTTGATAACACTGAGCACCTTCTTTTGTTTGTTGTAGGTAGTATGGACTGTGCACTGACAGTAGAGTGAGGCAGTGTGATAGTAGACATTGTGCAGGTGTGGTGAGTGACCAGTATGCAAATTGTTGGTGCCCATCTCGCTGGATCATCTGTGAGCAAAACAGTGACGTTATGCGGTGTAACACAAGGCCTGGTCTCGAAAGTCATGACTGCATACACAGTGCACGGTAAAACAGGGACTGCTAAGCACAATAGTGGTCGAAAGACGAAGCTGCAGAAGAGGGACCACCGGGCCTTGAAGCATATTGTGATGTCGCATAAGAAAACAACGGCCGCCAAAGTGACTACAGAACTTAATCAGCACCTAAACACCCCATGCAAAACAGTTAGGCGGGCACTGCATCAAATGGGTATCCATGGGCATGTTGCTATTGCCAAGCCCCTAATAACTGACACGAATTCTCGAAGGCGATGTGCTGGTGAAATGAAATGACCACAAAACTTGGACGTTGGAGGACTGGAAATGTGTCACTTGGTCAGACGAGTCCACCTTTACCCTCTTCCCCACCAGTGGATGCATGTTTGTATGGCGAACACCCTCAGCAGCATACGATGTGGACTGTCTCCACCCGACTGTCAAACATGGTGGCGGCTCTAATATGGTCTGGGGTGCTATATCATGGTATCCGGCAGCCCCCTTTGTCACATTACACAGTCAGGTCACAGCAGCAGTGTATAGAGAACTCTTGGGTAACCAGGTCCACCCAATGGTGCAAACCTTATTTCCAGATGGGAATGCTATCTTCCAGAGTGGTTTCCAGAGCATGCTGATGAGGTCCAACATCTTCCCTGGCCGGCCCAGTCCCCAGACCTGAATATCATCGAGCCTCTGTGGGCTGTTTTGGAAACCAGGGTTCGGCTTCGATTTCCACCTCCTTCGTCTCTACCTTGGCTGGAGGCTGTGCTGCATGAAGAATAGCTTCAAATTTCACTCACCACCATTCAGGACTTGTATCGGTCTATTCCGCGCCGAATTCAAGCTATAACATGCTCCAAATGAATGCACCAACCCCCTCAAAACACCAAAGTCACTGCTTGCAGTGACAGCCCTCAGTTTCCACGGTTTAACGGATATTGTGGTAGTGACTGAACGTGCGGTGTTGCCATGTTCGACACATGTCTTTACTCCATTAAATAAAAATCTGTATAAAATCGGTTTCGCAATGTGAATTGACAATAGTAATGGGTTTTAAAAACAGCTGCAAAGAGCTTCAAAACAAGACCAAGATCGTATTTGTAGGACTATTGATAAGAGCCTTTCCTTGGTCAAATAAAAAAAATTGAAAATTAAGAATTGTGTTTAAAACCTTTCTACCTGCACTGTATTTAAATTTCATCACGATCAGACCACAGTTTTTTTATTTGTAGAATTTCAAAAATTATAGGCATACTTCAAAAAACCTCTGCTTAACGCAGAATTGAATAAGCTAAATTTTGATGTAACTCGTTTTTTATGTAGGTCTACTGCTTAACTTTTAATTAGACTACTGCTTATCTTTTAATTAGGGTCCAAACTCGGGTATCCATAAACCGAAGCGTGCAGAAAGAGTAAAAACTTGCAGCGAACCCTAGACCTACTATTTTATACTATTTCTTGTGCAAAAAATTTCGATGTTACGGCTCACGGGTTACGGCTCCACCATAATGCGACACTTAGTTCGGTAGCCCAAAACGTTTCTCACGCAAGAAATACCGATGCTGCAGATCGTGAGGATAAGTGTGCAGTCTATCTCTGCCGGAAACGCACCACTTTGCTTGAGTAGGACAGTCGCACACCGGATCAGAGTTATTCTTGTCATAAACCGTCTCAGCAGAGGTTGGGCGGGACAAACCTAGGGTCATCTTCTGAAACCCCCCCCCCAACCTCAAGAACATCTTGGTCCATAATACACCCACCGCTCCCATCCCACCACCACCAGCCCACAAGTGCAACAAACCCAGGTGCAAACCTGCCCCATACTCATCACCTCCCCTACCCTCCAGATCCCGACAGCAGCTGGTGAATTCACCCTTCACCCAAAGGGCACTTGCCACTCCTCCAACCTCATATACACCCTCATCTGTCAAATCTGTGGTTACTTCTACCTGGGTGAAACCTCTACCCGCCCCCTCCCTGAACCTCTGCATCAATAACCACAGAGCCTCTACCCAAAACTCAGACTTCACCATTGCCACCCACACCAACAGCCACAACAGCACCTTCAACAACTGTTTCCATAATACATCTATTACCCCCAGCACAGTGACACCTCCATTCGCAGGCGATGGGAAAGGGCCTATATCAGGCAACCTAGCCACCAAATAAGTATTTTTCCATTCCCTCCCAAACCGCAACCCACCCACCATCCACCTTGCAGTAAACACTGGTGAAAGGATCTGCTCGTAAAACCCGTGTTCTATCACTTGTTTCTAGCACCACTGTGTGGACGCTGGCGTCAGTATTCTGTGTTATGAATACAGAGCATGCAATTAGTGGACGTGAAGTATAACAACAACAACAGTCAGCAGGGCCCGAAGTTTATAACCCCCCTGTACACAAGTGACGTGATGGACGAGGAGTTGGAGCAGAGAGGAAACATGGAACATGATACTGAAAGCCTATGGTCACTAGGTATTATAAAGATGCTGTGTGTTTGAATGGCACAAGAGGTTTTAGTAGGAAATTGTTTCAGTGGAAGATGATCCATGATCAGGTCCGCTTTCAACAGCACATATCGCTGGAAGTGTGGAACATGACGGGAGGGACAGATGGAAAGCAGAACAATTGCAATTGAACTGTTGGAAAAGGCCAGAAATTATCCAACATTTGTGTTCAATATTATTACCAAGGATAAAAGTTGCTGCTTCAAAGTTGACCCTCCAACGAAGCAGCAAAGTACAGAATGGTAAAGTCATGGTTCACCAGCCCTCAAGAATGTGAAGCAGCAACAATCAAATACAAAGATAATGTTGACTTCGTTTATTGGCACAGGACGTATGGTGCACCATGAATTTCTGCCTCAAGGACAGATGATGAACTTTTACACTGAGGTACTGAAACATTTGTGCGAAGTAATTCAGCACTGCCGCTTGGCTTATGGGTATCTGGGCAATGGTTTCTCTTGCATGATAATGCAAGGTATCATCTATACTGCTGTACCAGTACTCCTGTACCAATATCTGGACAACCATAATATGCCTGCTCTTCAACATCCTCTATATTTGCCCAATTTGTCACCAAGTGATTTTTTTGATTTTCCACATGGACATGCCACTGAAAGGGAAGCAACATTCCAGTAATGCAGAAGGCTGTGACAGATGTGTTGAGGAGCATCCCAGAAGAGGCTTTCTCTGCTTGCTTCCGAGACCTCCAGCTACAAGGTGGTATCAAAAAGGTTCGAGACTAGCTCTGTTTACAAGAAAGTACTTTATTTATCTACATTTACACACGATCACCTTCAAAATAGTCACCTTGTACAGCAATACAGCGCTCCCAGCATCTTCTGCGATTCACGCTGGATCTCTGCAATGGTGTCAAAACGGCAACCTTTGAGCTGGATCTTGAGCTTCGGGAAGACTGCGAAGTCTGCAGGAGCCAAATCTGGCAAGTAGGGTGGGTGCAGAAGTGCGATCATCTTGTTTCTGGTGAGAAACTCACGTGTGAGGAGAGCACGGTGACAGGGTGAATTGTCGTCGTGCATCAGCCAGTTTTTCGCATGTCACAGATTCGGTCTCTTTTGCCGAATGTCCTCCCTCAGATGCCTTAAAACCTGGCAGTAGAACTCGCTATTGACGGTCTGGCCCGTGGGGACAAATTCGTATTGCACAATGCCGCGAATGTCGAAAAAGACTATGAGCATGCACTTGGTCGAGCTTAGGACCTGTCTCGCCTTTTTCAGTCGTGGAGATGATGGGCTCTTCCACTGTGAAGACTGTTGTTTTGTCTCAGGGTTGTACCCGTATACCCAAGTTTCGTCACCAGTAATGATCCTCGACATGAATGACGGGTCAACCACGGCATGCTGACGGAGTTCTTGGCAGACTTGGGCATGGTGTTCCTTCTGCTCCTAGGTCTGCAGCCTGGGGATGAACTTGCCAACAACACGGCATAAGTTCAAATCACACGTGAGGATTGCCTGCACTGTTCCGTATGACACACCGACAATGGCAGCAATGTTGTGGATTGTTCTCCGACGATCCTCATGCACAAGTTGCCGAATGGTTTCGACATTTTCGGGTGTTGTGCTCGTTGAAGGTCATCCTGATCTTTCATCATCTTCCAGTGATGTTCTTCCACTCTTGAAGCATGCGTGCCACTCAAAACACCTCGCACGACTCATTGCAGCATCGATGTACACTTGCAGAATTATGTCAAGCGTCTCTGTGGTGGATTTGCCCAGTTTCACACAGAATTTCACGTTCGCTCGTTGTTCTAACTTGCTGTCCATGATAAAATCGCAGACGTGGTAACGCATGTGGTCAGAAGAGCACCAGCTGCACAGCTCACGATGTACACAGGACGTTGTCTCTTAGCAAACTGACTTATGAAGGTTGGTGCTCTCTGTGCCTGTGCGTGCAGCCTTGCGCTGTCATGTGTTGGCATGTTACAGAACTAGTCTCGAAACTTTTTGATACCACCTCGTATGTATAGATAGTGGAGGGGACTACTGTGACAGGACCAAAGATCATTAGTTGGCAAGTTCAATATATTATTTTTTACATCAGTCCTGGAACTTCTCTGACAATGGATATATTATGTTGGTAGGTAGGTAAAGTTCCCCGATTATATTGAGGATGTTGGGGTAGTGCCCCGCGAATTCTCAATCTTAGCCATTTTGGAGGTGATGTGCTCAGCACAATGCTCTGGCTGCCTTTATCCCATATAACCATGACTCAGGATACACACTTTTGAGTTAGCGGCAGTAATATTTCTCTATTTTAAATTTTGTTCTTCCATCACTTCATCGACTGATCATATTTAGTGCTGGCCTCAAGATATTGCCACCAGTGGCCTCAGGTTTAAGTGCAGGTGTGTGGTATGGGTGTTCCTCTGTAAGTGGTGCATGCACAACCAACTTCATCTATTATCATTCATCTTTATATGCTCTTACATGGTATTTGAGCTCATGATCCCCGTTTTGAAATCATGCTATGGTCAGGGTGTCTACCAAAATAACAAATCGCAAATTCTTGACCTTTTTTTTCCCATTTTCTTAACATTTATGTAATAACCCACTACTTAGGTATAATTGGAAATTAAGAAAAAATATATATTTTTATTCAATGAAAGACCCCTACCACAAGGGGTTAAGATGAAAACTGAAGCTCTACTTAACAAGAGGTTTAGACTTGCTTTAATTATTAAAGCATGTAAAAATTAAAGCTTCAGACTTCATCCTGGATGGGGAATGACCACATTATTTAATATCTTTAGAAAAATTCACGCATGCAAGAATGTAATTCTAAAGAAACAAATGGAACAAATCTTAACCACAACTCAATACTGTTTTAGATTTCCAAATGTTCAATTTTATGAAATCCCAGTATACGTATATAACAATGTAAATTCACTATACTGGAAAAAATAGTAAAAATTATTGACCAGAAGCATAATTTGTTGACTTTTTCTTGATTTCTCCTGTTCTATCTGTTCATTTCTTGACATTCTTGACTGGTAGTCCTCCACCCTGTGCACAACTATAAAAAAATATCTTTGTAAGATGCCGCAAGGGTATAGCTGGTTGGATTTTACTTTTGTTATTTAGAATCATTTTTCTGCCCCTTTTGGCTGATTGCGATGAGGATAAGTGATGATATGATGAAATGGTGAAGGGACATTCACAAACACTATCCATACCCAGGCCAGGATTCAAACTTGGGGCACTTGGTATGGTATCATGCTGTGATAACCACTATGCAAGAGAGGTCGGCTGTTGCTGTTGTTGAAAATGGTCAAAATGACTTCTGAAGAAGATAAGGAGGCATGGTCGATTTTCCTTGTTAATGTCTTCAGAGGAATCCATATTTGATGTATAACGTCACACAGTCAATGTACCACAATACTAGGCATGAGCAAAGCATCACAGGCAGTAATTTTTTTGCCCTTCATATGCCGGAATGTCAAGAAAAGTGTAAAATATTGCTTAGAATCCTTGCAGAAAAGGGTACGGAATTCTTTCACTGGATATATCTCCATAACAGTGCAAGATATGAAAAAAAAACAAAAAAAACTGTAAGAATATTTTCGTTCATGGTATCCTGTAGCTCCACTTAATTTGTATCCTCCAGAACAACTGAGACCAAACTGAGATAAAGGAAGTCTGAAATCACTATAACTGAAACTCGCTCAATATAGAGATCTATTTAACCAAGGAAAACAAAGGACTGTAGAAAGAAGGCACACGTTTGCTCATTCATCTTGTCTAACTTCGGTCACTCTGTAGGGATGCTAGAGGTACTCAGTCCATGGATGCTAGAGGTACTCAGTCCATAAGTTGCTGTCCTGTACCAGAATCACACCTACTCGATGTTCAAAGCAATTGTTCATGTGCTTATATACCAGGAAGGTGCGGTGTGACTTCCTTGTTGAGCTGGATGTTGGATGTAGAACTTATGTGGGTGTTGGGCAAAGTCCACGTGCATTGCTTGCACCCTGCAGTCTACAACATACACAAAAGACCTCACATTCCTACACTCTCCATGTTGGTTACAAACAAGTCAAGATTTTCTTGGTACCAACAGAATCTATATGTAGCTCAAATATATTCTATCTCTATCACCAATACAGTGGAACCTTGATTTTACGTTTCTCCGGGGACCAAGCTGAAAAAACTTAAAATGTGGGAAAATGTAAAATCCGTGAACGTAAAATTGGGGTTCCACAGTTCTTCTTCTTCAGTTACCAGTTGCCACTGAAAATCTAACCAGATTTTGGGTGAAAAATAACTTTATAAAATTAACCATACGGAACAGAAATTCCAGTTGCTATAATGAAGTCATAACATAAATCAAGGTTATTCCTCTCTGATAAAATTTCTGAACGAATTCTGCCCTTTCTGGAATCCATAGCCTACTACAATGCAGAAAATAGTGTAACACTTACACAGATGGGTCCCCCTTAAGATGTTTCCTTCCAACTCCTGGAGTCAATGTAACTGTTGTGTAGCTATCCTTGTCATTAGGAGTGACATTTAACTTCTCAAATTCCCCTCTCCTTGGTGGCCCTGGAATTATAAAATACAAATGCAGATGTATCACACTGGAAGCTCCATAAAATGTACGAGGGTCAGAAAAAAAGGAAGTTTTGGTATAAAACACAAACAACAAATGATGTGTGCACAACATTTATAGTACAAAAACTACATACCTTACACTACTTTCCCACATATTTGCCATACACATTCAAGCACTTATCAGAGCGTGATACCAGTTTGTTTATACCATCATTGTACTCGGTTGCCACCAATGTATTCAACCATGTAGTGACAGTATCTTTGAGTTTTTTAACTGTGGTAAAGTGCTTTCTGAAAATTTCTTGATTGATGATATGATGAGTATGGTCATAATTTGTTAAATGTTTGTCAATTTTGAGAAAGTCATTATAAATTCGATTCAATGTTAGAATTTCACAATATATATTTACGGGTTGAAAGTGATTGGTTCATTTAATTGAAAGAATTCATGCTTGGTGGCTGGTAACTTCGGTTTGGTGCGATCTCCACCCTAAATACAAGAATGTCATTGCTAGCTGTTTCTTTAATTATGTTCCAAATTTCAGTTATATAATTTCTTCAATTACTAAATTTTAATCGACTTATTTGATTGTCTAACTCCATATTTACGTTTGTTAATAAGTGTGTTGTAAATCGTGTTATATATAGCCTTTTAGCATATTTATGATGCTTCTATTTAACGCACTGGTTCCAGACTAAGGGAGATTTCATTTCGCGTGGAGCGTGAGTTCAAGATTTCATATGAGAAAACACACAGTTTAGGAATGTTAAAATTTGATTAAATCTTTAATGAATAACTATGGATGTGGGGAGATCATGCTATAGACACCAAACATAGATATAAGATCCTTGTCACACCCTACATGTACGAGGGTCACTATTTATATTTTGAGCTTAACAATGAAAAAACAGGAATTTGGCATTGAAAACTGCTTTATTGTTTTTCAAAGTATTCTCCTTTATGGTCAATACACTTTTGCATTCGTTCGAACCATTTGTCAAAGCAGTTTTTCCAATCTTCTTGAGACACCTCCATAATATGGTTTTTGAACGCATCAACGGCATCTTCTGCCGACGAAAATCGTTGTCCATGCAATTTATTCTTGACATTCGGGAACAAGAAGAAGTCATTGGGTGTCAAATCAGGACTGTATGGCGGATGACCCATCAATTCGATTTTTTGACTGTTCATAAAGTCGGTTGTTAGACGAGATGTGTGACAGCTGGCATTGTCTTGATGAAGAATGATCCGACGGCGTTTGTTTGTTTTCCGTATTTGACCGAAGACCTCTGGCAAACAAATTGTTGTGTACCATTCAGAGTTGACCGTTCTACGTTCCTCTAAAGGCACAGTTGCCACATGACCAGTTTTCCCGAAAAAACAGGTGACCATTTGTTTCGATGTGCTTCGAGCACGAACAACTTTTGTTGGATTGGGTTCATCTTGAAACACCCATACAGTCGACTGCTGTTTACATTCCGGCTCATATGCATATATCCATGATTCATCACCTGTTACAATCTTATATACGTCTTTTGAAGCACCACGATTGTATTTATTGAGCATTTGTTTGCACCAATTGACGCGAGCATCTTTTTGAGTTTTTGTCAAATTATGTGGGATCCAACGAGAACATACCTTTCTCACAGCTAAATGATCATGTAATATTTTATATATGCTGGTGGAACTAATGCCTATGGTTGCCTCAATCTCACAGTATGTCACATGACGATCTTGCAGTATTAGGTTTTGCACAGCATCAATGTTTTCTTGAACAACAACTGATTTTGGACGACCTCGTATATCCAGAAAAAATAAGCATTCATAAGAAAAAAATAAATCTTCAAAACAATTGGCAGTACAGTTACTGGCCCTCTCCCATGGAGGTCACACAGGGATGGGAGGATTGCAAATTGTGTTTGCATATGAGCCAGTCTCCTGCAAAAAATTATGCTTCCAAAATAGGACTGAGGGCAAAAAATGATTTTAGATGTGTGGCAAAAAGATCACAGCTAGACCACGACAATCAGCAAAAAAAATTCATCATCAAACAAAGAATAAGAGTGCAGATGTACATGGCATGCTGATTTGTAGATGACACACAGTCAAAACAAAACCTCGTCTCTGCTGTTTCATTCTTCATCTACCATGCAGTTTTGCCGAAAGGAAGCTCAATGTGTGTTTGTGTTTCCGTCAAAACATAAATATGTATGACATTAATTTTGTCTGCAGCAAAATTACCATAAGATGATTCAAACTAATATATATATATATATATATATACAGGGTGTTTCTAAAGGTCGTTTACAACGCTTGGGAGGTGATTCCCCCCACGAAAACAAGCAAAAAGTGTGAGTTCCATTTTTACGACTGAGGCTTCGTTTCCGAGATAGGAGCCTCGCAAAAGGTGACAAAGTGAACGTCCCACCTAACTGGGACGAATACTATCACAGATAGAGAGGCGGTTCCAAGGGAATCATAAAGGAATCGTATGTGCTCAGTCCGGAAGTCACTATGAAAAGTTCACTGCACGCATGCGCAATGGAGTCCTCAAAGGAATTTTGGATTTCCAGCAAGAACAATGCATGGAAAGGGTATGTAACGCAGCAAGAGGGACCGTGACAATGAGAAATGCGTTAAAGACAACACATCCCGACCTCAAATATCAAAACATGAGCACGGAACACAAAATCCGAAAAGTTGAGCACGGTTGCATACCCCAGTTACACGCGAGGAATAAACGGATCATGTCATGTGGCATACGAGAGACACATTACTCCACCAGGAGGAGGGAAAGAAAAACACATTATCAGATGATTGTGACAACGTGTATTTTTACACGCGACAACTACGTAATATCCCCTCCCTGACGCTGTTTCACGCAGTCGACTGTCCACTACCTGAAAGAAGGCGTGAGACGGCAAACGTCTATGTGGAAAGCGTTCTCCATAAAGATGCCTTGCCTCACGGTTATTACCACGTGCCTCCCCATACATGAGATGTATGTCTGCTAGATGCTGGGTGGTATACGCAGCCATCTGTGTCATAAGGAGGTGGAACTGCAAAGTATCGTTCGTGTTTAACACTGGCACACTGCACAAATTGGCCGTATCACCGTACGAACACCACAGACCAATTGTTGCGATACTTGACTTGCCCACTCCACCATGTCAACTTCTTTCAATACAACATACTAGTACTCTTCAATGCGTATGACAACCTAGAGCGAACTGCTCATCATATCCCAGAACCTGCAACACGACTGGGATGACTGCCGGAGAGAACCAACCATTCGAGCTCCTCTCGCGGGTACAGCAGTCAAACGTAGACTACGAGAGCCAGACTTGCCTGCGCAGAGCTTCCAAAACTGGTCTCTTTTACGTCACAGTGATCGCGTGCTAACACTCTTGGTATTGCTCCCCACCCCCTTTGTGTGGTGAAAGTGACACCTTCAGTTGGTGTACAGTGACACGCACTGTCTGTGCGTAAGAGATTGTAGCATTTGTTGCTTGTTGTGTGGGGGAGGGGATATTGCGTAGTTGTCGCGTGTAAAAATACACGTTGTCGCAATCATCTGATATTGTGTTTTTCTTTCGTTAATCCTGGTGGAGTAATGTGTCTCTCGTATGCCACATGACATGATTCGTTTATTCCTCGCGTGTAACTGGGGTATGCAACCGTGCTCAACTTTTCGGATTTTGTGTTCCGTGCTCATGGTTTGATGTTTGAGGTCGGGATGTGTTGTCTTTAACGCATTTCTCATTGTCACGGTCCCTCTTGCTGCGTTACATACCCTTTCCATGCATTGTTCTTGCTGGAAATCCAAAATTCCTTTGAGGACTCCATTGCGCATGCGTGCAGTGAACTTTTCATAGTGACTTCCGGACTGAGCACATACGATTCCTTTATGATTCCCTTGGAACCGCCTCTCTATCTGTGATAGTATTCGTCCCAGTTAGGTGTGATGTTCACTTTGTCACCTTTTGCGAGGCTCCTATCTCGGAAACGAAGCCTCAGTCGTAAAAATGGAACTCACACTTTTTGCTTGTTTTCGTGAGGGGAATCACCTCCCAAGCGTTGTAAACGACCTTTAGAAACACCCTGTATATATATATATATATATATATATATATATATATATATATATATATATATATATATATATATATGACAGTAATTTATATATAAATCTTACCTTTGCCTTCCAGAGCATTTTGTAAATGGCTGGGAGGAACTTGCTTAAACTCAGGGTCCCATATGGGCGAGCTATTGCCATAGATTTCTTCCTCCAACAAACCCAAAAACCTAAAACAAAACAATGAACAAAATTAAATGGGTTGTACTTCAGGAAATATAAGTAATGAAGATTTATGTATGCTAAATTAGTTTGGCAATTTCATAAATTCTAATAATTAAAAACAAATTTCTGACATTCACCAACTAGCACAGAAAAACACTGCTTCCAAACAATGTTTCACAAACTTCTTGTGCATCCTCAGGGACTGAAGGAATCACATCAGGTGATCTAATCTATTTCACGGAAACTAATCATGAGATGAGATGAGATACATTTATATTACATAAATGTAATGGTCTTCATTCAAATATACACTGTGTCCCAAAAGATACTTTACAACTTTGATGTCATGCAGTAGAACTTGTACTTGACATAGAGGAATATACTTTGTTGTAGGTAATTCACCAATGCCTAAAGTTTTTTTTTGTCAGGTATTAAATAACATGGTGCACCACCAACCTGGGGCTTCGACGTGGGAGATGTCCTGGACAGAACATTTCCAGCACGTTGGATTGGAAGAGATGGCCAAATTGTCTGGCTTTCTAAAACCCCTATGTCAAACACAGTGTACAGTCATGGAGGAAGTATTTCTTACCATGACTGTACAGCACTCCTGTCATTGATCTTGATGATTTGAGGGCCAGAATAAGGCTACCATTACCACAGTTAGCAGGGATGTGCTAGAGAGGGCATAGACAGAGTTTGAATTTTGATTAGATGTTGTACGCGGCACTCGAGGTGCGCATGTTGAAGTGGACTAACACACAATAAAACTCCGTGTGTTGGTAAATCAAATGGGGCATGGTATGTTTCTTTACGCCAATTGCAAGTTGTGCTGCATGACATCAAAGTTTTAAAGTACCTTTAGGGACAACCTGCACTTTATAAATACGAATATATTTATATCCAATCAAGAAGCAGAAACTGTTTGCCCTCTGCAGTCTTGGTATTCAAGCTCTATTATTTGCAAACTGGGCATGACTTCAGTTTCAACTATGTGCACAATGAGTCAGCATCACTCAATGAAAAGCAGCTTAGAAGGGTTTGGCCTTCAAAATGGTCTTGAAACATGCAGTTGAACTAAAACACCAAGAAAGCTTTGCTGGTTTCTGATTATGTTGAAAAACATGCTTTCCCAACATTGCAAGTTCCAAGGTTAGACAGTTGTTGGTGGTCCAAATGAGTTATGAATATCTAGTCGATAAAGTCATCTTGAAAGAATATGGTAATTTGGATATACATTGTACAGAGAAAAGAATTAGCATGTTATTAATTGATGTGTCCCTACAGATATGTGTAGACTTCACGAGTGTTGAGATATTTCACTAAGTAGCAGATGTCCAGTTCAGGCACGTACTTATTTATTTTAGTTACTCAAGCTTTCGCCATGTTTCACCTTCAGGAGTTAAGACAACAATAGTCCAAGTTTAAAACATGTGAAGTTAAGTTGGGTTAAAAAAGTTAAAATAGAAGGTAAAAGACAGTGTCTTCTGTCATTGCTTCCTACTCCAGCATCATCATTCGTCAGCCTAACATGTAGCTGGAAGTAGTGGCAGGGCATTTTGCATTGCATTTTACCTTCTATTTTAACCTTTTTTCAGTTACAGTGCGAGCCTCGGCTACTGGACAGGTCACAGGTGGTGGATTATGAAACCTCCCTCAGATACGAGGGGAAGCTGCAAATAAAGGGAAACCCAAATAAGCAGTCCTGGACTGAGGCGGCAAGGATATTAGGGTGTGGAGGGTGTCCAGTGGCAAGGACATACTAAGCAAATACCACAGATACTCATCGATAACCTTGTGTCATGGCGAATCAACACCACCATAAGTGTTTGGCCCCACTGCCTTGTGGACCTGGAGGGATACAGAAAGGTAAGGGGTTGGAACCCCGACAGATAAACAAGGGTAAACCAGAGAACCCACAGGTGGCAGTCCCACCACCCAGGTGTAGGCTGTCACAGGCCCGGTTAGCCGACAGCCGAAAACATAAAAAATCGAGAAAAGAAAGAAGCAAGCCAGACTGGAAATTGGAGACAACACAGGCTATGAATAGGGACATTGAATATTGGAACACTGACAGGAAGGACTGAAGAAATTGTGGATCTAATGGAGAGAAGAGGGATCGACATCTTTGGAATGAGCGAAACTAAATGGAAAGGAAGAGGAGAAATGAAATTGAGGAAACTGTACTGGGCAGGGACTGAAGAGGGCAGGAGAAGTGGGGTTGAATTTGTAGTCAAAAGTGGAATAAGTGAGGAAGTAGAAAGAATAAATGACTGAATAATAAAACTAAAAATGAATGTAAGAGGGGAAAGTAATAGAAATAATTCAAGTGTATGCCCCACAAATATATGTACAAGGGAGGAGAAAGAAGAATTTGACGAAGACTTGGAAGAACGTGTAGGAAAGAAATAGTAAAATGCGATGGGTGATTTTATTGCACAAGTGGGAACAGACAGCAAAGGGTATACAGATATACTTGGAGCAGAGGAATGAAGAGGGAAGGAGGACACTGGACTTTTGTAAGAGAAACAGACTGTTAGTAGGTAATAGCTGGTTTAAGAAGAAATATGACAGCCATAAAGTTGCAAGATACAGTTGGAATAATGAACAAAAGTCTGGAATAGATTATATATTGGTAAACAAGGAAGTAAAGAAGATAATGAACAACATTAAAGTAATTCCCAGTGAGAACTTAAGACACTGGCTACAGGCCACTAGTAGGAGATGTGAGGAGATGGAAAATAAAAGATAGAAAGGAGGAACAAGAGAGAAGGATAAGAGTGTGGAAACTGAAGGATAAGATGATAAAAGAGAAATATCAAGAAACATTGTAAACTAAAGTGTCAAGAGATGAACCCAAAGGGGTGGAAACAGAATGGATAAGATTTAACACAGAATTAGTAGAGGCAGCCATAAAGGTATGTGGAAGGACAAGCAAGAAAAGAAAGAACAAAGAAATACCATGGTGGAATGAAAGAACTAGAGGCACAGTGAAAAACAAAAATGATGCATTTAGAAAATGGTGTAAATTTAAATTCAAATCACAAAATGCACGAAAAGAGTATGTGGAAAAGAAGAAAGAGGCAAGAACAGTAGTAAAGGAGGAAAGAAGAAAGTGGATGGAAGAATGGGCCAAAGTGCTAGAAGATGATGTAGATGGGAACAAGGAAGTATTGGATGGATTAGCGAAACAAAGGAGAAGAGAAAGAGGTGACAGCTGTATGCTAAGGGATGAAAGGAGGAATGTTGTAGAAGAGGATGAAGAAATAAGGAGAATGAGGAGAAATCATTTCGAGAAATTGCTGAACGTGAAAAAAGGAAATGAACATGAAAAAGTAAAGGAAAAAGAAAACAGGAAGGAAAAAGTGACTCTCACATGGAAAAAAGTGGAGGAAGCACTGAAGAGAAGTAGAGCACCTGGAGTAAATGAAGTGCTAGTGGAAATGATACTAGGAGCAGGAGTGATTGGTGTGCAGTGGATGTACAGAGTTTTGAAAACAGTGTGGCAAGAGATTGGACAAAGGGACTAATAGTTCCCCTATTCAAGAAGGGTGACAGAAATGAATGTAAAAACTACAGAGGAATAACACTTATGTGCCACTCAGCACAGGTGTATGAGAAAATATTAGAGAAAAGAATAAGGGTAGTAACAGAGCTGAACATGAGAGAGGGACAGTATGGATTTAGAAGAGGCAGATCAACAGTAGATCTGATATTCACCATAAGGCAATTACAAGAAAGGCACTACGAGTATGGAAATGCAGTAAAACCTCGTTAATCCGGACTTTCCTTAATCCAGACAGGTAAAAGGCAAAAAAAAAAAAAAAAAATCAGAATGCAAGGTTTTAATTTGATTTTGATTTGATTTGATTTAGTTTATTTTACTTCGCATTTTGTGCCTCTTGGCTCATTTGCGAAGATGGGGACGAGTGATGAAATTGATGAATGGACATTCACAAACAACCAAGCCTGACCAGGATTCGAACCTGGGACCCTTGACGTCGCAGCGCGATGTGCTAACCACTCGGCCACAGGGTAGGGCTGCAAGGTTTTAAATGTGGCTAGAAGTCAACAAGAGAACTTCCCAAAGAAAAGGCAGTCAACCACTGATGAAATTCTGTTTCCTGCAGACTTTGTACTGTACTGTATACAGGTCTATGACCTTTAAATACACCATAATAAAAGTGTTTTGTTGCTATAAACGAAGTTTTAATGCACTTTCTACTGTTCTTTTAGGTTATTTCAGTTAATCTGGACTTTTGTTAAACCGGTCAACTTATCCCCTCCTATTAGTCTGGATTAACGAGGTTTTACTGTGATTTGATTATGGTATTCCTAGATGTAGAAAAGGCATACGATAGCATGGACAGAACAAAGATTTGGAAGGCTCTAAGAGAGAAAGTGGTCGAGGAAGAGATAGTGTATAGAGTGCAGAGCACATACAAGGCCAACTAGAGCTGTGTGAAGACACCAGTGGGAAGAACAGAGTGGTTCAGTATATGTAATGGACTAAAACAGGGAAGTGCTCTTTCCCCACTATTCTTCATAATTACAATGGGAATTAATGAAGAGGTGGGGAAGAAGATAGGAGAGGAAGAGATGAAGGCCCTGTTGTTTGCTGATGACTTAGTAATTTGGGGAAACAGGGAAGAAGAAGTACAGGGACAGCTTGATAGTTGGAATGAGGAAATCAGAAGAGCAACAATGGAATTCAGTGCAGAAGAGAGCGAGGTGCTAATAACAACAAGAAACAGAGCCAGAAATGAACAAAGAATAAAGATGGACACGGAAAAGTTGAGGGTAGGGGAGAGCTTCAAATATCTATGAAGCATAATTGAGAGAAGTGGAAGAATAGATGAGGAGGTAAACAGTAGAGGACAAATGGGCGGTTGACTATATTAAAGCTTTCGAAGATTAATATGGAACAGGGATGTACCAATGAAATGCAAGAAGGTAATATATAACACATATTATGTGCCAATAATTACGTACGGAGCAGAGACTTGGGCAATGACAGAGAGAGACAAAAGAAAGATGCAGGCAGTGAAGATGAATTTTTTAAGGAGTATATTGAGGAAGACTAGAAGGGATAGAATAAGGAGTGAGGAGATCCGACAGACAGTGGGGGTGATGAAGATCCAGGACACATGAGGTGGTTTGGACACAAGAGGAGGATGGATGCAATTAAGACTACTAGTAAGAGCTTACAATGCACAAGGAGTGGGAACAAGACCAAGGGGGAGACCAAGATGTTTGCGGAAAGAGCAGAGAGTGTTAGGAGAAGAGAACATCGTGGAAAGAGAGGAGTGGTGGAAGACCAGGAAAAAATGGAGAGGTTTGACTTCTATGCCGACCCAGCCAGAGGCAGGAAATGGTGAAGGACGATGATGATTCAACCTTTTTTAACCCAACTTATATGTTCCAAACGTTGACTATTCTTGTCTTAACTCTTGAAGAAGCCACATGATGTGGTGAAAGCTTCCGTAACTAAAACAAGTAAGCATATGCTTAAACTGGACTTCAGCTACTTACTGAAATGATGGCATGTGGTGTAAGTTATGCCTTACATCGAGACATTTGTTTCAAATATCTTCAAGAGACAACTGCACTAAACTCTCATTTATCAAAATCTGAGGGGGGCTTTGTTGGATTTGTTAAACACAATTTCTGGTACTGAGTATTAATCTTTGATACTTACCGAGGAAAGTGCGTGAGTACTAGGATTCTCTTCTCTGGTGGCATCCTGTCTCTTTCGCTGTGGCATTTATCCATTAGTTGCCTACACACTGAACGGAATACTGCTTGCAGCAATTTTCGACCAAACACTAAGGTAGTTTCAAAATGAGGCAAAGAATCGCAGAAAGCTGGTACATGGCAGAATACCAACCACCTTGAAAAAAAAAACAATGATTTTTATCATTACACAAATATTATAAATAGTGAACGTAATGTTACATTTTAAACCAATTCAAAAAACAAGCTATAAGAAAACTGAAGGGAAAAAGAAAGGCGGACGAGGATGAAAATTCTGTTGAAAAGAAATTAGTTTGTATTTCATTCCACAAAGGATTCTCACATAAAATTGCAAAAATTTTTAGAAGATTTAATTTCAAAATTGTTTTTAGAACACCATGAAGTTTGGAATGTACATTTAATGAATACAAAATGAGAAAATCTGTACTGGATGTGGAAACCACAGGAATATACTGTATGATATAAGTTGTTCATGTTCAAAGTATTATGTAGGACAAACAGCAAGGAAAATGGCAATAAGATGGCACGATTTGGACATTATAAATCTAAACCCAAGAACAGGTTTGTCAGCTCACATCATCGACAAGAAGCATATGATTAAAAAGAGAAGTGTTTTAAAAAGAATGACGGGAAACATAGATTTGAATGTCTGGGAAGCTTTGTTCATTGCAGAAGAACACTGTAATATTTTAAATAATGAAAATGGTAACATAGAACCACTATGGAGTTTTCTTTTAGGTGTAGGCCACCATCTTTAAAATTTAATGTATCGGAAAACATCAAGAATCTCTGTAAAAGCAATGATGATTTTGAATTGCCTGATGATATTTGGGATTTACAATTTTTAAAGATTCTAAAATAATAATAAAACAGACTGCTTGTTTCACAGTTAAGTTGCTACATTACAACAATGTAACATTGAAAAGATCCATTGTATAACTGATTCTCTTTTGTTAAAATTTTTTAACCATTGTTATAACTGTATCTTTAATCATACTAAAAATAAATGTCTGATGAAGGAAGCATGTGTTCTCCTGAAACGTTACAACAAGAACTGTGTTTTTATGCTTGTAACAAGCATAGACTATAAGAGAAATAATATTATTACATCTAACATAATATTAACAAATATCATACAAATCTTGAACTCGATATTTAACTAAAGCTAGCCACCCGGGAACAATCAAAGCGGTGACACAGTACCATCTCCTCTCCAGACACCGTACCCTTAGTGAATGAAGGCAGAGGCTCTTCAAAATGAATAGGATTTAACCTTAAATTGTGCAACGTGGAAATACAAAGTTTCAAAATTTCACTTAAGTAATTTTAAACTGTGTTTACCGCATCCATCATGAATAAAGCTAGCTGGCTGTACACAATTCAACTGTCACTGAAACAATGTATTCAAGACCCAATGTTAATTAAAAGAAATAACATTTAATTCTACACATGGCATTTACTTCAGTGTTGGGAACCAAATATATGCTTAACATAAGTATAATATATGGACTAATGTCTTTCAAAATTGCTACTGAAGATTGAAAACAACATACCTGACTACCATGCTCAAGGTCCCGGGTTCGATCCCCGGCCGGTTCAAATCTGGGAACTTTTCTAACGGTTGGAAGCGGCCCCGGCGCCCACCCAGCGTCGAATAACATGGGTACCTGGGGGAAACCCTGGGGGGTAAAGGCGGTCAGGGGCGTGGTGCTGATCACATCACCCCTACTCACGACCGGATCAAGAAAGTGTGGGGCATTACCCCCACACCCCCTATACGCCTTCATGGCGTGGTGCTAAGCACAGGGGAACACTTTACCTTTACCTTTACCATGATGGTGTTGGTTGAGATACTGTATTTGCCGGCGTACAAGACAAACCTCCTGTTCTGTACACATTTTTGAGGAAAAAGCTTTATCACCGAATATTATAATTAATTTTTCCGTATTTCAAATAAAAAGTAATATGTAGATCTACTTTCAACAAATAACTTACTTATGCTAACTGGAAAAGAATACATTTTAATCTTGTTAGTTTAAAACCATACAGACATCTTTAGAGCTAAATGAAGAGTCACTTGAAACCTCTTCTAAATCAGAATCTGAGTCCTCATACAGACACAGCTGTGATATTCGTTAACACTGCTTGAGCATCCATGCATATGAACTCTACATGACTGGAATGCTCTCACCCACCACAAGGAAGCAAGAAAGAAATCGCCTAACTCAAAACAGAGAAAATTTCCAGAAATGATTGCAATCAAAAGCTGAGTATCAGCATACAAGACAAAAACACACCGTTCATCAGATCTATTTTTAAAGACAAAAAGTGTGTCTTATATGCCAACAAATACAGTATATGGTTAGCTGCTACATTCCCCATTCTGACGATATTCTCTGCCAACCTACCTTGTGTAATTTACTTTATAGGCCGACACATCCTCAGGTGAGACCGTCTGACGGCGTGCGCTGGGAGTTTCGAAATTCCAGTGGTTTAAGCAGTGCAGAAACATTTTGGCCAAGTCATACATGGTCTGCCATTCCTGTAACATGAATATACATTACAAGTGTAAGAAATTGGTGAAAATATTAAAGCTCAAAAATAGTCTGTGCTCTATTTGTAACAGCTGAAATAGGCATATTGCAGTACAAGTAAAATTACCAAAATATTTACTGATTTGATATTTCAATAAATAGTATTTAACGTAGTTGCATCAATTCTGAAACGTTCTTATAATTTAATGTGAACATAAAGGTAAAATTCATATACTATGGTTTTGTACAGTAAATGTCGAAATATCCAGTCCATCTTTCTAAGGCAAACCCCATTACAATCACATCAATTAAGGAGGTGAATAAACATTTGCAACCTTACATCAGATTAGTAGTCTCATCTCTAATACACGGGATGTCACTATACAATACCAACAAACCTTCAAAGCTCATAGAGTAAATTAATTGATTGATTTTGTTTATTTTACTTTGCTTTTCTGCCACTTTTGGCTAATCCCGAAGATGAGGATGAGTGATGATATGATGAAATTGATGAAAGTACTCACAAAGATCACCCTTGTCCATGCCAGAATTCAAGCCTGGGACCTCTGGGTAGAGTATACCAAGACAATCAACTTTTCTTTGTAATCTTTTGCTTGTTAAAACCTCATTTCGATGCTACAAACCTTTGAAAAACAGAATTTTCTATCCTGAATGTATTCAGCCATGCATTATACTTTTCAGTTAGAAAACAACATTTTTTTTTTAGTTCACTATCGACATGTTTTTTGACAAATCGAGGTACAACGTCTGGAGTATGAAGACATCAGACAAAATCTAGGAAGTCCTTCTTCAATGCAAAAGCAGAGATATGCAGGATATGGTATACGTATGGTGATACATGATTGATTTAAAACAAGAGAGGTTAAAACCAGAAAAATAACTGTCAGTGGCAACCATGAATTCTGTGCCATGTGGCTCCATACATACAGGGTAGAAAATGCAGTTTTTGTATATGTATGCTGCCTTTTTTAATATATGGATTTTCCCAATTTTCAGTTCTCGTTTGACTAAATTTCATGCCTGTAACACTGAACACATGGTTGAATTTTGAAGAAAAGCACTCACAAAAAATGCCCCTATGTCCAACATCTCAAGATACAATGAATATGCTGAAAGAATAACCCAGTAACATAAAGACAGTTACTTCGAAAAAGATCTATATTTTGGTTGATTGATTGATTTAGTTTATTTTACTTCGCGTTTTGTGCCTCTTGGCTAATTTGCGAAGATGGGGATGAGTGATGAAATTGATAAATGGACATTCACAAACAACCAAGCCCGACCGGGATTCGAACCCGGGACCCTTGCGATCTATATTTTGGCAATTCATATTTTCACATATTTCTTGCTAAGGCATCTTACATGCACAATACCTTAGAGCATCTTTCCCATCCTACCTCATGTCATTCACACAAGGACATTCACAGGGCGTCTCATCAATGACACAAAATTTCCAAATGTATAGAGAACATTTACATTAACTTTTCCTTACCCATACTTTTCGAGTTTTATTAAAATGAAAGTATATTTTTTGAAATTACATTTTTTACAATTAAGAGCCTTTCCACACTATTCAATTTGGTAAATGCAACCACTTGATGTGTAATTAAGCACTGGTGTGAAATGACATTCATTGGTCCTTATCCCAGGCAGTGCAGCTGGGAGATAAGCATAGAGAGACATACAGAAAAAGAATATAACAATTATTACCCTTTGTGCTAAGTGGCCAAATTTGTACACCACAAAATTCATAATTGCCTTCGCTATGCTTGGTCTTTCGAAAGGTGGCTGTCCAAGTGGTCCTTCAATCATCGGGCGAGTCATACTCAATATGCACTTTCTTAGTAACTGAAACAGTAAACAGACATGCAATTATGTACATTTTATTAGGTATAGACTGACAAAATAATTTTGTGGAGGCAGGCAGGGCTAGCCTCATGGCTGACCAATAAATATAAAATAATTTTGGTGCGGAACTATTATTAATGTTATAATATGTCGCCACACACATACATAAATATAACCCAATACATCCACTGTTCCGTTTTCATTTGATCCACCCTCATATTTTGTTATTAAATTCTACACTTCGTTCAAGAGAAAACTTTGGAAGTTAGCAGGAACTTTTAGTCATTACTTTCACATAATTTCTGGAATTTTGAAACCGATTGAACCATTATTATTTGGATACAAAAACATGGAGTTCTGACCTGGCTCTTGTATTTGGAGCTAAATTATTTGAGCTAAAACATTTTTTGTTTTGGATATTCTGCTAGAATGTTAATTAACTTAACTCATTTTTGTAATTGACTACCGACATAATAAGTTGATCTTTTGTAATTTAAAATTAATAATCAATTACCTCTAAAATTTATATTACCTTGAATAAGTAATAATACACTCGTTTGGTATCAGAATCATCTTCTCGATGCATACTCATGAAGATATTCTCAACATCCACAACCATTCCCAATAACCGATTTATTTCATCTTCAGAATGACTTTCCAAATGTCGGACATGTGATTCTGAAAAAAAGAACACATACATAAAACGAATCCATGCAAAGAAAGAAAGTGATATTTCACACCATGTGTTGTCAGCATATTGAAAACAACAGAGGGAAAGCTAAAACAAGTACAAATGTTAGTGTTCCTAATTTTTGGTGTGACCTTGATGCTTCTCCAGGGATGGAAGGAAAGCATAAGATGTGAAAATAGGTTAAAAAATAGTTAAAGATTAAAAGGTATAGAAACTTGATCCCATAATCATGTTGATGGAATGGCTTGGAAGGTCAACTGCTACAAGTTGTCATTTTCACAGTGTTTCAACTTTTACATTTGTGGCTTCATTTGTGCCAAATTTCAGATTTTTCATGAGAACCCACCTGAGATATTCAACTCCAAAAGAACTGTCAAAAATGAAATGTTTGGGTGAATCTTGAAAAAATGCAGTTACCGTATTTACTCATGTATAATGTGCACTTTTTCCAAAATTTTTGCACCCAAAACTGTGGTGCGTATTATGCATGGAATAATTTTTTCATGTTTACGGAACCCTATCATGTTATATATCGCTGTAATGTTTGAATTCTGGAGTTTCTAAATATGGCAACAGTATTACATTCAAGATGGTCACTAATGTGCAATGCAGTTGAAATAAGCTCATCACAAAACGAAGGAACGTTCTGATTTTTGTGGTACTTTGGATGAAAGAAAAGTTAGGGAGAAAGAAAATAATAATTAAAATGTATTACTGGCCAAATAATATGACATATGTATATGGAGTGTGTAAATGCCTTAATGAAAGAAATCTTCTTCTGCTAACTGCTAGTTTGAGGGTCCTGAATGGGCCTCTTATAAATGTTACATTAGTCATGGAAAAAGTACGAGGGATGATCGGAAAAAAAGGTTACAAAGCATATAACTTTTGTTTTATTCACTGTAACGTAACGAAAATTTATGTGTAAATTAATAACATGTTTGTATTGTTGCGGGTTTGAGGACTTCGGATTCTGACCATGTATACCCGAGAAGCGGACATTTAAAATGGTGACTCGTCTAGAAAATTGGTCAAGAGTAGAAGTGAGGGCAGTAGTGCGGTTCCTGTGGGCCAAAAACACTACACCTGCTGACATTCATAGGCAGATTGTGGAGGTGTATGGGGAGAGGCAATTTCAAGGCAACATGTAGCGAAGTACTGTCGTGCCTTCAAAGAATGACGGACCAGTATTGTTAATGACAACCCTGGACACAGCGGTAGACCCATTACCTCAACCACTGACGTAAACTGAGCTCTTGTGGATGAGTATTCGTGTGGACAGAAGAAGAACATTACGCTCAATATCAGCTGAGCTGGGACTACCATTTGGTTGGCTGGCCACCATTATCTGACATGTGATGATGTCAAAAGAGCTGCCTCACGGTGGCTATGAGAGCTTGACGCGGATATATGTGCAACCGGTATGGAAAACCTCATGTACCGTTGTGACAAGTGCTTGAACAAAAAAGGTGATTACATCGAGGACTAGTGTTGAGTGCCCTCCATCCTCAGGTGTGTTGATCTTCCAGCTATGTCTAACGCATACGCCATAATAGGCTTTGTAACCTTTTTTTTTTTTTTTTTTCGATCATCCCTCGTATATATTTTGAAGTGTTCTTTTTTTAGAAAGAGAAAATGAGCAAAACCATGCATAAAAGTTTAAAGGCCATTTTCCACGATTTTTCACTTTGTAATGTAATGTTGTTAAACACAAGAAAAGCAGTGCTGTTCTGACAGAATTCGAGCATCCACCTCCCATCACATGGGATGTGTATCAGCAGCATTTGTTGGGCGAGAAATAACAGAAAATAACTTCCTGAGCACTGCAAATTCATAATGTAATTTTGATCTCCCTTTCTACTATTACAGAATAAATATAATGGTTAAAGAGTGAAAGCTTTGGGATGCTAAACACGGTGGAGGGAGAGGGGGGAGGTGGCATGGGTTGGAGACATTGTTTACACAAAAGGATATTCTCCTCTTCGTCCACATAGCAACAGGTGACTCACTGAATAGGTATGATGTCAAAACTCTTGATTGGCATAGTAACAGCTTTACGACCTACAACTTAGAAAGCCTTCCTTGAACCTGGATTATACTGTGCATCACACATGAGATAAAATTTTAGTCACTTTCTCCATCAAAAATCAGGGTGTGCAATATACATGAGTAAATATTGTATCCAGCAGGCACATATTTTACAATATTTCTCTAAACCCCTTCATTAGAAAAATCTGGCTTAAAAATTCAATTTTTGACAATCATTACCCAATTTGGCACACAAATTTTAATAGTAAAGAAGTGTTTTTGAGAAAAAAATTCCTAAAGTATCTTTATAAGGTATACTACAATAGCTGCAAAATGAACTTTATTTCAGGTTTCTAGCTCTAATGGTTTTTATGATATTAGGTTTCTGTAAAGAGCTACATGAGCAAAAACTGCCATCCACCAAGTTGTAAAATGAGCATCACAGGAGAACTAAGTGCAGAAAAAAAATTAACATTGGTTCTGGTACCCAAAACCATGTATAAAGCTACGAACTATATTCAATTTTTTTTCTAAAATGACCTGAAACCAATTATTTTTTCAGGGTGTACTATGTGGAAATGAGGTTGACGCCACTGAATTAAAATACTTTAAAATTTGTAAATGGGAATTCATTGTATCAACATTTTCGCACAAAACTAAATCGTAGCAGAAAATAATGAAGCAATGAGAACTATCAGTAAAAAGTAAGGCACAACTTACCCAACAAATGAGAACAACTCCTGCAGGGATCTGTGAAACTTGCTAGTGGTTGTGTTATGTCTACCCGAGGAGGCTTTGAGGGTGGTGTAGGAGTTTTCCAGCCATTGCATTTACAATCATCATCCTAAAAAACAAAGACCACATATTGAATTTGAATTTAAAATTTTGGGTGTGTCAGCACTAAGGCTATTTTGCACCCATCATATTATACAGAGTCCAGCCCCTTATCGTTACACATAACGACTCTAATGTTTCATAACTAAAAATCATAAAACATTCTGACTTTCGTTAAAAGCTGAGGCTGTAAAGGAGCACTCAGCACAAATAAGGACAAAACACAGGACAACGCAAACAAATTTATACTGGCCATGGGGCCAGTCGCCAGAGCCTTGTTAGTCTGCAGTCCAGGGTGTACTATGTGGAAGTGAGGTTGACTATTGGGTGCACTATGTGGAAGGAGCACCCCTTACACCCTAAAGAAGACATATTGTAGCGAAACTGGGGTAAGAGGTGGGGAGTGAGATGAAAAATAGTACTTTCCATCACATATTTTATTACAAAAAGCTGGACAACAAAACACTGTGAGGGCAAAAATGAAAGATATGAACAAATCCATGCATCACATGAATGAAGTTTTACCTGCTCAACTTAGACAACCACCCTCCTCCATCCATTAACAAGGTCTACAAACTCGGATCCTGTGTTTGAGACTGGATGATGACAGTTAACATTTGACTCCTAACACATTAAACCTGGTCACCAATTTATACTTCAATTAAAAGGGAAAATAACAATATACGTAATTCATATTTTTTACTTTTCACTTTACTAGTGAAAAAAAATATAGTAAATAAAATTAATAGCATTTGCAGTTTATTACAAAAACCTTGCAGTTAGGTCACAAAAACTGTCTCAAATTTGAAGTTCTTAAAAATGAGCAACACAATGTATTTCTTTGACAAAAAAATGTGGATATATGTATATTTTAATCATAGTCACAACTATTTGTATTCATTCGGTGTTTTGCAAGTACAATTTGATGTTTAAAAATAGGTAAGATGCAAGTGGCAATTTCCAACAAATAATACCCCCAATGGAAGTGACATATTTCAGGCATTTTACCATACTTTTCTGCATACAAGTACTTATGTACACATTTTGACAGTAGAAAAATACTTAATTTTGCAACGTATACCAGTAGCAGGTAAACAAACAGAAATATGTGCATAGTAAACTACGAATAACGATGTCTCAATATATGAACCACATCATCTGCATAGTATCTTTCAAGGTTGCTGCATCATTGGGAGTTATCGTATTATACAACTTGAAAGGCCTAAAAAAACGTATGGAAATTCCATTGTACCTGGCATGCTGAGTATATTCCTAACTTAAGCAGTTTCTTATTCCGGGGCCAACTATAAACTTGTTGTTTTCTTTGTTGAATCCTTTGAAGGTTGTTCTGACGTGATGATTCTGGTGGACGTGATGCCTCATCTTGAACACTGCTACTCCCAGGTTGTGCCGACATTTCTACCATTTATATGCAAAATCTGAAATGTATGGAAGTGCAAATAGAATTATACAAATGGGTCTATTAATTTTCAAAGTTTGGAAAATGTTATATGAAGGAAATTAAGGCAAACATGGTAATTATTTTAATGAAACAAACAAAAATGTCAATATTCACACTCCCAGTAACCAAAAGTATGTTCCTGCAATTTCATAGTGCAGGGTGTATCTTCCGATGTCATAGTGGTAATGTTGTTGCCTTGTAATTAAGGAGTATCAGGTTTGGTAGCAGGTGGAGGCGCATTTTTAAACTGTCGGTACATTCCCAATTAGCCTTTCTGTACATAAAGTGTACTATAAAAATATGTTATGATGAACAATATAAAATTACTTATGATTGCATTCCATACAATTTTAAGGAAAACTGTTTCAAAGCAACATTCTAAATTTAGGTCATTATTTGACAATGGTGACCAATGGCAGACATACACCAAATTAATGTTCATTAACCCAAACCTTTCCTTTCCCAATATGCATCTTCATTACCACCTGAGTGCTCCTGAAAAATTCTTGAATGCATGAAATCCGAAGTTAACAAAGTGTGAAAGGAATGTGAGAAGAGGGTGCTACTTTGCATTTGCTAACAGAAGTCCTGAAACTTATATAAAAAGGTAAGATTTCGATCATGCATGAAATGTCTGATATTTTGAGATAATACTATTGGTGGGTTTGATTGAACTGCACTGTTTAATGGATCATGAATGTATAATTTACATTTTGCCAAACATTTGTTTGTCCAAGTTTGTTTCAAGCTCATCTATGCTGAGAATGACTAATAGGGACTGGACCTACCATTTAAAGTGAGATTCCCTACAATGTCCCTACACCAAGAATCACACCTGGTGCCTCTTGATTACTAGCAGGCAACTAACAACTACATCGGGGAGACTGCTTAAATTTTCTAGCCCTGCTGCCCATGAAGAACAGTAAACATTGTACTAGTCACACTGTTGCTGTTGAATTTTGGAGCGATTTGTGAAATTGCTTTCATTTCTTGCAGGAGAGTAGCTAAGGAAGTGTGGCAAAGTTACCTCATATGCAGCCACCCTGGATTTCTCAGCTAAATCCTGTTCATTGGTGGCAATATGGTCCCCACACACTGTGATGCAGGCATGAGAGAGGTAAATGTGGAAAAGTCAGAATTGTTACAAACATGTTACATGAATTTCATGTCCCTTTTGAAAAAAAATACACTGCACTCTTCATGTAGGCTTCTATTAGTACAGTGTGTCCGTAAAATAATGGTGGGGTTTTAAACAGTCATAGTTTTGGAACAAAGCATGGTAGAGAGATGCACGATATGTCAAAGCAAAGAGAAACTCTCCAAGTTTATGTATGCAAAAGCTTACGCGCTGTCCCTACAGGCACGAAGGGTAGCGCATACGAATTGTGTTTCAAGGACACGCAAACTGCACGAGCTCCTAAGTCAGAGTTATTTGCTGAGCAAACAATAACGGGAGCCACCGTCCTGGATATGTTACAAAGGTATGCATTGCCACAAATACTGGAGAATTTCATTTTCCAGTTAGATGGTGCTTCTCCACATTTTTCCACAATTGTGCAGGATTTTCTTAACGAAACATTTCCTCAGCGATGGGTCAAATGAAGAGAGTGGATTACCTGGCTCCCACGGTCTCCAGAACTTACACCCATGGATTTATATTTGTGGGGTTAAGTCAAAACACAAGTGTTTTCCTGTCAAGTTCGAAATCTGGACCATTTATAAGCAAGAATCACTGAAGCTGTTTCGTCTATCATGCCAGATGTTCTCTTCCGTGTATGGGAAGAGACTGAATATCGTCTTGACATCTGCAGGGCAATTAAGGGTTCACACATCGAAGTCTATTGAACAGGTAAGTGTAACAGTTTCATACATTGGAGACACATTTATTCAATTTTACACAAGAAACTACTTACGGAAATGAGTTTCTCCAAGGTTTACAACATTCGTTGAGTTATTTTCTTTCATCGTGGAATATATTTGACCGGGAAATCATGTATTTTTCAAGAGAAATATCCCACCGATGCACAATTGCCATTGCTTTCATTTGCTTGCCGTATGACAACCGGATGCTGCATACGTTTGATGACGTAAGCCCCTGTCAGTGTTTCAACCCCCCCTTTTTTTTACTATGCTTGCCTAACATAACCAAACCTAACCTAACCTTATCGGAAATGGTTCATGGGGCTATCCTTGTATGGTTCGTGGGGCTATCTGTCAGCTACCCGTGCATAATGTATAATTTGCACCGGTGACGAACACGATAGTAGGTATTTTTCAGTGAAAAAGGTTGAAACACTGCATACCCATAATGTGTCAAGATGTGCCCACCATAACGTGTGTTACGGAAGCAAAGAAAGGAATAAAAAAAGCACTCAGAATGTGAAAAATTGCATTTCTTTTCGTGTAAAAATCATAATGGCACCTTGAACTATGTTCCGCAATACACAATTGGTAAGTACAAACCATGCGAAACACAAAATATCCGATTTGAATGTGTCTCCGATCTATGAAACTGGTACCCAGGTAAGAACCTTGGAGAGTTTCTCTTTGCTTTGACGTATCGTTCATCTCTCTACCATGCTTTGTTCCAAAACTATGACTGTTTAAAACCCCACCATTATTTTACGGACGCACTGTATGTTGCTACATAGCAACTACCGACGATTGCATTCAGTTTCCTTAAAACTTCACTTCATTAAACAATAGTTAACAAGTACACAAAGATACACTAATCCTTGCACTTGAAGATATAATGCATAACATGTCAAGGAGTTACCCATCCGTTTGGCAGGTGTTCGTAGATGACAGTAAAACATTAATGATAAAACTTTGTAAGTGATTATGCACTGTAACATGAAACCAACACACTCAACAAGATAAGTGATTAAAGTAGCAGATGTATATTACAGAAAAAAACAGATCCTCCTGTCACTAGACACTAGTGTTGGGATATACCACTTTCAAAGAAAGCTACAAACGGTACATTCCCTATCCTTATTTCTGTTTCCATATTTCCTCGTCACGGTTAACCTTAAGCTACCAAATAAGCGACGTTAATTGTCAAACCAAAATAGCATATTAGATGGCTTGTTCGTATTTATTTTTACGAGTAAGATTAATCTAATATTTCTCCTACAGATTGTATTATATTCACACCTTGCGTGTTCATAACAAAAATTGGATAATATATTGTCAAAAATTATCACCTGTTGTGAAAACACAAGCCGACTTAACTACTAAAACGATAATATCGATACGGAGAGACGCATAAAAATTATAATATACATCGTGGTCGTTCTGATATTAGTTGCAGCAAAAGTGTTAGTGAAAATAATCTACAAGATACAATAATTCAATAAATAACTAATTCTAAGCTAATCGTTAAATTTAGTATGGAGTTCAATTTCATTTAGAATCGCAGTCTGGGTTCTAACATTGTATACAAATTCTGTTGTGCTGTATACAATAGCTTCTCAATGTTCGAGAATTGAATTGAAACGACACCGTAATCGATATTGAATTCGATATATACAAGAAGAAACGCCGGTAAACTGGTAAAGAGCTGAAGGCAAAAATAAATAAAAATATAGGTTAAAATAATATGTTAATTGTGAAAATACAAAAATACTGAGTGAAAAGCGAAAATGCCAGATATTAAAATAACTCCTTTGGGTAAGTGGCTGTATTTGTACTTAGGGTTTCAGTTAGGAAAGTCAAGAGATAAGTTTTGTAAAAATATAGGGTATATAGTTATTAGAAACAAGTAATAAAGATGTATATTTAAGATAAAATGCACATCAGATGCCTTGTGTCAGTTTCTGTATTAATTGCACGTTTCATTCTCTTCGACTTACTTTATCTTATATAAAGTACTAATTCCATTAATGTACGATACATGATTGTCCTCCCCTCTAATTTAACAAATTTTCTCCCCCTGTGCCGATTTGGTGGTTTTAACTCGACATTGAAGGTTAGTAGGGCACGGAAATACTTCTTTACACAACAACTTTGTTTAAATATGCGGTAATTATGCGATATCACCCGAACACCTCTCACTCATTTATTACATTAATTTTAACATTGATTACCTATTCTGCATTGCGGAAGATTCTTTAAGGTGAAGTTATGCCTTTTTCCATAAAATAGTGTCAACTTTTCATATTACGAGTCATTATTTGTCTTGCTTGTTATGCTTGGGTAACAGACAATGTGGCGTGCAGTTGTGCTTGTGTTTTGTCGATTTGGAGTGGGTATGCAGTGTTTCAACCTTCTTAACCGAAGAATACCTACTTTCGTGTTTATTATGTCATCATAAACCATTGACGGATAGCCCCCAAAACCATTGACGGATAGCCCCAAAAACCATTCACGATAGCCCCAAAAACCATTCACGATAGCCCCAGAAACCATTCACGATAGCCCCAAAACCATCCACGATAGCCCCAAAAACCATTCATGATAGCCCCACGGACCATTTCCGGCAAGGTTAGGTTAGATAAGCATAGTTAAAAAAAAAATAAAAAAATTCTCGTAAAAAAAAAAAGGCACGTTTGGAAACACTGCCGAGACCGCGTGACTTTCGACGCTCGCGCCATCTGAACATACATAATGGAAACAACAGCCTAATGTTACAGAAGATGCAAGTTCCCTACGTAAAAACTGATTATTTATTGTTCTGCAGCATTCTATGGTGAAGTTTTTAGTTTCCACGAAATGATACAGAAAGTGATTTCAGTAAGTAGTTTCTCCTGTAAATTTGAAGAAATCCGTTCGGGCGATATCAGACAGTTACCGAAGTTTTCAGTTTCCGCGAAAGAAAATACCTCGAAGAACTTCGACAATCCTACAGAAACTGATTTCAATAAGTAGTTTCTCCTGTAAATTTGAAGAAATCCATTCAGGCGATATCGCATATTTACCAAATATGCTCCATGGTGTAACAATTTCAGTGTTAGTCTTTGACCTTTGAAGATATTGGGCACGAGTCTCACATTATTAATTTGGAGCAATTTTACAATACCGGACCATTCCCCAATTTCGTTCATATTTTGCATACTTAATGATTTTGGGCTCCTAATCACGAATCTGCAGTTAATATTTGGGGGTCACGTGTAGAAATTCGAAAAAAAGGGGGTTCGGGATCGCAACCGACAATGCACGATTGCTCATTATTCACCGGAAGATTTATGTTTCCCATACCTAAGAAATGAAATTGCAACCCCAAATTTTAACTGTGTTTGCCTAACCTGAGCTAACCTAACAACCTTACCGCGAATGGTGTGTGTGGCCTGTGATCGCAACCGACAATGCACGGTTGTTCATTATTTACCGGAAGATTTCAACAAAGATGGTCAAATAACAAAATCAACACGTCACCCCCACATGCTAACCAAGGATACTTCATCGGGATTACATATTTTGTGAGTATAAGAAGTAGGATAGAAATTACAGCTGTGTCCGGTATTGTAAAATCTTACCATTTATTTATTTATTTATTTACCCTATGTCCATCTACTTTATGACTCCATGTATCACTCACGTGGCATGAACTCCAGGCCAGAAGGTTTGTCATTTCACCGTCCCAATGCTGAGTGATCTGTCTCCTGTAACCAATTCTTGTCAATGGTTCCTACTCAGACATGTAGTTTTCACAGATTTTCAAGTGAAATTTGAAGGGGGGATTCATGCTCGAGACCAGATATTACATGATCAGGTGTTGGGAACAATTTAGGACATTATTTTAATGCAAATAGCCCTAAACCTGACCCATCGATCTAGCTTAATAATGAATCCGTTTAAGGAATTAATACCCCTTCACACCTCGCATCACATGATGTAGCAGCAGCCATTCATATACGACATTCCAAAATGACAGTATACGAATGGCTGCTAGCAAGGAAATAATCACAGAATTATAAAGTAGTGAAAAACCATTCTCCTGAAAACACACAGTAAGTAATCACTAAATCTGAAGCATGTGTTAACAGACATAAATAAGAATCGAACCGTGTTAAAATTGTATGTGTTCCATGATTCATCTTGAATTGAGGAGTTATTTCCTTCCCACAGCATTATAAAAATGCATGAATTGTTTCTTTAGATATTTGTTAAGTTAAACCAGTTTTCTGTGAAACTCATTTGACTGGATATTTATTGGAATTTATTTTTTATGTATATATTTTTGTAGGTGCTGGACAGGATGTGGGTCGCAGCTGTATTCTTTTGTCCCTGGGTGGCAAGAATATCATGCTAGATTGTGGTATGCACATGGGATATAATGATGAGGTAATGCAACATTATAATATATTACACAATTACCAGTGTTAAAATTTCAGTAACAACTTTAAAACAGGTTTGTTTTATTGAGGTTTTTTATCCAATCATTTGATTACATTAGTTGTGATACAATGGGATACAAGAGTTGTGTTGTATCCAAGAACTCTTGAAGATTCTTCATTTTCTTTATATCAGAAAAGCACCGCAAGCAGAGAACACTATGCCATTTGAATGAAATAACTTAAAGTGACGTTACAAGCAAAACATTACTTGTTAAGTATCCCGTGCCAAAGCATCAGTAGGGGCATTCCAGTATTGCATGTGTTACATTTCACACATAAAATGGAAGGTTCTAGACATCACATTGAATTAAAATATTCATAATGAACTGATTTCATAGAATTATGAAGTATTTGGTGCTAACAAATGTAGAAAACTTGAGCATGATGACATGGCCTGAATGCATGAAAAGCATTAACAAAAAATGTGTTACATGTGTGATGCTTTAAAAATGCAGCAAAGTTTGACTTCATTTGTCTGTGAAGAATATAGGCTACAGATGTTAGTAGTTTTTGTTGGTGAAATATACAAATTACGTGCATTCACAAACATCTAAACCTTAATACAGTTAAAAACAATAATTTTCAGATTGATTCAGTTTGTTATTTACATGTATGCCCCAGTAGCAGAATATGATATTCTAGGCATTCAATCTCTTTTTGGACAGGTCTTGCAATAATGGTGCAAAATTATAAACATTTCAAATTTTGCATAATTTGCCAGGATAATTAGGCTCAGTGAAGGTACAAGGGTCACTGTTTATATTTTGAGCCTAACAATGATAAAACAGGAATTTGGCATTGAAAACTGCTTTATTGTTTTTCGAAGTATTCTCCTTTATGGTCAATACACTTTTGCATTCGTTCGAACCATTTGTCACAGCAGTTTTTCCAATCTTCTTGAGACACCTCCATAATATGGTTTTTGAACGCATCAAAATCGTTGTCCACGCAATTTATTCTTGACATTCGGGAACAAGAAGAAGTCATTGGGTGCCAAATCAGGACTGTACGGCAGATGACCCATCAATTCTATTTTTTGACTGTTCATAAAGTCGGTTGTTAGATGAGATGTGTGACAGCTGGCATTGTCTTGATGAAGAATGATCCGACGGCGTTTGTTTGTTTTCCGTATTTTACCGAAGACCTCTGGCAAACAAATTGTTGTGTACCATTCAGAGTTGACCGTTCTACGTTCCTCTAAAGGCACAGTTGCCACATGACCAGTTTTCCCGAAAAAACAGGTGACCATTTGTTTCGATGTGCTTCGAGCGCAAACAACTTTTGTTGGATTGGGTTCATCTTGAAACACCCATACAGTCGACTGCTGTTTACATTCCGGCTCATATGCATATATCCATGATTCGTCACCTGTTACAATCTTATATACGTCTTTTGAAGCACCACGATTGTATTTATTGAGCATTTGTTTGCACCAATTGACGCGAGCGTCTTTTTGAGTTTTTGTCAAATTATGTGGGATCCAACGAGAACATACCTTTCTCACAGCTAAATGATCATGTAATATTTTATATATGCTGGTGGAACTAATGCCTACGGTTGCCTCAATCTCACAGTATGTCACATGACGATCTTGCAGTATTAGGTTTTGCACAGCATCAATGTTTTCTTGAACAACAACTGATTTTGGACGACCTTCGCGAATCTCGTCGGTGAGCGAATGGCGGCCACGATTAAATTCGTTATACCAACGTTTCACAGTGGCAAAGAATGGGGCTTCATCGCCAAATGTGGGAGTAAGTTGATCGATGCACTCTTGTCTTGATAATCCATGTCGAAAATCGTAAAAAATCATCGCACGAAAATGTTCACGAGTTAATTCCATTTTATTGTTGTCGCGCAATCTCCAAGGCAACATAAACAACACAAATGAAGCTATTGACAAAACATTTGACGTACGTTATAAAGTAAAGTAAAGTGTTCCCCTGTGCTTAGCACCAAGCCATGAAGGCGTATAGTTTGAAGTACGTTATGGTCAATAATGCCAGACGATTCCGTGCAAACGTTAAATCGTGCCTAACTTCAATCAGTGTTGCCAAGGCTCAAAATATAAATAGTGGCCCTCGTAACTTTTTATGCACACCCTGCAAAATACCCAGACTTGGGGAAATTATCGACTGGCATCTGGGGTTAAATTTGAATCGGTGCTTTCTGATAATGATACCAACTCATCAGGATTGGGATCTTAGGGTTGTAAATTATAAAAAAAGTCAAGCTTGCATAAATTTATAGGACATTCTTTAATAATAGTCCTGCACCATGGCCATGCAGTCTAAGGTGTCATGCTTTGGGCTCCGGCTACAGGACACGCACAGGTTTGAGTCTCCTGGGGGAACAACTTTTCTTCTGAGATTTCGGCCTGTGTATGGGACTGGTAGCCAACCACCATCGTGAGGAAATTGGGGAGCTGCGAATGAGTATCATAACCCGGTCATGGGTACATACAACGACGACTGTGGGTTTGTCGTGCTGACCATACTTCACCCTGCAACTGGTTGGTTGATCCCTCACCTCTGGTGGGAGTGAGGTCGGCAGTTGGTAGGTTGGCCCTGACCCTCACGGGCTGTTGCACCACAGGTTGTTGTTGTTATTATTGTTTAACACATTCGGGTCTGGCCTCATAATACAGCATTGTTACCTCTGGTCTGCGGTTTTTGGTTGTTTTTCAAAAAATCATAAATAAAATATTTTTAATTTGTTTTTATTTACCACATATTTCTTAAATCTACAAAACTTCCTCTTTTCAATGAACAAAAATTTGTTAAATTTTCTTTTCATTTTCAGACATTTTTTAATATTTTTTTCAGCAATGTTTTGTGAAGAAAAAAGTACAACATTGTAACTAATGTTAATATAGAGATATTTTTAGTTCGTAATCTGGAAATTTCAATAATTAACTACATAAACTATCAATACAGCTTTTGAATCTAGCATAAGAATACTTCTTATGTGCACATAACAAAAAATAATTACAAATTACAAGTGATTATCTTTTGTATGAAAAAGTGTCTGCAGAACAGGACCAGACGATGCATCAGTAGGTTCTGCGTCATCTGTAAAAATTAAACAAATAAATAAATAAATAAAATAAATTTTCATTTGACATACACTATACAAAATAATAAATGGAAAAACTAAAAATACATCAGTGCATGTACTAGGAGAATCAAGTAAAAGGCAAGATGAATAGACCCCAAAAAATTACCTCTTCTCACTTCATTCATAAAATACTAGAGTTTGCAACACTGTTTATATTGTCGACAATAATTATTACGAATATAACCTACCTTCCAAATCTTCAAATTGATCTGCATCATCAAAATCGTCTCTAACTTCAAACTCTGAGGTGGAAACCTCTATGCAATCTGGATCTAATTACGCCATTCTAAACAATGCACAGTACATCAACGCGACAACAAACAGTCGCAGGTACGAGATAAAAATAGCACATGAGTCACCTAGGGGTCGGAATTTCAACAGAGGGGCTTGAATGAACATGCGCATGAGACGAAGTACGAGCATAGCCCGTCGTTCAATCAGCAAAGCGATTGCATACCGCAGGACGGGCTATGCCCATCGTTCGTCCACATTGACTTTAAGTGCACTGCGGGCTATGCCCGTTGTGAGACCCCAATGTGTTAATAATTGTTAGGTCATCAACTCTTCCAAACTCTAGTTATAACATCCTACATGTGACATAAGCTGTTTCACATATCTAGCTCAGTTGAATGTATTTATGTATTAATATTTTGCAGAGGAAATTTCCCGACTTCACTTTCATTGCACCAGAAGGACCTGTGACCAGCTACTTGGATTGTGTCATCATTTCCCACTTTCACTTGGATCACTGTGGGGCTTTGCCATTCCTTACTGAAATGTTTGGCTACGCAGGTCCAATTTACATGACACACCCAACAAAAGCAATAGTGCCAATTCTTCTTGTAAGTATTGATTTGTTTTGCACTATTTAATTTCTAAACAGGGCATTCATTGTTTATATAACAGTTAATGTTTCACAAACTTCTTGTTTGCATCATCAGGGCCATTGGAGTTGGAAAAACACTTGTATTGTGTTACTACATACTATGTTGAATCAGTTCCAAGATGGTTAATTGTGTGTTATTCACAGAACACAGCACAAGATCTCTAGTTGCCGATTTGTTTTTCTTTTCTTGTATGTACACATTACTTGCATTGTAGAATTATTTCTCTTGTAGTTTACGGTTCTTACAAACACGCAGAAACATCATTTTTTATTACGCGGCCATGTAAAGAAATGTAACTATTTTATCTGAATAATCAATATAATAAAGAAATGTAAAATAAAGCAATAGAATTATAAAAGTAAGAGTTGATTTAACTGATAATGAATATGGACAACTTTATTTCACATCAATAGTGGAAGTCACATAATATACAATCTAGACAGTAACATCTAGCAATAAATGTTGAAAGTACAACACAAAAACAAAGAAATTGCCACAAAAACACAATTTTTAATGTAAGATTTCAGGACAACACACACTCCCTTCATCAAACATTTATTCTTTAGTTTGAGTAATGCCAAACAACATTATGAAAGGCCATGTATTATAACGGAATTAAGCATCCAGACCACAATAGAAATTCACATGTACTGCATTTTTAATCTCCTTTTGATTATGCGTTTATCACGCTTTTATTACACACTTCCCTGTTTTTCCACATGTGAATGAAAAAAACAACATATTTTGTTCTTCCAGGAGGACATGAGGAAAATTATGGTGGAGAAGAAAGGTGAGAGTAATTTCTTCACTTCTCAAATGATCAAGGATTGCATGAAGAAGGTCATTGCAGTAACTCTTCACCAGACTGTCATGGTAGACAATGAGCTTGAAATCAAAGCTTACTATGCAGGGCATGTGTTGGGAGCTGCTATGTTTAGGATTTCCGTTGGTTCTCAGTCTGTTGTGTACACGGTAAGTGTGGTGACTATGGATCCTAAATTAGTGCTGAAATTTTTATTTTCAGTAATGGTCTGATGCCTGACGTCAATTATTATTATTATTATTATTTAATTTCGTACCTTAATTCTAGGTTTGTATTCGTAAGTGTAGTTCGGTGTTCCCACTGACTTGGGAGTCCTGAAAACCATGGAAAAGTTTGGGAAATTCATGAAAATTTTTGAAAACCTGGAAAAGTTAGAGAATATAAATAATATTAAGCATTTTGGTGAATCCTGTGGAAGTTCGATTTCATGTTTTTCAGGGACCCTTAAATAAAAAATATAAAGAAGGGAAAAGCATTGGGAAGTGATGGAACTGAAGTGCACAATTGGCTTTTTTTGGGTATATAATGTATTAAAAAGGAGTTAACAAAAGGAAAAAAGTAGTATTATACATTCCTAAGATAAAAGCAAGATATGCAGTGAAAATATATGTCAGATTAATAACCTTCTCTTCTGGTATGGATGGGAGATTTGAATTTAGACATCTGATTGGGTAGGGTATCCATTTACTATGTTAATTTGCACTATGTTGTTAGTTTTAGAAGTCTAAGTTGTAAAACTTCGATACGGTCCCAATGGATTTCTTCATTTTTACACAAGAAACTACTTACTGAAATGAGTTTCTGTAGGAATTAGAAGTTCGTGGGGGTATTTTCTTTCATCGTGGAATCTATTTCACCGGGAAATCATGTATTTTTGAACAGAAATATCTGCGATGCATAATTGTCATACCTTTCATTTCCTTGCACTACGTGAACCAAATGTTGCGAATGTTTGATGATGTAACTCCCTGTCAGTGTTTCCAACCATGCCATTTTTTTGCAAGAAGATGACAATTTTAACTATGTTTGCCTAACGTAACCTAACCTAACCTTGCCATGCATGGTTTGTGGGGCTAAGCGTGTATGGTTCGTGGGGATTTTTCGGTTTCTGGGGCTATTCGTGCATGATTTGTGGGGCTATTCATGAATTGGGGCTATCTGTGCATGGTTCATGGGGATTTTTCGGTTGACAAGGTTAGAAACCCGGCATACCCAATGATGATGTACCACGCTAGTCAAGCTGTCTCGCCATATTGTGTCTTACGAAAGCGAAATAAGGAACAGCAATAATTACTCCTCTTGTCACAAATTGAATTTATTTTCGTGAAAAAAGTAAAATACCACCTTGAAGAATTTTTCGTAATGCAGAATACGTAAGTATGAATGTTAAAAATGACGAAAGAAACAAGTGAGAGGCGTTGGGACCATACCGAAGTTTTACCATCTAAGGTAAGGAGGTGGTGTTTTATTGTTAGAGATCAAGGGACAAAGAGTTCTGGGTTCGTTTCATAGTGGAGACACACAAAGAATGGTTCAGATTCCACTTTAAACCTTGTATCTAGTCCCAATTAACCCACCAGAATAAAGTGTACTCAAATTAAACTTTATCAAAGTTGCATATATTTAGATATCAAAACCACTGTTTTCTCTTACTTTGTGTCAATTTATTGTTAAATTTACAAATCTTGGGAGGGGAAGGAACCATTGACACAAAATTACACATTGGAATTCATTAAAGAATATGTTTCACATCTCACAGGATACCCAGGTCCAGAATGGTATCTGTCAGAAGTGACTAAATGCAAATCTGTAGGATTAATCGTAAGTGAATTGTAATGAACATTTTTCATTGTCAGATATAATGAAAGAGATCTTTTCTTTGCAGGGAGATTACAACATGACTCCAGATCGCCACCTTGGTGCTGCCTGGGTGGATAAATGTAGGCCTGACTTACTAATTTCTGAATCTACGTATGCTACCACGATAAGAGATTCAAAGCGTTGCAGGTATGAAACAATCAGCATGTGTTTACTTGTAGTAACAAAGCATCTGTTCATGAAGGTAGCAGCTGTAGGTACACCCAGACCAGGATTGAAAAGTTTTGTAGATTTCAGGCAGATTAATAATTAAAAATCAGTATTTCTGAAGAAATTCATTTGGTGGATGTATGTGAAAATTATAACAATTCAAAGTAGTTCACAGTAATTTTAATTTCAATACATAAGTTTTCCATGTACCAGGGTTTTGCATTAAAATATTCATAATTTCACATAGATCATTTAATTACAAACTCCATATCTGCCCACAATTTTGTTGCAAAAGTAAAGAAAATTATGCATTTTATATAATTTCTAGGATATTTAGACATTTTTGCAGATTCTATGAGACACCCAGAAGCTGGAAAAGTATTGGCCAGTATCAGTGATGAAAAATTTCAACTGATCAGCTCAACTCTAACATACATATATATCAATGCATATGGCATGTAGAGTAGAATCTGATTATTTGGGTTTCAAGGGACTGTGTAAATAACTTATAATGTAGAAAATGCATAATATACAAAAAAAAATTATCTTATTGCTTCATTGGAATCAGAAAAGTAAAATGTATAGAATAGGAAAATGTAAAATCTAGATTCTATTATATATCTTCCAGATCTCACATAAAATCAATGCTTATTTATGCTGAACATGCATATTACTGGTTTTTCTTATTAGCAAGAAGTCATATTGGTGTACAGCTTCTTTTCAGTATATTATTCTAATTGTTTAACAGGTTTTTTTAGAAATATCACCTTTGTCTTTATCAATAAACATTTACTGTATGATGTTTCAAGTATATTATTACTGAATGCAACTTCAAGACTGAAATTTTACTTGTCTAAATTTTGACCAAAGTTGTGTTTGACAACAAGTAGATGCCTAGCTGAAGCATCATGAGAAATTTATTGAACTCTTGGGTACTTTTTCACCAATCTGTTGCGTCAGTGTATATCAAGTTATTGATAGAATTTTAACTTCTACTGAGTAGAATAATGCAAATTTCAAATGTATCTCACATTACAATAATTACATTTGTTAAATGAAACTTTGTTTCGGATAGCAACTTCTGTTCTTGTTAAGTAATATGCTTGAGGATTTTAAAATCATGTCCTCATTTTGTTTCAGAGAAAGGGACTTTTTGAAGAAAGTGCACGATTGCGTGGATCGTGGTGGAAAAGTCCTTATTCCTGTTTTTGCTCTTGGGAGAGCTCAAGAACTGTGCATTCTTCTGGAGACCTATTGGGAGAGGATGAATTTGAAAGTGCCCATATATTTTGCAGTGGGTCTTACAGAGAAGGTAAGTTATTTGGAACATTAACCACTCAAGGAGTTACCTGGGAAAGGCATTCCGATGCCAGCCTCTCTTCTATGCTGTACTCTCTGGAAACTGTGTTCTTTCACCCACAGCCAGTGCAATCAATCCTCTATGAGGTTGGGTGTTGCATCTTGTTCACATGTGTGCTGAATATCAGTCTCGGCTTTTATCATTGGCATAGCACGTTTAATTCTTAGGTGTGTGTTTTACTTTGTTTTTGATAAGTCAGCCAGTCAGTTTGTTGGTCTACATACCGGTACTTTATTAGAACAATACTGTAATAAATTACTGCTATCTTTGACCTTTCCAACAACTAATGGACGCTTTACTTGAAGTAAATTATTGGCCAGCTTCATGGTTTCCAAGTTCTTCAACACACAAAAATAACTTTATGTTTAAATGCTGCATCATATGATTGATGGTTCTGTTTCTCCATTTTTAATATCTGTTAATTGGCAACTTTACAAAAGTAGACTCACCGACCAACTCTTTACTGCAAATAACCCATTTTTCTTTGTTCCCCTTCATACTTCACTGCTAAAAATAAACTGACTTCTTGTGAAATGTGTGGTTCTTGTCAACGCAACAAATTTAAAGGGAAGAAAATTTCATTGTGGGTGATTTTTCTTACTGGTATTTCAATAAAACATCGAAAAAAAATGTTAATTATTGAAATTAGCAAATTCTCCCTTCTATATTACACTAATACCATGGTATATTTATACGTATATATACTCGGATCCAAGGTGCACCTAAATTTTCATCATCGAAAACAAGAAATAAGAGGTGCATCTTGGATTCAAAAGAATATAGTAATTAATGTTATATTCAGTGCATGTTAATATTGTTTGTCAGGCTGGTACTTTTAAACCAGATGAGGCAAGTATTGGAATTTGTAAGGTCTGCATTCCAAACCAACGAGAACACCCTGCCTTTGTAATATACTTTTCTTACATCAGCTTTCTAATTTTTACTAGTAATTCAACAATATAGCATTTTTTTTCTGCTCCTTTCTCATCATCTCCTTGATATCATTCATTTAGGGTTGCAGGTTTTTATTGTTATTATTATTATTTTGTTTATATGATGGTTGTTTGTAGGAAATTTATAAAGATCTTTCTAATTGTTTAACAGGCTAACAACTACTACAAAATGTTTATTACCTGGACAAATCAAAAGATAAGGAAAACATTTGTGCAAAGGAATATGTTTGATTTCAAGCACATCAAGCCATTTGACAAAGCATACATTGATAATCCTGGTGCCATGGTTGTCTTTGCTACACCAGGAATGCTTCATGCTGGTCTCTCTCTTCAAATCTTCAAGAAGTGGGCACCAAACGAGAATAACATGGTAAGCTTATATTCCTCTGTTGGGAATAACTCTTGGCGCACATAAAAATTACTGACTTAAAAGTTTAAATTGAAATTGAAGATTTCATTAATTCCATTCAGTAATAATACATTACGCTGAATTGTGATCACTGTGCTAAATTAATTTTGGTAGAGAATCTTGTTCTCCAGGCAACAACATATGAATGGATTAAAGTATGGAATTTTTTTGTATTATGTACAGTACTTAGTATTTGCATTATTGAACTTCTTGACGTCGAACTATGTTTTTTTTTAATATTATTTTTGTAGGGTTGCAACAGATTAAACAGTATTTCATTATTAATTTAGACATGTTGATGAATTGGTAAAATTACCTATAATGTTACTAATTTGGTATTTCTATGAATGGCCTACAATTGAATGGAAAATGTTATTTTTTAATGAACTTAAAAATGGATGGAATGTAACTATTGGATTTGCTAAATTTTATATTTTTACTGGATGAGTATCAGAAAAAAATTGTATTTGTTCATAGCTATTGTAAATTATCTAGAAATTTTGTACAGGTGTTATTCAATTATACCCAGTATGAGAATAGTAGAATGCTGAAGTTATCAGGAGACATGTGACAGGTAGAAAATGTGTACTTCTATTTTCCAGGTGATCATGCCTGGCTACTGTGTAGTTGGAACCGTAGGACACAAAATTCTGAATGGGGCCAAAGTGGTGGAAATGGAGAACAAGCAGATAGTTGATGTCAAGTTATCTGTACAGGTAGTTATTTTAATTCTTTATGGAAGTAACCATGTATTGTTAATGTTGGAGCATAATTGGAAAACCATAATTGGAAACTTAGAAGAAATGGGGGGGGGGGGGATGCTTCCTATCATAACAGGTTCCCCTGATTAGAGAAATGTAGCAACCCAGAAGCAATAACCTCCTTCGTCGGCCATTACTCTCTCAACATTCAAAGAATGCTAGGTCAGTATTAAATCAATCCTCCTGGTTGATTGGAATTATGTTGCTGATCAACTGGTATTAGGGAGCAATAACCAGGGGGTAAGAAAAAAGGATAAGTGACAGAGTAGCAGGCGACGTGGGGTCTTTTTGCTTTGGATCGAGGAACGAGAAACATCGGGGAGCTTGAGCGAGCCTACATAGTGCAATTCTAGGAGTCTTCTCCGAGGAACTATTCATCACCGAATAGACAGGTAACCTCCTTCTCTAACCATGTTGACCTAAACTACAGGGTGTCCCACGAACGGCGCAACTGGGAATTAAGAGTGGCGTTACTTTGTAACCGAAACCTGTACATACATAAGTCATACACCAAATGTTAGCCCTGTCCAAGTAGATATTTTTAAACATAGAAACAACAAACGGGGTGCAGTGTTGCCAAATGTAAGTGAAAGTGTAAATTTATTTTTCCACAAAGCATGGAAAATTTCATGTCAAACATTCGTACGGAAATTTGGACGTCAATTTCTACCTTGGTTAGGTGGACTATTTCACCATCTATAGTTCAGAGAAGAAAACCGATCGTTTTCGCGTATAGCCAATCCTGAAATTTCTCGTAAAGGTGTACCGGTCCAAATGGGAGTTTTAAAAAAATTATGAGGTACAGTGGCAACACTGTTGATGTTTGAAGGCAACAAAAGGTGTGTTTAGTGATGGTCTATGACATGGAAATACTGGAAACAGGAAAAAAAGAAAATTTTCATTTCTTTTTTTGCTGTTTCCAGTATTTCCATGTCATAGACCATCACTAAATTTCGCCACTCTTAATTCCCAGTTGCGCCGTTCGTGGGACACCCTGTAGAAGATATAAACCCAAGTTCTTAGTGTTGTGCCATTTCCATGTGTGAAAAGTAACCTCTCGCCCATTACCATCAAGTTATCTGCCAAGGGTGAGTGCTTACCAGTGAGGATGAATGAATGACAAAACTACATCACCCAAGCATAATGGTTAAGATTCTTGGTTTGATCCCACGAACCTCACAGTTCATTACGCTATGAGACTTTGAAATCAAGAGACCTATCAAATGAGCAAATACTTGATCTCTTTTACTATTTAAATTTTTTATGCACACCATACATATGGTCATACCACCTACTTTCAATAGACTACCTTTTCACTCTCCTTGGTGAATTTTCATGAAGTTTCATTATTAATTTAATTTTATTATGTTCTTAGCTTGCTACAAACTCATAGACTGACATTGTATAGCAGTAAATGCTGTTCAGATCTTCTATCCATTTTTAATCTGGAAAGAAACAATAATGTGAAGTAGCCGTACTTGTGGTAATTTGACCTTATATAGAACACTGATATTTAACTTATTAAATATCCCCCCTTGTAAATAATGATAGCAATTGCTACAGTAGAACATTGTGAAAGTACAATTATTAATTTGTTGCAGTACATGTCATTTTCTGCTCATGCTGATGCAAAAGGAATTATGCAGCTGATTCAGTACTGTGAACCAAAGAATGTGATGCTTGTTCATGGAGAAGGTGCAAAGATGGAATTCTTGAAAGAAAAAATCCAACAGGTGAGTGAATCCTCTTCCAGTTCTTCTTCAGGGTCAGCAAATAAATAAATAAAATAAAACAGAAACTCTATGGCTTTCCATTGGTTGACACATGGTTAATGTGCTGAATCCCATCACCGCTGTTGTGCGACTTTCAAGACTGGATCACACTACTACTGATTTTCAAGTAGCTATCCAGTGCCCTCATGAGGCTGGGACAGCACTGAAATTTTGGGTGCTCCCACCGGGAATCAAACCCAGGACTGTTTTGCACTAAATATGAGAGTGTCAAACATTTGGGTATGCAAGAACCCTAAAAGAAAATTAAAGCAGTATTGTGATGGTAAACATCTTATGACAGAATCTGTACACAAGTCCCAAGAATTGTGTGTTCACAACACCACTAGGGTCAGAGCATCAAGTCCCTCCTGATTGGCAAATCCTATGTACGAGGTGCATCCAGAAAGTAAGTTTCCCTATTTTTTTTAAAAAAAAACCAACACAGTTTCAGGAAACCATTTATTGGCAACAGGTACAGCAAAGGTTCAGCTATTTTTCAACATAGCAACCACCAGAATTGAGACACTTGTCGTATCGTGGTATCAACTTTTGGATCCCACTGTCGTAGAACTCTGCCGCGTGTGACAGACATCTTCAGCTCTTTGTCGTTGCCAAAACGCTCACCGAAGGACAGGAATTTCTTGAGGTGCAAGAAAACGTGAAAATCGCTGGGAGCTAGATCAGGACTGTAAGGTAGATGATCAAACAACTCCCAGCCAAATTCCGTCAAAACAGCTGCTGTGCGCCGAGCCGTATGTGGACGAGCATTGTCATGGAGGAGCACAACACCTGCAGTAATCATGCCACGCCTCTTGTTTTGAATGGCACGTCGCAATTTCCTTAGTGTTTCACAGTAATGGTCAGCGTTCACCGTTTCACCTCTGGGGAGGAAGTCAATGAGCAAAATGCCCTTCCTGTCCCAAAACACGGTGCACATCACTTTCTGTAGCGACAGCGTCTGTTTGAATTTCTTCTTGACCGGAGATCCACTATGCCGCCAATGCATTGACTGCTGCTTGGTTTCCGGGGTGAAGTGCGAAATCCACGTCTCATTGCCCGTGACGATCCTGTCAAGGAAATCATCGTTGTCATCATGGTACCGTTGCAGGAATGTCACTGCTGCTCCTGAACGTTTCATTTTGTGTTCGGGTGTCAGGTTTTTCGGCACCCACCTGGCCCACATTTTTTTGAACAGCAGGCGCTGCGTGACAATCTCATGCAACACAGATTGCGATATCTGCGGAAAAAGGCTACTCAACTCCGTAATCGTGAAGCGACGGTTCTCTACGATGCGCTGCCGCACCAGCTCAACCAGATCATCAGTGATGAGGGACGGACGCCCACTGCGCTCTTCATCATGGACACTTTGACGACCTTCCGAAAACTGCCGACACCAGCGACGCACCATCTGCTTACTCATAATGTTTGGCCCATAGACCTCACAGAGCTGACGATGAATGTCAATTGGCGCAATGCTTTGTGCATTCAGGAACTTTATCACCGACCGAACCTCGCATGCGGCGGGAGAAGGAATACGAGCTTCCATTTCGGACCACTGCTGCCTCGTTACTGGCATGCGGCGGGAGAAGGAATATGAGCTTCCACTTCGGACCACTGCTGCCGGGCGGGATCTGTCCGCCTGGCATATGATTGATACGTCTTAGCTCTGCTGCGCATGCACAATTTACACGGCTCATTATGTTTACTTTCACGGGAAAAAATAGGGGAACTTACTTTCTGGATGCGCGTCGTACATCAGGGACATGAAGAATGAACTGTGCTGAAACTTGACGACTGAAAGCAGTACATTCTTAAGATATTATAATGTGCATCATTCACATGGTTACACTGCATACACAAAATTAGTGCTTAATATTGTACACAAAGGCATACTTTTTTTTGGTCATACATGTCTCAACAAAATCAAGTAATATGTGTGTCACTCACACAAAGTAATCTCTCCCATCCTGTATTTTAAGATTATTATTTTATCTGCCTCACTCTTTGTACTTTTAACAATGTTAGTCAGTATAATTCAAACTCAGTATCAGCGCAATAGGTAGCTATGGTGCTATATTGAAAAGGAAATTTAAATTTACATATACTGATGAATAGTGTTTATGTTCAAACAATAATAAATACCTTTATAAGTATTAAATTGATAAAAAAAACTAGAAACAACAAAAATTACAAGAGCATCAAATTATGCATTTGTTTACAAGAACATTTATAACATATCAATGCTATACATAAGAAGAAAATATATCTTTGTTATCTCCTTCCAGGATAAAGCAAGTCTTTGTATCTACAATTCTGAGCTTCAGTTTTCAAAATTCATCATCTGACCAAACCACATCCAAACGTAGAACATATAAGTGTCACTCTATGCAACCTTCCTCCAAGCACTCATTTGAGGAACTGTACCATTTACAAGCCTGCCCATTAAGGAAGATGAAAACAGATACCTATTCACTGCTTCAAAATCAACATGGCATCTTTTATACATATCAGTGTCATTCCACAACTTTCGAATCTTTATCAGATTATATCATGATCAAAGTTCATTCAAGTCATAAAAGGCTTCTATATAACTTAAACATCCAAGTTATTATAACATTGCCAAGTTTAATGCTTTAAAAGCAACAATTATTGTAGAAATATATAACCATCCCATATTGCTCTATCTGTCCTTATCCTTGTTCCATCTTCAGCTGCTCTTTTTTTCTCAAGTCACAGACAACTAGTATCAGAGCAACTAGTTCAAGCCAAATTTTTTAGTATGTGCAATCTTCAATTGTTTTTGTTTTATATTTTTGTCCATAAGTGCTTAACAGCTTGAATGCTTGTGTAGTAAATATACATATTTGCTCTGTTACAGCTATTTTTCTATGTATATCACAATATACTTATCTAATGATTACAATTACCATTTTTTGAATGTTGATACAAAATACCAAGTATGACATCATATTATACATTGAACAATTTTAAAGAGTTGACCTTTGTATATAAACCTTGATGCCAATGCAAATGTACACAATTTCAATAAATTTAATTATAAATTTGAAAGTATCATATCTTTCTTGTCTGAAAGAACACATATGATTGAAGATATTTGATTTTCATATTGCCAGTCAAAAGTAACTGTTATGACTAAATTAATATAAATATTGCACAAATGTGGAACTTTGAACTTAGCCTAACCATTTTCAAATGTTGTTATGACAATGTATTATTTTTATTGTCATATACTGTATATTGTATTTGTGTATGCTCTGTTAACATGCCATTTATTTAGTGTATTTGGAATGGACATAAAACTTACACAGAGATAGAAGTTATTGAAATTATGAGGGTGTCAGTGTACTTCGTTGGCATGGAGTGATAATGTCCCAGGCTCAATCTCTGATCATTGACTTTTGAAGAAGTTTTTATATATCCGTACATTAAAAACTATTATAATAACTATTTCATTTACACTTGTTTTAATATTGTATGAGAGGATTATTTGATAAAGCATTACTAACCACAACAATTATATTTTAGGAATTTGGAATCTCCTGCTACATGCCAGCTAATGGTGAAACGTGTCTTATCTCTACCACCCCAGACATTCCACTGGATGTGTCCCTCCCTCTCTTGAAGAAAGAAGCAGCCGAATATGATGCTCTTCCTCCAGATCCCAAACGACCCCGGCTGATGCATGGGGTCTTGGTAATAAAAGACAATGTAAGTACTGAAGTTTGCAAGTTACAATGTTGACTCCGAGTGAAAAAGGTCATAATTTCTTAACTTTGCGTTCAGTGTTTGAAACTTAACTGACGTCACCAAATCTTGTTTCCAAACTTGATATGTAGTTTATTTTATGATTTCTTCCTGCCACTTTTGTCTGATCATGGTTGAGTAATTAAACTGAAAATGTAGTCACCAAAATATACTTCAGTTTGTAAAGACCATGAAACAATTTTTTTCACTAGCATCATTATCAGAAAGTATCAGTTAAATTTTATTTGAGAGGAGTGTCTAGAATATTTGGGGGCAGGGGGTTGTGGTGTATGGATAAATCACTGATCCCACTGGCCTGGAAATTCTGTAAAAGTCTAGAGTAATCCTATTAGTGAAAAGTCAGGGAATTCTGAAAATATATATCCAAAACCCTAAGAAAGATGTTAAAATTGTTTTTGGCACTTGTCAGGATTTGGGAGTGAAATGAAATTCCAGTTTTTCTGAATCAGCTTGTTGATGGGAAATATTCTGTGGTTTATTTTTATTCATTTATTTTGAACAGTGTTGAATAAATATTATTTCGTTGAATAGCAAGTACATTTTATCACTTAAAAACTTGTTTGCTAACATAAAGCACCACAAAATGGTCTAGAAAGTTATTTTAGAATTTGCTTGGAAAACGTGCACAATAGTTTTTCTTGTATGTACGCATTGCTTGCATTGTAGAATTATTTTCCTGTAGTTTACGGTTATTACAAGCATAAGAAAACAGTTTTTCGTTGTTACGTTTCAGGAGAACACACGCTCCCTTCATCAGACATTTATTTTCATTTTGACTAAAGATACAGTTATAACAATGGTTAGCAATTTTTTAAACAAAAATAATCCGTTACATAATGGATGTTGTGAATGTTACATTGTTGTAATATAGCAACTTAACTGAAAAGAAGCAGTCTGAAACGTTACAACGAAAAACTGTTTTCTTATGCTTGTAATAACCGTAAACTACAGCAAAATAAACCTGCACAAGTAAGGGATATTTATTTTTTGGTGGGGAAAGGGTTAAAATGAATGGGAGTACGTTCTTAACATATGACTTGTAATTACATTTAAATGTGGCATGATTTATTGTTGAAATGAAAACTCTCAGTTGAACTTGAAATAACATATATTAACATTTGTTTGCAGTCTATGTGCCTGATGGATGTTGACCAGGCATGCCAGGAAGCAGGCATCTCAAAGCATCAAGTACGTTACACATCCACTCTTGCAATGGTAGATCCTGGGCCACCTACTAAAACAGCTGAAAAACTGTTCCACCTTGTTAAAAGGTATGTGCTTCCATCACTTAATATTTTCACCAGAAACATGTGTGGAGAAATATAGTAAAATATAGAAATACCATGCAAACTGTGTTAATCCAATTTGAGATAATATGAAAAAAAAACATTAAGGCTTGGGTCAATTTCAGTGAAGCCATTTTCGAAATTTGCTCTCCTTTCGAAAATCCACTGTGATATTCCAAAATTGAAAAAATACTCATGCTTAGAATTTCTTTTAGAACATTCACATGTTTTCATGTAGCTTGTCACAGTAGTTTAATAGGGTTACGTAGCCATGAAAGTAAATACTAAATCATATTAAATAACGAAAATGATTTCATAAGGAAAGAAACAATTTTTGTCACAAGTTTGACTCTGTAACTCATCAAGTAGAAGACAGAGAGCTACAGTTTTTTTTACGAATTACATGTTTCTTTAGTGCCCACGTACTTGCTAAATTTCATGAAGGTGTCTAATTCATATTTTATTCTTCAAGTCTTATCAACTCGAACAACTATTAATAATGTACAATTTCTTCCTTATATAGCCGCATGAAAGATTGGAATATCCAACTAACAGATGGTAGCATCTCAATTGATTCCGTCTTGATTAAAGTTGAAGTTCCTGAAGGGGAAACAGGAGACCAGAAGGATATCTTCGTTTCTTGGACCAGTCAGGTAATCCTTCATGATTAAACAACTCCTCAAGTCACTTTTAGCCCAACTAGTGGAATCCTAAGTGCATTTCCATACGTAATAGCTAGAGGCATGCATATTTCGTTTTTGACGAAAACATGAAATGTGAAATAACACATTTTAATGTTAATTTTTCAGGTTTCTGAAAGGTGTGAGGTTCATTTTCCTACCCTATTTTGTCACGAAATGATGCGAAATGAACTGCAAAATACGAAATAGACTCTTAAACACGAAATTTACCATTTATGTACCGACGCGACACTTTCTGAAGTCTGAAGTATCCTGTGAGTTATGCAATTCACGGAAAATTCATTAATTTTGCTGTACATATTTGAGAAGCAAAAATGGACTCCTTTATACAAGAATAAACTTAATATTCTGGTAATGACTTAATGTGCTATTACAAGGGATATGTTTATTTTGTGTAATAGTGCAGTTTTTATATGAAATTTGGGATGATATTCACATTTTTTTAAAACCAAAATGTCATTTTATATGGTGCTTTTTCACTGCTATAACAGCGAAATTTCATTTTATTTACCGCTTTTGAACCCGAAATTCACTCTGTTTTTGTACCAAAATTTGCTTTCTTATTTACCAAAAATGTGTGCCTCTAGTAATAGCAAGACTGCAGGGTGTAAGACCCTTTTTGCAAACACCCAAATGTCAACCTCACTTCTGTGTAGTACACCCCGGACTGCATTTTGCAGACTAGGGGAGCTCTGGCATTTGGACTCACAGCCAGTATAATCCTCTGTAGGGGGTCTGTTTTGCGTGTTGTCCATCTTTCTTTGTGATTGTCCGTTCATCTACTTCATCTTTTCACTATTTCTCCACGTCTTCCCAATTAGCCAAAAGTGGCAGAAATGGCAAGTAAAGTAAATCATTCATGCAAAAACTGCATTTGTGCTTATTTTGTATTCAGATTCATCATTGATGTCAGCTGGTTTCCGTGAATTAACATTTATTGTTGAATGCGAGGGACATTAAATAAATAAATGAACGCACACAGAGAGAGAAAGAGATGTGTGTGCCTGTACTGTATTTTTGTTCTTTATATCACTTTTCTGCCACTTTTGGTTAATTATGATGATGAAGATGAGTGATGGTTTGATGAAATTGATTAAAGGACATTGACATTGAACACCCATACTCAGATTGGTACTCGAACTCAGAAATTTCAGTGGTGAGGTCGAAGGTCTACCCAGGGGCGTAGACTTGCCAAAATTATTGGGGGGGGCCTCTGATCACTGAAATAAATTAATGAATGACTCGCTCTCCCTTATTTAAGTTTTGGCTTCAGTGTTCGGAATCTCATAAAAGCCCATGAATTCCTAATAAATATCAAAATTTTTATTCACAGTTGGAATGCAGAATATTAATTGTCCACGGATGGATATGTCACAAGTTCCGTCAACCATAATAGCAAAATATTCCCTACTTTTAATATCTGCTACCACGGAGCGCAAAACAGATCTCCCTAATATATCAATGATCTCGTTCTGAATGTCATGTGAGAGCCATTTTTTGTAGCCCAAACTACCCTAGTTCATGGATATCGTGTTTTGAAATTCTTTTTAGTAAAAATTTTAACAATACTCATAATTACATACCTAGTATATAGTAATAAGTCATGTGTTTTGCTGTCTCTGGTCATAGCCCCCCCCCCCCCCCCAAGTTGATGGTCTATAACATTTCAAATGTGTATTTATAGTTAAGTTCATGTGGCACAATTCAGTAAACGTTACAAGAGAAGCAAAAGAATACATTTGATCATCTTAAGCAAAATTATTTGGAGGGCTCTGCCCCACACATCATTAACTTTGGGGGTCTCGAGCGCCCCCAAGCCCCATGGAGTCGGCGCCTATCGGTCTACCACATGTGTGCATGCATTCATTGAACTGACACTTTGCGATAACAATAATTTGGTATCATCATCAGATCATCCCTAATAATAGCCAAATAATTCTGCGTAATAGGTATTAAACTTCAATATTTTTCTAGCATGACTTGTTCTCTTTAATCCCATGGGGGAGTGGAGGACTACAACAAAGGATCTCCAGCTATTTATTGTGGTTTCAGTAATAATAAAGTTTAAGGTGGTAGGGCTGTCACATATGACATCAGACTGTCTGTCGCTTGTATATTTAGTGGAGACAAGAATTCCCCATGTAAGATGTTTCCACTTTTAAATTCATCATGCCACCATCTCTTGTTGAAGTTGCACTCACCTTTCGCCTAATTGTCCACAACTGCTTATTTCGTAGCCAAGCTGACTTATCTGCAGCTACCCTCCATATCTGATTGTGCTCCATCATCCATAAGCTGGTGGGTGTTCCTGTTAGCTGTCAACTTTTGGTTTTTAAGTTGTTGGAGATCATATTTATATTCTTGGTATAAACATTTAATTATTTAAATAATGTATGTAATTCTATTTACACGTGTGCATGCAATTTATTTATTTTTTGCAGGATGAAGGCATTGGTAGCCACATATTATCCATACTGCAAGCAAGTGGAACGTAAATGTTCACGATGTGATATTTTGATGTGAATGTACACATGTATATATTAATTTGCAATAAACGATACTTTTCATTACATGCCTTTATTTTTTTTCTCATGGATGAAATGTTACTACTCAGTAAGTTGGATGAAAGTTTCATGTATTCCTCAGGCTTAGAAAATAATGTTGAAAAACTTTTGGATGCATGAAAAACTAGTTTTGAATGTATTGGTGCACGCATAAAAATGCTAAATTTTATTAATTATTAATATAAACCTCCACGATCAGTATAGCCTAAATAAAATATTTAAGACAACCAACAACCTTGATTTCTTGCAAATGCTTACGTACCACAGTGAGTGATTCTTTTCTGCACTGGGGCACATTGCAATGTCTATGTTAATGTCTTTTGATTTGGTTCGTGTTCAATCATTTATTGGGATTGTGTAAATTAATCAGTGCATGTTAATATCTGCCAACATAGACATATTAATGCAGTACTTATTACTGATAATTTTGCCAATCTAATATTTGTGTAGGAAGCCTCTAATGTAGTGCAAAATTCCTATTTTGTTATTACTTTCATGAATAGACCATGGAATTTGTGAAAACCTTACAAAGATGAGTACTATTTACATAAAAATAACTTGTGTCCATATCTGCTGCCGTACAGAATTTCTGGGAAATATTTTAACCACATATGTTCACACGTAGTAAGACCAGAGGGCCTTTGGTGTAAGCAGTCCTAATTATGCTGATTTATTTTTTCGAAACCATGGTACAATTAGGACATTTGAAAATGTTGAACCCCACCTCCAAAATGGACTTATGATGACAGTGTTGCCTTGTGATTCATAACAGAAAATGCTTCCACTGCACATTGAATGTCTGCTGTCATGTCATACACACCGAAACAAAAGTAAATGAGCTCCTGTTAGGGAGAATTCACATCAAAGGAACATGCGACATGCTGCAAGAGACACTTGTCGCTTGAAAGCGAACACTTGGTAATCAATTGAACCTTTCGAACCGACGAAACACAGCAAGCTGCACATGTCACATGTTGCTTACGTGCCTCTCGGACTGTGCCATTTTCTCAATATCGTGCATCGTGTCGCCTCAGTTTGTTGTTCGCGAATGTGCAGCGAATACGTCACCCCCAACGAGCTATTTTCAGAGAGCCCAACTGGAGGCTTTTAACATATTTGAACCTCCAATTTGTTGATATAATAAAGTATCGATATGTACAATGTTTTAAGATTTAAACACAACATTCTTTTCGCTTTATCAAGTTTTTTGATGCAGTTATCGGCTGTAATTTGCCTTCAACATCGTGCAAAGAGGACGTGTTTTCGCCATTTAGGGCATGACTGCTTTTATTTTAAAAAGCCAACACATGGAGACACTTTAGTCCAAAATAGATCAGTCAACGTGGTAAAGTACTCTAGTGAATTATTTCTCAACTACCAGGCCATCGTATCAACTATACTGAGCTGCGAAAGGTTCTTATGAAATTGGTTGACAAATAACACAATCCTAATATCATATTTGAGTTGTGAGTCTTCTTTTTTTAAGACCATTTGATGCAGAAATAGACTAATCACGACTGGACCTACAGTCTAAAGTGCAACCCGCGCCACTATATGCCTCCACTGGGTATCGAACCTGGGATCACTTAATTACAAAGAGACGACGTTACCCGCTTCGTCATTCATATTTTTATATTTGTCAACAATCCTACACATAATCTAATTACGTATTATTAACTCTTTTTGATCATGCCAGAATTTATTTATCAATATTTAATATCATGGGTACATGTCAATTCATGCATAAAATCTTAAATACTGGAAATGTATTTACAAGGAAAATTCTTGGGCTAAGGGCATTGAATTAAAAAGATAAAATAAAAAGTTTAGGTCTTCGCTTTATCCAGGCTGGAAAGTATAGCGTATTCAGTTTGAGGTCAGTGCATATTATTTCTGTTTCTCATGCACAACATGCATCTCCCGAGTTTCAATAACTTGCACAAATTTTAAAATGCGATTTACATGTAACAATGTCTCTTGTTACATTTTTTCAGGTGACTAATAAACTGATTAATGCAATAAATTATATCAGTACCATCATGCGAATGGAGCAAAGAAACAAGTGTCGCGTGCACCTTGTCTCTTCAGTGTGAAACACTTGTGTCGCATGTCATGTGCCTCTTCGGTGTGAATTCTCCCGACAGTGAAAGTTCCACGACAAGTCAATGACATTAAGAAACACTAATTTTAAAAGCTATAGATTTGCGTACTCAGAATACTACTAACTTTTCATTTACAAAGGAACAAAACTGTCCATTGCGTCGCCACAGCTTCAAGAACCACTCAAAACAAGAAAGAGCACACAGATACAATAAACCACTCGACACCCAGACATGAACGTCTGCAGGATTTTTTCCAGGGAGGGTCAAGCAAGGTATTTTTTTCAGGGAGGGGGCAAGGGAATCATACTTTCCCCATATGTCAGTCTGAAATTATCATGTTTCATAAACGAATTTATAATAATTAACACAAATTACTGTGACTGTAATGAAATTATGTGTGAAATATATAATTTTTAGGTTGACATTAATTTTCCAGGGTGACCACCCCCCCCCCCCCTTTCCGGATGTCCATGCACGCAGATAAGACCAATGATGAACTTTTGCCTGGACATTCCCTGTCCCTTCACAGCACCTGTTTGCAGCAAGTGGCAATTAATAGTGGGCTGTTATTTATAGACCCCAAATCGCAGAAAGCACAATGAAGGAATAGGTTTTTGTAAGATAATCTTGATTGTATGAGGAATGTTAGAAAATGATAACTGTACATCCCTCACTAGGTGCATATTCATTTTTTCCTCTTCAAATATTAACGACTTTTTCTTATGACAAAAACACTGTTGTTTTGGGGGGAGGTGATCTCAAATGCAATAGTTTATTACACAAATAAATGGGAAGTGGACATATTGTATTCTGTTTAGCTTTATTTAAAATACACATTGTAATCTGCACATTAATAATGTGGTAATTTTAGAGGCAGTGCTAAACATTTTTAAAATATCCTAATTTGAAACAAGAAGACATTATATTCAAAGTCCTCCCTTCTGACACCAATCCAGCAAGAAATTTTACCTTGGTAAGAATTTTTCTTTCTCGTATGTGTGGTGCTGCTTGCCTTGTTATTTCATTGGATCTGTGGTCACCCTTATTGAAATATGGGCCGAAACTTGAAAATTTCTATTGTGAGCTTAGAATTTGAGTTGTTGTTTTAAGTCCACTTTATGCACATAGGCTAATCGGGATTGGACCTATAGTTTAAAGTGGGATCCGAACCACTTTTAAGCTTGGAGTTGGAGTTATTAAGGGATACCGCTCAGGGTGCATTTCACGAGCCTACGTTATGATTGTAAGTCCACTTTATGCACATACTGTAGGTTAATCGGAACTAGTACAGTTTAAAGTGAGATCTATGTGCCTCCACCGGGTGCAAGCATATGTTATTTTAGATTCTAAGGTATGTGTCTTGGGTTTGAATCCCAGCCTGGGCATAGGTGGTGTTTGTGAGTGTTCATACATCGATTTCATCATATTATCACTCATCCTCATCGCTGCGATTAGCCAAAAGTTGCAGAAAAAGTGACGCTGAATTTTTTAAAAAATGGAAGAGAGCCCCTTTACGCAGGGTGGTGGATTCACCAAGTAGGACAATGAAATAACATATACAGTGTGAAAACCTTTAATTGTTGTTTTAGTTTTATATATATATATATATAGGTAGGTTTGTATACCGTATCACATATTGGTACCGAATTGTTAGCGGTTTAAAATGTAAATATTATGTATGTTACCCGTGTCAAAAACATAGCCCCTTTTCTTGAGTTCAGTAAAAGTTCTTCATTCCAATATTTGAATAAATCCACACAACACAACACAATTATACTCTATCCCAGGAATCTGTGGAGCAAGACTGCACATAGCAGCAGACAAGGGGGGTGTAGTGGGCAGAGCGAAGCAGTACACGCTGCTGCGAAGGCTGGTAACTGTAGTCCCCCTCCATGCAATCCCGTTCCCTCTCGTTCATTGGTGGAGCCGTCTTGCATCACTACTTGCGCAGAGACTTGTTTTCTTTCGCTTCCTCCAAAAGCCGGGACAAGGTATACCGCTGGTGTACAATTTTCAAATCTTCAAAGCGAAAGTTGTTATGCAACCCACCAAGCTTTGGAGCTCTGCCAAATTGCATAACTGTCAGGTTGCTCGAGAAGAGAGAAATATTTATCTGCTTGCGATGTTCTCATGATTTGGATACATGTCGTCGCCCTTCTACCTCATGTAGCGTAATCGCAAGTAGAATCTATCGGACAATTAAATGTAGAGGTAAAAGGTAAAGTGCTCCCCTGTGGTTTGCACCACGCCATGAAGCTGTATAGGGGGTGTGGAGTTAGGCCTCACACTTCCTTGATCACGGCCGTAGGTGGGGGTGATGTGATCAGCACCACGCCCCTGGCCGCCTTTTCCCCCTGAGTTTCCTCCAGGTAACCACTTTATACGACGCTGGGTGGGCGATCCTCGCCGGAGATCGAACTCGGGTCTATCGCATGGTAGTCAGACGCCATAACGACTGAGCTGCCGCGGCTTCTTAAATGTAGAGGTTCTATATTTAGTAGTCTTAAATCCGAACATTGATTAGTTTCATAAAATTAGTTGTACGTACGTATTTACGAAGAAATTTTCTTGATCTTCATGGCTTAACCATTATCTTCTTCATATCGCTGAGTTAAAGTAGGGACTTGTTATCAAATATTAAGAAACAGGTTCAAGGGTAAGAACAGGGAGAGGGAGGAGAGAGGTACAACAGGAAACTACACAGCACCTCGTGAAAATGTTGCCACCCTATTCAATTAACATTGTTTTCGATGCGCAAAAAATAGATTTAGTACGAGGGGAAGTCAATATATAAGTCGCAAAATTAAATATCTTCGAATTGCTGCAATGTGAAATTGTTTTATGAATATCAGTCATTGCAATGATCCTTTCCACAAGTATCGGTGTAGGTGGCAGCACCACCGTGTTTATGCGGTGCTAGTAGTCACGTTGTTGTGTGGCGGTGAGTCATTCGAGTGTCAAGTGGGTAAGATGGCAGGTGTGTTAGCAGAGTGTACGCGTGGTGAGCAACGGGCAGTAATTCGATTTCTGTGGGCGCGGGGCAAATCTGCTGAGCAAGTGCACAAGGAAATGTTACCTGTTTACGAACAAATGTTTATCCAGGAAAGCCGTTTACAACTGGGTGGAACATTTCAATTGTGGTCGAACCAGCATCAGTGATACCATTCGTCCAGAGATGGAGTTCTTCGGTTGGGTGACAACAGTGCCAATACAACAGTGGCTCATATACGGTTCCTAGGTTGGGAACGACTGGAACATTCAGCCTACAGTCCGGATTTGGCACCATCCGAATTTCATCTCTTCGGCCCACTGAAGAATCACCTGGTTGGTCACCAGTTCCAGGATATGGAAGAGGTCCATCGGAAGGTTACCAGCTGGCTACGAAACCAACCAGAAACCTTCTTCGCTGCTGGCTTTGAGGGACTCGTGAAACGCTGGGACAAGTGCCCAAATGTTCATTGAGATAAGGTTGAAAAATAAACATTTTATCAGGTAACTAGTTCAACTTCTCTTTCTATTTCATTTTGCGACTTATATATTTACTTACCCTCGTATAACTTTTCTTTCTCCGCTGGCAGTACGAACTTAAGTAAAAGAGTGTCATCAAGTTTTCATTTTTTACTTAAATGGTTAATGCATAAGATTTTGTATTTGTCACATGATATATGCAGACAAATATAATATGTGCAGGGCGTTGGGAAAATCGGAAATGTCAAAATCTTTCTTGTTGAAGATATTTTATGTCGCTTTTCTAATTCTTGGATTAATCGTGACCATGTGGATGAATGATGAACTCATTAAATACCTGATGAGATAAACACAATGATACATCCATGCCTTAACGGAGGTTCGAACCTGAAACATCTGGAATCGTAGTGGTTTAAAACTGGTCACTCCCCCACGGAGCCTGGTGGTCAAAAACTGAAACACGTGGTCAATGTTTTGATGAAATGATATGGAGCTGCTTTACGAAACACGGAGATCTTTTGAGCTGTGCGGTCAGCTGGTATTTATTACAGTTGTCAACATAGTGGAAGTGAAAATAAAGATAAAGTATCATACATACATACTAAAGATATGAAGTTTTGGGCAGGTGTTTTTTGTTTCCCGCTGCCCCTCTTTCGAAGGGACCGTCCGTCAGTGGCGTTAGGTACGGCATGTCAAACAAGTCTACCTGTAAAATATTTTTAATAAAATTATCCTAAATAATATTCACGAAAATATTAAATATCATTTATACCACGTCCGACAGTGCAGTGGGCGACCATCAACATCAAGGACCGATGTCAACACAGAACACCGTGAGAGCGAGGAAACTTGCATGATTTCATCGAAAATTAGGTGAGGGAATGATTGAGGAAGAAATTAACATGGATAAAAAAAGTTCTCGGAAATAAGTTCCTCGTGTTTCTCCAAACATTGGTGAGAACTGGGTTCTCCATCACGATAATGCGCCATCTCATGCTGTACTTCAGTGCAGCTACAGCCTCCTTATTCGCCTGATCTAACCCTGCTAAAGAACACTTTTGATGTCTGCTGCAACAGAAGACATCAAAAGGATCGTAGCACACACCTTGAACAGCATAACGGATGACGAGTTTCAGATACGTCACCAGCGGCAGAAGCAGTCACTAGAACGGACTACTTCGCTACATTATAGTTTCTTAGAAATGTAATTGAAGTATTGATGGTATAATTAAAAATGTCAGCAGGAAATTTAGTGTTCATTAGGGCTCGGAAGTTGAAGACCTATAAATTGCCAAAAAAAGACCTATAAAAAGACCTAAACATATCAAAAAAAGGACGTATAAATGTAATCCAAATTAATTAACAACTTCAGTTTTAGCCTCGCCACCCACTCCTTCTGCGCGGCACCTCCTTATCTGACTTGAGATCTTTGCAGGCGCGTGCTGTCTGGTCGTATCCACCGCGTTGAAAGCTTCAAAACAAGAGAAAGTTGCCACTTACAGTGCGATCTTCCAGACAAGTTACGGTTAAATGACCTTGTACCGTACCTGCTTCAGTCGTCCAAAAATGTTTTTCTCTCGTTTCAGGGATGGTTCAAATATATTTCTATCTTTCTTTTTTTATTTCTTTACTACAGAAAGGATGTTTAAGAGGTGATGAACTGATGACGATTCGAATTGAGAATGGGCAGTAAAAAAAGTAGTCGAAAGAAGGTGAAGTTGCAAAAGAAAGCCGTTAAGACCTAAAAAAGGCTAAAAAAGGACCAATAAGCCCAAAAAAAAAGCGCCGAAAGAGGCAAAAAAGGACAAACAAAACCCACCTTTTTCTGGCCTACAATGACCCAAAATGAACATATATTATGTTGGGACTCGTCTTCGGACACAAGGAAAAAAAAGGATTTTTCCTCAACTTCCGGGCCCTAGTGATCATAAACCAGAGTTCAGTGGGTCGATGCAAGGGCAATGACAGTCATTTTTATCACATGTTAGATACAGCTGTTGTTGGAAACCGTATCGATTAACCGAGAACTCGGGCAATACTGTTACCATGGTATTACGTACGTTGTTCTAACTCGCGTTATGTTGCCGTGGCTGGAGCTGTGAGGGAAATTAGCATGTTCGCTTGTACCTTAATAGCTGCAGTTACAACTACCTTAAAAGTAAACAGTAATAACCCGTAACAGCCCTTGAGGGCCAGGGCCTGCCTACCGACTGCCAGCCTCATTCCCACTTGCATCCAACCAGTTACGGGTTGACGTGTGGTCAGCACGACGAATCCTCAGTCGTTGTAGGTTTTCCATATCCGGGTTACGCTAACCATTCGTAGCTTCCCAATTTTCTCACGATGGTGGGTGGCCGGCCACCGGTCCCACATACTGGGCGGGATCTCAGGAGGAAAGTTGTTACGCTTCCCCCAGGAGACTCGAGGCAGTGTGCGTCCCGTAGCCCGAGTCCAAAGCGTGACGCCTTAGGCTGCACGGCGTGGATCACCTTAAAAGCAACTACAAGTTATTTGAACAGTTGTAGTCTCAAGTCTGGAGACCGACCATCTCCCTGATGAATATCATCCACTTCAGACGAATGATGGAAGGGTGCTTTGGACGAACGTTACAGTCATTTCTTTCTTTTCTTCTTGTCAATTTCTTTTCATAATTTCTTTCCCGGGTTCAATACCCGATGGAAGTACATATTGCAGCACAGTAGTTCGGATCCCACTTTAAACTGTATGTCCAGTCCCGATTAGTCTTTCAGTGCATAAAGTGGACTTTAAAAAATCAAGTCCACCAAAACCATTCAGTACTTTCTTCATCATATCTTAATGGATAATAGGTGCATGGGCGTCCGGAAGGGGGGGCAAGGGGGGTCGTGCCCCCCCTGAAATATGAAAGTCAACCTAAAATTATATATATTTCACATATAATTTCATTTTAGCTGCAATAATGTGTGTTAATGATACATTCAAATTTAAGCAATGTATTTTGAGGGAACAACACTATTATTCGAGAAAATGTGCCTTGTTTGCCCCCCCCCCGAAGAAAAAATACCTTCCTTGCCTCTCCCTGGAAAAAATCCTGCGGACGTCCATGAATAGGTGATAAAATTTAAATCAGTAAACCAACCAACTATCCTTCTTATTTGTGTACTTACTTCTAAAGTTACTTATGACGTAAGGGGGTGACCTTTCCCAAAAGCACTCAAATGTCAATCTCCCTTCTACGTAGAACACACTGGACTACATTTTGCTGACTGGCGAGCCCCTGGCGTCTGGATTCACAGCCACTATAATCCTCTGTTGGACTCGCATTTCGTGTTTGTGATTGTCCCTTCATCCATCTCATTGCCATTCATCCTCATCTTCCCGATTAGCCTAAGGTGGCAGAAAAGCGAAGTAAAATAAATAAATCAATTCTAAACTTACTTATCGCAGCTCACTTACTTGCAACTTTAACGTCAGGCAGACGCCTGATCCAAATTACATTCAAGCTATAATATCAACATTTATTTAACAAAGCGAAATTGCATCTGCCTGCCAAGTTATTGTCAAGAACATATTGTGCACCTCTAAACTTTGCTTTCTGCCGACTCCCCCTCCCCTTTCTGTTGTTCGGATCAATCAATAAAACTTATTTCAGTAACGAATAATTGCTGCCAACTTCCAAGTGAACGATACCTGGAAAACATACTTTAATGAAATAGCAAGACCCTGAAATTATACATTACAAATAAAATGTAAATAAACTTGAGTACCGTTACGTCTACTAACCACTCCACCACGGAGCATTTATATTATTAATTCAAATTTTAATCAAGAAATACATTTAGTGGATCACGACATTTAAAGTGTTCTCACAATTATAAGGAACTGGAGTAGACCAGAACATTTAAAGTATCCATAGAGGGAAACTGGGTGGATCAAAACATACAAATTTCAGTTGGAAACTGAAGGAATTAGAATATTTTGAATATTCACACTATTTTAGAAGGAAATTGGAGTTGATCAGATGGATGATGTACACTTTTGGTAAGAAATTGAGTAGAACAAAACATAACCTGTGTGTGATATGACTATTTTTTACAATAGAAATTGCGTGAATTCTGACGGTAAAGAAAACATGTTGATGATATCAGAGGCGCAACCACGAATTTTTGTCATGGAGGGGGGGGGGCAAGTACCAGAATAAACGTACCAATAATAATAATTTTAATAATAATAATGTTAATAATAACCATGTTATTATTATAACATTATTGTTATTGTTATTGATTTACTTTAATTTACTTCGCTTTTGTGCCACTTTTGACTAATTTGCGTAGATGGGGAGGATATGATAAAATTGATAAATGGACACTCACAAACATCCATGCCCAAACCGGGATTCGAACCCGGAACCAACATAATAATAATAATAATTAGTAGTAGTAGTAGTATCAAAGACCCTCGTACCCTTGTAAATTATGAAAAAAGGGGGTAGAAGTTGATGCTAAAGCATTTGTGTTTGAACAAACGATTTGAATTATTTTTCTAATATGTTCAATTTGACATTAATAATGTAAAACAAGCACACAAACTATTTTTGAAAGACAGAAAATGCTTGATAAATGAATTCCAAATATAATTCTATTTTACATTAACATGTATAACTTTCATGCACGATATATCACACATATGCAACATGGAGCGACGTGGACAGTAAATTGTGTGCGTATTCAAAGTTTCTCTAATGCATATTATATACAACATACATTATTTAAATGCATTACACAACCAATTCATCCATCTCCCAATAAACCAACAGCATAAATTACATAAATTGTCTCTCAAATGTGCACGCTCCCTTTCCTCAAAACAATTATTCAAGCATTTAAGACAAAATCAATCAAAACAAGTCTTACTTCTCTGTCTGAGAATTTAAAATGCATTACAGAGAACAATGATAATGATAATTTTTGGATCCAATTTTTTTTCTAGACTGAAATTATTATTGATTTAATAGGGCGCAAATAATTTCACGGGACGCCAATGCATTCTCTCTTTTACAACTTTTGTGCCTCCCCGATGGGGTAGTGGTAACATTGTCACCTTGTGATCAAGGGGTCCCGGGTTCGATACCCGGTGGAGGCACATGGCACAGTGGTTCTGATCCCACTTTAAACTGTAGGTCCAGTCTCGATTAGCCTTTCTGTGCGTAAAGTGGACTTAAAACCACAAATTAATGAATCAATTTTACAGCTTATTTTCATTTAGATCGTTCGGCGCCCAGGGCCGACTCCCGCCGCCCCTAACTACGATCCTGAACCTGATAAGGTCAAGAAAAGGAGGTATTGCGAGCAAATCGAGCAAGAAAATTTTACGAATAGTGTTTTTATTTGCATAAAATTTGAAGTTGTGGGCGGTAATTGCTACCTGCAGGTATACTTGGGCGTCAATGTTTGCCACCCTTAGAACCCATTTCCAAGGTGGGGGTGAGGGTCCCTCCCCCTGTGGTTGCACCACTGGATGATATTGAAATGTGTCCTATACCGTTGCACATAAAAATAGAGAATTAGAAATAGATATCACGTCACCTATGAACACGGGATGAACCATGACATTTACCATGGTTGATTTATATAGTTCGTATACGATCCAAATCTACCTGTCTACCTCTCTGTGTAAACAAACGCTACCCTTGTCACGGTGCCAGTCGAAACAGGTTATTATCCTCTGGTTGCTGATAGTAAAAACGATTGCGTTCTTACACAGCGGTCATATTTTTGGAGGGGAGGGAGGAAGGTGCTAGGAAATATCTATTTATCGCCAGCTTTCAACTCTAGAGTTTCCTGATTTTATCTGGAGCACCGGCACATGGTAATGGAAGGCGTAGCTGCAAATAACCGGAAGTTCGGAGTACCTTCGCGTATGACGTGCGTGATGATGAAACACCCGCACGCACGTTAGATGAAAGCCATGCTTCCTCAGTCATTTGGAGTGTGTTCACCTGGTTGCATAACTTTCTGGAGATTTCTGCCTCAGTCCTAACCCCAAGCGGTGAGTCTCGAATTTTGCTATTATTTCAGATTTATTGATTGGTTTGGTTTATTTTATTTCCCTTTTCCGCAACTCTTGGCTAATTGCTAAGATGAGGATGAATAATGGTATGATGAAATTGATGGGACATTCACAAAAGACACCTATTCCCAGGCCGACATACGAACCCGGAATCACTCCGCCACACAGGTCTCGGAAACAGGTGCCACTCAGTGAAAAGCTGATTTGTAGGCCAAGTCCCTCTAACTAACTAACTCTCTAGTCTTCTTAAACCCGAAGGTTCATGGCTGCAGCAACACAGGCCTTCCATCTGTCCCTATCTTGAGCAAGATCTAACAGTTGGGCTGAAAAGTTCGTAGGCTGACTCATAGATGGCGTTACTATAATTAAATCCATGTGATTTTTACTTAGTACGAACCTTCAAAGATACGTGTATAAATTTCACAGCTGCCGGATAATTAGTTCGTGAGATATAGCATTGTGAGTGAAGCAGCTTTTGTTATTGTGAAAAAATGGATAAAAAAGAATTTCGTGTGTTAATGAAGCATTGCTTTTTGGCGAAAAAAAATTCTGTTGAAGCCAAGGCTTGGCTTGATAAACATTATTCGGACTCTGCACCAGGAAAATCAACCGTTGAGAAGTGGTTTGCTAAATTTAAACGAGGCGAAATGAGCATCGAAGACGATGCACGCAGTGGACGCCCCAAAGAGGCTGTTACCGATGAAAACATCAAAAAAGTCCACAAAATAATTTTAAATGATCGTAAAGTGAAGTTGATCGAGATAGCTGAGATTATTACATAGCGTTGTTGGAGCGTTTAAAGGATGAAATCACGAAAAAACGGCCCCATTTGAAGAAGAAAAAAGTGCTGTTTCATCAAGACAATGCACCGTGTCACAAATCAATGAAAACGATGGCAAAATTATATGAATTAGACTACGAATTGCTTCCCCATCCACCATATTCTCCAGATCTGGCCCCCAGTGACTTTTTCCTGTTTGCAGACCTTAAAAGAATGCTCGCTGGAAAGAAATTTAGCACTGATGAAGAGGTAATCGCCGAAACTGAGGCCTATTTTGAGGCTAGAGAGAAATCGTACTATAAAAATGGCATCGAAAAATTGTATGACCGCTATAATCGTTGTATCGCCCTCAAAGGCAACTATATTGAATAATAAAATCGAATTTTGTCAAAAAAATATTTTTTACTATGTTAGCCTACGAACTTTTCAGCCCAACTGTTATATACTCTTTTCCATCTCTACCGATTTCCTTTAGGTCCATCGACGTTGGCCCTCCATCTTCGTCTTGGCCTTCCTATAGGTCTCTTACCATCATGTTTCCCAACAAGAATCCTGTGAACTTCTCTTTCCTCTCCCATTCGTGCCACATGGCCTGCCCACCTAAGTCTTCTTGATTTAATTATTCTAATAATATCTGGACATGAATACAAATTATGTAGTTCTAAATTATGTAACCTTCTCCACTCACCTGTCTCCTCATCCCTTTTAGGTCCAAAGATTTTCCTAAGGATCTTATTTTCAAATACTCTCAATTTATGTTCCTCTTTCAATGTAAGGGACCAAGTTTCACACCCATATAATACTACAGGCAAAATTACTGTTTTGTATATTTTAACTTTTAGTTTCTTAGATATTAAACGAGAAGACAATAGTTTATGAAGGGAAAAGTAACATGCATTTCCTGAATTAAGCCTGCTTTTTATTTCCTCTTTAATATAATTTTCATTTGTTAATATTACTCCTAAGTATTTGAATTTGGAAACTGGTTCAAACGAGTTGTTATCAATAATTAGATTTTGATTATTACCTAACACTTGGTTTTGGTCTGTAAGCAAATATTTAGTTTTAACCACAGAGGTTAGATTAAAACAGAACGCTTTACTTTTGTTAACATGGTGTTATATTTTTAGCTCTGATTGCTACACCGACGAGATTAACGACTAATGAAATAATGCGCTGTATTAAGATTAATAATAATTAATATTAAAATATTTACATCAAAAACATGCCGCACAATTGATTTGATTTTCATTTAGGATGTCAAGCCCACCTTATACCGTTACGTTAATGAGGGGAAACATAAAAGACGAAGCTATGAAAGAAAAAGAATGACCACAATAAGAGAACCCGAATCTCTGTCAGAGATCCACAGGACACGATAAATAATATGAATCAAACCAGTGGCGAAGCGTGACATTTTTACGTAGTCATCGCAAGATTTGCCAAACGTCAGGGTTGATCTTTCAACGGAGGGGGAGGGGGCACAATACTATTTCTCTGCGATAAACGCTAAGGTCACTGTCAATTCAATGTAAAAGCTCCTACCACAGACCTTACGACTACAAGAGACACATAAATCTATCCAATACGACGATGCAACGTCCCCCGGTTGTACACCAGTCATCACAAAGTTAGTCCGCTACTCCTTTAGTCGGGAACATGAGAATGTGCAAATCATCAGGGCTTACTGGGTAGAAAAGAAACACAACACTGTTCTCAAAGTTAAAACGCAGTTTTATAATCGCGTATATTTCATAATCACTTACCAGTAAAACACTAGAACATTCAATACTAACGTTGGGCAATTCCCTCACATATAGCGAAAGTCAAAGAACATAATTAATTGCTTACTTTCAACTTATCGGCAAGAAGAAAACTCGGAAACCCAAAATCTATACTTGAATTCCCTCCGTTTCCAAGTTCTTATTATTCTTCACCTTCGCCTGTTTTTCAATCTCAGTCTGTCGTCAGGTGAGAAACATTCAGGTTGGTTCACTTCCTCTGCTGAGATGAGAAAGTGACGTCAACACGAACAGATTTTGACGTATTTATAAACATATATAAAAGTTCCAACTACAACTGTATCAATCTAACTATAATTGTCTGTGACAACTTGCACATTATTTGAAGTACCAAACATTTAAAAAATCTTAACTTCTTACAAATATAAAACCTTAAACTCTCAGGTTCGTTACAACGAGAATTATTAAATATGATGGAAACTGAAATGCAATCACCTCAATTGTCGCGTTTAAAGGTAAGAAGAACCTTTATGGTTCGCCGTCAATTGTTGTTTTGATAATGAAAAGCATATTCATATCGTTCAATGTGTGCTTTTCCTCTTAACAAATGGAAATAGCAGACATTCGAGTGGTGTGCCCAGGATTTTCGAAGGGGTTACGTGTACTTTTTAGTAGTCATTCCGGAAGTCCTATTTTTGCCATCTTTTCCTGCTTTTTTTTTCAAGGAATATTGAGCCTAAGCAGAATTATGATCCTCACCACCCCTCCTTGAGCACGCCACTGGACACTCGGAAGAATCTTGATGACTCCAGACAAACCCTGCCGTGGCTGTAAACATGGGGATGCGGGCTGAAAAAAGGGCCTGTTATGACCCAGACCTTCAAGAGTGGGGGTCTGCCTGTTCGGAAGCGTTCGGTTGTTCTCGGCACCGGCCGAGACCAGAGAGATTCGCACCATTCTGCGATGAACTGGGACGACGAACACCATTGCTTTCAATAGGAAACTTGGCGGGAGGGTTCGGCGCGAGGGATAGTACTGGGGCCTCATTTCGATGCGCTAAGATTAACGAATCTCTTGCGTATTTCGAGCTGTTTCATGCTGTCGCTTGACTTATTTCGCACAAATATGCGAGTATTCTGAATTATTATTTTTACTGCTTCTCTAAAATCAACCAAATAAAAAGGTAAAAACGAGAACCACAAGGCGAAGGCAACATACATCTAAGCACCTCGCGGAAACAACGCATCTCCATGTAGCTTATATGAATGCTATATGTATTATTAAAGAGTATTAACAATTTAGTTCACACTGAAAAGGAAAATGTGGTGAAATATATACAAAATTAAACGAACCGGAATGGTCCGTTGCCACTTGTGACGAGACGGAACGGGAAGGTTCAGGAAAATCACGAACCGGAACGCCTTTCCGGTCCTTTCCAGTCCATTTCGAGCCCTGCATTAATGGCTTTCAAAAATTCGGATATCAAAACTAACTTGGTAAATGAGAGCAACTTAAGCTGCGTTTTAGCTATATTTTGTGGCAAGCATTCACAGGGGTGCCCAAGGCCATGTCATAATGCCCATAAAGTACTATTTAATTACAACAGCGTTTCCACTACTATCCTATTACTGAACTTCACTTTTTTTTAGTTATACTGAATACTTCCCTTGCTCTGTCTCCTTTAAATTCTCCCTTTTCTTCATCTAACGGTTTAAATATGGTGCACCTAGTATCAAAAGTGGCTTGGAACCAGCTAAAGTAAATTGATAACTAAGGTTTGATTTAATTTGTTATTTAGCGTCGCTTTTCTTCAACTTTTGGCTAATCGCGACGATGAGAATGAGTGATGATATAATGAAATTGATGAAGGAACACTCACAAAGAACACCCATGTCCAGGCCGGGATTCGAAGCCTGGTCCCCTTGCATGTTCCCAAGGTATCAACTTTTTTTTTACATATATTTTAGAAAAATATATGCAAATGGAATTTCATATTTTTTCATATTTCAAAACTTTGATGGCGCGGTTCGCACCATTACCTCACCTGTGAGGCACCCCTGAGTATTCATGAAACATTGATTGGAACAACACAAGCCGTCAAGCCTTGTAACGTGTCTTTCCAAATGCGTGTTCCTCGAGCAGTTTATGAGAATAACACTCAAGTATGCAATTGATTAAAATAAACGACTGAGTCGTTCATGATTCTTTTGTGTCATACAACAAAAGTACCACTTGCCTCTTTCATTTCTAGGCTATAATGGAATCGCATGCAGACGCACACACGCTAGTTTCTTCGAAGCAATGTGGGAACAACTTCCGCATACAAACTATTTCTAAATTGCAACTACTGTTTATGACTAAACTATATGCAATTATCAAATAAACTAAGTTTCTTTCTGACGCATTCATTGACAACAAGGTTGCCATATTTTGGAAGTGAAAAAAAGAACATCTTACTTGTTTTAACTTTCAGCAAAAATATAAATGAATTAACACATATCTTTCATTTCCATATCAATATGTTAGCTTGTGCTTTGTTACAACTTTGAAATAGATCATATTTAGGTATCTTTGATAAAATTTCTCACAAAAAGTTCTTAAAACACGATTTAGGACAGTGTCTAATCGCTTAGTATTTCGAAAACAGCTCTACTTGTAAGTTAATCTGTGAACATATGTTTGGTTAAAGCAAACTTTGACAACATTTTTGTTCGATACTGATTAACAGGATCCATTATTCAGCGTGCCAACGTTTTCTGAATTCTGGCTCCTTCAGGAAAAAGTGCAAAATATTACCAAACGTTAGATGGGCCTCATTTGACAGACACACATTATTTATCTTGGATTGATTTGGCTCTGCTCTGACCATGCTGTGACCCAGATCTCATTACTTGAGTTCACCATATTGAACCCAATAACATTGACATTTCGTAACCTCTACGTTTTTCTAGTTTCCAAGGAATGCAAATCAATAAAGTACCCATTATTGGAGTTTTCTTTAATGACCTGAACATTCATGTCGTCTTTTATGTAAATAATTGATATCGATGGGTAACAAAGATTGCAGGTTGGAACTGGTTTATCACAGCGACGACGCCAAACAAGGGGAGTCCACCTCCGCTCCAAAGGATAAGAATTACTATTTGGTAACCAAAGTTTCGCTGCGGAGAAACCAGACATGAATTACCGTAATTGTTTAATAATAGGACACCAGTGCTTGAGATTCAGAAACTTAGCCTGATTTTTCCAAACTTTCCCGGACCTCATGAACCCATGTCAACAGTTTTGTTGGTTTTAACCATTAATATAAAATGAATTATAGGAATTTGAAATTTGAATTTAAAATTTTGGGTGCGTCACCACTTAGGCTATTTTGCACCCGTCACTTTGTACGGGGTCCAGCCCCTTACCGTAACTAAAATAACATAACTGTAATGTCGTGTCGTAACTAAAATATTAAAATAATAAAATTTTCTGACCGATTAAAAGCTGAGGCTGTTAAGAGGCACTCAGCACACACAAGGACAAAGCACAGGACAACACACAGAGTTATACTGGCCATAAAGCCAGTCGCCAGAGCCTCGTTCGTCTGCAAAATGCAGTCCAGGGTGTACTACGTGGAAGTGATGTTGACATTTGGTGTACTACGTGGAAGGTCACCCCTTACACCCCATGAATTATAGGAGTTTTCACTAACTAAATCAATATTAGCATTGAAGAGTGACTAGTTCATGCTACTTACGAAGAGTTAATATGATAGGCACTAACATTTTGGGAGTAACGAATTTTCTGCCCCCCACCCACCAGATATTCCTGTGAATAGTGTGTTAGTGTTAGAAGACCTAAATACTCGTACACATTGACAGTAGTTAGGTATGAAAATAAATATGAACAAGGAATGGTTATTGAGGAGAAACAAGGGAATTATCGAGAGAATTCGAGGTCAAAGTATTGAACAAGTTTACAGATTCAGATAACTTCATATACATGAGCAAGAAGAAGTGTTTTGTGGACCTTTGAATAAAGGACTAAGGAAGAGAAATGTAGCGTTGCATGGTGCAGAAAACTCGACGCTAAGAAGACGTTAGGAAAAGCGGCAGCAGTTTCTAATATGTGGCTTTGGAGAAGAATGGAGCGATTGAAATGGACAGACAAATTAAGAAACGAAACTGTGTTGAAAAGGATTGAATGCTGAAAGCGATCAAGAAGGGAAAAATAAACTGGTTGGAACATTGGCTAAGAAGGAAATGTCTGTTAAAAGTTGGAATGGTTGATGGGGAAATAGTCGATAGAGAAAGATATCGGCCGATAGACGATATCAAACTAAATGGTCCTACGCTGACATGAAACGTAAAGCTCAACATAAAGCCTGGATGTTGAAGTGAAAACCAATCAAGGCAGAGAACGGTGAATAATAAATATAGTTTTCTAACATAGTAACATCTCCAACAAGCCCAGACATTCGAACTGTAAGTCTCGGTCCCGTATCTAATTTACAGACGTCTGTCTCGTCTCAACAAGGCTGGAAAGATTTGGTCTCGGTAAACACATTAATTGTAGCAATTTTCATTATCCTCAAAAATGCTACGGTAGCATCGGGAACATACTAACTAACTAACTAATTAGGAAGCAGACAGTAATTAAAGAGTTCAAATGCTACACCACGACTGTAATTGGAGGTAGATGGCTGAGCGTCGTATTGATCGTACCACAACTACTGTTCAGCAGTGATTGTTCCTTTTACAACGTAACATACACAAAGTAGTGCATTGTCTGCCTTTTTGTGGGTAAGTAAAGCTATCGACCACTTAGGATTCATGGTATCTGTGACCCAGTGTAGAGAATGAAGCTTTACTTACCTCTTAACATACAGCTACAATTGCCTCAAATTTGCTTAGAGCTTGGACTCAACATATATCAAGGTTACTTCAACCAATACGCATACAAAATTCATATTCCGAATTGACCTTCAAATCTTCAATTGATTTTTCTAGAATAAGACAATACGCAAAATTTTGATTCACTTAATGTACAAAGTATCAACAATGCAATATATAATGTTTATAAAGGAATGGTTTTGAGCCTCAAAACATGAGAGAATTTTATTGCTCCTCTTTATTCTAATCGTGACGATGAGGATGAATAGAGAGTAGATGAGAACACCCACATGAAGAGAAGAAACTCGAACCCGGAGCTTAAAGGGGTCGAGATTTTGAGTGGACACCGAGATCAAGAGCTTTATTGTAATTTAGTTTATTTTACTTTGGGCTAACCGCGTAGATGAGGATGAATGATGCAATTGATGAAGAAAAACTCACAAAGAACACCTATTCCCAGGCCGGGATTCAAATTCGGGACACCTGGCGTCATAGGGCGCTGTGCTAGCCCCTCCGCCACGAAAGTGAGACCAAACGACTCGAAATGTTCGCGACCAAGAAAATTATTATGCTTATCCAAGAAGGAGATTCAAAGGAGCTAGGAATGACAAAATATACATAAAATGCTTAGATTTTTCGAAACGGGAATTAGGCGAAAGTTAATATGGAAAGGCGAAATTCCCGTTTTGTCTAAAATGGCGGACAGCTGTCAAATTTGATAATCACGTGCCGATAAGCCATTGCAGGTGGAACGGGATTCGGAGAAACATGAGGGATAATAAACCATTATAACTTCCAACGAGCCTATCTACAGTGGAAAGTGGAAGAAATTTCGATTTTATCACTAACTAAAGAAAGGGAATATTAATGTTGTTTCTGTACAACAATGGCGTGTGACGTTTATTAACAAAGAGACACAATGTTCCAGTGTCATTAAGCTTCATTTGTGAGTTCCAAGTTAAAGTACATGAACGGAAGTTCCACTTCTGTAGAGATTTCAATTACTCGATCCAAGCTGACGGATTGCCTTGTAACGATGCACATTAACCTACAAAGTGCGCCAGCACGTGTCCTTGTGGCATAATGGACACAAAATGTCGAACATAAAATGGGGCATATTTATCGAAAATGTGGTTTGAGAGGGGGAGGGGAAGAAACACATGTGGCAATTCGTTATTGATCTGTGAACGACTTGGTTTTCTTTTTCCCTGTAAGGTAGTTGGTACACAAACTGACGCACAACTGTGGTTGTTAGAATTGAGCGAGTGGGCGACAGTGTTCATTCCGGTATGACGTACGAAGGAGAATGCAGATGTCTGTGACTGCCCCTCCGCGGGTATGTTTTGCTTTCCGGTTTCGGGAATCGATGCCGTGTTCTCCGGTTTCGTTAGATCTCGCGGTTTCTCGTCAAGAATGTCATCTGATTGCGGGGTCTGAAGGAAAATCCGCGTGAGGAAATAACCCAGTTCTTCAGTGCTTCGACACTCGGAATATGGTATGCAATTGTTTATAAGTTTTTGCATGTTTTTGCCCTCTCTTTCTCTAACTGTGTCTACACGTAATCAGTTTCCAATTTATAAGTTTCAATAGATTAATGTATACAGATTTATTACCACGAGTGAAAATCAAACTCATGGATCAATGGAACAAATGGTGCAAGGAACAATTTAAGGTTGCGGGTAATAAATATACATAGCAGACTTTACTACAAAAGACCCATGATTCATTTTATAAACACTCACACGGCAGGTCGTCCGTACACCAGCTCATCTAGCAAAGATACATATCAAAACCCAAGAAAATTGCAAATATGATAATGGAAATCCTGATGCACAACATTTATTTCTTGAATGTCCCATTTTTTCAAATCAACAAATCACACTCTATAAAGGTTTTCAACGTTTAAAAATGTCATTTCCTATATCTCTCTTCTCTTCTTTCAGAATTATATCCTCCATTAATATGGCTTCTCTATGCATATGCTCGAAAATGTAAGCTTGAATTATGACTTTTATATAACGGCATATGTTACTGGTGAACTAGAGTGACTAATTTCAGAAGGAAAACATTAATACAAATTCAATAGCAGAAACGATGTCCAAAGTCGACAGTTTTTTTTGTAGACAGGGTCATGATAAAGAAGAAGAAGAAGAATTACAATTTTTAAGGTCCATTGTCTTGTTCCGTTTGGACAATAGACACTCAGGCCGAATTTCCCAATGGGCCGCATAGGCACGGGCGTAGAGCGGCACTTTGGTAGGGGCGAAACGATTGTTTGTTTTAAATTTATAAGGAATACCTAATTCTCGGATTGCCTCTCTCTGGACACACAAATGGAATGACTTAATGTAGTTGTATTGTAAATATAAGTTAACGAAGAATATTTCTTAAGAGAGAAAGGCTAGCAAGGCTCGGAACTAGTTTACTAATTTGTTGTTTTAATTATCGACGTTGTTGTTTTTTGTTGTTCAGTATTGTGCTGAGCCGGGTCGGTGATTGCGGCAAGAACGTGGAGCCTGCCGCTTGCTTTTGAAAGACAACACCGACTTGGGTGCGTTCCATGGCTGCCGGCATTAGCAGCATATCAAAAGCACGTGATTAGCGTTGAATTGTTCAGAATTAAACTGTCGGCGCAAGCATTATTAAAGGGGTTTCGCATTGTACTATTCTACTGTTAGTTGCTCGCGTCTCGCGTGTGTCAGTGTCCGACGTTCGTTTGTTGGGGTAAGTTTAAAACGTCATTACGCTCATTATGAGTGATCAAAGAGTAAGACTCAGTGGGTCACAATACAAAAAGAGAAAAGCGGAGAAAGATGAAAAGCACAGGAAGCATTTCTGAAGAAGGTTCCGAAAATGAATTATTTTTTATACAGAAATGTAATCAGGTAAAAAATTAGGAAAGTGCCGTTGATGAGCCCAGTGTGTGTTCTGTCCTATCACTTAAATGAAGTAGGAGGCGTATTTTTAAAGTAAGAACCGTTTTGAAATTCCGCCGCTGCAGCGCTGCGGTCGGTGTCCCGTGCATGCGCACTGTGTACCTACATCTGTTGGCAAGCCACAGACGCCATTGCGGCAACAATCGATCGTGTATATATTTGCTTTTGCGTATTTAAAATGCCTCCGCCGATTGAGAATCCCGCCGACTGTGAAATACGCGCTGTTATTCGTTTTCTTAGTGCTAAAGGCGTGAAAGCAGTTGAAATTCACCGTCAGATTTGTGAAGTGTAAGGACAAAACATTATGAGTGATGGAATGGTACGCAAATGGCTAAGAGCTTTCAAAGATGGCCGAAAGAATGTTCATGACGAGGAACGGAGTGGGCGACCCTCAGTGATCACTGCCGATTTGCTGCAGAAAGTCGACGAAAAAGTGAAAGACAACAGACGCTTCACGATTTCTTCGTTATCAGAGGAGTTCCCTGAAGTTTCAAGAAGTTTTATCTACGAAATTGTTACCGAACGCTTGAACTGTCGAAAATTGTGCTCACGATGGGTACGAAAAATGTTAACTGAGGCGCACAAAAGCAAACGTTTAGGTAGCGCCTTGACTTTTCTTGTCAAGATCTCATCGCATCATTTGGCTCGGAACAATTTCAACATCCTCCATACAGCCCCGATCTAGCGCCCAGTGACTACCACGTGTTTCTGCAACTCAAGAAGCATCTCTGAGGTCAGCGCCACGATGACGACGATAGCCTCAAAACGGCCGTGTTGCAGTGGCTGTCAACTCAGGCGGCAAACTTCTATGACGACGGAATACAAAAGCTTGTTGTTCGATATGATAAGTGCCTTAATATTGGTGACAATTATGTGGAAAAGTAGATAAAAGTGTGGTCTTTCATGTAACAGTAACATTGTTACAAAAAGTTTACTTGTTTTTTGTACATATCAAAACGGTACTTACTTAAAAAATACGCCTCGTAAAAATGAAAGTCTTCTCTGAAAAACAAGGTAAATGTTAAAATGAAATTGATATAATTTATGTCATATCGCTTTGTTACGTTTTTTGTATGTAACTATCATTTAATTAATATTGCATGCCGTTAATAGTAAAAATAGTAATACAGAAAATAATTATTTTTTTCATTCTTGATAAATGGTATGGGGGCGGCAGAGCTTGTTTGGCCTAGGGGCGGCAAAGAGGTAAATCCGGTCCTGCGGACACATTTAAAGTGGGATACGAACCACTGAAATGGTGCCATCGCCGCAGATCAAACCTGGAAACCCTTGATTACAAGGCAACAGCATTACCACTACGTCAACGGACACACTCAAACACATGAAGGGTAGATTATTGACTGTCTCTGGGGAATGGGTGGATTAAAAGGCCAGGGTCGGGAGGAGATTGAAACTTAATGATAATTTGTCAATTCTAGGCTGTTCTGGAAAAAGGATTTATATATGTTTATTCTTTTAATAGCAAACATTACAGACTTGATATACACATTGGGTGATTTAGGGTTTGGATAGTTATGCACTAAAAGAAATCAAAATATGCATGCAAATATGCACTAAAAAGGTGTAAAATATGCACTTTAAAAGCCAGTTTAATTTATAAATGCTGTATATTACAAACTATGAAAGATTACATGCCTGGCAATGAATATGCATTATTCTGAATGCTCATTCGCTACACAGTTTTTTTTCTATTAATATGGTTCTGCGTTAAATGAAATACAATACATTACAGACCAAGATCATGATTGCATTTGATAACAACATGATGTCCGAAATCTTCGAACTTGAAACTCCTGTTTTCAGCTAGAATAGTCTTATATTCAGAAAACACACATTCCACTTCGCAAGATACAAGTGGACTTTGTTAGGGCAACAAAATCAGACACATGAAATTCCAGATCATCCACACGCTGTCCATTTGTATGCAGAATTTTGCAAACTTTCACCATTGTTGCATACCCACTGTTATTTGTCAATACTGCATCCAATTTCTGTACACACACAGGATCTTCAACCTGGGCAAGGGCCTCCTTAACGTCTTCTATAATTTTGATGCTTGTTTGAAGTTGTTGAAAGAAGAAAGACAGAGAAAAGATAAAGAGAAGAGAAGAGAAGAGAAGCGAGAATAAAAATAAATACAGTATATGCTCGGTGTTGGTCGTGGGTACAAAAATATGCACAACATCAACTTATTTTCATAAAATATGCACCTGCATATGAAATATGAATTTTTAGTTAAAAATCCTTAAATATGCATTTTGCATATGCAATATACAGGTGTGAGGTGCCTGTCTCCCTCTTTTTTAAACTGTTAACTGAAATATTAATAGACAAGAGGAAAGGACAAATGCCCTTGCAACACGAGCATGGCTGTACTTGTCCCAGGGCAAGAGAGTAATTTGCGCTCTGTGCCTCAACCTGTGATGATATTTTGGACTCCCTTTAACCATACAAGACAAGGGAATACCGAATGGAGAACTTTGACTATTGTTGTGAAAGTTAATACAAAGTAGCTACCATGCCATAAACAGTGCTGTTGCTACTATTAAAGCATCATAGCTTAGAAAATTTCTGAAGCAGTGGCTCTCAAACTGTGGTACGCATACCCCCAAGGGGACATGAATTACTTGAAGGGGGTAGGCGATCAGCTCGGAAGAGAAATGTCGAGAATACCCACACGACAACATTTTTGCTGCAGGTGTGTAGACCAGATTTCATTGTTTCAGACTTCATAACTTTAAAATTAAAACTCAACAGGAAAATAGGGCTGAATTTGTCCCTGACACTCTTATCCTTGCCTATGTCTTGAAATAAAATACTCGTTCGAAATCTATAATAGATTTGGAACCGAACCTCCGCTTCGAAGTTTCAAGCATAACCAGACATCAAGAAACTGAGTCAGGCTATGGGTCTATGTAGGCACATCCTTCTCATTACACCCTGTCCCAGGTATCTTTGGAGCAGTCGAACGAAAACAAGTCTCTGCGCAAGTAGTGACGCGAGACGGCTCCACGAATGAACAAGTGAGAGGAAACAAGATTGCGTTGAGTGGAGCAAAGCGTGTACTGCTTCGCTCTGACCACTCGATTTCCTCCCCTTCTCTGACGCTATGCGCGGCCTTTCTCCAGAGATAGTTGGAACAGGGTATAGAAACTCTTAGGATTTACAATAAAAACTCCAAAATTGTGCTTGACAGTTTGTTTACAAACTTATTTTTGTTATTTACTCTTTATTCAGTAACTGAAAAATATATGGAAATTGTAATTTTCATATATTTCCTAGCATACATGCGTTTCACATTCTTATTTTTGTAACTAATCATGAAGATTTTAAACGTAAGAACACCCAATGAAATAATAAACGTAGGATTCTAATGTGAATTTGTTTACCATCTTTCCTCATACAGCCCGAATGCGATATTGCTCTGTACTATTGTATATTGGTGCTCTATACTCTATACTCTACTATACTATACTCCTCCAACATATCAAAAACACCACACCAATCAGGTAGTCAAAAAAATCCCCAAAACCTACTATTCGGAGAATAGAATGGTGGGGGTACATTTGACGTTTAGTTAATACTAAAGGGTACAATGAGAAAAAAAGTTGAGAACCTCTGTTCTAAAGAATGAAAGTTTCGAAATTGTACATGAGATTAACCTGCGTACATATAATCTGCATGTAAGTAACATTGGTTTACTATAGTATACTGTAGTCTACGCAGACAATGTTTTTCAATAATGTGTGTCCATTAAAACAATGCGTCGATTCGCAGGAGGGACAATGGATCTATCGCTCCATCCTAATGCAGTGATATTGCTGAAAACGTGCTCCACACTTTCAGAGAAGGACAGAGAGAGAGAGAGAGAGACAGAGAAGAAAGGCAGGAAAAAAGAACAATAAGAGAATGAACCAAGAAAGAAAGTAATATGGGGAGAGAGTATGAAAAAATGTATGTAGGGGAAAAGACACAGGGAGAGAGTGAATGTGGATGGGGAAACGGAAACAGTATCAACATCTTCACTGGGCGCAAATTTGGATCCTGAACTACTTCTACTTAACCTACTTAACACTGTAGGTTCGATTTCTGAGCATAAAAAGATAAAAAAACATGGTTTTTTAAGTCATTACGAAGTCCCATTAACCATTCTAGCGCAAGACGGGCTGCACCATGCACATTTCTCCCGCTTCTTTATTTTGTTTTCATTGAATCGGCTTACTTTACTTCGCTTTTCCTCCACTTTTGCCTAATCGCGAAGATGAGGATGACATGAAATAGATGAAGGTACACTCACAAAGAACACCCTTGCCCAGGCTGAGATTCCGACCCGGAACCTTTTGCGTCGTAGAACGGTACGCTAACCACTCCGCCACGGAGGTCGGTTCTTTTGTTTTGTTAACATTGCGTGTTCTACGTCACCCAGAATTATCGCACGCTTGCTCTTCGATTTCTGTACGATGTCAACGTCCCAGACAAAACCAGGAAGCGAGGCATGTGAGTAAAGTAATTCGGCTTTCAGCCATGTGGTTATCCTAGAATGGTGCTTCGGTGAGCATTCGTTTCTGTTGAGTTTATTATAGGAATGAAATGTGCTTTTGTCGCTTAATTCCTTGCGCGCTTGTCATCTCTTTCATATTAAAAAGTGGGTGAAGTTAAGTTTGTGTTGTATCGTGTTTACATTAAATATAAGGCTGAAATCATTTTACTTCTGCAAAACAATGCAATTGATTAGTGTGCTGCTGATAATTACCATACGCTAATTGATAAAATAAGGTATATTATAATAGATAAGGCATCTTTAGAATATGAAACGCGTATATTAATGATTGCACTTGAACGTAAGGGATACAGTACAGCATATTATTTATTGTATTTTATTTTATTGTTGATTTTTTAAACTTGTAAGTTTGTGTGTAGCCTACTGTTAATAGCTTTAATAATGCTGGTAAAAAATGGGAAGGCCGCATTGCTTACAATGAGAAATAAGGTTGTTCTTCGGGAGTTGTTTCTACGTCCAAAGTGTCTATTTTGATACGTCACCATACTTGTCACATGAACGTTTTGCACAAACTCTAGAATTAGCGGCATTTGGAGCGAGGTGGTTTTGCAACCATTTCTTCATTCACTTACTCGTATTTCTCAGCTTTAAACTGATTAACTGGTGTACTTTCTTGACATTATGTTTCCGATCTCGTGAAACCAGAAATATTTGACCGTAATAAGCTCACTGGAGTAATCACCAAATTACATAAATAAATACATATAAACGTTACAAAAGTAGAAGGTATCCGCTAATGAGTAAGAGTTACGTAGCACTAGTAGTCAAATTTTGACATCCTTCGGGTAGTGAACCTACCATTAATTGTGTCTCTGTGTGTGTGTGTGTATTGTATATGTACAGGGTGTTGCTGTACAACACCTACAATCTTTCACAGTGTGTAGATTACATCAAGGCGAGCAACTTTTATTCATAATCTTGTCTCGAAGTCTCCTAATTGTCTCGCTTCAATGCAAATACATGGAATAGCATATGCAACATTTGTATACGTATACATGCTTGATGATAAGGGTTGAGGTCACTGCGGTATACACAGACATAATTAGTGAGTAGTGTTGTTCACGGGACGGGACGTGTCCCGTCTCGTTTTCGAGACGAGACACGAGACGGGACAAGCATTTTGAAATTCGAGACGGGACGAGACGGAATGCCTTTCTCGTCTCGTTTTCGAGACGAGACACGAGACGGGACGGGACGGCTTTTGAAAAGTCTCGTCTCGTCTCGAATGTCTCGAAAAAATAAAAGCAAAATTTTTAATGAGTTGCAAATACTTGTTTGCTTGGAATAAAATATTTCAATTAGAAACGTTGATAAGCGTGTATTAAGTCAAAAGAAGGCTATTCTAGAGAGAGTAATGAATGAAAACCTAAACTTATTTTCTATACTCTTTCAAAACACAGCATTACTCCCCATTTTTGTTTTTCAATTTATTCCAGGTTAATAACTTTATGTTACGATAGTACTCCAGATACTAATACAATTCTGAATAACATCAAGTAAAAGGGCAGGTAGAGAAGGAGGAAGGAGGGGCCAAAAATCGTGGAATGTCTGCGTCCGAGGTTTATCTTGTAAAAATAGTCTCAGCTCTATAGGTTGGAAAGATAAACGGACCGACGGATATGGTTTATTTTTATTTTTTATTTTTTACATCAAAGGGTGTACAGAAGTGATTGTTATTAGGAAGTAGGAAAAACATTGTGGGAAACATGGCAGTACAAATTGATAAGGAGTTGTTGGGAAAGTTATTAAGGAGTCCAAGATATTAGGAAGACTAAGAGAAGGAGATAATTAGGGACAAATAATCTTGCATTATTCCACTCCGAACAGCTGAGAGCTAAAAGAGGAGCAGAAAATACGGGAAATATGGAAAGAAGTAATATGGTGATTTTAGTGTTTACAGGGAACCACGACAAGATTTTACCACATGATTATTTGCACGGGTTGCGAAATTATTAGAATGTTATGGAAATTTCGGATATGTCTCTGTTGAGAAAATTCTTGTTGTTTCCTTTCAGGCATTCTACAGGTGGTTGGATTGGATTTTTTTACGTCAGTTTGAAGATTATTTCCAATCCTTTTTTTTTATTATTTCTTTCTTTCTTATTTAAGGAGAATACTATTCCTTGGATTGGAATAACGAAATACTGAGGCTGATATAGAATAATTTCAAATGAAGGAAGGGCACTAAGTTCTGTATAATCTTCGTAGGAGGAAACTTTGTTCTATAAGGGTACTCTTCGATGGTACAGAGGTAGCGTCGTCGCCTTGTAATCAAGGGGTGCCGGGTTCGATACCTGGTGAAGGCACATTGTGATTTGAATCCCACTTTAAACTGTCGGTCCAGTCCCGATTAGCCTTTCTGTAAATCAGATGAAGGAATGTTTTTTGCTGTTCTTTTTATTATGTAAATTTAGCCTTCAAGTTTATGAGAAAAAAATGTAGTGTCTACTGTCTACATTTTCACTTGTTACTAAACACATTTCACAAAGTAGTTTTATCGAACTTCAAAGGGAAGCTGACAGCAATGTCAGTGTGGCGAGAGCTTGTTTACGACCAGGGTGTATTCCGAGACTATTTTTCGCCCTTCCCCAATGACAGAGGTTTCGCTTTGAACAATAGACACCGTTGCTTCAGGGGGCAAACACCAAACATAGGGCGAGGTTGACCTGCAGTAGCGGGTACGTGTCATAAATCCAGGCCTAAAGTAGGAATGAAAGTTGATGCAAGGGAGGGGCAATAAAAATTCTGTAATTTGGTTTGGTTGCTGACAGGAAGTTTTGCAGGAAAAGCTGAAAAGGAAAACGGCAGACTTTGAATGAAAGAGGGACAGTGAACACAAGTTCTTTGTATTATTCGCCGACACACAAGCTTCCATTTCGAAGGTGAGGCTATCAGCAGCGAAGTTATTAGAGGGTTGGACGACGCCAGAGGGGGGCAGGGGGCCGCCCCATGTCAGACACTTCGCCCCCCACCCGGGCCCCCCCAACTGAAGTTAATTAAATATCGAATAATAAGAGAGTTCATTTATAAGAGTATGACGATTTTCACCTTTTCAAAGTGGTGTATTCTGCATGATATCACTTTCCTGCTTATAATACCAACTTGATTAACAAATATTAATTTGTTTCGTCCAAGATTCGAGTGCCGACCTGGGCATAGGTGATTTCTCATTCATTTATGTCCTGTAATAGCCGAGATTAACCTAAGTTTTAACCAGTCTTAAGAACTGGGAAAAAGTGTTGAATGTGGATGGTTTTAAAACATCACGAATATTTTGAGGACCACAAGACATCATATGTAGTACGGGCAAATTATTCTAATCGTGGTCGTTAGTGACAACGCTAATTATTAAAAGACATTCAAAGTTGATTCAAGATTTGGTTGGTTGGTTGATTTGGCGTTTGAAGTCCACTTGTCCACTTTATGCACAGTAAGGCTAATCGGGACTGGACCTACAGTTTAAAGTGCCTCCACTGGGTATCGAACCCAGGACCAAGAGTGATCCACTCCATGTCAGTTGTTGTGGATTCATCGCGGTTTCTTACTATTCAGGGAATTGAATTTCGAGATGATGAGTCTGAGGAAACCTTAACAAAGGGAATTTCTTCGATACTCTTGAAGCTAATGAGGAGATATTATTTGGAAATGTATTGAACATGAACATTAAATGCAAATTACACTTAAAATTCGATTCAAAACATATCGCGGGCAGGTAAAAGAACGCTTATTAGGATTTGTCCTCTTCAATTATTAGGATGCAGATTCGCTCTTTCTCGTACATATCAAAATCGAAGAACTTCTTCCCACGAACTCCATAGGTGCCTGTAATTGGGTAGCACAGACATAGGTTAGAGTGGTAGAGTAAGAGCAAGTAATGCCAGGGTCCGAATATTTCTTGAATTATGAGATAACTGTAACCTTTGATTTTTTATCCTCTGATAACATTTCCCTGAAATGTGAAACACAAATTTTGCCCAAAACTCTTCAGCGTTACGAAGATGGTTGTCCTTAAAATCTTTGAAAAGGCTTGCTCGAAACAGGATGCTGGATGCAAACTGCCTCATTTGGCTGTTCTTACCATTGAGAAGAAATGTCAAGTCCTGGACGTACCAAAGGTGGGCAATGTGTTCTCCAAAGCACACAGAGCAGAATTCTCCTACAGGAGAATTGCACTTCACTAAGTGCCTCACATTGTTTCTAATAATTAAGAAGATTCATTTCTTCAAACGTCACGTTTATTTTGCAAGAAAATTAAACTCTTCATCATTTATATTATTATCTTATAACTTAAATATTTATATCAGTAGTTTCATCTCAAGAAAGACGATGAATTATAAAATTATGAATGTCTTTCAATACTGAAATAGGCCACTAGAGACCACGCAACTTACCAATAAAAAAGAATTAATGTCTTTATTAAAACGAATCATGTGGAGATAAACTCGTAATCAAGAAGTACATTTAGGCAGTAAACGTCCACTCTAAATAAAATACAAACACAAAACACCATACATGAATATAATAATAATAATAATAATAATAATAATAATAATAATTATTATTATTATTATTATTATTATTATAAGTGTTTTCGGGCGTTTTAATGTGACTGCCCCCTTACAATATTTTGTTGCCAGCCTTCCCCCCCCCCCAAACAGTCATATTTCCCTGGCGCCGTCACTGGTTGGAAGTAAATTTATTAGGACGAGGAAAGTAACATTAGCTGTTGACAGTGTTGCACCAAAGGACGTGATATGTGCTACTGTTTGTATAAATGATAGGAAATTTAAGCAAAAATTTATAATTGTTGAGACTTGAGAGTTGTTTCCTTCATTTGATCGTAGGAAGAGGTTTTCTGAGACAGAGTGGGATTATTTTACACATACATGGGAAAGGGTGGTTGTTTAAAGATAGAGACGTATTTTGCACATTTTTTAAAAGTTCAGATAAAACGAGAATTTAGCCTTACTGTTATGAAAAGAAATAACGCAGTACAAGAAAATAATAACTTCACATTTCTCGCACCTGGTGGGATGCAACACAAGAGTATTGCATGAAGTCTATGAACGAGGATAAAGAGGGATATGTGAAATTTGACTTACCTGCGGGTGAATTAGTGGATTCTAATATTCTTAAGGTTGATATTGTTTTTTTCTAGTTTTTCTTAAGTCCACTTGATTCACAAATAGGCTAAATCGCGAACCGACCTACAGTTTAAAGTGCGACCCGATCCATTTTGTGCCTCCATTGGGTATCGCACGGGAGGGACCCTTGATTACAAGACCTCGACGTTATTACTACGACATCGGGGAGGCACCCAATTTACACAAATATGTTGATTCCAATAACACGTTATATGCATAATCTGATAATGATGCACTTTTGGTGCATCTAAACATATTTTTTTCAACTATAGCATGTCTAAAAGAATCATTGAAGTTGGGATTTTTATAACTTCAGGAGGCACGACTCTGTAAACGTGCGATATAAAATAAATGCAGGTTTGCCTTCCATACGTGGTGGTTTTGTCACGGTTCTTCGCTTCGTAAAACATACACTTTTGCAGGAACGGCTTCTTGCATCCTCCTGGGGCCTTGCTCTAGCTAAACAAAAAATATATTTGTTTAGCATAATCGAGGGTTACATATTCCTGCCGAACTTACTAGAAAACAAAGATTCTATTGGGATCATACTACTTTGAATGAAGATTTATGTACGCTACTACTTATAATAATGAGCATAAAATATTAATCAGGAACTTTATTTTTCGTCAACTGGATGGAACATATTTTTTTGTTATTCAGCAAATATTCAATTCATCACCTTTTTTGACATTAATTTTCTTGCCAGGACAGCTGTTTTTATGCAGATTTTGACGATCTTAACTACACGTAAGCTAGATATTAGCTAATATTCGTGCTGTTATATTACTATTCTTTTACCATCTTTGTAACATTTCATGCAATAACAATAATAGAATTGATTAATTTACATATTCAAGTGAATAGACCTATGAATTGTATTAATGTATTAATTTAAACATTTGCTTAATTGTTGTTGTTAATGTTATTATTATAATTTTTTCTGAAACACTTGGCTCGGACACCCTCCCCCGACATATATTTCTAGATGCGTGCCTGCCGAAGGATAAATTAGATCAAGCGGTGGTGGTACCGGACTTAGAGGCTAAAGGGAAAACAAAGAAGTATGTGCGTCATAAGCTGAGCATAAGAAACAGCACAATATAACAAAGAAACACTTTTTGAAACTTATGTCATAGAAGATGTTTATCAATATTAAGAACAATAAATGCTTTCTATTTGTAATATACTAAATATTGAAATTTTAAATAGTCTTTTGTGTTCGTACTACATATTTAAAAACTTTTTGTTGCTCCCCAGCGCCAAGCTTAGAATTTAAAGAAAAATGTACATTTTCATAGTGCACGGAAGTTCGACATTCAGAAAGAAAGATGGTCTATTGGAAAACATTTCAAGACTTCCAAAAGGTATAGCAGTAATGAAAAAGAGCACTCACTTATACCGTGTTTGTTACAACCTGTCCCGCTTCCCGCGCTAGCTGATTGCTGGCTTTTCTAGCATAAACCAAGCGGTGTCCATGCTGAAGACCGCCTTAAATCCGTGCTGGGGAAAGCCAAAGCCAGGCAGCAAATTAAAATACGCAACGTGACAACAGCGTCTACGTAAGCTCCTCTCTTCTGGTTTCCATTCGCTCCTCGCTGCTCAGCAGACGACTTTTTTCTCGTTTCTCATTGGCACCAAAACTGTCGAGCGATCGCTAGCGCGGGAAACGGGAAAAGTTCTAACAAACTCGGTATAAATGTACGATGGATAGACAGTTGTATGAAGCGAGAAAAAACACAACGTAGATTTCATAAGATACCTAACAATCAGTAACCAACAAACTGCATTTTTAATATTAATGTCCTCATGATTAACGAACCTTATTTATTCTCACCACGCAATGGGTAAAATATTTGGAGCCTTATCCCATTTTCCGGAAAAATATTTCGTGTTTCTGCTACTTTTGACTTTTGTTGGTATGATATCCCGGATCACTTTTACGAGACGAGACGAGACAAAACGAGACGGGACGAGACGAGACGAGACAGAACCCTTCGAGACGGGACACGAGACGGGACAAACGAATATTTTCGAGACGAGACACGAGACGAGACAGCATTTTCACGAGACGGGACGGGACAGACCAAAGTCTCGTCTCGTCTCGTCTCGTGGGCAACACTATTAGTGAGGTTCAACATACAGCAGCCCAAGGATGATACAAATTCCATTGTTAAAATTTAATTATATTTACTTACTATGAATAATAACCTAAAAATTATAACCAGTAAGATTTTCGATAAACACCTTGGATGCAAATGTTGACTTGATGTACATCAGGGACACTTCAGGATTGTCAATAGAATCATTTCATCCCAGAAGTGTCCGTGACTGTACATTCATTATAATTATATTAACTCTCACACCAAGGACGTATTTAGGGGTCCAGGGGAATGGGATCCAGACCCCCTCGAAAGATTTATCAAGTACTAAAATTAAATAATGAAAATATATATTATTTTAGCCTTTGTTTATTTAATTTCCTCTGAACTTATTGGAAGACAAGGATTATATTGGGATGATACGGCTTTGAAGGACAGGAAGGACATATTTAGAAGGGACCAGGGGTGCGGATCCCCCTCCCAAAAGACTTACGAAGTACTAAAATTAAATAATGAAAATATTAACATTTGTTGCATAAACAATGATTATTAATATCCTTTGAACTTTCTAGAAGGCAAGGATTATATTGGGATCATACGGCTTTGAAGGACATTACAAAGAAGATTTATGTGCACTACTACTAATTAAAATAATATACCTACATAAAATATTAATCAGAAACTTACTTTTCTCCAACTACATGGAACATCATTTTTGTTACTCGATAAATATTCAATTACTCTTCTATTTGACATTATATGTAAGTTATTCCGATCTTAACTACAGGTAAGCTACGTAATTAATATGCGCTGTTATATCTCTATTCTTATACAGTATTTTTACCTATTCGTGTAATAATAATATAATATTAATTTATGTATTGTATTTAGTATTAATTTTATTTAATAAAATTATTTTAATTTAAACATTATTATTATTATTATTATTCCTGAGACACTTGGTTCGGACCCCCCCCCCACGAAACATATTTCTAGATACGTGCCTGTCTCACAATATTACGTATATTTACATTAGGATTGGGCTTTTAGTTTTAACGCTTACTTTGTGTGTGATATTTAAAACTAAAAACCGTTTCAACCAGTTATGACCAATTTTTAGATTTGTTTATTTGATTATACAATTTGTTTACTTGATTATACAATTTTTCATTTGGTTATGCAATTAGTGCAAAATGCTTACTAAAAGAATGGAAGGGTTTGGACCCAGCGTTTATACTAGCATGATTATGTTTTCGTAGCGTGCTCTCTATGTTACTATGTTCTCCGTCTGGAAAATGTAGATATACCAGTCGCAACAGTCAATCAATGCCACACGGCTGCACACTGTACAAGATAGAAAAGTTTTTTCGAGGGCTCGTAGCGTCGAAACGAGATTACCAGGAAAAGTTGTTCACGTCTCGAAATACTGTGAAAGTAGTTTGTGTTGTATGGCGATACCTACCTGTACATTACACATGCGGCCGTGCTTAGAATTATGAAAATATGAATAGTCGGATTAGTTGCTTGGCATTGTCTGAAAGGCGTGCTTGTCTTCTTGCAGGGGGAGGAGAGGCAAGACAACGGGAGCATGCGGGTGGCGGTCACTTCGAGCAGCGAACATATGGTCGAGGTTTCTACGAGGAGTGCGCAGTGAGTACTCACATTCGTAATACATACGCTGTAGCAGTGATGGAGTAGTATGCCACGCCCCTAGCAGGAACGAGTAAAGACAAATTTTTCGCCCGAGCAAGATGGATTTTTGTTCGCCCTGCAAATCCCCTCTTTCTATTCTTGTATCTCTATTGTCCACCTTCCTCCAACACTAACATGAACCAGTTACATATTTACGGTTTTAATGACAAAACAATTGCCTTATTTTTACATAGTTTTTAATATTCCTGTTATAGAACACGTTTATTGTTAATACCTACATAATGACATCAAAATAAGGGTATAATCTCTTAGCTTTTGGCGCCCCGAGCAGTGGGTGGGCGAGTATGGTGGGTTTAAGTGATGGACTGACTGATAAAAGAGATATAGAACAAACTCGATGATAAAGCATGCTCTACCCACGGTTCCAACGTCGGATATCTGGCGATGACCACTCCATCGCGGAGGCTGTATATGAAGATATTTTGAAAAGCATTAGAAGATATTTCCAGCTTATTCTGGTATAAACTACATTATGATTCTGTTGTTGGCCACATTTAGAGCTCTTGAAGAAAATTTGTTTTAATTGCAAACGAGTAAGTACTGTGTAAATTTTGACATCTGAAGATTAAATAAAAATACTTTTAGTTACGTTTACAGCCTCCCCTAATTGTTTCTTTCCAGGAAAAAATTGCAACCATAGAAGGAAGGTGGCGGAATCCCACCAAAATCCTTTTCAAATAACCCCATGATTAAAGCATTTCGTATGAAAATTAATTTCTACGGCAACGAATAATGATAGACTACGTTTTCTCAGATCAGGGATACGTTTTCGAATGCCTGATAAGATGAACCATCAATATCTGAGGCTGCACAACGTAAACTTTTCCAGCAAGGTTTATCTCCAAATCTAGGTCGTTGGAGATGGTACAGATGCGAGCGTAAACACTGAGATCTGACGTCATTCATGCTTCATTAGGCACGAAAACGACCTTCTAATCAATACAGTAAGGAAGTGAGATGTAACCAAATGACAACGAAGACGTGGACTAGACGCTAATGAAGGCCTATTAAGCAGTGCATGACGGTACACATTGACACTAGAATTGACACTGAAATAATCATTCAGTCTATTGTCATCAAGTAATGTATGCCGGTGTTAGGTTGTTTCAGTTGCTGTTTAATAGAAAAACAAATATCTCATCAGTTTCTGCTACTTACAACCGACAGAATAAGTCATAATTTAATAAACACACTACATAAATGGCATAAACAATTCCTCTCGGATATGAAATTATGTTCCTCGTATGTATGACACCAGAAATACAAAAAATATAAGTTCCATCATTATCACCAGAAAATCGTAAAAGCACACAAGCAAACAAAACGATATGTAGCACACTCTACCAATGTGTGGCGTACCCATATGGGGGAAGTTTTGATCCAGTTATCCGTTGAAAAGGGAACTACTTTTTCTCTTTTAACTCATAAAGCCTCTGATAAATTCCTGACCACGCCGTGCTGCTACTCACGCCTCGAATATGTTTTCTTCTAATAAAACTTTCCTTGAAAACATACCGCATAAAAATATAAACTAGTCTGCGTCTGTAGTAGTTATGAAAACAATATATCTTATTACACATAATCAATTGCCACTACAAATTTGTCATCTTTCTTCGAATTCAGAACAAAGTATGCGTTTGTTTAAGATACTGTGCTTGCATTACTTCTCACTGATAACGGGAGAAATTATAGGATCTGGTTTTATGTAATAATAAGCACACAAATATTTCTCATTTATCTCTGTCGAGTAACGTATCTATCCAGAAAAATTATTTACAGTATTTTCAAAGAGTTTTTCACGATGTCACTTTTCTTTTTTTCCTTCTATAAATTTAGATTTAGAAACTTACTTTACTCACCGTAGCGTGGGAATTGTTATTCCGATAGTACGGGCCTAGTCTAATATATTTATCTATTACACGTGTTATTAATTAAATTTCATTAAACGACGATTAATACTAGAAAACTGAAATTTTGGGTCTTACGGTAGTTAGGATCGCAAATTTTCAATCCTGCCCGGAAATCGAACTTCGCATGCAGTGAGACGCCTTTTCGAGGGCCTCACCTTTCATGCGGGAAAGTAATTTCAGGGACAATATACATACAACATGAGGCCGGCCTCACGGTGCTTCCTATAATCTCCTGTACCCTGCCCCTGGAATCTCTGGAGCGAGCGAAAGCAAGTCACTGCGCAAACTCGAAAGGGCTCGACAAATGAATACGTGTGAGGGAACGGGATTGCGTGGAGGGGAAAAGCCACTGCAGTTACCAGTGCCGTATACTGTTTCGCTCTACTCACTCGCTTTCTCCCCTTCTCTACCGTTATGCATTACTCCACAGATTCCCGGAATAGAGTATAGGTCGAATATAAATTCTGCAACGTTCATTTCGAGACAGGGATGGAAACTCATTGCGAAATATCACAAACGCTGTTAAGGTCTTAAGATTTTACTCAAGGGATATTACCGTGTTGCGGAATATTCTTGTTACTACAATGTGACTGATATTTTGTAGCATTTCCCCCGTAACCAGGAACATAGAGAGATTGGAGATTTTACTGATGTGCATTACTCATTCGGGTCTTGTGAGTTATCTTCAACTGCAGTAACATAAGGCCTCAGAACACGTTTGGGCAGGTGGTTGTTTTTTTTTCGGGGGGGGGGGGGGTTAAATAAAATGCAATGCTTCTTAAAGCCACCGGGTAAAGCAGGTTCTGACTCGTACCTATGGCACATATACCGGGACAATAAACGCAGCTCCAACGTATTTGAAATAATTACATGATACATGTTTTAATTTGTTAAATATATTGTTGTTTTACATTGTAGATTGAAGAAGAGAACACCTTTGGAGAAGAAAATATTTATCGTCAGCATTGTATTATTCATCATCTGCGTAATATTCTTCATCATCATCATAGTACTAAGTAGCTTGTGTAAGTAAATGTTTTGTATATTAATTACTTACTGTAATTGCACATTGTGGGAAAAGTTGATACCCATGTACCTTTAATACCTGTAGACAATGCAGAAGAATAGGCATCACAAACGGTTGAGTGTCATAAACAGTCTGAGGGTTTATACACATGCATATTTTTAATGATAAGACAAATCTAAAAAAATAATTGCTTCCTTATACATTTTGACAAATTGTAAGAAAATCTAACCATATTGATGTTGCCATAAATACATAATGTTCTATTTTGCGCACATAAATTGCACATATATTATTAGAATTTTCAGGGTTAATACTTCCATTAACAAAATGTAAGTTTTTTCTTTTTCATGGAAAATAGTTTTTGTAACAATTCAAATACCAATCTCCTCAATTTTCTCAATTAAGCAGTTCGATACATGGTGGACGCACATAGTGGTTCGGATCGCACTTTACACTGTAGGTTCCGTCCAAATCAGCCTATCTGTGCATAAATGTGGACTTAAACAAAACTCAAAACTCAGTTAAGCAGCAGCAATAAACCACTGTGGGTAACTTATTGCGTTTTAACTGCATAGCAATTTTTACTTTTACTTCATTTCTAAGTCCATTTTATGTTGAGATATGTTAACTGGGACTGGAACTACAGGTTAAAGTAAAATGCAAACCATTCTGGGTATCAAACCTGGAACCCTTTCATTACAAGACAACCGTTTTACCATCACGCCATCGGAGATAACAACTTTTCTTTCTATTCTGTAGGATAGCAGTATAATCTTTCGTAATTACTTTTCATGTTCATTTTTATTTTACATAATGTAGGGCACAGGTCCGTACCCAGGATTTTTTGAACGGTGGGCCAGATATATATACTTGTACACCATTATATACTTGTACCTTTATAATCTACACACATACACACATTTTATATATAATCATGTACAAAACTCGCAAGAAAAATTCATTTTCAATGCAATATTTACACAAGAAATCGTATTTGCAATAAACAATGAGTACATTGTGAACATTTCTTTTAATTTTCATTGTTATTACATCAATTATAACACCATTAAGCCTTGTTTCCATGATATGAAAAAACTAAATATGCTGACCAAGGCAGAAATTTATTTTATTATAAAACATAAACTAAACGTAACGTTTCAACCTTCTAGCAAGGTCTTCTTCAGACTCTGCACCAAGTACAAATGTAACAAGGCAGGCACGTATCGAGGAATTCCTTTCGGGAGGGGCTCAACACCATTTTTTTAAGGGGTATAGTAAGAACCTCACAATTGTATGTGTAAGACCAGTGGTGGCAATTTGGATCCAAAACGGGAAGGGGAGGGGGGGCGGAGGGCGGTGCAAGGAAAGTTTACTTTCTCTTGGTAGACAAGGCTTAACATTAAGAGGCCATAATGTTGAGGCAAAAAAATGGGGAGCAACTATCCCTTAAATCGTCGCCACTGTAAGGCTGTCATTTTAATCTTAACGTGAAATCGGAATATTTTTTAATACTCCACTGCTCTGTTTCCATGCATTAACATTGTGTGTCGGAACCATCTCAACATGTGTGTTTGTCCATTTCTTCTCAGGCATAAAAACATCTATGGTGTCTTTAAGTGTTTTTACGAAACTGTTACACATGCATGGGATGGACAATTCACTCGACAACGCGAGATTCACATTATGGGCTGCGAACTGGACGCAGACAGCTCTCGAATATGTATCTCTGATTCGAGCCTGAACACTACTAATGTGTCTTGTCCTCCCATGTTTGCAGTTCTTATAAAAGCCGAAACCCACCAAATTGTTCAGATTCAGGCCTTAGCACTCACAAATGTTCAAAAATGCCTGTCACAGCTTCCGCTGTCTTGTCATATATCGGCACGAAACAAAGGAAGTCTTCTCGAATACAGCTGGATCACGAAACAATTAATGCACAATGAAAACCCTTCCGTTCCCAACACATCTAATGTTTCGTCTCCCAGTATGATCAAATGCCTACTCATTTATCTCCAGGGAGGGTTGGTGAGGTCATAACCCCATTTGACCCAGTATACCTTTTTTTTAAAAGAAAGAACGTCAAAGACAGGAAAAAAATGACAAAATCAGGACTGAACACCAAAAATAGTATCCGTAACCCCTCTACCTTTCGAAAATCCTGGGCACGCCACTCTTTATCTCGGACACATTTTTTAAAATCAACTCACCAGAAGTTCTTATCATTCCGTATTGGAGATTAAAGTAAGACGCGTTCTTCCTGCAGGTTTGGATATGATCCTTTAGTTGCTGTCGTCTGCCTGCCTTCACACCTAACCTTAACAAGGCCCTAATTTTCCATCCTTGTGACGTGGATTTTCAAAACTTAGGAAGGTTTCAGACCGAAGGGACACGCGATACATGTCGATTGGAATGGGCCAATCAACAACAACGTTTCACACCGTAGCGACACAAAAGGCCGCACAAACCAAATTTCGACTTGTGAAATCCTCAGGTGACACGGTGTGAAATCTCCCTTATTAGGCCACTGTCATTGTCACCTCGAAGTAGTAGCTCTTGTTGACCACAGAAGAAAAAAATTATCCTCAACTGGTGGGAATGCTCCTCAGTTTTCTTCACTCTCCTATATTTTCTGTGCTTGTTCACTATACAGGCAACACCTTACGATTTGATATACACAGGACATGTACTATGTAGACATTTTAACGAAAAATCTATTGAAGTCAAGGCTCAGTTGGTAGAGCCCTGATTCGGGTCCTGGTAGAGCCTGCAATTTCCGCCTAAAATGTCTCCATATGCAACAACTTCTTGCTTTCTCTTCTCGACATTCCTAAAATTTTAGGCTGTCTCTTTATGGTAGTTAAGTGTTTGAATGTATTTTGAACCCAGTAGGCTTAAACAAAAGTATTTTTTTATGCCATGAAATTCTCGGACTGCATATACGAAATTTAATTCTGGTAAAACTAAATCATCACTCAAAACTTTGATTTTCAGTTGATATATGCAGCTTATTTCTGTTTTAATAAACCACTCCAATATCCGGTACTGCTGAAATATTCACTTTAGAGAGAGAGAGAGAGAGAGAGAGAGAGAGAGAGAGAGAGAGAGAGAGAGAGAGAGAGAGACACCTTGATATCTTCAACCCTCGACCCGAACTAGCACTACATTGAGGCCCCGGAAGTTATACTGTCCTTAATGTCTTCATTTTCGAATCACTATATCTTATAAAGCAACCAGAGGACGCTGACTGATCACTAATCGACTGTATGAATTGTCACACTTACCTTTGAAATCTCATTAACCGATTCTTTGTGGAGATGAACCGAAAAATTGAATCCGCGTATTTATATCCTCATTATATTCTAGAACGTTCCACAGATAAAACGATTCGTTAATACTGCCAGTAGCTGACTCCTTCTCTCATTCAAGAACGTACCCTCTCCCGCCTTCCAAAGATTAGAAATTACAACGAATCGTCCTACGTGTGGCGCTACCTTTGTTGTGCAGCTTCAAAATGCTGACAAGTCTCTACATAGTGCTCAAGTGCGCTGCGACAACACCGAAAGCCCAAGAAAAGTTTACGTGCAATATTATCAACAACAGGGTTATAGAATATTCTTCATCTTGCCTCGATAATTGTCTATCTCCTTAAATCATCGTCACATTATTAAAAAAGCCAAAAAACTAATTTAGTCTAGTGAAAAATAAAAATTTCCTGGGGCGGGGCCTCGAGCCACCTCAACCCCACTTTAGATACGTGCTATTAACAATAACAGGGTTATAGAACATTCTCCGTCTTGTCTCGATAATTATTTCTCCCAAAATTATCATCACATTATTCAAAAAGCCAAAATCCTAATTTTATCTAGTGTAAACAGAAACATTTCCTGAAGGGGGGCTCGAGCCTCCTGATTCCCACCTTGGATACGTGCTATTGACAATAATAGGGTTATAGAACACTGTCCGTCTTGTCTCGATAATTATTTCTCTGATTTATAAATTTATTATGTTCACATTATTCAAGACTCCAAAAATCTAATTTTATCTAGTGTAAATTTTTAAAAAATCCTGAGGGGGGGGGGTGCTCGAGCCACCTCATCCCCACCTTGGATATGTGCTATTAACAATAACAGGGGCATAAAACATTCTCCGTCTTGCCTCGATAATTATTTCTCTCCTTAAATTATTGTCACATTATTTTATTTCACACCACAAGAAACCAAAAACCTCATTTTATCTAGTGTAAACCTAAAACTTTCGGGGGGGCTCGAGCCCCCTAAGCCCCCCTCTGGATACGTGCCTGTAACAAGGGAAAGCCAGGGGGTGCTCGTTGCTATGTGAAGTACGTATGCATTACGTCATCTGGGTGGATCGGGTTTGACGGTGCTCATTGCTATGTGCAGTAAGTTTGGTGCGGGGTACATTTAGCTACTAACACGTCGCAAAAATCGGAACAAGCAGGTTGTTGATTTTGTAGCGTTCCATTTATTTTTATTGTATTTTTGTACTTCTAGACTGCAATCATGTCTAATTGTGCTGTAGCAAGCTATGAAAACTATAACCAGAAAACTAAAGGAACTGACATAAAATATCATAATTTCCAGTCGATAATTGCGTAAGTAAACAGTGGATTCATGCTTGTAGACGAAATGTAAAAAATGCAAGTGTGCAGTGCCAATTATTGTGAAGAAGACTATGTGCGAGATCTAAAAGCAGAATTTCTGTATTTTCCACCAAAGAACGTGCTGAAGCCAACTGCAGTGCCATCGCTAAAATTACATCCAATTACTTTAGTACCAAATAATCGAGGAAATGGTGTAGTTCTCCTAAACACTTATATTCACAATATGATTCGCTTGTAGGACGTGCTGATAAGGTTTGCAGAGCTGTACGCTACGAAAGATATGCAATAAGGAGACGTGCCCTAAAGAAGCTAAAGACTATGCTGCCAGAAAAGAGAAAAATATATAGACGAAGGTATATGCACAAACTGCAAGCAATGTTTCGTTGTTGGAAAACATATTCGATGGTTTACAAAGGAGAAACACACGTCTGCATAACGAAGCAAATAAATTAAAGATTACAAACAACCTCTATCAACCTGCTTTAACTGAATAAAGAAGTCCAAAATCTACAACGTAACCTAACCGACAGTAGCACAAGAAAAGTCATCAATATCTTGAAAATGTGTTCAACTAGTGCGAAGTACGTAGTGAGCCTAACTGATTTGTTATGTACATTTTATGTAAGTCGGTTTCATAATTATTAACAAATTCATTTAACACAGACCGATGTTGATTGTGATTCGTATGTTCACATTATCGTGAAGAACGTTGTCGGAAATATGCATTTCGAAGATCGCGTACTAACTTCCAAGCTATTGGAAATTAAATTCACTTAGTACATCTTCAATTCGAGTTACATAGAGTTGTATGCACGATGGTAAATATTGCATGAGTGAATATTACACCCATCATTAAAATGTTTCAACTTTGTTCAATTTTGGTATTTCACAAATATATTGTGAATAATTTTGTACCCTTGTACTCAATATAAACCAATGGATGTTACATTATTTCTTTGAAGTACATTTCTGTCAAAAAGAGCAAGATCTAAGATTAGTGTAATGCAAGTTACATCGTTAATGTACAAATGTGTGTCGCATATCAGCCTTGGAGTATATTTTCGGGTTATACAACTCAGACACACATGGGAATGGAAATGGAAAATCTGCGGACAAAGTCCTTTAACGAATAATAATTCGTACACTTGCACGGTCAATCATTGCGAGTTCATGTAACTTTTCTCCTTTATTGTTTAATTAAACTAAGATATTTTCATCGATTTTCTCAAAGCGTTTCATTTACCGTGTGATCAAAAATCTATTTCTATAGGCTCGAATTAGTAGGTTAAGACATTTAAGTTTGATGTTCCTAGTACTCATCAAGTATTTCGAGTAGGTTAACTTAGTTAAATTAGTACTTGTACACTTTGACTCATCTTCAGCACGCGTTTGTATGTAAAGTTCTAAATACGAAAAAATACTTTTTAGAACTATGACAACGATAACTTGCAGCCAAATTTGAACCAGAGAAATTACAAATATCTGCAAATTACAAACTGGAATCTGTTTTCAAAGTCTGAAACTACTATCTTACAAACTATTTCATCATTCTTCCTCCACATAAAACTTTTCAAAAAATTTTTGCATGTGGAACTTTGATCCGTACGTAAATTATTGTACAGTAAATAAATATATGAAGAAGGTTGGGAATTCTTTCGAATTTAGAGTAAGTATCAAATGCAGAGTAAAAATTTATCTAGATTGTATGTTGCTTCTTTCACTTGATAACTTCAAAAATAAAGTTACATTATGGTGAATGGTAAAGATTGGATTTTAAGTATATCAGTATAATTTTAATACTTTCTGATGTTATGTAAAATTTGAAATGTTCCTGGAAATGATTGCAACGTTCTGAATGAATAAGAAGGAACTATTTAGTCAGAAAACTAAATATTAGGCATTTGTACTGCGATGTGTTAAATGTTGTAAATAGATTATACCGGGCTACTATCGCATTAGAAATTACGGTTATTCAAGTTTGGACTCCAATTAAAAGTTAATCAGTAGAACCACATAAAAACGAGTTACATCAAAATTCAGCTTATTCAATTCTGTGTCAATCTATAGTTACCAATTTATTTTTGATTATGCCTTCTATTTTTATTATCGTGAGAACAAGATAGGATTATTTTTTAGTTTGGCAAACTATCGCTCTCTTTGAGATTCTATAAATAAAGAACGGGTGTTTTTTTATTTATAGATTATATATTATATAATTTATTTATTTATTATCCAAACTCTAATATCCATAATTTATAATCCGATAGTACTCCTGTGACTTTCTGTGAGCCCGTAGTACCTCGGAGGCCTCTGTCGATCTCCTTGGCGTAGTGCTTAGCACATCGCGCTTCGACGCCAGGGGTCCCGGATTCGAATCCAATCGGGCAAGATATTGATTTGTCCTTAATGGGAAAATTGAGAATTTAGTAAATGTGATAGTATATGTGAAAACAAATATTGATTGATTGATTTGCTTCATTTTACTTCGCTTCTTGTGCCACTTTTGGCTAATTTGCGAAGATAGGGATGAGTGATGAAATGATGAATGAACACTCACAAACATCCATGCCCAAGCCAGGATTCGAACCCAAACCTCTGGCGTTGAAGTGCGATGTGCTAACCACTACGCCAAGGAGGCCGGTTTGTGGAAACAAAGAAAGAGATAGAAAGGGGGGGACTATCTCTTATGGGTTTTCCTTTCATATTTAAAAAACACAGAAAAGCAAAAATAAACCAAATCTGACAAATCAGTTCTTTCTTTGTAACTCTTTCACTATGCAATTCTTCTTTAGCATGCAACGTTTCTTATTAAAATCATAATACGATTTATGAAATGATGAAATCTGAAATTCTAATTAGAACACGGACAACCTTCTTTGTAATATATCGATGATGTTTCAGAAAAATGAATTTTTACAATACTTTTGCATGTGTAATTTTCCCCTCTTTTAAAAGTAGCATGTTTTAATTATGTTACTAATCATTAAAGGAATACCTCAATACCATCCCGAAGTATGATAATTAATATTTACCCCTCAAAGTAATGAAACACTTTCCCTCTCTGAAACTCGCATAGAAATGATAGCGGCCGTTTGCTTCTGCCAAGCCCCGAACGAACATAACCGAAGGGGCACCGAGCATAACCGATCCTCCCACATGACGTCACGCGTTCGTGCATGATCGGCAATTTTCGGATGGCGCTACCTTATAGTATATTAAGTTACCTTGGGGAAAGCCACCTGCTAGAATGTTCCAGAACAACTTTCTAATAGTCTGGAGGGGAGTAATGTTTGTGTATATATATCGTCCTGTTTTGTACCTTGTTGCATTTGTACTTGGTGCAGAGTCTGAAGAAGACCTTGCTAGAAGGTTGAAACGTTACGTTTAGTTTATGTTTTATAATAAAATAAATTTCTGCCTTGGTCAGCATATTTAGTTTTTTCATGTTATTACATGTAAACGTAAAACAAATAAACAATGAACGGTGGTTGAAAAGGAATGCCCATTCATATATTACATTTTAAATAACTTTGCATATTACATCTTGAAAAAAAATGACATTTTAAAAATTTGTTTGTAAAAAATAGTAACAATAAATATGTTGTTTTGCCATTCCAATATGCCATACCTTCATATGTACATAAATTAACAACTAAGACAGAACTGAAATATCATCATTATTTTTTCGAGAAATAACGTGTTAATTGCTGCCACGGGATGCTGGTTTCGTTTGAAACTAGCCGTCCCGAAGAACATAACTTTTTTTAAAAATTCTTGCCGAATTGTTATTATAGGTGTAACTCTAGTTATATGTACTTTCCGAAGATATTTTATGTTTTGCAAGAAGTTATATGCTTTAACAGATGGATATAATGATTCACACCCCACACATCTAAGAATGGTTACTTGAAAACTACGTTCACAAGTTGTTAAAATGAAGGTACAGTAAAACCTCTTTAATTCGGATCCCGATAAGCCGGACTTCGCTTAATCAGGACAGGCAAAAGGCCAAAAAAAAAAAAAAAAAAAAAGAATACAAGATTTTAGATGTGGCTAGAAGTCAACAAGAGAACTTCCCAAAGAATAGGCAGTCAACCACTGATGAAATTCTGTTTCCCGCAGACTTTGTACTATACTGTATACTGTATTTAGGCCTATGCCCTTTAAATACACCGTAATAAACGTTTTGTTTTGTTGCTATAAACGGAATTTTAATGCACTTCCTACTGTTCTTTTAGGATATTTCAGTTAATCCGGACTTTCGTTAAACCGGTCAACTTATCCCCCCCATTAGTCCGGATTAACGAGGTTTTACTGTATATCATTAATCTGATAGTGATGGCTAATTGGTACAGTGGGATCCATGAGTATTACCGTGTAAATTGTCCACCACCGTGTTTGTGCACTTTATTTGTCCCAATAAGAGCTTCAAGAATTAAACGAAAACTCAAAACAAGCTGTTGACAACTTCTGCACCAACATACATAAGAATCCATCGCTTAAAAACACATAGGATGTAAGAGAAAAATTAATGAAAATAGCCATGGACAATTTGCACGGTAATTCTCATGGATCCCACTGTACGTCAACCTCGTAAATGTAACTTCCTCTTTTTGAGGACTCTGGAATTTTCCTGTGATGCAGGTTGGATGCCCTCACAAATTAGCACGAAACGACAGTTGTAGAGAGTTTTTGTTTTTATAATTAAAGCTTTACAAGCATGAATTAACATACTTTTATGCATATTTAATAAATAAATGATAGAATTAAAATTTTATTGGTCTTATGCTTCAGAATATGGATATGACAGCCAGATCTTCACACGTTAAACGGTGATCCAGTTTGTTTGTTATTATGTTATATTTATATTAGCCTTTGCCAACAAGTTAATAACATTAATAGAAGCACGATTAATGATGTGACAAGCATTCATTATTTGCTTTTTTCTTCTTACAGACAATTCCACCCACAGGAAAGCCGAGAAGTGGAAAAGAAAAGCAAATACATGTGAGATTAGTGAGTGTATTGATTCAGGTAAGTTAAACCTAAAATATACTGAACTTCTTATAGCTAGGAATGAATCAATGAATGAATTAAATTTTTTGGGTGCTGGACACTAATGGCCGTTTTACACCCTTCATTGTACATGGGGAAATATCCCTTTATCTAAATCCCTTACCTGAGAGTGAAAAAGAGAGAAAGATTAAAAGTGCAAGGTTGCGAATGGACCTGCACCGGACAAACGTGAAACGAGGTGAGGATACAATAAAGAACTTCCTAGGAGAGAGTCGAAAAGGCAGCTCTTCTCAATAAGCTGAAAGCAGTACTTAAAACAATGTCATCGTCTTCCAACATGAATGATAAATCGTTGGGACCGGGATCGTTAAAAGTGTGTCTTAGGAAATTAAGATCGACACATTCGAGAATGATGTGCCGAACAACTTTGCAGACACGCAGGGTCAAGCCCGTGCAGCAAATGACCCTGTTCGATACGAAGTCGAGTTAAAATCTGTCCACCGCGTGTGTCGCCCCAGTCGAATCTGGTCATGTTTACATTTGAAAATAGGGAGTTCAACATCTGCGCATGCATAAATTATCTATGACTTGCACAAGATTAGAATGTTCGGGAATTAATCTGCATTTCTTAAAATGTAAACGTTTTTGGCATTGAAAAAATATATTAGAAAGGTACGTTATTTACAACTTTAATTATTTTATGTAAATATTGTAAAAATCTAAATTGCATGAGGTAACTATGTAAATCCATAGATACGTGTAAATATCGACCAAGTTTCCTTGGTATTTTGTAAACAACAATTTAGTATAAAAAGGAACCAGAATTCTGTATATTTCGGCTATCTTACCAGATTGCTGGTATCACAAGTCTACCTCGTAAGGAGAACTGCCCGGTCCTTTCTGGACGCTGCAATTTGCTTGGGTTAGTTTCTCATAAACCTGTTGCTTTGGCTCTGGGTTCTTGCGATACAAAAAGCAACCGTGAATACCGTTACAGATTTGCACTCAGATCTGCATAAGTTAACTTGAATCCAAGATTGCCAGTGGATAAGTGTTATTGTATACTGTGCATAAACGATAATAAACCAGACTTTATTGGAAGAAAGTGCCATACCCTTTCATTTCTAACTTAAGAAAGGTATAAAATCCAACACCAGTGACCAAGTCTGGGCCTGAAATCCAGTTACCCTAATAGCTAACTAAGAAGTCCGATCCAGGGTATCTTAGTAATCCATCCTAGGCCCTAGAGGACCATTGTAGGTGCGTGTCACGCGTTCAATTTGCTTCAGGCGGCGAAACGCATCAGCCACTCTGGAACTTCTACCTCGTTAAAACAAAGGCAGAAAGGTACACATTGGCTCTGTCCGAAAGGTACAAAGTACAGACTTGAAGCAGAGCGTATAGAAGAGAAAGTGTGTGCACTTTGTTTTCTTCCCGTAAGCCAAGTGAATAGAGCGGTGCCCCACCGAAACACTGGCAGCACCTTCGCTTGCGAGCGTCTTCTGCTTGCAGTACGGCCGCGCTTTACGTAGAGCGTTGTGTTTTGTTGTGCTAGAATAACATTGTGTACTTTTATTAATGACAACGTTGTTACGTTATTGAGTTTAGTGTCGTTAGATTTGTGATTGATACGTTGTGACTAGTTTGTGTTGTGTTCAACGCATTATTATTGTGCTTGAGACAGCAGCGAGCGAAAACTACAAGATGCCTACGTGTTTCGTACCCGGCTGTAGATCTGGATATGACCGCTGTTCTTCAGGCAGTAGACATTTTTTTAGGCCACCTAAAGACAGTAATGGTCACTCAAAATGGGAGAGTGCCATCCCTAGAAAAGATAAAAAACTAAGTCATAATTGCTATGTGTGTGATATTCATTTTTCCACTGACCTTTTAGTGAAAGTGGATTCGTTCATAGTGGATGGCGATACAGTAGAAATTCCACGACAAAGGTGGAAATTAAAACCAGAAGCAGTTCCTCATATATTTCCTAATCTGTCCAAATACCTCTCTAAGACAGTTAAGAAGCGAAAATCTCCCATGAAAAGGCAATCCTTGCGGACAGATGATAATAAAGTAAGTACTCGTCGCAATGTATCATTAAGCTTATCAGTAGAGGATAATTTGCTTCACACTGCGGATGCTAGCAATACAATAGCATTGCTAAAGAAAAAACTTAAGAATCAGAAACGCAATTTAATTAGAACGCAGAATAAACTAAAGGTCGCACAGGCTAAAATAAATTTGCTTGAAAAAGGCGTTAAATATGCTAAATTAAAGACAACGGTCACACAGTCAAAACAGTTTGCGTCTCTTAGCAAAAATCAAAAAATTGTAATTGATACAATCTTAAAGAAATGCCAACTGAAAAGTAAGACAGGAATGAGATACAGTTCTGAGTTTATACTGGATTCTCTTCTATTAAAAATTAAGTCCCCCAAGGGGTATAGACACTGTTTGCATCACGATTTGCTACCTTTGCCTTCTGAAGCTCACTTGAGAAAATTGGTGAAGGGTCTTAAATGTCCTTACGGCGTAAATTCCCATGCCATCGACGCTATAACACATTTTTTTAGTGAAAAGAATGAGAATGAGCGTAGCGGAATGCTGATTTTTGATGAAGTTAAACGTAGGGAAACAATTCAGTTTAACTCGAATTCCTTAAAAATAGACGGCTTTGTTGATTTGGGAAATCTTACTCCAGACGAAAGCAAGAATCAATTAGCAAATCATGCTCTAGTTTTTATGTTTGTTCCTTTTCTGTATAATTGGATTCAACCCATAGCAGTATATGCTAGCAGGAATGCCACCCCTGGTGACATTCTCACAAAAATACTTATCCAGGTAATCATACATTTGGAAAAAGCAGGGGTGAGAATTATTGGTTTTACATCTGACGGTAGCCAATCTAACAAAATGTTATGGAAATGCTTAGGAATTTCCGGAAACAGAAACAATCTTAAGTGCTCTATATCCAATCCAGCTGACCCTAGTAGAAAGCTTTGGGCATTTTCAGACGCGCCACATATATTTAAATGCATAAGGAATAACTTCCATGATAAAGTGCAGGTGTACTATAATGGTGATATTGTTGATTATTCATTTTACAGAAAAGTGTATGAACATGATTCATCTACTGAACTTTCCGGTATGAAAGGTTGCTACAAAGTGACCTCTGCTCATTTGATCCTAATTCATTCCAACGAATGAATGTAAGACTCGCAATGCAGCTGTTCAGCAGATCTGTGGCTAATGGAATAAAATTTTATCGGAGTATTAATGCAGAGGGGTTAGAAGGCAGTGAAACAACAGAAAATTTCACAAGGGACCTAAACTGCCTGGTTGACGCATTAAATTCATTCACTCCTGCACAGGCACTATATAAAGGATCAGAAGCACATACAACTTTAATAAAATGGAATGCTGTCCTTAGAGATAATCGAAATTCCTTCGCTTCAGAAAAAACTCTAGAGTCCTTAAGAGTGACTCTAGAAAGTTCTTTAGAAGTGTCCGAATATTTGTGGAAGAACAATTACAAGTACGTTTTGACAGGAAAATTTAATCAAGATCCCCTAGAACGCCATTTTGGTATATTGCGGTCGTTCACTTGCGATGATCATCCCTCCACTGTGGATTTTCTGCACTTACATATGCTGCAATCAATTTACGTACCAGCAAAACTTGCTTTATTTGCGGGCGGAAACTGTGAATACAGGACTGAATCTCCTCTGACGTCTTTTGTTAATCAAATGCGAACTCTGGCAAGATCAACCGAAAATAAAAATATTTCTGTGAAGAAGCAAGCTGAAAATAAAATAAGGGAAAAAATTTCCATTGTTGAAGATGAAATTCAAATACCGGACTGGGAAAACAACATACCGAACTTAAATGAACAAAGTGTTGGTAAAGAATACTTGGTCCTATCATTTGGCAGGATACATAGTGCGGTATATTTCCAAAGTGACGGATTGTAAACTGTGTACAACTTTTCTGCACGGGGAACCAACTAATGTACCTGCCTCACTTACGTTAATCCAAGACTATGGTTCGAGCGACGGCTGTAAATACCTTACCTATGCATCGAAAAGTGTTTATGATGTGCTCTTACTAGTGGAAGAATTTGTTGCAGAAAAAATATCATGTGCTAATAGTTTATGGGGTGATATATTTTTTGAGTGTTTGGACAATTTAAACATAATTGCTGTAAAAACTTCGCAATTAGGATGCTGGGAAGATCATGTGCTGCGTACGCTACCTAAACTCGTATTTCACTATCTGAAATGTCGATTTTTCTTACGCACCAAGCAGATAAGAAAGGAATTAAGTGCCTCGAAGACAGCAAAATCATCTCGGAAATTCTCCAAACTATCCAGCTGCTGAGCTTTTCTCCAAACGTAAGTAACATGCATTTTTGTTTATTATGTAGTTAGTTATGTAAGCAACGCGAGCATCTTCCGCGCCGTCTCAAACGTCACCACTGCCATCTAGGCGGTGGACCACGGCAACTCAGGGAGTGCGCACACTATTTCTTCTATACGCTCTGCTTGAAGTATGGTCTTGGCGGAAATGACGTCACCTAGTACAATTCGAAAGCGCCAAGAACAGAAGTACACAAGTGCACCGCTCACAGTACAGATGGTTGGTGACTAGGGCCGCGTCCGAATCGGCAGCAGATGTCACCTAGAGCACCGTTCCATCCGGGGAGTCAGCCAACCTCCGTTGTCCGAATTCGCGGCAGACGTGGAGTCGGAGGGGAGAGCAGAGAGGCGCGAGAGATGCACGCTTGAACTCGCTGTGACCCTGCGCTTGGCAGCCATATTCTAACTTTCACTTTGTACAGACAACATTTACTGATTAGACGATGTAAAACTCAGTGATACTTTAACATTTTATCGATAATACTGAATGTAGAAAAATTATAAATGATGAAATAGCATGTTACATTTTTAATATGAGTAGTAAATAGGTGGAAATCATTGTGATGTTTGTTTGGCGTCTGCCTTCTGCTTCCGTGCGGTGCGCCTGCGCCCCAGAGCGCGGTGGGTGAAGTTCGGGTTGACACCTGGCGGGAAAAGTGACAACCATACTACAAGGGGACATGCAGATTCGGACGACTTGGACGTGACTTCTACGGCACGCGAGAACAACGGGAGAGAACGGTACGGAGCGCTTGCCAATCCGGACACGGCCTAGGTCAGTGGTTTCCGCACTCGTTGTTCATTTGTTTAAAATCACGGAGGTAGAAAACCGGCAACACAGGTAGATATACGTTATGGGCCAGCAAGTTGTTGGTTGTAGTTCTTCTAATGTGTGAAAATGTATGTGTACGAACATTTGAAAATGTTATGTGATTTCTATGGTGAAAAACAAGTGTTTAAAACGAGAGGAAAACAACGAGTACTCAGTTTTATCTACTGATCGTATTTGGCGCTGCAGTCGAAGTGCAATTCGAAAGACACTTCCAGTCCACGACTTGAAGACCGAACTCCAAGACCATACTCGGAGGATGCTCGCTTCAAGTACGGTCTTGTACCTTTTGGACACGGCTTCACTACAGTAGTGCAGTTCGCAGTTCGCTCCTTTATACAGCATTGTTGTCCAAAGTGCGGATCAACCGACACTATTAGATTGTTTCTAAGTAGAATTTTCTATTACTTCGTGTAATCAGCCTTTAGCTTCTCTTAGTGAAAGTTAAAACTTTTCTAATAACTTTTACAAAACTTTAAAATTACTGTATCAAAATTGTGCTGTGTAAATTCTACTAAATTCGTTGATCGTACACGTGGTTGAACTTCAAAGTTTTGCCACGCATTAGTATAGTTCTTTCCTAAGACGTAGGCATAATATAATTTTCTTTCAGTCAGCTTACAGTTTCAGGAGGAAGTTACCGCATGTCACACAGCAACATTCAGACCGTGATATATTGGATAATGAAAGCTTACGTGTTTAAAGTCGGGGGAGGTGGGATTGAGCCATAACCATATGCATTTCACCTTGGAAAAATTGAGTCATTTTCATAAGTATTATTGACAAAGGTACCGTCAAGGGAAAATATTATATTTCTGTGAGTCGGGACTGCATTGATCACCGTCGAGTTTTACGAAACAGGGCGATTCAAAAGTGTTGTAGCATCGTTGACCGAGGGATTGAGTAGTCAAGTCATGGAAAATTTCAGATTTATACTCTAACCCGGGCATGAGTGTGTCCTTTACAAGTGTGCCTTTGTGCATTACATATAATCATTCACTCCGATGGCCAGCATAAACCTAGATGAAAATGTCAGTGAGGAGAGACATATGAGTTGTTCAAAGTGACGCTTAAAATTAGATGAGCATTATACATACGCACACACACACATCCACTCCCCACATGCACATCTTTTCCTCTCTCTTCCTAGAGAAAGGCAAAGAAAGAGAGGTAAGAAAGGAATATAGCCGCCCCCCAACACACGACCCCCCCACAAAAACTTTTATTAAGGGAAAGCAAAAAGAAAAGAAAGAGAAGGGGAGAGAGTAAGAAAGATTTCTCTCTCTCTTTTCTTCTTCTTCTATTCGTTTCTCTCTCTCTCTTTTCTTCTTCTTCTATTCGTTTCTCTCTCTCTCTCTCTCTCTCTCCCCCTTTGCCCCTTCCCTTAGTTCCTTCCTTTTTCTTTCGGGGGGGGGCAGAAAGAAAAGAAAAAGGTAAGGAAACAGAGGAAGGAAGAGGCGAGAGAGAGAGATTATTTCACTTTTCCCCCTTTGTCCTTCCTTTTCTTTCATGAGAGAGAGAAAAATGTTTCCTCCTCTCTCTCTCTCTCTCTCTCTTTTCTCTCTCTAAGAAAATAAAAATATCTCTCTCTTTCTCTCTCTCTTCAGGTAGAGGGGGATAGAGAGATAGAGAGAGAAAGAAAGAGGAGGAGAGAGACAGAGAGAGAGAGAGAGAGAGAGAGAAAGACAGAGATAGAGACAAGATGAAAAGAAGAAGAAGAAAAGAAAAACATCTCCACACCCCTGGCCCTACACTACCTAGAGAGAGAAATAGAAAATGTATAAGAAACAGAAATGCTTCCATTTTTCCTACTTCCTTCTTCCTTTCTTAAGGAAGAAAATAGGAGAGACATAAAGAAAAGTAGGATAGAAAGAGGAAGATGTAAGAGAGAAAGAAACATTACTTTAACTTGTCTTATTTCTTCCTTCTTTCTTCTTTCATCTTCTTCAGAAAAACAAGAAAGAATAGTTTCCTCTCCTTTCAAAAAAACAAGAGAGAAAGAGAGAGAACATGGAACCCCTTCTCTCCTTTTCTCTCTCTCGAAAAGAGAAGAAGAAAAAGAATGAGGGAAGTAGGAAGAAAGAGAGGCAGAGAGCAAACCTAAAAAAATGATCGGATAGAGAGCGTCACTCTTTTTTTTTCGAAGAAAGAAAGAGAGGAGAGGAAAGAAGACTTCGGGGGGGGGAGAGAGAGAGAGAGAGAGAAAGAAAGATAGAACAAGAAGAGAGAAAGAAAAAAATTCTTCTCTTCCCTTCATCCTTCTTTCACCTTTCTAGGAAAGAAGAAGAAAAATAAATTTAAAGAGAAAGAGAGACAGGGAGAAATCTTCGCCTCTCCTTCCAAAGATTTTTTTTTGGAGAGAGAGGAATGGAGAGATGAAGAGACGCTTCTTTTTCCTCATCTCTTTCTCTTCTCCCCCACCATCTCTCTCTCTACGAGAGAGAAGGAAACAGGAGGGAAACGTTCTCCTTTCTCAAAGGGGGTCGAATCCCTTTCTCTCTCTCTCTCTTTCTTTCTTTCCCGGGGGATGGGCACCCTGTGAGAGAGAGATAGGAAAAATAAAGATGGTTCTTTCTTTATCCTTTATTTTTCTGCCTTCTCTCTCTCTCTCATATATATATATATATATATATATATATATATATATATATATATATAATTTATTTACTTATTTATTAATCAGTCGCCTATAACAGAGCGAATGCTCCAATTACAATAGGCATTACAATTTGATATATACAATATAATTTACATAAATATATAATACATGATACAAACACATAGTAATTATTACACAAATCCTTAGATAAATACGAATACAAAAAGTTATACAAATACAAAAGTTATACAATTACAAAAAAATACATACATATATTACAAATTTTGAACAGAGGAGAAAACTAAAGGACAGAAGAAACAAAACATAAACAAGTAAAAAACTATAAATGCTTGAGAATAATAAAGAAATTATACGAATACCACTATTTAAATAAGAAACAGGAATAATCAATATAAAGCAAAAGTTCAAATTTGAATTCGTTTATATGTATACAAAATTTAAAAAGCTATAAATTGTATTTGAGACTATAAATATATAACTATATATATATATATGCCTCTCCCAATGGCGTAGTGGTAACGTCATCGCTTTGTAATCAAGGGGTATTTGATTCGATACCTGGAAGAGGTTCATAGTGGTTCGGATCCCAGTTTACACTGTAGGTTCAGTCCCTATTAGCCTATCTTTGCATAAAGTGAACAGATAATGAAGAACATGTCTGAATGTGAGTTAACCGAAAGAAACACAGGACATTTTCAATTCATGACTGCAGTCGAAAAAAATATAGACGGGGGTTAAAATTAGCGGACCGTCGTGACTAAATAGGGACGTCTGGTAGCCTTGTATCAATGATTTATGAACCTAAAAGTCCCAAGTATTGGAGTCTACAAACTTCTGGAGCCCGCCTCTCTTCACAAAGGAGGTCAAAATCAAAATTCTTGCTAAATCTGAAACATCACAACGTTATTCTCGCGAATTTGTGTACGTTCACATTAAAATATTCAATAGTTCGAAGGGGGCATGGCCCATTTGGCACCCACCTTGGGTACGGGCCTGGTCACGTGGTTTTGTGGGTGGAGAATAATGTAATGTATTTTCTTATAGATATAACAGCCAGCACGTAAAGATGCTGCCGCTTTATAGATCTAAAATGTTATGCAATATTATATATGTTCATGAACAACACAGTGCAGTAATGTAAACGCAGGTTGTGAATAAGACAGGCTATTTTTAAGCCTGGGAGGAAATGACAGCAAATGACATAAGTCACGGTCGAGAAAAATGACCGGAAAACTTCTAAGTATGGTGTTTGAAAGATGAATAATTTAAGTAAATTACCCTTTGAATTCCACCAAGGCACAAGGGCATAATAGAGTAACGCATAAGCAACGAGAACGCCATGGAAACGAAACGTAACTCTGCAGTGGCTCTGTGAACAGTCCACATTGGGGTTTATAAAGGATCCATTGGTAACGATTTTGTTTCGCTGAGGTGTATGTCAATAAAATAGGTTCAGAGATTTCAAGGAGCTCTGGTGTCTGCATCAAGATTAACTTGCGATGTTATATTTGAATTAATTGCTGAGGGCGTGTAAATTGATTTAAAATTCTTCAACTTATATTCTGCTGCACTCCAGTTTTTTATGGATATAAATAAATCAATTAGTAATTGCTTTCTGAATATGATACTGACGCCGTTATTTTTCTGGAGCACGACGCGACCTCCTGAAACCTGATATGGAAACCAGACTTCCAAACTTCCTGCAACATCACCCCCATTTAAACCCTCACTCCTCCCAACCCTGCCTTTTTAAACCACTCAAACCATTAACTGTTGAGGATTCCTACCTATTTATAACATACTCAAAATAACAAAAGTTAGATAACTAAAACTGGCCATAAACTAAAATAAAACTAACTCAACATTAAACTACACTACTAATAGTTGAACTAATGACTCAATAAACTAAAATGCTTACATATATGAACAATACTTAGCAAAATACCTGTTCCGGTCACCAGAACGTGTCAAAACAATACGTAATATAAACCAATGTATGCATGTATAGAATACTCTCCTTTATAATTTTATTTTCTTATTGCATTTATGTATGTAAATTGAAAATAAGGATGAAAAGAAAGATAATAAAAAGGCGGGGTAACCGTTAAATTGAGAGAAACTGACGCCCTGGGTTATTTGAAGGTATCAGGACATTAAGCGCAAACCCTCAAATGTATGCGGGTGGAGGCGGGCGTACTTCGGACCCCCATTTTTCTAATCGCCTTTTTTTCCTATTGGATTTATCTATGTTGGCTACGAAATGTTTGCAAATGTTTGGTTCTCAGGAAATTGTTTCCAGGATTTCCAGGAAACCAAATAATTTGGAAGCATTATACAGAAACCCGTAGTTCCTCACAACAAGGAGGACATGGTTAAATTTAGCTCTGATCAAGACCCTACGACCATAGGTGGTTACTCTGGAAAATATAATCAGTTGAATCGCTTAAAGAACAGAGTTGGTCTCGCAACTTGAGACGTTATGTTGACTACTGCAATGAATTACCTATGCATAGGAATTTGTGGGGTATATTGATAGCGTGCATATAGTAGGATTTCTTCGTAAAAGTGAAGATTTCGTATTTTATATGCACGAAGGTAATTTATTTCTATCACTTTAGTTTCAAGATTATGTTGCATTGTGTGTGTGCGTATGTGTGAAAGAGAGGGGGGAGAGAGATGTTTCACCTACTCTTCTCCTGCGGCGTTGTTTAGGCACATCTTACAATTATTCCAACACTGTAAACAGCAACATAATTAGTGCTTCCCCGATGGCGTAGTCTTAACGTCGTTGCCTTGTAACCAAGGGGTACGATACCCGGTGGAGCCACATAGTGGTTCGGATCTCACTTTAAACTGTAGGCCCAGTCTCGATTACCCTACCTGTGCATAAAGTAAACTTAAAACAGCAACATAATTACTGTATTTTTCTTTGTATTATATTATATTCTAAACGCATCATATTTAGTAAAGATGGTTATTGTAATGGAAATATAAGTGAACAAAAATACATGGTTGATTGCAATCCAACACCGTAGCAAAGTTATAATTTCGTCACAAAACATGCACTGGAATTGGAAAGTGGATACATAGTACATAGCTGCGTTTCGGGACGGGTTACATAATAAAATATTTCGTAATTTTAATTACCATTTTAACCTTAAAAGTTGTTCAAACACCAAAATAGAAATCGCAGGTCAAATTTAAGGGAGGGTTCGGTACCACTTTGGTTTCCTACCCCAGTCCTTTACTGCTTTCATTTGAAAAGTTTGATTTCTCAAAATTAAGGGAAGACCTGTAGCGCCATCAGCTCCCTCCTGCGTACGCCAATGTATTGTGTTAGCTAATGGCTATGTTTGAGACAAAGCTATCTCGTGACAAAAAGTTTGAAAAGTGTATTAGGCATTACTTCTGGGTTCTTTTGGATAATTTGTAATACATTACTACGTAGTATATTATTTATTATTCATTGTACATAAAAACGCTAAAATAATAAAACCATATTGTAATAATAATGCATGTGCTTTAAATATAATTGAAAGACCCAACGGTGTGTTAATTTATCGAATCCTGGCCTGGACATGGATGTTTGTGAGTGTCCATTCAGCAATTTCATCATATCATCACTCATCCCCATCTTCGCAAATTAACCAAAAGTGGCACAAAAGGCGAAGTAAAATGAAGCAAATCAAATAATTAAGTCTATTAATTAATATTAAACGTCTCCTCAACATAGATTTTGACCGTCTCATATTTTCACGTCTGTGAATGTACCTTTCAGAATTGTAAAGGGGGCATGAAATCAGTCATACTTCTAATACATGCATAGTTGCATACTTATAATTCATCCCCCTCTGCTATAAATTCCTGTAACATTTTCAAACGTGTTATGTTGCCGTTTCAACTTGAGTCCTCTTCATTTAAACTAATTTTACTAATAATATTAGGAAATGAGTGCATAAGAATCAGTTACTCTCTTCTAGGTCCAAAAATACTTTATATATTTTTTTCAAAACACATAACTCAAACAGTTCTTGTAATATTATTGCACATTTCACTATATTAAGTGGAAAAATATTAATTCAAAACTTTAAAAAGTGTGTGTTGCATTTCTTATTTGAAAGTGAATGTCTGTCTCCCTTTCCCCACCTGACTCACTGGCTATACGAAGTATAGTACACCACATGTCATAATGTCAGTAAATGTAAAGGTGTTTATGTGAAATTTAATTGCTTTTCTATGGCCTTTTTGTATGTGTTCCCAGCCGGCAGATTGTTGAATTCCATGAACAAGAGCGTCGACCCGTGCCAAAACTTCTACGATTTCGCATGTGGGAATTGGAGGAAGGCGCATCCAACCCCGGATCTTCACGGGAGGCACTCGTGGTTCGACAATTTAGATTCACGCCTTAAACTACGGATAAGGGGTAAGAAAGTTTAATAGTTAAAGTTGTGAAGACTTGGGTATCATAATCGGTTTATTCTCTCATATGTGTACTTGCAAATATTTTTTACATGCAACCATCTAATCGTCGCCTCCATCATAGGGTGCGGGGCATATAACCAAAGTTATACGACGCACGCTTTTAGAAGCGATATCGGGTGGGGCCACGCAGAGGGTGTGCGTGGCGATCAACCAATGGCAGGAGTGCAACGTTGTACAGTTAGGAGACTGCGGCGCGGAAGTTAAAAGCCGTGTTCTGTATTTTTCTTGCGCGCAAGAAGTTTTCATAAAACTCGCCACTTTAAGGTTCATCATAAGATGGGAAAAGACATTTTGAACCTGACTGTCCAAAGCCCATGAATTTCCGTCGCCTACAGCCGGAGTTATCGTTCCTTGAAGAAACAAGGGAAACACCTTTCATTTCCTTCGGCCTGTTTTTTTTTCATTGCCACTGTGTTGATGCAGCTGAGTTGTTGTGTCTAGGGAAAACTGTGGGTGTTACATTCGCCTCGATATAAACAATGACCCTTCATTGTTCTGGGCGTTCTCGAACGTTGAAAGCCTGGGTCAGTTTGAGTTCAGCGTTTTCCTAGCAAGGCCGGTGTAAAATTATTCGCTTATCGTTCACTCGTGCGCCACAAAGAACAGTTTGTGAAAAGATTAAATACAGCCCTTTCGTGCGATAGTGTGTATTCCGTGTGTTCTTTTTATTTTAAATAATGTCACTCTCAAAACTTAGAACCAGTAGTACAGGCACCAAGGGTGCAAAATCTAATCATTATCCTCCAGGAGAGTGATTCGGAAATGAGTGAAATCAGTGACACGGAGACCCATGGGTGTCCGGGAGGGGGAGAAGGGGGGCCGTGGTCCCCCTGGAAAATGAAAGTCAACCAAAAAAATATATTTTTCACATATAACTTCATTACAGCCACAATAATATGTGTTAATTATTGCATGAATATGTTATTCAAATTTAAGCAATGTTTTTGAGGAAACAACACTATTATGGAGGAAAATGTGCCTTGTTTGCCCCCCTGGAAAAAATCCTGCGGAGACCGAGGAAGACGACGAGAGCGGTGATGAATAAATAAATACCTTCAAGCTTCTTTCAGGTATTGGTTTTTTCGTATTTGCTACAGTGATATGATATTATAATCCTGTGTAGAAATATTCACTATATTATTTCACTGTACTCATATATACCGTCCATGCATTATCAAAAATAATGGACACATCGCGAATTTTCTGTCCTTCCCTTGCGCTAGCAGTTAGTTTGACAACAGCGCAGTAGCACTGGCTGGGTATTGGCCGAACTCATGTTCCTTCTAAAAGCGTGCGCCGTATAGGCCTCCCCGATGGTGCAGTGGTAGCGTCGTCGCCTTGTAATCAAGGGGTCCCGGGTTCGATACCCGGTGGAGGCACATACTGGTTCGGATTCCACTTTAAATTGTAGGTCCAGTCCCGATTAGCCTTACTGTGCATAAAGTGGACTTAAAACACAAAACCAACAACAAAATCAACTATAACCAAAGTTTTCAGAGGTCGGAAATAATCAGACATTATTGTTCTTTACTCTGAAGTTCAGGTGTTCTATATAATCACAACATAAACGTTATTACAATTAATAAAAATCATGTGTTACGGATACGAAGGGCGAACTCAACAAACGTACATTGTGAGGGGAATGCATCTCAAGTTGTCAGGCACGGTGCGAACTCCACAAAAAACTTTGGAAATCACGCATCAAAAAATTCCGATCTCCTGTTAATAAGTTTTGTGTGGAGCTGGAACTGTGCCTGACAACTTGAAACGCATTTCCCTCACAATGTACGTTTGTTGAGTTCGCCCTTCGTATCCTCAACGCCTCATATGTATATATTTCGTATTATTACCTAAGAGCAAGAAGCAGAACGTGTTGAAGGTAAAACCCAAGAACTATGGGAGGGTAATAAAAGATCCTATATTAGTCTCCTTTTCTCATTTCCGATGTGTCACTGGTACGATGTTCATATATTTAAATAGAAAACCGGATATGTTAAGTATCAAGCTAACAAACTGGCAATTTTTTAATCAAATCCAATAATGTTCTCTATCATAATTCTCTTTGTTTACTTTTCATTGAATTTTGTCGATGTAGTGAATTTACATGGTTCACGTACAATATTTTCACTTCATAATTTCATTCTGTAATGAAGCGAATAGTGGATTTTTGATTGAAATATTCGAACACGATTTTTATGTAGTACTTTGTTTAGAATATGATTTCAGGGATTTTTGATATTTTAAGTGTGTTAAAACAATCCATGAAGTCAGGAAAATTCAGATTAGTTGCTTAATTGAAAGCACCAGCGTCCAATAAACTCACAATAAACCGTACACAAATAATTATTTTTATCTGGGGGGGGCTCTCTGAAGCGCGGAGCCCTTGGGCAAATGCACACTCACTTTATTCTACACACTCGGCTAGTTAGCAGACTCATAGCTGTTATTGTACTAATTGCATGTACTTTTAATGTTTTCGGGTTATTATTTAGAATACCGAGAACAAAACCATGTTTTGGAGGAAGTAAGATAATGAATCATGCCGTGAGCAGACGGGAAGTGTGGAAGTAGGGCTCTACACATTCTCGACCTCGTCTCTGGTAGAGATGGCGGCAATAGATTATGCTCGTCTTTTTCCCTTCCCTCCCCTGACCACCCATAGAGCAGAGAAATTGAGTTTTGTTTTAAGTCCACTTTAAGCACATAGGCTAATCAGGAATGGACCTACAGTTTAAAGTAAATTAGCAATTTAACTTCTACATTCTACACGGTTTTGGTTCCAACCAGCATGGTAATAATTACTAATATAATTAATTTTAATAAAATTAAAATATATATATAGTCCTTTATCTTAACAATATGATTAACTGTTTCTTTGTTTATCACATAGATATTCTACTTGAGAAGAACAAAGCCAGCGATCCGTTGCCTGTTAAACAAGCAAGGATGTTGTTCAAGTCATGTATGGACACAGGTGAGTCTGTTTAGTTTAGGATATGTTACACACGCCCGTCACCATTCTTCTAGCTTAGTGTCATATTTTCAGTAACTCTACGTCTGTTGAATTTAACCCAAAATTGCTTTTCACCCAGCGAAGAACTTCCTTCCAATGACTGAAGGTCAATGGTGATTTGCTGGTATAACTTGCACCACCAGAAAAATATGTAAATGACGTGTACATTTCAGAAGTATTTCTAACATTCTGCTATAAATGTGCGCTAGCAGAAAAATGTTCAAATAGTTTGTAGATTCCAGAAGAAAATTCTGACATTTTGATATTATTGTGTGCTTTGAATTAACACTATATATCTGCTACTGAAAATAACTTTAGGGCGGAAGGGAATTTTACATTTCAATGGGAGATGTTTCGCCTATTTCTGAGTCATTCTAAGTCTTCAAATTATTTTAAATCCAACACTTTAAACTAAGGGGAAATAGAATTAATTGCGCACTAATTCTTCTAAAGAGAAAGGTAACAGCCCGAATGCGTGCTGCCGAAAAGAAAGTTCCCGATTAAATTTTGAAAATGTTATGAAGACGGAAAAACGTTATTCTTAGCTTTGAGAATATGGTATTAATTGTATTTTTATAGACTGTGAAACTTCCGAGAAGACAATATGGGTGCTTGTTGAGTTGATTCTACGAAATTTTGCGTGACGCCTTCAATTCTGCAATGTTAATGAGGTCCAGGAAAATATATGATGTAATCGTAATGCACACTTTGTAGTGAAAAACATACGTAGATGTCTAAGGCTAGTATTTTTTCATAGAGTGAAATGCACCACGCGGGTTCGATTCTCTGGGTAAGTGATTTAAGGTGAGAACGGCTTTGTGGTTTACCCAGCCTCTAATGAATGGGTACCTGGCAGCAACCCTATAGAGAGAGGGTAAAGTGGACAGAGCGGGGTGCTGATCACACCACTAACACCACTAAATGGCTCAGATTGTGATTCCTTGCTTACATATTCCTTCCTAAGTACTTTTCTTTGCCATTCTTTCAATGTTTCTATCCTTGACAAGTTTTGTAATTCTTTTATACACACAACACAACTCATTCGGCGGTTTCCATTCCAGACAGGCTGGAGGAACTTGGCGTGCACCCCATACTGGACACTCTGGAAAAGATGGAACTTCCCGAGAAGATACCAATGAATAGCACCACCGAGAATTTTAACCTTGCAAGATCTCTTGCACTGGCTCAGCGAGTGTTAAGCAAGGACATCATGATTGGATTTGGTGTCATCAACAACGAAAGGACAAACAAATCAATTATATACGTAAGTATTTGAGAAGATCACAGAACTCAAGATGAAAGCACTTTTGCCATAGCTAGTAACTAATGTCACAAACGACTTGCTTTGAAAAATATAGTAATAACGCATAGCATAACACATGCGTATGTCTAAATTCCTTCGAAATCCGGAATGCATTCTCAATATCTATTTTTTTAAGAGCCAAGTAAGATATTTCCTATCAAGCAATAACTCATCAATTTAAATCTGATATGCATATCAACTGCAGAAAATGACACTGAAATCCGTCAGACATTTTACATGACACTCTAAACTGCAATATTTATCTGAATATATCCGCGTGTATGTATGTGTATGTCTTTGTCTAGATTAGATATTTTGTGTTTAGTTTTCTTTTCCCCATTTATGAAATTACTTTGTAGTATATTGTGTGGAATGTCTTGTAGTAATGTTTTTATTGTGCATATATGATTATTTCAATGCAAACCTATAGATATAACCATCGTAAGTGGTAGAGAAGGGCCCAGCCATAACTTCGCCAGGAAAATGAGGCGAAATAAAAAAAATAAAAAAATAAGAGATGAGTAGAATCCTTAAAAGTAGCTCATACTGTCTGCGAAAGAACAGGTAACAGTCATTCCTATTACCAATCGATATTGCAATATTCGGTTAAACCGCAGAGATCAATTATCGATATTCATTTATTGCCGATACGTGTAATAGACCTACACTGCAAGAGACTAAATGAAAATGGTATCTCTAAGGTATCGATTTACAATTTATAACATTAAATTGTCAGGTTTGCTTAGATGTGTCAGTGACAATGTGTACCTGGACCAACAGAACACAGACTAACATTGTAGAATTGGATTTTTTCTTAGACTGCAGAAGATGTGGACCTTCAATTGCTGGACCAACTGTGTTTCATATGCTATCCGGTATTTGTAAATACATGTGCATTTAATTCGTAAACATGTGTGTAGTGAAAGTTAAGAACAGCTACGAATTTGGTTTGCGTCATCAGTAAGTATGAGTTCCATTTTCGTAAATATACGAAAGAATGGGACTTTCGAGCGCAGGACCCAGTCTATACTCTGTCTCGGCAATCTCTGGAGCGAGCAAACGAAAGCAAGTCTCTGCGCAAGTAGTGACTCGATAGGGCTCGACTAATGCACACATTAGAGGGAATGGGATTGCGTGGAGGGGCGAAAAGCTACTGCAGCTACCAGCTGTTTGCAGGAGCGTGTACAACTTCCCTCCTCTCACTTGCTTTCTCCCGTTCTCTACCGTTATGCGCAGCCTTCCTCCAGAGATTTCAAGGATAGAGTATAGATACGCCTCTGTTTTTTTAAGCACCAAATACAGAGTTTGTATAATACTGAGATGGAATGTTGTTTTCCTTTCACTGACAGAATTTTCAAGATTTTATGCCCGCCATCCTTCTCTCTAATCAGTGTGCACATGCCTATGCCAAATAATGAATGTAAGATATTAAAAACTTATTTAGAAATAGCATATAAAGTTCATATTTTCTTTCCAGCTTACGTATCCAACTGCACAGTCCGTTCTTCCGCTGCATGGAGATTATGATGAACTGGTGAGCGAATCTGTCCCGACACTGGGTCATGTAGATCCGTATAAGCTACTTAGGGCCCAAGTGAAATACGTGTCCGGCGTGCTGGTTGGCTTCGACTATTTCAACGACGAGAAACTGACAACCCAGGACTATCTCAAGGTGGCTTACGAGATATTACTCTTTAATTCAGATCTGAGTGATGTAAGTACACCCTTCCACTTTAGTTTATCATGAACTTCTATCCGTCTAACCACAGATCAGGATTTTTTTTCGAATGGTTGATTGATTGATTTTTAAAAAAAAATTAATGCACAGTAAGGCTAATCGGGACTGGACCTACAGTTTAAAATGGGATCCGAACCACTTGTGCCTCCACCGGGTATCGAACCCGGGACCCCTTGATTACAAGACGACGACGCTACCATTGCTCCATCGGGGAGGCCCTGCTTTCATTTGAAAATTTTGATTTCCTAAAAATTTCGGGAGGCGCTGTAGCCCAATTACCCCTCCTCCCCCCTTCCTTCTCTATGTAAATTAGCAGACGTTTATTGGCTAGTACAGCCATATAATTCATCTCAATTCGCTGGTTCATTCAAGAATCAATGAATTATCGTCGTGTGAGTTTCTCATTAGCATCCACTGTTGCGCATTAAACAAAAAAGAACTCACTTATTTGGCTAATACATCATGCATGTGTAATTTAGGTATCTAACGTGTAATAAACAAATTTCTTGTGCGTTTATTTGAAAACTATGCTACTTATTCCTTTCTACTTCTATCTTTAATTTAGTTAAAGGCCACAACCGCTAAATCAAAACGAGGTAATTTTGAGAGGACAACATTCGCAACACTGCAGAAAGAAATGGACAAGCAAATGGAATCAAGCGATTATCTTCACAGGGTAAGTTATGCGAGATATTTTAAAACTCTGCTTATGAAGTTACTGCATAGTGTAAGATGATACACATCTAAAAATGAACTTGATGAATGAATGAAAAATGACGCGCACGCGTACATGAATGGGTTATTTGCACCAATCACATTATATGGTGCTAAGCCTCTTATAATAACCGAAATCAACAACTGTCTCAGACTAAAATCTCCTTACTTCGATTATTGTGATGTGGTGTACGGCACGAATTTACAACGTAAAATATCGAACAGAATACAAAAAATACAGAATTCTTGCATTCGTTACGTTCTCTCGATCAGGAGAAACCAGCACATCCTACCCTTGCTCAATACATACAAAATCCTGAACATGTCTAGGCGACGTCTTCTGCATCAGTGTTCTACAATATATAAGGAATTAAAATTGCAAACACCTAGCTATCTCCACGAGAAACTGGCATTTAGAAATTCCATACATCCATACAATACTAGAGGTCGGCGAAAAATAGACATTCCCCGCCACTCTGCTGTCAGTTTCGAAGGCTCCTTCTCCCTCTGGTCTGCAAAGGTTTGGAATGCTCTTCCCGATTATGTTTCTTTTGCAACAACACCCAATAACTTCAAAGAACAAGTCGTATTATTTTTATTGCAAAGACAACAATTGAGCATTAGCTCGTACGGCTAAGCAGCAGGAATCAAGTAAAGTAAAACCATGTATTTTGCAAACACTTATCTGACACAACGAATATTTCAACCTGTGTGCATGCTATTTTAGTATCGATTTGGAAATTGCGTATGTACACGTGTGTATATATGTGTGTGTGTGTGTTAATGTATCTGTCATTGTATTCTCTTATAATTTTATTATTTTTCATTTATGTCATATTCATTGATGTTATGTTATTTGATTTCAGTATTATTCAGTATTATAAATGTATGTATTGTAACTTTTATTCACCAGAGTTAGGTGGTAGAGCAGCCCAAGGATGAATCTCGCTCTGTAGTAAATAAAAAGACTTTTCAATTCAATTCCTATTCAATTCAAAAGCTGAGGCTGTAAATGGAGGCTCAGCACATGTATGGACTAAACACAGGACAACACACAACTTTACAGAAGATTATACTGCCTATACCCAGACGCCAGAGCCTCATTGGTCTGCAACTTTGCAGTTACTGGTGCGTGCTACGTGGTTAGATTGACTTTTGGGTGTCCTCACAAAGGGCCACCCCTTACACCCCCCTAAATATATATGTAATGTACAGTACCATATGGTGTTGTCAAAATGTTGATACGATAATAATCATAAAAAATCATTATGGTAGCTACAAGAGATTAATACGTATTTGTGTAATGAAATCGAATACTGAGCCTACTACGCTGTTCAGTTCCTTGAAAATCTCTAACCAAGAAACTAAGAATATTTCGATGTTCTAAAACAAATTGCACTTGTATGCTAAACGTAGCTCCAATTTGTTCATTATTAGTCAATGAGTCCGATGCATTACATTATATTATTCTATACACAGGATAGTTTCTTTGAGAACAGAGATATTCATAAAATTTCATAGCTTTTACATATCATTTTTTATTACCAAAATGTGTATTTCATTTTGCAGATAGACTGGAAAGAATATTTGGATGTGATGTTCGATGGAACAAACAAGAAAATCAACATGACTCACGACATGGTCTACGTTATGGATATCAACTACGTTCTGCAACTTCCAAAGATGCTTAGTAACCACAGTATTGTCACTATACGTTAGTATACAAGCAACTTGATCTAATTTCTTTTAAAATTTAGTGTAAATTGTTTTAATTGTCATGACATTATAAGAAATGCTTAACGAAATAAGTTGTGGCACATTTTGCAATAAGTTGGACCCCAGCTGCCATGTAAGAGTGTGACAATCAATTTTTTTATAGAATGTTATTTATTATCTGAGGTGTGAAGGTATAATTAAGAACATATTTGAATAAAAGTTAGAAGAGAAAAATTATTTGTATGATCAAGGTAGCTAAAAAATGACCAAGGTTGTATGTAAATTCTTGCTTTTGCCAGAGGAAGCAAAATATGAAAGTCCTTCAAGAGAGAAAAGAAAGACAGAAAAATGGGAATTGTTTGGGGAAAATGATCATTACTGGGTTGATTGATTAGAAGAATTATAAGAACTGTAAGAAAGCCGTTGGGGGGAAACTAGCCTTAGAATTTCCAACTTCGAAGCCAGGGACGTAGCTAGGTTGATCAGTTTCGGGGGGCCAAAATGTAAGATTTTTTCTATCAAACTATTATAAATTAACAAACTATTTATACACCATATAGACCTATACTGTATACATACATTATACCGGGTGGTCCAAAAGTCCCGGAACAATCACATATCGTGAGAAATACACATCGAATCGGAAAACGAAAAAATACATGTTGAATAAGTGAAAGAAAGCTATTCAATGATATCACACTTGATTCCCCACCCCCGCCCCCTGGGGGTGGGGCGGGGGCCACTGTGAAATTTTAAATGAAAACCCCCATTTTGTATTGTAGAATCGGAAAGAGGACTTCATTCCGAGTCCAACGAGCTATCAACCATCCTCCTAGCTCAATTAGAAACGGAGATATGGCGATTTTATATTAAAAAAATCATAAAACCCAAACATTTTTAAAAGGGAAGCTGTGCTCCTAATTGAGCTAGAATGAAAGCGATTGCAGATTCCGAACCTCCTCGGTGGCGCATGGTAGCTTCGTCGCCTTGTAATCAAGGGGTTCCGGGTTCGATACCCGGCGGATGCTCATAGTGGTTCGGATCCCACTTTACACTGTAGGACCAGTCCCGATTAGCCTTACTGTGTATAAAGTGGACTTAAAACACCAACTCAATCAATCAATAAATTGGAAAGGAACAGCATTTTCTTCTGTAGCCTCCAACAGTCTACGGATGTAGAGGGACTCACGAAAACCACAGCCATTATTCGAGAAACTACCGTAAATGCAGAATGAACTCATTAACTTAATGGCTGATACACCAAGAACAATGTCATTAGTCTTTAGATTTGTAAATTTGCTCGAAGAAAATTGAGAAGTAGATATAACCCCTTTCCGTGGTTTTAGATATAAAGTACTGGAACCAGGTATAAAAGTATTGACAACAGTGCAAATATGAAATGAGTTCAAGCTAGGCATCTCATATATACAGTTTATACCGGAATCGAATCCGATATCTCTTAGTTCAAGGCGACCGAGTTAAGCACTATTCTATAGGGTGGGCCCGAGTCTTCTATGGCATCTGATTGTTCACTTGGAGAATGATGACGATAAGATATTTTATGCACACGTCTAATTTCTTAAAATTAATGTTATTTGTGTGTGGCAAACTGAATATATGATGGCACTGGATAAAACAAAGTTCCCACACGCTCAAATTATTACGCTCTCTTCTTTGATTCGGCAGGTTCAACAAGGGGTCCCGGGTTCGATTCCCGATGGAGGCACATAGTGGTTCGGATCCCACTTCAAACTGTAGGTAAAGTCCCGATTAGCCTTACTGTGCATAAAGTGGACTTAAAACACCAGTTCATTTAATCAATCAATTTAAAGGTTCAAGGTTCGATGCCTGGTGGTCAGGCCAGTAGCCAGAATTTGATTTCGGAAGGGGCTTATCCTTTATCTGCAGCCACCATCTAAAGGCGAAAAGGTTGGGGGAAGGGTAAATGCGCTGAAATATGAATTTTTCGGTATATTTCAATGTTTAATCCTGTTAATGAAGTAAATTTAATTACTACTACAAAAAAAAAAGGTAAAGTGTTCCCCTGTGCATAGCACCACGCCATGAAGGCGTATAGGGGGTGTGGGGGTAACGCCCCACACTTTCTTGATCCGGTCGTGAGTGGGGGTGATGTGATCAGCATCACGCCCCTGACCGCCTTTACCCCCCAGGGTTTCCCCCAGGTACCCATGTTATTCGACGCTGGGTAGGCGCCGGGGCCGCTTCCACCGTTAGAAAAGTTCCCGGATTTGAACCGTTAATTACTACTACACATTATTTAAATCAGATATTTGTAGGATTTCGGGAAAGGACTGCAGCCCCCTAGCCCCTTCCCTGGGTACGTGCCTGCTTGTATTAGTTCCAAATTTTCTGTGCTGTTCCAACATTGAGGACAATTTGGGAAATACTTGAAAGCGATATGGAAGCAAATTCTGCTCTCGAAACTATGGGACTCGATGTGATGACCACGCGCAACCGAATGAAAGAACTCTTCCCAGGCCTTGTCCCTCAATATTAATTTTACTGACTAATTGTAAGTTTTTCTGGGCCTCCTCGATGACGAAGTGGTAGCGTCGCCGCCTTGAAATCAAGGGGTCCCGGGTTGATACCCGTGGAGGCACATAGTGGTTCGGATCCCACTTTAAACTGTAGGTCCAGTCCCCATTAGCCTTACTGTGCATAAGGTGACTTAAAATACGAACTCGATAATTGTAAGGTTTTAGAAGAAGTAAACATGGCTTTTTATGCATCGTACCATTTTGCATCTTTTCACCCTACTTTTACAGTTTTTCTTCCTAAGAATTCCACTGAGTATAACACGCTACGAAACCAGAGGTCCAAGATTCGGACCTTGGACAGGTATGGTTGTATCATGTCTGTCCCATAGCCATTCCTTCGGCTCATCATTCATCCTCATCGTCACATTTAACCCAAGAGGTAGGGAAGCGGCGTAATATAGAAATATATAAATGATTTTTTTGGTTTGTTTTACTTCGCATTTCTGACACATTTTGGCTAATCGTGAAGATGAATATGACAATGAGTGATGTGAAATTGATGAGAGGACCATCGTAAAGAACACACACGGCTAGTCCGGGATTCGAACTCAGGACCCCTGGCATCGTAGTGCACCTTGTTAACCACTGCACAACAAATAGAAACAGAAATGCTGGATAAGTTATTTGCTTCTGAATAACTCATGATTATATTATAAGTATTATTCGCTGTATGACTAGGCATTAATATATTTGTATGTCTAGTCAACCTTGCCACCTAAGCAGTAACAGCTTCCGCATTTGCAGGTGGAGGCTAAAGAAGAAAAATCACAGAAAGTCAGAAAGATATGCAAATTTTGAAACATAATTCTTATAAAGCATGCAGACGGCTGTAAGAAAAAATGCTACATACCTAGTTTTCTTCCTTAATTGAAACGTGGTTTATTCTTCATTATACATTAGATCAACCACCCTAGGAGTCGAACCCAGGATCTTGTGTGGTAGTCAGACTCTCTTTTAGAACGTCAATATGTTGGACATTTGGTCGATCAATCGATCCTGTTCCATTGCTTCCACAGGAGGACAATCTGGCAGCTTCTCATTCGACATTTTACTCAGAGTTCCGACATTTCCGACACCGTCATTTGCGACACTAAGGCAAAAACTGGATTTTTCCCGTCATAAGCGACACTGCTTGGATTTTCCCCTACGATTTCTAACTTGTTTACCAGAATTAGTGACATTTGCGTACGTGCAGCAGCAATAGCGTCTCTGAAGACAGTATTTCCCGAGGCTCAGATCAGTGATTGTAATTATCACTTTACCCAATGTTTGTGGCGAAAGGTGCAGGCAGGAGTTGGGACTGACAAACGATTACAAAACAGATCCAGACGTGCGGCTGTGTATAAGAATGTGTTCAGCTCTGGCTTACCTCCCTGTGGCTGACGTCGATGATGGATGGTTGTGTGCGATGGAAGATGCGCCAAACCACGACATATTGAGAAAATTTTTGGATTATTTCGTTGAACAGTGGATGAACAACTCTGTTTTCGACATTTCCATGTGGAACTGCTCGCAACAGCAGCACAGCACTAACAATGCAGTCCTAACAATGCTTTTGAGGAGAATGGCGTACGTTCAGAAATTAGAATGAAAATAGTAAAATGTTGGTTCAACTACAAGAGAAACGACACATTCTACATTTCTACATTGACAAGGGATTGCAGTCTGCTCCTATACTGACAAGGGATCTAAAAAATCCGTCATTGACAAAGGATAAATACATCCAGCTTTTAAACACCCAGCTTCCATGATGCCAGTGTGAAGGAAAACTAATAAAGGTTTTAAAAAACACACCATCTTCCATGATGCTGCCAGTCCTAAGCCTGGATAAAGTGTGATGGGAAGCTATTTACACTTTGTGTCGCAGATGACGGAAGCTATTTACACTTTGTGTCGCAGATGACGGTGTCGCAACTGTCATGGAATATATTTTCCATACAGTGTCGCATATGACGGCAGAAATGCTAGTGTCGCATACGACGGTGTCGCAAAAGTCGTGGATTCGTTTTACTCACGATGTAGGAAAACGAGATCACAAACACTTCGTGATTCTATCTTCTCGTGTTTACAGAAGGTAACCACCGCTCGGGCCACAAACACTACTTCAAACTATCTGACAGACATCAATTGTCAACCAAATCAACAGATGAACCGACCGCTTCGACGTTTTTTTTTCCGAATTTTCAGAAAGTGGCCTTTCCCTTTTTTGCAGAGCAGGTCATTGGCAGGAGGGTTGAATGCAAGTGAGAACTGCTATGTCATTCATTCCCGTGCCGAAAAAGGGGCAAGCAATAGAATTCTGTTCTTGGAATTTGAAACGCATGGGGATATCTTTTCTGAGCCATAAAATAATTAACCCAGAAAGTTCTAGCCACCCGCAGCTAAATCTTCCTGTTTGTGTCGTCCTTTCGGCGCCCATGGTGCCAGTGCAGGGCCAGATGAAGAGAAAGTGCGGGTTGTGGGGGATTCTGGATCTGATGTGCAGCAGGGAAGAAAAGTGCATTTTCAATAGGTCTCCGACTTCCTTGACCGGGGCGGACCATAAAACCATTAACTGCATCCTCTGCCAATACATCTGTTTTTGTTCAACAAGCAAGAAAGAGGGAAATAAGAAAGAAATGCCTCGCTTAGGTTCGTGCTACTGAAAATTGAAGAAGTGTTTCAAACTGCAAGCAAAATTTATTGAAGAATTATTTTGCAACATTTGTCATCAAACAAAGTAAAATTTCCAGCAAATACAGAACAGTTTTCCGGGGCCACGTGGACGTTTGTCGGGGCCAGTGCCTCCCCTCCGTGCCCCCCTAACGACGTCCCTGTTCGAAGCAAGAAGCAACTTTGACGAGCACTTGACGAGTTTGAACTGTGGTAGATATATTTAAAATATTAAAACGCTCAATAAATAACATTAGTATTTCAGCAAAATAACTTTGTGGATACATGCTTATGATGGTTTCCACTTCAGCTTTTTTCAAACTCCACGGTTGTCTTTCAGAGCGGCATTTGTGGTGGATGGTAGTGAAGGAGTTAGCGTCGCATACAACAAAGTACATGAGAAACCTCAAGAGACAATTAATAGAGGAATTCATACCATCTAGTGGAGGGTCCTCGAGGTGAGTCTACAAATATTTGTTTACATTTTATGGTGTAATCGGCATTTAAAGAAAGATTGGTTTCAGCAACAGTAACAACATAGAACCAATGCTTTATGAATGGAATAAATAATAATAAAGGTAACATGTACATAATAGATCAAGACAATGGCATAATGGCTATCAAAACTAGCCTAAGACCTTATGTATGGTTTCTGTGTATGATTATGTTTCTTTTGAGGTATGTAAGAGAGAGCCCTGAAAAATCAACCTCCCCCACCCAATACACTTAAAGATCGGCCAAGATAAGTGACCTGCTGGTGCCGCGTTCATTATGATGAAACTTGCGGTCAAACAACCAATTAGTCATACAGCTGCCCCCTGTGTGGGCAGTAAGCAGCAACCTTAGAATCCATCCTCCCCGAAGCGGGCACCAGAAAAAGGATTTTATCAAAATAACCGTTCTGAGCTGTGAATGGGGGGCCGGGAGATAGCGTGGCCAGGATATAATAACAATTCCATTTCATATTCAAATAAACATTTTTTAGATTCATGAACGAGATCATCTACATATGGCAGAATATAAACCACATTTCCATCAATTCCTTTTGTATGTAAGCGTGGATCGACCATCCTCTCCTGAAATCATTATCAATCAAAAATTGATGGATCTTTCAGTTCTATAATCTTACAGGCACAGCTTGATTTAGTCCGTAGCCTATATGCATGGGCGTCCGGAAGGGGGGGCAAGGGGAGGGCATGGCCACCCCCTGGAAAATGAAAGTCAGTTAAAAATTATGTATTTCACGCATATAATTTCATTTTAGCCACAATAATATGTGTTAATTATTGCATGAACACCATAAATTCAAATTTAAGCAATGTTTTTTTTAGGAAACAACACACTTTTTGGAGAAAATGTGACTTGTTTGCCCCCCCCTTGGAAAAAAATACCTTCCTTGCCCCTCCCTGGAAAAAATCCTGCGGACGTCCATGCCTATATGCTCTTCAATTTGCGCCCATATTCTTCTTTTCCAGGTTGATTATATCCCTCGGGTTGTTTCATGTGTATTTATTCATCTAAATCACCGTATAAAAATGCAGCCTTTATGCCAAAATGTTTCACCGAAATGTTCTTGCATCCTTCTGCTATTAGAAGAATTCTGAATGTTTCTTGTTCTCCAACTGGCGCAAACACTTGATCATAATAATCGCTATACTGGCTCTTTCTCTTCTGCCTTTCTTCTTCCATTCCTCGTCTGGTGTCTTTGGCTACACATCTATCACTACATCCAGCAATTCTGCTTTCAGAAGTAGTAGGTCCAAAGTACTCCCATATTTGATAGTTCCTGTTATGTCTTTCTTGGATGGATTAATACACTATATTTTCAGCAATCAGATTTCAAACAGGCACAACAGCATTTCTCAACCAGATTCACATATCCTTTCCTCGCCACGCCCCTCCCTTCATATTGCTACTAACTACAACTGCAGACTGTAACTACACTGGACGTGCCCTAGGCTCAGAAGCATGTCACATAGTACTACTAACCATGAGCGTAACTTGGGACTTAATTTTGCAGGGGCAGAATCAAAAAAGTTTGCTATCCCATAAAAATAGCGTCCATAACTATTTGGCTTAACTGTTACGTTCTCTTCTTGAGAAATAAAAGAAAATCATTACTTTTCTCCTGAGGTCCCAGGATGTTAGCAAAAGCAAAAGTATCTTTAACTTGTGAATTTTAATAAACTTGACAATTTTGGGGGGCAGATCTCCCCTTGCTCCCGCCAAGTTACGCCTGTGCTACTAACCATTCAGTATTTCAACTCTTGAAATTCAAAATACGCTTTAGACTATCCAAAATTATCGATGTCCCTCCCATTACATCCCATGCATATTAACATTCTCCACTTCACTGCCTCTCCAATGACGTAGTGGTAACGTCACTGCCTTGTAATCAAGGTGTCCCAGGTTCGCTACCCGGTGGCGGCACACAGTGCTTCGGATCTCACACTGAAATGTAGGTCCAGTCCTAATTAGCCTTTCTGTGCATAAAGTAAACTTAAAAACGAACTCAAATGAAGGGCTCGAGTGTAAAACATGGTAAGTAACACTTTGTTGATGTCTGAGTTCATTAAGGAAAAAGATTATTAGAAGTGTAGATAAATTGTTTTCGTGTTGCGTTTACTGTTTTCAGAAGGCTTCACTGAGTCCAATGCAATTGTATGACGTGGCAATTTCACTCGAAAATTGAAGGATGGCACATTTTACTTTGTAACTCAAAAATAACCAAAATGTCACTTACCGTGTTTTATCCGAGCCCTTCAAATGGGCTTCACTTTTCACAAAATTAACTTCATTGATCATTAGTTTGCTAATTCTGCCACTTGGCGTTGCCACCTAAGATCTAGGTCATCATAACAACGTAAACGATTTCTCGTTATTCCAGAAGCTCAACTTGTATCCGAATTGCCAACAAGCTGATGCCAATGGCCGTGAGCTTCGCCTATGGTGATGAGTCCTACGTCAATGAGACCAGGAAAAAGGTAGGAACAAGCTATTCACCATAAAGAGTATAGTTTCTTGACAGCGTAGAACAGAACAATATGATTTGAAAATGCGTTTACAGTAAATAACGGAGCTATGATCCATCCAGAAACAACCTTAGAGACATAACTATTCAAATAAATTCAAAAGAGGTAACCTAGTCTACTATGTAATAATGTTAAATAGTGTCGAAAAGTTAATATAAATCTTCTTAAAAATATTGTACGAAATTCCATATTGTCTGATATCATTATCATATTTTATTTTTCGACTTAGATTTTGGAGTGATATATTGTTTTGCACATAAACTCGTATTATCATATTTTATTATTATTATATGAACAAATGAACTATTTTTATTAATTCTGTCATAAAATGTCGTTTTCATGTTAACAACACGTGTGGGTTGTGTGCAACTGTACACTTCTCCAAGATATTTCCAAGTCCAGAAATCATTAACATGGCAACGTAGCTCTTAAGCACCAATATAAGATTTGAGTTAAGCTTTGACTGTAAACATATACTTAGATTTCTGAGTTACAGATCCATATATCTTTAATACAACGCTGTATATTTACTTTTAAAAAAATAATGTTATGTGATGCTTTCTTTCTAGGTTGGAGAAATTTTAACAGACATACAAGCTGCGTTTAAAGATCTTGTGTTCGATCTAAAATGGATGAACTGGAACACCAAAGTGCTGACATTGGAAAAGGCTGACTACGTGCGAACTCACATAGGAGTTCCCGAATGGCTGCATACGCCAGGGAAACTTGAAAAACTATACCATGGTGTAAGTTTGTTATCTTGTTCCCAATCACCTTCTTAAGTGCTCAATAGTTTGGTTTGCTCAAGTTCTTTCTTCTGCTTAAAAATTTACTCCCCCTACACTCCACCGTTATTTCCCTTCTTACTTCATATTCCTACATAACGGGCCCTAGTGTGCGAAATAAGCTTTTTGCTTTGGGGAGATGCCCACTCAGTGTCGTATTTGTGATTTCCTTTCCGGGGAGGGGGGGGGTAGGTTTTTTAGGTATGCAAATTTGTAATTTGTGTTAGGTCTGCAAATTTGTGTATGTTACCAGTTAGTAAACTCTACTATTGCCTTCCAGTTCTAAGTACTTAAGACATTAAATCTTATGATACCATTTAGATGTAATTTAGAAACAGTATATTTACATTCTAAGAAAACCCAAACACATACACAAGAAGAGCTATTTAACTAGTAACACCAAGAAAACTTGACCAAATATCTATTGCGCGTTCAGCCGCACCCTGTGGCGGAGTATAGTGGAACCACAAGGAAAGAAACCTGCGCAGACCCCATCGCGATGGCGGGTGGGGGAGAAAGACAGGAGGAAGAAGCCTTCAGAGTCGCCAACGTCAGTGTTGCCAGACCTATTGATTTCTCGGTAGGATTCCATAATAAACTATTGCTATGGCACCTCCGACGGCCAGCTCAAAAACACGTTTCCTGCTCATCTTTACTTGAACATGGAGGGGAGATGTGGAGTGGAACTCCACTCAGCCCTGAAAAGTGCTGTTTGAACTGTGAAATTATGTCAAACGCTACTCAATTGTGCTAGGACATTATTTTATTACTTTTACTACATTACTATTTTTAGATGGCTGTATTTTATCCCACCCTAAACTCTATTTCTATTTTAGTTATTTTACGTCGCTTTTGTGCCTCTACGGGTAAGTACGACAATATGGATGAATGAAAAACTGATGAAATGGATGAAGTGACACAAACACAGTGAAACGTCCTTGCCTTACGAGGTAGAAACACTGACTTCGTAGCGTGGGCAAATTATGTTATACATGTATGTGTTTGTGGGTGTGTGTGTGTGTATTTCTAGCAGATGGGGAGGATGGGTGGCACCCTAGCATAAGCGTTGCTATCTTGAATTATTGAGGAAGACATGCTGTCTAATTCACCAAATATATTTCACATACGTAATGCATTTTTCATTATGGTGCAGGACGCGTGCCCACCCCTATCGATAGCTGCACACGAACACCATCAGAAGGCAAATTGATTTGTTATTGTTAGCATTCGACATGAAAGATTGTGGAAAATCGCTGACAACGAAAGGCGGCACGTTAGCTTCATCTGTGAACACAACTTTCTACCATTTCCTGTCATAAAAATTCCTCGCGATAATAGAGGCATCCCAACCCCTTGTGTCGATGCTGAGAAAGGGCAAATTTGAGGGTGTTTTCCACGCACCCTCTAACTGGAAAATGCGGAAGAGATGAAAGATGTTGGTCGGTTCCTTCGGGCGGTTTACTTTCTTTTGTTTGAAACATGTCCACTCCTGAAATGGAGATCTTCGGTATATTTTCGCCAAACACAGGGTGCTGGGTTTAGCACCATTGTTACAAAAGTATCTGTGACGTTTACACCGTAAACAATGCGCGCCACTCCCCCTTGCCCCCCCCCCCCCAGTGCGCACAACTATGCCGCCCTTTTCCCCCAAGAACGTCGTTCATCCTCTTCTATTAGATCATCGGATTTTGTAGCAGAACTTCTGGTTTCCAAGGAACAATCTCCCGAATTTTTCAAATCGGACCTGGCAACACTGCCCCGAACACCGATAACGGCAGGGAAGTTGCGCGAACGCTTTGGACGGAAGGTTTTTTCCTTGTGGTCGAGCTATAGTTAGCACATCGCTCTACTACTCCAGGAGTTCCGGGTTCGAATCCTGGCCTGGGCATGGATTTTTGTAAGTGTCCATTCATCAATTTTCTCATATCGTCACTCATCTCCATCTTCGTAAATTAGCCAAAAGTGGAACAAGAAGAAAAGTAAAATAAAGCAAATCAACTCAATGATGCATGCGGCGAGAAATATGATCCACGTTCCTCAAACCTTCGCTGACGAAATCAACTCTTCTTTTTTGACGGTAGGCTTTTGTACTTTATTTGCCAATGGACAGACAACTCAGGAGATCTACGTCGAGTAGCAAGAGAGCAGGGACGGCGACAGGGGTGGGCACGGGTGGGCAAGCGCCCACCCAAAAATTCCTGTGCCCACCCGATTGCCCACCCAATCAAATTCAATAAGTACATATACTCGGGGATATATGAATGATTAAATATTTAAGTGTAACCTGATGTTCATAACATGTATATTTTACTTGCGAATATTATCTATGCTGGAAATGTTCACATATTATCAACCCATAAAAAGCCACTTTTGTCAATGTTGAAACAAAAACTGTGATCAAATTAATACTTCCATGTTTAAAAGCAGCTAGTAGGCTTAGGAGGCTCAAAATTTTGCAGGGTATGATCACGATTAAATCAGAATTGAGGGTGAACTTGAGGGCTCCACTACATATATATATTCCGGCCTGGCTATGGTTAAAATAATCTCCAAATAAACAAATCTAAACATCTTAGCGTTACTTCCACCAGCAACACAATAAATTATTTCGACTTTTTAATTAATATTAGAATAATGTAATCAAGAAGACTTAGTTAGATGGGCAGGCCATGTGACACAAATGGCAGAGGAAATAATAATTTACAGGATTCTTGTTGGGAAACCTGATGGTAAGGGACCAGTAGGAAGGCTAAGACGAGGATGGAGGGATAACGTTGAGATGGACCTAAATAAATCGTTAGGGATGGGAAAGATTGGATTGATCTTGCCCAGGATAGGGACAGATGGAAGGCTTGTGTTGCTGCAGCCATAAACCTTCGAGTTTAAGTATGCTATAGAGCAGGCAATGTCCAACGCGATGATCGCGATTGACCGGTCGATCGCGGGGTGTTTGCTGGTCGATCGCAGTTATCTATTGTAATTATACGAATATACGTTATTTGAATTCAACTTCTATAATGTATAATGGGTGAGTAGGTACAGATGTTTGCAAAGATTAACGATTAATCGTAGCTCACTGCCTGTTGTGACAATAAAAAGTAGAAGTTGAACATGCCTGCTATAGAGTATAATATAATTTTAATTAGCTCTGCATTGAAATTCCAGAAGTGTCCCCCTTTTTTTCAGTACAATTTTTATGTACCTGTCATCTACAAATATCAATATGGTATACGAAATATCAACTTTATATTCGTTCTACTAATAAGAAGGAATCACAATAATCACTACAATACCGAAGTGAATAAATTTTAATAAATCAGTTATATATGGAAAAAGCTACAGAATTATTCAATTGCTAATGAGTGGCTTATTCTATTTAGAAATTCTCAAATGACACTCAAAATACAAACCCTCATAAATTATTACTTTGACAGTCTTCGAAATAGTCACGCCATACAACCCAATGAAAAATAGATGAAGTATTACTGGTACGATGATCAACTTCGATGAATTCCTTGTGTCCTAAATCATTTTGTTACCTCAAAAAATGTGTTCATGTAACCATACGTGTATTGCTTCTCGCATTAATAATATGACAGTTCTTCAGGAAACGAAGAGCAACTTAACTAAAATCTCTTAAATTCTGAACAGATTTCTCAATCTTACTTGTTTATTACTTATGACGAGTGATATTTTGTCAAAATAGCCTTTCATTAGCCTAGGGAAACTTAATGGACAATGAACAAATAATTTGTTTTCCGTGTGTGTTTTAAATCATTCCTAATAAGACGTTCATTTTAATCCAAACATTCAGTGGCGGCGATTAGGAGGAGCGGGAAGTGGGGGATGCAGTTCCCCAGCCACATTTTGCCACTTTTTGCCCCCGCACGATGGCCTCTTTATGCTAAACCTTTTCTACCAAGAAAACGTATATTCAGGGGTGCCCACAGGGGGGATTATGGTGCAGGCTGCGCCATCGAGATTCTTTGTTTTTTTTTCCCTTCAAATAATGTAAAATTTAACATTTATATATTTTTCCAAAATACAGGTAAACATTTTTCACCTTAAATTCACCATATTTAATCCATTAAATGAAGAAAAGAAAGCGTTTAAGGTCATTATTGAAGGTGCGAGGGGGGATAAATATCCAACTCTTATATATTAGGCCTTAATTGACACGTGGGTTCTTGGGGGGAATTCTGAATTAAACGTTGGCGGGGACAGTATTCAACTGTAAGTCTTAGATTATGGCGGGTATTTTTGTTAAAGGGGCATTGAGCATTCAGGTATCCAATTCTTGTGTATTACTATTGTCTTAGAATGTTGCAGAAATTCTGGTGTGGAGACTGAGAATTAATTTTTTGGAGGAGGCAATATAAACTCTTCAATATCAACAGTAAGTCTATAATTGCTATGGAAGTTTTGATGGTAGGATTAAGTATTAAATTTAGGGGGAAGAGATAGGAAGCTCTTGATAAAGTTTTAAATCTTAGATTGTCAAGGGATTTCTGTAGTGAAGAGAGAGTTTGAACATTAAATTTTGGAGACCATATTTAGCGATATGGTACCCACACGTTTTCGACCCCGAACGTGCCAAAAGATAAGCTGGAAAAGACTAAATATCCCGGGATCCTAAGAAAGTATTGACACCCCGTTAAATTAATATTCTTGAGAGCCTGCAAAGAAATGGATCTAAAAATGTTTTTGCTTGCTTCGCTCGCAATAATGTGTTTGTTACAACAATGCATGTTTGGCGCTTTACTGAGGTGGATGTAAATTTTTATGCTATAGCTGCATTACAAGACATGAGAGATATTCTCGATATTCACGAGTAACATCAGGTCTTAAAAATATATTTGAATTTGAATTTGAATTTAAAATTTTGGGTGCGTCAGCACTAAGGCTATTTTGCACCCGTCACATTATACGGGGTCCAGCCCCTTATCGTTGCAAATCACAACTCTAACGTTGCAGAACTAAAATCATAAAATATTAAAATGTTCTGACTTTCGTTAAAAGCTGAGGCTGTAAAGGGGCACTCAGCACACATAAGGACAAAAGAACAGGACAATACAAACAAAATTATACTGGCCATGGGGCCAGTCGCCAGAGCCTCGTTAGTCTTCAGTCCAGGGTGTACTAACGTGGAAGTGAGGTTGACATTTGGGTGTACTACGTGGAAGGAGCACCCCTTACACCCCCTTAAAAATATAGTGCTTATTTCTTGGTATACTGCTTATTTTAAAGCAGGTGCATCATTTGGAACAAAAAGCTAAGAAAAAAGTTACTTTCGGTGTAGGGATTACGATATAGTTTCAGGGAGCAAATGATATGATTTGTGTGTGTGTGGGGGCGGAGGATGACATGGACATGATTTTTGTGGGGATGCGCCATTGGCCTTGGGGGAGATGGGCACCCCTGTGTATATTGTCCTTTCCCCTCAAATGTTGGCACCCAATCGCTGCTACTACAAACATTCAGACAGATTTGTCAGTTGTATAAACCTTGTAAGCTAAGAAAAGTAACCCCAAGGAGTAAGAAAACTCTTTCAGTCAAAAACTTATACGATTAAAATACTATGCTCAGGAACATGCATTTAAATTACGAGAAACTTCAAGATTGTCTACCATCGCACTTTCTATCATTGTCGCCGAATACATAAAATCAAGTATGTCCTTTGTATTTGCAACACAAGCTTATACCTAATTCACATTTATTTCACTGTATTAACATGCATGAAAGAATGTGATTTAGAATGTATGACTGGGGTATGGCTGGGCATGGGTAAACACTTCCTTGAAATAATTGTGTCCATCAGAGACAAAGCGACAGGAATTGGAACAACATGCGAGAATAGATTAGAAAAGAATAAAGAGGAAAACAAGGAAAGGGAAAAGAAGTAAGAAGAAAATCGGGAGTGTAAGAGAGAGGGGGATACATACGTCTTACGTACATACATGGTCTTACATTTATACTGCCCATCCTAATCTATCACTATGGAGCTTCTGCCCACCCGGTCGAAAATTTCTGGCGCCGCCCCTGCAAGAGAGTGACATCTGCCGGAGAACGCGTCAACTGCAGCGCCGCCAGAAGCCCTGGGGTCCAAGCCAGGGTCTGTCCAGAGTCAAGAACGGCCCAGCCGACCCTTCCAGCGTCGATGCTCGGTCCAAGAACCCGAGATAAGTACCTGCCCCATTAGAATACTCATCCCTTCACCCCTAATCACCTCTCCACAGATTGAACGAAAGCGAGGTGCTCCTATATTGCTAACAAGAATAAACATGTTCAATTGGTAATTGTGTACGTAAAATTGTTCTACCTCTGTCTCGCCGCCCGCTGGTCAACGGGATCTGTCCTCCAGGATAGAGGGTTACATTTGAGTCTGTTGGGAACCGCCCTCGGTTACACTGGAACGATAACTTGATATTCCCGAAGAAATCATGTTGTGTTTCCCGTTGCCTTCCATATCACAATATTTCAGTAGATGGGTATTACGGCCTCCTTCCAAGCGCAACTATTATACAAGTTAGTCTCACAGCAACTCGCAGTGTGAATGGGCTATGAGTTCTGTTTTTAGTAGTATGAGAGAGTACTAATAGGGAGAAGCTGAACAAAGTACACTTATGTCTGTCTCTCTGTTCATCATATCAACTACTGACGGACAAACGGGGCAGGCGAACACATGGCGTAAAAGACGCGATTCGCGTTCAACGTTTCTTTTCCAACATCCAGTTCATTCTAAATTGTTTTCTCAAATTACAGTCTACTATAACTTACTGTTTAGTTCATTTTGATATTTGTATTCTCATATTACTTCATTCTTCACAGATAGATATAAAGAACGATACGTACGTTGGGAATTTAGTTGAACTTATTGCTAAAGAAGTTAGAGACATCCTGGGCCAGTATGGTGAATTTGGAAACAGGGAAAGGTAAAAGGAGCTGGTGTTCTCTGTTAGTTGCTGGTGTGTCCACAGAAGCACGTGTGTTGATTGGAGTGTTTCAGCACGTTGTTGGTGAGCACGCATGCCTTATATTCTAGTTGTAAGCATATTATTATGCGATGTTCGAAAGGTAACATAGGCCTACAATAGATTTTTCACGTATTGGGAAGCATCTATAGGGTCAAGACTGGTTTCCATTAGCCACAGCTTTCTATATTTCCAAGCCATTCAGTTGTGTATCCAAACACACGCAAATTATACTCAAGGTATCGAGTTTACTTCAAAATTACAAGCACCATAGTCGAAGGGTCCTCTCTTTGTAATTGGGAAGAAATTGAGTTTCGTTTAGACATTCTCGTTGCAACAAATGGCGCACATGTTGAACATCATGAATAAAACTACAAACTTGTGATTTTGGGGAACATTTCGAAATCAACATGTCTGTGCTTACAAAACTTTTTCAGTTTTGGTGCAATTTCCAAAAAAAAACCATGTCTCTACCTAGGGTACTTTTTGTGTAATAATGGTTTCAAACCAGGGAAAGACTTTATATAATATACTACTGAAGAACGCTGGCACACACACATAACCTACACATCAATTCCCTACAACCAGTAATTCTTTAAAACTATGTAAATGAAAGTGAAAGATGATACAAAATTTTACAATATAATGTTTTTATTCTTTCATTAATGAAACAATAAATTATTCCAACGCCAATTAAATAAATTATTACCTTCATATTCGTAGATTGTAGGAAGTATTACAGCACTTTCTCTTTATTTCATGTCTAATCACATAGTATAACTGACAGAATTGTATTCCTTGCAGTCCGTGGGCAACGGAGCCTCTGGTAGTCAATGCCTACTACAGTAGGAGTGAAAATGCCATCAGTAAGTAGATATCTTGACTATTTATATTTTTACACACCAGGTGTCTCTTTGCTCACTGCATGTCAGTAGTGTGTCCAGAAATTTAGTAAAGCGAAGTACGTATATGAATAAGCGATCAACGGGGTGAGGATAAGACTTCTTGCAGTAGACACTACTTTATTATCTTTATTTGACATTTTCTTTACGAAAACTGGAAGAAAGAAATAATTATAACCAAGGGGAATGTTACCTACAAAACGTAAAACGTTATAAATTAGTTTGTTCTTACAAATATTGCTTTATTATGTTGTTATAAAAGTGTAAAAGGTAAAGTAACTTGTAACTTACTAACACAAGTCACTTTATCATACAATACAGACAGAAAAAAATGTCAACTATATACACAGATAACCTACACATCAATCCCCTCCTCCTCCTATTCCTCCGACACACATATGTGTATGTTCAAATCATTGCCATTCACAATTCTATGATAAATAGCACTTGTAGTTGCAGCAGAGGCAACTAGAATTGTGAGAAGTCAGGATTTGTTCTCGTGAATAAATTGACCAGTTAGAGTGTGACAGTCAGATTTACCGTCGACCTGCCTCGTTATTATTATTATTCTAACCATTAGCCGTAAAAAATGTGTTTAATCAAGGTGTTGAGTGTCTTTATTTGTATGTATATATATTTGATATGCCAAGCCAACGGGAGGAAGGAGAAAGTCGCGAGTCTGACGGGCGAGCTCCTGAAAGGTCACGTTATGCGTCTAAAGCTTAGGAAATTCGACCTTAACGACAACCATTTAAATATCTCGGGTTCCAGCGGTCATATTTATGTGAAATTTTTACCAGCGCAGCAACAGGTATACAAGGACGGATGTGTGGAGTTTCGTCGCGATCAAGCAAGAATTACGGATGCCAGATCGAGTTGGTTATAATCGATCGGTTTATGGGCACAGATTGCAGTTGAGCTCTGGACGCCAGCGAGACGGGAGCTTAATCCGTAGGAACCAAACCTCAAGCACGACCCTGTCCAGCCTGGGAGACAATGAAGCGAAGTGGAATGACCTCTCCGGAAGCGTCCCTTCAACGACCGCCGAGCGTCCTTTTTCGAAACCCGGATAAAACGAAGGACATGCTTTTTCGACACACAGTTTTACCGCGATTCTTGTAGCGAGAGCACCTCCGTGCCACCTCTCCGTATACAGTGGACTTTCTTTTGTTTCGCGAACATCAGTGTGTGATAGGCAATAAGTCGAAACGAGTGCGCTTACCTCAACGGCTGGAGAAAGTTGAAGCGAGACTGTGTTTCCGTTATAATCTTGCGCCGTTTATAGTTTTTGTGAAACAAGGAACATCAAAAATTATGGCGGGCTAACGGAATTGAGAAGAGGAGAGGGGTTACCCCCGGCTCGCCCGATGCCAGACGAGACACTGACCATTGCCTACAACATGCCAAGAAACCCGATCTACTTCGCCTGATGCCTACCAGCCGCCACAGAGAGAGAGAGAGAGAGATGTCGAACGCCGCCATGTTGACGTCCCGACGCTTGAGATCGTCCGACGGTGATGGAGAAGACGCCGACGAGCCAAGAACGACCGCCCACCTCCCAGATGCGGACGTCCGAATCGCGCCAGACCATGGAGATGTTCACCGATCCCGAGAGGAAGAGACGCCGAGGAACCAGATGCATGAACGCTCTTCGCATCTTCGTCGTCGCGACCGAGGAAGAATAGGAAAACCTTTCGTGTGCATACTAAGTGATTTCAATCGCTCATGAAGACGCCAGGATGCACCTTGGAACCTGAGAGGTGGTAATGTATTCATCTGTATGAATGTCGACACGTACCGGCTCGATTGATATTTTAGAGAACGCCCTAGAAATTCATCAACATTTTGAAAACGCCCACACAACTCGAAACTTCATACCAAACTCCCATTGCGCTTATCATTTGTAATTTATTTGTCTCATGTCAATTTTACTTATTTCTTGTGATTTTTTCTTAATGATCTTAAATTCGCTGTTGTTTTGTGCTCCTTTTGTATTTGTTTAAAGTGCGTACTACTAGAGTAAAGCGCCGCCCGCTTAATTGTTTAATCTATTTGAGGTTTGTTCATTTTTATGTGTCAGAGCTGTGTCGCTGCTAGCTACGTCAGGTCGCGTATGTGATTATTCGTTAAAGTATTTGCCTGGTAATATGAATTGTTCGTCGCGGCAAAGTGTTGAAGTTCCGCCTGCTAGAGAGTATATGTTTGCGTCACTCAACGGAGGTTATTGTTAGGTTTGGAACCACGTGAGATCAAGTAAAAGGAAAATGTCCGCCCACGTGAGCGTAATTGCTGTTGAGACGCTTTTGTTTATGCTGGACAAATAATGTATTGTCACCGCACCGACCTATATTTTTTTAAAGATGAACTTAAGTAAGGGCTGGCTAGTGATTTGAGTAGCACTGGAGCAAAATTCGCAAATGACCTGATTAGACAAAAGTTAATGTAAAAATAAATGCGAATGCAATAATTAGGGCTCGTCGTCAAAAACCTGTACATTGTATGTATCTTTTTGTTGATGTGCCCCAAAAAGATTGATTCTGTGAGTGAATGTATGAGCGAAAGAGGGGCAGATGTACCAAATTGATTTTTGTTGTGTTATGAATAGAATATACTTTTATTTTTCATGTTAATTTTGGGCAATATCATTTCGTACGCATGTCGCTACCCGTGATTTTCAGGTGTGCAACTAGCCGCTTTCCGGCTACAGGTAAAAGAGGTGGTAATGGAAAGTATATGTTATGTTTGATATGGCTAATCGCTATGCACTGTTGGTCACCGGTCCCTATACACGAACTCAACCTGGACCGTTACGCTATTTCACTTGTCCGAGGGAGATTTTGCCGCCTCTATCTAGGTAGTGGTAGCATTTTGTTTTCCCGGGCAAGGAAGGGCGTTTCGCAAGAGACTTTCATAATGTTTTATTTCAATCACAATCTCATTATAATATACTTTCTACAGAGAAATAAAAATTGTCTGAAAGAATAGTAATATTATAATATGTGTAAAACATGGTGACATTTTGGTAATTTCTGAGTTCATTAGGAAAAAAGGTTATTAGAAGCTATACTGTATATAAATTGTTTTCGTGTTGTGTTTACCAGTTTCAGAAGGCTTCACTGAGTCCAATGCAAATTGTATGACGTGGCAATTTCACTCGAAAATTGAAGGATGGCACATTTTACTTCGTAACTCAAAAATAACCAAAATGTCACTTACCATGTTTTAAACCCGACCCCTTCATATAATTAATTTTTATTAAAAAAAAAAATTCCTATGATAATTGATTAATAGTCTTAATGTTTGCAATGACTAGAAATATAAACATAAGTCGATTCAATCTCTTATTTTGGACCTAACAGCTTTTAAGTCTTTTTTGTCCATGAGTTCTTTCTAGAAAATATAATCATAAAACTGAAAGAAATACTAGAATAATTTTAATAATTTCTATGATTTTGTATTCCAGCAATTCCAATAGGAATTCTTAACTATCCATTTTACGGTTTGGGTCTCCAGTAAGTAATTTTCTGATAGCTCTTGTAATTGTCAAATTTCAATAAATACGAGTGAAGTTCATAAAGTTCGTGTTTTGGATAGAATGATAATTTTACGTGCAACTAAGTCCTGGGTCCAACTAATCACTTGATTGGGGGAATAATTCTAACATTGCATGACTTAAAAGCGGAGAATTTCATGTTGGGAACTTCACATTGTTTCGGCTAGAAAATGAATATACAGCGTGTAACAAAAGTCCGGGAACACTTTAAAACAATTATTGTAGCCAAAAGAGTAGCATTTCAAAGTGACAAATTACATCATTTCAAAGAGTAAGTTGTAAGTTTTTTTTTCTCATTGCAGGTGTTACATGTAGTTCCATATATCGTCGCTAGGTGGCGTCATAATCAAGATGACGCTTTCTGAAGCTGAGAAGGCTTTCTGCGTGCTAGAATTTGACAAAACAAAGAGGGCAACGAATGTCCAACGAAAATTTAGGATGAAGTACGGGAAAGCATCACCAACCAGGAAGGCAATCTACAATTGGCATGTAAAGTTTGTTGAAACTGGGTGTTTGTGTGTCAAGAAGAGAAGTGGTCGGCCAGGTGTGAGTGAAAATGACATTCAGCGAGTGAAAGAAACTTTCACAAGGAGTCCGAGAAAATCTATACGCAGAGCTTCACGTGAGTTGGAAATGTCAACAATGACTGTGTGGCGGGTTTTGAGGAAAAAATTAAACATGAAACCGTACAGACTACAGTTAGTACAAAAGTTATATCCTAAAGACAAAGACCAGCGATTCCAGTTTTGCTGTGCATTGGAGGTCAAAGATGATGCTTTGGTGGAATTTGATATTTTTTTCGGACGAGGCAACATTTCATACAAATGGGAAAGTAAACAGGCACAATTGTAGATTGCCTTCCTGGTTGGTGCTGCTTTCCCGTACTTCATTCTAAATTTTCGTTGGACATCCGTTGCACTCTTTGTTTTGTCAAATTCTAGCACGCAGAAAGCCTTCTCAGCTTCAGGAAGCGCCATCTTGACTATGACGCCACCTAGCGACGATATATGGAACTACACGTAACACCTGCAATGAGAAAAAAAACTTACAACTTTACTCTTTGAAATGATGTACTTTGTCACTTTGAAATGCTACTCTTTTGGCTACAATAATTTTTTTAAAGTGTTCCCGGACTTTTGTTACACGCTGTATATTCATTTTCCAGCCGAAACAATCTGAAGTTCCCAACATGAAATTCTCCGCTTTTAAGTCATGCAATGTTAGAATTTTTCTCAGCCTAGTGCGAGAGACTGAAGCTTGACCTTGAAACGTTTTAGTTGAATATAGCAACACGAATTATTGTAAATTGTTTTCATATAAGGTTTTCAGTAAAAATTGATAACTTCACATATTGTGTTACAGAATTACTTCTTCGTCTTATTCTATAGGATATTTGTAGAATTGTTTTCATAATCGCCATCATGTTAATTTTTATTTTCCATATTTTAGTGCATACTTTACGGCATATCTGCATGTATATTTTTGCTAGTTTTAGTGCACATAAATTCTCAGTGTAGTTCTCTACTTTCTGAACTCTCTCCTTACTTACTACATGTAGTTAGTGAGTTTTTGTAAACTGTCTTCAGCTTTTATTTATAGATTTTGTTATTTATACTTTAAGATAGTGGAACAGAGTTGAAACGATCAAATTATACTGTAGAAAGCTAGATGGGAACCGAATTTGCTTTACGGATAGATGTGAGAAAATGTTAATTTTTAAAATTAAATTTAAGTTCATGTCTGATTTTACGTTTCATCTTTTCCTGAAGCCTCGGTATGATTAATTTATTAACCAGTGGGTAAGCACGCTTCGTGTCATACTGAATATGATAATGTTCCTCTTTAGTTTATGGAGATTTTCGTCTCAATTTTCAACTCCTTCTTAACAATTCTCATCTATTAAGTATTTCCATTGAATAAAGTTTAGAACGAAGGTTCGTTGATGACCGGTTCAAAATATACTATGTGAGTAAGGGAACTTACCCTGAGATACTGAACATGATGTTTGAAGTGAGATATCATAATTGAAGTCTTTGTCATTTATTTCAGAGCACTTAACTATGGAGTCATTGGGTCCATCTTGGGACATGAACTTACTCACGGATTCGACAACGAAGGTAGGTCAAGCTACGACTTTGAAAAATACAAGAGCTCTACGTTATTTCAATACACTGATATCGAATTGTTATTATCGTTGTTATTATTAATATTAAAGTAATGATTTTGGCATGGGAACGAGGCTTCTGTTTCCCAAGTACCGACTATAGAATATGAAGATTATTCTAGCTAATTGTGTAATGTTTCAATTCACACAAACTTCCGTAACAAATAATTATGCACTGGAACCAGTGCCTTCATTTGGCTCGAACGCATGCCTATGTAGCGGCCAACGTATTTTACACGTTATCAACGCATTTACATTTTTGTACGTATTTCGTGCTACAGTCCTCCACCGTAGCCGTGAGGTTTAACGTGTCATGCTTTGGGCTCCAGCTACGGGACGGAGGTTCGGGTCTCCTGGGAGAAACGTAGCAACTGTTCTCCTGAGATTTCGGCCAGGGTATGGGACCGGTGGCCACCACCATTGTGAGGAAACTGGGGAGCTAGGAACGAGTAGTGTAACCCGGTCAAGAAAACCTACAAGAACGACTTCGTCGTGCTGACCACATATCATCCCTTAACTGGTTGGATGATCTTGCACCACCACAGGTTATCATGTATTATTACTGTTATTTTACACGATAAATAGAAAGACTTTCTTTGCGATTTATTTCTCAACTCTGATTACACGCCATATCTTTAAATGATTGTAAGAGTTCACATACCAAGTCTCGGTACTTCAAATGTTTATATTTCCCACTGAAATTTGCCTAACACCTTTAAATGACCTTCATACTGATTTTTGAACTCTGTTTAACAGATCAAATTGTTCATAAACTAACGACTTCTCCATTTTGCTAAAGGACAGTCTTCAAAGTAGTTTTGGAATCGTCAAAGAACAACCTCCAAGTACTGTAATACAGTTGGGGAAAATACATTGAAAAACCTCTAGAGATAGAAGACAAAATTATTAATTTCTATGCATCGTGTCGTGGCATATAGATGTAAAAAAAAGCTTCGTCACAGGATATTGAAACCGTGGATTGTGAAAAAATTCCGACTGGATATTTAAATTCAGCGAGGAAAATTCTATTTGACAGAGCTCCTCTGGCATTTTTCTTTCCTAAAAAGCAGTGTTTGTAAGTAACTAAAAGCACGGCCATGAAAATAGGCGCCTGGGCAGAATTGCGCTGGTGCCACATATGGGAAAAGCAAAGCGAGGGCGGGACAAAAGGAGCTAGTTCCCGCGCACTGTGTGGCAACGTCAACCGGGCTGCGTTGCCCAGTTCGTACGTCATACCGACCTCTCTCCGGGGAATACAGATGTTATCCCTGACCTTTCGAGCAAATACTATCAGTTTGTATCACATGGATTACAAAGAACAACTCTACAACGAGATATTTCATTCTCTTCAACCTCCGAACACACGGGGTTGTGCTCCGACGTGGCAACAGCGCGAAATTCGGCCACCCGCCTAATTTCATGGCCGTGCCTTTAGTTAGTTGTAACACAGTTACAAGCGACTATTTTGAAGAATTGTAACTTCAACTAGCTACTTTTAGAAGTAAGAAGCTGTAACTGTAATAGGGTTACTTCTTTGCAATATAAGTAACGTTATTAACAATTACCTTTACAGTTACTTTACGACACTTAAATTGTTAACTTGAAAAGTTGTAACGTGAGGAAAGAGCTGAACTTGGCAAGTCTGTTTCTAATTATGTGTAGACCCTGGATGCTAGGGTAAAAGGGATTTCGTGGCGCCGCCTAAGGCAAGGATGCTAGGCGTTGTTGCATGCTAAATTTAGAATATCCACGTTTAATTGCAATGAGAACGATATTTCGAATTAAAATCACTCAAGCAAAGCGGACTCCTTGATAGTCCGTCCTTTTTTATTTGGTGTAATAATATAAATATATGGAGATTGGTATTAGGTACCAGAAACACATGTTACTTCTTAAAATAACTAATTCAACTCATATATTTTTAAACCAAGTAACTGTAAGTCAGTGAGTTTTAAGACGCAACTTTGCGAACACTGCTTAAAAGTGTCCGAATGGCACTGGTACTTGTAACTAAGTGTGCCCTGCAGCCCTGCCCTCTCCTAGCAGTCTTTATAAGTTATCGAGTAGTGGGAAAGGCCATATTATAAACTCGAGAAATGAGGAGGTGTTTTGACTGAATAGAAATATTTAAAACTAAGGCAAAATGTCTATAAAATTTTATTGTTACTGTGTAAAACCTATGATTTTTTTTTAAAAAAAAGCTTCCGAGAAAAGAGGACCCTCTCAAATTGATGTAACTAAACTTGAATTTGCCAAAATTATTGTTTATAAATTTGTTAAAAATATGGCTTTTCTCGATATTGCTTTAACCACACTTAAAACTAAGCTAAGATGCTCACACACTGCCACACCTACATACACCCACGCATACCCACCTACACACACCTACACATACCCACACATACACATACCTATCTACACATATACCCATATTTATATATATTTATTTCTGGTTTATTTCTAATTATTTCTAGTTTAAGTTTAAAGTATTAATATGATAACTTGAATATTTTAATTGGATACCAGGTCCAACTTGTTTATCTAATACTAAGACAATATAATATGCAAAAGTCTTCTAGAATTGCTCTGTGACTCTTTCATTTCTTACATCATAAACATATGATTTTTCACCTATAAGAATAACACTACATATGGTATCATCAGGAAGTGTTTCATGGAATTCACAGATAATTTTAATGTTTGTCCTGTCATTAACCACAACTTGTTTTCTTTTTGAGGTGTTGATAACAAACATGGGTCTCTGTGTTTTAAATTCATCTGGTGAGTAATACATGTCAGTATTCCCAATTGTAACCCTTTTGTAAGCTGAAAATGCCTCATATAATTTAAGGAAATCATCCTTGGACATGTCTAAATTATAACTTTCTCTGGGGAACACCTCATTTCTGCCATTTTTAAGATATATGTTTTTGATGTTGCAGTTATCAAATCTACTTGAATTTTTTTCCTGATTATTGTGTCTTCCAGTCTGAAACAGTACCACCACAAAATCTGGCATGTCATATTGTATACTGGAGAATGAATTTGTAGCATCAAACTCATAATAGGTACCAGTGGCGGGCTTCTGTACACATTGATATGTATAAAATTGTAAAGGAACCTGTGGATTTTTTAGAATATCTGCTTTGTATTTAAGATAATAACTGGCCTCATATTCAACTACTGGAATTCTTAGCTCCATAGTCTGAATAAGGCATTTGCCTTCATCAGGTAAGGTATTGGGCAACGCTGCCTCATCAAAGCATTATTATCATTGGCAGATCTTCTAAATGTAATTCTTAAACCACCCTTCCACATAATATCTTTGTAATCTGAGAAAAATCCAGGCAACAAGCGCATAGGAAACAGTACTGTGTGACTCTTAGATATTATTTTATCACCAGCTTCAAATCCACCTATTTTGTAGTATGAGGCCTCGGTCTTGGATAATTTTAGTGTGGCCAATGCTGTGGAAGTAATACCAGGATAATCTACTCTGTTTATAACAACACCATTCTTTCTAATCTCAATTTCAGAGAACAAATGTGGCACAAAATTGTCTACCAATCTTATATTTGAGTTAGCCGGATAATCTGTACCATCGAGTTTTACAACATCAAATTTAATATATAGGTCTGCTCTGTGAGGGTGTATAAATCCATCTCCTACATCAAGGTCAACCTCAATCTCTGTGTTGGGTTGATTTAAATTTGCAAAGGTCCTCCGGTTTGGAGGGAATGATTGTAACTCATAACTCTCAATATTTTCCATTTTATTTATTTATTTATTTATTTATTTTTTGTATGTATTTTTATTTAAATATTAATTTCTATGATAGCGGTTGTTGTGGCTCCAGCAAAGTCAACTAATTCTTCTTTTTCATTAGTGACCATCAACTCAATGTAGTCGATTCTATTATGGCACACAGGAAAATATAATGTTGGTGATGGAGTATAGATGATCGGTTCCATGAATTCAGAGTTAGGTTTAAATGTTGCAATGATGCCAGTTTGTTTGTGAGTGCCAATACCATTTGATTTGGTGATCATACCCTCGGCCACATTACAGTGAATATTTAGAGTTTCTATGGCTAAGAATTTAGGTATATTAATAGCAGTGTGTTTAATGGCTGGTTCAAGTGTTGTGTTGTTTTCGAATCCCAATAGTTCTCCTATAGTACCCAGATCTACTTTTTCTGTAGCAGACACAATTTCTACTCTGTGAGTGACAGAATTTTGAGTTAACAATATACCTCTGGGTAACTGAGCATTTAAAGTAGGCAAATTATACTGCCCTGGAGTGATGACATTTTTTTGGTCACCAACTGCAATTTTGTTGTTGTGGTGTGTAATATTAGGGATCAAATACATGCCATAGAATGCTCTGAGAGCTATTGTTTTGGGATATACTATATCATCATGTAGTTTGAGTTTCAATATTGAATTTTGGCTGGTAAGATGGAATACCCCCATGATGTTTTAGATACCACAAGGCTTTTTGAAAATTTTCAATTGATGGTTTATTTATTTGAGATAGATATTTAAGAACAGATAAACACAAATGTCCACAATTAATATCTTTGAAATTTTGAATACGGGTATTATTATAATAAAGATTAGTTGATTTTAGATATTTTACTAAATTCTCAGGTGGAACACCTCCAAATGAATCAAACACAAATGCCTCATTGTTTAAATATTTAAGATAACAAATCCAGTGAGTGCCCTGATTTTTGAACTTATCCAAATTAACTATGCCACACTCTTTTTTGAGTGGTTGTTCTGGTAAAAAATCGGACATGTATACTCCTCTAAAATTTTTGATGCCCAGTGGTTTGATTAAAGTTTCAATATCTTGGTTGGTAAGCGGCTCTTGTTTTTTTTTAACTTATTCATAACTTTCTTAACACCTTTGCCTTGTTTTTCCATAGCCAAATTATGGCGCTTTTGTTCATCTAATTCTGCCTTATTTTTCTTGGCATCTATTACTGTTTTTGCTATGGCAGCCGATCCCCCAGCCAAGCTCCCCACGGCCCCCAATGCTGCTAAAATAGCTGGGATACTAAATATAAATCCACCTATATGTGATTTTTTTCTAGATTGCTGTAATTTTTTTAATTGTGGGGTACTAAGTAATAATTTCATACCATGTCCCTTGGCAAGACAAGAACTTTTCTTCTTGCGCTGTTTTTTGGTTAGAAGACTATCAATAGTTTTAAGAGATTTAAGACCTGCATAAGGTATCTGATACATAACACCTTTGGCCTTCATTTTTTGGGTTTATTATATACATATTCTGGGATTAACTACCTCAATTAAATTGTAGCTAATTTACTTAATATATTACAACCCCCACCCCAGTTTTTGTTTAGTGTTCATAGCTATGGTAGTCCCCAATGCTGCTATTCTCTCACCCAAAGAAGCATTTTTGCTTACAAATCTACCAAATGCAGCATCTTCTAATTTTTTGTCTGCCACATGTCGCTTGTCAAGATCGGTATGTGTGTTGTATGCTATGTCATGGTCTCTGCAAGCAGCATCTAGAGGATTAACACCAGGGTCAACTCTGTTTAATCGATGATCTAGTTTGGTACCGGGGCCACAATATTGATAGCCTGGTATGTGTAGTTAAAATGGCAACTTGTTTATAATGTCATTAACTAGCCCCCGACCCTCGGAGATATTCCAAAATTTAGGTGGTAAAGTATTAATAATTTTTATAAGATATCCAATGCCCTTAGTGTCATTAACTATAAAATTAGACAATTTGGTGCTTATCATGTCCATAATTCCAACCTTTTCATTGTAAAAATTGTGATTACCAGCATTTTCTTCCCCAGCTATGACTAGCAATCTATCTACAAGTTTCCTGACATCATCAACCCACACAAATTCTTTAGGCAAGGTGTTGTACTGTTTGATCCCACTACCTGTCTTGATCTGTGACCATATGGGTTTGATTAAATTGTTGTATTTTGCTCCACTGCTAGATTTGACTCTTTTTTGTGTGGGATCATTGTTCTGGTATAGTGCATCTGATTTTATTAATATTTCTTTGTAATGCTCATAATCTTGATCTGTATAGTTGCCAGGTCTCTTCCGAGTCATCAATTCCCATAATCCAGGTGTGCCGGGATATTTAACAAAACCACCTTTTTCTCCAAGATGAGATTCTGAATATACTATTAGATCATCTCCCATAAATGTTACCCTAAAATTGCCAATTCTATGTATGATGCTACCATCACGCTCTGTGTCAGCATATAAGCCAAAGACCTCATCTTTGTTGTCTTTAGGTGTGCTTAAATATTTTTGAGCAAGAAGACCCAATTCAATAGGATCCAGAGTAGCTTCAATTCTTCGAGGAGCAATAGGACTAGGAGTATGAATACTAGAAAGTGGGGTGATTGGATAATCTAATATGTTCCTAGCAGCTACAGGTACAAGTTCTGTGATCAAATTTTGATTTTGTTCTGTAACAGTTTTGATATTTTTACCTAATTCACTAATAGCATCAATAATCGGTTGTTCTGTGCGCTTGTGTTGTTCATAGATACCTCGGTTTTCTACTTTCCATCCCTTAAATCTTTTTACAAGATAATCTCTTAATTTAAGATCATCAATAATTGGTCGTTTCATGGTTATTTTTATATGTTTCAATGTCTAGAAAATTGTTTATTTTATTTCTATATTTACCACTATTAGGTTTTCTTGTCATATCAATTGTGACAAACCCATAACTGTCCTGGTTCCAGCACCTACTGCAAAACTTAGAAAAATTATTGTGGCTCAAGTCGCCACCTACATATTCATCATGTATGTGTTTGAGGTTGGTATGGTCTTGATGAAATACACATATAAAATTGCTGTTGTCTCTTATCAATTGTTTTGGTATTTTAGAAAAAGTCTGTGCCAGGTAGAAGCAATCTATGTTTTTGTGTCGGCCCTGTGTAAAAAAATTTCTAACCTTGTTTTGGTTTTCTAATATAATATCATCAAATACAACAACAGAGTTATCGAGACATTCATGGAGTGGTTTAACATCTGATTCAAAAGTGGCTATATCCAATCCATCATATATCTTCATCAACTGCTGGTATTTTAATTGTTCTAAACTCTTAGAAAAGACATACAAGTGCCTGTTTTTCCAGTCTAACCAGTTGGGTGCCAATAAAAAATTATCAATCATTAGTGTAGTTTTACCACAGGCCGATGGCCCAACAATAAGACATCTAATATTATCAGGCAGCAGCTGGCCATTTCTCTTATTCTCCTGTTCAGGATCTGGTAGTCTTTTTATAACATCCCAGGTGTTCATAATATCACTTTGTCTGCCTCGATCCAACTGTGTTCTGGGAGACCTAGCCATTTGACCAGTATTTTGTTGCCTTTTTTGCGAATGACTTTTTCTATGAGATATGTGTCTGGCTGTTTAGTTTTGTTAAGTTCTTCTTCATAAAACCTGCCTTTGAGAATTTCACCTCGGTGATCTTTTATTATATATGTATTACGAGCCCCAGGTTTAACTTGAACCACTGTAAATAATTCGGTACTCCAGTTTCTTGTAAAACCTCTTTTGAATAAGTGCTTATATTTGCTAATTCTTACTTGATCACCAATTTTGTATTTAGGTTTTTTTGTTGTTGGTTGGTATCTAGGATAGTAAAACAGTACTGATCAATTTCTGCTCATCAGATGAAGTTACCTCAGAGGGTCTCATGTTAATTGTAGTGTGAACTGAATTATTATATTTATCTAGAAGTTCTGGTAGAATAGTAATCCATTTATAATTACCTTGAAGGGTAAATTGTTTATACATATGATTTTTTAGAGTTCTGTTAAATCTTTCTACAATAGAGGCCTTGAGATCACTGTAACTCGAGTAATGTTTTATTGACCGGCTTTTAATAAATTGTTGGAACATCAAATTATAGAATTCTTTGCCATTATCTGTTTGTAGATAGCGGGGTGATCTTCCACTCTGATTAATAATTGTCCTGAAGGCTTCTGTAACACATTTTCCAGTCTTAGATTTGAGCGGCAATGCCCAGGCAAATTTTGAAAATGTATCTATTACAGTAAGTATATACTTGTATCCTTTGTTGACCTTGTCTAAGTTTTTCAGCTGTCCACTTGCTATTTCCACCAAGTCACACTGCCATAAATCATCTATGCCTTTTGTAACCACTGGCAGTCGCTTATAGTTACGTCTAGCTGGTTTGTGTAATTCATCAACAATAATTTGTCTAGACATGGTATGTAAATAAGAATATTGCAACTATAGAGTGTTCAGCAGCAGATACTACAGGATTTTCTAAATATAATTTGTCTCCTATTTGTATTTTAAATTCCAGAGATCCATCATCTTCGGCATAAGATGTTTCTAATGTATTGGGATCTGTAAAATCTTCTAACTCTATTTTAGTGATTTTTGGTTTGTTCTCAGCAATTGTTATTGACAAGGTAGGGTAGTGATGTGCCTGTGGTTGTAACCAATATTTAATTTTGATTGGTCTAAGTGTGCCTCCAACAAAAAACTGGTAATAAAATTGTGCAGGGGATAGTTTATACAGTTTCCCACCTGGTGTAAATGGTGAATCATATTCATTATTAGGGATACTGTTTAATTCAAGAATTACTGTATGCTTAGGATTCTCGATTAGGCCAGTTATTTCTCTTTCTGCTGTAAGCAATCTACTTGTTACAGATTCAAGATGCTCGTTGATAGTCCTAACAATCTCATCGTGGCCTGGTTTTATTCTTATGTCTACAGCAAGTTTTTTGTATTGTTGCACAATTTCTTGAAGCTGGGTGGCAAAAACAGACAGAGTATTTGCTTGGTTGGATTCCATGGTCCCTAGCTGTTGCTTAATATTAGCTACAATTTGCTGTAAATTTTCAACAACTGCCAATTTAGAATTTTGGGCAGTAAGATCATGGACTTGTCTTCTGATATCCTCAAATAAAGCATGCAGTTCATTAATATGTTGATTAGTTGGAAGAGTGGCCACTGTATGAGTAAGTTGTTTGATCTCTGTCTGGATATTCTTGATATCTTCTGATTTTAGTATGCGATTTATTGATCTTTTAATATTTTTAAGTTCCTGAGATGTAGGCAGATTTGCTACAGTATTCTGCAAAGATTCAAGTGCTAATTTAACACTATTTAATTCACCAGCGTCAGCCACACTACGCATAGCATCTTGGAGCAAGGATATGTCTGCCTGAGTAGGTGTCGATTGTTGTAAAATTTCAAGTTTTGTTTGGATATCATCGATCAAGTGATGAAAATGAGATAGCTCAGATTCGGTGTTGAGGTTTTCAAGTTTAGTGATCTGTTGCTGGACACTAACAAGAGTGTCTACAATACCAGGCAAGCGGGATTCTAGAGTTTCTTGTACATTTGTCAGATCACTTTGTACTGCTGCTATGGTACCTTCAAGGTGGGTTATGGTACTCTGAATTTTTCCAAAATCTTCATATGTCTCAAGTTGCAGTTTGATGTTAGCTACACTACGAGTTATAGCACTTAGAGCATCAGAAGATGGTAAGTTGTTCATAAAAGTTTCAAGTGTCTCAATTTTTTCTTTAACCTCGGATATGGCATTGTTCAAGGTGTCCAGATTAGGTATCTGTAGTGATTGAATTTGTTCTTTTAGAGTGGAAATTACTAGATCAAAATCTTCTTGTGATTTTATGCTTTTGACAATTGTTTGGAGTTGTGCCTGGACACTACCAATTTGCTCTTCTAGTTGCTTTTTTAATTGTTCAGAGTTGGTATTCTGAGTTTTTAATTTGGTTTGAAGAGTCGCTACAGCCTCCTCTAAATTTTGAAAATTATCCAATGTTGCCAAATCAGTATATTTTTGAAGCAATAATTTAAGTTCTGAATCAATTTTAAGAAGAGGGTCCATGCATTGTGATTGTAAATTTGTAATTTCTAGTTGAAGACTGGCATTGAGTGTGCTTTGTAAAACTTGTAAATCACTTCTTAATTTTTTCACTCTGACATCAAGCATCAAAATCTCATCACTGTGATCTTCGCGCCTTGTATGGCCAAATATATCATTAGGCATATTTATTTTTATTTTATTTTAGGGGTTATTTATTATTGAATATCTAATTCTTAATTCTATAAAAAAAAGGTATAAGTTTGTCATAATATCCCGGGACCTCAATATATAAACAATCACCGGCAGAGACGGTATATACAGTACCATAAACCATGTTTGAGTGCTTAATTCTATAAATATTTCTCCCTACTGAAATTTTAACATCACCCTCGGGAGTTGTAATAAATTGTAATTGACCACCTATAGGTAATTGGTAATGGTTTAAATTATTGTTAAATATGTATAATGTTTTACCTGTTTTATCATCAACATCTGTAAGTATGCTATTGAGATGAATAATTAGCAAACCAGTTAGTTTAGATATTATATCAGGAGAGGGTGCTGGTGTCGGCAGGTCCATAATATCTTGTTTTTTAAAACGAAATAAGTTCATTGGCATGTTTTATTTATTTCAAATCATGCTCTGTAATTGGGCATTGATTACCACTTCTCAAGTTATAATGCCCCCATGGTAGAGTATGTACGCCACATGATAAAATACATCTCTTATCGTCATGTGGGTCCAGAGCCACTTTTCTTACAATATTTGTGGTCAACAAATGATCCACACTCTGGATTCTACATTCGGATGTTCTAATTAACCTATCTGATTTAAGACAATCTTCATCATCTTTAAATTCAAGTTCTTTATCTACAATTACTCTACCAACGCCCTTGGCTTTTTTAGTAACACCACCACTACATGTTTTAAAACTATACATCTTGGCCCTTAACCCAGCAAATCCTACAATAACATCACCAAGTGTCTCATCTTTTAACTTGCCAGGCACCTTTTTGTTGTGGGGTTGAATTTTTGAATGTTCACTGGTATCAAAATATTTAATTAATTCAGGATGTGATATATCTTTATAAACATCTTCTGTTTGAATATCAAGAATAAAACTATCTGTATCCATATACATTAATTTTATACTATTACCATAAAAAGGTTTCAACACATCATAATAAAGTTTTAACATATGTAATTTTGCCAATTCTAATATCACCGCCCCTACATAAATAGGTTTATCAAACTTAATTTTTGTTTTCTTCATATTAAAAAGTGCCATATTCTCATCATAAATTCTTCTATAATTAAAATTCGGCTTTGCCACTAATTGTTTGCTCCGGCTGGGGTCGGTAACTAATTTAACATCACTATGCTTTCTAACATTTTCTATTGTTTTGCCATATACTGAATTTACCATTAATTTAAACAAAGTTTTATCAAATTGGCTTACTGCAGATGTTCGAAGCTCGGTGTTCGTATCAATATATGGTTTTAACCATCTTGAGTGCCTGAACCTCAAAACTTTCCCAACCTTAATTACTTTAACACCATGATGCATCAAAAACTGAAGGTTTTTGTAATATATTACATAATCCTGTTTTGATTCCAAAGTCATCATCAATTTCTTTTGTTTAGAATTAGGTGAACACTTAACCTCAGGAATTGGGGGCAGATCAGAAAACTTATTGTGTAAATTTTCAGGAATTATCAGATCAACTTCTAAGAATAGACCATAGTGACTGTCATCAAAATCCTGAAGATCCCCAATATTAAAATTTTCAACCCACTCAAGTCCTGCATATGGCAATTTATCCATCATAGCGTGACCATAGAAATTATTGGCATCCACATAAAGTATATAATTTGATGGCAATTCTGGATCATAATTAGAAATATATTTGTTATTAGCCCTGGCATATCTCTGAGAGCATTGCACCATCCCTCCTCTTATACACTGTTCCATAAATAGATACATATCTTGATCTTGGATTAAATTTAATTGCATTTTAGTTTTAAAAAAACATTGCAGACCATGCTAGACCTGGGGCACTACAAAAATAAATTGGATCTAGTTTATAATTTTTCATGGAAGATTTTCTAAATGCCTGAAGTATATCGGCTAAAAGAGTGACATCAAGTTTTAAATATGCTTTATGATAATCACCAAATGTCTGGCATTTTAAGTTGTCCCACATCAACTTGGCAGGGTGATAATCTTCATCAGTAATTTCGGATGCCCTGAGTTTACTATAAAATGCTTTTTGTGGTGGCAGAGAACACTCATCAAATTTAGAAAAATCAGTAACATAATCATATGGGTATACACCTTTTCGCCTAATTAATTTCAAGTCCTGATTTGGAAACATATCACAAGTAATTTTAAATTGATCATCTGATAATTGACTGGCCAGAGTAGCCAAGCTAGCCGACAAAATTCTATATGAATCAAGAAATCTTAAGTGAATGGAAACACTATTAACTTTAATTATCTTGCTAATAGATATATATTTCTCATCATTTTCTGCTAAAATATTTAAATTCTGCTTGTCAAACCCCTCGTACCTGATCAAGTGATGAAAATCATAATTAGATGCACCATGGCAAAATATCGGGACAAATTTTGGTCTCTGGATCTTAATATTACAATTATTACACAGTGCCATTAAAAATTTACCACTTGTATGGGAATGGTGTTTCACCTTGATATTTGTATTTGAAAATTTAAAATCACATATCGGGCATTTTTCTGCATTATTGAAATTTTCAATTTGTTCTTCTGTTAAAGGCATCATAGGTCTTGATTTTAATAAAATATTAGATGCTATGTCATGGCACTCATTTTCTATTCTATGTGCAAATTCTTTGATAGCATTTGATCCCATGTATAATTGTGGTTCACTAGCAACACCATCCCGTATAATTATATAACAAAAACTAGAAGGTTCATGTAATTGATATGATGTAATTGAAGATTCATCAGGATCTGCACTGCAGAATGCAAGAGGTTTGAGGTTTGACTTAAAATCACAAACTATATATGCTGGGTGTTCCAACAAGGCTTCAAATTTTTTAAAATTGGCATTTTCACTTGGCATAGGCATTACCATATGAACTGGTTTATGATTCCCACAATATCTTAAATGTTCAACTAACTTGTTTTTAGCAATTTCTGTGTTACGTTCACGAACCCCATTTACTAATTTTTTACCATCAAATACAGTTAAACATCTTCGGCACAACTTAAATATTGTATTAGATTTATTTACTTGTTTTCTTACTAAAGCTTCAAGATTATGTATCAAAGTGTAATGATATGTGCCATCCCCCTCAATTAAGAGTAAATCAATCGGAATAGCAGATTCATCATCAAGTGTACTAATTCTGAGAGGTTCTATCAGGCAATTGCCACGACCAGTAGAACAAATAAATACATTAATAGATAATGGTCTACCATTGATATCTCTGGCCTTTTTTTCAAATTTATCAATATTCTGAACATACATTGGATATTCTAAGCCCTCCATTGCGTTATCAAAATCGTGTTCATATTTTTTATAATAACTTATTCTTTGTGGATTCCTTAAAACTGGATACAAAGCAGCTAAAATACACCACAAAAATCATTTCTGATCATTATTTTCCATGTTAACCACGGCTCTTTTATTTTTAATATTGGCAGGTAATGGCACATATGTCAAACCTTGTAGTGGGTTAAATTTAGAAATATTAATATATAACTTGTGTGGACTTCCACATAAACTCCATCCAGATTATTTTGCCGCAAATTCAGAGTGTTTAATAATTAATTGCTCTATCAAACTACTTATTATTTTGTTTAAATTGGTATTTGAATATATAACTACAGTTTCTGTTATGTGGGGGTGTGTAAATTTTGTTCCATTTGCTTTCTTATATTGTGTAAATAATTTGAAAGATAATTTATAAGAGTTATTTTGCTTATTTAGAATATCCTGCACATCAGAATTTATATTATTCAAAAAATTCTCAATATCACATTTTGGCTCTGATATAAAACGGTAATCACTTAGTTCACCATTAAAACTACTATGAATAGGTGCATAGCGTGCCTGCTTTGCTGGTTTATAATTAATAGGGGTTTCAAGTTTTCTTTTTAGACCAGATGAAGATGTAGATGGATGTGATAAAGTAGGAAACTGTGCAGAACAATTATTTTTATGTTTATATAAGAAATATTCCAGACTATATTTTCTATGGCATTTTGGACACATTTTTGTGGGAGTTCTATATTTGCCTGGATCACAATTCTTTTGGTGTCTAGTCCAATTATGGCTAGATATATTTTTATTGCATTGATTACAATATTTTTGATTTGGCATTTTTGTTATTAGTTATAAAATTTCTTGGGGTTCAAATTAAATCTCTATATTTAATATATAATATGAATTGGGTTCAGGAGTGTACTTTATATAATTATTGTATATATTTAATATGTTAATATTATTAATTTTTATCCTCGGTTTATTATATCAAATTTCTCGGGTTTCAAATCAAAATTTTATACTTAATAAAACTAAGACAAATTGTAATGCCAATATAGCTTACATGCACGAAGGTGGAATAAGTATGGATCGACAGAAAAGCAGCGACCTACTGAAACACTAACCTTTCTCAATTGCATGCACAAACATGCATGTCGGTGGCAGTGACCTAATGCGTATTGATCTTATATAACACACAGAAACAGATTGCAACAGCAGCAGGTCAAAACTCTAAATATAAACTAATTACAACTAGATGTAACAAATATCAGACTCTTTTATATAAAATATAAGATCCTTGTTCAATATATAAGATATATGTTTAATATAAATAATAAGAAATTCAGTATATCAAACCAAACAGAACTATAATATGAGGAGCACTGGAACAACACGTCTGTACTCTTCAACAATTCTCACAATATTAACTATTATAGTTAGATCCAGCTTTTTATAGATGTAGCTAAACTCGGTCTGAGAAGAAAAGAAAAACGGGAAATTCCCGAGAATTTTGTTTTTACGGGAAATTCCCGTGGAATTATACTTTTTACGGGAATTTCCCGAGGAGTTATACTTTTTACGGGAAATTCCCGAGGAGTTATACTTTTTACGGGAAATCTTGAGTTAGACACTATAATCAAAAAACTCATAAGAGCATCTTAGCTTAGTTTTAAGTGTGGTTAAAACAATATCGAGAAAAGCCATATTTTTAACAAATTTATAAACAATAATTTTGGCAAATTCAAGTTTAGCCACATCAATTTGAGAGGGTCCTCTTTTCTCGGAAGCTTTTTTTAAAAAAATCATAGGTTTTACACAGTAACAATAAAATTTTATAGACATTTTGCCTTAGTTTTAAATATTTCTATTCAGTCAAAACACCTCCTCATTTCTCGAGTTTATAATATGGCCTTTCCCACTACTTTATCGAAAATATGAATGATCCATATTAACCTACTAGTCTTATTTCCTGCCAGTACCTGGTATCCATTCTTCCATTAAAGTTAGCATTTTCTGAATACGATATTAGAAACCTATTCTAATGTACCAATTTCTATAACTACGTGTATTTTACTTCTCTTTGCAGGCAGGAAATATGACAAAAATGGCAAAGAGAGAGATTGGTGGAACAAAACTACAGTCAACGAATACGTAGAGAGAGCGAATTGTTTTGTACAGCAATATGCTAAGTTCAAAATAGGGAACGACCACGTAAGTATATTCAATATAAATCTAAAGCAATCATCACTCACTGCTTAATTCCTAATTGTTCATTTACATCATGACAGACACTTCCTATTGAACAACAACATCAGCACTTTTCTACATTGCTAATGGAACAATGACAGAGTCACGGTACATAATGAAGGTATCAAGTCACTATGTGAAATTGGGTTTTATTATTATTATTATTGTCTTTTGTATTTGCATTTAAACAGTTTGTGTATTCATTTAATTTTGTGTTACCAGTATTATTTTACATGCAGCTTACTGTTCCATACGCAGTTCATTACACATGTAGTATTACATTGAAAGGATTAGGTGGCAGAGCATTCCTGGGCTGAATCTATGGCCCATTCTTTTTAGTCACTCAGAATTTAGGCGTAGGACGAAAGGGTGTATGGTTTCCAGGACTTTTGAGCAATACTCGTGGTAATGATGAAACCACCAATTGCAATTGTGTTTTGTTTTTACTAAGTTAAGTTTTCAAATTTGCCGCAAGTGTTTACTAGTGTTTTAAATCATCTGCCCTAATTCAGCTTACGAGCTCTGAGTTTACAGCACCAGAAAGACCAGTCACTCGCAAGCAGGACCGGATTTACCTCTTTGCCGCCCCTACGCCAAACAAGCTCTGCCCCCCCCCCCCATACCGTTTATCAAGAACGAAGAAAAAAATCATTATTTTATGTATTACTATTTTTACTATTAACGGCATGCAGTATTAATTATATGATAGTTACATACAAAATATGTAACAAAGTGATATGACATAAAAGATTTATATCTACATTTTAACATTTATCTTGTTTTCCAGAGTTTTAGTTTTACTTCATTTAAGTGATAGGACAGAACACACACTGGGCTCATCAACGGCACTTTCCTCGCTTTTTCATGATTACATTTCTGTATAAAAAAAGAACTGATTTTCGGAACCTTCTTCAGAAATGCTTCCTGCTTTTCATCTTTCTCCGCTTTTCTCTTTTTGTATTGTGACCCACTGAGTCTTACTCTTTGATCACTCATAATGAGCGTAATGACGTTTTAAACTTACACCAACAAACGCACGTCGGACACTGACACACGCGAGACGCGACACACCAACTACTTCTTGAATAATATTCTCCAGCAACTAACAGTAGAATAGTACAATGCGAAACCCCTTTAATAATGCTTGCGCCGACAGTTTAATTCTCAACAATTCAACGCGAATCACGTGCTTTTGATATGCTGCTAATGCCGGCAGCCATGGAACGCAGCCAATCCGGTGTTGTCTTTCAAAAGCAAGCGGCAGCCTCCACGTTCTTGCCGGAATCGCCGACCCGGCTCAGCACAATACTGTACATTCGAAGCAACAACGTCGGTAATTAAAACAACAAATTAGTAAACTAGTTCCGAGCCCTGCTAGCCTATCTCTCTTAAGAACTATTACTCGTTAACTTATATTTACAATACAACTACATTAAGTCATTCCATTCGTGTGTCCGGAGAAGAAAAGAGGCAATCCGAGAATTAGGTATTTCTTATAAATTTAAAACAATCGTGCCGCCCCTACCAAAGTGCCGCTCTAGGCCCGTGCCTATGAGGCCTATTGGGAAATCCGGGCCTGCTCGCAAGTCTTAAGCCTGGTTTACATTGGTCGAGTAGACGGGAGAGTAGCTGGAGCTAGTAGGGTAAAGCGAGCTGCTCTCCCCGTGTAAACAACTGGGGAGTGCGCTGGAGCCAGTACTCGCTCCAGTAGTCAGGACAGTCGAGTGGCTGTCCACGGAGGACAGCGACTCGATCGAGTAAACGCTTTCTGAGGACAGTATAGAGTCTGTGTTGTGTTGTGTCTGTGGAATTTGTGTCGATTGTACGAACAAACAAACAAACAAAATAAACTACGGGTGTATGAAGTTGAAGAGATGAGACTTGTGGTATTTTGCGTAGGAGAAATAAAATTAAAGATACGGAATTTACGTTTAACCAAGAATGATCGAAAATAGAAAAATCAAAGAATTTTTTTTTCCAGACATGTCCTTGTGCATTAATTTCTCGTGAAAAAATAGTGTGTAAACCGTTTCAGAACTTTTTTATATAAATCGACAACGACGTCGATGGGTTCATTCTGTGAAAAGAGCACCAAACAGCTGCAGAATGGTCGAGTCGAGAAGACAGGCCAGAAACTCGTCCCAGTAACTCACCCGCTCACTCGACCAATGTAAACCAGCCTTTAAGTTAGTTAATAAACAATAGACTGAACAAATTAGTAGACACAATGTAGAAACAACAAATAAAGAGAACTGATACCTGTTTCTTTTACTCTTATATTTAAAAACAAATCATCTTATTCACCTTTACAAAAGATCTTGATCGTCGAGGGTGGTCTTTGCACTTTTTCAACTTTCTTTTTTTTACGCTGTTCTTCTTTATATCTCTGAGAGAGTGCTGGTTGCTGGTACAGTAAATGGCGATCACCTCGAAAACCAACTTTACATAACTTGGTGGTACTTGTACGTACTTCCACTCGCGATGCCAGGACGAACTTTCGTCAACCGCGGGAATCAACCGACACGAGTGTTACTTCTCAATGTCTGCTGAAGATGGACTGTACGTACACGTTCTTTTCCATCACTAACGCCATTACAACACAAAGACTGCAATTGGTTTAAAACAAGCACGCCATGCTACTCGTATATCCACCAATGACACTCAGTCCCTTACAAGCCTAGCAGCACCACCATTGATACACATACGAGGATTTTAGTGTTACCTTAGAGGAAGGAGTTATTTAAGCTTGACAGTGATTCATTTTTGTTTCTAGCAAAACTTCATATTTCGTGTCCGTATGCAGCATGTGTGCTGTCCATATGTTATAATTTGACAAAATATAACATAGAAAAATGACAATTGAGATATTTTGTAATTACATGTAGTTAAGAAACAAAATTATGTCAAACTAGTATCATTGAAATTGAAGATGAAGATTACGAATTACAAAAAATCCAATTGTTATCCCCAGGATACTTGTTCGTGAAGCCTCTATGTATTGTTTAAATGTATTACCAGTACCTGAAAATGATGAACGTTTGTAACATTGAAAAGTCGAGCATATAACGAAGCTATACCACAGAAAATAATACATTGATTTTCTATACAAATTCAAATTCACAACAATCGTTAATTGTAACTAACAAGGAGAAAATCTGTATTACTATGATCTCTAGATCAAACTCTATTTTTACTGCACCAAATTACGTACGCGAAACGCATCTATATATTGTTAAACATTTCATTTAGTGTAAATGTTTTGTTATATATCTAACAGGTGAATGGACAAAGAACCTTGGGAGAAAACATAGCGGACAATGGAGGTCTTAGGGAAGCCCTAAGGGCTTACTGGAAGTACATAGAAAGGAACGGGCCAGAGCCAAGACTTCCTGGGTTGGAGGAATACGACCACGATCAGCTGTTGTTCCTAGGCTTTGCTAATGTAAGTTCTGCAGGCAGAAGTACTGTGCATGTGCTTGCGTGTTGACTGAGAGTAGACTAATGCAAGAAGGGTATGATAATTGAATTTGAAAATTATTAAAATATTTGTAACTTCTCTTTGATAAATGTAAGCCTAACCAGGGATAAAGTTTTTCAATTATTTAATTGTACAGTTTTACAAATAAATACTTATCTCGCTTTACACGTATACACAGTGGCGGTGCCAGACACTAGCGTACGCAAGTTATTTTTCGAATGAGGCTGCGTTCTAGAGCAGTGTTCCTCAACCGCCGGGCCGCACTGACGTCAATTATACCAGCCCGCGAGAGGTTCTCCTGAAGTTTGCAACTTGCAGCCCGAGCTGGCAACCACTTGGAAAGATAGCCTTTCGTTCGACATTCACTAGATATAAGAGGAAATACTTTCTCACCAATGCTGGTCAGGAATCAAAGCCACTGAGAGGAAACTGTTGCACATGCCGAACCCAAATTTGAATTTTAACGGTTAGGGTTTTTATATTTTTTTATTTAGAGCGGGAAGGGTGAAGCGACTTGCAGCCCGAGCTCGCAACCACCTGGAAATATGACCTCTCGTTCGATAACAGAAAATCCTATCACGACAGTGACCATGAGCGATCAAACGATCTAACCAGGCAAGACATTGCTTTCCGCCTCCAAATTTTGAGGTTGACGGACGGACACCACTGTCAATTTAGTTTGCGCAGCAACTTTCATTAACAAATATATCGATTGGAATTTTTCGGTAACCGAAGTGAAACATTCAAATGAAAATCAGTACTTATCAAATTAAAATAATGATATTAGCTAGAGGAAACTAAAAGATTCCAGACGTCAACTAATTTAAACCAAATTTTATATTTGTCAACAAGCCTACACATAATCGAACTAATACTCGTTATATGATTATGCCATAATTTATTTATTAATATTAATTAACGTGTAAACTTTAAAAATATAGTAAGCTATTTACGAGCAAAGTTGTTTAGATCGGGTCTTCGACTTTTATAAAATGAATTTACCTGGCCGCTAGCTCGCGAAGGTTAAGAACCACTGTTCTAGAGGGAGCGGGATCCACAATAAAATACAATTACTATTTTTAACCCTAATTTTGAAAGTTCTTCAAATACAAAAATTGTAATTGGTGATCATTTGAGGGGAATTACATTTTCCAGTTTCGCTTTTCCCGACTTCATGTGAAAATTTTGATTTTCTCATAATTTCGTAGGAGGCTATAGCCCCATCGAATTTAGGACAATTGCGATGGCGGACAATTCCAATGAAGCTCAAATCACGGACAATTGCAATGAATTTGTCGGTGAAGGTCAATTTACAAAATAATGGTAGGACAATTGCGACGATCAGGATGACTAACCCACAGGTGCAACTAACCTAACCTAACCTAACCTAAAAGTGATTGTAATGCAAGTACGTTTACAAGCTACCTTGCCAGTCTCAAGCCTGGAGCAAGTGTGAGAGGAATCAGTGTTCTTTTCGAAAGTATCAATATTTCACATAATTCTCTTGTAAGAGGTATTGTTTGATTTGCCTCATTTTACTTCGCTTCTTGTGTCACTTTTGGCTAATTTGTGAAGATGTGGATGAATGATGATATGATGAAATTGATGAATGGACACTCGCAAACATCCATACCCAAACCTGGATTCGAACCTAGGACCCCTGGCATCGTAGCGCGATGTGCTAACCACTCCGCCACGGGGGGTCGGCTGTAAGAAGTATTGTACGGAGTGTTAAGTCACCCTTCAATACAATATGAGTAGTGGTATTTATGATAGGGACAGCGCCGGAAAGGAAGAGCTCCTCTCAAGCAGATTTGCTATACTTAAAACAAGCTCAACATGGCCATATGAGCTTTTTGCTCTAGTGTGGAACCCTACCTAATCCAAGATTTTTGTGAAAATGCCCTTCAGAAAGGAAGAGCTCCCCTCAGATTGATTTGTCTATACTTAAAATTATGGCAAGTTCTCTTATTATCTTATTGTTTATAGTATGTTTTTCTGTCAAAATCCCAGGAATCTTGAATTGATATTTATTGGGTTCTGAGACCCAGTGGAGTGTGGTGCATGGTTTTTATTGCCTTGTAATCAGGAGGGTTTTGGGTTTGAGTCCTCATAAAATCTGATGGCAAAATGTTAATATTGTTGTTTTGTAATCAGGAGGCTTTTGGGTTTGAGTCCTGAGAGATGTGGCATTCCATATGTGAGATTTTGAGAATAATTATTGCTAGTTGATAGCCCCCAGATCTTAAACCTAGTAAAAAATGTTGTACAACAAAACAAAATTATTCTCTATTGGGAATCACCAACTCAACAATACGGGCAAAATTGCCTGATCAATACAATAGAAGCGAACAAACATAATTAATTATTTCCATTTTCTTTCCAATCTTTTGATCAGTCCCATGTTTCGGCCAACAATTAATCATGCTTGCCTGGGAAATTATATTTCTTGTATGCTAGCAGATATAATCTATATTGTGTCCTTTCAGAGAGAAATAACATATTATTCATCATCAAAGAGTAATTGTCTTCTTTCTGTATGCCTGGGAGATTATATCTATTGGCATAAGCTGCACTGTGCCTTTTCCGAGGGAAATTACATGTCATTTATCATGGGACTCAAAGAGAAATTCTTATCTATACTGTGCCCCCTTTCAGGGACCATCCATCATATTGAGGAAATTCCTGGATATTGTCATGCAAACTGAATTGCATTTAGGCTTGGTCTTGTCGTACACAAGTCTGTAACTTACAGAATAATTATTGCAATATTTCTGTATTTAAGCTTTTGGCTGTGTTATTTGGGTAGGTAATATATATAATAGCTTTTCTGCCACGAGCAGAGGTGCTATAAAATTTGGGTAAGTAATATATTTTCTGACGGCAAAATATTGTTTTATAATCAAAGGGCTTCTGTGTTTGAATCGGATTTCTAGAATTGCTCCGTGACCCTCTCATTTCTTACATCATAAACATATGATTTTTCACCTATGAGAATAACACTACATATGGTGTCATCAGGTAATGCCTCATGGAATTCACAGATAATTTTAATGTTTGTCCTGTCATTCACCACAACTTGTTTTCTTTTTGAAGTGTTGATTACAAACATGGGTCTCCGTGCTTTGAATTCATCTGGTGTGTAATACATGTCAGTACTGCCAGTAGTGACACGTTTGAAGGAAGAAAATGCCTCATATAATTTGAGGAAATCATCCTTGGACATGTCTAAATTATAATTTTCTCTAGGAAATACCTCATTTCTGCCATTTTTAAGATATATGTTCTTGATGTTGCAGTTATCAAATTTACTTGAATTTTTTTCCTGATTGTTGTGTCTCCCAGTCTGAAACAGTACCACCACAAAATCAGGCATGTCGTATTGTATGCTGGAGAATGAATTTGTAGCATCAAACTCATAATATGTGCCAGTTGCGAGCTTCTGTACGCATTGATATGTATAAAATTGCAGAGGAATCTGTGGATTTTTTATTATATCAGCTTTGTGTTTAAGAGCATAACTGGCCTCATATTCAACAACTGGGATTCTTAGCTCCATAGTCTGAATAATGCATTTCCCTGCATCAGGTAGGGTATTAGGCAGAGCTTCTCCTGTAGAGTTTAATGTGCTGTACCTCATCAATGCATTATTATCATTTGCAGCTCTTCTAAATGTGATTCTTAACCCGCCCTTCCACATAATATCTTTGTAATCCGAGAAGAATCCTGGCAACAGGCGCATGGGGAACAGCACTGTGTGATTTTTAGATAATATCTTATCACCAGCCTCAAATCCACCGATTTGGTAGTATGAAGCCTCGGTTTTGGATAATTTTAGAGTGGCCAAAGCTGTGGAGGTAATACCGGGATAATCTACTCTGTTTATAACAACACCATGCTTTCTGATCTCAATTTCAGAGAACAGATGCGGCACAAAATTGTCCACCAATCTTATATTTGAATTTGCCGGATAATCTGTTCCATCGAGCTTTACAACATCAAATTTGATGTATAGATCTGCTCTGTGAGGGTGTATAAATCCATCCCCTACATCAAGATCAACCTCAATTTCTGTGTTGGGTTGATTTAAATTTGCAAATGTCCTCCTGTTTGGGGGGAATGATTGTAGCTCATAACTCTCAATATTTTCCATTGTATGTATTTTTATTTAAATATTAATCTCTATGATTGCAGTTGTTGTGGCTCCAGCAAAATCAACTAATTCTTCTTTTTCATTAGTGACCATCAATTCAATGTTATCTATTCTATTATGGCACACAGGAAAATATAATGTTGGGGATGGATTGTAGATGATGGGCTCCATGAATTCGGAATTAGGTTTGAATGTTGCAATGATGCCAGTTTGTTTGTGAGTGCCTATGCCATTTGATTTGGTGATCATACCCTCAGCCACATTACAGTGAATATTCAGAGTCTCTATGGCTAAGAATTTAGGTATATTCATAGCAGTGTGTTTGATGGCCGCTTCAAGTTTTGTGTTGTTCTCAAAGCCTAACAGCTCTCCTATAGTACCCAGATCCACTGTTTCTGTAGCAGACACAATCTCTACTCTGTGAGTGACAGAATTTTGAGTTAACACTATACCTCTGGGTAATTGAGCATTTAGAGTAGATAGATTATATTGCCCTGGAGTGATAACAATTTTTTGATCCCCTACTGCAATTTTGTTGTTGTGGTGTGTAATATTAGGGATTAGGTACATGCCGTAAAATGCTCTGAGAGCTATTGTTTTGGGATACACTATGTCATCATGCAATTTGAGTTTCAATATTGAATTTTGGCTGGTGAGATGGAATACCCCCATGATGTTTCAGATACCACAAGGCCTTTTGAAAATCTTCAATTGATGGTTTATTTATTTGAGACATATATCTAAGAACAGATAAACACAAATGTCCACAATTAACATCTTTGAAGTTTTGAACACGGGCATTATTGTAATAAAGATTAGGTGATTTTAGATATTTTACTAAATTTTCAGGTGGAACACCTCCAAATGAATCAAACACAAATGCCTCATTGTTTAAATATTTAAGATAACAGATCCAGTGAGTGCCCTGATTTTTGTACTTATCCAAATTAACAATGCCACACTCTTTGTTGAGTGGTTGTTCTGGTAAAGAATCAGACATGTACACACCCCTAAAATGTTTGATGCCCAGTGGCTTGATTAAAGCTTCAATATCTTGGTTTGTAAGCGGCTCTTGTTTTTTTTAAACTTATTCATGGCTCTCTTAACACCTTTGCCTTGTTTCTCCATGGCCAGGTCATGGCGCTTCAATTCATCTAATTCTACCCTATTCTTCTTTGCATCTATTACTGTTTTTGCTATGGCAGCTGATCCCCCAGCCAAGCTCCCAACAGCCCCGAGAGCAGCTAAGATGGCCGGGATGGTAAATATAAATCCCCCCACATGTGATTTTTTTCTAGATTGTTGTAATTTTTTTAATTGGGGGGTACTAAGCAACAATTTCATACCATGTCCCTTTGCAAGACAAGAGCTTTTTTTCTTCCGCTGCTTTTTGGTCAAGAGACTGTCAATAGTTTTAAGAGATTTGAGACCTGCATAAGGTATTTGATACATAACACCCTTGGCCTTCATCCTAGGTTTATTATATACATATTCACAACCCCCACCCCAGTTTTTGTTTGGTGCTCATAGCTATGGTGGTTCCCAATGCTGCTATTTTTTCACTTAAAGAAGCATCTTTGCTTACAAATCTACCAAATGCAGCCTCTTCTAATTTCTTGTCTGCAACATGTCTCTTGTCAAGATCAGTATGTGTGTTGTATGCTATGTCATGGTCTCTACAAGCAGCATCTAGGGGATTTACACCAGGATCCCCTCTGTTTAATCTATGATCCAGTTTTGTGCCTGGACCACAATACTGATAGCCTGGAATGTGTAGTTCAAATGGCAGCTTGTTTATAATGTCATTAACCAACCCCCGACCCTCAGAAATATTCCAAAATTTGGGGGGTAGAGTATTAATAATTTTTATGAGATATCCAATCCCCTTAGGGTCATTCACTATAAAATTAGACAATTTGGTGCTTATCATGTCCATAATTCCAACCTTTTCATTGTAAAAATTGTGGTTGCCAGCATTTTCCTCCCCAGCTATCACCAGCAACCTATCTACAAGTTTCCTGACATCATCAACCCACACAAATTCTTTAGGCAGGGTGTTGTATTGTTTGATTCCACTGCCAGTCTTGATCTGTGACCATATGGGCTTGATTAAATTATTGTATTTTGCCCCACTGCTAGACTTGACTCTTTTTTGTGTGGGATCATTGTTCTGGTATAGAGCATCTGATTTTATTAATATTTCTTTGTAATAATCATAATCTTGATCTGTATAGCTGCCAGGCCTTTTCCTAGTCATCAGTTCCCACAACCCAGGTGTTCCGGGGTACTTAACAAAAGCACCTTTTTCTCCGAGACGAGATTCTGAATATACAATCAGATCATCTCCCATAAATGTTACTCTGAAATTGCCAATTCTATGTATGATGCTGCCATCAAGCTCTGTGTCAGCATATAAGCCAAACACCTCATCTTTGTTGTCTTTAGGTGTGGTTAAATATTTTTGAGCAAGAAGACCCAATTCAATAGGATCCTGAGTAGCTTCAATTCTTCTAGGAGCAATAGGACTAGGTGTATGAATACTGGAAAGTGGGGTGAATGGATAATCTAATATGTTCCTAGCAGCTACAGGTACAAGCTCTGTGATCAAATTTTGATTTTGCTCTGTAACAGTTTTGATATTCTTACCTAATTCACTAATAGCATCAATGATAGGCTGTTCTGTTTGTTTGTGTTTTTCATAGATTCCTCGGTTCTCTGATTTCCATCCCTTAAATCTTTTTACAAGATAATCTCTTAACTTAACTTAACTTAAGATCATCAATTATTGGCCTTTTCATGTTTATTTATTTATTTTCAATGTCTAGAAAATTGTTGATTTTATTTCTGTATTTGCCACTATTGGGTGCTCTTGTCATATCAATTGTGACAAACCCATAACTGTCCTGGTTCCAGCACCTGCTGCAAATCTTGGAAAAATCATTGTAGCTCAAGTCCCCACCTACATATTCATCATGTATGTGTTTGAGGTTGGTATGATCTTGATGAAACACACATATAAAATTGCTGTTGTCTCGGATCAGTTGCTTGGGTATTTTAGAAAAAGTCTGTGCCAGGTAGAAGCAATCAATGTTTTTGTGCCGCCCCTGTGTAAAGAAATTTCTAACCTTGTTTTGATTATCCAGTATAATGTCATCAAACACAACAACAGAATTATCGAGACATTCATGGAGTGGCTTAACATCTGATTCAAAAGTGGCAATATCCAATCCATCATATAGCTTCATCAGCTGCTGATATTTTAATTGTTCCAAGCTCTTAGAGAAGATATACAAGTGCCTGTTTTTCCAGTCTAACCAGTTGGGTGCTAATAAAAAATTATCAACCATTAGTGTAGTTTTACCACAAGCAGATGGTCCAACAATAAGACACCTAATATTATCAGGCAGCAAGTTGCCATTTCTCTTATTCTGTTGTTCAGGTTCTGGCAGCCTTTTTATAACATCCCAGGTGCTCATATTATTATTTTGTTTGCATCGATCCAGCTGTGTTCTGGGAGTCCTAGCCATTTGACAAGTAACTTGTTGCCTTTTCTGCGGATGATTTTTTCTATGAGATATGTGTCAGGCTGTTTAGTTTTGCTGAGCTCTTGTTCATAGAACCTGCCTTTGAGAATTTCTCCTCGGTGATCTTTTATTATATATGTGTTAAGGGTCCCGGGTTTAACTTGAACCACTGTAAATAATTCAGTGCTCCAGTTTCTTGTAAAGCCTCTTTTGAATAAGTGCTTATATTTGCTGATTCTTACTTGATCACCCACCCTGTATTTGGCCTTTCTTGTTGTTGGCTGGTATCTAGGATAATAAACAGTCCTGATCAATTTTTGCTCATCAGATGAAGTTACTTCAGAGGGTTTCATGTTGATTGTGGAATGGACAGAATTGTTATATTTTTGTAGAAGTTCTGGAAGAATATTAATCCATTTATAATTACCTTGAAGTGTAAATTGTTTATACATAAGATTTTTTAAGGTTCTGTTGAATCTCTCTACAATTGAGGCTTTGAGATCACTGTAACTCGAGTAATGTTGTATTGCCTGGCTTTTAATAAATTGTTGGAACACTGAATTATAAAATTCTTTGCCATTATCTGTTTGCAAATAGCGCGGTGATCTTCCACTCTGATTGATGATTGTCCTGATAGCTTCTGTAACACATTTTCCAGTCTTGGATTTGAGTGGCACAGCCCAGGCAAATTTTGAAAATGTATCTATGATAATAAATAGATACTTGTAGCCCTTATTGATTTTATCTAAATTTTTCAACTGCCCACTTGCTATTTCAATCAAATCGCTCTGCCATAAATCATCTATGCCCTTTGTGACTACTGGGAGTCTCTTAAAATTATGTCTGGCTTGTCTGTGTAATTCGTCAACAATAATTTTTCTAGACATAATATGTAAACAAGAATATTGCAACTATGGGGTGTTCAGCAGCTGATACTGCAGGATTTTCTAAATATAATTTGTCCCCTATTTGTATTTTAAATTCCAGAGAGCCATCATCTTCAACATATGCTGTTTCTAATGTATTGGGGTCTGTAAAATCCTCTAACTATACACTGGTGATTTTCACTTTGTTCTCAGCATTTGTTATTGATAAGGTAGGGTAGTGGTGTGCCTGTGGTTGATGCCATTATTTGATCTTGATTGGTCTCAGTGTGCCCCCAACAAAAAACTGGTAATAAAATTGTGCAGGGGACAGCATATATATTTTGCCACCTGGTGTAAATGGTGAATCATATTCTTTGTTGGGGATGCTGTACAATTCAAGAATTACTGTATGTTTTGGATTCTCGATTATGCCTGTTATTTCTTTTTCTGCTGTAAGCAATCTACTTGTTACAGATTCAAGGTGCTCATTGATGGTCCTAACAACATCATCGTGGCCTGGCTTGATTTTTATGTCCACAATAAGTTTCTTGTATTGTTGCACAATTTCTTGAAGCTGGGTGGCAAAAACAGACAGAGCATTTGCTTGATTGGATTCCATGGTTCCTAGCTGTTGCTTGATATTAGCTACAATTTGTTGCAAATTTTCAAAAACTGCCAATTTTGAATTTTGAGCAGTAAGATCATGGACCTGTCTTCTGATATCCTCAAACAGGGCATGCAGTTCATTAATATGTTGATTGGTTGGTAGAGTGGCCACTGTCTGAGTGAGATGTTTGATCTCTGCTTGGATATTCTTGATATCTTCTGATTTCAATATCCTATTCACTGCCCTCTTAATATTTTTAAGTTCCTGTGATGTAGGAAGATTTGATACTGTATTTTGCAAAGATTCAAGTGCCAATTTCACATTATTTGATTCAGAAGCATCAGCCACATTTTGCATAGCATTTTGGAGCAGGGCTATATCTGCCTGAGTGGGTGTGGATTGTTGTAAAATTTCAAGTTTTGTTTGGATATCATCGATCAAGTGATGAAAATGAGATAGCTCAGATTCAGTGTTGAGGTTTTCAAGCTTTGTGATTTGGTGCTGGACACTGACAAGTGTGTCTACAATCCCAGGCAGGCGGGATTCTTGTATATTTGTCAAATCACTTTGCACTGCTGCTATTGTACCTTCAAGATGGGTTATGGTACTTTGAATTTTTCCAAAATCTTCATATGTTTCAAGTTGCAGCTTAATATTTGCTACACTCCGAGTTATTGCACTCAAAGCATCAGAAGATGGCAAATTGTTCATAAAATTTTCAAGTGTCTCAATTTTTTCTTTAACCTCGGCTATGGCATTGTTCAGAGGATCCAGGTTAGGTATTTGGAGTGACTGAATCTGTTCTCTTAGAGTGGAAATGACTAGATCAAAATCTTCCTGTGATTTTATGCTTTTGACAATTGTTTGGAGCTGTGCCTGGACATTATTTATTTGCTCTTCCAATTGCTGTTTCAATTGCTCAGAGTTAGTGGTCTGGGTCTTAAATTTGGCTTGAAGAGCTGCTACAGCTTCTTCTAAACTTTGAAAATTATCCAATGTTGCCAGATCAGTATATTTCTGAAGCAGCACTTTGAGTTCTGAGTCAATTTTAAGAAGAGGGTCCATGCATTGTGATTGCAAATTTGTAATTTCTAATTGAAGACTGGCATTCAGTGTAGTTTGCAAAGCTTGGAAATCACTTCTTAATTTCTTGACTCTGACATCAAGCATCAGAATCTCATCACTGTGATCTTCATGTCTTGTATGGCCAAATATATCATTAGGCATTTTTGTTTTAGTGGTTATTTATTATAGAGTATCTGATTCTTAATTCTATAAAAAAGGGTATAAGCTTGTCATATGATCCCGGGACCTCAATATATAAGCAGTCACCAGCAGAAACAGTATATACAGTGCCAGAAATCAGTTTGAGTGCTTAATTCTATAAATATTTCTCCCTACTGAAATCTTGACATTGCCCTCAGGGGTTGTAATAAATTGCAATTGCCCACCTACAGGTAATTGGTAATGATTTAAATTATTGTTAAATATGTACAATGTTTTGCCTGTTTCTTCATCAACATCTGTAAGTATGCTGTTCAGATGAATAATTAACAAGCCACTCAGTTTAGATATCATATCAGAAGAGGGTTGTGGTGTTGGCAGCTCCATAATAGCCTGTTTCTTGAACCCAAATAAGTTCATAGGCATGTTTATTTATTTCAAATCATGCTCTGGAATTGGGCATTGATTGCCATTTTTCAAATCACAATGACCCCAAGGTAGAGTATGTATGCCACATGATAAAATGCATCTCTTGTCATCATGTGGGTCCAGGGCCACTTTTCTTACAACATTTGAAGTCAACAAGTGATCCTCACTCTGAATTCTGGATTCTGATGTTTTGATTAAATTCTGGGATTTGAGGCAATTTTCATAATCCTCAAATTGGAGATCTTTGTCAACAGTCACTCTGCCAATGCCCTTGGCCTTTTTGGCAACAGCGCCACCACATGTTTTAAAAGTGTACATCTTGGCACTTAACCCAGCAAATTTCACAATAACATCACCAAGTGTCTCATCTTTTAACTTGCCAGGCACCTTTTTGTTGTGGGGTTGAATTCTTGTATGTTCACTGGTATCAAAGTATTGAAACAATTCAGGCTGTGACATATCTTGATAAACATCTTCTGTTTGAATATCAAGAATAAAACTATCCGTGTCCATGTACATCAATTTTACACGATCACCATAAAAAGGTTTCAACACATCATAAAACAATGTTAACATATGTAATTTGGACGATTCCAATATCGCAGCCCCTACATAAATAGGTTTATCAAACTTAATCTTTGTTTTCTTCATGTTGAAAAGTGCCATGTGCTCATCATAAATTCTTCTGTAATTGAAATTAGGCTTTGCAACCAATTTTTTGCTCAGGCTGGGGTCAGTAATTATTTTAACATCGGTATGTTTTCTGACATTTTCAATAGTTTTGCCATATACAGAATTCACCATCAATTTAAACAAGCCCTTATCAAATTGGCTCTTTGCAGATGTTCGAAGCTCTGTATTTGTATCAATATATGGTTTCAACCATTCTGAGTGCCTGAACCTTAAGACTTTTCCAACTTTGGTCACTTGAACACCATGTTTCATCAGGAACTGGAGGTTTTTGTAATATGTGACATATCCCTGTTTCGGCTCCAGAGTCATCATGAGCTTCTTCTGTTTAGAGCCAGGTGAGCACTGAACCTCGGGAATTGGGGGCAGATCAGAAAATTTATTGTGCAAATCTTCAGGAATTGTCAGATCAACCTCTATGAAGAGGCCATAGTCACTGTCATCAAAATTCTTAAGATCTTCAATATTGAAATCTTCGACCCACTCAAGCTCTGCATATGGCAGTTTTTGCATCATGGCATGACCATAGAGGCTGTTTGCATCTACATACACTATATGATTTGATGGCCGTGCTGGATCATAATCAGGCATATATTTGTTATTTGCTCTGGCATATCTCTGGGAACATTGCACCATCCCCCCTCTTATACATTTCTCCATAAACAGATACATATCTTGATCGTGGATCAGATCCAATTGCATTTTGGTGTTCAAAAACGTTGCGGCCCATGCTAGGCCCGGGGCACTGTAAAAATACATTGGATCCAGTCTATAATTTTGCATGGAAGATTTTCTGAATGCCTGCAATATATCAGCTAAGAGGGTGACATCAAGTTTCAAATATGCCATGTGATAATCACGAAATGTCTTGCATTTTAAATTGTTCCACATCAACTGAGCATGGTGATAATCTTCATCAGTGATTCCAGATCCTCTGATTTTGCTGTAAAACTCTTCTTGTGGTGGCAGAGAACACTCATCAAATTTAGAAAAATCTGTAACATAGTCATATGGATATACACCCTTCCGCCTAATTAATTTCAGGTCCTGATTTGGAAACAAGGCACTTGTGATTTTGAATTGTTCATCAGATAATTGATTTGCCAGTGTAGCCTGGCTAGCAGATAAAAATCTGTAAGAATCAAGAAATCTTATGTGAATAGGAACACCATTAACTTTAATTATCTTGCTAATAGATATATATTTCTCATCATTTTCAGCTAAAATATTTAAATTCTGCTTCTCAAACCCCTCATATCTGATCAGATGATGGAAATCATAATTGGATGCTCCATGGCAAAATATGGGGACAAATTTTGGTCTCTTGATCTGAATATTGCAGCTATTACACAGGGCCATTAAGAATTTACCATCTGTATGAGAATGGTGATGAACCTTGATATTTGTATCTGAAAATTCAGAATCACATACCGGGCATTTTTCTGCATTGTTGAAATCTTCAATCTGTTCCTCTGTTAAAGGCAACATAGGCTTTGATTTTAATAAGATGTTAGATGCTATGTCACGGCACTCATTTTCTATTCTATGTGCAAATATTTTGATGGCATTTGGTCCCAAGTATGAATCTTTTTTACTAACAACACCATCTTGTACAACCACATAACAAAAGCTGGAAGGTTCATGTAGCTGGTATGGTGTACTTGAAGATTCATCAGGATCTGGATTGCAGGATGCAAGAGGTTTGAGGTTCGATTCAAAATCACAGACAATATATGCTGGGTGTTCCAACAAGGCTTCAAACTTTTTGAATTTGCAATTTTCACTTGGATTCGGCATCACCATATGAACAGGTTTATGGTTGCCACAGTATTTCAGATGCTCAATTAACTTGTTTTTGGCAATTTCTATATTACATTCAGGAACCCTATTTACCATTTTTTGACCATCAAATACAGTTAAACATCTTCTGCACAACTTAAATATTCTATTAGATTTGTCTAGTTGTGTTCTGACTATAGCTTCAAGATTATGTATCAGAGTATAATGATATGTGCTATTCCCTTCAATTAAGAGCAGAGCAATCGGAATTGCAGATTGATCATCAAGTGTACTGATTCTGAGAGGTGCTATCGGGCAATTGCCAGTGGAACAAATAAATACATTAATAGATAATTGTTTGCCATTGATGTGCCTGGCCTTTTTTTCAAATTTATCAATATTCTGAACAGACATTGGATATTCTAAACCCTCCATTGCCTCGTCAAAATCATGTTCATGTTGCTTGTAATAAGTTATTCTCTGAGGATCCCTTGAAACTGGATACAAAGCAGCTAAAATACACCACAAAAAGCATTTCGCGTCATTATTTTTTATATTGACCACGGCTCTTTTGTTTTTGATATTGGCAGGTAATGGCACATATGTAGATCCTTGTAATGGGCTGAATTCAGAAATATTAACATATAACTTGTGCGGAGAGCCACATAGGCTCCATCCGGACTCTTTTGCCGCAAATTCAGAGTGTTTGATATTCAGTTGATCCATCAAATTGCCTATTATTTTGTCCGAATTTGCATTTGAATATACCGGTACAGTTTCTGTTATGTGGGGCTGTGTAAATTTTGTGCCATTTGGCTTCTTATATTGTGTAAACAATTTGAGGGAGAGCTTATAAGAGCCATTTTGTGCATTAAGAATTGCCTGCAGATCAGAATTTATACTGTTCAAGAAATTCTCAATGCCACATCTTGGCTCTGATACAAACCGGTGATCCCTTAATTGGCCGTTAAAACTGCTACGGATGGGTTCATAGCGTGGCTGTTTTGCTGCTCTGGCATTAAGAGGTACTTCGTGCCTTCTTTTCAGACCAGATGTGGATGGTTGTGTTGATGATTGTGCAGAGCAAGTATCTTTATGTGTATATGTGAAGTATTGCATGCTGTATTTTCTATTGCATTTGGGGCAAATTTTTGTGGGAGTTCTGTATTTGTCTGGGTTACAAATCTTTTGGTGTCTGGCCCAATTAGAGCTAAATATATTTTTATTGCACTGATTACAATATTTTTGATTCGGCATTTTTGCTGTTGTTTATTATATACAATTTCCTGGGTTTCAATTCAAAACTTTATACTGAATAAAAAATATCAGTTGGGTTCAGCACTGTGATTTGTATGTGTATGTATGTGTGTATGTGTGTATACACTTAATATTTTTGGCTTTGGTATTTATATAAAATTTCCTGGGTTTTAAATCTAATCTCTATGCTTATCTTATGACAGGTTGTAAAGCCAATAGCCCACAAGTGGAAAAAAGAATAAATATTCATTCACACTGACCCAGCACAAATACCTGCACGAACATGCATATCTTGAATGGCAATAACCTTGTTATGTATTAATTTTTGTATAACAGGCTGGGACAAATATAAGCTTGACTCTAAATATGAGTGGATTACAACAAATATCAGATTTTATATTGTTCAATATGAATATTTAAACCAAACAGGCATGTAAGTATGAGAAGCACTGTATCAACACATCTGTTCTCCTCAGTCACTCTCACAATACTGGCTGATGCAATACTCGGGAATTTCTGTAAGTACTGGCGCTGAGGAGAAACATGCGAAGCAAAAATCAATACTACCGTCTCGGGAATTACACACACTGACACAGAGGGGGAAACATGCAAACACAGAGCAATTCTAGAGGGGTTTTGCATATTGCATTGTTTTAATATTAGATAAGCAAATTGAATTTGGTATCTAATTAAATTTAAACCAGAAGTAAATATGTGTGTGTATGTATGGGTTTTTGCTTAATTTCTGGTGTGGCCAAAAATATATCAATTTTTGACAAGTTTATGGACAAAAATCTGGCTGATGCAATTTTTGTAAGTATAGACAAATCAATCTGAGGGGAGCTCTTCCTTTCTGAAGGGCATTTTCACAAAAATCTTGGATTAGGTAGGGTTCCACACTAGAGCAAAAAGCTCATATGGCCATGTTGAGCTTGTTTTAAGTGTAGCAAAGCTGCTTGAGGGGAGCTCTTCCTTTCCGGCGCTGTCCCTATCATAAATACCACTACTAATATGATAGAATATTTAAAATGCCATCGCAATTGTCCACCCGCCCTTTCACTTCTAACTGTGTTCATCGCAATTGTCCGTCATCGGAATTGTCCAGACCCATCAGCAGTGCCGGATCTACAACCCGCAAAACCCCGCAGTGCGGGAGGGCCCGGAGACAAGTAAGCCTTTAGGGGGCCCTCAGCCATTGGCAAAGTAGAGGGTTCTTATATGCGTATGTAAAAAATAAACGTAGTTACTCAGGGATACAGAAACGAATGCAATATATACAGGTAAAGGTAAAGTTCCCTTTGCATGCATGGCACCTGGCCATGGAGACACATTTAGGGTAGGGTCACACATATTTTCTAACGTCGACTATCTTGGAGGTGATGTGATCAGCACCACGCTGCGGTCTTCATGACCCCCTCCCCTGGGTACCATTTGATTTGAGGCTGGGTGGGCAACAGAGCCGCTTTATGCGGGGACAAACCGGGAAAAATTCTGACCTTAGATCACTCACCCCGGGTATCCCGCGTGGCAGTCAGATTAGAACCAAATCAGGCAAGGCTAGAATTTCACGAGAAATGCAGTGGTGAAGGTTTCTTCAACCAATCTTCAATGAGGAAAAAGTTATGACTGCATGATTGTAACAAATGTATAATTTTCCAGATGTGAGAAAACAGTATCATATGTACATATATCACATTACCCCCTTTCAATTTAAACTTTTTGAGTTGAAGTCAATATGGCGGCCGTCCGCTTGGAACACACCAACACAGTTCCCCCTAAACCTAACCTCTTTCTATCATGACCAATTGTACCCAGCCTAACTCCATTACATTTTATAGGCTTTGTTAAGGGACTTTTGAATCACCCTCTAGCCCCTTATATCTGACTTTGTCAACATGATGTCAATAATTACACACATACATTATGTATGTGTATGTATGTATGCATGTATGTATGTGTGTTTATATATATATATATATATATATATATATATATATATATATATATATAGGTATGTATGCGTGCGTGTGTGTGTGTGTAGAGGTAGGTAAGTAGAGCGGGTCCTTTGGTAATATTTTTCGTGTGGCCCAAGATTTGTGGATCCGACACTGCTCATCAGTCCCCTCTTGCAAACTCCAGCGGTGCCCGAAAAAAAGTAATGGGGAGGAAGATGGACGGGCGGGAATATTTTCTGGTGGGGTAGTCATATGTAATATCCTTTAGCGTACGGTAGCCTCTCCTGCCATGGACTGGAGGTTTCCAGGCGCGCGTTTTTTAAATGTGCAGTCAGCCAGTCATCTACGGAAAAAATCGTAGCAGGAGAACTACTTGCTGTAAAAAGGTGAGATCGGTTTCGTTTTCCTTCCCAATGACATCAAGACTTTCAATGGAGATAAAAGCCTCTCCCCAGAAAGTCTGACTACTGACTACCACACAAAATGCATATTTGAACAAAAGTAATATGCATTTTAGAGTTATTGTTTGCTGGGAGCGGTGGACATAGGCATAACTTGGAGGGGCAAGGGGAGTACTTACCCTAACCAAATTTTGAGGTTTATCAAAATTTACAAGGTAAGGTTTCTTTTGTTAACCTTCTGGGTCCTGAGGAGCAAAGTAATAAAGAGTACTTATTGTGATTCCACAGTTCTTTAGCAAATAATCCTTGAGCTATTTTTATGGAATGGGAAACTTTTCGATTCCTGCCCTCACCCCCCCCCCCCTCTTGTTACGCCCATGGCGGTGAAGGTGGGAGTCAACCTGGTAAACACGATGCTGATGTCACTGCACACACACACACACACACACACACACACACACATATCTCGATAAATGATCACCAAGTTTTGTCGCAACAAAATGGAGAGGGAGAGGAAGAGATAGATGGGGGGGAAGGAAGACACAGAGAGGGTGAGAGATAGGGAGGAAGGGAGAGAAGGGGACGCAGAGAAATCCATTTTAAGTTAGTTTATGTTGTTCCTAGAACGTTGTGTCAAGGGAGTAGATAGTCTTACGTTGACATCGCAACTGATATTGCTACCTGCTTCAGCACACACTTCCGGGAAGAAGGTTGTCAAATAGAAATAGTACTCAAGGTCAGACGGCAATAGGTGTGGGTCCAAACTATTATCAATGTGATTACACTATGTAGTTCATATTAGGATTTTGCTGTAATATATGCTTTAATTTTGCAGTTGTGGTGCGAGTATTCGGATCCGGACACATACAGCCGTCTACTCCTCGTGGACCCCCACAGTCCTAACAGGTTCAGAGTACTCGGGACCCTCGCCAACTCAAAGGAATTTTCCAGGGCATGGAAGTGTCCTTCTGGATCTCCCATGAACCCTGCCAAGAAGTGTCAAATTTGGTGACGAGAGAAGAGCTTAGATACGAGTATGGAATTACCTGGTGACATCCATGGACTATACAACTTACTGAGCCAGTGAAGAGGATTACTGTTTGAACCTTTCGCCACATTTTCCTGCAATAGGACAAAGACAGATGTGCATTTTTCAGTTAAAAAGTGGAGATAATTTTGCAGTTATGTTGTGTTTACACTTTATTCCGTTTAGTTTACTCACCCATCTATTTTGTTGTAACTCCAAGTAAACCAACAATTGCTTGCTTTCGCTAAGACAGTGGAAGCTCGGCACCTGGTAGATTTGGATTCAGCACACAAAAAATATCCCAGCAGAAAACATGAAGATTTAGTTTGATGGCAGATTCAGTCAACCTGGACTTGGGGTATTAAAAAAAAAAAAAAAAAAAAAAAAAAAAAAAAAAAAAAAAAAAACCCACTTCGTGTGTACTACAAGTCCAGGTTGACTGAATCCGTCATCAAACTAAATCTTCATGATTTCTTTCTCGCATTAACACATGTAAGGATTAATGCTCTTGCTTGAATTGTTGTTGTAAGTCCACTTTATGCACAGAAAGGCTAATCGGGAATGGCTCTACAGTTTAAAGTGGGATCTGAACCACTATGTGCTCCCACCTGGTATCGAACTCGGGACCCCTTGATTACAAGGCGACGACGCTACCACTGCGCCATCGGAAAGGCAGTAATGCTCTTTCAAATGTTGGTATGTGATTAGCTTTGGAATCCACTACTTAGAGCCATGAAGCGAAATTATATAGTTCTACGTACAGGAGATTAGGGATTGTGAAGTCGTAGGTCGCCAGACGAATTTACATTTCTTATCCTCATGAAATGACTTGCTCGCTTTACATGCTGTAGAAAAATTGAAAATACGAGGAACAGTCAAATTAAAGCCTTGATATGTTTTTGTTTTTCATAGTAGATTTCTGTATGTAGGATTTCACAAATTTGCTGATCTACGTATACTTTCAATTTCAAGTCTCAGTTACCCTAAGAAGAAAAATCTTTAGGATGCACCTGCCATGCCACCGAGAAAGTATTTCCAACCAAACTGAAGACATTGTTGAATTTCCTCCTCCATTTATAAGCCTGTGGGTGTGATAGGCATGCATAGAGATATTGAATTTTCATCTGCTGGAAAATTTCTATACGTTTCAGGCTTCCAGAAGGCAAGAAATCACTACTCTTCTCTAGCGCAAGTATGCAAAAAGGCCTTCTTGAAGCTCACTTGATCAGTGTTGTAGGCTTGAGTTCGTTTTGTAAATGGCAGTTGATACTTCAGGTAAATTTGATCCGTTTACTGTATGGGTTGACTATCCCTCGTAATAATGTCGTCACACTTAAAGTTTGTTACGATCCAAGAAATGAGAATGGCTTCTTGGTGTGAAGATTATGCTGCTAGCAAGGAATTTCACTCTACATCGATGGTAATCTCCTGCGAGATCAGTCTGTGTAAAGAATTGAGTGTAAAATAATATCGTACAGTATTTTTGAGTTTGCACGGCCGTGTTGAAAGTCGATCGGGTTGTTACATCACAGAAGTGTCAATGACTAATGGCTCTTTCAATGTTATTTGACTTAATTAATAAACTAAAGCCAATAGAGTACTCTTTTCAAATTAAGGTGCATTATTTCAAGACAAATACTGCAACGGCGCTGGGAAAAAAATAAGTGGAGAGTCAGAGAAGACTCCATTGTCCCTTAAATACCATACAATAAGGTGTCTCTTCTAAAAAGACATGTATTTATCTTATTTATTTTGTTCGTGGGGGACTCTGAATTACTGAAGGGGCTACCCCTTCTAGCGTCGTCACAGGCTACCAAAATAATAATAATAAAACAATTAGAAGTAGCAATCATATTGCATGTGTCAATTTTTTTTATTTGAAAAATAGCAAACTTCATAACTGTTAAATATCACATGCCATACGCGCAAATGCATTATGTGTAGGATAATAGAGTTATTGATTTATATTTTGGTTACTTCTGAAAGTAGCATCTTTGATGTATTTCGTACTTGTTACTAGAGTGCGCGTCAAATCTCCTGCATATGGCGATAGCCAATAGCAGCGCACTGCAGCGGTGCCATGTCGAAATCTCACACGGAAAAGAGACAGCGTGGTTGAGCGAAACGCCTTGTCACGGAACAAGGCAACGCCGCACGTCTGTGATTGGCTGGTGCTGTTCAGCCGTTGAAGGTCATATGCAGGAGATTTGACGCGCACTCTAGTGTATATTTTTCAATGCTGTCAATAAAAAGAAGCTGTGATCTAAGTAATACATTTTGTATAAAAGTATGTTGGCAATTGATTGTTCAAGGCCAACAACCAATTCTGTTTGGTATATTTTAAACTATATGTGTGGGTGCTGTTCTGTTTTAAAAACTGACCGGAATAAACGAGAATGTATTGATTGATTTCCTTTATTTTACTTCGCCTTTATGCCACTTTTTGATTAATTGCGAAGATGTGGATGAATGATGATGAAATGAAATGGATGAACGGACAATCACAAATACGAAGTGGACGACACACAGAAGCCCCACAGAAAATTAGTAACTGAGAGTCCAGATCCTAGAGTCTCGTTAGTCTGCAAATACAGTCCAGGGTATACCACGTCGAGGAAAGGTTGACAATTGGGTTTGTCGAAAGTCACCCCTTAAACCCCTAAATGAGAATGGAAACAATATATACAGGTAAAAAAAGGTAAAGTGTTCCCCTGTGCATAGCACCACGCTATGAAGGCGTATAGGGGGTGTGGGGGTAACGCCCCACACTTTCTTGATCCGGTCGTGAGTGGGGGTGATGTGATCAGCATCACGCCCCTGACCGCCTTTACCCCCCAGGGTTTCCCCCAGGTACCCATGTTATTCGACGCTGGGTAGGCGCCGGGGCCGCTTCCACCGTTAGAAAAGTTCCCGGATTTGAACCGGCCGGGGATCGAACCCGGGACCTTGAGCATGGTAGTCAGACGCGTTACCGACTTTTTTTTTTTTTTTTTTAACAAAATTTTATTTTATCAGCATATATACAAAATATGTCTGTTTTCTTACATGAATTCTGTTAAAGTATTGTATAGAATTTTTAACATAGTAAGTATTATAGTAAGAGTCCCATTTTGGCTATCTGATACAATATTTTTGGCTTAATCATGCATTTGTACCTGTAATATAAATATACATTTCTTCATATATTTAATACCTGTTTACACTTTCACACCACAAGTACAAAATTATTGTTTTCTAAACAACACTGAGGTAGTTTCCAAAATACTCATACATTTTTGGATATTGTAACATTTTCCATCTAGTTCTTTTTAAATACTGTGTGAACAAAATGCTATTGCTCTCATACTTTTTACAAAATACATAATATATTGTATTAGCTATTAACCAAATTACTGCATTGTTTTTCTTTTCTGGAAAATATTTGAAATCTGGTCTTGTACACATCGACGGTTGAAAGTATTGGGGTGATGTTCGACATATTTGTCCTAGATATGTCGTTAGGCATTTCCAAATTTCCTGTACTCCATTACATGTTACTATTCTATGCTCAGTGGTGTCTATCTCTCCACATATGTGGCATTTATTAGTTGTTTGTCTCTTGATATTATGTAAGCGTTCATTAGTTGGTATAATATCATGTATTACATTGTACCAAACACTATACACTGATGTATCCAAAAATTTCTTATTTAAATTTTTCCAAATATTTTGCCATCTGTTATTGGGAAAATGTTTTTCAATGCGGTGAGTCGGTATCTGCAACTGTTTGTGAAACAGTGTATATAAGTATTGAGAGAGTTTTACATCTTCACCTTTTGGCGGAAGCACCACATAACTGAATTCTTGCATCAAACTTCGTAGATATATCGGTCCGTTTTGCAATCTGCGTAGATCTGGCGGATTTTGGGGTGGAAATTCCTCCGTCCATAACTGTATCCATAATGATGTAATGGAATGTTCAATGCCATAGAGCGTATAGGATCTTGCCAGGAATAGTGATTTGCATTTGATCTCAATATTTGTGAGCTCCAATCCTCCTTTTAGTTTCATTTGCCATAGATTGGATAGTGGTATTCGAAAAAAATGGCCATACCACATAAACCAACCAATTGCTGAATTCATTATTCTGAGGTATTTTTGATTGATTGGGATCACTTGGGCCGTATAGTTTAATTTACTAAACATATATGTTTGCAAAAACCACACTCGTTGTATCATGTTCAACTGTCTGCTTCGCATTTTATAACATTGTATGCGAATGTCTCTCGCTATCTTTTGCCAATTGGATTCTAACATTTGTTCCTCGTCCCTGTGAAAAATTATTCCTAATATTTTAATTTCCTGTACATATGGGATCCCTATATCTGGATATTTTTGATCCCATGTGCCAAAGGGTAACGCCTTTGATTTTTCCATATTTATTTTGGCCCCACTAGCACGGCAGTATATATGTATCGCTGCCATCATTTTTTCCATTTGCTCGTTTGTGGTGATACAAGCGGATAAATCATCTGCAAAAGCAAACACTTGATTTTCCTTAAAGGCGTGTATCGCGTCGGGAGTAGTTTTCCTGATATATTGCAGCAAAGGATCCAGGGTTAAAGCAAACAAGAGCATACTTAGTGGACATCCTTGCCGAATTGATCTTGTTATATTTATTGGGGACGACAGGAATCCATTGACCATTATCCGAGATGTTGCCTGTTGATAGAAACCTTTCAAAATATTAATAAATTTATCACTGAATCTATATGCCTTTAGCACCTCAAACAGGTAGTCATGCGACACTAAATCAAACGCTTTTTTGAAATCAAAAGCAAGCACACATGCATCAAGTTTCTGCACCAGATAATAGGATATCAGATCGCGAATCCCTCCAACTGCACTGAATATGTTATGCTTTTTGCCAATGCATGTTTGTTTCTCGCTGAGTATCCGTGGTAAAATTAACTTTAACCTATTTGCTAAGATCTTTGCCATTATTTTATAGTCACAATTTAGTAATGTTATTGGTCTGTAGTCGTCTACTTGCTTTGCATGTGTTTTTTTCGGTATCAATATGATGATGCCTTCATTTTGTAAAACTTTTCCATTTTTAAAGGCATCTTGTATGATTTTGATAAGTTCATATTTTATGATCTCAAAAAACTGCAAATAAAACTTGTAACCAATACCATCTTTTCCTGGTGCTCTTTTAAGATTGCATGTTTGTAACGCTTCATATACTTCTTCTATTGTTACTTCAGTATCTAAAAGTTGTCTATCCTCTTCTTGCAAACTATTAGTTAAAGAATTCAGTATTGTCTCTCTTGCTTCTGATTCCCCCTCCCCGGTTTGATAAAGCTCCCCATAATAGTCATAAAATGTTTGCATGATTCCTGTCTGACTCACATGCGATTCTCCATCTGAATCCACAAGATTGTTTATCATGAGTGTTTTTTGTTGTTTTTGCATCTGTACATAGTGATACATCGAAGTTCTTTCATCTTGAATTAAATTCTTGGAATTTGTTCTTATTGTTATGCCTTCCATTTGTTGCCTCTGCAGTGTTAAGATTTTGGCTTTATACTGCTGTATGGCTTGGTAATTTTTGGTGACATCTCTCCCTTGACATGCCTCGTGTAAACACTGGTAATAAAAGTTGATCAATCCGTTTCTGTCTTTTGCATTTTCTTTTCCATACCAGCAGAAAAATGTTTTTAATTTTGGTTTTACATATCGAACCCACCAGTCATTATGATTACTGTAATACTTTTGTTGTTTACACCAGTCGGCCCATTTTTGTGCAAATATTTCATTGATATGTGGAAGCTCTAATAACTGTATATTTAGCTTCCAATATGAAGGACCCCTGACTAGTTTTGTTTCTTCCAGGTTAATTGCCATTTTTACTGCCATATGATCAGTAAAGGGCGCTGGCAATGCTTCTATGGATGTTATATTTTTTATTTGATCTGTATTTGTATATAACCTATCGATTCTCGATCCAGATTTATTATTAAAATATGTAAATATTATATCCTGTCTCTTCTGTAACCAAATATCTTTCAAATGCAATTCTTCAATTAATGTTGCAAGGGCTGGACTCTTTTGATAAGCTCCTAAACAATCGGTGGGATTTAATACCTGATTAAAATCACCCCCAAATATTATTTTAGATTCATTTAACGGTAGCAAATATAAAATGTCCTGATTATAAAATTGTTCACGTAACTGTCTATTTTGATTGCCTGATGGGGCATAAATATTCACAAAAGTATAGTTCTTACTTTGAAAGCTAATGCCTCTCCCATCTACTAACTTTTTTACATTAGTAATGGTTTGGCCGTTTCTAACAAGTGTTGCTGTCCCACGGCCATTGATACCAGTATTAACTATCGCTTCGTAACCATATATTGATGGAAAGTCACACATACAAACTTCCTGCAAAAACAATACGTCTATGGAGTGTACCCGTACAAATTCTTCTAACATTTTACATTTTACAGGCGAAAAGATTCCATTAATATTAATAGTACATATTCTAGTGGTATATACCATTAATAAATGAATAATATAGCACACAGTTAATAGTACTTTCCGATCGTCCCTCATAACGTTGAAAAAAGAAATGCAAACAACAAATGAAATATCAAATTAAATTTCCCTTTTTAGGGTTTACTTCTTCTGTTCATTACTCTATTCATACCTCCTACCTCTCTCACTGATCTCCTCTTCGCTACTGTGTTCTCGCTACCTTTCGAAGTATTTTTCGTCCGTTTTTTTGCACCCACCTGCTGAGATTTTTTCCACTTTGACACTGAAGTGACACTTTCGTCACTTTCTTCTTCTGTATTCAATTCACTTTCCAGCTCACAGTCTTTTGATGGTCCCTTGTCCTCCTCTTTTGGGACGTTGTCCTTTGCAGCTGGGATGGGAGGAAGATCAACTGAGTTTCCTTCGTCCTGCATCTGGTCATCCTGCATTTCTTCACTTCCTTTTTCCTCTTGTTTGTCTAGGTGGGAAGTTCCCGGTTGTTTTGTGTCCATCGATAAGATTTTCTGGTTGTGTTCTTCCTTTGTGGTCTCCGTATTTACCGGTGGGAACATTTCCACCGGGCGGTTGTCACTTGGCACATTCTTTATCCCCTTATCTTTCATTTGTTCTTTTATCACATTTTGTAGACCTTCCGACCTGTTTTGATTATTATCTGGTTGGAACTGATTTTTCACGTTCGAGGAACTCCCCCTTTCCACTACTATATCACTATAATTTCTCTCTCGGTTTTTATTCACACGAAGCGTTGTTATCTGACGACTATCACATTGCCAGCTATCGTGTCCTTCTTTTCCACACACCCTGCACGTTCTCGGCTGTCCGTCGTATATCACATGGCATTGATGAGATTTTACTGTAATGAACGACGGAATCGGTTTTTTCAGTTCCATTTTCACTATTCTCACCCCGTTGTAAACTTGATATTTAAAGTTTTCAGACCACGTTTCTTTGTCTATACATTCCACCTTCCCAAATTCCGTCATTTTTTCTTTCACACAGTCATCATCTAGTTCTAGTGGTAAGTTGAACACTCTTACCGCTTTTCTTTCCCTCCCCGCATCACTCAAAAGCACTTTTACAGTTTCACCATTATCATAACAAAAGTTTGTTTCCGGACCACATTTCTCTAATATTCGCGTCATTATAACTTCTCTGATACATTTTACGAAAACACATCGAAAATGCGTAGGTATTTGTATTCCCAAGATCTCATCTACGTGGAGTTGAAATTGTCCATGAATAAAGTCATGAATTTCTCGCGCCGACGGCCTCGGTGCCCCGAACGGAAAACGTATCTGGATGGTATTTTGTCTAATAATATTCATCTTTTTACTATTCTAAAGTACTTTTCCAATTCTACTTACTCGCCAGCCAACTGCACCAAACGCCACAAGCAACACGCACACGGCACTCCCGCTCGTTGTTTCCTGAAGGCAACTTTTCACTGACCTTCACGGAGCAACTAGTTTCCGCGTCCGCTCTCTCTGAAGGCTTCCACGGAACTCCACCGACTGAGCCACCGCGGGTGTACATAAAATAATATGTAGCAGTTTCAACATTTTTTTCTATTTCTCGTATTGACGTAGTACGAGAACAAATGTTACATTGGATGAAAGAAGAACTGTCCAAGTTTGGGCAACTTGCACTATAAGTGTTCAATGTACGATCCCTTGATGACACGATCAGTCGGAAGTCCATTCCCTGTCACACTCGTATCAGCATGTCTGATGTGATGGACTGAATGGCTGAAACTATCCGGTTTCTCAATTCAGGCAAATCGGTCGGTAGTGGCAGCACGCAAACATGGTCTTTCACAAATCCCCAAAGGAAGAACTCATATGAGGTGCGGTCGAGAGAACGTGGCGGCCATGTTGGATAAGCAGAATGCTTTCTGCTGGGGAGTCGCCATTTCTCGACAGTGGCGTCGACCGCGGCAGTAAGGGAAAGTACAGGTTCGCGGGTATGTTTAAAAATATATTTCTCAGTTCTTCTTCTTCCAAAATGTTCCTTTTGTTCTGCATGACCCTCGCATTTTTCCAAGGGCTCGTAGCTCCAAAATGACAACAAAACTAGAAAAAGTCACTAAGAAAAGTTGTCAGCCTTTTTGTCCGCTTCCTCTACACGCTGCCCAGTTTCAAATGTTTGATTAATTTGGTGATTTTACGACCATTTTCCGACCTCGTTGGTTAATCGTGACGATGAGGATGAATGGTGATAAATTGAAATTGATAATCACGAAGGAACATGGATAAGACAACCAGAAACCGACAGAGGATTATCCTGTAACAATGGTGTCCAAGCTGTAGGTACTACCTAAGTACCTTCTGAAAAGCCCACTCTTTGCACCACACATTGAAAATTTTATTGGTGCTGCGATACGGCGTGTTTGATTTGATTTTTATTATGTATCGTCGCTTTTCTGTCACTTTTGGCTAATCGCAAGGATGAGGATGAGGATGAGTGATGTTATGTTGAAATCGATGAAGGGATACTCACAAAGAACACCCATGCAGGAATTCGAACTCGGGACCCCTGGCGTCGTGGCGCGCTCTGCTAATCACATCTCCACAGAGGTCGGCAAGAAACCAGAACCCATCCCTTGTCAACACAACTAACGTTTGGCAAAATACAACACATGAAACGTAGCAGAACGAAAGTAATCTAGTTTCTAGAGTACTTACTAGAGAAATCTTCAATGCTCCATTCTTCAGACATATTGTTGAACTGTCGTCCAAAAGGTCCTTTGATTGCTCTTATCTTTACTTAGTATATTCCTTCTAATCATGAAGTCGTTACAAAGTTTCTAGGATCGGCAACCTTTCTAGAAATTCAAGAATAATACAACTTATATACAGGGTGTTCCGGGAGGAAGCGGCAATACTTTGGGAACTGGTAGTATGGGTGATTCTAAGCAAAAAAGTTCATATGAACATGGGTCCGATTTTGAACGATAACGGAGATATGGACAGAAATAAAAATAATGTAGGAGAACGTAAACAAAAACAGTAACAAGTAAAACATGGCAATGTAATGGTAATTGTGTAAGTAAATACGAGAAGAGACATGCTGATACTAATCGTTATTGCATGAATTTGTGGTGTAGCAGTAATTAGCACACGATAATTAAGTAATGAAGCAAGTAATAAATGTAGAAAAATAAAATGTTAACACCTGCTGGTCAGTACTCACATGAACGAATGTAAGGATGGGAAAAGGCCACAGAAATGTTACCAGGTCACAGCAGATTCTCAAAAATACCACCACCAACATCAATGCACTTCTGAGCGCGTCGGAGGACATCTTGTGTTGCACTACAAAGTTCCCGATGATGTTACCGGATTAACGCAGCAACATTCATAATGCGAATGTGCAGTTCATCCCTTGTATTCACCCTTTCCAGGTAAACCTCCTGTTTCATCCACCCCCATAAACAGAAATCAAGAGGGGTTATGTCGGGAGAACGAGGTGGCCACGGAACCAAACCACGACGACGACAACGACCAATCCATCGATTATGGTAGGTGGAATTCAGATGTTGAATGATCAACCGACTGGAATGAGCAGTTCTACATTTATTGCTTGCTTCATTACTTAATTATCGTGTACTAATTACTGCTACACCATAAATTCATGTAATAAAGATTAGTATCAGCATGTCCCGTCTCGTACTTACATACACAATTACCATTACATTGCCATGTTTTACTTGTTACTGTTTTTGTTTACGTTTTCCTACATCATTTTTATTTCTGTTCATATCTCCGTTATCGTTCAAAATCGGACCCATGTTCATATGAACTTTTTTGCTTAGAATCACCCATACTACCAGTTCCCAAAGTATTGCCGCTTCCTCTCGGAACACCCTGTATGTAAGCATACATGGATTATAAATAACATGATTAAAATAACAGTTTCATTATTATATCAAGATAGTTAAAATCAAACACACTTGTAGGTTGCAGACAGCATGATCTGTAACGAAGAAGGGGGAAAACTTTGCCACATTAACAACACACTTCACGAAGGATAAAAATTAACACACAAAAGAGTAAATTGAACAGCATAGGCCTCACCTTCATCATGCACTGTGAACTCACCTCTCATCTCTGTAATGTGAACTCATCATCCATTTATGAAATGTTCTCATAAACTGTGATGAAGATCGTCCTTTTTCGGCGCTGGCCTCTCTTCTAAACACAACATACGACACACACAGGTAGTTCTCAGTCTTCAATCTCCTCTTCATCTATTGAAGAAAATGCAATTAGAAAAGTTAAATGAAACGTTCTGCACCTACCTTTCTTTGCCTGGGGCGTTGATCATCCTTCATCCGAGTTATCTCTTGCTTCCTCTTCATCATTTTCCAACGACCGATCATGTCGTGAGGTCGCCCTCACCAACTCACGCGTCGCTGGCTACCTGGTGCCAGGTGAGGCAGACCAGATCCGTCACCAGCCACTCCCGAGCTCTTATTGCGAACTTAGTCAAACGGTTTAGGACAATCATCAAACTACGGTTCTTGTGCGAATACATTAGGATGAAACGCAGGCCTGCAAGAACACAGAACATTCACAGTGCAACATGGACTGGAATGTATTTGTACTTACCTTATCCTCTTACCTTATCTAGGTTGAGGGTCGTTGACTAACCTGCTATGTGGACTTCTGGAAGGGTGGGATCATAGATGGTGGGATCCTGAAAGGAAAGACGCCATAACACCATGATAACTCTCTGTCCATATAGGCTGAATACACCATTGACGATACTACAATGACAGAAGAAAGTAATTCATCAAGGTTCCGATATGATTTTCACCGCTTGTACATGAGGGAGGGGGGGGGGTTGATGAGGAATGCTTCCTGCTGACTGCAGCTCTACCACGAGCAACTGACAGTCCGGTCAACTTGACTTGGTGTTTTAAGTCCACTTTATGCACAGTAAAGCTAATCGAGACTGGACCTACAGTTTAAAGTGGGTTCCGAACCACTATGTGCCTCCACCGGGTATCGAACCAGGCGTCCGGTCAACTGTTAGAACCAACGCACCGGCAATATCGTAAGAGCATGTTTGATTCGATGATTGTTACTTAGCGTCTACTTTTCGCTAAAAGCAACGATGATAATGAGTAATGATATGATGGAATCGATGAAGAAACAGTCGAAAAGAATATCCATGCCGGGATTCGAACGCGGAATCCCCGGCGTCGTGGCGCTAACCGCTCCGCCACAGAGGGAAGCTTATGAACAGGAAAACAACCAAAACCCACACAAGCGCAAGTGTGTGTGTAACAATAAGTAATACAATACTAGACTTGACGAGCTGTATCTTTGCGGGTGAACCCTGCCCAAGCCTGGCTGCGCAGTAGCAAGGGGGAGGAGCTACCGGCTGCGCGTCATTATCCTTGCGTTCTGTCCTTGCTGTCAACCATCCAAAGGGCGAGTAGGTGGCAACTACATAAACGTATCTCTCTCACACTCTGCGCGGAGTAGCCAAGGCCACCCGCAAAGATACAGCTCGTCAACTCTAATAGCGATGTTGGTTTTGGAATAGAATTTGACTACACTGCGCAGGGTGTTAGAAGCGATATCGGGCGGGCAGAGGCGTGGCGTGCATGTAACCGGTGTTACCGCAGGTAACAGCAAAATGTAAAGAAATTAAAAAGTTTTTTTTCTCAATAAAATAACAACATTGTTAAATAAGTTAACCGACAGCGTTGCAGTTGAGTGTATATTGCAGAGGACATTTTTTCTGCAGCCAACAAAAGCGAAGAGACAGGCCGTTCCGCTACCCTCAAGAGGCAACAGGAGGAAAGGGCGCTTGCCGCTGCGGCCTACCGGATCAGCAAGTGTTGTCACATTGGATTTCCAGAAAAGAGCTAAATCCCGCCGAAAACGGGGATACTATTTCTCTGAAGCAACAAGAGCTAGACTGCAAAGCCAAAGCTGGATTTAACTACAACTGAGACCGTTTAGTAATAGACGAGAAGATAAGTACTTGATGCGATTCGTGATTTGGACAAACCTTGCTCCAAAAAACTAAGTTGGCAACAGTAGTACGTACATCAACGCAGAAACGTGAAACTGACCGGAATGTGTGGTTCTTCTTCCCCTTTCCACCTCTTTGCAAACAAACAGAGATGGTTGACAAGGCTCGACTACTATTCACTGGATTTTCGCGGTAACTCTCTCATGAGTGGTAGTTCTTTCTAAAGTCGTTTTCACGTTCAGAGGACACAATGGCGCTTATGGAGAAACCTCACAGTGTTGCCAATACAGCGCTAGCTCATGTCGCCGGGAAATGATGACCTTCCTTCACAATGAAGGTGTTACATATTTTGTATATATAATGATAATATGTAATTATTAATATTAATATTATACTGTGAACGTTACAGTTACCCTTTTTACAATGATCCATTGCGATCACTACACATGCGAGTGTAATGCACGAATATGACACTTCAGAAATCACTTAAAAAAGTAAAAATCACTGAGCGCTCAAACAACTGAAAACACTTTTTCGAGAGAGGGAAAAAGTCTAAACAGACCAAATCACTCACTCACTCAAGTAAGGGGAACCTGGCAAAGTGAACCTGGCACATGGGTTAGATTCAAGTTGCAAGCCAAACAAACAAATGAGTTATGGCCCACGTGAACTGATAAGACGTGAATGACTCAAGCAAGGCATGTCATATTTCTATCTTGAAGCCCCATATTTTGTCACGTGTTGCAAAGCCTTTCAAAGGTTAATATGATGTCTATGAATTTATGTGTAAGTTGGAAACTGAAAGGTGATCTTCATTTCAGTATTAATGTCGACAATAATGTAAACAAAAAGAACGTGTATTTGCGACAGCACTAATGTTGCTCACAACAGCAGCATTGGAAATAATTGTCAATTATTAAATTTAATGAATTTCAATTCTATTATAACAAACTGAATGAAGTTCATATTTTTACTGAATGGAAATAAAACAACAACTCGAAAACTTGGTGGTGATTAGCCGGAATGCTGCGGTGAGCCAGCTCAAGATGGCCAGACAACGTCTCCTTACTTCGCGCGCGGTTCGGGTTAAAAAGGAACTCCAAATGCATGGAAGTAATATTTCTGGGAACCTTTGAGTGGTTATATAAAATAATTTCAATATTTTCTCCACAACTTTGTCGCTGGAAGTTTTTACTTGGAATTACAGAACAAAAAGTGGCCAGCGACGACATTTTCTACCGCACGAATATAAAAAATCTCCACATACTTTATTTGAATATTTTTTAATGCGAATATGCTTTAAAGTATTGATAAATTCTGAGTACCACCGTCACCTATGACAATTAAAAAACAGTGTCAATTTTTTTAATAATGAATGCTTCAATTTTACGGCATGTTTCAACGTTAGGAATGAAATCAATGTAAAAATTGTGTTTTCACAGAAAATTTGCGTTTTTAATTTATCTAAAATTATGTAAGCAAGTTACCAGTTTTTTGTGTTTACCATCGTATTCTCTACAAAATTTCCTACAAAACTGCAGGTACCGATTTTACTTAAGCTAAATTTGTAAATCCAGAAATTTGACAACAGCGCGCTCGTATTTCCCATAAGAAAAGCATTGCCCATAAGAGCCCATTGTGTCTTCTGAACGTGAAAACGACTATAGGAGTGCTTGTAGCTAAATAAATCATTGAGCGTATTGAAAAATATATAAATAAATAAATAAACAAAGAGAACAAAAATCCAGATCCAAGACATGTTTTTTTTTGGGGGGGGGGCATAGGGTGGAGATGATAACGTCTGATGGTCGACAACACTTTTGAAAAAGTCACGCCACGCCACTGGGGCGGAGCTACGGAGAGCGTGTCCTTGGCGACCAGCCAATGGCAGGAGTGCAACGTTGTACAGTTAGGAAACTGCGGTGCGCAAGCTAAACGCCATGTTCTGTATTTTTATTGCGCGCAAGAAGTTTTCATAAAACTCGCCACTTTAAGAGCCCGTATCAGCGTCGCTCGGAATGACAGATGTCATTTATTCTTCCTAGTCTTACCAATATTGATTCCATTTCCCCCTTCGAAGGCAAATCCATTGCATGGGAGACCTATTCAGGGAAGGTTGCTCTGTCGAAAGAAGCAGACAACAAGGTTCCCTGTCCGCTACTCTTCCCCCGCTCAAGAGTCTGACCATAACATGTTTCCTGTTACAAGACAAAACTTTTTCCGAGTGTCTGAAAGAAGAAAAACACACATTGACGAACAGCGCAATACAACTGAGAGCCAAGGACTATTTAGGGGAGGCGGGGTGTCCAGGGAGTCCGAATCTTCCACGAGAGACTTACGAAGTACTAAAATTAAATAATGTAAATATGCTTGTTTTGTTTAGCATCTGTCGTATAATCGAGAGAGGTGTATTTCCGTCAAACGTATTCTAAGGGAAGGATTACATTGGGGTCAAACAACTTTGGATGACTGTATCAAATAAGATTTATGCACACCACTACTTAAGTAACATGATTAAATATTAAATTAAGAGCTTTTCATTTCGTCAAATGGATCTAACATCCTTTTTCGTTATTCAATAAATATTAAATTCCTTATCTGTTTCACAATCACCTTGCCAGGGCAGTTGTTTTGATACAAATTGAAGCGATCTGAACTATTCATGAGCTAGATAATGAATGTGCGGTCTTTTTCCCATTCATGTAATATTTTAATTATTAATTTAATATTACAGTTATTTTAATTTGTTTTTATTATTAGAAGAAGGTACCAACATCATAGGCGTGCGCAGACTCTCTGATAAGGGGGGAGGTGGGGCAAAAGCCGTGAAAATTCAGTCAGATCGGGAAAGAAAAACCTCATTTTATCGCACTGTTTTAGTTTTTTGCATTGATGTGATATATATATATATATGTGTGTTTGTTCGCGCGCGCGCTATTGTATATATATATATATATATACCTAGGTATTATCATATTATTTAAATACATTACGTAATCTATTCATCCGCCCCTTAACAAACCAACAGCAAAAATTATATAGATTGTCTCTGAAATGTGAGCGCTCGTTTTCCTCCAAACCAAACTGTTATAGCAGCAACTGTCTGCATTACTTATTTGTTCTTACTTTCTCTCTGGTAATTTACAATGTATTGGAGAAAAGAAACTGCGAGCAAAGCGAGCAAGAAAATTTTTCGATCCAAATTTTTGAAAGTTGAAAACAGTATTGATTTAATAGGGCGCAAAAAATTTCATGGGACGGCATGGCATTCTCTTTTACAATTTTTCTCAATCAGATTGTTCGGCGCCCAGAACCAACTCCCGCTACTTCCTAGCTACGGCTCGGAAGTTGACAAGACTGCAAGAAAAGCAGGTACCGCGAGCGAAGCGAGAAGAAACTTTTACGAAATGTATTTTTATTTGTATAAAATTTAAAGTCGAGGGGACCCCCTGCAAGTGAACATGACCGTCTAGAAGAAATAATGCAAGATAGACGTGAAAACTAATTCCGTCTTGAGTATCCTTTTGTCCTGCTACTAGTATAGATTCTGCTAGTCTTACTTTTTTTTACTTCAATGTATACCCCCCCCCATATAATTGATTTCCGTCCAAGGTTGGAAAAATGCATAAGGCAATGCCCCCCTGTCCCCTTGTGGTTGCGCCATTTCCTTTTAGAGTATAATATTGTTTAATAACAGCGACAATATTGCTCTCCACTAAATTTCTAGGTGAAAGTATAATAATATAGGGGCATGGAACGTCTCGAAGGGGGGCAAGGATTACCACACCTCGAAAACGAAGGTCAACCTAAAAGTATATATTTCACAAGTATAATTATATTTCAGTCATAGTAATTTACATTAATTATTATGTAATGGGGACGCAGGAGTGCGATAATTTCAAATTCAAGTGGTGTTTTTAGAGGGGACAGCACTAGTATCGGGGTAATATGCCCCATGAAAAAAAATACCTTTCTTGTCCCTTTGTGGAAAAATCTGCGAACGTCCGTGATTAGGGGCAATTCCCCCCCCCCCCGGCCCGTGAGCACGCCTATGACCAACATATATGGAATAGTTTATAACATCGAGTAGCAGGATATCTCTCCTGTATGGTGCTGTAAACTAGGGAAATAATGACGATGTTTTGTAGTAGTGCATAGCTATTCAGCCTGTTGCGACACATGTGCAGAACAGGCGGAAGACATTCTTTTGTGTTTTCTGCAGTTGGTGGATTATCCTAGGTGAGATGATTTTGATGTTCTTTCTTTTCTTAACGTTATAAAAACGTGTCTTCAAACCTAAGGCGTCGTGCTTTGTGCTCCGCCTGAGGATGAATTAATTATATGATGAAACTGATGAACGGACACTCACAAAGAGCATCCATGCCGGGATTCGAACTCCCGGATGTGCTAACCACTCCATCACGGAGGCCAGTGCTAATGCACATGAATATCACTCCAAGTTAGCCATTTGGAATCATTGGGAAAGTCGTGTAGTTAGTAAAATGTGTACTTTTAGCATTTTTGATACAATTAAAACTATTTACAGCCAATGCATATTACTCATATTGAACCGGAACGACGAATTTGTGAATTTACTACAGGACTTTTCAAACATCCGCAGATAAGGCTAATACAGTTTCTTGTTCATATCTATCATAGTTATCCTGAAATACACGTATGTCAGTTTTCACGCAGCTTACTAGTTTCCAGATATGCTTGATTCTGTTAACTGTACACTCCTATTATTCATAGTTGCGAACTATCTCTCCGGATCCGAGCATGCATGTGAAAAAGAACTGAATCACTCCGCTCCGGAGGGCTCCTTTAGTACCACCGCGACCTAGCTCCGAAACCCTGCCTGCTGGCAATCGTATAATTGTCAGCGATGTTCTCTCCATCCTTTCATCCTTGGGTTCGAGTCCTCGTTGAGCCTGCATTTTTCACTGAAAATTCTACGTAAGTTATGGTTGTAGCGAAATCCGGATTGTCTCCGAAATGGGGAGATTACCTCCGAAATCCGGATTCTCTCATTTTTCCATCGGATTCCCGAATAGTAAAAAAAAAATCTGGATTTGGCCATCCCTAGTTCACACGTCTTGCGCGAACACTGACCTGCTGATGTGTAAGTGGAATTATCAGTGTGATAATTCCTAGTAATTCAGACTTCATAACATTCTGGTAGAAAAATGTGCAGAACAAATTCTCGAGTTAGTAACCTCAAAGTTGTCTTTTCGACAGCATTTGCTCCTTTTTTTTTAACTTCGGACGGAAATGCATGGTAAAAAAATCAAAATTTTCAGTTTTCATGAGATAATTTGGAAATGTGTTTACAAGGCAATAATACATCATCATCACTGGCACTGAGATATGGATCTCACTGGCACTGAGATATGGATCTCATACAAAAATAATTTAAATACACGAATACAATAACAGGGGAAGAACACAGAAACGAGCACTGCCGGATCTACAAGCCGCAAGACCCCGCAGTGCGGGGGTGGGGGCAGAGACAAGTAGTTAAGTCTCTAGAAGGCCCTCAGTGATTGACATAGTACGGGGTTCGTATATGCGTATTTAAAAACTAAACTTAATTACTCAGGGGTTCAGAAACGAATACAAGATGTACAGGTAAAGGCAGTGGCGGCGAGGGGGACAGTCGGCCCCCACTTTTCGCCACTTTTGTCCCCGCACTATGCTAAACCGTACAGTATCTACAATGGGAAATATACTGCCCCCCCCCCTCGGTTTTGGAACCCAATCGCCGCCACTGGGTAAAGGTAAATTTAAAGTTCCCTGTGCATATAGCACCGTGCCATGACGTCCACTTGGAACACACCAATGTGTTTATATATGAGTTGTTGAGGGACTTTTGAATCACCCTCTAGGCTCTTACATGTGACTTTGTCAACATGAGATCAAGAACTTCACACACACACACATGCATTATAATATACATACAGACACACAAACACACAAACACACACACATATTATACGTGGGCAGATCGGAAAGTAACGCATAATATTTTTTTTCGCAAAGAGTTTAATATGTAACAAAAACCAAACAAATCACAAATGAACTGACATCTTTGACCTACTTTTCTACATAGTCACCAAGTTTCTCAACACATTTCTCCCATCGTGGTACCAGTTTCAATATGCCCTGTTCGTAGAAGTCCGTTTGGTTGGAGTTTAGCCATCTGCGGACTGCTGATTTCACTTCCGCATCTGTCGAAAAGTGTTGGACGGCCAGGAATTCCATCTTGGGACCAAACAGAGGAAAGTCCGATGGTGCCAGGCCCGGACTGAATGGTGGATGCTGGAGCACCTCCCACCCAAATTCGGTGAGTTTCTCACGAACATGAGCAGCAACATGGGGACGGACATTTTCACGAAGAAGTTTGACACCATCAGCATGAATGTTGCGGCGTTTGTCACGAAGGGCACGAAACTTAACCAAAGTTTTAATGTAGACTGCAGCATTCACAATGGTCCCGTGTTCAGCAAAGTTCACCAATAACACACAAAACATGTCCCAGAACACTGTCACAAGCACTTTCCTAGCAGATTGAGTCACTTTGATTTTTTTTCGTACTGGGGAACCAGCATGTTTCCACTCCATAGAGGCCTGCTTGGTTTCGGGCGTGTAGTGGTACGCCCACGACTCATCACCAGTGACGATTTCTTTCAGAAAGTCATGCCCTTCTGCGGCGTAACGCGTTAAGTGATCCATGCTTGTCATCATTCGCTGGCCCTTGTGGTGGTCTGTCAGGATCTTAGGCACCCAGCGAGCACTAACTTTACGGAATTTCAACGTGTCATGAACAATGTGGTACACCGCACCATAGGGAATGTTGAACGTATGCGATAAGGTTCGCAGGTGCACACGCCGGTCGTTCACAATTGCTGCCTCAATGGCGCGGATATTCTGCGGAGTTGAAGCTGTAACCGGCCGCCCGGAGCGTGGCGAATCTCTAAGGTTCACACGGCCCTCTTGAAAGAATGCACACCACCTGGAGACATTGCTACGGTCCAGACAGTCGTCCCCACGCATGTCCCTGTGAATTTCACTCGGTGTATGGTCTTTGGCTCACAAAAATCGAACCACACTTTGCTGCTCTTCACACGTGGACGACAGTAACATGCGCGCCATGTTTGTTTCGTAGTTCAGGCTTCTCTCGCTAGAGCTGCAGAGGGGAAAAAAATACCCTCTGTGGTGCAAACTTCAAACTCTCTCGTCGTACAATTTCAGCATTCCAGCTGCAATATCTGGGGAGAAAAAAAATATTGTGCGTTACTTTCCGATCTGCCTGGTATATAGAGCGTAGAGGGTATGTTTGTGTTTATGTTTGTGTGTGGTAGGTTGGTAGAGGGGAGCCTTTGGTCCGTTGTTGATCCATGCAGATCTGCAGATGCTACCTCCAACCACGATTTTACGTACACCACGTTGTAATAATCTTGCGATCTTATAAAAGCAGGAAATGTACTTGAACATTGCAATGGCCTTGCCCTAAGGGAAGTTTTATAATGTAAAATATTACGTAAGATAGCTTCTACTTCTTTAATTTTCGATCACAAGGCGTCTACCGTACTATAAAAATCTGGGGGCTACAGGGAGCTTAGATCTGTTGTTGGGGTTTCATCCCCCCTAACCTCCTTGTAGCGCCGTCCCTGGCTGTATGTATTTCGTCCAATCAGTACAAGCTAGCAAAACTGTGAATTTCAACAAGTTTGTAGATAATTCTGCAGCTGTTCATAAAAACAGACGTATTTTATTAGTTTCTTGCTGTGGTTCATTTTCCCATTTCAGCAAAAAAGTATTCACACTCTTTGCATACGGTGAGTAAATGGGGGGGAAGGGAGAAGTTGCCCCTTAATAGTCTCACTTAGAAATTTAGTGCAGAGGAATCTAATAACCGTTCTTAAACAACATTATGCTTTTATAGAAATAAAAGTAAATACTATTTTCAAACCTACGAAAGTTCCAAGTAACTACGTAAGGAAAGGGTAGTGAATTACTTCCTATATAATTGGACTCTCCCACTAGCAAATTTCTTATTAACACCTCCACATATTTTATTCTTTAGTTGTATTATCTGTATGTGTCTGTAGAATAAATTGCCCATATATTGCACATGAATAAATTATGTGTAGTTCTTTTGAATTTGCGGTACTAAACCACGTTTATACGTACAATAGTCTTTGAACAGCAGAGATGGAAAATAAAGCGCCAGCAGAGAACAATGGTGCCACTGAAGTTGAAATTCATCTAATAAAGTGATTTTAGGTGGGTCGGGACACACACGACCCTGTTTTGATCCCACCAATGTAATAAAAACAGTGAGATGGAATGAGGGCTTTATTTCGTCAGCTGAACTCATATCAAGGCCCTTGCTCCCCATAATCGGAGGATCTGAGCACGCCTAAAATTCCTTATACAGAAATAGTGTTATTTGTCGTATATCCAGAAAGTTGATTGATTTGCTTTATTTTACTTCGCTTTTTGTGCCACTTTTGGCCAATTTGCGAAGATGGGGATGAGTGATGATATGATGAAATTGATGAATGGACACTCACAAACATCCGTGGCCAAGCCGGAATTCGAACCCGGGACCCCTGGCGTCGTAGCGCGATGTGCTAACCACTCCCCCACGGTGGCCGGCCCCAGAAAGTTGAATGTGAATGAAATTTTTATGGTGTGTTTTGTTTGGCCATTATCAATAGTAAGTCTGTCATATTATTCCACTAAATAATGTCTTTGGAAAAGAAAAAACAACATATAATTAATGTATTTTATTTTACATAAGACCTATGCCTAAAAATATTTTTGTATATGATGACACAGAACTATCTTATGTTGTGATTTCTTTGGGTCTGACTGTAATATATATATATATATATATATATATATATATATTATATATATATATATACCGTGCGTCCATTTCGATCTGCAGCCGAGAAATCGGGAGAAGCGTGGCGGGCGGCACTGACGGAGATGCCGACATTTGCGGCCTGAAATGCCCGCTTATTTTTATGGACATATGCAGACATTTATATAAATATTGCAAAACGAGCACTAACCTGTGTTATAGGAGTATGGTTTTAATTTTAGTAGCTTAGTGACTGTATGTGCCGATGATTTTGACACGCCCACCTCTTGTGAAACACGGCGTAGAGGTTTCTTTGGAGAACGTTCTAACGCTGCACCAATATCATCGAGTTTTGCTTCGGTTAGAATCCGTCGTTTTTGCTTAGGTGTTTTAAAATTTAACGATACAGTTTCTCGTAATTTAAGGACAAGATGTCTAACCGTATCTCTGTGTGGAGTTGAAACGCATGGGAATTTCTGTACAAATTACCTACACACGTCTCGACACTAGTTTGTTTTCACGTAGGTACGTGTCATACATAAAAAAATCTTTGTTCTAACGTGAATCTTGCGGCTGGCATTCCAATCGTCTCACTGACACGTCACACATACACACTACAATAACACAAACAAGTAACTGCAAGTAACCAAGAATAACACTCTTGCGCACAGTACGAAATTAACACGCTCTTGGTTTACATTGCTTGCCACTATATTCACAACTCTGTCGCGAAGGAACAAAAAAGTCGAGCTCGGAAATATCGGATTGCAAGGAAGCTCACGAACACTATTGACTTTTAACGGTTTCTTCTACAGCGTAATCTTGATACAGTGTTGCCCATTCAAAACCTACAAACGATCCCCATCGGCACAAAACTCTTTCAAGGATATAAACTTAAGCAGGACGTTACTGGTCAAACCTATGATTAAAATGTTTTATTATCTGTGGCTCTTAACATCGTTTCTAAAGCGTATTTTCTTGTGTATATAAGAGCAGAACTTGGATGAATTACAGAAGAACTTTTGCGTGTTATAACACAGGTTAGTGATCGTTTTGCAATATTTATATAAACGTCTGCATATGTCTATAAAAATAAGCGGGCATTACAGGCCGCAAATGCCGGCATCTCCGTCAGCGCCGCCCGCCACGCTTCTCCCGATCTCTCGGCTGCAGATCGAAATGAACGCACGGTATATATATATATATATATATATATATATATATATATATATATATATATATATATATATATATATATATATATATATATATGTGTGTGTGTGTGTTGTGTGTGTGTGTGTGTGTGTGTGTGTGTGTGTGTGTGTGTGTGTGTGTGTGTGTGTAATTGGTGATAAAATAACGCAGTAAAGTATTAAGTAAATATATTTTATCCCCCTACTTACAAATCATGAAAGGAGTCAAATTCGAAATTAAATTGAACGGACGTTCAAAATGTTTAAAAATAGCACTATTTCCATATCAGATCATCAAGTATTTTTTACCATTGACCCTCAGAAATATCTCAAACTGACAATGAACGTTCATTGAACTTATTTATGATCGACAGCTAAAAAGTCATTCATTTTCACAATATTTACCTAAAAACTTTGGGTAAAGTCACCTTTCCCCTAAAAAAATCCCTTTCGTGTTCTCACAAAAAAAAGTTATAATTTGGCACAATTTTTCTTTTGCAGGCAAACCTTTTGTAAACGTGTACTTCTGTCTGTGCAACCAGCCCTTCCCATTTGCGAACAATATACTGGGGAAATCCCCCGTCCTTCACTGTTATCATTGCATTACAACCCCATCGTGATTTAGTATTAGGATATCGCATAGTCAGTGGCGTGCCCAAGGGGGGGTTGGTGGGGGTTATAACCCCCCCCTTTGACCCAGTATTTCTTAAAAGAAAGAACGTCAAATGTAGAAAAATATGGCAAAATGAGGGATGACTACCAAAAATAGTGTACGTAACCCCTCCCTTTCCAAAATCCTGGGCACGCCACTGCGCATAGTGAAGAACTGTTTACAAGCATCGCCCAAATCATTGATTCTCCCCCAAAACCTTTCCCTGCCTTCTTTTTTCTTTTCCTAGCTCTCAGCATGCGGTTTTCTTGGAAGACTGGCCGATTGTGAATGAAGAAAGGGACGGCGGGGGAGTGTGGAGGGGGGGCGGGGTTGAGCGCGAGCGGTACAGAGGGGGAAACGGCTAGCGCGACCAGCTTAGAAAAGTCGAAGTTAAAATTTACATACATTGCTCTGTACGTCGAAAAACTACAGACATTCTAAAGAAAATTATGTAAGATCAGTTTCATTTCTTTGCTGTAGAAGAACAGTTGAAGCTTTCTTGCGCTTTAAAATGTTGATTTAAGTTATTACATACAATTGGCGAGCAAGTGAATTTTACGAAATTGAGATAAGGAAAACTACGTAATAAATAATGTATTTAAAAATAGGATTCGCGACATAACTAATTTCATATTTGATCTTTAACTCGGTAAAATTTAAATGCCACACACTTGACTGTTCGAGCACAGAAAGTCGACGCAAGAACCTATTTTTTAGGTATCGTCACCAGCGGTGATACGGGCTCTTAAGGTTCATCATAAGATGGGTCACGACATTTTGAACCTGAGTACTGAGTGTCCAAGTCCCATGAATTTCCTTCGCCTACAGCCGTAGTTTTCGCTTCTTGAAGAAATACGGGTAACAGCACGTCTCAACACACATAATAACAATTTAATTTTCCTTCCGTCTGTTTTTTTTTTCATTGCCATCGTGTTGACCCCGCTGAGTTGTGTCTTCGTAAAGCTATGGGTGTTAATCTCGGCTGAATATGCACAATGACCCTTCATTGTCTTGGGCGTTCACGAACATTGTGAGTCAGTTAAGTCAGTTTGAGTTCAGCGTTTTCGTAACAAGGGCGGTGTAAGATAATTTTACTCGTAGGCCACGAAGAACAGTTGTGGGATGATTCAATACAGCCCTTATTTATTGATTTGATTTATTTTACTTCGATTTTCTGCCACTTATGGCTAATCGCGAAGATGAGGATGGGTGATGATATGATGAAATTGATGAAGGGACACTTACAAACACCTATACCCGGGCCGGGATTCGAACCCAGGACCCCTGGCGTCGTAGCGCGCTGTGCAATACAGCCCTTATGTCCGATAGTTGTGCAATAGTGTGTGTTCCGTGAGTGTTATTTAATAATGTCGCGCCGGCCCCTATGGTGGAGTGGTAAGCATAGCGCGCTCCGACGCTAGGGATTCCGGATTCGAATCCCGGCCTGGACATGGATGTTTATGAATGTCCATTCATCAATTTCATTATATCATCACTCATTCCCATATTCGCAATTAGCCAAAAGTGACAGAAAAGCGAAGTAAGATAAAGGAAATCAAATCAAATTAATAATGTCGCTCTCGAAACCTAGTACCAGTAGCACAGGCACCAAGGGTAAAATATTACGTTCACAAGACAGAAATCTTAGTTTTAAAGTGTATTCTTACTTAAGGAATTGGCGTCGGAAGAAGTGCGTGCTGAAACAGTGTTCTCTCATAGTCAAACTCTTACGGCTATAGCGTGTGGTGTATGTGTGCATACTGTGCTGCGTATTGAAAAACAGTGTAAAATATCTACAACGGAAATCGGCGAACCCTTATTCAAATCCCCTGGGAAACAAGCCAGAAAACAGCAACGAGAGCGATGATGATGGCCTTGCAGTTCCTCTATAATAAATACCTTCAAACTTCTTTCAGGTATGAGTTTCTCTTATATGAAGCAGTGATATAATATAATCCTGTGTAGAATTCTTCACTATATATTTCATTGTACTCAAATATCACGTGCATGCATTATATATAAAAAGTTGAATATAGGACACAACGAATTCTCTGTTTTTCCCTTCCGCTAGAAGTTGGTTTGGCAACAGCGCGACAGCACTGGCTGCGTATTGGCTGGACTCATGTTCCTTCTAAAAGCGTACGTTGTTGGATGTTGTTTGATTTCATTGATTGATTGATTTTGCTTTATTTTACTTCGCTTCTTGTGCCAGTTTTGGCTAATTTGCGAAGATGGGGTTGAGTGATGATATGATGAAATTGATGAATGGACACTCACAAACATCCATGCCCAGGCCGGGATTCGAACCCGGGACCCCTGGCGTCGTAGCGCGATGTGCTAACCATTCCGCCACAAGGGACGGCTAATGGATGTTGTCTGTTATTTCATTTTACGTAATATAAGGGCCTCGCTTTTCCTAATGGCGGAGCTGAGTGGAGTAATAAGGGAATATAACTCCAATAAACCGTCTGCTGGCCCAACCTTTAGTTGAAATTTGGTTTTAATTTAAACCAAAAAAAAATAAATGTCTTGTCGTAATTTGGTTTAATTTTGACCCATGCAGCTTTAGATAAAATTATCGAGGGTTTGCCACACTTATATTTTTATATGAATGGCCTGATGTTTTAGCTTTCAAATAAAACATATCTGAAGCAGATACAGCGAATAGTGTACGAGTTATAACAATTTCATGGGCGCTATGCAAATTACTATTTTCCACCTTTTTTTTATAAGAAAGCAGAGTTCCACATATTGCGTTATTTTCACTTTGTATGACAGCTAGAAACATGAAACAAGTTTTACTTGCCCATGGTTCATGCTATACAATGAACACTAAAGTTCGCGTCTTCTTCCCAAAATAGCTGGAGAAGAGGGGGCGAACTCTAGATTTTATTTTTTCTCATTGAAATTCGGGGGTCGCGTCCCTCGCCTGAACCCCCCCCCCTCGGTTGCGGGTTCTGAATTGTACACGGTTGCATGCCCTGATGTTTTAGCTGCATAACAAAAGTTATCCGAAGTTGATTGGTCCCATAGTGTCCGAGTTATAACAATTCTATGAGTAATATGCAAATTGGCTATTTTTTTTTTCTTTAAAAAAAAACAAGAGTTTTACATTTTGGCTCATAATTCAAATTGTATTGCACCCACAAACATGAAACAAGTTTCATTCTGTTGCGAAAGATCCATTCGTTGAAAAAAAAAAAAAAAAAAGGCAAAAGTTCGTGTGATCTTCCCAAAATAGCGAAGAAAGAGGGGGCAAACTTCACATTTTTAAGTTTTTCATTGACATTCGGGGGTTGCGGCCCCCGACCGTAATCCCCCACGGTTGGGGGTTCCAAATTGTACACGGCTCCATGCGCTGATGTTTTAGCTGCAAAACAAAAGTTATCCGAAGTAGATTGGTCCCATAGTGCCAGAGTTATTACGATTTTTCTCCAATAAGTATACAAATTTAAATTTCGCGCTCAAAAGCCTAGGCGACAATGGGCTTACTTTCGTCAGACGCGCGCCGGACTAAAGGCTTTAGGGTTGTTGGCCATGGCGTTTAATTTTAATTTTACACGTCCCTTATCTCCCCTATTCTTGATACGTCCGATTCAGCGATTTAGTCAGGACAGTGCGTTACTTTTAATCCTTGTCCAGACTTTTTCGAACTGCAGTCGTGATATGAAAATGTCTCATTGTTGATGAGACACCCCAGCTACTTTTTTATAGCGCCTTGGCTGACGTGAAGAGGATGTAATATTCTTATTCGGGAATCCTTTATTTTTGATTTCATACGATCATCGGTGGATTATTGAGATGGGTGATGTCGTCTGATACGGTGAAAACTAAGAATAAATTACCATCACTTTAAAGCTAACGGTAATAACAGCGCCCCCCACCCCCACTCATTTGACACCTAAAATTACCCTAGGAGGCACTTTATGCAGCCTTCGTTAATCTAGTTCCTTGAAAGTTTTTACTCCACTTACGGTGAAAGGTAGCTCAGGTTTGGCAACACTGTCAGGATGGCAGTAGGAGGCAAGGAGAAATGCATTTCCCTTATGGAAGTATTATTTGATTTGTTCTCTTGGGAATATCAAACTTCCGATGGCATAGAAAAATATATCAACGGAAAAAGGACAGACTGAAGTAACAATTGACAAGCGGAAAAGTCGAAACTTCCATTTGATTAGCCATAACTTGAAATTGAAGTTGATTCCCCATAAGGAATACATCGGTTTCTGAAAATTCTTAATTCATCATATTTTTCAAACATCGTATCTAGTTTAATAATGAACTTTGAAAAAACACTTTCACTTGCAACATGTGGAGCAATTCATACTATCTTCAACACTGGCGTTTCTTCATTAGCATTGCCCATTCGGGCGATATTCCCCTTCCGGCCATTCATACGGCTTACAGCCATCTTGCCGCCGGAGCTAGTCAAGGAAAAGTTGACTCGTTTTGTCTGCACAAGATCTTGCAAGATGACTTTTTAATTACTTAAATACAATTAAACGTATGACCAAAGAAGATATACCATATTTACCCTTTTCCGAGAATAGTACCTACTTTTTTCATTATTTCCTAAATGTATTTATTCTCCGTAATAAACCTCTCAATAATATTTTGAAGACTGACGATCGTGAAAAAATTGTAATTGCTTAAGTCGTGGGGAGAGAGAAATGGAAAGTTTAAACAGTTGCATGAAGAGCTGCACATAGGGTTGGTTACCTGACGTCCTATTTTACCCGGACGTGTCCTTTTTATCGAGGCCTATTTTTGAGGTACAGACAACTGCTTCAACTTCATGATTCGTAATATATAATTCACAACAAAAGAATTATAAGTTATTCTCTGCTATTCCGATTCCATTCGCGTTTAGGAACCTGACATGTCTACTATCACACAGTCCTGCTTACGTCGCAATTGATCAAGATCAAAACGTCGTAACAATTAGTGGAACTGAGCTAGAAAACTGCCAGATTCACACGCAAAAGTTGTGCCTACCGCCAGGGCCGGCGCTAGTCATTTTGCCGCCCTGGGCGCTGGGGCAGATGCCGCTCCCTTTCGAACGCCCCCTCCCTCCCGTCATTACGCAGCAACGGGAAATTGAAAATCAATATATTCCTAAGTAAAACATCAAACTATAAAATAAATTATGAAACTTTTTACGCTATTTCAATACTATTAAACAGAAAAGGATATCTCGCTCGACCACAGTTAAACTTTAAAAAATGCGACACTAATTTTATATTATTATTATATTTTATGAAAAACTCTCACTCTCTCTCTCTCTCTCTCTTAAACGTATCTTATTTGTAACAAGTATTAGCAAAGAAATGAAGGCTTGACTTAATATGTTTACCGTTGTAGGTCTGTGATATATGATTGGATTTTTAAAATGTAATAGACGGATCTCCCGCGTGGGTGATCTAAGGTTTAAATTCTTTCCTGCGTTGCTCCCGCATAAAACGGCTCTGGGGTTCACCCAGCCTCACATTAATGGGTACCTGAGGGCAACTCAGGAGGAAAAGGCGGCCGGAGAGTGGTTCTGATCACATCACATCTAAAATGACCGAGATCGAGAATGTGTGTGGGTGTAGCCCTACTGCCACATCCCCTAAATGTGCTTTCATGACATGCTGCTATGTGCACAGGGAATTTTACCTTTACCTTTGTATGTAAGCTTGCATAAAATGGAAACAAGCGTGTTTCAGACATGATTGACCGAAGATAGTATTTTTATTAACCTTAATTAAAAAAAAAAATCGCCACTTGCCATGGTTACCGACAAAGTTAATAATTTGGAAGTTCTACGCTCACATTAGGTGCAAATTAATGACCCTTTATCAGTTTAAGGCCTCCTTTGGTGTATTTGTTTTATTATACCGAAAGGAAATTTAGTTCATCTTTTAATTCAGTAGCCTTCATGTGTTAACATTCCGGCAGGTTTTCTACACTTTTCAGACAATAGATCAGATGTCATATCTTTATGCTTACCAATATCATAAAAGAAACTGAAAATTTACTATGATCTTTAAGCTGCTCAAATCTTTCTCTTACAGCTAAAATAATCGTCTAGGACTTGGTAATAAAAATCAACTTTTTCCCGTTGTGGATCTTCAACAGTTTCATCATACTGAAACTGCTTCATCTTTCGATTTCGGCCCTGTACAATGTTGCCTATCTTTGCATCATCTATATCTAAATTCGATGCCAATTGTCTCTCATCAACCGGGACTGACAGGTCGCCGCTCCCCGAGTGGAAGGAGGGAGACCCTGCCAGGCTGCCAAGTAGCACCTAAGAAACTTTGAAATTTTTCATCACTCCTGTTTTTTCAAAGCGTTGATATGTTTGCAAAAAATCATCTACCACATCGTAGATTAATGTTTTGAAGACATTTGCTCATTAATTACGTGGAGTAAAGAGTCATATCAGATAACTAGTGTTGTCCACGGGACGAGACGGGACAGGCTTTTAAAAATTCGAGACGAGACGAGATTGACCATGTGTCATGAGACAAACGAATATTTTCGAGACGAGACAGCATTTCCACGAGACTTCCACGAGACGAGACAGGCCAAAGTCTCGTCTCGTGGGTAACACTACAGATAACTAGTGAGCAAAGGATTGTAAAGCCACACAACTGGTTTGCAATACACTGAGCCTCATGTGCGACCATTGGGACAGTTTTATTGTCGCTAACTATTTGAATGAGCGCATCATAGACCTCTCCCCTTGATATCTCAACGGAGTTAAGGCATCGAACCTGCTTTCCCACCTTATGGCACGTTTAAAGTGAGACCACTGGTATGTATATTCCTTCAAAACTGTGGGTTGGCATATATTAACTTTCAAGTTATATATAATATAATATTGTAACTTTCAAGTTTTCAATAGGCTTATTTTTTTTTCTTCTCTTCAAATTTTGCCGCCCTGAAAATTTGTCGCTCTGGGCGGTGACACGGTTCGTCCCTCCCCCCCCCCCCCGTTTCCGCCGGCCCTGCCTACTGCTTTCTCACACTAGAAGACAAGACGGGCAAAACTTCTGCTTTTCAATATTAATAAAAGCGAAAACTGTAGAACAAACTAGGCAAGCCTGTTCGTACACATGTCATGATATAATTCAGTTAGATCTAAATTTATTTGCTATTATCAAGATGACGATTCCAAGATGGCGGCCGGGGTTCACATGTGTCCTTGGGTTGGCCCCACCCCCCAAACATCATATGTGGCCAAAGTGGACCTCCACCACACCAGCCTTTCCTATGACAATGCTGTCACCTGACTTTTGTCCCACCCTGTATATATATATATATATATATATATATACACACACACATACATATACGTATTTGTAAATAATTGTTTAGATTGCTTCCGTCTTAAAATTCAAAGTAAGGAAATAGAATACTACTATCTGTTGCAAGCGCAAACTGTCCAGCTTTTTTAGCAAAGACGAAACTTTTCTTCCAAGAAAGGAAACTTGTTGGACGTTTACGTCTCTCCTGTTGTCGCCGCCGCTCGGCGTGAGGTTTACACGTCAAAGTATTTGTGACATCTACCGCGGCTCGCGGTGAGCCGAAAGTTTCTTACAGTTATAGTTTAAGTGTAAGTTTAAGAATTAAAATTCTGAGAATAATGATACACAACACAAAAATTCAGTCTAATTTTTTAAAAATAATTATTGAAACACATAATGTTTAAATGAAAGGTGATGAAATACTACGTGCATAAATTTTAATTGGAAATTATACAATAGATGCTGACCTGAAACAGTGCATTAATATTTTCATAATCGGTAATGTAAATAAGAGTTTAGTAAAGTTGTGTTGCATAAATTATATTTTCTCGTGCCATTAAGAGAGTTGTCGAATAGTATAACGCTTCTGTAAAATCTTTTGTGATATCTAAAAATGTCCTCATCTTGTTATCTGGAAACCCTAGCTGCAGAAAACGAAAATACAAGGTATTGTTGCGTCAAAGTCTCGAAACCTCTTAGTTAACTCCACCCAGTTTTACTTTATTCTATAGATTTAGTTCGTAATGTGTTACAGTGAATTATGCTCTTCAGTGTTGGTGTTGTCATGGCCAGTTCGTAGTTGCAAGTAAAGAAAAGAAAAACGTCGTTGTTGCTAGATTGTTTTGATCAAGTTAATTCAATTTTGTGTTCACAGTAGCAAGACCACAAACAGACAAGCTGGTATTCAGGGCATTAGTCTACCAGAACATTTTAATCTAAAGAGAGTGTGAAGGCTATAAAGAAATCTCACGGATTCTTTTTGTTTAAAGTTGGCATCGACACACCAGGATGGGGCATAGGCGTACGCAGACCCTCCGATTAGGGGGGGGGGGCAAAAGCCTTGATGAAAGTCCAGTCAGGTAAAAAAATCTCATTTTATGTCACTCTTTTAGTTTTATGGCATTCATGGGTGTATATGTGTGTGTATAACATATTATTTAAATACATTACATAATCAATTCATCCGCTCCATAACAAACCAAATGTAAAAATGATATAAATTATCTTTGAAATGTGCGCGCTCCATTTCCCCCAAACCAAACTGTTATAGCAGCAACTGTCTGAAGCACTAGTCCTTGTCCCTGGTGCAATTCACAATGCATTACAAAAAAGAAAAAAATTGCGAGCGAAGCGAGCAAGAAAATTTTCGATCCAAATTTATATAAATTGAAAACAGTATTGATTTAATAGCACGCAAAAGATTTCATGGGATGCAATGGCATTCTCTTTTACAATTTTTCTCATTCGGCGTAGAGGGACAACTCTCGCAGCCCCCTAGCTACTACTGCTCTGAACTTCACAAGACTGTAAAGAAAGCAGACATTGCGAGCGAAGCGAGCAAGAAAATTGAACGAAATGATTTTTTTTTTTTTGGTATAAAATTTGAAGTCGAGTGGGCAATTGCCCCTCTGTGCCCCACTGCAGGTGCTCCTGGCCGTTTGGAAGAAATAATGCAAGAAAGACGTGAAAACTAATTCCATCTTCAGTGTACTTTTGTCCTGCTATTCTTAGATTCTGCTAGTCTTGCATTCTTTTATTTCAATGTTTGTCCCCCTAGAATTGATTTCCGTCCAAAGTTGGGAGAAGGCAGTGCCTCCCTGCCCCCTTGTGGTTACGCCACTGAACCTCCTTCCCCCGTAGTTGCTTCGAACTTCCATCGGCTTGAAAATACTTCATTTTCTTTAAGAGTATAATATCGTTTAATAACAGGAATAAGATTCCTCTACACTAAGTGAAAGTATAATAATATAGGGGTTTGGAACGTCTGGAAGGAGAGGCAAGGATGTCCACCCCTTCCCCTTCGAAAACGAATGTCAACCTAAAAGTATATAGGCTATTTTACACGTATAATTTGATTTCAGTCATAGTAATTTACATTAATTATTATGCGATAATTTCAAATTCAAGCGGTGTTTTGTGAGGGAGCAATACTATAATTGGGGTAATATGCCCCATGAAAAAATACCTTGCTTGTCCCTACGTGGAAAAAATCTGCGAACGTCCGCGATTAGGGGGGCAACTACCCCCACTTTATTGCCCCCCTGTGCGCACGCCTATGAGGACGGGGGTGTTGCGTGGCACAGTTTGAAAACCCCAAGCCCATGGTCGAACTAATGTCTCGAAATTTGAGTGTGAAAAGCACGTTAGAACATCAATATAAAAGCTTCCTTACTTTAGCAGTTGCTTGCTAAAAGAGATTGTTTGGGTTATAAGAACAGTCCCGCACTGTGTCACATGACACCACTGATGGCGGTTATTGCATTCCTTCCCTTCTGCATCTAACGACACACGGGAAAGGCATTGACAGAATGACGTCACACAAATGAGGTCTTCAGTAAGGCGATAGTTCGTTGCAGTGCAGAAGTGAAGAGGAAGTATTGTTGGAATAGGCAGGACAGGATAGGACTGCTCTCTGACAGGAGCGTTCCGTCAGTGCGAGGTAGCTAGCTCTACATTGAGTGTGCGGATGTTTTCTAACGCGTGTGATCTGCCAGTGAAACATTTTGGCTTATAGTGTTTTCTTTTGCGTCGATTTAATTGTCTTAGTGTGAAGAGAGTGTGTGTGATGTGAGAAATATTTAGTTTCAACCACGAAACCTTTCTTTTTTGTGCAATCACGTTTTATTAAAACAAACACGTTACTTTTGAATTGTCGGCTGTAATCAACCGTATTGTTTTAAAAGTGAAGAACAGTTATTGCGGCAACAGTGAAGAAGACAGTGTTCTCCAGAGGTTTGGTAAGTATCAGTTTACTTTTTTCGCAAGAATTAATAGAATATATATTACTTTTATCGCAAGAATTAGCAAATTAGGAACGAGCTTACAATACCGGACTATATTAAGCCGGCCTCCGTGGCGGAGGGGTTTGCACATCGCGCTAGAACACCAGGGGTCCCGGGTTCGAATCCCGGCCTGGTCATGGGTGTTTGTGTCCATTCATCACATCATTACTCATCCTCATCTACGCGATTAGCCAGAAGTGGCAGCAAATCGAAGTAAAATAAAGCAAATCAATCATTTAGCAAATTAAGGACAATTTTTTTGTACAGCTATGATAATCAATTGAACTTACAAAGTTATAGCAGTTCTGCTGACTATGCCACCCCCGGCGATCGAACCCAGGATCTGCGATTACGGTGGGGCGAGGGTGGGAGTTGCCTCCCCCCTTCACTTTTTGCAAACTTTTGCTCCCGCACTATGCTAAACCTTATATGCCAAGGGAAAGTCCCCAAGATTTGTCACTTTGCCCCAGTTTTGGAACTAAATCGCCGCCACTGCCGGTAATAGTTACACGGAATCCTCGAAAAGTATAGTATGCCTCAGCAGTGTCAAATTCTTGATTGATTAATTTGATCTATTTTACTTCGCCTTTCTGACACTTTTGGCCAATCGCGATAAAGAGGATGAAGTGACAAACACACATGGACGGCACAAAATTCCTAAACAATTCCTGCAGGTTCATGCGCCAGATCCTCGTTAGTTTGCAAAGTGCAGTCCAGGGTGTACGTGTAAGAGGGGTTGACATTTTTGGGTGCCTTCACGAGGGTTTGGTGCGAGGCATAACCAGCTGTTAAGACTTTGCTAAAATCGGTTTCTCAAATATTCTGATAGGCGCCCAATTCCTCAAGAAATATATGCATTATAGCCTACATAGGTATACATAAAAAAATATTGTTGTCAATCTTGTATTTATATGAAGTTGGTGCCCCTGGTCAGGAGGCCAGGTTTAGGGTTGTTGAGAACCCATTTTCGCGACGTCTTAGCAACTGGATGTGCCCGCGCGAAGTCGCCTGTAGACCCTCCCCCCCACGCCCGCGCGCTGGATACGCCCCTGCTTGAACTAAGAATTATTGTTATATTGCAAGAAAACCTTAAAAAATGAATGTCTTCATTGTTTCTGCAAAATTTGCAAGGGAGGTTACACTATACGAACTAATTGCAATATACCATATTCTATTACTAAGAATCATGCGTAATAATCTGATAATTACTTATAGAGTGAAACATCTCCTAACGTATATTTTTTACATTCCCGGCAGAAATGCATGGAATTATACGTAGATGTTTCTTCCTAACAATGGGCGTCAACATTGAAATCGATACCCAAGTCAGATAACAAACGTCTAAACAACTTGCAGCAAGAAAACAAAAACAGTGGTAGTGTTTGGAAATCGGAGGTATCATTGTTGATATAATGCGCAAAAGAGCTATTGTTGCGCAGTAGTTGGTGAACATTTGGAGTCAGCCAGATGTACTTCCGTATTTGTCGAGCTATTTTTATTTTATGAAGTGTGGTATACCCGCAGTGCTGCAGTCCGAAAACTGTAACAGGGTTTCGTAAATCATTAGGTGGATACCATTATTCCATCAACTTTGTATTATGTTTAAATGTGAGTATGAAATCAATTAACTTACACAAAAACAATGCCATTCATTGAAGGAGACATCTGAAACATATACATAAAGGCTACAGTACAGCATGTTATTGTGTTTTGTTTTCTTGTTAATATAGCTTTTGTGAATTATCAGTTTGTATCTACTGCTAATTTGTAGCTTAATAATACTGCAAATTAAACTAAAAATGAAAAACTTCGAAACATACTTGTATAAAAAAGCGCAAAAATGACAGGAAAAATCTCCTTTTTGTTCCCAACGTGCTTCAAGCTGAATTAAAGCACCACAATTGTCACGTTTAACGACAGGAGCCTTTATAAAGCGCCGCCCATTGTTACGGGAAAGAGAAACAAGAACATGGTTGAGGGTTTCCACATGTGGCTTACTCGATTCTTCGAAAACTGAAGTCGAACTTGTATATTAGTTGTTCTTTTCCTCTTTTTAAGAAAAGGCAGATCTCACATTACTGAAGGTATCCATAAAATATTCCAACCAAGCTAGGAAAAGTTCTGCTAAAGTTAGTTGTACACGTATCCAAGGGGGGGGGGCGCTTAGGGGGCTCGAGTCCCCCCTGAAAGTTTTCGGTTTACACTAGATAAAATGAGGTTTTTGATTTCTTGTGGTGTGAAAAAAATAGTGACGATAATTTAAGAAGAGAAATAATTGTCGAGGCAAGACGGAGAATGTTGTGTAACCTTGTTATTGATAATGGCACGTATCCAAGGTGGGGTTACAGGGGGCTCGACCCCCAGGATTTTTTTTTCAGTTTACACTAGATATAATTAGATTTTTGGCTTTTAGAATAATGTGACTAATTTAAGGAGAGAAATAATTATCGACGCAAGACGGAGAATGTTCTATAACCCTGTTATTGTTAATAGCGCATACCCAATGTGGGGATCAGAGTGCTCGATCCCCCCCCCCAAGGAATTTTTCATTTTATTAAGTTTTTGGCTTTTTGAATAATGTGACGATACTGTAAGGAGTTAAATAATTATAGAGGCAAGACGGAGAGCGTTCTGTAACCCTGTTGTTGATAATGGCACGTATCCAAGGTGGGGTACAGGGGGCTCGACCCCCGCCCAGGATTTTTTTTTCAGTTTACACTAGATATAATTAGATTTTTGGCTTTTTGAATAGTGTGACAATACTTTAAGGAGAGAAATAATTATCGACGCAAGACGGAGAATGTTCTATAACCCTGTTAATAGCGCATACCCAATGTAGGGATCAGAGTGCTCGAGCCCCCCCCCCCAGGAATTTTTCATTTTATTAAGTTTTTGGCTTCTTGAATAATGTGACGATAATTTAAGGAGAGAAATAATTATCAAGGCAAGACTGAGAATGTTCTATAACCCTGTTGTTCATAATATTGCACGTAAACTTGTCTTGCGCTTTCGGTGCTGTCGCAGCGAACTTGAGCACTGCGTAAAGACTTGTCAGAATTTGGAAGCTGCGCAACAAAGGTAGCGCCACAAGTAGAACGATTCGTTTGCAAATTTTAATATCTGAAAAACGCGAGACGAAACGTTCTTGAATAAGAGAAGTCGAATTTCTGGCAATATTAACAAATCGTTTTATCTGCAGAATGTTCTAGAATATAATGAGGATATACGGATTCAATTTCCCGGTTGATCTGTACAACAGAATCGGTTAATGAAACTTCAGAGGTAAGTGTGACAGTTCATATAGTTGATTAGTGATCAGTCAGTGCCCATTGGTAGGTTTATTATAAGATCTAGTGCTTCGAAAATGAAAAGGACTAAATACCGTAACGTAACGAAGTCTACTACTAGTTCCAGTTCGGGTCCAAAGCAGAAGACATTAACGACAGCGGAATTTCCGGAGACTGTAGTGCTAGTTCGAGTCGAGGGCCGAAGAGATCGAAGAGGCCTCTCTCTAAAGTGGATATTTCAGCAGTACCGAGTATTGGAGCGGTTTATTAAAAAAAGAAATAAGCTGCACAGATCAACTGAAAATCAAAGTTTTGAGTGATGATTTAGTTGTGCCCGGACCAAATTTCGTGTATGCAGTCCGAGAGTTTCATAGCATAAAGAAATATATTTTTTTAAGTCTACTGAATTCGACGCACACTCAAACACTTAACTACCATAAAGGGACAGCCAAACATTTTATGAATGGCGAGAAGAGAAAGCAAGATGATGTTCCATATGTAAACATTTTTTGGCAGAAATTGCAGGCTCTACCAGAACCAGAATCAGGGTTTTGGCACACCGTGTCATTGCTCTACCAACTGAGCCACCGAGCCAACCTTGACTTCGACTGATTTTTCGCTAAAATGTCTAAATAGTACATGTCCCGTGTATGTCAAATGGTAAGATATTACCTGTATAATGAACACATAAAATAAAGGAGAAAGAAGGAAACTGAGGGGCATTCCCACCGGTCGAGAAAACATTTTACTTTTGTAGTCAACACGAGCTGCCGCTTCGAGGTGACGATGACAGTGGCCTAATAAGGGAGATTTCACAAGTCGAACGTTGGTTTGGTCGGCCTTTTAAGTCGCTACGGTGAGAAAAAGTTTGCTGTTGATTGGCTCATTCCAAACGACATCGAGTGTCCCTTCGGTCTGAAACCTTCCTAACTTCTTGAAGATCCAAGTCACAAGGATAAGAAATTAGTGCTTTGTTACGGTTAGGTGTGAAGGCAGGCGACACCCAAAAGGATATCCAAACCTGCAGGAAGAACGCATCTTACTTCAGTCTCCAATACGAAATGATAAACATTTCTAGTGATTTGATTTTAAAAAAAAATTGTCCGAGATAAAGAGTGGCCTGTCCAGGATATTTGGAAGGGAGAGGGGTTATGCATACTATTTTTGGTGGTCGGTCCTCATTTTGCCGTCTTTTCCTGTCTTTGACGCTTTTTTTTTTAAGGAATACTTGGTCAAATGGGGTTATGACCCCACCAACCCTCCCTTGATCACGTCACTGGAGATAAATCAGTAAGCATTTCATTACATTGGGAGACGAAACATTCGATGTGTTGGGAACGGAAGGGTTTTCACTGTGCATTAATTGTTTCGCAATCCAGCTGTATTGGAGAAGACATCCTTTGTTTCGTGCCGATACATGACAAGACTGCTTAGACACAATTTTGAACACTTGTGAATGTTTAGGCCTGAATATGAACAATTTGGTGGGTTTCGGCTTTTATAAGAACTGTAAACATGGGAGGACAAGACACATTAGTGGTGTTCAGGCTCGAATCAGAGAGAAATATTCGAGAACTGTCTGCATCCAGTTCGCAGCCCTCAGTTTGAATCTCGGGTTGTCGAGTGGATTGTCCATCCCGTACGTGTGTAACAGCTTCGTAAAAACAGCTTCCTTGCACCTCCCCTCGTTTTGGAACCCAATCGCCACCACTGGCCTTAAACACAATTGTGAGGTTCTATCTATTTCTCTTAAAAGATGGTGTTCAGCCCCCCCCCCCCCCGAAAGGAATTCCTGGATACGTGCCTGCACATTACTGCTAAATTATTGTATAAAAATGCTGACGTGTATCGTGTATTCATATTAATATCCTCTCCCCTTCTTTCCTAATCACGTGAAATGAGATGCATTTGACCGTAATAAACTCACATGAGTAATGGCCAATTACATACGTCAATAATTGATTGAATTGTTTTCTTTAAGCCCACTTTATGCACAGTTTAAAGCATACGATTTTTCAGATTTTGCAAAAATTTGGATATTGCCCTTACATAAATGAATGCATGGTTTGTGAAGAGAGGCAGGCTTCAGAAGTCTGCGGTCTGCAATAGTTGGTAATTTTAGTATTATATACATTGATGCAAGGCTACCAGACGTCCCGATTTAGTCGGGACAGTCCGTTATTTTTAATCCCTGTATCGACTTTTTTCTAACTGCAGTCATGGTGCGAAAATGCCCGCCCTTCCCCCTTTTTTTTGTTAATTCACATTCAGACATGTTCTTCATTATAAGAATCATTCATAATACGTATTATTTAATGTATAGATCTCCCCGATGGCGCAGTGGTAGCGTCGTCGCCTTGTAATCAAGAAGTCCCGGGTTCGATACCCGGTGGAGGCATAGTGGTTCGGAACCCACTTTAAACTGTAAGTCCAGTTCCAATTAGCCTTACTGTGCATAAAGTGGACTTAAAATACCAACTCAATCATGTATTTAATCTATAAACACATTATTGTACAAATATATTATTTTCTAAATGTAAATATAGAATTGTCATGGCTGTTTAATGGTGCTGGTATAAGAAATTTGAAAACATTGTTTTAATTTGCGGAATACATTACTATTCGAATACTTCTGAGAATTAAATGCAATCATTTCAATAAGCACCAAGCTGTATAGCCCAACACATATATTTCTACCGTGCAATGCGCGACACAACTCAAGAAGCAGTATTGTTAATGGAGCAGATAGAAAAATCGCTGCAGTGCGCCGATGCACAGCTGTTACATACAACAAGAAAATTAGAGAATTCAGGTCCATCTAACGTTCAGTTTTAAACGTCATGCATTATACCAGGACTAAGATTAATATGTACTAACAAGTGGCTTTTGCATGTAGCTACATACACATTATAAAGGTCAAATCTTGAGTAAAAGGTAATTGATCTAATTGCTCGTTATTAAGAATTAATTACAATAGGTAATATTAAAATCCGTCGCGAATAAAGATGTCTAGTAAATGCTTAAGCCAAAGCGAGCTTGCTCAACCACCGTTTTTCGCCCGAATCCTGATTTTACATGCATTCATTTGGAGAATAACAGGAAAAGAGGAACTTCTAAACTACCGGACCGAATTGGATGAGATTTTAACCAGCAGAGAACCACACCAGAATTTCAGCATAATCAGAACCGAACTATGGGAGTAATAAATTATTAAAGATCCAACGCTGGATACAATGCAATGCAAAATCCCCGTTGAGAGAGGCCTCACTGGACGTGCGAGACACAATAGTGGACGAGTTAGCCTAATCTCTAGACGAGGGGCTGCTAGCAGAGGTCAAGGAACGACATTAGCACAGACCAGGATAGGAGGACAACTGTCAAAGCACCAAATAGAATAAATAGGCACCTAAACACAGAGGCTAGAGCGTCACCACGTTCAAATCTAGAACAAAAGAGATGTTTGGGGATAGCCAGAACACAGTTTTGCCAAGAATCGACACCGGAGTGTGAGCTACGCGCGACCTAGCTCCGAATCGCGATCAGACCCGCGGTCTGGACTTGTCTTTTTAACACGAGTGATTGTTTAAAGCCATGGAGTAGAGCAAAGTAGACTCAGGGGGTCGTTTCCCCTCGCCGTCAACGCATCCGTGTGCATACGTGTGGTTATGTGAGAATAACACCAGACACGTCCATCTGTGTCAATAGTCCGAAACAACGCCCTAAGTTAGTAGAAGTTAATGACAATTGATAGCAAAGTTAATACAGAAGTGCATAACAGTCAATACCAAAGTTAATAACATTTAATATCCATGTGTGTCCATGTGAAACCGCGAATGGCTCATTACGTATGTTCGTGTCAACGCCTAAGCCATGTATCTCTACGTACGAGTGACAGCGAAGGACTGACCTACAACTGCGCTAGTTGTCGTATGGAGTCGACAATGTACGAGTACCGTCATGGACGTGCCAACGAAGTGAACGTGTAAAGCCAGCCTCCGATGATCCTATATGGAACTGCCGAGTGATTCACTTTCGCCGACCAGGATAACCGCGAAGTACAACACCAAAGTGTAGACACCTTCTAAAACTGTAGGACCACTTTCACCCTACCCAGGTCAGAGGGAATGCAGCGAAGGTAAGACCCAACCATGTGTGTGTGTGAGAGAGATGACACCAATCTACCGCGAATTTGCGTAAATCATTGCATAACTTAACTCGGTGCTATGGCATAACTAGACATCCTTATTCCGGCGGACAAAATCAACGTTATAGAACAAAGTATATGTTAACAGCCAAACAATAGTTAATTGAAATATATTTGTACCTCCAGAAACGATAAAAGGGTTCGCACAAAGAACAATTAATCGCATTACACTTAAAACCCTAAACAGTAAATTATAAAAGGCAATGTAGCCAAGAAATCATATGAGCATTGTCAAAGTATTAATTAATTTAACATTTGTAATTGTAATATTGTCCCAATATGCCATGGAATGTGTGTATGAATGAACGATAGAGTGAAAGAGGGCATGATGTACTGTTTATTTATCTGTGTTTTAATATATGTGTATATTCTGAATCACCGTAGTACTATGTCACGTCATTTCAGGTGCTTGAAAACAAACCACTGCACCATCGGCGAGGACCAAAACATTGAACGAACAAAGCTTATAATTTTGAAATGAGGTAGCACTTTAGATATCAGTCACTTCTGTATGTGGGCAAGCCACATAGTTTCACCTGTGACGATCAACTTTTACAATAAATTTTCTCATGTATAAAACATTACAAAGGAGAATTGAGTACATTTTATTGAAATGTCGTGAAAGTAGAAAAAAGTTAACTGGTATAATTAAACCAAACACTTTTCAATGATTCATTTCTCAACATTTAGTATTTGCGCAAATGTTCTGTTTTCTTTCCAATGCCTTGCACTGAAACAGTGACCTCTCCCTCCCTCCATTTCAGTTGATTTATTGAACAACTTTTCTATGATTGAACGTAATGGGTTACTTGCCCATGTAAGATAAACGTTATTGTGCTTAGGAGTTCTATACCCAAGATGTCGACCACTCTCATAATCTACAACAATTTCTTTTTTTCCTTAAAAATAGGGGTGTGGGAATACTCAAGTAAATACAATGCATATGTATACTTTCATATTTTGACAATTTTTGACATGTTCAAACCTTTTTAGAGACTACAATTTCGAGCTTTGTGCATAAAACTTTCAGGAGCATTGTGACATTACCTGTACTGTAAATTCACAATAAAATTATCGAAACATAATGAACGATTTAGGAGGAGCATGGGTGGGGTGGATGGGCAACGAAAGACAAGTCATCTATTTAGTGACCATGATAACATGTTTCTGCAGCTACAAAACTTGACAGACTGCAATCGTATTACATGTGAGTGAAATTGAACAATGTGTTTCAAGATGGTGAATGAAAAACTGATTTTCCTCATGTTGCACGCACGCTCTATACCATGCTCTCTTTTCCCCCAAAGTATAAGGAATAAAATTCAGTCATTGTAGATAATTCGTCGGTCCGCAATTTTCCAGTAAAACTTTTAAAAAATATATTTTTGGTGTCATATTGTATTTGAGAAAAAAAAGGTCACCATGGTTAAAGATGATGGACGACAGACTGATTTAACATGCCTTGCGAGAGCTTTAAGTTATGCAAATATTTGAAGTTAGATTTTCGCAGATTAAGAAAAACCAAGTCTCAGCTACGTTAGGACATTTTTAATAAAAACTCTGTAATATAGTGTGTGTGGTTTAGGAAGGGTGGGGGAAGTCACAAATTTAAGACCAAGATATCTGTAGCAAATTTAGAGTTTTTAAGCTGAAATTCATGTCTCAAATAGATACACTCAGGGAATGATTTCATTTTGCTTTTGCATTTGTTGAAAGCATTTCAAGTTGGTGGATGAAAAATTGATTTTTCATATTCTGAGGTAGCTCCAAATTCTGATGCCACTTTCAAATATCTGCCTAAACTACATTTTTGACATGAAGAAAAGACTTAAATATTTTAGGGTATTTCTTAAGCTACGGCTTGAAAAATATTTTTTAACACAACATAGTGCATATTGTTGTTGTAAAGAATAGCATCTCACGGTGGATCTCTATTATGTACATAATTTATTTTACATACTTCCCCTACTCTGTATATACATCTTTACTTTACAATCCATTAACAACTGCTCTCGGTTGCCATTTGTCCCAAAACAGAGAAGGCCGTTGAGGGAAAACAACCGTTGGCTTCCCCGGCTACCGGGCAAAAAACAGCCTGGGACAGAGCAGAATTTACAAACATTCAAACTTTTATATATATATATATATATATATATATATATATATATATATATATATATATATATATATATATATATATATATATATATACATACATACATACATACATACAGGGTGTCGCAAAACTCTTTCAACAACGCTTGGGTGCTGGTAGATATCATAAAAACAAGTAACTTTTCCCTATAAAGTTTACCTCGAAAGCGCTTAGTTTCTGCGCTATAAGCGCTTAAAACCTATCCTGTACGTATGCAACCCAACACAGCAAACGCTTGCTCTGGCATAACTACCAGGGGCGCGTGTCAGGGTTGCCACTAGCGTTCCTCGTTAAGCCTCGGCTGGATGTTTCTCTCAACAGCTGAAAACTGCTTCTCCTTCTATTGACAAAATCTCCTAACATATGCTTCCAATTTCGATGATACTCTGCAAGGCTTTTCTAGAAGGATACACGGAGTGATGTAATGATAAAAAAATCAATTTGGGATTCTAGTTTGGCGCACAAAAAATTGGAAATTCAGCATTAATTGGATCTGAAAGCAGCTTTAAATGGGACGTTTGAAGAGTTTTAAACCATTTTAGCATTTAAGTTCAATATTGTGCATCTTAGTGTCGTGAATTTATATAGATAATTCCAAGCGTTTGCACAATATCTTCAACAGAAATTACATAATTTTATTAAAAAAAAGACAAGTATTTAGTTCCCACGCCTTCTGCAAGTTCGAGGATTTTCCGCTTATGGCGCTGTTGTCGTTTCTGGGCAAGCAACCCTCTGAATGTGTATGCTCCCATCTGCGGCACCGGTCATGTGCCGCTCGGGTCGGAGGGGGGGAGGGGGAGGGGGATGGTTTCACACCGCAATTTGTAAACTTATCTTGCTTTGACATCTGGTTTATGTTTTGTCCGCGCAAAGACCTTGGAAACTCAGGGAAGTGCATTCATTCCTTCAGTGGGTGGCTACTTTCAAAATACAAGACAGACAGTCTTGGAAGTCGAGGAAGTGAATCGCCTTCACTTAGTTTACACAAATTACGTCGGTTCGTACAAGTCTGATCCGAAACAAGAAAGCCAGTTACTTCGTTGACTTACTCTGTGATGCTCTCCGATTTTTTTTACATATCTAGGTTATATGCATCATAATGGGAATTGAAGAAAATGTAGGATGGAAGAGGGTGGTTCAGAGATTCCCATTTTCGCATTTTGACTTTTGTTTTTACCTAATACAATTATTATACTTATACTAAATCTTTTGCGCCGCGCTGAAACCCAAGAACTGACTTATTTTAATTTATTGAGGCTCAAATTAAATAATAAAATAAACATTTAAATTAACGTTCATCATCATCATATTATTATTATAAAACGTAAAGCGCAAAATTTAATAGGACGACAATGCTCTGTGTGAGTTTGGTGTGTAGTAACAAAATTTTAATAAATTTATTTTCAAACCATGAATTTCATCTGAAATTAATGATCTCCCCGATCGCATAGTGGTAACGTTATCACCTTGCAATCAAGGGTTCCCGGGTTAGGGTCCCACTTTAAACTGTAGGTCCAATCCCAATTAGCCTATCTGTGCATAACATAGGACTTAATACAAAAATTAATGTAAGATTATGTAAAAATTGACAATTTTGACTGACGTGGCGGCGTTAAATGAACCTAAAAATTAAAAGACAAATTACACAAAAATAACAGAAAATTTACGAAGGGGGAAAATTTATGTTACTGGTTGGAAGATGAGAGGCTGGGGAAAATGAGACAGGATACACTTACCTGGAATCCCCTTTAGTTTGAACAGTGTCTTGACATTGGTAACATTAACTAAGGAAGCATTCATTCATTAACTGACATTCGAGCCTATAGGACTTATGAACTTGGGGTGCATCACAGTCAGAAATCTGGTGAAATCTTAATATTTAGTTACAAGTGGGATCCAAACCACTCCTTCGGGAGAGACGTGCCTTCACCGGCTATTGAACCCGGGGCCCTCTGATTACAAGGTGTAACTTTTAAGCCACCTGGGAAGCCCTCCTTAGTAATGCATAATATTTGAATACAATTGAATTGTGTTCCTTTTCCAGCAGTTTAGCGAGTAAAATTTTAAAATTTCGCTTACACTCGAAACTAGGGCGACTTTTTTTCGCCTCATTTGAGCTGGAATGATACTTGGGAGAGTCTAGAACTTGTAATACAGAAAACTAACTTTTATTTATAACTCTTTTATCTCTGTGTGTGTAAAACCATAGTATCTTTTTCACGATTAGGTCTTGCTCCATTTTCCCTGCTGCGTTCTTTGCTCTCTCTCCCTGGATCTTCAGATATAGAGCTTTCTTCATTTCTTGCCCTTCTCTTTCTCTCTCTCCCTCCACTTGCTCGTTCTCTATTTCGCTTTCTACCTTTTGTTTCTGTTTCTCATTCTCTCTTTCTATAGTTTTTTCTGCATGCCTATCTTTTTGTTTCTCTTCCTTCCTTTATCTCTTTATCGTTCTGTATTGTTTCTTTTCTTTGTTCCTTTTCTCACTCCATCGTGAGAAATGTTTATCTTCATTTCTCTCAATCCACCCCTCACTCTGTTATTATAGTCTGTTTTGGTTGGTTTTCCTCTTCCTTTTCCTCTCTTTCAGTCTGTGTTGCCTCTTTATTTCCACTGGAGGCACATGGCACAGTGGTTCGGATCCCACTTGGAACTGTAGGTCCACTCCCGACTAGCCTTTCTGTGCATAAAGTGGACTTAAAACCACAAATCAATCAATCAATCTTTATTTTCACTTTCATTCTCTATCCTTTGGTTTTTAAGCATCACGGTCCAGCCTCCTTTAGCCTCCCCCGCCCCTTGGGGTGTCGTCCTTCAATGGTACCTGTTTATTTGAGAATGGGTGAACCCCAGAGCCGCTTTATGAAGAGAGAAGGCCGCAAAAATCCGACCTCACAAAACACGCCCAGGAACCTAATCTTAGTTTCCAGCAGGCCAGTGAGACGCCCAGCCGACTTTACAAAGGGAAAACTTCCCTGTTATTGTCCTTCAATACTTCTTCTACTTCTTCTTTTTTTTTTGGAAACCAACTTTAATCTCTATTTTTTCATTCCAAAAAGAATAGTTTCGGAGAATTAGAGATTATAAAAAGGAATTCACCTTGGCTTTTCTGTCACTTTTGAGCCGAGGACTATTTAGGGGAGGGAGATCCAGAGGGCATTGCCATACGCAGAGGGGGTGCTAAAGGAGCTACAGCCCCCCCCGAAATTTTTAGAAAATAAAAAATTCAAATGAAGGTAGTAATAAAATAGAAAAAACTCAAAATGACCCCCAATAACCATTTTTGTGTTTGAATTACTTTTAAAACGAAGGATTAAAATGGTAATTTGAGCTCATACCAAATGAAAATAAAACACCAACACTGAAATGGATTTACGGCAATGTATTCTATGATTCAACCAAATATTTAATCTGCCTCTGTTCAGTAAAGGTTAGATTCATGATACGGAACCCGCATTCACATTCAATTGTAGATATTGGTACAATTGCAATTGAATTCACATAATCCTTGACCTTGAGTGAGGTGAAAATGTGTCTTGGCTGACATGATTCCATAAATAACACGTTCTTAATCGTCTAAATACCATGTGTGTGTATTTAATAGGACCATATTCATATTCAATAAATATTCGATCCTTGATCTATTTGACATTCATTTCTCATTTCATTTTTTTGCGATATTAACTACACCTAAGCTAGATAAAGAATATGTGTTGTTATATCCCTTTTCTTACCTGTTCTTACACCGTCTTTTTGCCTATTCAAGTAATAATAATAATACATTATTAATTAATTTACATATTTAATTAATGTCATTAATCTAATGTGAATATTTTAATTTCATCATTTATATTATTATTATTTCTGAGACTTGGTTCGGACTCTGCCCCCCCGAAATATATTTCTTGATACGTGCCTGCTTTTGACTAATCTTGATTGATTGATTGATTTGTTGTTTGAAGTCCACTTTATGCACAGGAAGTCTAATCGGGACTGGACCTACAGTAGAAAGTGGGATCCGAACCACTGTGCTATTTGCCTCCACCGGGTATCGGACAGACTAATCTTGAGTAATAGAGGTCCCGAGTTCGGTGGTTATGTGCAGAATGGTATTTGAAAGGGAAGGGAAAGTCCTCCATCTGCTTGCTAATATTTGGTTATTGTGGGGAGACTATATATGTACAATTTATAATATATCGATCCTTCAAGAGTAGTTGCCGGAAATTTTGCAAATACCTCACTCTTTACGTGCATCTATCAATATCTCCAACTATTAGAACACAGCCAATTATGATTGTGAACTGATAGCAAAACGTTTGTTTGTTAAACTTGTTTTAAGACCAATTTATGCACAGAAAGGCAAATCGGGACTGGACGTATAGTTTAAAGTGGGATCCGAGCCACTCAGTGGGGTAGCGCAGATCTTTGCCCCCCCCCCCGCAAGTAAAATATCGAGGGGCCCCCTTAGTGTCAAAAAAAAATTATGATGCCAGAGTGGGACGGAGGTACAATAGTTACCTTCGTTGTACAAGAAATTAACTTTTGCCTCAAATATTATGCCTTCCCATTTTTTTGTTATCGACTTATATCACTGTAGTACCTTCTTGAAACTAAATTAGGATGGTCTGAATCTCTGAAAAATAACTGGAAGAAGAATCTGGAAATATTTTCTCTACTTCAACGCAGGGACACAGCCAGGAATCACTTTTGGAGGAGGGGGAAGCTTCCCGCTGCCATATATTTTGTTCCTGATGCTTTGTATTTTTGCTTGAAATATTTTTTTAATGAAGTTACATATATTATACAGATATTAAAAAATACTGTTTTGGTGGAATTGTAAAAAGATAGTAAACACTCCTCTTTTGGACTTTGAGGTGAATGTGCCTTCAGCCCGTAAGCCATCCCCTGGTTCCTCCAGGCCAAGATTCAACGTAAGAGTCGCTCATATTAGCCTTCTAATACTGAGTGAGTAGCCCTAATATACTCAAGCAACAAACTTATCCTTCAGTAATGGGGGTTGAACCGGACATCTAGATTGTCGATAGTAACCTATCACAAGGTACATTTCAATCTGCTACGAAGAAATAACTGCGGACTCTAGTCTTGAGTGATAGATAATAAAGCTGCGAAGGAACTCTATTCACTGAAAATTTGTCACTCCATGAAATGCAGCTTGGAAGGACTGAAACCTCCTCCCCCCCCCCAACAAAATAAAAGAAGGTTGCCACAGGTTAGTAGACCTCAACATCATTATTCATAATTTTAATGCTGCCATTCTTTTTTCGATAGACCAGTGATCATACTTTCTTAAATACTTTTTCATGAAACAAGAACCTTTTTATTAATAGACCGTCAGTGCTCGAATTTTCCTTTTTTCTATCCCCAACGCGAACAAGGAAATTTGCAGCGAGGAATTTTCCCTTCGAACACTGCAGATCAAAAAATCGTAACACATTGGAAAATAAGAACTAGTTCGACAGAAATGTCCACAAAATGCCAAATTGTAAGAAAAATGAACTTACAAAATTACACAAAATAATGGTCACATTTAACTCATACGTTGTATACCCTGCGTGGCAGAGGATGGGATAATGGTCTTTACAGCAAAGGGATAATTTACTATGGGTCCCACCTTTAACTGAGGTTTTCGTCCCCTTTGAAGTAAAACGTAACAAGTGTAGACAATATGGGAAATTCATTTCAGCTCTTATTTCAATATGAAAAGAATTGGGACCCCCTTGAAAATATTAGGTGGGAAGTCACATTTTAAATATCACGTGTAAAACTAAAAGGTTACGAATTAACAATTTTGATGTTTATTGTAAAATAAGGATAGACTGGTTGAGCAACTGAATATTTCTACTGGATTCATAACTGTAGACAATTGACACGCTACACTACGTTCACGACAAACTGCGTAGATACAAAGGTATGAGATGAGGGATATTTTCCTATCGATGGACATCTGCGAGCAAGTAAGTTAATTCTGCATTTCGGAGGGGGACCCATATGACAAGTTACTGGGGTCCCTCTGGCTGAGATAATACGTCACTGCTTGTTATCGCAGACGTCGTATATGATGTTACTGGGAACCAGATTTCTGTTTCGTAAATCGATTTTTTTATAAGCGACACTATATGTGGAATTTCTGCGATTATATACAATAAAAACTTCAAGAGCTCTTTGTGGGGCTCCTACACCTCGCCCCCCCCCGCGTTGCGGGGTTTGCGGGGGTGGCTGCTACGCCACTGGAGCCACTACGTCTCCACCGAGTATTGAATCCGGGGTCCCTTGATTACAAGGCGACGACGTCACCACTACGCCATCGGAGAGGCCCTGATAACACGAAGTGTGTAGCTTCTTGTACGAGTATAGGCGTAGTTAGAACTTTATATTTGTGTGTGCACAAAGAAAAAAAATGAGGTCTTGTACCTTTTTAATAGTATATTTTGCAACACAATCACTTGGCTCTTTAACTGCACTGATGTTTGTAAAGGAATATAAATTCACTAAAGGACAGTGTTGAAAATTTCTGAATATACGTAGTAGAGAAAATCAAATTGCATAGAAATTACGCACACAAAATGTTCATAAATGTTGCAAACAAATACCTCAAAATACACGTCATCTATAACAAGAGACGTCTGTCAAACGGTACAATGTTCTTAAACTCATCAATAACTTCATTTACATCAATCGACCAAGCTTTTTCCTGTTCCACAAATAGCAAGAGCAGGGCTTCCAATCTATCCTGCTTCTGAGTTGCTCTTAATTGAGTTTTAACTTGGGTAAGCTTGGAGAAAGCTCTCTCCCACGTGCAGCTTGTGACAGGTATAGAAGAAAAGCGCTGCAGTACAGAATAAAATGCAGTCAATATCTTCTTTCTCCAATGACATAAAAAAATCGAAAATCTATAGACACCCGTTTCATCAGCGATAATGCACACGTTTGTACCAAGTAATGACATTTTCAACTTCTTACAAACTGCCGCTTATTTTCTCTCTTATTGAAATATCTGTCTTTAATTCTCTTTGATAAAGCAGCCCATTAGGGTGAGCCTAGGCACACCCGGCACACCCGTAGCTACGCCTATGGAGAACAGTAACAACAGAATCCTGATTCCAAAGCTGAGAATTTATATTTTAGGTATTTTACTACATAATCTATGTTAGTTGGCCATTTTACTGTAACAAAATGAATGTACCGACGGAAACAAGAAGAAACATGCAGCTTCACAGTGCATAGGCTGGTAATCTCAAAGGACGATGTGTAAGGTTTTCTTCAACTAAGGAAAGGAAAACAGTTATTCTTCAGGGTTTCGGCACATCTGTCAATGGTCAATGGCCAGTGGGAACGACCATTCATTCTCCCCCTCTCCCTGCCAGATAGTAAAAGCAGCGAGGTCGGGTTGCTGAAACTGGGTAACGATGGTAAGAATATGGGAGATTTGTGACTGGGAAAAAGCAGAATTTCTTGAAAGCGACGTCAGCGCCTCCCTTGTGTTCCCTTGGTACTGTTGTTAGAACGGAACTAACGACACTCTCGAAATTTGGATTTCTTTCAACATCCAGCCGAGGCTTAAGAGAGACGACTTCAAAGCAACAACTTGGGAGTCTTGCCTGAGCAAAATCCAAAACATTAATGATACTTACGATGTTGTAAGAAGCAGTGACAGTATTTATAAACTGACCAAGACAAATAATGGGCACACTGAAATTCAAGATTACTCATTCCAAAATATCTCCATAATTGATTGATTTGGTTTATTTTAATTCACTTTTCTGCCACCTTTGGCTAATCGCGAAGATGAGGATGATATGATGAAATAATTGACATCAATGTCTAGGCCAGGATTTAAACCCGAGATACCGGCGCCGTAGCGAGCTGTGCTAACCACATCACCACGGAGTGTTTCTTCGTGTATCATGCGATATCAACAATTGCAAGGGACACGTGAGAGAGGGGAAATCCACGAACGAACAAATGTAAACATGATGTGTTTGCTGCCTCGTTTCGAACACGCACACTGTAATGTTATTACAATTTACTTGAAAATTATTCCTATCAGTGCTAGCGTTATTGCTAATCGTGTTCGTCTCATAAGGAAGTAATTGCAAAGTTATTTTAATTTAATGTTTGATTGATTGTTTTGATTTATTTTACTTCGCTTTTTGTGCCACTTTTGGCTAATTTGCGAATATGGGGATGGGTGATGATATGATGAAATTGATGAATGGACACTCACAAACATCCATGTCCAAGCCGGGAATAAAAACCCAAGACCACTGGCATCGTAGTGCGATGTTCTAACCACTCCGCCACGTGGGTCTGCTTTTAATTTAATGAAACATGTCGTTTAGAAATGAATAAATTCACACCTTAAAATTAGTGCTTATTAAAAGCTAAAGTCAAGAAATGCATACTTATATCAAGCGCTGAACTGTAAAGGTCACTCGTATTGCACAATGACAAAAAAAAACAATTTTGTGAACAGCAAAAGTCTATTGAGTCGCCTTGGTTATCGAGTATGTTTAGTGATCTACACATGATCTCCAACGAAGGATCCTGATAAGAGCTCCGGCCTTGAGAAATATGTCACTGGATCATTCGTCTTCGTAGTTCCGATTTTTCTGAAAAGGGAGCAGGTACTGCACCACTACACCTATTGGTCCATTGAACTTAACGTAAAAAGAACGCTGTAAGAAAACTGAATTTATAACGTCTGTTAGTTCTCTGCTCTTAACGAATTATTTTGACTCTTGGAATAATAGTAGCGTTAGAAAAATCAAGTACGAATATACTGTCAAGGAAAGTTCATTTCTGCAGTAAAGATATGTTTTGCTGCGAGTGTGATTGCAACCACGATGGTAGAGTCATTGTGTAATGTACTAGCAGCCAGCAGCTTTTGTTCGAATGTCAAATGTTCGAAACGAGGCAGAAAGCACATCATGTTTACATTTGTTCGTTCGTGGCTTTCCCCTCTCTCACGTGTCCCTTGCAATTATTGATATCGCATGATACACGAAGAAACACTCCGTGGTGATGTGGTTAGCACAGCTCGCTACGGCGCCGGTATCTCGGGTTTAAATCCTGGCCTAGACATTGGTGTCATTTGTTATTTCATCATATCATCCTCATCTTCGCGATTAGCCAAAGGTGGCAGAAAAGTGAATTAAAATAAACCAAATCAATCAATCAATCAATTATGGAGATATTTTGGAATGAGTAATCTTGAATTTCAGTGTGCCCATTATTTGTCTTGGTCAGTTTATAAATACAGTCAATGCTTCTTACAACATCGCAAGTATCATTAATGCTTTGGATTTTGTTCAGGCAAGACTCCCAAGTTGTTGTTTTGAAGTCGTCCCTCTTAACGAAGAACGCTAGTGGCAACCCTGCCACGCGCCCCTGGTAGTTATGTCAGAGCAAGCGTTTGCTGTGTTGGGTTGCATGCGTACAGGATAGGTTTTAAGCGCTTATAGCGCAGAAACTAAGCGCTTTCGAGGTAAACTTTATAGGGAAAAGTTACTTGTTTTTATGATATCTACCAGCACCCAAGCGTTGTTGAAAGAGTTTTGCGACACCCTGTATATATATATATACAGGGTGTTGCAAAATACCTGTTACAACGCTTGGGAGGTGATTCGACAAGTAAAAACAAGGAAAAAATGCCATGTGAAAAAATGTCGAAATCGGCACCGTTTTCGAGTGACAGGCGTGCGAAAATCGCCTCACACCATGTTTAAAACACAATAACTCAAGAAGGAAGAAAGATATCAATGTCGGAATAAAATAATACAAACAAAATCGTACATGGCGAATACAATGGTGCATCAATTGAGGCCCAGTGTAAATTGCGCAAGGGGACTCTCAAAGACAGTGGGGAATCCCCTGATGGAAAATACAAGAAATTTACTACTATCTTCTACATAATGTTGAGATCGGAATGTAGGCAGTAAAAAATGACGACGTATGTCCACATGTCCCACTACTGCTGGGACACCGTCCCACACCCGGGAAATAGGAAAATAACTGCAAATCTCCTGTTGGACACGGTTCACATTGCGGTACGAAGATGAAAAAAAAACAATTTGTCGCATGTCTCACTACTGCTGGGACACCATCCCAAATGGAAAAAAATACGGGAAAATCATAAAAAAACGTTTTCAATCCCTTAATGTTGACACACTACTTTGCAGTACGAGAAACAAAAGTTAAACAATGTCGTCAGGCTGTACATATACATATACTACAAGAGAGCTCCCCAAAGAAAGTGGGTAATCCTCGAAGGCATGTAACATTTCCAGGCACAGCACATCTGGAAGGGATTCCACTGAGAAGCGCACAACCTCCGCACATGCAGATCAACGGTATGAAGTACAGCGATATCCAGCATCTTCACTCGCACCTTTCACTAAAGGACACTATGCGGTGCTGATAGGGGATCACAAACACCGGTATACTCAGAGACGTTGTTGAAAATGTCCGCCATTGACTTCAAGACAAAGATGGCATCGGCGAAGCACTGATTGTCTGGTACGCGCAAATACCTCTGGCATGTCAACAATTGTACCAGCAGCGGCACTAACACGAGCAACGAGATCCTCAGCACTTTCCACAGGAGTTTCATACACGAGCCTTTTCATTTGTTCCCACACAAAGAAATCCAGTGGTGTGAGGTCGGGGGAACGAGGTGGACACGGTAAAGGTCCACCCCTGCCAATCCAACGATCGCCGAAAATATCGTTGAGTAAGACTCTGGCTCCCCGGTCGAAATGTGCGGGGGCGCCGTCGTGTTGAAACCTAATACGTTGTCTACCTGCCAGTGGCACGTTTTCCAAAAGTTCAGGTAATACGTCATGTAGAAACACCCGATAATTTCCACCACACAAAGTAGAGGGCAAAATGTACGGGCCTATCAAGTGGTCACCTACTACGCCACACCACACATTCACTGCGAACCTATGTTGATGATGGCGCACAATGATTGCATGCGGATTGTCCATATCCCAGACGTGGCTGTTGTGGCTATTGAACATGCCGTCCCTGGTGAATATTGCCTCATCGGTCCACAAAACTCTTGTTGGGAAATCTGGAATGGCAAGAGTTTGTTGCACGTACCATTGGCAGAAATCCATGCGTAGGGGAAAGTCCGTGGGCAGTATGTGGTGCACCTTATGCAATTTGTATGGGTGCAATCCCTCCTCCTGAAGAACGCGGAACACATTGCTATGGTGGGTTTGTTGAGTACGAGCAATGACACGTGTGCTGGTGTCAGGACGGTCTCGTATCGCGTCCAACAACTCGTCTGCAAATTGCAGTCCGCACAGTGCGGGGTCTTCCACAATCACACCAACGGGGTAGTAGAGATCCAGTTTCACGCAGTCGAGCATCAAGTCTTTGAAAGAGTGCATGTGTTGGTAACCGCCTATTGGGAAAACGTTCGTGATACGAACGCCGTGCTTCACGGCTGTTTCGGTTTGCCTCTCCATAAACGAGATGCATATCAGCAAGCTCGTGGGTAGAGTACTCCACCATTGTCCTGTTCGAGAACTGCCCAGCAACAGGGGCACTTTCCCTCCGAGTGACGGATCAGAACTACCGTGATTAGCACCCACGTAATGTCACACAGGTGTCCACGCAGTTGTTGCAAACCGAGAAAGAACACGGGAATACGTACTCTACGTACAATATTCCTTGGCGCAATTCAACCACACACACACGCCAGACTAAACTCTACGCTGCGAGACGCAGAACAAGACAGGAAAAACAACGGTCGACTACACTCTCTACGTAGTATCCACCAACACTAATACGTAACAGGTGACCTACGCTCACAGCGCCTCTAGTGGGGCTTTCTGTATCAATTAGCTGAAATCAATCTGAGCGTAATTTGACGGCATAGCGTCATTTTCGAGTGAATTTCCTATTTCCCGAGTGTTGAACGGTGTCCCAGCAGTAGTGGGACATGTAGACATACATCGTCATTTTTTACTGCCTACATTCCGATCTCAACATTATGTAGAAAATAGTAGTAAATTTCTTGTATTTTCCATCAGGGGATTCCCCACTGTCTTTGAGAGTCCCCTTGCGCAATTTACACTGGGCCTCAATTGCTGCACCATTGTATTCGTCAGGCACGACTTTCTTTGTATTCTTTTAATCCGACATTGATATCTTTCTTCCTTCTTGAGTTATTGTGCTTTACACATGGTGTGAGGCGATTTTCGCACGCCTGTCACTCGCAAACGGTGCCGATTTCGACATTTTTTCACATGGCATTTTTTCCTTGTTTTTACTTGTCGAATCACCTCCCAAGCGTTGTAACAGGTATTTTGCAACACCCTGTATATATATATATATATATATATATATATATATATATATATATATATATATATATATATATCCCTTTCCAGCTGTGCGTAAAAACCACAGAGCAATATGTATGTTGGGATCCAAATGGGGGCCACTAATGTTTTGTCCATGGGAACTGTAAGTTTCATAGCAACCAGATATTTTGGAGGATGGATAGGATACGATATTCCATTTGGATGAAATCAGTCAAGACAATTAAATATGTCAGCCTTATAATTTTGGCATGGTTAATACATGGAGGAGATATTTAAACTTGAAACATCCACAAAAATAATGGGAAAACACAACTGTGAACAAACTGTATTGAAGGAGATTTAAAAGTGTGTGTGCAGTTACTATGTTGTATAGTAGGTAAATGTAAAGTTCCCCGTGCATATAGCACCGCGCCATAAAGGCACAATCAGGGAATATGGGGGTAGGGCCCAACATATTCTTGATCTCGGCCGTTTTGGAGGTGATGTGATCACACCTAAACTCCGGCTGCTTTTACCCCCCATGATTTGAGGCTGGGTGAGTTCTAGAGCTGCTTTATTTCAAGGACAACACCGGAGAAATTCCAACCCACCCCAGGTTCGAACCCCGGTCTTCTACATGGCAGTCAGCCAGCCTGTCTACTTTTTTTTTTTTACATTTGTAATAAAAGTAATACCCCTAAGCAGTAGTATCCCTCTTTTTCTCTCTATTTTATCAATTTTCACACATATCAATTTTCTCTATTTTCTCCGTAATATAATTGGAACAAACATTCACGTCCGAACCAGGATTCGAAACCGGCAGTCGGTAGGTAGGCCTGGCCCTCAATGGTCTGCTGCAGCACGGGTTATGCACCTTATGTTTTTAGATTAATCATTTCAAGGTGTGAGACCTTGATTGTCAATTCTTAACTATGTTAACAGAAAATATTACATAGTTTTTGATTCAGTGAACTAAAACAATACAAATTGAATGTTCCAATATATTAAAATCATTTCATTAATATTTCATTTTTAAAATATATATATTTATAAACATAACCTGAAAAAAAACACAATAAAACCCAGTTTTGCCAGGGTTTTATCTGAAAAAAACCAAAAAACAAACGAACAAACCCACCCGGGTTGGATTGTTTCGAAAAAAAAAAACGTGCAAAATGCCAACCCTGAGGGTAAGACATGGATGTTTGTGTTTGTCCTGATGAGAGAAACTGAGAATTGAGAAGAACCGAGATATATGAAAAATTGAGTAAAAGTGGAAAACGAGGGAGACCTGCTTAGGGGTGTTCCTTTTTTAACCAAAAAAAAGTGGTCAGCACATCGCGCTATGACGTAAGGGGTGTCGGGTTCGAATCCCGGCCTGGGCATGGATGTTTGTGAGCGTCAGTTAGGGGGAAAAGAAGTGGTGCACAAAGACGGGATAAGGAAGAGAAATAAGTGTTAGTTTAAGTGAGAACAGTTAAAACGACCAGAACTGCTACTTAACACCTATACGGAATGTAATGGAAAGTGTAGTCTGTAAGAAAAATCATAGTTGTGAAATACGAATAGATGTAGTGCGGACAGCCGATGGCTCGCACATGAAATGAGCAATAAATACGATTTCAGCTGCGGCGGTCTTTCACACAAAAGAGAATATTCACCCAGGACAAGTTTCCCTGACACGGTCAATCCTTTTCTTTTCATATTTTCTCAATTTTCCTATGTCGTAAAATCCAAGCGCGGGAGGCCAAACATGTGCACCCTGAAATTTTGGGTCTCGGCTCGGCTTCTATATACACAAAGAATCACGTCATGGCGCCTGTACTCTCTCGGGTAATAGTTTATGACAGGAAGTCGGTCGAAGGTTGTGGTCACAAACAAGGAATTCAACTGCGTTCTGTCGTCGGACAGAGCGGGCTTCCACATTGCATTTCCAGTTTCAAAATTCTGGTCATGAGCTCTATCGCTAATAGAGGTTTCCTTTCCTTCTATTCTAATGTAATCAGTAATCACGTCTGTACAAGAAATGAATGCGAATAAAAGATTAATAACATTATATAATAATAATATATATATTTCGGAAGCGCGAGGCCTCTTAAAGCTCGAGGCCAAGTGCGGTGGCACGCGTCGCACACCCTTAACGGCGGCCCTGGCTACAGTACAGCACGTTATTGTATTTTGTTTTCTTGTTAATATTTCTTTTGTGAATTATCACTTTGTATATTATGCTAATACGTAGCTTAATAATACTGCTAATTAAACTAAAAATAAAAAAACTTGGAAACATACTTGTATAAAAAAGCGTAAAAATGAACAGGAAAAAACAACAATTCTCTTTTTTGTTCTCTACGTGCTTAAAGCTGAATAAAAGCACCACAATTGTCACGTTTAGCGATATTAGCCTTTATAGTCCGCTGCCCATTATCGCGGGAAAGAGAAACAAGAATATGGTTGAGGCTTTCCAGAAATCTCTAGTCGAACTTTTTTTTTTTTTAGTTTTTTTTTAAGAAAAGGCAGATCTCACATTACTCAAAGCCAGTGGCGGCGATTAGGTTCCAAAATCGGGGCGCAAGGTGCCAAAACTGGGGGGGGGGGGGGGGCAAAAACAAAGACAGTATATGTATATAAGGTTTAGCATAGTGCGGGGGCAAAAGTGGCTAAAAGTTGGGGAGGGGCAATGCTAAAGTTAGTTGTACACATTGCTACGAAATTATTGTATAAAAATGCTGACGTGTATCGTGTATTCATATTGATGTCCTCTCCCCTTCTCAACTTCTTTCCTAATCACGTGGAATCAGAAGGATTTGACCGTATTAAACTCACATGAATAATGGCCAATTACATGCGTAAATCATTAATTAATTAGTTGAATTGTTGTTTTAAGTCCACTTTATGCACAGAAAGGCTAATCGCGACTAGACCTACACTTTAAAGTGGAATCCGAACTCCTATGTGCCTCCACATCGAACCCTGGGCATACGTAAATAAAAAAGAAAGGAAAGTAGAAGATATGTACGCATTGTAGCAGAGTATACCCTTGACCACAGCCCTGGATATACGTAAGCGATTAAATTTAAATGAAAAAGTCGAAATCATCTTCTGAGTGAACCTGTTATCCGTGAAAAAGCACTAGAATTAGGGTATTTTAAACACACTAGAAAATGTTACACTTATTAACTTAATACAGTGTCATATTACGTTATGGCTTATTATGACCATATAGCCATTTTGAGTATCGAATGTTCGGTATTGAAGTGAGACCGCTATTTTGTATGCAAGAGGCAAGCTATTGTTTCTAATCTCAAAGAGAGCCACATTTACTTTCGTATACTGGGGACAGCCACTACAAGATCAGCTGATTGATTGATTTGCTTTATTTTACTTCGGTTTTTGTGCCACTTTTTGCTAATTTGCGAAGATGGGGATGAGTGATGACATGATGAAATTGATGATTGGACACTCACAAACATCCATGCCCAGGCCAGGATTGGAACCCGGGACCCCTGGCGTCGTAGCGCGATGTGCTAACCAATCCGCCACGGGGGCCGGCACAAAGATCAGCTGCTTTCAGGCCGTTTCCAAGGGGAACATGAAATATTTTATTGTGAATCTATAAAAAACCTACAAATAACATTGATAATGCATAATCTTGTTACAAAAACTTTTTTGAAAGAACAAAAGTCAAGTTAACCATGAAAAAAAATTATAAGACATTTTGTCATTTAAAAAAAAAACAAAAAAAACATTTACATCTACATCCTCTTGTGTATGCTGAATATAGTAAACATATTTCCAGTTTCGGTTCTTTGTGGAAATCAAAGAACTATTAAAGGATCAAAAATATTAACGAATACTTATTTTTCTGATATCTCAATATAGATTTGAGGACTGAAAGTTCTCTCGAATCGACCGGGGAATAGATACTATGTTCAAATTAAAACTTGTGGCTCTAGGAGAAAAGTATTTGGAAGTTACAAAAAGAAATGCCTTTCGGCTATCAATGAATTCACACAACCAAAGAAGTCGCGCTGAATACATAACTATTTTCACTACAAAATGACTGAAAAGTTATATTCTATTCTTTAATCGTAATATAATTCCACAACGAGATATTTTCATAATTGCCATTATTAATTAAAACATAATAATTTCTACACCTCAAGAGACCGAACACATTCTTAGATTTTAACCATTTCGGATTTGCATAACACTCCTGCATATAGTGTTCGTTATCCAGTGTATCATCATTAACAAATCATATAGATACCCCTAAAAAAAACAAATAAAACAAAAATAATATTCTCATAAAAGTTAATATCAATAATAACAACTCACTCACTCACTCTCTAGCCTTGTTAAACCCGAAGGTTCATGACTGCAGCAACACAGGCCTTCCATCTGTCCCTATCTTGAGCAATATCTATATACTCTTTTCCATCCCTACCGATTTCCTTTAGGTACCTCTCAACATTATCCCTCCATCTTCGTCTTGGCCTTCCTACAGGTCTCTTACCATCAGGTTTCCCAACAAGAATCCTGTAAACTCCTCTTTCCTCTCCCATTCGTGCCACATGGCCTGCCCACCTAAATCTCCTTGATTTAATCATTCTAATAATATCTGGACATGAATACAAATTATGTAGTTCTAAATTATGTAACCTTCTCCACTCACCTGTCTTCTCATCCCTTTTAGGTCCAAATATTTTCCTAAAGATGTTATTTTCAAGTACTCTCAATTTATGTTCCTCTTTCAATGTAAGGGACCAAGTTTCACACCCATATAATACTACAGGCAAAATTACTGTTTTGTATATTTTAACTTTTAGTTTCTTAGATATTAAACGAGAAGACAAAAGTTTATGAAGAGAGAAGTAACATGCATTTACTGAATTAAGCCTACTTTTTATTTCCTCTTTAATATAATTTTCATTTGTTAATATTACTCCTAAGTATTTGAATTTGGAAAGTGTTTCAAACGAGTTCTTATCAATAATTAGATTTTGATTATTACCTAACACTTGGTTTCGGCCTGTAAGCATATATTTAGTTTTCTCTTTGTTAACTTCCAAACCTATCTCTTTAGCAGTTTTGAAAAATATTTTAGCATTATTCTTAATTGTATTTATATCATCCCCTAATAAGTCTACATCATCTGCATATGCTAACAACTGAGTCACACCATTTAATTTTAGTCTTTCGTTAGTTTCTTTTACCTTCCTAACAGCATATTCTAAGGCAAAATTAAAGAGCAATGGAGATAATGCATCTCCTTGTTTTAACCCATCATGAATTGTAAATTTGTCAGACACATTAATACCCACAAGAATTTTACTTTCTGTTTCACTGGTGCATATTTTTATCATACTAACAAGCTTCTTAGGTATTCCAAACTCTACTAATATATTATATAATTTATCTCTTTTGACCGAATCATATGATTTTTTGAAATCAATGAATAGCTGATGGACATTTTGATTATATTCCCACTTTTTTTCAAGTGTCTGTCTGATGTGAAAAATTTGATCTGTAGTTGATCTGTTACGTTGAAATCCACATTGATAATCACCTATAATTTCATTAGCATATGGGGTTAGTCTTGTTAAAAGAATGTTAGATAAAATTTTATATGTTGTTGAGAGTAGAGAAATTCCACGGTAATTATTGCAGTTCATTTTATCACCTTTTTTAAACACAGGAACAATTATGGAATCTTTCCATTGTTGATGGATTTCTTCTTTATTCCATATTAAACAAATTAATTTATGAATTTGACATATTAACGAATTTCCCCCATATTTAATTAACTCAGCTGGTATTAAATCAATGCCAGGTGCTTTGTTATTCTTTAGCCTTTTAATAGCATCTTTGACTTCAGTTAAGTTAGGTTCTGGAACTAAAGGTTCTGCTGTGTGGACTTCATTTACTTCTGATTTATCTCCTACATGAACATTTAAAGTAGTTCTTCCATCTATTTAGAATATCGCTTGGGTCAGCTAGAAAATTACCATCTTTATCTTTTATCAAGTTTACTTTAGGTTGCCACCCCTTTCTAAATTCATTTACACTTTTATATAAATCTCTGATATTTTTATTTTTGCAGTTTGTTTCAATTTCGTTAATTTTGCTTTTCAAGTAATCTCTTTTTTTACTTCTAAACGTGCGGTTAACTTCTCGCTTTATTCTATTTTAATTGCTTAGATTTTTATCATCAGAGTTATTTAACCACCTAAGTCTTGCCTGATTTCTTATTTCTATTAGATTATGACATTGATTATCAAACCATGCCTTACTTTTTCTTGGTTTATGGTATCCTATACTTTCTTTAGCTGCTGATTCTATTGCATTACGTATGTGCTCCCAATTCTTATTTACGTCTGTTTCATTTATATTTTCATCATCATTTAAATCCTGCAAAACATCAAATCTATTTGACAGTTTAATTTGGTAATCTTTCTTAATTCTTTCATCAGCAAATTTTCCTGTATTAAATTTTAGAACTTTTAGATTTTGTTGCTTATGATTTATCACTGAGTGTCTTTCTCTTAATTTAGCAATTACTAAATAATGGTCACTGGCACAGTCAGCACCTCTATGTGTACGAACGTCAGTTATACTAGTATGCCTTCTCTTATCAATGAGAATATGATCTATCTGATTATGAGTTTTACCATCTGGAGAAGACCAGGTATATTTATGGATATCTTTATGTTGAGGTTGGAAAAGTAATCAATCTTATACCATTATCATTACTTAATTCATGAAGACTTTCTTTATCAATCGTGTGTTTAAATGTCTCTTCTTTGCCAATCTGTGCATTACAGTCACCTAACAGAATTTTCATATCATACTGAGAAAATTTATCAAAGACCTGTTCTAACTCTGCATAAAAATCATCTTTAGTATTATCATCTTTATCTTCCGTTGGTGCATGTATGTTTATTAAAATAATTTTACACCACCTACCCTGTAAAACTGCATATGATATCCTATCATTAATAAATTCTACTGTTTTAAGAGCCGAGATAATTCTATTATTTATGAAAAAGCCTGTTCCAAAATTATGATTTTCAGTACCACCATAGAAAAAAGTATAATTTTTAGTTTTACAATTCCCTTCTCCTGGCCACCTAACTTCCTGGACAGCTACTACATCTAATTTATACTTAACTATCTCATTAACTGTACACTGAAATGCCCCAGGCCGGTAAAGGCTCAGAACATTCCAGGTGCCTAATTTAATATCCTTATTCCTAATGTAGATCTTATCCTTAGTCCAGGGACCTCCCAAAGTAGTCCCCACCCGGAGATCCGAATGGGGGGACTATTTTACTTCCGGAATATTTTACCTTGGGAACATCCATGGCCTTATATTGCTGTTTCTTGACATGTCTTTTTACAGTGCAGAGTTGTCAGCTCTACGCCTAACCCCCAATATGAATGGAGGACCGCACCTGTCGTTGGTCAGTGGATCCCTCGGATCTAGCTGGGAGGATCACATAGTAGTCCACCAACCATACCCCACTTCTGCCGATTGTGGGACGCTCATGGAGCCATGACAGGACAGCTCTGTAAATCCCAACAAAGGAAAATGTTCACCATTTCACTCTGTTGGTTGACTAACTGCAGTGAACAAGTCACTGGGCGATGAGATTATATTTAACATATAATAATTAATATAGTGCCTCTATATTTACAAACTGTTTTCATGTTCAGCATTATAATCAATTGAGTGTAACTGAATATTTGTTTTCCAACAATACAACAAGAAATTGTTCATCACGAACTAATACAGTGCAACTACACATAATGAATTTTTAGTACATAATAATATTGAAAAACAAAAAATATCAAGTTCAATATACCAACAATTATTATCTTGTGAAGTTCCACATGAACCATTTTTACATAAACAATGTACTGTACCTACATAACATTTTTATTTATTATCAACCAATGAAGCACCATTCAGAACTTCATTCTCAACCTGAGAGCATAATTGCTATATTAATGTTTATTTAGCCAAAAAATATATTAATTATAACTTTCTACATGTTATATTGTACTAGTTATATTGTAATTATCAGTCCCTTAAGATAATTAATAAACAATGTGGTGACTGAATGAAACTGTATATGTGAAGCATATAACTTTAAACAGACATTCATTTTCCAGGGGGGGAAATTGCTTATTGTGCCCCTCCTTTTAGATGTCCTTGTCCTGACTACTCAGTCATATCATTGTTCAACATGAATTCACAAAGAATTATATTTTTTCTTTGACTTTCTGCCAAATTTCCCAATCTTTCACATATTAAAACTCCCAAATCTATCGTAAACTTATCTTCATTCTCCTTCAATTCACAGCAGAGGTACTTCAAGCGTACAAGGCAAAATGCTATTTCCATGGCCATGACAATTTGTGTAAAAAATATGCCATCAAAATGGCATTTAAATGTACAATCAATTTTTTTGAAGTGCTGCATCACTACACACCACAAAAATAGCACATATCAAAGTCCCATGCTATTTGCAACCTACTATCCCACTCTGCATGGTTACCTGCGCCATTGGGTTTCTTTATATTATTTTGCCTTCTACCCAGATCGATGATTTCATTCTCATCCGCGGCCGCGGTGGCTCAGTCGGTAACGCGTCTGACTACCATGCGCAAGGTCCCGGGTTCGATCCCCGGCCGGTTCAAATCCGGGAACTTTTCTAACGGTGGAAGCAGCCCCGGCGCCCACCCAGCGTCGAATAACATGGGTACCTGGGGGAAACCCTGGGGGGTAAAGGCGGTCAGGGGCGTGATGCTGATCACATCACCCCCCACTCACGACCGGATCAAGAAAGTGTGGGGCGTTACCCCCACACCCCCTATACGCCTTCATGGCGTGGTGCTATGCACAGGGGAACACTTTACTTTTTTACTTTTACTTTACATTCTCATCCTTACTTGGTGTTATTGTGTCGATTAGGTGACATTGTTGCAGAAAAATGAATGACAAAGACAAAAAACCAGACTGAAAATTAATTACTCTTTATACCTTCAACAATTTTTTTCTCACAGAATGAGAAAAACATGTTTGACCAGAACTGATCAAAAAGGAATTCTTTCAATGCAAGATGTTTATAATGCAGGTTTACTATTAGCTGTTATCCTCTCCTCTTGCTTCACTATACTGTCAATTAAAACAAAATAATTAATAAAAAATCTACAAGGATAAAAATAATTCAATGAACAAATAAAACAAAAAAATATTCTCATAAAAGTTAATATCAATAATAACAACAAAATAATTTAAAAAATATATAAATCTACAAGGATAAAAATAAATAAACTCAGTTTTATAGTAGCAAGTATAATTTGGTAGCCTACTTATTAAAAACTCTTAAAATGAGAGCGAAGCGAACAAGAATACTGCTAATCCCATTTCTATGCAAACGGACAATAACAAACATTTACTTTCAGGAGGCGTCGTACTGAGCTCGGTTTATTATTTTGGTAGGCCTACTGTCTTTTGTTTTACTGTTTTACTATTGTTTCTTTATGGTTTAAAATGGCTTACTGGGAAAATTTCAGTAAATAAATGCTGCTCCACATTTTTCACCCTCTTCCCTCTGCCCTCCTCTTGTCCTCAAACCTTCTACTATCCATGCTATCCATGGGAACCCTAATAAGTTGGATCGTACTGGCACTTGACACCCACAGGGGCAAAATCTAACAAAAAGAATCCAAAAACAAAGGTTTATTGAGGAAGGAAAAATTTATCTATCTATGGAGTGGAAACGTATTTGCATTTCAGAAAGAAATAAGTTTTCGCTACCATTTGCTTGCCATTTCCTTAATTTTACTGTTATTTTTTTTCATCTTTCTATTGGTCCCTCAAAGCAAGAAATACCACTTCCTCAAATTTGTCAGGTTCCACACAAAGGGTCTGACGACTGTCTTCTCACAGGAACATTTTATGGCAGGCAATTGAGAGACTATTCGGGATAGATTGCCGGCTTTGGTTGTCGGCGACCTTTACCGGGCCCGTAGCCAGGATTTTATTTCGGTAGGGGCTCATTCCTTATCAGCAGCCACCATCTAAAGGTGAAAATGGACGGGCTGGTAGCCCTGAAGATGAATTTCTCAGTGTATTACAAATTATTATACAAGATGTTTAATCCTGATAAGGAAGTAAAATTAATTACCACTATACACTATTTAAGTTAGATATTTGTAGTATTTGGGGGGGGGTCCTTCAGCCCCCTTAGCCCTCCCCATGGCTATGTGCCTGCTTTGCGCCAAAATTTTTGTTCAACAAGCTCGTTGTATTCGCGATTAAAATTACCACCTGAGCGCTATTGTCGCTTCCAATATGGCCGCTGTATGTAGGATAAATCTTCGTTTACATTCAACAGTAGTACGAAACAGCAGCATGTCATGGCTGGTATGGTAAAAATGTTTAAATTACGCGATATTTTTAAATATTGCGAATGCGATTGAATTCCAGGAACTCTAGCTGTGATGACAACGAAGCATTTAATTATGATAGGCAAAAATATCACGGAAAACGCAGACGAAACTAATGTATACGCTGTGCTGCATCATCTGCACCTCATGTTGTAACCGGGGTTCTCGGAAATTGTTTGAAAATAAAGGAATTGAAATTGACCTATACTTGAAAAGCTGGCAGGAGAAAATTGCGAACATATCGTTGCAGTTCTTTCTCGATAATATTCACGATTTCATGACCAGGCTATCCTTACTAAAAAAGGTCATCGTACCATAGAATAGCATAGAATATTCTATGATCGTACTGAATGAAAAAGCAACATTAGCACGTCAACTTTCATTTTCTGTTTACATTTGACATTAATTCATTCTCAAACTATTTTCATCTTCTCTCGACCTACGCCTGTTCCAAATTTCACACATACATAATACATGGATGCATTGGGTAAGACGCTTCATGACTTTTCTAAAAAGAAAAAAGTGTTGTTTATAAAGTACAATTTAAATTTTTACTTTCATGGTAATATATATTTATCTCTCGAAAAATAAAGTGAGCAGACTCGTGCATTCTTCGTAATTTCCTTGCCGTATTACAGTGTTATTCTACTTGCCAGAATCTTCTGTCAATCAATTACGTTTTCCCTGATTTATTTACAAATTTCAGTTTGTTGATTCCACGTGGTGGAAACACATGCTAATTTTTAATTTGTCCTGACCCATAAAACGATTTAGAGCACAAAAAACCTGAACAGTAGACCTTACTCTTCTTTCGCATACAGTATGTAACATTCTTATTCGTACACACGGATTTTCAAAGAAAATGCTTTAATATCTGAAAGGAAATACACTCTTCTGAAATGGTTTCTTTACAATTCAATAACGAATACAGTAAACCCTCGTTAACACGAAACCCAAGGTAAAAAAAAAGTAAAGTGCTCCCCTGTGCTTAGCACCACGCCATGAAGGCGTATAGGGGGTGTGGGGTTAACGCCCCACACTTTCTTGATCCGGTCGTGAGTGGGGGTGATGTGATCAGCATCACGCCCCTGACCGCCTTTACCCCCCAGGGTTTCCCCCAGGTACCCATGTTATTCGACGCTGGGTGGGCGCCGGGGCCGCTTCCATCGTTAGAAAAGTTCCCGGATTTGAACCGGCCGGGGATCGAACCCGGGACCTTGAGCATGGTAGTCAGACGCGTTACCGACTGAGCCACCCAAGGGACCGAAAAATCAAGAGTTCGTGTTAAAAAAAATTCGTGCTAACCGGAGACTGAAATTTTATTGTTGCAATACAGTTCTTTCTACACATTAACCATTTGTAATATGTATTATGTATGTCATCATAGAAAACAGTGCTACAGTAATTAACTTTTTAAAAAAGTACCCATAGATCATTTTCTGGTGAAAAATTTCTGTATATTGCGCTGTCGCAGACGGGAACGCAAATGCCTGGTAACTTCATGGCCAACTGTACTCATCGCTTCGGTAAAACTAGCAGTCAATTCGGATCAAACTACGTTTTAAAGAATAGAAAAACACATCTGAACACACAACTGAATTTGTTGGTTAAATACGTATAGGCTCATTGTTGACGCGATGATCGAGATTGTCGAGCAATTGCACCCAAGTTTTAATCTTGATGTTACTCGTACTGACTATGTTTTAAAGAATAGAAAAACAAATTTGAACACATTATTGATCTGAATCTGTTGTTTACAATACTGTATAAGTTGATTGTTGGCAAGATGATAGAGATTGTTGAGCGAATTCTTACATACCTAGCAGTGGAACGACAGAGGAACAACAGAGAAAAATTATGAAAAACTATGTAAGTTCGTGTTAAATGAGATCTAATGACGCAACGGACTAAAAAACAGTTCGTAATTCGTGGTATTAACCGATAAAACTTTCTATAAGATATAATACATCCTTGCCGGGATCAACATTTTGTTCATGTTAACCGAGAATTGTTCTTACGAGAGTTTGTGTTAACGAGGGTTTATTGTATCATTAGGAACATAAAATCTTATCCAAATTCTGTATAAAAAAGGTAAAGTGTTCCCCTGTGCTTAGCACCACGCCATGAAGGCGTATAGGGGATGTGGGGGTAACGCCCACACTTTCTTGATCCGGTCGTGAGTGGGGGTGATGTGATCAGCACCACGCCCCTGACCGCCTTTACCCCCCAGGTACCCATGTTATTCGACACTGGGTGGACGCCGGGACCGCTTCCAACGTTAGAAAAGTTCCCGGATTTGAACCGGCCGGTGATCGAACCCGGGACCTTTAGCATGGTAGTCAGACGCGTTACCGACTGAGCCACCGCGGCCAAATTCTGTATAACCAATGACAATAATAAATTAAATGAAACTGAAAGAGAAACGCCATTTTTTGTACAACTTTTCTATTCGTACACTTAATAATATAAAAGAAAGAAGAATATTCAGAGCAAATTGACCGACAGTTCAAATACTTTGATGCGTATCCTTTGGCTTTAATTACTGCTTGACATCTGTTCTTCATAGAATTAACCAGTTTCCGACATGTTTCAGAGCTTATTTTATTCCACTCGGCTTGCACAACAGTTTTCAACTCTTGTTTGGACTTGACGCCTGCTTTATGGACTCGCCTCTTCAAAATTGCCCATAAATGCTCAATGGGATTTAAGTCTGGACTTTGAGCTGGTGTTTGTAGTAGTTTGGGAACATTCCATATTAGCCAATTGATGGCAACTCGCGCCGTATGCTTACTGTTATTGTCTTGTTGGAATCTGTAGATAGGCGGCATGTCCATTTTTTGGGCACTCTGCTTTACATTGTTCTTCAATACGTCCAAATCCATGATACCATCAATAAAGTGGATAGTACCAACACCTCTGGACGACATACATCCCCAAATCATTAATGACCCAGACCGTAATTATCCCATCTGACCCGTATATATTAATCTTGGACTCGTCTGACCATATTACACTATCCCAAAATTCCTGGTCCTTGTGGATGTGCTCTTTCGCGAATCTTTCCTGCGATTCACCTTATTTACATACGGCCTCTTTCGTAGGTCCGTGAATTTAGCTCGCCACTTGTCTAGAAAAATAACCAAATTTTGTCCATCGTTAGTGCTACGTTAGTGCTGGTTTCTGCCGTAAACAGTTTCATTAGTGCTCCTATAATTCCAAAATTAGGGCAATTCGAAAATGGGGCGGGCTAACTTCACGTAGCCCGCCACTTGTCTAGAAATCTCATGAAACTTTGCCCATCGTTAGTGCTACGTTAGTGCTGTTTTCTGCCGTAAACAGTTTCGTTAGAGCTGCTATATTTTTGGAACTAGGGCGGTTCCAAAATGCGGACCTCTAACTTCACGGTTTTCGAATTTTCCACAAAACCACCGAAATTTTGCCAAACGTTAGTGCTACGTTAGTGCTGTTTTCTGCCGTAAAGAGTTTTGTTAGTGCTGCTATATTTTTGGAACTAGGGTCGTTCCAAAATGGGGCATCACGGTTTTCGAATTTTCCACAAAACCACCGAAATTTTGCCAAACATTAGTGCTACGTTAGTGCTGTTTTTTGCCGTAAAGAGTTTTGTTAGTGCTGCTATATATTTGGAACTAGGGCGGTTCCAAAATGGGGCCCTCTAACTTCACGGTTTTCGAATTTTCCACAAAACCACCGAAATTTTGCCAAACGTTAGTGCTACGTTAGTGCTGTTTTCTCCCGTAAAGAGTTTCGTTAGTGCTGCTATATATTTGGAACAAGGGCCGTTCCAAAATGTGGCGGGATAACTTAACGGTTTTCGAATTATCCACAAAACAACCGAAATTTTGCCCATCGTTAGTGCTACGTTAGTGCTGTTTTCTGCCGTAAAGAGTTTCGTTAGTGCTGCTATATTTTGGGACATGGACCGTTCCAAAATTGGGCGGGCTAACTTAACGGTTTTCGAATTTTCCACGAAAGCACCGAAACTTTGCCAATCGTTAGTGCTGTTTTCTGCCGTAAAGTATTTACGAAATATGTTTAGAGAACGTCATTGGGAAGAATATTTTTGTAGCAAAACAAAGGAACAGTCTGTTTTTCTACAAGAGCTATCGGTATGACCGATGCGTGCAAAATTCTGAAACTTTAGTCTCCTGTCTCTCAGTAAGTATGAGATGTAGAGGAGAAAAATTTTGCACGTGTTCATACCAGTGACGTGCACTGAGGAGTAGCTAGTCTAGCAGAGATACATCAATCAATCTCACGTCTCTAATTATTTTCAAATCACCATATTTTTTGTCTTGAAGCCACAGTTCATATGCAACATTTTTTTAAAGCGCTTCTCGTCCCTCGATGTGATCAGCGGGCAAAGCTGGCCTACCTCGTTCTTCCTCCGCCTCACCACTTTCAGTAGAGACGGCCGCCCGAAGGGTAAGGGAAGATTTCAGCTTCTACATCCCTTGACCCTTCGGTCCCCGCTCCTATGGTTGAAAGCCGTGCTTTCAGGTCCTCCAGTCTGTCTCCTATAGGACAGATAGGGGATCGGTTTTCCTTCGATTTTCTTGTAAATCCTCTAAAGAACTCAGGGAAATTTTTTTGTAGTACTTATGTTCTCTGTATTTACACCAAAAATTTTTAATCGTTGTACAATATGTATGTATAATGTGGGATGTAGTTTTATTTTTATATGAATGGGATTTGCATTTTTGTACTTCACTTTTCTGCCACTTTTGGTTATCGCGAAAATGAGGATGAGTGATGATATGATGAAATTGATGAAGGGACCTCACAAAGAACAATCCAGGCCGGGATTCGAACTCGTGGTGTGCGCACATTCTTGTTTGTACTCTGCAATGAATAATGAAATAATTTGGAATGAAAAATGTATCCCAAAACTCCAAAAGCCAAATGAATATAATTGAAGAAAGTAGAAAAAAGTGTGTTTTGTTACCTGTTTATCTCCTCTAATATATTGAATTTCTGCCACCTCCCGTCGCTTTTTCTAGCTGGATAGATTTAATCGCGATAAGTAGCTAATGAGTTTATGGAAGTCACGAGGGGCAATCATAAACAGAGAACTCTGGACTCCTGAATTCACAGTGCCCTGCAGATGAACTGGGATTTTATTTTTCCTTTCTTTAGCGTTCCTTTTCAATCACTTTACCTAACTTCTGCCATGACGATGAATGTTGATTAAATTAAACGGATAAAGAGTGGTTACAAAGGAACACTGATGCACAGGCCAGGGCTCGAGCCCGGATCCTTCAATAACGAGATCGTGAGATGGAGAAATTAGGGAAATCAAGCAATGCAATTTTTTTGAAAAAACTTGAATCATATTAAAATATGGTGTTTCAAAAATTCAATTGAAATTTACCAATCAGGAAAAATGCAGTTTGCTTTATCGATACCCACGTATCCGAATAGTTAGAGCTTTCCACTCATCTTTGTTGTCGGCCGAACTCGTGGGGGACTGTAAGTGGTCCTGGATCGGTGGAGGCACATAGTGGATCGGATCCCACTTTAAACTTTAGGTCCAGTCCCGATTAGCTTTTATGTACATAAAGTGGACTTAAAACACCAAATCAACCAACCGCGGGGGAGTGGTTATCACTGCACGCTACGACACCAGGAGTTCGAACCCGGGATTTCTGTTTTAGCAGTGAAATCAACATGTTTTGGATTTTCGAAAGGGAGTGGGATTAACGTGTACTTTTTTTCAGTAGTCCTTCCTCATTTTGCAATATTTTCCTTTCTTTGATGTTCTATTTTTAGGAATAATGGGCCATAAAGGGGGAGGGGGATTATGACCAACGCCAACCTCCCTTGGGTACGCCACTGATTGCTACCCCAAGTGTCGACATCACCGTACGTCACTGGTTCATATCTTGTTAGAATTAACAAATACACCAAGTTTAATTAAAATATGAATCTGTGGGTTGCATTTTGAAAATTTTCTGGGTGATTTGATATGGAATTAGTCGACAGGAAATATCGTAAACACAGACAATAGTAAAGAAACACTCTTTAGTTTTCTTCATAATTGTAATGAATGATCTTGAATACGCAGTTTTAATAGTATTATGAGTTCTTAACTGAAAAGGGCACTGCTTCTTCGTTGAATGTTGGTGAATTTCCTATTACTTGGCTGAAGGGGGTGTTCCAAATTGATACGTGTATATGAATGTTTGTATCTAATAATTTTTGTACGAGGAAAGTTTTAAAGCACTTCTGTTCGTTATGCATTAAACTTTCCTCGCATAAAAACGTGAATTATACACAAGATGAAAATACAAATTCACCCGATATAACTAAAAATTGTAAAAATAAAGGAACTTGTGCAAAATGAATATCGAAAAGAAGATGTCATTAGAGAAGCTATCGCTTTCTGAAGTAAATAATTTTTTTTCATAACATGTATGATTAGTTATTATCTGGTCATCATACAAGGGTCGTTCAAGGTTGACCGGGACTTTTATTTCTGCAGAGGAAATAGGTAGCAGAAGAAACACCAAACTATGTCAGTTTTTCAAAGTATTCTCCGTGCGCGCCGAGGTACCGTTGCCATCGTTCTGGCAGCTCCCGAATTCCTTTGGCGTAGAAAGAACTTGGTTGTTGTCGTAGCCACTGGAGGACATCGCTCAGCAGTGCTTCGTCTGTCGTGAATTTCTTCCCTCCCAGATGGTCTTTAAGGGGTGTAAACAAATGATAATCACTGGGGCCTAAATCCGGACTGTAGGGGGGATGGGGCAGAACTTCCCAGCGCATGTCGGCCAGAGTTGTTGTTGTCACATTGGCCGTGTGAGGGCGGGCATTGTCACGGAGAAGAATGACATTTCCAGACAACATCCCAGGTCTTTTCTTGCGAATGGACTTTCGTACAGCACCACTCAACAATGTGGAGTAATACTGGGCATTAATCGTGCTTCCTTTGTCCAGAAAATCCACATGTATAACGTCCTTCATGTCCCAGAAGACACTTGCCATGATATTTCCAGCGGACGGCTGCGTTTTGCTTTTCTTGGGGGGCGGGGAACCTTTATGCCGCCACTCCATGCTGCGTCTTCTGGTCTCTGGGGTTGAATTGTTCAACCATGTTTCATCACACGTGATGATGGATTGCAACAATTCATCACCTTCTGCTCGAAACCGATTCAGAAGCTGTTCACAGACCGTCCTGCGTGTCCACTTCTGATCGAATGTCAGCTGGTGGGGAACCCACCTTGCACAGATTTTGCGGAAGCGTAAGTGGACGTGAATGATTGTCTCAACACTCCCGACACTGATATTCACCTCGGCAGCAATATCCCGCACTGTTACTCGCCGGTTCTCAAGAATCATTTGCTCAACACGTGCGATATTCACTGGTGTGACTGCAGTCGGGCGAATGTGTCCATGCGCTTCATTTGTCACCAGCTCCCGTCCTTCGCGAAACTGCTCACACCATTCGTACACTCTTGTCCGCGACATCGTTTGTTCACAATACTGTGCTTGCAATCGTCTGAAAATCTCAGCTGGTTTCACTTTCTCCTTCACGAGAAATTTGATTACACACCGCTGCTCCACAGCCGCAGACACACTGCTTGCCGCCATGTTTGCTCCAACTGCTGCGCATGCGCGAAATACGTCATGCCGGGCGCTAGTTACTCGCGAAGGAATACATTACGTCACCCGCACGTTTCATCATGATCCGGCTATTCATCGATTTTTTACGTACGAAAATCCCGGTCAACCTTGAACGACCCTTGTACATTGCTACGATTTTCGCTATCTTACTCGGTAAATGTAAATCCAAGGACAGAAAAACTCCTTATAGGATGATAATTTCTGAGTATTTCAAGTATCGACAATATTCCTAAGGAAAATATACACCGAGACAAGACAATAATATATTTTTATTGAAACATTAGCATTTTTCTAAATATTTATTAATATCTCTTGAATTTGTAAAGTTGGGAATTGGGTGGCGGTTGCTCAGCCGCGCCCTCTCTTCACCTCGTCACTGCTTCGCGGTCCAGATTATCTGAGCCGACAGTCTGCCTTCTCGAAGAAAAGCCACCTGACTAACGGTGGGAGAGAGGATTTCAATAAGCAATCCGCAAATCACCAGCCAACGGGGCCATACAACTTGGCGCCACGTGTAGTGCCTATTCAACCGCCGGCTACCACCTGAAGTAATAAATATATCAAACTCTATCATTGTCGTCAGAGTTTCCTTGGGAGAGAAAGTCTTCTCAAATAACAAGGCAGTCTAATCAAAACACCAGCACAAAGTTTAACCGAAAATAAAATTTGGCTCAAAAAGACCGACAAACGAGAAGCGGCACTGGTTCAATTTTTGTCGCAAACATCTCAATTCCCTGTCATAAAACATTGCTCTTGGGAGGCCAGTCTCACAATAGGATTTCCAGGAAGGGGTGGAGAGTTTTGGGTAGGTGTGGGTGCGAATGGTAAAGATGCAAGCGAGGGGTTGGAAAACAAGTGGTAGGCAGCAGGGCCTGACTGGCCCACCAGGACACCGGACGAAATTCCGGTACGCCCTCTGGAAAACACATTCGGTGCCTTTTCTTCCCTACTTCCCGCAGTCGGTCATAGATATAGCAGTGGTGAATGAATATTTTCTTTTCTGTTTTCCCTTGAACTTGCAAACAATAAAGTGCGAATGGGTGGCCTGACGCCTACGGAACAGAAACAATGACCCCAAAAGGATTGGTAACTCGTGCCGACTGTACAGAGTCTGCAAACCAATGTCAATAACATCCCAGCACTTATTTATTTATTTATTTAAAGACATGACACTACAGGCAAATGCCCATTTACAGTGTCTTGTATTATAACACTGTTTGGTACACAAAATATGCAATCAGAAGAATTCAAAAAGTACAATAATATGATAATATGTGCTACAGTAATATAATTATTAATATAAGATTAGATATGAAAGAGAAGTATAAAGTATTAACCTGACAGTTTGGTTTAGAACTTACACATGATAACCAAGAAAATAACCAAGGAAAAACATATGTACTTCACCTTACATTTAAAGACGATGATATATAGATGTAATGACAGTAATTAGTAAATAACACAAAAGAAAAAAGAAAAATAGGATGGACTCTACGCCTGTACATAAAGAGACTGAACTAATAAACAAAGTTAAGTCTGGCTTTGGAAATAAGTTTCTGTTTCCCTTTTGAATTTTCGAAAACTTTGGAAGATGTCTATCTTATCATATGTCTTTGCGATTTCGTTATATAACCTACACATTCTCCGAGTGGGTGCCGCATTGGCTGACTTTGTTTGAGCTCTCGGTACTTGAAACAGCTCTTTCCGTGGTCTTACCTTATTATATGGCACATAAAAAGGGATTTCTGAGAGCAGCTGAGAGGAGTCTAATGAGTTGTTTAAAAGTTTATGTAAGAATAGTAACTGATGTATGTTTCTTCTATCACCTAGGGATTGTACATTGAAGTATTTTTTTAGGGTATGATAAGGAGTATATTTGGGGTAAACGCCGTCTCTTTTCAGTCCTAGGAATCGAAGGAACTTGCTTTGTACATTCTCTATTCTGCTGGTTTAATTTAGGTTTTGTGGGGACCAGACGATAGACGCGTATTCCAATTTCGACCTTACGTAGGTATTGTATAGCGTTTGGAATGTTTCTAATTTCTTAAAGTCGTTTCCCATTCTCATTATAAACCCTAGGTTTCGGTACCCTTCTGCTACAATGCGGTCGATGTGTTTTCGGAAACTGTTATTTTCTTCAAACTGAACACCAAGAACTTTATAACTTGACACTCTGTCTAACGTGTGGCCACTGATTGTATAAGTGTGCGTGTAGGGTTGTTTCTTTCGAGTGAAAGTAATAATTTTGCATTTGTTAAAATTGAGTTTTAGTTTGTTTTTAGCGCACCATTCTACAAGATTTTCAATGTCGTTTTGCAGTTCCAAAGTATCATTATCGTTCGTTATAGACTTAAATATTTTCAGGTCATCCGCGTACAAGAATTTCTTGGAATGTAGCAGGCATTCTGGGAGATCGTTAACAATCACAAGAAATAGCAGTGGTCCAAGGTTCGATCCTTGCGGGATACCCGAGGAGGTCTGAAATACAGTAGACATGCTATTATCATATATAACATACTGTTTTCGGTCTTTCAGGTAGGAGGAGATAAGTTTTAAAACACGGGCTGAGAGGTTAAGATGGTGAAGCTTTTGGAGAAGTGTATCATGGTCAACAAGATCGAACGCCTTTGAAAAATCAGTATAAATTACATCAACTTGCCCTTTCCCGTCCAGCATCAAGGTTATAAAGTCGGAGATTTCCAATAAATTTGTTACAATGGACCGTTTAGGTATGAATCCATGCTGGTGAGGGGACAGTATCGGATGAAGGTGTCTGGAAATGTATTTACATAAGATTTGTTCGAAGAGTTTTGCAGGAGTTGAAATAAGAGCGACTGGTCTATAGTTGTTGATATCAGCTTTGTCGGAGGTCTTTGGTACGGGACACACATCCTAACCCGCAGTTTTTTCAGGATAAACTAGTTGAAGGCCGCGAGTGGTTCCTGAGAACTAATGGACATATCACAGAATGCGCACTAGTTTAGCTCACGTTTCTTAAGGGGAGGAGAATGATATACAAATTTATTCTACGAATGCTTACGTCATTGTGACAATGGAGTATATTTTGCAGACTAACGAGGATCTGGCGTCTAGACACAAGGCCAGTATAATGGTCTGTCAAGTTTGGGCTGTGTCCTACGTTTGTGATTGCCTTTCACAAATTTCGTCTTAACACACCTTTCATCCTTATCTATTTGCAACAGTTCTTTAATTCAAAGACATTTTACAATTATATTTTGTTATTTAGTTGTGAGCATAATCTGAAAAGAATGAAGAAAATTCTGTTGTGCTACTCTGTTCAATTTTGATGTTATTTTGTTTGTTATTGGTAACTATAGTGACTGTAGAAATTGGTTAATATACTAATGTGATAAGTAACATTTGAAAAGTTATTTTTATTTTAAAATATTGCAACAAACTGCTCCGCACCGGGGACAGTTGCAATAAATTGGCGACCCAGAGCCAGGATTCGAAAATTGTAAGTTGATAAGAACTGAACTGATAATGCTACAATGAAGAAAAGAGAAGTTCCTTACGTGCTTCGAAGTAGTGTGTGCCTTCAACCGGATCTCAGTGATGTTGCTGAAGTAAGCAACGAAGAGGACAATTCTGGTAAGCAAATGGAGGATTTACTCTGTTGTAAGGACAGATTTTCTGACACTCGCATGATTGAATGCACGTCATGCAAGAAATGGGAACACGTAAATTGTAGGGGTCTTACAGTTATTCACTGGGTAATATTCAGCTCTATGAAAGAAGACTATTACTGTAAGGCATGCAAACCAGAATTCAATCCATTCACTCTAAAATCATACTTGGATACAGTAAATCCCAATATTGACCAAATTTTATCTGCTTTTCACTTGAGTTTGGCCCAACATGAGAATAGGTTGCAAGACAAGTTGCTCCAGAATACCGAAACGCTGGAGAATAGGTTGCAAGACAAGTTGCTCCAGAATACCGAAACGCTGGAGAATAGGTTACTTCAGAACACTGAAGCTCTGGAGAATAGGTTGCAAGACAAGTTGCTCCAGAATACCGAAACGCTGGAGAATAGGTTACTTCAGAACACTGAAGCTCTGGAGAATAGGTTACTTCAGAACACTGAAGCTCTGGAAAATAGGTTGCAAGAGAAGTTGCTCCAGAATACCGAAACGCTGGAGAATAGGTTACTTCAGAACACTGAAGCTCTGGAGAATAGGTTACTTCAGAACACTGAAGCTTTGGAGAATAGGTTACAAGATAGACTTGATCAGAACGCTGAAACGCTGCGCGAAAGTTTACAAACAAACTGTGAAGTTTGGGGCACAAAATTGGTTAGGTTGCAGCAAAGTACTGAAAAACTGAACGAAGGACTCCAACATGTAGAAAATAAGTTGCAGGAGGTTTCTGATTCTTGTCAATCAGCTAATAGGTTACTAAATGAACGTATAAATGATGAAGTAACTTTATTAAATTCGAAAGTCAGTGATCTTGAATCAAAACTAGACCATCATGATGATGAGTTAAAACAACACTTATCAAACCAGTTGTGCCAACATGAAACTTCTATAAGTACACTACAAACAAATATGAATACTACGCAGGTAAAGTTGCAAGAATTTGATTCTATGCTTAAGGATTTAAATGAGAAATGCATTAACTTAGAGCAAAGCGATGTTATTTGTACTAGTATGGTTAGAGACGTTCTACAACCAGATAAAGAACTAAGTAATGATGATGCACTTATTAATGAACATAGGCACATAGCATGCCAAACTGATACAAGATTAAATTCTAAAATAAAGCATGTTGTTTTTAGTGAACACAATAAATGCGAAACATTTCATACAGGTTCTTCTGGCTATGATACATCTGATGCTGAAGTGAATTCTGTAAAGGAAAATGTAACCAAATTGTGCAAGGGCAAATCTGCTCACAATAAAAGTAGAAATAAATTTGCTAAAGCTTCCACTTCACAAGGCAAGAATACATATGCATTGCAGCATTGTGTTTTAGATAATACTGAATTTAGTAATAGCAATCCTACGGTTGACAAAATCCATTGTACATGTTCACTCAATAACCATTCATGTCTTTCTTCGTTGAACAACTCTTTACTGTATGATAATAAGCACGTACATACTTGTGATACTGAAAATAATGCACCTAGTTCTTTATGTGCTACAGACACATCAAAGCAAATTTGTTCTACATCTAACAGAAATTCCAAACCTTCTAGAACTTATGTTGCTTGTGATAGTAAAGACAATTTCACAGGTCTTCAAACTTCAGTATGTGGTTGCCAACGTCAAAGTACATGTCATTCCTTAATCCATGATCAGTTTCCTGATGACTTAAATGTAAATCATAGTCCTTGTACTAGAACAAACTGTACTTATAAACCGATGTGGCTGAATAATGATTCTACATGGAATTCTTATAATCAGTCTGATACATACTCTAATAGATTTTCACGAGTTAGTGAACTTAGTCAATTGCCACGTTTTGGAGGAGATGTTTCAAAACAGTCTGCTAGAGAATTTATCGAACAACTAACTACAATGTTAAACATAATTGGTGTTCCTCCCAAGTATAAATTATGTATAATTCGTAAGTGTTTTTATAATGTAGGCGCTTACTGGTTCAACAGTGAAAAGAAGAGTTTCATTTCTTATGAGGACTTTGTACATAAATTCCTTGATCAGTTTGCATCTAATGAGTTATTAGAAAGTCAGTTGACATTGTTACGATCAAGAAAATACAACCCAGCTTCAGGTTTGTCATTGGAAGCATACGCTTTAAAAACGTACTCTGCTTATTGTAACCTTGTGGAAACTCCAAACAAAGTTGAAGTAATACGGATGATTTTGAAACAGCTACCTGAGTCAATTTCAAAGAATGTGGGCTGCCATAACATTACAGATCTTAAGCAACTGACGCAGAAATTAAGGACTATTGATTTGTATTCGAGCGAAAAGAATAAAAGTTTATCTTTGCCCGGTGATAATACAGATTCTGATGACAAGGCTAATAAGAAGAGAAGTTTCGACAAACCAAAATACTTCGTCAGGCAAGTAAATGTGGAGCGGAATTCTTATGATTCTACAACACAGACCGAAAATGCAGGAATCAATGTAAATCATCGCCCATCTCCCAGAAGATTTGAACGCAATCCCTCAAGAAGGCAGTTTGTAAGGTCTGAAAGAATTAATAATAACGTAAATAATTCGAATTTCAGACTTGGCAATACCCCAACATCTGATAACAGAAGATATAGAAGAACTGGAAATTACAATGAACAACCAATAGAGTATGGTAATGCATCTCATAGTTCACAGGAAAATAGTGTTACAGTAGGCAGCACCAACTTGCAGCGTAATTCTGCAAATATGGAACACCTAACTCCGACTGCTACTACTACCACAAGTGCACATTCTTCTAACTACTTAAACAACTAAGGCAGGGTGATATGCTCCGATTTACCTTGCCACAAATAAATGCAAAGGAGCTGGATGGTAGAGTTAATAACCCTTATTTAGTACATGTTAAGGAATGTCTGAAGGATTATAATAAAATTAAATATTTAGGCGTTACCAGAGATAAAGTTTTATCTGTAGCATTTTTATTAGAATGGTACGATTCTGAACCAGAGTGGATTATGTCAGAAAACGGTACTCCAATACCAAAAATTGAGAATCCAGAAATACAAGGTAAAATTGCGGATCTGTCTTTAAATTGTTTAATTGATACTGGAAGTCAGTGTAATTTATTAGATTATAAAATCTGGACAATTCTAAGTTCAATTATACCAGGAGCAAAATTGGAACAATTAGAAGGAATACAATTGGCTTGCTTTGCAGGAGATCAACGTATAAAGGTAATGGGTTTCAAATATGTAACAGTTCAAATAGCAAATGAGTTTTTCCACATGGGACTGTACATTGTTAAACAGTTACACGCTGATTTAATTTTGGGTTCGCCGTTTTTGTGGCAATATAAGGCGATTATAAATTACAGCAACGCAACCGTCATGCTTTCGAATTCATTAGGTCAGGAAATAATTGCTCCGTTTTCAGTGCAATCTGAAGAAAGTCTTCCGTCAATGAAGGGAATAGTACGTTCTTGCAAATTACCAATTTCAACCACTTCACAAATTGAAGGAACATCTGATATCGCTTCGGAGGAAGATATTCGGCGTGCAGCGTACATGAACAATACTCTTCTATCTGATTGTTTGAATCAGTTATTTCATCTTCTTCTCGAATACCAAGTTTTATTTTCTGACAGACCTAAAAAAGCAAATGTGGAAGCTTACGATATACAATTGGATACTGATGTGCCAATAATAGCACCCACTTACCCTGTTCCTTATGCTAGACGGGATGATATGGAAAGAGAGTTACAAAAATGGCAACAGTGGGGCGTTATACAAGAAAGCACATCTCCCTATAGGAATCCACTCCACATAGTCCCAAAGGCGGGAGGTTTATGGAGACCAGTGGTCGACTTCCGTAAATTAAACCAACACGTAATTTCTCCGATGACACAGGTAGAGCCTATCTCGGAATTACTACAAAGATTGAAGGGAGCAAAATACTTCACATCTATTGACCTTAGTTGTGGTTATTTTCAGATTCCTTTGACACCAAGGTCGTTTAAGTTTACGGCATTTTCTTATAGAGGTATTTTGATGGAGTTCCATTTTTTGCCTTTTGGAATCAAAAGTGCCGTGAGTGTGTTCGTTGATAGAATGCATAAAATATTTGGCAATCATACAAATTCTTTCCTGATTGTTTATATTGATGATATTTTAATTTTCTCTCCATCAATTCAAAACCACTTAGAACATTTACGTTATGTTTTATCAACTCTGAAGACAGCTAATATGTCTATTAAATTGTCGAAATGCAAGTTCTTCCAAACTGAAATACATTTCCTAGGCCATGTGATTTCTGGAGAAACCATTCATATTGATCCTGAAAGGAACCAAGCAATCATGGATTTTCCAGTTCCTCAAAACAAGAAGGCTCTAAGGAAATTTTTAGGAATAGTAAATTGGAGGAGAAAATTTGTTCACAAATTTGCAATGATAGCTGCTCCTTTGTATGATTTACTAAAATCAAATAACAAGTGGGACTGGAAGGAGAATCATCACCAAGCTTTTAATGATTTGAAACAGCTAGTTACATCTCCGGATGTATTAGCACAACCGGATTTTAGTAAAAATTTCCATCTTAACACTGATGGAAGCAAAGTTGGAATTGGAGGAGTTTTATGGCAGTTATCAGATGAAGATGAAACGTTAGTAATACAATATGTTAGTAGAGTATTGCGTGGTACAGAATTAACTTATTCAACTCATGAGATTGAATGTCTTGCTATCCTCTTTTCAGTAGAAAAGTTTAGTGTTTATCTTAGTGGAAGAACATTTGTTATTCATTGTGACCATCAGTCACTTTCATGGCTGCAGTCGGCTAGAAGTTTGAACCCAAGACTAAACCGCTGGGCATTAAAACTTCAAAGTTTTGATTTTACTGTTGAACATATTCAAGGTTCTACCAATATTGTGGCTGATGCCTTAAGCAGATATCCTGCAAGGTCACAGGGAGATTTATTCACATCGAAACTCTACGTTAATAATACAAATATCGATCTCCTATCCCAAGATACTCCACAATATTGGGTACAATCTCAACAGAACGATGAGCAGTGTCAAAAGTTAAGAATTGCAATAAACAAAGGAGATTCTAAGTTCGAAATCAGAGGACATTTTAGAATGCATGAAGATATCTTATTCTATAAATCTATTGCGTCTGAACACTGGAGAATATTTGTACCTAAAAAAGCTGTGGAAAAGGTACTGTATGATCATCATGATTTATGTGGACATTTTGGTTATTCAAAAACCTTCAGAAAGTGTTCAAAATTTTTCTTTTGGCCAAACATGAAAGCCAGCATTAAATTATATCTGAGAAATTGTCTTGAATGTGCCAAGTCAAAGCAAAGAGTGCAACGTGTCACACGAGAAGATCTTCACATATTAACTCCTAAAATACATCAATTCCTTTCATTAGATTTGATTGGTCCGTTACCAGCTTCTCAAGGTTATCAATATATACTAAGTATAGTGGATCTTGCAAGTAAGTTTATTATGGTTTATCCTTTGCGTAAAGCTTCATCTATGGAAATTATCAATAAACTAAACCAATCGTATTTTCATCATTATCCTGCATGTCAAATTATATTAAGTGATAATGGTTCACAATTTAAATCTAAGGAGTGGCGAAGTTTTATTACCTCCAAGAACATGAAGCATATTTTTACTTCGCCATATTCACCACACGCTAATCCAATTGAACGCTACAATAAAGAGATTGTGCGTTTACTGAGGTTATTTTGCAAGGATAATCATAAATCTTGGGCTAAATGTTTGACAAACGTTGTCAAATTGTTGAACAATTCATATTCTGAATCTATTAGTTTTACACCTGCGGAACTATTTTTACACGATCAAGTTAAGGATAATATAACTAATATTGTCGATTGGCCTGAGAATATTGAAGAATTATCCTGGAAGGCAAAATACTTGGAGCTAAAAGAAAAACTTAAACATCGAAGAAATTCTAAAGGTGTTCAAACAAGCTCTGGTACTAAAAATATTGTCAAAGGAGATTTAATCATGATTAAAAATCATGCTAAGAGCTCTGCTTTAAACAAAACTATCTACAAATTGTATGATTTGTTTATTGGCCCATTCTTGGTAATAGAAGTAAGAAACAATTGTGCGACTGTAGTTTCTCTAGATGGAAAGGGAACAAAAGGTAGACAAAACCTAGAAAACATTAAACCTTTTAATTGTTCGGAGGAGAAAAGAAAGGAGTTGTTAAGAAATACTGATTTATGTTTTAATTGTACATAAGGGTTGAATTTGTTGTAATTTTGTGCAAAAACGAGTTCAGTTGTTTGCATTATGTATTTTATTATCATGTGTAAACCAGCATGAATTTATTATCTCTGTTCTGTTGATCATCATATTATCTTTTATGTAAGAACTTATGTTTGGCTTCTATTCTCATCAGTATGGTGTATGTCAATGTATTGAGGAATTGTGTTGACACGAATAACAAAGGGATAATTATACAAAGTGTCTCTCTGGAAGAATGATAAGAAGGAATATATATATAATGTAAGTTGAATGTAATGTGGTTCGCATTTTTATTGAAGGGCTTCATTTGCACATATAGCTTCAAAGGGGAGAAGTGCACTCATGAAGAATATAACCCTTTAAATGGATATAAGATGGTTATGAAATAGTAATGGTAATGAGATTGCAGTAAAGAAGAAATCTACTGAAGATGGCTGTAAAGAAGATGTGAAAGGAATAAGATTGCTGCCAAAGAAGTAGTAGAAGAAGAAGTGAAGATGATACATTGAAGATGTTAAGTTTGAAAAATATACGTATTTCTACATCAAAGTATGATGTCAAGGTTTTCAACCGGAGGAGGAGGCTATTGCAACAGTTCTTTAATTCAAAGACATTTTACAATTATATTTTGTTATTTAGTTGTGAGCATAATCTGAAAAGAATGAAGAAAATTCTGTTGTGCTACTCTGTTCAATTTTGATGTTATTTTGTTTGTTATTGGTAACTATAGTGACTGTAGAAATTGGTTAATATACTAATGTGATAAGTAACATTTGAAAAGTTATTTTTATTTTAAAATATTGCAACAAACTGCTCCGCACCGGGGACAGTTGCATATTCGATTACTCAAATGTGGAAGAAAAGCGAAGTAAAATAAATAAATGAATTGGTCATTGTGTCCCTGCGTTTTTCAATATTTCTTCCTGAACGAAAATTAACGTTTCACCGATGTAATGCATGAATATTTTGAATTATTATTTTCCGTCATCATAGTGTGCTTAATCATTCCTTAAAGCATAGACTTTAACGCTGTTGTCCTTAGTGTAAACGATCTTAACTGTGTGGAAGTTTTTATGTAGGCAAAAAAATGGTTAAGAGTAAATCCCAATTAATTGTTAGAAATTTAAAATATTATAACTCTGACGTGGCGCATATTAACTGTTCTTAGTTCGCTGTCAAGGAACGATTTCTCCTAACTAAAAAGGATTCAGGCCTCCGTGGCAGAGTGGTTAACACAGCTTGCTTAAACACCGCCTTGGCATTGTGTTCGTTCGGTGTTCATTGTGACTGTCCCTTCATCAATTTCATCATTTCATCGCTCATCCTCATCGTCGCGTTTAGCCAAAAGTGGCAGAAAATCGAAGTAAAATAAACCAAACAAACATAAATAAGAATCTGAAGGGAAAAATATTCCATTATACCAAAAATAAAATATATAAATACACAGTAATTACTTTGTTGACACTGCAGTTTTTTTGGCAGTATGTAGCTGTCTTAGGGTCGTATGTTCGAATTAACTGACCTCAAAATATACGAAGAGTGAACGATTAATGGAAATGGGGATGCAGTAAATCATGTGGACACAGTGTGATTTTCGTGCAAGGAAGGGTTCCTGGAACATCAACTAGGTCGACGTTTACTTATAACATTACGAGGGTATGGATTTCTCTCAACAAGTGCAACAAATGTTTATGGTCATGGAAATTATTTATACAATTTGTTTGAGTAACGTCGTTTTCTACCTCTTGAAATTAAAGGTGACTGGAGATGAAAAGACACACGTGGCAGTTGGTAACGTGCTTTGAAGACAGAGGTCTTAAGTTCGAACCATGATTAAGGCATGTTTGCCCCATCACATCCATGTTATCAATTGGTCAATCATTCTCATCGCCACGGATTAACCGAGAGGCAAAAAGGCAACGTAATATATCCTAAATAGAAAAAAATACAGAAAAGGGGCAAGGAAATGCACATATCGTGCCGAGTCGAGGTTGCGTGTTGCAAGACGGAAATGTGTAACTATTATCGCAAGAGCACTTTCAATTATATTAGGGCAGAACCATATATCACACAATACAGGTGAAATTGTTGTAGGTTGACGTGAACTGTTATAACCTGCCGCAAAATTAGTTTGGTATTGACGCTTGAGAAGCACGTGGAGACAGCGGGTCTACTTTACTGCGGCAGGGTGGGTTGCTGGCATGCGAGCCAATCAAAATCGTCCCAGTGCTTCACCCAAGCTCTGGTTACCTAGCAACAGAAAACGTTTATCACGGTGTTGCCGCTTATCGGGCGATTGTTCTTGCGATCAGTTTTCATGTTGTTGGGACAGGACGTGTTGTTTGTTGCGTTGCTGTGATATTTTAACCGGTCCGTTTGTTTAGTGTTTACTGAATTTAAAGTATTCTTTGTTGTATATAGCGTGTTGTTTTAGTGTGTTATTTTTTGTACATAATTTTCTGCTTGAGTATGTCGTGTGCTTGTGTGAAGGATGTCAAGCACAGGAGGCAATACTCGAGAAATTCCTCTCAAAGGCCAAACGCGGGAAAACGTTTGTTCTGTGCGCAAATATTTTGAGCAAGAGAGAAACAATGGGGGTCCAATCATTTCTGTAAATAATGTTCTGGACAGGACTGCTGCTGCTGTCGGCGTGTCTAAGAACACTATTGTTACCATGGAGTAGTGTGATTTGTGATATTATAAACTCAGGAAAGTATGAACCCCCCTCATGCAGATTTGTCTACACTTAAAACTTGCTCAACATGCCCATATGAGCTTTTTGCTCAAGTGTGGAACCCCGTCTAATCCAAGATTTTTGTAAAAATCCCCTCGGGAATTTCCTGAGAAAGTATGACCCCCCTCAGATTGATTTGCCTACACTTATAAAAGGCACTTCTGTGAGATTGTTGTCCATAAACCTGTCAAAAATATGCCTTTTTTGATATTGTATGATATCTTAAGTATAGTAACTGCTATAGTGCCCTAGCATGTATAGATTTCAAAATATTAACAATTTTGCTAATATTGCATTTTTCAGAAAATTCTATTTATAAAAATTAGGCATTTACAGCTTAAATATTGCATATATCAGGAAAATTATAGAGACAAAAAATGTAGAGAATCATGCCTAGAATATGCCTACAAAATTTCAAGTCTCCAGTACTGATAGTTTTTGAAAAATCTCAAATTCAAAAAATTATCGATTTTTTAACATAACTTCTAAACAGCCTCTAGATTTCAAATATGCAACCCCCATGCACCTATCTTGAAAAATAGGCAAGATATTCAAAATCTAGAGAACAACAAAAGATTTTTGAAAAATTATAGAGACCAAAAAGTTGCATCTTGCCATGCCCAGGCCAAAGCAACAAACCCCATGTCTCTAGGATTCATGGTTCCAGAGATAATCAAAATCCAAAAAATTATCGATTTTTTCACAAAACTTCTAAACTTCAAATATGCAACCCCCATGCACCTATCTTGAAAAATAGGCAAGTTATTCAAGATCTAGAGAACAACAAGAGATTTTTGAAAAATTATAGAGATCAAAAAGTTGCATCTTGCCATGCCCAGGCCAAAGCAACAAACCCCATGTCTCTAGGATTCATGGTTCCAGAGATAATCAAAATTCAAAAAAATATCGATTTTTTCAAAATTTGAGTATGTTGCTCTGGGGAACATGCAGAGTCACCCCCAGGAATATAACTGGCCTAGGATCAAAACTAGTGAAAATTGCAAAAATAAAATAATCGATTTTTTCAAAATTTCAGTATGTTGCTCTGGGGGCCATGCAGAGTCACCCCCCTAAATATAATTATTCTAGGATCAAAATTAGTGACAGAATGCAGAAACAAAAATTATAATAGGGCTTGGATACAGCTACCAGCCACTATATTTTTATTTTGAAATCAGCACTTAAAACTAAGCCAAGATGCACCCCCACCCACACCCACCCACATACACACCCACACCTACCCACCCACACCCACCCACATACACACCCACACCTACCCACCCTCACCCACCCACACCCATACCCACCCACATCCATACATATTTACTTCCCGGTCCACTTCTATTGCATCATGTTGTGTAATATTAATTGATTAAATGGTTATGACATAATGTGATGATGTGGTGTTTTCTGATTGGTTTAAATAAGCAGGGTTTCTATTGGCTCTATAAATCTATATAAGCCAGAGCACAGTGCAGATTCTTCACCATTGCTGGATCGGCAGTGGAACCCACATCGCGGGGGATAGAACCTGAACAGGCTCCACCAAAGTATAGGAGACTTAAAGCATATAATTTGGCGGAATAACCCAAGTAAGGTCATAGAAACAATATACACTGATACAATAAAAGCCAATTTTTGGCAGGGGGGCCAAAGTGGTTCCTAAATACAAAATAATTAATATCTCAAGAACTAATTGACATAGAGCTATGCAGTTTTTTTTGTCTGCACTGAACCCAACTGATATTTTTTATTAAGTATAGAGTTTTGATTTGAACCCCAAGAAATTTTATATAATAAACAAACAACAAAAATACCAAAGCCAAAAATATTAATATACACACATACACATACACACATACAAATCACACTGCTGAACCCAACTGATATTTTTTATTAAGCATAGAATTTTGATTTGGACCCCAGGAAATTGTATATAATAAACAACAACAAAAATGCCAAATCAAAAATATTGTAATCAATGCAAAAATAATATATCCAGCCCCAATTGGGCTAAGCACCAAAAGATTTGTAATCCAGACAAATGCAGAACTCCCACAAAAATTTGCCCAAAATGCCATAGAGAATATAGTATGCAATACTTCACATATACACATAAAGGTATTTGCTCTGCACAGTCATCAATATTGCCCCCTCAACCATCTACATCTGGTCTGAAAAGGAAGCATGAAACACCTGTTAATGCTGGACCAGCAAAGCAGCCACGCTATGAACCCATCCATAGCAGTTTTAATGGCCAATTAAGGGATTACCGGTTTGTATCAGAGCCAAGATGTGGAATTAAGACTTTTTTGAACAGTATAAATTCTGATGTGCAGGCAATTCTAAATGCACAAAATGGCTCTTATAAGCTGTCCCTCAAATTGTTTACACAATATAAGAAGCCAAATGGCACAAAATTTACACAGCCCCACATAACAGAAACTGTACCGGTATATTCAAATGCAAATTCAGACAAAATAATAAGCAGTTTAATAGATCAATTGAATATTAAACACTCTGAATTTGCAGCAAAAGAGTCAGGATGAAGCCTATGCGGATCTCCACACAAGTTATATGTTAATATTTCTGAATTCAACCCATTACAAGGATCTACATATTTGCCATTACCTGCCAATATTAAAAACAAAAGAGCCGTGGTCAATATTGAAAATACCGACCAGAAATGCTTTTTGTGGTGTATTTTAGCTGCTTTGTATCCAGTTTCAAGGAATCCTCAGAGAATAACTTATTATAAACAGCATGAACATATTTTTAATGAGGCAATGGAGGGTTTAGAATATCCAATGTATGTTCAGAATATTGATAAATTTGAAAAAAAGGCCAGGCACATCAATGGCAGACAATTATCTATTAATGTATTTACTTGTTCTACCCGTAACAATTGCTTGATAGATCCTCTCAGAATCAGTACACTTGATGATGAATCTGCTGTTCCGATTGATCTGCTCTTAATTGAAGGGGATGGCACATATCATTACACTCTGATACATAATCTTGAAGCTTTAGTCAGAAAACAACTAGACAAATCCAATACAATATTCAAGTTGTGTAGAAGATGTTTAATTGTATTTGATGGTAGAAAAATGGTGAATGGTGTTTGTGAACAGAATGCAGAAATTGCTAAAAACAAGTTAATTGAGCATCTGAAATACTGTGGCAACTATAAACCTGTTCATATGGTAATGCCAATGCCAAGTGAAAATGCAAAATTCAATAAGTTTGAAGCCTTGTTGGAACACCCAGCGTATATAGTCTGTGATTTTGAATCAAATCTCAAACCTTTTGCATTCTGTAGCCCAGATCCTGAAGAATCTTCAATTACACCATACCAGCTACATGAACCTTCCAGCTTTTATTATGTGATTGTACAGGATGGTGTAGTTAGTAAAGAATATTTATACATGGGAGCAGATGCCATCAAAAAATTTGCACATAGAATAGAAAATGAGTGCCGTGACATAGCATCTAATGTCTTATTAAAATCAAAACCCATGTTGCCTTTAACAGAGAAACAGATTAAAGATTTCAACAATGCAGAAAAATGCCCGGTATGTGATTCTGAATTTTCAGATACAAAAATCAAGGTTCATCACCATTCTCATACAGATGGTAAATTCTTAATGGCCCTGTGCAATAGCTGTAATATTAAGATCAAGAGACTAAAATTTGTCCCCATATTTTGCCATGGAGCATCCAATTATGATTTTCATCATTTAATCAGGTACGAGGGGTTTAACAAGCAGAATTTAAATATTGTAGCTGAAAATGATGAGAAATATATTGATATTAGCAAAATAATTAAAGTTAATGGTGTTCATATTCACATAAGATTTCTTGATTCCTACAGAATTTTATCGGCTAGCCTGGCTACACTGGCCACTCAATTATCTGATGATCAATTCAAAATCACATGTGCTTTGTTTCCAAATCAGGACCTGAAATTAATTAGGCGGAAGGGGGTATATCCATATGATTATGTTACAGATTTTTCTAAATTTGATGAGTGTGCTCTGCCACCAAAACAAGAGTTTTACAGCAAAATCAGAGGATCTGGAATCACTGATGAAGATTATCACCATGCCCAATTGATGTGGAACAATTTAAAATGCAAGACATTTGGTGATTATCACATGGCATATTTAAAACTTGATGTGACCCTCTTAGCTGATATATTGCAGGCATTCAGAAAATCTTCCATGAAAAATTATGAACTGGATCCAATATATTTTTACAGTGCTCCGGGCCTAGCATGGTCTGCAATGTTTTTAAACACTAAAATGCAATTGGATCTGATATGTATCTGTTTATGGAACAATGTATAAGAGGAGGCATGGTGCAATGTTCTCAGAGATATGCCAGAGCAAATAACAAATATATTCCCGATTATGATCCAGCACTGCCATCAAATTATATACTGTATGTAGATGCCAATAGCCTCTATGGTTATGCCATGATGAAAAAACTGCCATATGCAGGGCTTGAGTGGGTCGAAGATTTCAATATAGAAGATCTTAAGGATTTTGATGACAGTAACTATGGCCTGTTCTTAGAGGTTGATCTGACAATTCCTGATGATTTACACAAGACATTTTCTGATCTGCCCCCAATTCCTGAGGTTCAGTGTTCACCTGGCTCTAAACAAAAGAAATTGATGATGACTCTGGAGCCGAAACAGGGCTATGTCATATATTACAAAAACCTCCAGTTCCTGATGAATCATGGTGTTCAAGTGACCAAAATTGGAAAAGTTTTGAGCTTCAGGCACTCAAGATGGTTGAAACCATATATTGATACAAACACAGAGCTTCGAACATCTGCAATGAGCCAATTTGATAAGGCCTTGTTTAAATTGATGGTCAATTCAGTGTATGGCAAAACAATTGAAAATGTCAGAAAACATATTGATGTTAAAATAATTACTGACCCCAGCCGGAGCAAAAAATTGATTGCAAAGCCAAACTTCAATTACAGAAGAATTTATGATGAAAATATGGCACTTTTCAACATGAAAAAAACAAATATTAAGTTTGATAAGCCTATTTATGTAGGGGCTGTGATATTGGAATTGGCCAAATTACACATGTTAAAATTGTATTATGATGTGTTGAAACCTTTTTATCAGGATCGTGTAAAATTGATGTACATGGACACAGATAGTTTTGTTCTTGATATTCAAACAGAAGATGTTTATAAAGATATTGCACAGCCTGAATTGTTTCAATATTTTGATACCACTGAACATTCAAAAATTAAACCCCACAACAAAAAGGTACCTGGCAAGTTAAAAGATGAGACACTTGGTGATGTTATTGTGGCATTTGCTGGGTTAAGGGCCAAGATGTACAGTTTTGAAACATGTAGTGGTGTTGTTGCCAAAAAGGCCAAGGGCATTGGCAGAGTAACTGTTGACAAAGAGCTTGAATTTGAGGATTACAAAAATTGCCTCAAATCCCAGAGTTTAATCAGAACATCAGAAAATAGAATTCAGAGTGTGGATCACTTATTGACTAGCAATATTGTAAGAAAAGTGGCTCTGGACCCACATGATGATAAGAGATGCATTTTGTCATGTGGCATACATACTTTGCCATGGGGGCATTGTGATTTGAAAAATGGCAATCAATGCCCAATTACAGAGCATGATTTGAAATAAATAAACATGCCTATGAACTTATTTGGGTTCAAAAAACAGGCTATTATGGATCTGCCAACACCACAACCCTCTTCTGATATGATATCTAAACTAAGTGCCTTGTTAATTATTCATCTGAACAGCATACTTACAGATGTTGATGATGAAACAGGTAAAACATTGTACATATTTAACAATAATTTAAATCATTACCAATTACCTGTAGGTGGTCAATTGCAATTTATTACAACCCCTGAGGGTGATGTCAAAATTTCAGTGGGGAGAAATATTTATAGAATTAAGCACTCAAACATGATTTCTGGCACTGTATATACTGTTTCTGCTGGTGACTGCTTATATATTGAGGTCCCTGGGTCATATGACAAGCTTATACCTTTTTTTATAGAATTAAGAATCAGATATTCAATAATAAATAACCACTAAAACAAAAATGCCTAATGATATATTTGGCCATACAAGACATGAAGATCACAGTGATGAGATTCTGATGCTTGATGTCAGAGTCAAGAAATTAAGAAGTGATTTACAAGCTTTACAAACCACACTCAATGCCAGTCTTCAATTAGAAATTACAAATTTGCAATCACAATGCATGGACCCTCTTCTTAAAATTGATTCTGAACTCAAAGTGCTGCTTCAGAAATATACTGACCTGGCCACATTAGATAATTTTCAAAGTTTAGAAGAAGCTGTAGCAGCTCTTCAAGCCAAATTTAAGACCCAGGCCACCAACTCTGAGCAATTGAAACAACAATTAGAAGAACAGATAAATAATGTCCAGACACAGCTCCAAACAATTGTCAAAAGCATAAAATCACAAGAAGATTTTGATCTAGTGATTTCCACTCTAAAAGAATAGATTCAATCACTCCAAATACCTAATCTGGACCCTCTGAACAATGCCATAGCCGAGGTTAAAGAAAAAATTGAGACACTTGAAAATTTTATGATCAACTTGCCATCTTCTGATGCTTTGAGTGCAATAACTCGGAGTGTTGCAAACATCAAGCTGCAACTTGAAACATATGAAGATTTTGGAAAAATTCAAAGTACCATAACCCATCTTGAGGGTACAATAGCAGCAGTGCAAAGTGATTTGACAAATATACAAGAATCTCTAGAATCCCGCCTGCCCGGTATTGTAGACACACTTGTCAGTGTCCAGGAACAGATCACAAAACTTGAAAACCTCAACACTGAATCTGAGCTATCTCATTTTCATCACTTGATCGATGATATCCAAACAAAGCTTGAAATTTTACAACAATCAACACCCTCTCAGGCAGATATAGCCCTGCTCCAAAATGCTATGCAAAATGTGGCTGATGCTTCTGAATTAAATAATGTGAAATTGGCACTTGAATCTTTGCAAAATACTGTGTCAAATCTGCCTACATCACAGGAACTTAAAAATATTAAGAGATCTGTGAATAGGATATTGAAATCAGAAGATATCAAGAATATCCAGGCAGAGATCAAACAACTTACTCAGACAGTGGCCACTCTACCAACCAATCAACATATTAATGAACTGCATGCCCTGTTTGAGGATATCAGAAGACAGGTCCATGATCTTACTGCTCAAAATTCAAAATTGGCAGTTATTGAAAATTTGCAACAAATTGTAGTTAATATCAAGCAACAGCTAGGGACCATGTAATCCAATCAAGCAAATGCTCTGTCTGTTTTTGCCACCCAGCTTCAAGAGATTGTGCAACAATACAAGAAACTTGTTGTGGACATAAAAATCAAGCCAGGCCATGATGATGTTGTTAGGACCATCAATGAGCACCTTGAATCTGTAACAAGCAGATTGCTTACAGCAGAAAAGGAAATAACAGGCATAATCGAGAATCCAAAACATACAGTAATTCTTGAATTGTACAGCATCCCCAACAAAGAATATGATTCACCATTTACACCAGGTGGCAAAATATATATGCTGTCCCCTGCACAATTTTATTACCAGTTTTTTTGTTGGGGGCACACTGAGACCAATCAAGATCAAATATTGGCTTCAACCACAGGCACACCACTACCCTACCTTATCAATAACAAATGCTGACAACAAACCAAAAATCACAAGTGTAGAGTTAGAGGATTTTACAGACCCCAATACATTAGAAACAGCCTATGCTGAAGATGATGGCTCTCTGGAATTTAAAATACAAATAGGGGACAAATTATATTTAGAAAATCCTGTAGTATCAGCTGCTGAACACCCCATAGTTGCAATATTCTTGTTTTCATATTATGTCTAGACAAATTATTGTTGATGAATTACACAGACAAGCCAGACATAATTTTAAGAGACTGCCAGTAGTCACAAAGGGCATAGATGATTTATGGCAAGTGGACAGCTGAAAAACTTAGACAAAATCAACAAGGGCTACAAGTATCTACTCACTGTCATATACACATTTTCAAAATTTGCCTGGGCTGTGCCACTCAAATCCAAGACTGGAAAATGTGTTACAGAAGCCTTCAGGACAATCATCAATCAGAGTGGAAGATCACCGCGCTATTTGCAAACAGATAATGGCAAAGAATTTTATAATTCTGTGTTCCAACAATTTATTAAAAGCCAGTCAATAAAACATTATTCGAGTTACAGTGATCTCAAAGCCTCAATTGTAGAGAGATTCAACAAAACCCTAAAAAATCTTATGTATAAACAATTTACACTTCAGGGTAATTATAAATGGATTAATATTCTTCCAGAACTTCTACATAAATATAACAACTCGGTCCATTCCACAATCAACATGAAACCCTCTGAAGTAACTCCATCTGATGAGCAAAAATTGATCAGGACTGTTTATTATCCTAGATACCAGCCAACAACAAGAAAGGCCAAATACAGGGTGGGTGATCAAGTAAGAATCAGCAAATATAAGCACTTATTCAAAAGAGGCTTTACAAGAAACTGGAGCACTGAATTATTTACAGTTGTTCAAATGAAACCTGGGACCCTTAACACATATATAATAAAAGATCACCGAGGAGAAATTCTCAAAGGCAGATTCTATGAAGAAGAACTCAGCAAAACTAAACAGCCTGACACATATCTCATAGAAAAAATCATCCGCAGAAAAGGCAACAAGTTATTTGTCAAATGGCTAGGACTTCCAGAACACAGCTGGATCGATGCAGACAAAGTGATAATATGAGCACCTGGGATGTTATAAAAAGGCTGCCAGAACCTGAACAGCAGATTAAGAGAAATGGCAAGTTGCTGCCTGAAAATATTAGATGTCTTATTGTTGGGCCATCGGCTTGTGGTAAAACTACACTAATGATTGATAATTTTTTATTGGCACCCAACTGGTTAGACTGGAAAAACAGGCACTTGTATGTTTTCTCTAAGAGCTTGGAACAATTAAAATATCAGCAGCTGATGAAGCTTTATGATGGATTGGATATTGCCACTTTTGAACCAGATGTTAAGCCACTTCATGAATGTCTCGATAATTCTGTTGTTGTGTTTGATGACATTATACTGGATAATCAAAACAAGGTTAGAAACTTCTTTACACAGGGCCGACACAAAAACATAGATTGTTTCTACCTGGCACAGACTTTTTCAAAAATACCCAAGCAGCTGATCCGAGACAACATCAATTTTATATGTGTGTTTCATCAAGATCATACCAACCTCAAACACATACATGATGAATATGTAGGTGGGGACTTGAGCTACAATGATTTTTCCAAGTTTTGCAGTAGGTGCTGGAACCAGGACAGTTATGGGTTTGTCACAATTGATATGACAAGAAAACCCAATAGTGGCAAATACAGAAATAAAATCAACAATTTTCTAGACATTGAAACATATATAAATAACCATGAAAAGGCCAATCATTGATGATCTTAAATTAAGAGATTATCTTGTAAAAAGATTTAAGGGATGGAAATCACAGAACCGAGGAATTTATGAACAACACAAACAAACAGAACAGCCTATCATTGATGCTATTAGTGAATTAGGTAAAAATATCAAAACTGTTACAGAGCAAAATCAAAATTTGATCACAGAGCTTGTACCTGTAGCTGCAAGGAACATATTAGATTATCCAATCACCCCACTTTCCAGTATTCATACACCTAGTCCTGTTGCTCCTCGAAGAATTGAAGCTACCCAGGATCCTATTAAATTGGGTCTTCTTGCTCAAAAATATTTAAGCACACCTAAAGACAACAAAGATGAGGTTTTTGGCTTATATGCTGACACAGAGCGTGATGGTAGCATCATACATAGAATTGGCAATTTCAGAGTAACATTTATGGGAGATGATATAATTGTATATTCAGAATCTCATCTTGGACAAAGAGGTGGTTTTGTTAAATATCCCGGCACACCTGGATTGTGGGAACTGATGACTCGGAAAAGGCCTGGCAGCTATACAGATCAAGACTATGAACATTACAAAGAAATATTAATAAAATCATATGCTCTATACCAGAACAATGATCCCACACAAAAAAGAGTCAAGTCTAGCAGTGGAGCAAAATACAACAATTTAATCAAGCCCATATGGTCACAGATCAAGACTGGCAGTGGAATCAAACAATACAACACCCTGCCTAAAGAATTTGTGTGGGTTGATGATGTCAGGAAACTTGTAGATAGGTTATTGGTGATAGCTGGGGAGGAAAATGCTGGCAACCACAATTTTTACAATGAAAAGGTTGGAATTATGGACATGATAAGCACAAAATTGTCTAATTTTATAGTGAATGACACTAAGGGGATTGGATATCTTATAAAAATTATTAATACTCTACCACCTAAATTTTGGAATATTTCTGAGGGCCGGGGGTTGGTTAATGACATTATAAACAAGCTGCCATTTGAACTACACATTCCAGGCTATCAGTATTGTGGTCCCGGTACAAAATTGGACCATAGATTAAACAGAGGTGATCCTGGTGTTAATCCCCTAGATGCTGCTTGTAGAGACCATGACATAGCATACAACACACATACTGATCTTGACAAAAGACATGTTGCAGACAAGAAATTAGAAGAGGCTGCATTTGGTAGATTTGTAAGCAAAGATGCTTCTTCGAGTGAAAAAATAGCAGCATTGGGGACCACCATAGCTATGAACACCAAACAAAAACTGGGGTGGGGGCTGTGAATATGTATATAATAAACCTAGAATGAAGGCCAAGGGTGTTATGTATCAAATACCTTATGCAGGTCTTAAATCTCTTAAAACTATTGACAGTCTTTTAACCAAAAAGCAGCGCAAGAAAAAAAATTCTTGTATTGCCAAGGGCCATGGTATGAAATTGTTGCTTAGTACCCCCCAATTAAAAAAATTACAACAATCTAGAAAAAAATCACATGTGGGGGGTTTCATATTTACTATCCCGGCCATCTTAGCAGCACTAGGGGCTGTTGGGAGCTTGGCTGGGGGATCAGCTGCCATAGCAAAAACAGTAATAGATGCCAAGAAGAATAAGGCAGAATTAGATGAGCAGAGGCGTCATAACCTGGCCATGGAGAAACAAGGCAAAGGTGTTAAGAGAGCCATGAATAAGTTTAAAAAAAACAAGAGCCGCTTACAAACCAAGATATTGAAGCTTTAATCAAGCCACTGGGCATCAAAAATTTTAGAGGTGTGTACATGTCTGATTCTTTGCCAGAGCAACCACTCAACAAAGAGTGTGGCATTGTTAATTTGGATAAGTACAAAAATCAGGGCACTCACTGGATCTGTTATCTTAAATATTTAAACAATGAGGCATTTGTGTTTGATTCATTTGGAGGTGTTCCACCTGAAAATTTAATAAAATATCTAAATTCAGCTAATCTTTATTACAATAATGCCCGTGTACAAAATTTCAAAGATGTTAATTGTGGACATTTGTGTTTATCTGTTCTTAGATATATGTCTCAAATAAATAAACCATCAATTGAAAATTTTCAAAAAGTCTTGTGGTATTTAAAACATCACGGGGGTATTCCATCTCACCAGCCAAAATTCAATATTGAAACTCAAATTACATGATGATATAGTGTATCCCAAAACAATAGCTCTCAGAGCATTTTATGGCATGTACTTGATCCCTAATATTACACACCACAACAACAAAACTGCAGTAGGGGATCAAAAAATTGTCATCACTCCAGGGCAGTATAATCTGTCCACTCTAAATGCTCAATTACCCAGAGGTATAGTATTAACTCAAAATTCTGTCACTCACAGAGTAGAGATTGTATCTGCTACAGAAACAGTGGATCTGGGTACTATAGGAGAGCTGTTAGGCTTTGAGAACAACACAAAACTTGAAGCGGCCATCAAACACACTGCTATTAATATACCTAAATTCTTAGCCATAGAGACTCTGAATATTCACTGTAATGTGGCCGAGGGTATGATCACCAAATCAAATGGCATAGGCACTCACAAACAAACTGGGATCATTGCAACATTCAAACCTAATTCTGAATTTATGGAGCCAATCATCTACACTCCATCCCCAACATTATATTTTCCTGTGTGTCATAATAGAATAGATAATATTGAATTGATGGTCACTAATGAAAAAGAAGAATTAGTTGATTTTGCTGGAGCCACAACAACTGCAATCATAGAGATTAATATTTAAATAAAAATACATACAAAAAAAATGGAAAATATTGAGAGTTATGAGCTACAATCATTCCCCCCAAACAGGAGGACCTTTGCAAATTTAAATCAACCCAACACAGAGATTGAGGTTGATCTTGATGTAGGGGATGGCTTTATACACCCCCACAGAGCAGATCTATACATCAAATTTGATGTTGTAAAGCTCGATGGAACAGATTATCCGGCAAATTCAAATATAAGATTGGTGGACAATTTTGTGCCGCATCTGTTCTCTGAAATTGAGATCAGAAAGCATGGTGTTGTTATAAACAGAGTAGATTATCCCGGCATTACCTCCACAGCTTTGGCCACACTAAAATTATCCAAAACCGAGGCATCATACTACAAAATAGGTGGATTTGAGGCTGGTGATAAAATATTATCTAAGAACCACACAGTGCTGTTCCCTATGCGCCTGTTGCCAGGATTCTTCTCAGATTACAAAGATATTATGTGGAAGGGTGGTTTAAGAATCACATTTAGAAGAGCTGCCAATGATAATAATGCTTTGATGAGGTACAGTACATTAAATTCTACAGGGGAAGCTCTGCCCAATACCTTACCTGATGAAGGCAAATGCATTATTCAGACTATGGAGCTAAGAATCCCAGTTGTTGAATATGAGGCCAGTTATGCTCTTAAATACAAAGCAGATATAATAAAAAATCCGCAGATTCCTTTACAATTTTATACATATCAATGTGTACAGAAGCCCGCATCTGGTACTTATTATGAGTTTGATGCTACAAATTCATTCTCCAGTATACAATATGACATGCCGGATTTTGTGGTGGTTCTGTTTCAGACTGGAAGACACAATAATCAGGAAAAAAATTCAAGTAGATTTGATAACTTCAACATCAAGAACATATATCTTAAAAATGGCAGAAATGAGGTATTTCCTAGAGAAAATTATAATTTAGACATTTCCAAGGATGATTTTCTTAAATTATATGAAGCATTTACAGCATACAAAAGGGTCACTACTGGCAATACTGACATGTATTACACACCAGATGAATTCAAAGCACAGAGACCCATGTTTGTGATCAACACTTCAAAAAGAAAACAAGTTGTGGTTAATGACAGGACAAACATTAAAATTATCTGTGAATTCCACGATACACTCCCCGATGACACCATATGTAGTGTTATTCTCATAGGTGAAAAATCATATGTTTATGATGTAAGAAATAAGAGAGTTACAGAGCAATTCTAGAAGAGCTCTGCTTATTACATTGTTTTAATATTAGATAAACAAATTGAGGCTGGTGTCCAATTGAACTTAAACCGGAAATAAATATGTGTGTGTGTGTGTGTGTGTGTGTGTGTGTGTGTGTGTGTGTGTGTGTGTATGTGTGTGTGTGTGGGTGTGTGTGTGTTAATACGTTTGGCGTAGTTTTAGGTGTAGCCAAAAAAATATCAAGAGGGGCATATTTTTGACAGGTTTATGGACAACAATCTCACAGAAGTGCCTTTTATAAGTGTAGGCAAATCAATCTGAGGGGGGTCATACTTTCTCAGGAAATTCCCGAGGGGATTTTTACAAAAATCTTGGATTAGACGGGGTTCCACACTTGAGCAAAAAGCTCATATGGGCATGTTGAGCAAGTTTTAAGTGTAGACAAATCTGCATGAGGGGGGTTCATACTTTCCTGAGTTTATAATATCACAAATCACACTACTCCATGGGGAAAGAAGAATATAATGTGGTAGAAATAAATCAATGCGAGGCTTCAAAACTGGAAACCCCAGGAAAGAAGAGGAATATCAGTAAACGCGTAATAAATTTAGATACCTTTCAGCAAGACGCTATTCGTCGCCATATTTACTCTTATTATAGGAGGAAAGTTGATCCCACTGTAGGGAAACTGCGCGTTTCGTTGAAAGTTTTGTTACTTTTTCAATGTGGGAAAACATCTTTAAGGACAGTCATAAAATCTCTGGGATTCTCATACAAAAACAAATAGTGGACGCAAAATAAATTGATTTGATTTGATTTATTTTACTTCGCGTTTTGTGCCTCTTGGCTAATTTGCGAAGATGGGGGTTGAGTGATGAAATTGATGAATGGACATTCACAAACAACCAAGCCCGACCGGGATTCGAACCCGGGACCCTTGGCGTCGCAGCGCGATGTGCTAACCACTTTTTTTTTTTTTTTTTTATTTTTTTACAAAGGAAAGCCCCTATGCGGAAGCTTCCCCCATCACACTTCATTCACTCATATCATTTCATTCACTCATATCATTTCATATTTCAATTTCAAGACTTTTCAGGACAGACAATCACAAACATCCATGGCCGAGCCGGGAATCGAACCCGGGACCCCTGGCGTCGTAGCGCGATGTGCTAACCACTCCGCCACAGGGGCCGCCCACCACTCGGTCGGGCTGGACGCAAAATAAAATATGGAGGCATATGGGGATGTGGAGGAAGGGCTCCATACATTCTCGCCCATATTATGGAGGTGATGCGGTGATGTGGTTCACCAACCGCCTTTACCCCAGGTTTGCCCCATGCTGAGTCGACTCTGGAGCCTCTAGGGATATTTGATTGATTGATTCATTCATTCATTGTTTTAAGTCCACTTTATGCACGGGAAGGCTAATCGGGACTGGACCTACAGTTTAAAGTGGGATCCGAACCACTGTGCCATGTGCCTCCACCGGGTATCGAACCACGGACCCCTTGATTACAAGGCGACGACGTTACCACTATTTTTTTTTATATAAAGGAAATACCCCCTACACGGAGGTATCCCCCACCATTCACTCTTTTTCTCACTTTTACACTTTTCAATTCTTATATTTTTCTTTGTTTCTTATCAACTGGACGAACACAAATACCCATGCCTTACCCGGGACTCGAACCCAGAACCCCTGGCGTCGTAGCGCGCTCTGCTAACCACTTCGCCACGGAGGTCGACACCACTACGCCATCGGGGAGGCCTGCTAAGGATATTTGAAAGAGTTCCGCAAACCACCGCGGGTCTCCAACTGACGCCTCACCAACTGACTTTGTGCAATTCAGTTGCGGTATAATTGAAAGATGGGCAGACTTTAACGGCGACTTCGGAAAGAAATGATTATTGAAAGTGTATATATTCAATATTTTCAGAATGGATTGAAAAGGTAACCTGTAAACAATGCTCGTTTCATTAATTCGTTCATGTTGTAAGGGAGACGGAAATGAAGAGAGACAACAATAGCACATTCGTCATTGTTGTCATCATTGTTATTCCATTTTCCTCGAAAAACAATAACATCATTGTTGTTCTTTTTCATAACACGTTTTCCTCGACACAGCGTCAGAAGGCTGCACTGCGTACCGTACCGCATGATATGGCAACACCGTGACGCGTATTCCTTCAGCTCTCAATACCAAACTAATTTTGCGGCAGGTTTTTTTATCAGGTTGGTTTTTTGGTCCACTTATTATTTCAATTTTGAGGGTCTTCATGACCGAGTGCTTTGCATACTGCTCTATGAAACCGGACACCCTATGTTCGATTGATTGATTGATTGATTTGCTTTATTTTACTTCTCTTCTTGTGCCACTTTTGGCTAAGTTGCAAATATGGGAGAGGCCTCCCCGATGGCGCAGTGGTAGCATCGTCGACTTGTGAACAAGGGTTCCCGGGTTCGATACCCGGTGGAGGCACATAATGGTTCGGATCCCACTTTAAACTGTAGGTCCAGTCCCGATTAGCCTTACTGTGCATAAAGTGGACTTCAAACACAAACTCAATCAATCAAACTCAATCAAATATTGGGATTAGGGACGATATGATGAAATTGATGAATGGACACTCACAAATCCATGCCCAGGCCAGGCGTCGTAGCGTGATGTGATAACCACTCTGCCACTGGGGCCGGAATCTATTTTCGAAGCGTGGGTAATATTTAAGAGCTTATTGTGTTAGTTCATTTTTTCTGGTCACTCCAACATTCGTCCTTATCGTTGAAAGTAAACAAGAGGGATATAATATGGTCGTAAAAATAGCAAAGTTACCACATATGCCTGTTACGTGCCGAAAGAAACGACCTTCTTTGCTCGTTTTCTTTTTATATTTGTTTTAGAGCTAATGACAAAAGAGAGAAAAGAAACGAAAAAATGAACAACCTATTTTCATTCATAAAGGAAATAAACCGCCAGCTCAGAACCTGATTGAGAGCTCAAAATGGACAACAAATATTTCTTCCGAGGCCGAATGAACACAGAAAGAAACGCTGTGCTAATTCCTTGATGACTCATGGTTAACATTGCTCTTCTGTGTGGTGTTTACGACTGACATCTGTGCAGCTCTTCCTTATCTTGCATAGAGTTTCGGCATTGACGCTGGAGTGTTTCCAATTCAATATCGGTTTTTGTTTGTTGCTTCCAATCTAACTAAGAGGAGGGAGACCTTTTTTTAAAGTTCGCCAGTGCACATTATATACATTGGCGGATTTTTCGGGAGGGGGTTTACTTGCCTTTCCCAAAATGATGACCAAGTATTATCAAAAGTATTGATAGCATCATATTAGAAGATCAAAAAAATGATCGAGCCATTTATTTCCCCTAGATAGTTAAAAGAATGTCCGTCTCCTTCTTTCTGTAATTATTCTTCATACAAATACAATAGAACTCCTTTTATTTCACACCTCTACTAATAATTGATTGATTGAGTTTTAAGTCCACTTTTATGCACAGATAGGTTAATTGGGACTGGACCTACAGTTTTCTGTGAGATACGAACAACTATGTGCCTCCAGCAGGTATCGAACCCTGGATCCCTTGATTATAATGCAAAGACAGAAATTCTGCTAATGCTATTCGCGATTAAAATTGCCACCTGAGCGCTTGTGTCGCTTCCAATATGGCCGCTCTACGTAGGATAGATCTTTGGCCGCGTCTGAATCGGCAGCAGATGTCACCTAGAGCACCGTTCCATCCGGGGACTCAGCCAACCTCCGTTGTCCGAATTCGCGGCAGACGTGGAGTCGGAGGGGAGAGCAGAGAGGAGTGACTGATGCACGCTTGAACTCGCTGTGATCCTGCGCTTGGCAGCCATATTCTAACTTTCACTTTGTACAGACAACAATTACTGATTAGACGATGTAAAACTCAGTGATACTTTAACATTTTATCGATAATACTGAATGCAGAAAAATTATAAATGATGAAATAGCATGTTACATTTTTAATATGAGTAGTAAATAGGTGGAAATCATTGTGATGTTTGCTTGGCGTCTGACTTCATCTTCCGTGCGGTGCGCCTGCGCCCCAGAGCGCGGTGAGTGAAGTTCGGGCTGACACCTGGCGGGAAAAGTGACAACCGTACTACAAGGGGACATGCAGATTCGGACGACTTGGACGCGTCCAGGGGGTGCTCGTTCGGCGGCGCAGATCGTATGCGCAGTTGTCCGTGGATACATGGCGTCATCGAGAAGCTCGGCGCGGAAAAGGCTGGTTCCTTATGCAAATATTGAGATATTTGACAACGAATATCTTCTAAAATATAGTAACAGGGGAAAAGTTACAACTTTTACTGTTAAGATTCATCCTTTCTAATCAATTTATCACAAAGTTGATTCAAATGTGTAAATGGTTTTCAAGAAATCGTGTTACGAAGGAACCCCTGTTTTGTTCTCTCCAGGCTTCCAATATAAGGGAGTTTTAACTTAAGCGCGTTGGATTTCTTTTTGCTCTATGTTTTAAAATAAGATTATTTTGTTCTTGTCAACTGAATTCATGCCTAAATGCTATGGAAAGTTGTGAAAACTATTATCAGAAAACTAACGGAAGAAATCTAAAATATCACAGCCTTTCCAGTCGGTAATTGCGTAAGTAAACGAAAAGACAAGATTGTTATAAAAAATGCGGGATTGCCCATTTTTGTGAAAAAGGCATTGTGCGAGATCTAAAAGCAGAACATTTTAATATTGTATGTAAATGTAAGGGTGTAATAAACGTGACTACTTCCCTTAAAATATCACTGCACTCTCCACGTTTCTCTTCTGTCTTTTCTTTGTCGCCGTCAATAGCTTCAACACGTTGTTTTTTTTATATATATTTGTCACATATTTGTTTTAATTAGTATTCTGCTCGTTCCGCCACCTGAACGCAGCAGCTAGGGCTCAAAGGGCAGTGCAGTTACACCGGAAGAAGGCTCGGAAATGGCAGGCTTCAGAAGTTAACTCATCCAAATTAAATTAAATAGGTATGTGCTCTCTCTAAATTTAAACATAGTTCACAAATAATTTGATTAAAAGTTTTAAAAGTATCTGTTTTATTTAATAACGTATTAATTGGTGCAATCTTCTCCAGCATAGCTATAGACAGTGACCACACTACAAGGGGGGGGGGGGCAGGAGAATTTCTCTCTCTCTCTCTCTCTCTCTCTCTCTCTCTCTCTCTCTCTTATCTGCCCCCAGTATAACGACAAAAATAAATAAATGAATGAATGCTCTTTTAGCCAAAATATGCATTTTTGTGTCGTATGTAACGGAATAATAAACATGATTGCCCCGGGAAAATATGATTTACCCCTCCATCTTTTCTATTGCGCAGTCACTAGCTACAACATATTTTGATTTCTATTGTTCCCACATATTTATTTTAATTTTAGTATTGTGAATCATATTCCACTGTGTTACCTCACGTAACCACCACCCCCCCCCCCACACACACACACGCGCGTATGTACGATTTCAGTTGTAAGTTTTAGACTAAGCTTGTCAAATGTCCACTTATATCTTTGTATTCTTGAGCCATTTAAAAAGAATCATTTCGCCCCTTCTTCTGGACGATGTTTTCCCACTGGAAGCCCCTTTGCAGTTCGAGATCCGGGGCTATAGCCTTCCCAAGCCACAGTCTCCTCCAAATACTGTCCTGGCCTCATGAAAGAAAAATATATGTATTGATACGAAATATTAATTTGACTTGGCAGTTTCTTTTTTCGAACAGGAATAAGTTTTAAATTTTAATAGCTTATAAATTTACACTAGCAATTTTGAGTAAAGGTTTTACGTAACCCTAAAAGTACATTTAGAGACTGCAAGGTCAACTCTCGATATTTCAGATATATTAATAATTTTCATCACAACGTCTAGTAATAATTATTTGTTACTTCAATAACCTCCTCGCAAATGTTTCTCGCATATTAAAACGTAGATGCCATATGATCGTCATTTTCTGTTTATTTCCTTGTAATGCTGACCTCCGTGGCGAAGTGGTTAGCACAACACTTTACGATGCCAAGGGCCCCCAGGTTCGAATCCCCGCCCGGGCATGGGTCTACTTTCCTTTCTTCAATTTCATCATATCATCACGCATCATCATCTTTGCGATTAACCATATGTGACAGATAAGCGAAGTAAAATAAACTAAGTCAATTAATCAATTATTTTTTAAAACTCTTTCATTCTTCTTTAGCATGTCACGTTTTTGTTAAAATTATATTACGATTTGTAAAATGAAAATTCTAAAGGAGAACACGCAACTTTCTTTGTAGCGCATCGGTCAGAAAGTTTCAGGAATATGGATTTTCAAAATACATTTTTTCACATGTAATTTGTCCCCTTTTAAAAGTAGCGCGTTTTCAATTATGTTACTAATCATTAAAAGGATGCCTCAATACCATCTTGGAGGATGACAATTAATAATTTTCCCCTCCTAAAAGTAATAATATACTTTCGCTCTCTGAATCTCCCATATAAATGCTAGGGGCCGTCTGCTTGAGCCGAGCTCACTCCCTCTCTGGTGACGTCACGCGTTCGTGCAAGATCGGCAATCTTCGGATGGCTTTACCTAATCTCTATCTACCTTGGGACGCGACGGCACGCGAGAGCAACGGGAGAGAACGGGACGGAGCGCTTGCCAATCCCTACACGGCCTTTGTTTACATTCAGTAGTAGCATGGTAGTAGTACGTAATAGCAGCGTGTTGTCATTGCTGGTATAGAAGGAACGTTTAAATTACGCGTTATATTTAAATATTGCGAATGCGATGTGATTTCCAGGCACTATAAAGAAGGTGAAGCTGTGCTGAGAGCGAAGCATTTAATTATGATAATAAAAAAATAACACTGAAAACGCACACGAAACTAATGTATAGACCTACGTACTGGTTTTTCAAAGCGGTGCTGTTTCATCTGCACTGCACCTAGGTTGTAACTGCCTAACTGGTGCTCTCATAAATGATTTGAAAATAAAGCAATTCACCTGTATTGCAAAGCTTGGGCAGGAAATAAACGTAAACATGCCGTTGCAGTTTTTTCCCCAAAGAGGCAGGCTGGTTTAATAACAACACCGGATAATAATAATAACAATTTCATTGAGGCTATCTTCAGTCTTCAATAAAAATTGACTACTGAATGAAAAAGCAACATTGGCATGTCAATTATGTTTTTCTGACTTACTTCTGTGATTACGGACATTAATTAATTCTAACTAACTAACTCTTTAGCCTTCTCAAACCCGAAGGTTCATGGCTGCAGCAACACAGGCCTTCCATCTTTCCCTATCTTGAGCAAGTTCTATATACTCTTTTCCATCCCTACCGATTTCCCTTAGGTCCATCTCAACGTTGTCCCTCCATCTTCGTCTTGGCCTTCCTACAGGTCTCTTACCATCAGGTTTCCCAACAAGAATCCTGTAAACTCCTCTTTCCTCTCCCATTCGTGCCACATGGCCTGCCCACCTAAGTCTTCTTGATTTAATTATTCTAATAATATGTGGACATGAATACAAATTATGTAGTTCTAAATTTTGTAACCTTCTCCACTCACCTGTCTCCTCATCCCTTTTAGGTCCAAATATTTTCCTAAGGATCTTATTTTCAAATACTCTCAATTTATGTTCCTCTTTCAATGTAAGGGACCAAGTTTCACATCCATATAATACTACAGGCAAAATTACTGTTTTGTATATTTTAACTTTTAATTTCTTAGATATTAAACGAGAAGACAAAAGTTTATGAAGAGAGAAGTAACATGCATTTCCTGAATTAAGCCTACTTTTTATTTCCTCTTTAATATAATTTTCATTTGTTAATATTACTCCTAAGTATTTGAATTTGGAAACTGGTTCAAACTAGTTGTTATCAATAATTAGATTTTGATTATTACCTAACACTTGGTTTCGGCCTGTAAGCATATATTTAGTTTTCTCTTTGTTAACTTCCAAACCTATCTCTTTAGCAGTTTTGAAAAATATTTTAGCATTATTCTTAATTGTATTCACATCATCCCCCAGTAAGTCTACATCATCTGCATATGCTAACAACTGAGTCACACCATTTAATTTTAGTCCTTCTTTAGTTTCTTTTACCTTCCTAACAGCATATTCTAAGGCAAAATTAAAGAGCAATGGAGATAATGCATCTTCTTGTTTTAACCCATCATGAATTGTAAATTTGTCAGACATATTAATACCCACACGAATTTTACTTTCTGTTTCACTGGTGCATATTTTTTTCATACTAACAAGCTTCTTAGGTATTCCAAACTCTACTAATATATTATATAATTTATCTCTTTTGACCGAATCATATGCTTTTTTGAAATCAATGAATAAGCTGATGGACATTTTGATTATATTCCCACTTTTTTTCAAGTGTCTGTCTGATGTGAAAAATTTGATCTGTAGTTGATCTGTTACGTTTAAATCCACATTGATAATCACCTAAAATTTCATTAGCATATGGGGTTAGTCTTGTTAAAAGAATGTTAGACAATATTTTGTATGTTGTTGAGAGTAGAGAAATTCCACGGTAATTATTGCAGTTCATTTTATCAACTTTTTTAAACACAGGAACAATTATGGATTCTTTCCACTGTTGAGGGATTTCTTCTTTATTCCATATTAAACAAATTAATTTATGAATTTGACATATTAATGAATTTCCACCATATTTAATTAACTCAGCTGGTATTAAATCAATGCCAGGTGCTTTGTTATTCTTTAGCCTTTTAATAGCATCTTTAACTTCAGTCAAGTTAGGTTCTGGAACTAAAGGTTCTGCTGTGTGGACTTCATTTACTTCTGATTTATCTCCTACATGGACATTTAAAAGGTCATTAAAGTAGTTCTTCCATCTATTTAGAATATCGCTTGGGTCAGCTAGAAAATCACCGTCTTTATCTTTTATCAAGTTTACTTTAGGTTGCCACCCCTTTCTTAACTCATTTACACCTTTATATATATCTCTGATATTTTTATTTTTGCTGTTTGTTTCAATTTCGTTAATTTTGCTTTTCAAGTAATCTCTTTTTTTACTTCTAAACGTGCGGTTAACTTCTCGCTTTATTCTATTATAATTGTTTAGATTTGTATCATCAGAGTTATTTAACCACCTAAGTCTAGCCTGATTTCTTATTTCTATTAGGTTATGACATTCATTATCAAACCATGCCTTACTTTTTCTCGGTTTATGGTATCCTATACTTTCTTTATCTGCTGATTCTATTGCATTACGTATGTGCTCCCAATTCTTATTTACGTCTGTTTCATTTATATTTTCATCATCATTTAAATCCTGCAAAACATCAAATCTATTGGACAGTTTAATTTGGTAATCTTTCTTAATTCTTTCATCAGTAAACTTTCCTGTATCAAATTTTATAACTTTTAGATTTTGTTGCTTATGATTTATCACTGAGTGTCTTTCTCTTAATTTAGCAATTACTAAATAATGGTCACTGGCACAGTCAGCACATCTATGTGTACGAACGTCAATTATACTAATATGCCTTCTCTTATCAATGAGAATATGATCTATCTGATTATGAGTTTTACCATCTGGAGAAGACCAGGTATATTTATGGATATCTTTATGTTTAAAAGTGGTACTTTTCACAATTAAATTAATTGAGGTTGCAAAAGTAATCAATCTTATACCATTATCATTACTTAATTCATGAAGACTTTCTTTACCAATGTTGGGTTTAAATGTCTCTTCTTTTCCAATCTGTGCATTACAGTCACCTAACAGAATTTTCATATCATACTGAGAAAATTTATCAAAGACCTGTTCTAACTCTGTATAAAAATCATCTTCAGTATTGTCATATTTATCTTCCGTTGGTGCATGTATGTTTATTAAAATAATTTTACACCATCTACCCTGTAAAACTGCATATGATATGGATATTCTATCATTAATAAATTCTACTGTTTTAAGAGCCGAGATAATTCTATTATTTATGAAAAAGCCTGTTCCAAATTTATGATTTTCAGTACCACCATAGAAAAAAGTATAATTTTTAGTTTTACAATTCCCTTCTCCTGGCCACCTAACTTCCTGGACAGCTACTACATCTAATTTATACTTCACTATCTCATTGACTGTACACTGAAATGCTCCAGGCCGGTAAAGGCTCAGAACATTCCAGGTGCCTAATTTAATATCCTTATTCCTAACGTAGATCTTATCCTTAGTCCAGGGACCTCCCAAAGTAGTCCCCACCCGGAGATCCGAACGGGGGACTATTTTACCTCCGGAATATTTTACCTTGGGAACATCCATGGCCTTATATTGCTGTTTCTTGACTTTTTTTTTACATTGTCGAGTTGTCAGCTCTACGCCTAACCCCCAATATGAATAGAGGAACTACTACATAAGACGAACAGAAACACATTAGACAGCACAACTACTACAGAAGACACACACAAACACATCAAAACTATAACACAATATAAACACAAACACACCACAACTACTACACAATATAAACATAAACAAACTACACACCACAACTACTACACAAGAAAAACAAACAAATTAGACAGCACAACTACTACGCAAGACAAAACAAACATGCTAGACAGCATAACTACTACACAAACATACAACAGAAGACACATACATACACACCACCGATACTACACAAGACAAACAGAAACAAGTCTAACCAAGTTCAAAATTAAATAAGCAAAATACTAACCTCACGTCCTCTCTCCCCGTAATAGATGAATAATAGTTTTCTTGTATGTAGGCATTGAATTAATTCTCAAACTATTTTCATCTTCGCACTTTATCGACTTGCACCTGTTCCAAATTACATACATAATACAGGGTGGCTCAATAAGTCACTTAACACCCCCAGTACAAGGCCACTGCAGCGCGCAACATGGAAATGGTGATGACCAATCGTTATCAGGCCAAGGGGGAACCACATTGACGCCACCCACACGGTCGGCGGCCATCTTGATGTCCACCATCTTGAATTCAACTTCAGAATTTTAAATGGGGAGGGGTCGTGTGAAATATCAAAATGGGCTAGAATTTCACGAGAAATGCAATGGTGAAGGTTTTTTCGACGTATCTTTCACCAGTAAAAAGTTATGACTGAATTCTTGTACCAATTAGCTCCTTTTCGAGGTGTTAGAAAAATGCCTTAAAATTTGTTTAGCGCATCGGTAATGCATCGAGATCAAAGTGACGTCTAGGGAGAGAAGTTCGCATGCCATTGCACACGATTTTAATCGGATACATCCATGAAGAGCTGCGCATTATGAATGGTTGTCGCGAACAATTTACAGTGTGACGCTTCCATTGAATTAAAAGTCCTTCACAGTGACAAGGCTAATGTTTATGTTCAGAAGGAAGTTTATAAACAGAATATTCGATGCTTTTTATCTGATAACCCATTTTCGACAGATCAAAGCTGAATGGTTAGTGTTGGTAAGTTAATGGTGCGGCGTGCTGTGTGGAACACGATTGGTTGTCAATTTTCCATCAACGGAACCTTAAATGCTTAGGGCTACTTGGATTTGTTAAATAAACAGTTTTTTTCATCCTTGCTTATGGAAGAAGGTACTTTTTACAGAGTTTTTTTCAATAGGGAAGAACACCAGAACACTTATGGGAACGTTATGAACCAGTTTTTGTCCAAAGTTAGTTATCAGATGACAAGGGTCACATATTCTGTTTATGAACTTCCTTCTGAACATAAACATTAGCCTTGTCACTGTGAAGGACTTTTTATTCAATGGAAGCGTCACACTGTAAATTGTTCGCGACAACCATTCATAATGCGCAGCTCTTCATGGATGTATCCGATTAAAATCGTGTGCAATGGCATGCGAACATCTCTCCCTAGATGTCACTTTGATCTCGATGCATTACCGATGCGCTAAACAAATTTTAAGGCATTTTTCTAACACCTCGAAAAGGAGCTAATTGATACAAGAATTCAGTCATAACTTTTTACTGGTTAAAGATACGTCGAAAAATCCTTCACCATTGCATTTCTCGTGAAATTCTAGCCCATTTTGATATGTCGCACGACCCCCTTCCCATTTAAAATTCTGAAGTTAAATTCAAGATGGCGGACATCAAGATGGCCGCCGACCGTGTGGGTGGCATCAATGTGGTTCCCCCTTGGCCAGGCAATGATTGGTCATCGCCATTTTCACATTCCATGCCGCAGTGGCCTTGTACTGGGGGTGTTAAGTGACTTATTGAGCCACTCTGTTCATCGTTTTCGAAAAAAAATGTTATATTCATAAAGAACAATTTAGAACTTACTTTCATGGCAATAAAATCATCTTTCCGAAAATTTTTTTCGGAAAATAAAGTGAACAGACTCGTGCATTCTTTGTAATTTCCTTGCTGCATTTCAGTTATGCCAATCTTGTCAATCAGTTCTGTTTTCTCTGATTTATTTAAGCATTTATTTTTGTTGATTCCTGATTGAAAACACATGTAAGCTTTTCACTTGTCCTGAGCCACAAAACGATTTAGAGCAAAAAAATGAACAGCATACGTTACTTTTTCGCATGTTCCCCATGCTTTGAACGGCTTCAACCAAGACCATCAGATAGAGAAGGTGATGCTTCAACACGGCGAAGCGCTGCGAATTGTCTGTCCTACGTGGAGTGAGTGATTCCTGAAAATCTCACCAGATGGCATATCGGATAATTTTAATCGCGAATAGAGGAGCCCAAGTTAAGAGTTCAGTATGGGCTGTTATGAGCTTTTACTTTTGAGATCCCCACCCTCAAACAAGTGTGTTTCTGTCAGAAACAAAGGTCATTAACATTCGAAGAGAAAATAATAAATACGTAAAAAGCAGAGGAAATGCAAGATTTTGACGGTCTATACCTTCTTTTATAATTCAGACCATTCAAAAAATGCCCTTTCCTTTCTTTTGTTAACCGCGATTTGGGGAGTTAAAAATAACAGCCTTCCGCCTGTTGCCACTCGCTGCAAACACTTGTTGGGAAGAGGGAAGGGGGTGGGGAATGACGAGGCAAAAGTTCGTGAATAGGCTTCAGTCTTGGGGTCAGGTCAAGAAATTTATTATTTGTGTGTGCGCTTTCTCGTTTAGGAGAATTCTTCTCTGAAAACAGGCATATGGTATGCATTGGCGGATCTAGCGGGAAGACCCCCGGTTCACTTGATCTTCCCAAAGGATGACTAACTATTATAAAAAGTCGAGCAGTTATTTTCCAGATAGTAAAGTTTGACGCAAATGCATAAATAGGGAATAGATTTATGAGGTACCTGAGTAAATTTAATCCGGGACTTGTTGCTTGCAAGGCAATAACGTTAACTGATGGACACAAAGCGAGAGCATTTTAGATTGAATATTTCCAATGTCTGTCTCTTTCTTTCTGTAATCATTGTTCACACAAATACAACAGAACTTCATCTCTTTCACACCTCTAGTAATTGATTAATTGAGTTTTAAATTCAGTTTTCCTCCTCCGTAGCCGAGCGGGTTAAGGCGTTCACTCGTCTTGAGATCGTTCGCTGCGGGACGGCGTAGGTTCGAATCCGGCTCTGGTCGGAATTTATTCGGTCTACGTATAGGGCTGGTGGCAACCCACCATCGTGAGGAAATTGGGGAGCTCCGAGTGAGTGAGCGTAATCCGGTCACGGAGACCTACTATAACGGCTGGGGATACGTTGGGCCGACCCCCCGACTATTCCAATACCGGTTGAAGATCTCCACGCTTAGAGGTGACGAATGAAAGCGTGGGAGGGAGACCGGCAGTCGGTAGGTACGCCTAGGCCCTTCATGGGCTGTTGCGCGACGGATTATTATTATTATTATTTCTGTACAGATATGTTAATTGGGGCTGGACCTACGGTTTTATTTATTTATTTATTTATTTATTTATTTCGTCTTCTTTTACATGGCGAAGTTAAGGCTGTGGAGCCTTTTCTTCCACTTGAACATGTTTACAAAAAAAAAATTGAATATGAAATAATTAAAATATTGAAAAAAGGAAGAAAAAAATATATAAAAATTATAGAGGAATAAAAAATACAAAGAAAAATTACATATAAGAAAGGTAATCTAACCTATAGATACGGGCACACACACTCACACATACAAATTTTTGCCCTTACACACGTACAATCAAATACATAACACAACACTTACTTAAGCACAGTCCAATATTACACATACTTAAAACACAGTCCAAAACGGTATACTTTGACGATAATTCATCTTAACTATTACTCTAATTCATTTTTGTGCCTTACGTCCTTCTATCATTCGCTGCACCCGCCATATTATTAGGGAAATCAAACATTTAATTTTCATTGTATAATATGTGTAACTTTAACAATTTTTTGAACGTCACAATTGAGGAAGAGACATGAATTTCAGGTGGCAACTTGTTCCAAAGGCCTGCTGAGGTAAAAGTAAAAGAATTTGCATAAAAGTTGGATTTGTGGAGTGGAATGGAGATCAAAGACCTTTCGCGCGATCTGGTGTTGCGGCTGTGAAAGTCGGAAATATGTTGAAATCGGTTATAGAGATATTGCGGGTCTTTTATTTGGAGGATTTTGTACAGTAAAATTAACTTATGGAAATTACGTTTTTTCGCTTAATTTAAGCCACTCGACCTTCGCAAAGTACGATGTCAAATGGTCTGAATATTTTAGATCGAAAACGAAACGAATGCAGGCATTTTGAATTCGCTGCAGTCGTTTAGCTTGCTCGTGATTGACATCCAAGAAAGCAATGTCGCAATAGTCAACAATGAGAAATACAAGAGACTGGACCAGTTTAATTTTTATGCGTTCAGGGAGGAAGTTTTTGAGCCGATAGAGTGAATGCAATGCACCGAAAGCTCTTCTAGATACAGAGTTAACTTGCTCTGCCCAGGTGAGATGGTGGTTGAGTATCACACCCAGATTCTTAACAGTAGTGGAGAAGGGCAGATGAATATCATTTACGTTGAGTCTAGGGAGGCTAGATTTATCTATTTTGCTCAAAATTCTAGGGGAACCTACAAGAATACACTGGGTTTTAGTCGGGTTTAGATGTAAGCCATGGTGTGCAGACCAAGTACTTATTTCTTTAAGGTCATTGTTCACAATTTCTATTGCATGCAGTATTTCTTGCGGGGGGAAAGAGAAATATAACTGAAAATCGTCGGCATAGATATGGTATTTACAGCAGTTAAGCACCGTCGGGAGGTCGTTTATATATAGGGCAAATAAGAGGGGGCCGAGTACAGTGCCTTGAGGGACACCACATGGAATGTTTTTCCACGACGATTTTCCATATAGGTCAACGACACATTGTCGACGTTCTTGTAGATAGGAGCAGAACCAATTAACCGCGGAGTCGGTAAAATTGAAAATCGATGATAATTTAGCGAGTAGAATTTCATGATCAATTGTCTGAAAAGCTTTTGTAAAGTCTAGAAGAACCAGAATCGTATGTGAGATACGAACCACTATGTGCCTCCACCGGGTATGGAACCCTAATCCCTTGATTAAAATGCGACGACAAGGGGGGTGGGGGTGGATTTGCTTTGGTGTATGCCGTTATAATGAACACTGTTCCGTTTCAAATGAGACAGTGCACTGAAAAATGTGAAAGAGGCCTCCCCGATGGCGCAGTGGTAACGTCGTCGCCTTCTAATCAAGGGGTCCTGGGTTTGATACCCGATGGAGACACATAGTGGTTGGGATCCCACCTTAAGCTGTAAGTCCAGTCCCGATTTGCCTTTCTGTGCATAAAAGAAAGAAAAACACTGCCGACGCATGTGATAAAATAGAGAGCATGACGTATAAAAAGTATATTCGGAAACAGTTATTTTCAAATCTTCCCCCACGGACCGTCATTATTCTGGACCATCAGCTGCAAGAATGAACAGCTTCCCACCAATTCTTGCATTCTTGTATGTTCCTGATCAAAGCAAACTATTGTAGGTGACAGCACCCCTGTTGTGTCCCCATGCTTTAGATGGGCAATTGTTCTCCCATTTATAAAATTATGAAACGTAAAACAAATTTAACATAGCAGCAAAGCTACAACCAAATATACATTTATATAAAAGAAAAAAAACTACGTGGGGAGTTTGATGCTGAACGTGCTGCTATTACATAAATTGCAAGTTTAATTTCATCTTAATCTAAGAAATTATGTCGGAAGATGATAGATGAATAATCAGTGCTGTGAAACTAAGAATTTTAATAAGACGATCGTCAACAACAGAAAAGATATCGGAACTCAAAAAAGCCTTAAATTTTGCGCAGCACTTGTTTACGTCACTTTCAATTTTCACAATTTAAGTGAATACATAATAATTCCACGCGACTGTACTTTTTTTATAGTTGTTATTAATACCTGACTCATTTTTTTACGTGATATCATACTTTTCCTCATGGCTAGTAAATATGGTTCTCTATTTTGCATACACATTTATCGAGAAGAATAGTTATAAAAAAAATATGTTACATTCTGTTTCATATCTCGCAACCTCTAGGGCTTCCTTATTTACAGGAATTATAATTTTAAAATTGTTTTAACGCAAAACAAAAAGGACGAAAATACGAGGGAGGAAATGTCTGCTTAATACAAAGAAAACATATGTTAATATTAAGTTACCGGATATGGCATAGTGTATAATAATAAATATTATGCGCTTATCCACCTAAAACATTTTCTCTTTGTAATTTGGGTAGTTCTTCGATTCCTACTCCCGCCGTTTAATTGCACATACTCGCAAGTCGCAACAAGAGGAAACATAAAAGCGTAGTGTAAAAATCTATTTTTTTTATTATAAACCCAAGGCAGCTAGAGACGACCAAAATTACGTCACGTTTAGCGCTCTTTGTGCATAAACATACTATATTTAGCCCGTCTGAGCTACCCTGCCGTTGCGCTTTAATATATTAGTTCTTAGGTACAGGAGAATGTAATTTTCGGAAACTTACGACTTGCTACATAATACTAAAGGTTTGCTAAAAACATTTTTGTTATCGATTTACACGAGAAATTCTTACCTTCGTTGAAAATAACGTTTGAATAGCCATCCTATCGTGCTCCAATGTAAAGCACAGTGGTAACGTCCTGGTCTCGTAATCAAGGGGTTCCGGGTTTGATACCCGGTGGAGGCATATAGTGGTTCAGATCCCAGTTTAAACTGTAGGTCCAGTCCCGATTAGCCCTTCTGTGCAAAAAGTGGACTTTAAAGAAAAAAACACGGCCAACGTACACGATAAAATGGACAGCAAGACGTATGACAAGTATATTCGGGAACAGTTATTTGCAAATCTCCCTCCATGGACCGTCATTACTCTGTACCACAGCCCCCCGAGAATTAGTTTCCGAAATCTTAAGTCCCCTCACTTATTTTAGGCTGGCGCCGTCACTGGACTTGGGGTGGACTGGACTTGTGGTCGGATATCCACAGTTGTCAAAAAATGTCATGTTGCAATATTTCCAAATTATGGAATGAAGAATATTTCAGGGCAGTTAGATGCGAATTTCTGAGAGGCCATGGGTTTTTTATTTTTGTTGTTGTATTTTCACTCCCTTCATTTCTTCCTGCTACATTTATTATTTTTCTGTTTTTTTTTTTCAGAGCTTGATCTTCCAGGAATAAGAGGATAATACGTTGAGTATTATTAGATGCATTATGGATGCATTAGAATTTCTTAGAAGATACAGGAAGATATTGAATATGTCCAAATAAACGTGTAATGCTCAGACTCTAGCAGCTAAAGTAAGTGATGCTTTTACCTCATAAAAACTACAAATACACAAAATGAAATAATATACCTAAACATTCATATAAAACATTGAATATGGAAGAGAAGAGTGAGGAAGAACATAGTGAAGTAATCTCTAAAAGGCGAGGAAATAATAAGTCTCAAGCAATAAAGAAGATATTTGGAAGTTCTCTTGCGAAAAGTTCAAATATTCACATTAACTCGAGGCAGGAAAGGACAATTCAAAGCGATAACAATGGAAAACTCCAAGTCAATACCGAAGATGATGATATAAGGAAAAGCAGCTATGTGCATTCGAAGTCCACTGAAAAAGGTATCAAACGAAGAGAAAGTAAAGACATGAAGAATACCGTTCAAGATAAAAAGAAGGCTAAATATGAAGATCGTATCACCAATCTACATAAACATGACGTTTTGAGAAATTTGGAAATGCATGGAGACATGCAGCAATCAAGGAGTAATATAACTACAACAGACATGAACACTAACCAATCGATAACGAGCATTGATGATAATGAAATGGCGATGGAGAAGAAACTGGAGGAGACATGTTCAAATTCCTCAGATGATATGATTGGTAACCTAGCTCCAGTACCTACAAATGAGTCGTCAGACAATGATACAGTGGCTCAGCTTGAACACGTGATAGTTGCTAAAGGAAATAATACAGTTAAGAAACTAACTACCAATGGTCACATAGAATGGAACGAGAGTTTCTTGGATGACACCCATGTTGAGGATGGAAATACTGCAGCAGGTAAGAAGCGGAAAGTAGATTGCTCTATAAGCGATAGGGTTTCGGAAGAAGATGTGGATGATTATAATGAAAGTCCTCACTGTTCAAAATCTGATAGAGAAAGTAAATTAAATGAAAAGACCAAACAAGTCGAGACCCGTGTTCGATGTAGAAATACTGTAGTGATCATTCCTTCAGATAATGAAAGCAAAAGTGTGGAAAATCACAGCAGCTTGCACACTACTGAGCAGATTAGTGAGGATCCTGAAGAAGGAGTTTTCATCAGTACACTGGGAGAGTCTATTCCTAACAAAACTGGCCATGAAACGCTTCCAGTTTCATTAAATGTCCCAGATTCTCCAATGCCGGAATTATTATCATCCAGCAATGAAGAGACAGGACACAGCACACTTGGTTCCATCAGCAATAATGGGAGAGAGAAATTACGAGTAGAGAAGGCAATCACACAAAGAAAAAACTTGGTTACGTCATTCCAGGATGATGCGCAGGAGTTTTTGTGCTCTCAAAGCAGAAACGGCAATAGCAAAACTATTGATTTAGGTGGCGAGCAACAGACATGTGACGTTAACAATGTTCACATCTCTGATGAAAGTTCATCGAACAATTTAAATTTAGGTTTCAATTTGTCCACTGGCCATACACTTCCAAGTAACTCTTCCAAGGAATCTGAGAGGTCTTTCTCCAACGCAGAACACTGGGAAATAATTGCGGCCTATAAAAGAACATTAGCTGAATATGACCAACAAAGAGAAGGGAGTACGGAAGCTGAGGAAGGAAGGGTGCCTACAAGGATAATGAGAACAGAGGCAAACTCCAGTTTATCAGAAATGATTCGGCAAACAGAGGCACAGGGTAACAATAACCCAGCCCCTAACAATGCTTCGAGGATTCTGGAAGATGGAAATAATAATATATGTAGAAGACTACAGGAAAGAAACGAAGAACAAGCAAGTACCTCGTTTAGTGTCCCCAGGGCTGAAGCTCGAAACACTTCTCTTTGGCATCTGAACTCTGCAGCAACAGCTATATCCTCATCTCTGCTTCCAACTGCTATGGCGAGTTTGAATGCAACTAATGCTCAAAACCAATTAGACACTGCATCAGGAGTTTCAATTACGTCAGCTGCTGAGCCGATGGAAGAAGCAAATGAACCACCGTGTGTCGTCAATAACGTACAGCCAAGAGTATCACCTAGTGGGGTCCGACAATTACGCCTTCAGTCCGAAATATCTGCTCCAATTCAATTTAATGTTAACCCAAACAATCTTAATCATCAAGACTTGGAACTGTCCAGCTGCGAAAGAATACCACCTACAAATGTTACTGGAGTTGAGTCACGTCGTACACAAGCCGTTAATGGGATGATATATGCTAACCAACCCGCAAATCAATGGCAAAATTTGTATAATAGGCAGTCAATTAGCACTGCTACTAGTCAGCAACTCATTAATTCTGGTTTCCCACTAGTCTCTGCTAACCAACAAAATTCTTTAGTTCAACTGGTGAACATGTATCCAAATATCAATCAACAGTATCAAGTTATACAAGCAGCTCAAGGCCCAATACCGCAACATAACTATGGAAACTATTCAAATCGAGATATTCAACAATTTATTCAAACTCCATATCTACCACAGGCATATAATAATCCATTGTTTCAAGCCAATAGTTTATGTACAAACCAAAGGCCAGGTATGCATCAATTGACAAGAGATGTGAACAACTTCTATCAGTTCCCAGATAGACGTCCACGTTACAGATATAGAACTCAAACACAAGTTCAGGTACCTCAAAAACAACCTCCACCTTACCATGGTATTCATTATAAACCTACACCAGCGCCAGTAAATATGCAGCAACCTTATGATCAATCTCTCAGGTATCCTCAACGTATAACGCAGCATAGACCACCATTTCCACAACACCCAGTACAACAGAGACCTTCACTCACAGATTACAGGGTTCCATTTCTTCCAAATCAGAGTGTATATCAGAGCCGTTTGTCTAATCAAATTTCTCCCCAGCAGTCCGGGGTTCGTATGTTGTATCAGAATTCACTGCTACGTGAAATAAGACAGCCAGTAAGGAAGACAAAAAAGCCACAACATGCTGGTAAAGGCAAGAATACAAGAACAAGTCAATTGGGATTGCCTTCGTCACAGTCACGGCAATTGAGTAATGCTCAAAATGACTCCTTAGTTCGAGATCAAGACAGAAGGAATGTATTGGAAGATAGAACAGAAGGACCGCGTGACCATAGCGAATCACCACCACTGCCACGTCAATTGAATAATGCTGATAATGACTCTTTAGTTCGAGATCAAGACAGAATGAATGTATTGGAAGATATAACAGCAGGACCGCGTCATCATAGCGAATCACCACCACTGTCACGGCAATTGAATAATGCCCAAAATGACTCTTTAGTTCGAGATCAAGACAGAATGAATGTATTGGAAGACAGAACAGCAGGACCGCGTCATCATAGCGAATCACCACCACTGCCACGTCAATTGAATAATGCCCAAAATGACTCTTTAGTTCGAGATCAAGACAGAATGAATGTATTGGAAGATAGAACAGCAGGACCGCGTCATCATAGCGAATCACCACCACTGCCACTTCAATTGAATAATGCCCAAAATGACTCTTTAGTTCGAGATCAAGACAGAATGAATGTATTGGAAGATAGAACAGCAGGACCGCGTCATCATAGCGAATCACCACCACTGCCACGTCAATTGAATAATGCCCAAAATGACTCTTTAGTTCGAGATCAAGACAGAATGAATGTATTGGAAGATAGAACAGCAGGACCGCGTCATCATAGCGAATCACCACCACTGCCACGTCAATTGAATAATGCCCAAAATGACTCTTTAGTTCGAGATCAAGACAGAATGAATGTATTGGAAGATAGAACAGCAGGACCGCGTCATCATAGCAAATCACCACCACTGCCACGTCAATTGAATAATGCCCAAAATGACTCTTTAGTTCGAGATCAAGACAGAATGAATGTATTGGAAGTTAGAACAGCAGGACCGCGTCATCATAGCGAATCACCACCACTGCCACGTCAATTGAATAATGCCCAAAATGACTGTTTAGTTCGAGCTCAAGACAGAATGAATATATTGGAAGACAGAACAGCAGGACCGCGTCATCATAGCGAATCACCACCACTGCCACGTCAATTGAATAATGCCCAAAATGACTGTTTAGTTCGAGATCAAGACAGAATGAATGTATTGGAAAATAGAACAGCAGGACCGCGTCATCATAGCGAATCACCACCACTGCCACGTCAATTGAATAATGCCCAAAATGACTCTTTAGTTCGAGATCAAGACAGAATGAATGTATTGGAAGATAGAACAACAGGACCTCGTGACTATAACGAGTCACCACCACTGCCACGTCAATTGGATAATGCTGAAAATGACTCTTTAGTTCGAGTTCAAGACAGAATGAATGTATTGGAAGATAGAACAGCAGGACCGCGTGATGATAGCGAGTTACCACCACTGTCACGGCAATTGAATAATGCACCAAATGACTCTTTAGTTCGAGATCAAGACAGAATGAATGTATTGGAAGATAGAACAGCAGGACCGCGTCACCATAGCGAGTCACCACCACTGCCACGTCAATTGGATAATGCTGAAAATGACTCTTTAGTTATTGTTCAAGACAGAATGAATGTATTGGAAGATAGAACAGCAGGACCACGTGACCATAGCGAGGAAACTACGGTTGGAGAACAATTAATATCAGTACCACAATTAGGAGAACAGACAGCACACGAGAAGGAGGCAAATCAGTCTCAGAGCCTTTTAAAACACCAGAGTGAAACTTCACACAAAGGTTTATCTTCCCATGAGATGATGGGAAATGAAAACCACATGACTAGTCAAGTCTCAATTCAAAATCCTTGTGCGAATGCACATGAACAATCGGTGTCTCAAAGAAATCGAAATAAATCAGTACCAAAGGCAATAAGAAATAAATCTGTTCCAAAGGCAATAAGAATTCATGATCTTTGCTCTTCTCAACTAAAGAATCATACCGTTGTTTCCCATGATAAGATATCAGCTTCGTCTGTTCAAATGCAACGAAATACTTTAGGAAAACAAGCAAGGATAGGGGCATCATCCTTCCAAGAGAAACCTGTAAATGAATCAGAGCATTTGATCGAGTTTCAGATAGGGGACACTTCGATTAGGAAACTCGGGAAACAGTCGGAGTACCTACGTGAAGCTCAAAGTGAAAAGTCTGTTCAGAAGGAACAGTTGCAAACTGTACATCAGGGTACGTTGCTCACTCAACGCTCGAGGAATGTAAATACTATTAGTGAAAATCCAACAAACGACGGTGTAAATCAAACTGACCACATAGTGAAATTTTGTAATGAGTCTGCACAACACGAATCCCCATACAATCTTCGTCAGATAAAAGGCAAGACGGCAACTCATTGCAATGTTATTTGTTCTAAGAATTATGGATGTCCTGATAGTGTCAAATCGTCAATTTCACAGACGACACAAAATGTTCATAAACATCATTTAAATCAAGGTCATGTAAAAAATACCGGTTTTCAAGACGGAATAGCAGTGTTGTGCATCCAGAAGTCTCAAGGTAATGTTCGCGAACAACCAACAGTTGAGACAACACTTCAAGAAGGTAATTCAGTTGTAAAACCTCTAAATCAGTCGGACCCAGTGATTAAATATCAGAAGAAACTTAGTTCTGTTGCAGAAGTAGAAAATGCATCGGAAAACGTAATCAAATGTCACAACAAGAAATCTGTAGTGCAGGAATCTTCAAGGAAAGTTCATCATAAATCAGTAACTCCTCATCATGCTATGATTCTAAGAAGCAAACGCGGTAAAAATCTAGTTGATGACTTTGTGTATCCTGTACAGAAAAAAACTCAATGCAGGCCTCAATTTGAGTTACCTGTTCACCAGAAACAAGGAAATCCACAAGACCAAAAGTCAAAAAAATGTGAAGCTGGTTTGTTTCAGGATGCTGTACGAGACATTCCTGAGTTGGACAATAATGTTGGTGCTGAATGCATGGAACCACGAACTGATCAGCAGAAAGAACCAGCATCGACATTAGAACCGATACAGAAATCTCAAAAGGAGCCTTTATTAGAAAAAAGTTGTATTCAAAGACGACCAAAAAGAAGGCAAACTACGCAAGATATTGAGAAACTGGAAAATCAATTGGAGATATCTAACTATTTTCACGGTAATAATAATAATGCACAGCAGGGATGTTCAAGTAATATTTTTCTAGCTTCTCTACCTTCTAGTCAGACAGGAGATCCACAGACGATGTGTAATTCCATTTCTCAATATTATAAAGGAGTATCGCGTCATTTAATGAAGAATGTGCACAACCAAAACACGAGAACACCTTTACAAACTTTGTCATCGGCCGAGAGTGGTCTGTTGGCTCAAGATGGATCTGAGCAATTGTGCCCGATGCAGGAACAGGATGTACAAAATTCTAATGGAAGCCAAATTTCAGGGAACGTTATATGTGGTAGTGAACTACTTCAACTCCATCCAAGTACTGTCGAACTTCCTTCAGTCAACGAGAGTCCAGAGGGGCCTAACCAATCAGATGCAGCCATTGACGAGGATATCAAACCTGAGATAATAGAGGTAAGTGCTCAATAACAAAACCCTTTTCAATGTTTTCAATTTAAAGACAATAGAAACCTCATGAAAAATTATAGGATAAGCTAAAAAACAATCATGTGTGCAATATATAGTAAAGAAATAAGAGTTCTTACAAAACAAGGAAACAAAATACATATATTCAAGCTTTCTTCCAGCAGGATATTCATAATTCCTTTTTCAGACAACGTTCTATCTAGTGTGATATCCTTCGCTTTTACATGAGAATGTGAACGTTGACATGTTATTTTATTCGCTTGCGGCTTGCCCTATGTCCGTTTCTGTCAACTGGTAATAGTTCAGAAATTAAATCGTGTACAACGATAAATTTGAAGCAGCGAATAAATTATTTAACATGCATGATACGTTCTTCTATACACAAGACTATGCGAGTAGCTAATTTAGTGTCAAGAACTTGTAGAATTAAAAATTTGATTGTAGATCCAGATCAAAGGTGCCGTGAGATTTTCACGATGAGTTATGTAGCAAGAAAGTGAAACTTTGAAGTACAACAATAAGTGGGGGTTTGTCGTACTGACCACACGTCACCCCGTAACTGGTTGAATGATTTCCCAGCAGTCCGTAGTTAGACACTGACTTTCACGGGCTGTTACGCCACAAGTTATTATTGTTCTTGTTAATAATAATAATAATAATAATGTAATTGTTATTATCATTATCTAGTCCTCATGGGGAAAAGTCACATGTCGGATTACTGTTCTTCTGGTGAGATAAGTCTATTTTCAGTCAATAACAAAATAGACTCTTATTATACGTATATAGATCAGTTGATAGGTAAACATATGTCTGAACGATGAAGTAATTACTTAACTAATTTTCAAAGATAAATCCCATTATGACGCGTATAATACGTGTCACAATATGTGTATTGGTACGTTTTCGAAAGCACAACCTTACCTTGCTTTTTTTGCAGGTATTTTGTTCTCTTCACCCATCTCAAACGATGTCTGAAGATTGCAGGCGTGCAGGTCCATCTGTAGGAATGGACAACACTGGTTGTGAAGCCCAGAAGGTATGTGATTGCTTAGAAGTGTGCTTCATTGAAATTTCTTTGCAGAATCTTGTTTTACATTTCGAGGTTTCCTCCACAGATTATGTTGTTCAGTTAATGTACAAAGAATATGGATCATTGGATTTTAAATTTAAATGTAGAAGTGCATAAAATGTGGATTTTGTGGATATGTAGTATGTGCGGTCATGTGGGTGCTTTTATAGCTGCCCGAAAACACATTATCGCACTGTAAACAGACAAACCAAGTCACAAGACCTCGTAAGACTATAGTAGCAGAAAGGTCAACATTCAATAAAATGCAATGTAAGATATACATACATACACACACACACCTCACACATATATATAATTTCCAGAAGGAAGTGAATGAGCATTCCAATGATGTGTTGGAACATGTAGAACTACGAGAACTCTGAGAATTGTAGAATTCGGCAACTTTGGCTGGAAATCGCTAGGCGATATGAACCAATAAAAAGATGACGACGAGTTATTGAGGCAGCGAGATTTGATCAGGGCACAAAGTGGACTGCTTTTGATTTATTGATTCAGTTCGTGTTTTAAGTCCACTTTATGCACAGTAAGGCTAATTGGGATTGGACCTACAGTTTAAAGTGGGATCCGAACCACTGTGTGCCTCCACCAGGTATCGAACCTGGGACCCCTTGATTACTTGGCAACGACGCCAGCACTGCGCCATCGCGGAGGCCCCACTTGTAGAAGAGTTACGTGCACTTTATATTTATTACTTTGTAAGTATTGAAGCCCTATTAAATAAATGCTTTTCCGTTTGTTCAGAAAATACAAAAAAATTCCTTGCTCGCTTCGTTCGCAATGTAAACATTTCTACAGTTAAGTCACATCGAGATTTTTTTCCCCTAAAAATGCAATTCGGACACAAATAAAAGTTGAGATAACTGTAGAGGGCACCTGGTTAAGGTTCTTTGTGTGCGTGGGGGGGTTGTCTGACTGGATCTGTCTGCGTGTGCCTGCGCGGGCATGTCACACAAAATGTTATGAAGGAAACAGAGATTGAGCCCCCTCCCCTACACACACACACATAAATGAAATTCTGGGTATGCTTGTGGTATCAGAGATCATTTTTTAGGCCAATACGAATATCAGTGATAACAAAAAATGAAAATGATTAGTTCGTTGAGTTGATGCACAGAAGAAAAAAATGATACCCCGAAGTTTTCTACCATGCTCAATTGTTTCCAATCACTCGTGACTAACATTCCTGAGCTGTGACTAAATCTGATGGTAATGGCATTCTAATATTTCTTCCTTCCATTGTTCTAACAACATTCTTGTCTTTATGTATCCATGTATCAAAACAAATGCACATACTTACAACTCGTTCATTTGCTTTAACAGAAGCAAGGGGACCAGTCCATTCCGATGTGCGTGGTGTGTCAGAAACAAGCTACACGGATCTGTGGAAGTTGTTTACAAGTTTTTTATTGTTCAGAAGAATGCCAGGTAAGATTACTTATTTATTATTCTTAATTTTTATTGTGTGGAATGCATTACTGCCGAAGACCTAACCATAACTTTAACTATGAATTTGGATTTCAATGTGCGTTATACTATATTTATTTTCATAAGGAAGTAAGTTCTTCGGTGCCTATATCACTGCCAAGCCATGATAGGTTGTCGCCAATATACATTACACTGAAGTAATAGTTTTAATGCGAGGAATGCAAGAAGAAACCTGAGAGATTTCGATATTTATTTTTGAAATTTATAATATAAGCAACAACAGAAAATAATAATTTGGCAAATAAAAAAGTCATTACTTTAAATGCTGAAAAGTTCGTAGCCCGACCAATTTCCCAAACTGTTTAGAGGAAGGTCACATTATGTCTTGAAAGTACATATCCCCAAAATGCATTGCATAATTGACAGGCTTTCTTGTTGTTTTAGGTTTATTAAGTGACCAAGTCTTCTCAGCAAGCGAAATTGCAAGACAATGCTCCTGCCCATCGAGCAGCAGCAACATAGCAGAAATTGAGAGACCCGAGCTTTCATTCTTCTACGTCGGGCCACGAACTTTTCAGCATCCCCTCGTATAAGTAAAACAATTCTTGAAGCTTTCCTGGAGGCGAATAATGAAGAGGTTTTCTGGGGCAATCAACCAGGTTGATTTCTCGAGGAAACCTCTTCATAAGTAAAGCATATATCACAAAATTTATCGATAATGATTGAGAAATAAGATACATGTTTCATAGTGTTTAATTTTTCTTGATGTTAGCGACGCATTGTTTACACACAAACACACATCACTGTCTTTTGCATGGGATACATTAAAATACAAATGGATGATATTCAACTTGACATCACCACACAGGGTACTCTGGAAAGAAATCGAGAGAGGCGCGTTTATTAAGGAAAGAATTGAGAAGCCTTCTTACAGAGAGAGAATTTGGATTTCATAATTTTTTTTAGACGGTTTTATCAGAAAGGTAAGAAGTATATATTCTTCATATAATCACGATAGTTATGCCTTCAATCACTTCGGCAAGACGGTACGCACAATGCTCACCCAGCATGTTTTCAAGGCAGGATCTGATCTGTTGGCCGGACATGTGACACAATGAATTGTGAATTGTTGAATATCATACATTGCCCATGATAAAATTAATTATAACTTTTCACTTAAAAGTGTTGTTTAATGAAAACCTCTTTTAAATTCTAGATTACGCATTTGGAACAAGGACACAGCCAGAAGTGTATCCAGAGATAATGAAGAGTAAGGAAATCTTAGTAACTTTGTTATTTACATAATTCATAAAACATTTTTCTGTGATACAAATACAAATTGTTTTTCGAAAAGCAATATTATTGAATTGGCTGTGATTGTAAATATAGATTTTAGAAGGTTACATTTTTATTTATGATATTTTGTACTTTTGTATACATGCATATATGTACATATATATGCACTAAGGAAGAAGAGTTGTTGTTTTCCAATGATTCTTACAAATTCAGTTACGTTATGCCCTTCCTTGAATCTATATGGTGCTAATTTCTTTATAAAAAATACTATCATAAACATGAAAACAGTTCTCATGTTATTTAATATAAGCTGCATCTCAGGAACCTCTTTCAGTCAAAATATATAAACACAGTAAGTTTTCATGGGTGGTTAAATATTTGTGTGGAGTGTTACAAATTGTACAAAAATATAGGGGATGATTTTCAATGTGTTCCAGCGCTATGTTACATGTAAAAAAAATAGTTTATCGAATAAATGAGTTGTTAAGAAGCGAATTTCAGATTGTTTTATTAGAAATATTTTAATATAATATAATTGGAATTGTATGCAAAAGCCTTGATGAAAGTTCAGTCGGGGGGAAAAAAACTCACGTTCTATCTCACTGTTTTACAAACACTGTATTGAGCTTATGAAACGGGCTTATGATGGATGGGTTCACCCCCCCCCCCCCGGCACAAATGTGTGAAAACCATGCATGATTAATTGATAATGGCAGATAGAACCAAACACAGAATAGAGAGATTTGTAAAAAGTCAATTTTTGAATTTTCAAAAGACATAATAAATTAGTTACATTTATTATTGTTATTATTATGTTACATGTGAACAGGAATTATTTGAAATGAGGTCAAACCACTGTGTTACGATTCGGCAAATATCCCCATCAAATTTCCATAACTTTTTACACATTAATTTTATAGATTGTAAAAATTGTAAAACTATGAAAACAATATGCAAATATAGTACACGTATTATTTATAATTAATAACTTATTTTAAAATATATTGAAATTTTGTGCTCTTTCAATCATAATTTAACATTAATTCGCAAATGATATAATATAAATATATTCTACGTTTTACCATTTATTGATCACATCTGGGCAGCATAAAATATGCACTTTCTGTTATATGCCCCATTAGCTTCAAATTATTGGGGGGGGGGGGCGCAATACTCAGTCCCAGCCATTATATCTAGAGCAAGGCCGCGAATAGTGGCAGAGAAAGGGGGGGGGCGATCGAGTGGGCAGAGCGAAGCAGTATACCCTGCTGGGAAGGCTGGGAATTGCAGTCGCTTCACCCCTCCATGTAATCCCGTTCCTCTCACGTGTTCATTGGTGGAGCCGTAACTATTTGCGCAGATACTTCTTTTCGTTCGTGGTCCCAGGTTCGAATCCCGGTCTGGGCATGGATATTTGTATCTGTCCATTCATCAATTTCATCATGTCATCACTCATCCCCATCTTCGTAAATTATCCAAAAGTGGCACAAAAAGCGAAGTAAAATAAAGAAAATGAATAACAATAACATCATTCGCCTGCTCCAGAGATAAATGGGAGAGTGTAGATTGATTTCTTGGGGGAAAATGTACGGCGTAGGATACAAGCTTCGGCGGTGCAGTGAGTGGCCCAGTTTCAATGCTGCTTTTGAAAAAAAAAAAAAAAAAACTAGTATGAGAATCAATAACTTCTCATAAAAGATTGTACGTATAACAAGCAACAATAGAACATTTATCGCCTCAAACAGGAAAGTAGAAAGAGAATCGCTAGATTAGTGGAAATGTAGAAGTCATCACGTGGTCTTATGAGCTTGGAAATAATTTTGGCGTATTAGAAAACAAAGCTAATGTACAGTGGCGGCGATTGGGTTCCAAAACCGGGAGGGGCGCAAAGAGAGTAAATTTCACTTTGTAGATAAGGTTTATCATAGTGCGGGACCAAAGTAACAAAAAGTGGAGGGAGGACAACTGCCCCCCTTGCCCCCCCCCCTAATCGCTGCCACTGCTAATGTAAGTTGGCAAATAAAAACCCCAACTTCTACTGAACGGAAAATAAAAGACGAGCTGACTGAAGATGTTGATTTTCGCTACCCACTGTATTTTTTTACAGAATTTTTACCGTGCATTAGATGCACAGGCATAACTTGGCGGGTCCACAGATTTTCAGGTTTATTAAAATTTACACGTTAGGGGTACTTTTGTTAATCTTCTGGGACCTCAGGAGCAAAGTAATAAAGAGTAATGTTTGTGATTTCGCAAATTTCAGTTATTTGGAAAATATTCCTGGACTCTATATTTATGAGATGGAAAACTTTTCGAGTCTCCACCCCCACCCGCCTAAAATTCTGCCCCTTCAAAATTTGCCTCGCCCTCCAAGGTACGATCATGCTTAGATGTTCTAGTAAATCGAATAAACAACAGATTTCACAGTATGAAAAAATCAACGAAAGTTCCACCTTCTTATGGCCACGGCTCTAAAGGATGGAATCTACGACTAATCAATGTCAAAAATATTGAGCCCTCGGTTTACGTGCTGTAAAATTGTATTCCATTGAGGAAAAATCAAATATATACCTTACTGGAAAGCTTCAAGTATCTATTTTTTTAAAAGCGTTATCTGAAAATTATTCTTCACTCAATTTTCGGAAATATCAAAGAAATCGGCGCCACGACACCAGGCAATTCATACAGAGTATGCAGGACCATGAAAAAGAGTCCACTGTATATAGTCCCCCCCCCAAATGCCAAAATTTAGCAACCAGAGGGGAGAAGTTCCCCTCATCCCCCATCGAATACCACACTACAAAAAGAGGTGAGATGACGAAATACAGAATTGTTGGAGACGTTGACGGACCGTGCACCTTGTGAAATTTAGACCTCCCCCTTTGTTAAATCTAACAGTTCTGTTTTACAAAGCCTGAAATTTATTTCAGGATGCGGAAACCAAAAACAAAATATACATTTATCCCTGATGCGTGTCCAATTCTCATACCCCGGGCCACTTTCTTATATGCAAATTTCGTTCTACAGGGTGTACCAAAATTCCCATTACCCCCCCCCCCACCTTTGAATTGTAGACAAACCTGCAAAATGTTATTTTAACAGCATGCGTATGATGAGAGGATGGTATACCATTAAATCAGACCAATGACCACCATTTACTCCGGAGGATCTGTGTGCACACCGCCATTTTCATGGCACAGTATTATTCGCCTCCAGGTGCGATGTGAAATCCTCCGTAACATAAGATGTCAGATCTGGATTTCAGGTGGCCATTTTAAGAGAATACCTCAATGGTGTGTTCAGAGACAAATGGATTGACGAGGATCGCCAAATTTACCAGCACCTCTAAAATGGCCACCCGAAAGTCCAAATCTGACATCGTGTGATAATGCGCTACGGGGGCACATCAAACAGAAAGTCGCCCATAATCGTTATCAGAAAACTGGGCAACTTCAAGAAGCTGTTCGCAGTGCGTTTGCTTCCCTCATGCCAGCCATGTTACGGAGGATTTCACATTTTGCAGGTTTGTCTACAATTCAAAGGGGGGGGGGGGTAATGGGACTTTTCGTACACCCTGTATATGCACGAAAACACGTGCAACAAGAACCTAAAATTACTATCGGCTTTAAACGTAACATTCCTCACGTAACAAAAACGTCAGATTACTATCAATATCAAATCCAACAAAGTAAAATTACAACACACAACATTTCTTGTCAAATAAATCGATCACATATACAAGGAAATCATTGTAACGAAATTACATACGTATATACACACCTTGAAAATATGCAATTCCCGCTACTTGGTTGCAGGGTCCAAATGCGTCAACTAGCACACGTTTCACAAAGCCTCGAAGAATATCGTAAAATTACAATGAGCATCCATCAAACGTAACACTCCAATTCGTAGATTTGAAAAAGACTGGAACAATCTGACGCAACCATTCTTGCGACCAGGCTTCCTCGTTTCACCTGTACGGTAAGCGCAACACAAGAAGATAAGCAAGCCACAGTTGGGTCGCTGGCTGGCTGTGAGTGTGCCTTTGTGTCGCTAGAGGGATTGCACGGGATGGGGTACCTCGACAATTTGCAGTGGAAAATGGGGTCGAACCACACTTCTGTTTTACGTGTCACTTAACTTCAAAGAAAGATCTGTACAAAACTTTTTTTTTTAATATGGGTCCTCATTTTTTAAAATGTATCTTGACAAAAAAAAAGAAAAAAGTTGAAGGCCACTTTACGATCAGAACGGATAATCGGGATTCGGGACTGGGACTACAGTTTAGTTGGAGTTGACGTTCAAATCAGGACTTCAACTACGTATAATAAAGAGTGTGACAGAGAGAAATAAATTTGTTGTACAATTTCAAGTGCTTATCAACGAGAAAATAATAATATAGCGGGCTAGACAAATTTGTTATCAATGAAGGTGAGAATGACGCTATGTTCTTCCTGCTTCACTGGTTTGCCACATTAATTTGTTTGATTTATTTTACTTCGCTTTTCTTCCACTTTTGGCTAATCGCGAAGATGAGGATGAGTGATATGATGAAATTGATGGAGGAACACTCACAATCACACATTCCCAGGCCGGAATTCGAACCCGGGACCCGTGGCTGGTTTGCGACATGAATTTGTTGTGTGTTCAGTACAATTCACTGCTGTGACCAGACTTGTTCAACAATTCTACACTTGGAAGCATTGAAATAAGCAACTGGCGACCATTTGATGATAAAAACATCGCACTGCACTAACAGTTTCCACATCAAGCTCACTTGTCAGTCACGATCCACGCTCGCACTCAACGGAAGAATATGGCATGATGCTCACATCGCGGACGAATAAGCTCTTTCATTCTCTCACCTAACTTGACGAGTCATCTTTATAGAAGGGAAATTCATTCACAATCACTGGCGTACGCAGAAGAGGCTACAGCCCCCCCCCCCCCCCCCCGAAATTTTCAGAAAGTAAAAAAATCAAATGAAGGCAGTAATGAAGTCGGGGAAAACTTACAATGACCCCCGATAACCATTCTTGTGTTTGAATAACTTTTAAAACGAATGTTCAAACGGTAATTGGAGCTCATATCTCATGAAAACAAAACACCAACAACGGGGTATCACCGACATTGATTTACGGTGATCCAAGCGAATATATTTTCTCTCTCTCTTCAGGAAAGGGTAGCGTCGCATTGAAACCTCGTTCAAATTTAGCTGTATATTTATGGTTATAATGACGGGAAATCATAACCTTATTTGTAAATGCTTTAAGTGCAGTGATCGAATTGGGCCGGTATGAGACATACCGGTAGTAAATTAAGCAGGGTTGTTGAAGGTCCAGGAATCCATAAATTCTAATGGATTCTATTGGGTTCCGTTGCAGGACCAGAACATTTTTTGTCGCACAATTTAAATTCGGTCCAAGTTGCTTATTGATTCACTGAAAAAATGTTCCTGTACCGCATTTTATGTGGTTATAAAAGAGAGAGAATGAGAATCTTATGTATTATTTAAGAAATCACAAAAAAAGGACTGTATCAAAAGACAGGTCTGTGCATACGAGCATACCGGCAGTACTTTGTTTCCAATATTGTAGATATGTGTTTATATAATTCCTACATAGTAATGACATCAAAATACTTAAATTGCTACATGATTTTACAATATACTTATTATGTTATGCAGCAGTAGGCCTAACTTTAATTAATTATTTAAAACAAAATTCTGCAACAAAACTCTTAAGTGGAAGAGCTAAATCGTTAACTCAAAGACGGAATTTGTAGTGTGCAAGCAGAATTGTCAGACCTTGGCATCTGGTTTCCAAGATGGAGCCTTGGGATTAGACTTAAGGTTAACAACAACGGAGGGAATATAAAGCTGAGAAAGGGAATTTTTCAGCATCCATAGGGAATTTAATTCTGTATCAAGCAGGAAGGAACCACAATAGAAGATTGGCGCAGGGAATTGAATGCGTGTTGTAGCGATTCGAGAATTTAATATTTGTTTAGCTGTTAGTGGTTTAGTATTCGTGCTAGAGCTGTGTTTACTGAAGTTAAAGGCAATGGATATAATACAATATTTGCGTGTGAAAATATTTGGAACGGGATCTTTTCCGGAGAAATTGCGATTAGTTAATGTAGGTAGGCCAGTAGCATCTCTTGTACCACATGTCTTGAACTTAAACTTCCACGTATAAAAACAAAAATCGGGAATGCACGAGTAACTGGGTACTGGGGTAACTTGAATTTTAAATTTCAATTAATATTGAAGGTTTTTATATCACTACCGCATTCCTTTCATATTCTTTGTTACAGGTTTTTCTTATAGATTTATTATATTTTCTTGTTTAATTATTTGAAATTCTAAACGTAGATTAACTGCAATCACAACAATTATTCGACAGTGGTCGCAACAATAAGGTAAAAGTTTTAACACATATATTCATAAATCCTGTATGGATGTTGAGGTAAATTTGCAGGGAGACTTCAGGAGTAAGGAATCAAGTGTCGGAGATTACCCACTAGTTAAAACCAGCATACGCCACTGGCATATACTGTTCAGTTTTTTGCTCTAAATCGTTTTGTGGTTCAGGACAAGTGAAAAGCTTACATGTGTTTTCCACCCCGTGGAAAGTTTTAAATTGTTCTTTATGAATATACCATTTTTTCTTCGAAAACAATATAGTATGTATGTAATTTGGAACAGGTGCAAGTCGATTAAGTGCAAAGATGAAAAAAGTTTGAGAATTAATTAATGTCCGTAATCATAAAGGTAAGTCAGAAAAACATAATTAACATGCTAATGTTCCTGTTTCATTCAGTATGTCAATTTTCAGTGAAGACTGAAAATAGCCTCAATGAAATTGTCGTTATTTTTATTATCATTATCAGGTGTTGTTATTAAACCAGCCTGCCTCTTTGGGGAAAAAACTGCAACAGCATGTTCTCATTTATTTCCTCCCAAGCTTTGCAATACAGGTGAATTGCTTTATTTTCAAATCATTTCTGAGAGCCCCAGTTAGGCAGTTACAACCTAGGTGCAGTGCAGATGAAACAGCACCGCTTTGAAAAACCAGTACGTAGGCCTATACATTAGTTTCGTGTGCATTTCCCCTGTTATTTTTATTATCATAATTAAATGCTTCGCTCTCAGCACAGTTTCACATTCGTTATAGTTCCTGGAATTCACATCGCATTCGCAATATATAAATATAACGCGTAATTTAAACGTTTCTTCCATACCAGCAATGACAACAAGCTGCTATTACGTACTACTACTCAGTGGCGAAGCGTGGTGTCGCTGGAAGGGTAGGCACAGCCACGTCAGTTCGTGTTGTCATGGGTGCGACTTTTTTAAAATATGAAAAATATAACCTTTAAAGTTATTTTTCAAAATGTAACAATTATTGTATCTATCAAATTACCTGAATAGTAACTCTTGATGTGTGCCAACTCGTAAATCTTATTTCTTCATTTTATTGTAAATTGATGATTTAGATGTCATTCGAGTGGCAGTCCTCAATGCTCCGATGCCCCTTCTTTCTTCCTATGCCAGGTAATAGGCTTCTATGCTTGTTTTTGTAGCATTTCAGAGTAATACAAGTCATTATTCCCCTTGCTCACTTCACACTCACAACAATGAAAGCCGGGCCCCTTGGCGGAGTGGTTAGCACATATCGCTACGACGCCAGGGGTCCTGGGTTGGATTCCCGGCCTGGGCAAGGATGTTTCTGAATGTTCGTTCATCAATTTCAGGATATCATCGCTCACCCCCATCTTCGCAAATTAACCAAAAGTGGCACAAAAAGCGAAGTAAAATAAACAAATAAATCAAGCAACAATAAAAAATAAAATAAATAAAATGAACGAAGAGAAGAAGATAAAATATAACAATAAAACAACAACCACATCGGAACAGGAGTAAATCGAGAAACTAACGAAAACGCAGAACACTGTGATAGAAACATTTCTTCGCCCTCGGAACAAGTTGTCTTTGCCTTTCTACCCTCACCTTCCCTTTCCCCGCGCTGGACAAGAAACATATGTGAAGCCCAGTTTGTACCGTGTGTCCAGCGTTGCCAACCTCCCAATCAGAAAAAGTGTGGTGATTAAACTCTTAAATTTTGCAAAATGCAACTAAATTGTGCTCGGATGACTTAGGTCTAAAGTTCATTTAATGCATCTATTTTGGGGGAGTTGTGATATGAACATGCGTTGTTGATTAGTTAAACAATATTGGTAATTTCCCCCATTAAATTAATTACAATGGTTTAACCAATATAATTGGTTCAATATAACGCTTAAAAAAAAATTGAGAAAATTCGACGACTAAGAAAGGCAGCGGCTTGTTTTATCTGTGACCCCAACTTTCTACCAATTTCCTCAATAAAATTTTCCTCGTGAGCTAAGTAAGAAAAGATAAAGAAAAGATGAAAAGAAGACGGTGGACCAGATGTGGCTGGATCGGCATGCTACCTTTTGTTGGAAACAAATAAGATCTGCGATTTTTTTTTTCAAAATATATTCCTCTGAATTCAATTTATCTGTCTTCCAGGAACGCATGTTTGTAGATGATTCAATATTTTACCATTATGCCAAACCCAGGGTGCTAGGTACGAACAAAGTTCAAATTGTACTAAGTTTAGCACAATTATGCTTGGGTTGGCATCACTGCGTGAGGCCGGACTCACTGTGTCCATTTCGGGCGAACGCACCCCTAAAATTATGCTTTCCCGCATTAATCACATAGAATGTTATGGGACCAACTGAGGCCCTCCGAGAAGTGGCTTGACATGCGACGGCAGGGATGGAAATTTGTGGAAATTATCGTAAGGCATAGAATTTTAGTTTTCTTGTATTAAGGTGAAATTGTAAGTAATAAAATAGGCTAATCCGTAATATACAAATATATTAGAGTAGGTCCGGCCTCCTGGCCTCTTATGTAAACAAAGATCTATCCTACGTAGAGCGGCCATATTGGAAGCGACACTAGCGCTCAGGTGGTAATTTTAATCGCGAATTGCATCGAAACATTTCGGGAAAGAATAATACCACTCTCATGAATATCGCTATGTATAATGCACATGTAGCATTTACTTTTCGTTGAACATTCATAAATCATAAATATAACAAACAAGTATTTGATCGAGGTACAAAACTTATGGAATTAGAAACTGGCATCGAAGTTCCGATAATACCCGCAAGGTGGCGTGCAGGTTATCGAGGTTATGGGTGTTTTATTATTATTTTGCTAGGCGGAAAATTATTCCTAAAAAAAAAAGTGAAACCCACCAAATTCTATTCGCTTATTATGTATAGTAAATGCAATTAATACTGAAAAAAGCTACGACAATAATAAGCAGACAAGCAGCTCCCACGTAATAGTTCTTGGAGCAAAGCAAGCAATTGACGTGGCTATAAAATATCTTGAAATAATGAAATAATTGATTCACCTCGTATGAGGATGGTAGTTCAGGAGGAAAACATACGTTCATGTACGTATCTCAATTGAAGAACCGACAAGCGATGAACAAAAAATTCAAACCTTTTGAATCTTTATTTATTTATTTTTTTCACTCTTTGCGTCTTTGTTGGACAATATGAACAAGTGTTTTGAAGACTTGGGTTTCCTTTGATTTTTAATTTAATTTGAATTGATTTATTTTACTTTGCATTTCTGTCACTTTTGACTAATTGCGTAGGGTTTCCTTGCGAATGTAACCGTATTAAAAACATATACATGGCCTTTAGATGAGTGTGAAGCAGTGGCGTAGCAGCCGCTCCCACAATGCGAGGTTTAGGGGCCCCGCATTGATCTCTCTAAGCTCCTGAAATTTTATATAATCTCACAAATCCAACAGATAGTGTCGGTTATTAAAAAAGAAAAAAAAGAACTATTTACGAAATAGACAAAATGCACGTCAACAATGACAAAATTTGAACTCGAAATTTACTGTACTGTTAGATACTGTATTGTATACCAGTCAAATGGCACCACAATAAACTTCGACTGTTTTATATTTTTATGTGGGATGTACTCGAGTTAGTTCCCAGTAACATATCATAAGACGATGTCTGCGATAATAAGCAGGAGCTTAATCAATCAGCGTGGCTCAATCAGAGGGGCCCTGACAACTTAACCTGTGGGCCTTCAGAAATGCTTGCAGATCGTCTCAAATAAGAAATAAATCCCTCATCTCACACCTTTATAGATATACCGTTTGTCGGAATCTCTAGAGTATAAATTATCTACAGTTATGAATCCAGTAGGAAGATTCAGTTGTTCGACCAGTCTGTTTTTTATTGTTACACAATGAGTGTCGGCGATTAGGGGAGCTGTTGCCCCCACTTTTTTGCCACTTTTGCCTCCGCACTATGCTAAACTTTGTCTACCAAGGGAAAGTAAATTGCCCTTGCCCCCCCCCCCCAGTCTTGGAACCCAATCGCCGCCATTGTGACACAATAACCATTAAAACTTGGTAATTCATGGACTTTTCCACTAATGTTAGTTTTATGTGTGGTATTTAAAATGTAACTTCCTATCTCACCAAATTTTCAAAGGGGGGTCCAAGCCTTTTCATAATCAAATAAGAACTGAGACAAATTTCCCACATAGTCCACACCTGTTATGTGTTTCACATTAATTTAGATATTTTTAGCTATAGTGTGACAAGGTAGTTCAATTTTCTGCAGGTGAGGGGCCTCCAGGAAACTGCGTTACGCCACTGGTGTGAAGCTATGTTTTATGGTGATATGTCATTCCGTCATTTGTGTAAAAGGGTTAACTTTAATGCAAGCCAATTTAGCCAAAGCATGTACGTATCACTAGTTAAAGATGTTTGCATCTACAAATAAAATCCAAAACACAATCCCACTTCACTCACCGAACTTGTGAATTCAATTGAAATTGTACCAATATATAGCTACAGCTGAATGTAAACGCGGGTTCACTGTCATGAATTTAACCTTAACTGATCAGAGAAATCATTTGAAGCAACCCTTTAAAACTAGCTTTTTCTTTCAATAAACGGACCTCCAGTGCATTGTTTCATTTCAGAAAACCTTGACACATGTCTAAGCATCACATTGCCCTTGACAAACCATCGAGCCTGTACACGGATGTTGGAACCGGGGCAGCAAGGGGCCCCTCTGCCTCCCCCTAGCGCACACAGGAATTATTTTCGAGGAGGCTGCTTTCTTTAGGTGCGGGGTGCAGAATAAAATATTTCGTAATCATCAAGTTAAAATTATAACCTACGTTTTGAAAGTTGTTCAAAGACAGAAATGGTATAATCGGAAATCATTTTAAGGGAAGTTTGCCTTTACAATTTTAGCTTTCCCTGGTGCTTTACCGCTTATTTTTTTTAAAAAAATTGATTTTCTCAAAGTTTTGGAGGGTCTGTAGCCCCATGATCAAAATATCAGTGCCTTTTTGAGTAATGAAATTAAATTAAAATGAGTAAAGTGGCAAATGAAAATGAATACAATTTACCCGGGCTGGAAACTGCATGTTAACAAAAAAAGAATACATTTTTATTGCTACACGATTGTCGACGACGTAAAGGCATAGTTGCACATAAGACAAGAGAATGGTTCTAATGTAGTGAAAAACTAATATGTAAACTGTAGGTCCAGTTCCGATTAGCTTATCTGTGCATTTAAAGTGGACTTAAAACAACAATTCAAAACAAACTCACGAGATCGAAACACAAAAATTATATATTCTGTGGCTTAAAACAGTGGCGAGCAACAGAGGGGGCCACTCCGCGACTTGCACGTTATTGGCTAGAGCTTGTGACGTCACCAAGCGGACACGAGCGGAAGAAAGCTATGCGTAGAATGTAGCAGATGGCCCATGAAACGCTGTGTTTTCATGCATCTTTTGATATTAAACACCAAAGCTGTTAATTTAATTTGACAACAAGAGATCAAATACGCGATAGAAGAATACAGTTATTCCGAAACAATGCATAGTTTATTTTTCAGACATTATTGTGCATGATATCTTGTCCCTGTAGGCTGTAGTCCACTGCCGGCTTTTCTTTCCAGCTAACCTATTGCATTTATTTTAAATGTCTAATTCTAAGAAAAGTTCTTGTCCGGGCATATTCTGATATGAACTTTTACTGAATGTCCTGGAATTTCCCTTTAATATTTTTACGCTACTTTTCAGATTCTCCAGTTGATCGCCACGATGAGGATAAATTTGTTTTTGTTATTTAGCGTCTTCTTCCACTTTTGGCTAATCGCGACGATTGATTGATTGATTGATTTAGTTTATTTTACTTCGCGTTTTGTGCCTCTTGGCTAATTTGCGAAGATGGGGATGAGTGATGAAATGATGAAATTGATGAATGGACATTCACAAACAACCAAGCCCGAGCGGGATTCGAACCCGGGACCCTTGGCGTCGCAGCGCGATGTGCTAACCACTCGGCCACAGGGTCGGGCTGGCTAATCGCGACGAACAGGATGAGTGATGATTAGTTTAAATTGATGAAGGGACACTCGCAGCAGGCACGTATCCAAGGGGGAGCTTAGGCGGCTCGAGCCCTCCCGAAAGTTTGCGGTTTACGATAGTTAAAATGAGGTTTTTGGTTTCTTGTGGTGTGAAATAAAATAATGTGACGATAATTTAAGGACAGAAATAATTATCGAGTCAAGCACGTATGCAAGGTGGGAATCAGGGGGCTCCAGAACCCCATTCAGGAAATTACGCTACATAAAATTAGGTTCATGGCTTCTTAAATAATGTGATGCTAATTTGAGATAAATAATTTTCGAGCCAAGACACAGAATGTTCTATAACCCTGTTATTGTTAATAGCGCGCACCCAAGGTGGGATCAGGGGGCTGGAGCCCCCCTTAATTTTTTTAGTTTACACTATATAAAATTAGTTTTTTTTTTTTTTGGATTTGATTTATTTTATTTTACTTCGCGTTTTGTTCCTCTTAGCTAATTTACGAAGATGGGAATGAGTGATGAAATGATGAAAATGATAAATGGACATTCACACACAATTATGGCCGAGCGGGATTCGAACCCGGGACCCTTGGCGTCGCAGCGCGATGTGCTAACCACTCAGCCACAGGGTCCTGAAAATTATGTTTTTGTTTTTTTGAATAGTGTGCCGATAATATATAAGGAGAGAAATACTTACCAAGGCAACACGGACAATGTTCTATAACCCTGTTGTTGATAATATTGCATTAAAACTTTTCTTGCGCTTTCGGTGTTGTCGCAGCACTATGTAAAGACTTGTCAGCATTTGGAAGCTGCAAACGTAGCGCCACACGTAATTTTGTAATTGTACACATTGTAATTTTTTAATCCCTGGAAAGCGCGAGAGGAAACGTTCTTGAATAAGAGAAGGAGTCGAACTACTGGCAACATTAACGAATCGTTTTATCTGTGGAACGTTCTAGAATATAATGAGGTTAAAATACGCGGCTTCAATTTCCAGGTTGATCTGTACAAGAGAATCGGTTAATGAGTATTCAAAGGTAAGTGTGATAGTTCATATAGTTGATTAGTGATCAGTCAGTGTCTATTGGTGGCTTTATAAGATCTAGTGATTCGAAAATGAAAAGGACTAAATACCATAATGTAACGAAGTCTACTACTAGTTCCAGTTCGGGTCCAAAGCAGAAGACATTAACGACAGCGGAATTTCCGGAGCCTCAGTGTAGTGCTAGTTCGGGTCAAGGGCCGAAGAGATCGAAGGTCTCTCTCTAAAGTGAATATTTAAGCAGTAACGGGTATTGGAGTGGTTAATTAAAAAAGAAATAAGCTGCACAGATCAACTGAAAATCAAAGTTTTGAGTGATGAGTTAGTTGTACCCGGACCAAATTTTCCCAGAATTTTAGAAGTGGAGGGTTATGCATACTATTTTTGGTGGTCAGTCCTCATTTTGCCATCTTTTCCTCTCTTTGACGTTCATTTTTTTAAGGAATACTTGGTCAAATTGGGTTATGACATCACCAACCCTCCCTTGGGCACGTCACTGGAGATAAATGAGTAAGCATTTAATCATATTGGGAGAAGAAACACTAGATGTGTTGGGATCGGAAGGGTTTTCATTGTGAATTAATTGTTTCGAACTGTATTCGAGAAGACCTACTTTGTTTTGTGCCAATATATGACAAGACTGCGGAAGTTGTGACAGACAATTGTGAACACTTGCGAGTGCTCAGCCCTCAATATGAATAATTTGGTGGGTTTCGGCTTTTATAAGAACTGTAAACATGGGAGGACAAGACACAGTAGTGGTGTTTAGGCTCGAATCAGAGAGAAATATTCGAGAAATTTCTGCGTCCAGTTCGCAGCCCACAGTTTGAGTCTCGCGTTGTCGAGTGGATTGTCCATCCCGTGCGTGTGTAACAGCTTCGTAAAAACACTCGAAGACGCCATAGATGTTTTGATGTCTGATGATAAGAAATGGACAAACACACATACTGAGATGGTTCCGGCACACAGTGTTAATGCATGGAAACAGAGGAGTTGAGTGGTAAAAAATGTTCCGATTTCACGTTCTGAATAATTTGGCAGCCTTGAACAGTGGCGACGATTTTGGGAATAGTTGCTCCCCATTTTATTGCCTTCACACTATGACCTCTTTATGCTAACCCTTGTATACCAAGGGAAGAGAAAGTAAACTTTTCTTGCCCCCCCACTCCCGTTTTGAACCCAATTGCCACCATTGGCCTTAAACATACAATTGTGAGGTTCTATCTATACCCCTTAAAAATATGGTGTTTACCCCGCCCCCCACGAAAGGAATTCCTGGATACGTGCCTGACTCGCAGAGAACACCTATGTCCATGCTGGGACTTGAACTGGGAACTTCGGAGGCGAAATCGAAAGTCGACCACTTAACGCCATTGGCTACCGAGCCGGTGAATGAATTAGATAATGGCTATTGTATAAATGGTGTCTTTTCGGGAAACATTCAAATAGCAATATTTCTTCCAGGTAATATATCCTAGGGACTTCAATCTTGCGGGCTTACTAGATTCTGGCATGTGGGCCAACAATCTGTGTAGTACTCTGTACTGTTTGTGATCCACATGGATTTGTGATCCTCCATTTCATCTACTCACCATTCATTTTAATCTTTGCGATTAGCCAAGGGGTAAATTATACTTGAAATAAAACAAAAGCAATACAAATACAAAACAAAAATAATGGAACGATTATGCTGTTACGTTTTCCTGTATTTTAGGCACGTCGCATTTATCAGCCAACAGTAAGAGATTGCTTTTCGGTCGAATGATACTTCTAATAACATAACCCCACAGCTCTACAGCACCTTGGCGGGCCTTGGCTTACCTACCGACTGCTGGTCTCCCTCCCACACTGTTCCGCCGTCACCTGTTATAGCGTGGAGGTCTCAGACCGATACTTCTAATAATCGGAGGTAAATGCAAGCTGAGAATTATAATTTGATCTCTTATCCACCTGAGTTGAGGATCTAAATTTTTGGATTTTATTTGTAACAATATTTACTACTGCGAGGAATTAAAAAAAACTTACGGCTAATTTCGTCACTGGCTTCCTATTCTGTAATAGTTTTATTTGTTGTAAGAACATTATACATTAATTTACTTTGTATAAATATTACATTATCCATCGCTTTTCCTAATTAAATCTCATACAATATCCAACACACACATAAAATGTGTTTTACTAATAATGCAGGTAGGTTTGGTTTGAGTTGTTTTTTTAAGTCTACTTTATGCACAGTAAGGCTAATTGGGACTGGACCCACAGTTTAAAGTGAGATCCGAACCACTTTGTGCCTCCACCGGGTATCGAACCCGGGACCCCTTGATTTCAAGTCGATGACGCTACCACTGCGCCATCGGGGAGACGTGTTCCTTGCATTTTTCTTCCAGACGGCCAAGGGTACTTGCAAGGGGCACAGAGGGGCAATTGCACCCTTCGATTTAAAATTTTATACAAATAAAAATACATTTCGTAAAATTATCTTGCTCGCTTCGCTCACAATTTCTCCTCTTCTTATAGTCCAAGTTCAGAGCCATAGCTATAAGGGGCGGCGGGAGTCGGCCCTGGGAGCCCCTGTAAAATTATTTGCGCCCTATTAAAACAATTTCTTTCTATGAAACTTAATATCAAATATTAATGATGATACTGTAATCCAAGAAGTCATTGGTCCATAACATAACCCACAGCGCTACAGCCCTTTGAAGGGCCTTGGCTTACTGCTGGTCTCCCTCTCACACTGTTCCTCCGTCACCTGTTATAGCGTGGAGATCTTAGACCAGTATTGGGGTGACGGGTGATCAGCCCGACGAACCCCCAGCCGTTGTTCGCTTGACCGGGTTCGCTCACTCACTCGGAGCTTCCCAATTTCCTCACGATGGTGGGTTGCCACCGGCCCTATACGTAGGCCGAATAAATTCCGACCAGAGCCGGATTCGAACCTACGCCGTCCCGCAGCGAACGCTCTCAAGACGAGTGAACGCCTTAACCCGCTCGACTACGGAGGAGGACCATTGGTCAATCAAGGGATTTCTATTTTTTGTCAGGTGTCGAAACATGTATTTCAACTATAATATAATACAATTCACACAATATTTTGCAAAATGGTTAACGTAACCAGTAGGCAAACATTGTCTGTAGTGATACAAGAGTCTCCCCTTTGAAGGTAATAGAGTCCATGGTGGACTAAGGGACCCATGTTTTAACGTTTTAGCAAGGTCAAAAAAAGTATTACATTTTTTTCCACAATTCATCAAAGTGCAGATCCTAACCATTATTATGTAATTAATCCGATTTTGCTTGTACAACACAACACAATGGTGTTGTTGGATTCTCGATAGATTCCTTTGTGCGTAAAAAATCTTGCATACTGGAAACTAGATGGAATCATTATGAAGCATGATTTATAAAGGGCTCCCTTAATCAGTTCTGCAGAGAGGCCCAAAGCTGTTGTTAGTCATCAATTAACATTATCGACCTGTAAATATCAAGTAGGGTTAAGGCACATAATGGTTCGGATCCCACTTTAAACTGTAGGTCCAGTCCCAATTAGCCTTAGTGTGCATAAAGTGGACTTAAAACACCAAATAAATCAATTACAATATCAAGTAGGTACAGTCCCTATTAGCCTATTTATGTTAAACTTTATATTCTTTGGCAACCTGGAAAGGTCATTTTCGAAATATTGCTATTTGATGTTGCTCGAAGTTTTTTTTTTTTTTCGTTTCAGTTTCAAGATACCATCCCTTTTCTGTTACTTATAGCTTTTGGGGGAGGGGGACAAGTGCCTCTGTGTACCCTACCATAATATGTGCCAATGCGACACAATATATTAAAAATTTGCCCCCTGTAGGATTGACTTCGCCCCCCCCCCCTGCAAAGAATTCCTGGCTACGGGCCTGATTGAATAGCTTCTTTGGTCATTATTTACATGACAGCTCTTCTCATTGATTGACGAGAAGATTGAAAGGACGTGCAGGGGAGAAACGCCTGTCCTGTAAGTCGTACATTATATTTTCAGCACAATTTCTCAACAAACGCACATAAAGTAAAGTAACAGTGCAATTGTTAATTAGTGTTCGCTACCTACGAGATGTTCAAAGTATTATTTTCGCGGACGATGTTTCAACTTCAAAGCTAATAAATCTTATCTTGCACTCAATATTCAATGAAGCAATACTTAGAAACTGAGTTCCGATTGTGTAAAGGTTTTTGAAAGTTGCATACGTGATGATACGGAAGGCGAGTGTGGAAGATAAGGCCAGAGGCGCAACCACGAATTTTTATCTGGAGGGAGAAAGTACCAGGATAAACGTACCAATAATAATAATAGTAATAATAATAACATTAATAATGGCATTATTATTACTAGTGGTAGTAGTAGTAGTATCAAATACGTTATTATCCTCATAAATTACGCAAAAGGGAGGTAGATGTCTGTACTAAAGCATTTATTTGGAACAAACGATTTGAAATATTTTTTCAACACGAGAAATTTTACATTAGCTAATAATTTAAAACAAGCACACAAACTGTATTTTTGAATGGCAGAAAATGAATGATAAATGCATGCCGAAGATATTTTTTTTGTACATATAACATGTATAACTTTCATATGTTTTACACATATGCAACATGGAGCGACATAAAATAAGAAAATACATATGCAAGATGCTAACACTAAATTATGTACGTATTCAAAGTTTTTTTTATTACATATATACAAAACATATTATTTAAATACACCACATTACAAAAAACAATTATATTGCGAGCGAAGCGAGAAAGAAATTTTTTTGATCCAATTTTTGCAATTTAAAACAATATTGATTTAATAAGGAACAAATAATATCACATGGCGCCAAGGCATTCTCTCTTTCACATTTTTTTTTTAAATTAGATTATTTGGCACCCATGGTCGACTCCCGACGCTCCCTAGCTACGTCTCTGAACTTGACGAGACTGAGAAAAGCTGGCACTGCAAGCGAAGCGAGCAAGAAAATTTTACGAAATGTATTTTTATTTGTATAAAATTTGAAATAGAAGGGGGCAATTTCTCCTCTGTGCCCCCTGCAGGTGCCTTGGCCATCAATGTTTGCCCCCCCCTCTAGAATTGACTTCCGTCGAAGGTTGGGGGACAATGCCCCTGCCTTCCCCTGTGGTTGCACCACTGAGTAAGTCCGAAATTTGGAGGAACAAATCGAATCAATCCTGCTACAGCAACTTTTTGGGAAGCGATGACCACTTTATTCCAGGCGATTTTCTTCTATTATTATTATTGCACGTGGCAAGAGCACAAACAGGGTGATTTGTTCTCATTCTACCGGCATTCAAGAAAAAGTGTGTATATAAATCGACCCATTTATCTCAAGCTTCCATATACGATAACGAAGTAAGTTCCATTCTGTCCTCTGAATGACGTCATAGCGCGCACAGAATCATGGGAGAAAATCTCGGAGGCATACCTTATAAAGGTATCTTGGGCGAGCAATATGAGTGAATGATCGCAACACTCGCCGAGCATCGCTTATTTGACCGTCAACGGAGCATTGATTGACTGGGTAATTTATTTATCACAGCTTTTTTGTACTATTATGTTAACCAGAGCGGAGAGGATGATAGGACAGAAACAAGGAAATGGAATAAGTACAATCACAGCATTCGTCTCGACTGATTGAAGAAATTCGAAGAAAGGCTATGTGTTTGTCAGATATGCATATCTAATAAATATATAATAATCACACACACATACATTGTAAACATTGGTTGGTGGATTTAAAAAATCTGCCCCCCCCCCCACTCCACTCCAAAATAAGTTCCGACGTCCCCGAGTCTGCAGCCTCGTATTCAACTTGTGTAACTTTCTTGCAGTGCGATTTTAGAATTTAATTTAGAATGGTATTGACTTTTATTCCATTTAAAATTAATTTTAAGCACACGTCCGGCTTACATAATATATTGGTAAAAAGATAAAAAGAAACACAATTGATTGATTTGGTTCATTTTACTTCGCTTTTCTGCCACTTTTGGCTAATCGCGAAGATTAGGATGAGTGATGAATGATGATATGAAAATTGATGAAGGGACACCCACAAAGAGCACCCATATCTATGCTGGGATTTGAACCCATGACCTTTGGCGTCGTAGAACGCTGTGCTAAACACTCCACCACGGAGGTCAGCCCAGTAAAAAAGATATTGGATGCAAGGTTTAAATTAATGGAAACCTATCACTAAATTGTTCTTCTGTGGAGCTACTGGCAAACATCTACAAGATTATCGAGACAGTAAATCCACCAAATCCACCTACCCTCTATAAAATCACAAATTGAACCCATGTAATCAGCACAATAACAATTAATTAAATGGGGATGAATATTATTAAGTGTCGCTTATTACTATGCTTTCATCATCAGAGATTGTTTTCTTACTTTTGTCCTGTTGTTCGTTTCAAAGAACGCCTGCACCTCGATCAGCAATGAACCCACACAGACTAAGGATGCACACAGCTGCTTTCGGACACACACGAAAATTGTGTATCTAAATGTAAACAGTGACTTTTGAAGTACTGAGAATAACCAGTCAGAATTTTGTACTTTATCTTTTGCACTAAAGGTGGGGAGTGTGAAGCTATGATATTTAACCCACTGGATGGGAGGGGAATCTGTGTTCTCCACAATTAATTGGGTCCGGATGATCCTCTCTGCAAACTATTTTTTTTTTTTTTAGTTTTCCCACACATGGTTGGGTAGATTGAAGAAGACATAAGTGCTTATTTTGGAGCTCAGAGGCTGATGGGACCATGTGGTGAAAGATCAGCTGGCATGCAAATTTCTAATTTCATCTTCATCATCCACTATCAACTGCGCAGTAGCTTCCACTTCCTCAACCCATCATTGATGTTTTTCTTGGGTTGCCTTCATCTTGAGGGGGGGGGGTCCATAGTTAGCAATTCCCAATTCTTTTGTAGCGTTGTTGTTCAGGAAGTCCTCTTCTGTCCCAGCTTGTTTGTCCATCACACTTGCGACACAAGGTGTACTACTGACATGTGAATTTGAAACGCGGCTATTTGTGCTCGTTCTATGGGGTTCCGGCATTACTTCCATCCAAATGTCAGTAGAAGGTTGTTTTCTGGGAGCAAATGCATTGGGGAGGTTAGGTTGTCATCAAACATTGTCTGTTCCATCTTTTGGAATTATGTCAAGGGTGTTGTAGTGGCACTCGCAATTGACATTGTGAATAACTTTTCTTAATTTTTTGTTCATTGTGGTCTCATTTCGACACTACAAGCACCATAAAAACAGCACTTTTATCTTGTATGCTTGTAGCCATACTTCACATTGTTGCCATTCTATTTTTTAATTTTATGTCAGAAAATGACAATCTTTAGTACGTTATGGACAGACAGGAAAGGATCGTCCTGAGAATATGAATATCTCTGAATAAAATTTGACGAGTTCTTCATGCGAAAATATCAAGTATGATGACAACTCAAGGTTAACTTAAGGAGTTTCATCATGTGAGCTTTTCTGACAGGATGATCCCATTTCAGTAGACTACAAATGTTTTTAGTATGTTACGTAACAGAAAAAATATCACTGGCAACACTGAATCTGTAGTGAATAGCTGCATACACACAGGATAAAATGTTTCTCAAGGGCTCATAGCACCAAAACATGGACTTGCCAAGAAAAAAAAAATCTGCCAATTTCATCAGTGGTTCACGGGAATAATAATAATAATAATGCAATACTACTAATCATAAAGCCTATTTAAAATTTTGCAAGAAATGGAAGATGTTTATATTTTCTTTTCAATATATAAGGATCTTGCAGATATAGTTTGCACAGGGTCCCCATGTTTCCTATGAGCTGTCCTGCTGTCAACCACCCCTCCCCCATTAATTGAATGAACTTTACAAATCTTATTACAGTTATTACACAGAAGCATAAACATTAGAGCTGTACCAATACTATTGAATCTGGTGTATCGGATCAATATCAGTTCGAATTTAATTACGGATACTCTTCTAGTATTATGCAGAGTTTACAACAATCCTGTTTTTTAATATCATTTTTCATGAGTATTGGATGTAAAATGGATAATTTTTCTTGTATGCACGTAATGCTTGCCATTGTAGAATTATTTTTCTTAGTCTACGGTTGTTAAAAGCATAAAAACACAGTTTTTTTGTTGTGAAGATTTAGGAGAACACAACCATTCAACCATGTTATTGATTGATTGAGTTGGTATTTTAAGTCCACTTTATGTACAGTAAGGCTAATCGGGACTGGACCTACAGTTTAAAGTGGGATCTGAACCACTATGTGCCTCCACCAGGTATCAACCATTGTTATAACTGTATCTTTAATCAAACTAAAAATAAATGTCTGATGAAGGAAGCGTGTGTTCTCCTGAAACGTCACAACAAGAACTGTGTTTTTATGCTTGTAACCAGCGTTTCTTTCAGGCACCTTTCCAGGGGTGCTCTGCACCCCCGGAGGGAATCTACCCCCCCCCCCCAGCAAGTGGCAACCGCACTAGCCTTATCTCCTCTTTTCCATCTCGAATGTGCAGTAGTGCTTTCCACACCAAAAGCGCCGACTCGTTGTCATCAAAGCTGACGCGGTATTTTCTTTGTAATTGACGCACAACAGTATATTTGTAAACGTTAAGAAAATTGATTGTTGAGTCAAAGGTGGACTGACTGAAAAGTGTTGGGTTAAAAAATAATCTTTATGCGATTGTTAGAATCTAGCTACCGCATTGCTTTTTTGTACCTTCGAGAATGTAAATGTTACAGACAAGTGGTGGTCTACAAAAGACAAGACGCATTTGAGCTGCATTGCAGTTGCAGTGTGATATTACGGTTCTTTGCTGCACGACAAAAGAATGAAAAGAACAATAGACTCTTATTTTAGTGTTTCAGTGGCAGGACTTAGCAAGAAATTGTAGGCACGTCTCCTTCAACACAGTCTACCGTGAGATCTTCCAGTTCCAACCTGCATCCTTCGAAATCATCAGGTGCAAAAGAAGAACATCACTACAACAAAGAGTGGGAAGAAAGGTACAGTTGGCTGGAGTATAGTGAAGAAAAAGGAAGCGCGTTTTGTCAACTATGCCAAAATTTCATAAAGAATGACGCAAATGTTCTGCAAAGGACAGGTGGCGTGTTCATAACTGCTCCTTTTACATCTTTCAGAAAAGCTTTGGGAAAAAATGGGAAATTAGAGAAACATGAACTCTCTTCAGCTCATAATGTAAGCGTACAAATGGAAAACCTCAAAAGGCAGGCTATGAAGAAACCCGTTTATGCTCAAGTTGTTCAACAGAGTGAAAGTGAACCAGTGTTAAACAGAAAATGTTTGAAACTATTTTGCAGGAGCTTGTACTTTTTGGTGAAGGAAGAAGTAGCTTTCACTACTAAATATGAAAGCATCATTGAAAGTATTCTGGATCAAATGAGTGATGAATTTAAGGTGTGGAGAGAAGCTCTCAGTGACAGATTGAATTACAGCAGCAAGGACACAGCATGTGAATTGCTGGTGTGTTTGGGCAAAGTATTGAGGGAGGAACTGAAGAAAACGTTGAAAAACAAGAAGTTCTCCATTTTGGTAGAGGAAAGTGTCTCTTTGAGAAATGATACGGAGTTAAGTATAATGTTTAGAGTTGTTGAGGATAAGGTCCCCGTGGAAAAGTTATTGTCAATAGTCAAAATTCCTAATGGAAAGGCAGAAACTATTGCAAATACTATTGACGAAGAGCTTGCTGCTCTTGATTTAACATACAATGATATTGTTGCTTTCGGCTTTGATGGTGCCTCAAATATGGCTGGGAATGTTGGAGGTGTGAGAAAGAAGCTTTCGGAAAAGGCTCACAAAGAGATTCTGTATATGCACTGTAGAGTGCACATTTTGTCCTTTGCAGCGGCTTCCTGCAGAAATAAAAACCAAAAGGTAAAAAGATTTCTTTCATATTTTCAAATACATTTACAAGCTGTTTAGCAAGGAAAATATTTTGAAGTCAGATGCCCTCCCAGTTCTCTGGAATGACCCCCCCCCGAGCAAATTTTCTGAAAGAAACACTGCTTGTAACAACCGTCGACTACAAGAGAAAAAAATGTAAAATAAATTTTGTAATTAAATGACAACTATTTTAATATGATTGTAGAAAACTTCTTACGTCACGTGCCGGCAACATATTTGTTAAAATACTACAATCACACACTAACAGCACGATAAAAACACTTCGGAGTTCTTCCATGCTTTCGACTCCTTCACGCAGTCATCTTCAGGGATGGTCGAGGACAGTAGTAGCTTGGAAGAACTCCGAAGTGTTTTTATCGTGCTGTTAGTGTGTGATTGTAGTGTTTTAACAACTATTTTAATCTATTATCATACATGTGAATTTATTAGAATTAGAAATTCTTTATTCATGGGTGAAGTTCAGCCTGTGGCTGCTCTACCACTTAACCCGCAAAATCTAGTACACTAAAACAAACAAAATACAATTACTACTATAACATAAGAATTCCATTACATTTTCACTTCTAAATATTTCAGTAATTAACACACTAAATACATAAAAACAATTTTTCTCATTCACACACATCAAAATGTTCATCTTGGGTTCAAATCTGCTCATTTTTTGTTTTGATTTCAATGTAAGCATGCTGAATCTAGTCATGTGTACTGAGGCTCTGTCCTTGCTCATGTAGAAGTACTTTTGTTACTGCCCTTTTAAAGCTGTTGTATGTCACACACGAGGTAGCATCTGGTGGCAGCGCATTCCAACAATATGCAGAAGCAGCTTTGAAGGATGACAGGAATATGGATTTATGAATTTTTAAAGCAAACCCCTTGTACATCAATTTGGTAAAGTTGCAAACAAATTCTTGCGTGTTAACATTGATAAATATTCTGAACAACTTTTCTTTTTAAATTGTTACAATATTCTAGTACTGGTTCGCAACAATATTGCCTGAACCCTTATATTCTAACGCATGTCCCAGGTAAAATTGGCTTCAATATCAATTTACCCTTAAATTACAAGATATGTTGGAAAAGTCCCCTGCACCTCATAAATTTTGTACATGTTAAATTGCACTTGAACAAAATGTAAGAAATTACTACATTACATTTATTTCAGTGCGAGTCTTCAGATTGTGAACTTTGACATCTTTGGCAAATTTTACTCCTTTGTTGTGATGTGTGCATACATTAACTTCATGGTCCCATGGATGGCAAACAAAGCTCGTAAATAAATCAATGTCAATGAATACAGCTTATTCATGCACTGAGACACCTGAAGTGCCAAGAAATTGATATTTCCTACTTCTTAAAGCATTTTCAAGTATCTGGAGAAAAATCCTTCTACAATTAATACAGCGGAACCCCAATTTTATGTTCCTGGATTTTACATTTTCCAATATACATTCAATCTTGATGGTCCAAATATAAGCAAAATATTATACAATTTTCCTCGGTTTTACACTTTTTTCGGTCCTCTGAAAAACGTAAAAATCGAGGCTCCACTGTATTTTTCCTTGGTACTTCACTCAAATCAATTTCTACCAATAATTACATTTGACTATTACCTAGCATTTGGTTTTGGCCTGCAAACGTGCATTTAACTATTATTGCCTTCAAAGCCTATCTTCTTTGTTGCTTTTAAAAATATGTTACTATTTGTCTTAACTGCACTAACTTTGTTTTGCATGTGTTGAAAACTGAGTTGCGTCATTTAATTGGAGCCCTTCGTCAGATCCTTGTAACTTCCTAACAGCATTTTCTAAGGCAAAATTAAAATTGAAAGAAAACACGTCCTTGTTCGACAAGTGAGTGAGTGGCTGAGCTTGTTTCTTCCTTGATGGGTTCAAAGGTTGGTACCCTCACTTCCTACCCACCTATGAAAGTGATAGTTCTAAAATAAACAAAATAGAACTTGGAGACTGGTATAAAATGTTTTGAACCCTTGTGAGAGACAATCGCTGCAGCAAACCCTTTCAGAAAAGATTGATGCAAACAAACTACCTGTGATTCAATCACTCTGTTACATTATGTCATTCTACTTAATACATGGCCGCGGTGGCTCAGTCGGTAACGCGTCTGACTACCATGCTAAAGATCCCGGGTTCGATCCCCGGCCGGTTCAAATCCGGGAACTTTTCTAACGGTGAAAGCGGCCCCGGCGCCCACCCAGCGTCGAATAACATGGGTACCTGGGGGAAACCCTGGGGGGTAAAGGCGGTCAGGGGCGTGGTGCTGATCACATCACCCCCACTCACGACCGGATCAAGAAAGTGTGGGGCGTTACCCCCACACCCCCTATATGCCTTCATGGCGTGGTGCTATGCACAGGGGAGCACTTTACCTTTACCTTTACAGCAGAGTGGGAGAATGGCTTTAGCCACTTCAATCAAATAAACTGCTTACAGAAATCAATTGACCGTCAGTTCATTGGATGACCTGTTCATGATCTAAATGGCACCTATACATATCAAGGTCAAGTTTCGAACACTGGAAAGGGCAGCCCAAATTTCATTTCAAGCTGATTAGCATTCAAAACGGTTTATGGCAGTGTTAATAATAAAAGGAAATTTCTTGCAATAAGGCCTTGTAATAATATTTTTGTCTTCAGCATATATCAATATAGCTTTGAAAGTTACTTTCAATTTCAAATTATTACGAAGGAAAAAAAAACGTATTTTGTAAAGGTAACAAAAATCCTTATTCTGAAACCACAATTTACTTTAAAAATAATACATAAAATGTAAAAAATTTAGTTTATATTCCACAATAATACATTTTTCTTTTGAGTAATGTAACTTTCTTAGATTACATGATAATCTCTTGAATGAAATAATACTTTACAAAACATAAAAAAATAGCCAAGATCTTGAAATAAATTACAAGTACAGAAAAATAATCTCCAAATTAAAGTTTGCAATACTAAGTAAATTGTTCAATACTGTTTCCAAACAACTTATAATGAAAACCTATAAACATAACTGAGTTTGTCTTTCACCTACACTGAATTACTGTACATGTAGCAAAATAAATGATTAACAAACAACAATACAAATGCATATTTTTTTGTCAAAAATGTAAACAAGCACCTTTAAAAAATTAGATTCTTGAATGTTTATGCAGATTGTCCATTTGCATGATTCCAAATTAGATAGCTCTACTGATTTTCTGCTTACTCCAAGGTCAAGTACTTTTGCATCTGCTTATGATCTGACTGCGTAAATATATAACTTAATATTTGTTGTAGCAATAGGATTCTATTGGTATTGGCCAGTATAGGCTTATTCAGTGTATTAGTAAATCTGCTGATAACTACCAATCTGATATTTCACTTGCAATGACTTGCATTTTAGTGGAAAATTACAAATTTTGTTACGATTTGTATGTGTACAGTTAATATATCATGACCTTTTAAAGTTTTTTTTAGCAGAGCAAAATCCACAGTAGCCTGATTCTACTGATCAATCACCGAGCTGAATCAACTGTTTAGGTTCTTCATGGAAAATTTGCAGAACATGTACGGAGCTGAACTGTTAGCACTTTCACCTTTGATGTGAGGAGTCCTTGGTTCGATCTCTGGTAGGACCGAGCTACCTGGAGGCAACAGCAGCAGCAGTTTAATCTCGAAAACTTGAAACATAGGGTGATGGGGCTTGATGTGGAAATAACTGCCGAGCCACGGAGTTTACTTCCTAGTTTCTTATCCACAATGCAGTTTAAAATCGAAAACAGGAAGCATTAAGGATAAGAATCCAATAATATTGTGTATCAAGCTGTCTTTACATTTAACATGGAAAAAGTACGTAACATGTAATCAAGAGCTGTCAAAATTTTTAGTTCCACTTACAACTGAATTTTTCTAACTTGCTATCGACAAAAAATGCTGCCTAATTTGGAATCATGTAAATAGACACTTACAAAGATGATAATGGGCAAATTTCCCATCGCTATTTTCATCCACACGAGCAACATAACATAAGTATGTTAACATAAGCATGATTCAAGAAGTGAAACAAAATCAAAAAAATATTGATACACTATCCCTTAAAAGGATGCAGGATGTGAAAGAAAAAATAATGAATAATACTGCACAATTTGCCCATTATCATCTTTGAAGACAACTGTATATTATTAATAAACTTATATAATACTCACACTTATCACAGAAAATAATGCCAAGAGACTACTATACCAAAAATCTTGCCATTTTAGTTCAATTGAGTAAAACTTAAAATGAAAAATGTAAATAGGGAAGATCTTGGACAAGTTTCCACCAGGCAAGTATTTTGGCATATTAATCTATTAGCATTTCACATTAGTTGTGTGACTGGCACCAAAAGACTACAAAATATGGAACATACTTTCTGGAAATGAACGGACAGATGTCGAAGACATATGGAAAGAACGGGGCTTTGTACTTTTGGAAGTTCGGGTCTGTCCTTTCATTACTATACAATATCCTGCAATATTATCTTCAATCATCTCCACCTGAGTCATGACTGATCTTTTTCGATTCTTAACTAACTTGCTTTTCTCTGCCCTAAGAGCAGAGCAGTTGGGGCAACGAAGATCCTTGGTTGTTGATTTGTCACTGACTTCTTTACTGGAAGTTGGAAGCTCTTTCTGTACATTGTCAGGATTTGTAGATATTATCTGAGACTCATCCACACGAGTTACATTTACATTATTTTCACTCTCCATAGCTGGGAAACATTCGTTACTTGAGCTTTCACCTATTTTTTCACATGATTTCTCCGATGCTTTCATAGGTTCTGTACACTGTACATTTGAATTATCCGCTAGATTTGTAGCCAATAACTGAACACACATATCTTGTGAATGGTCTGTTAATTCCATAGGCGTTGAGTTCTCAACAGAATCTGCGGCCAGTGAATCAACACTCAATTCCTTGGAATATTCTGTACGTTCTTGATTTAAGTTCTCGCCTATTTCTTTACACAATTTCTCTGATTCTTTCGTAGGTTCTGTACACTGTACCTTTGAATGTTCCACTGGATTTGTAGCCAATAACTGAACACACTTGTCTTGTGAATGGTCTGTTAAATCCATAGGTGTTGAGTTCTCAACAGAATCTGCAGCCACTGAATCAACACTAAATTTCTTGGAATCTTCTGCATGTTCTTGATTTAAGTTCTCGCCTATTTCTTTACACAATTCCTCTGATTCTTTCGCAGGTTCTGTACACTGTAACTTTGAATGTTCCACTGAATTTGTAGCCAATAACTGAACACACTTGTCTTGTGAATGGTCTGTTAATTCCATAGGTGTTGAGTTCTCAACAGAAGCTGTGGCTAATGAATCGACACACGGTTCCTTGGAATGTTGTGCACCCTGTGCCATTATGTTAGTTTCCAATGAGTCTTTCGCAAGTTCTGAACCATGCTCCACTGAATCTTCAACTGAAACCATATCCAATGACTGAGCACACAATTCTTTAGGATCTTCTGCAGACTCTGCATGTGTTGAATTCTCAGATGAACCACCTGCCACTGATGCATCAAGCGTATCTTTGGAATCTTCCAAGGGTTCCGTATACGGTGTACGTGCAGCTGTTGTCTCTTTAGCTGCAGTCTCCATTTGGTCTTCCAAGCTGTGTTCCGAATCCGCCGGTGATTCTGTGTTGATTTCCACCTTGGATTTTGCATCACATATTGCCTTGCGTGAGATGTCAAAGAACTTTCCCACTACTTTATCATCCACTGAAAATACAAGAAAAATTAATGAAGAATAATTATATTTGAATATAAAGGAGTTATATATTTCTGAGTAATTTTTAACTTCGTATGATATGTGTGTATCATTGTTTAACCCTTAAACGCATAGCATTACCATATGCTCAACGTTCGCACACTTTCGTGCTAGAGGCTTGTCTATATTGAGTGTGTAGGCAAACCTAGTGCCAGAAGATGCTCTAGGAAGCATAAAGCTTGTGTTTGAAACCATTAGTTTCAGTCAAGGTAACGGCATTGTTGTGAGAGAATTTATTTGTTTTGACCTTCGATTTTTTATTCAAAATGTCATACGCTGGAAACTAAGTATGGTGTGTTTATCTCATTGTCTTTCATTATAAAGTTCTGAATGTTTTCAGCATTTAGTAAACACATGTAATTTAAAACTAATGACATTTTCTGTTCAAGAATTTGCATCACTTGCTCAATTTTTGCTCATAATGGTGGCGTTGTAAAGCCTCTTGTCGTCTTTTGTATGGATTGCTTATAATTTATGTTATTTTAATAAAAATAATAGTAATAATAGATGACCATTTCATGGAACATTTTGTGCCTGTTCAGTAGCTCAGCTTTGTTGAGTCTGTGATCCCATATTATGGAAAATATGCCTGCAAGCTATTTATTAGAGGTAAACCTGTAAGACTTGGTTACAAAGCCTGCCTGGTGCTTGAAAACCTTCCGTGGATGCCTCATTTGTTTTGGCATCTATCAAGGAAGGCAAGAAGATTCTACTGACATTGAAAACAAATTTTGAAAGACTGCAGTCCCTCTTATGCATATTCTACAAGAATTTCAGAGGCAAAAATTCTCCCAGCTTGGATTTGGATGGAAATCACTCAAAACTATGTGGCATCATTTCGTGTTGCACCTAAGGAGGCATGGCGGCCCATTACAACACAAAGGAAGGTTTTGAAAAATGTATGCTATGCTGGTGATCTACCAGTAGTGTTCGCATTGGACATGTCAAATATGTGGTTGGACCTCACGTTCCATACGTTTCTATGACAAGGGCCTCCCCAATGGCATAGTAGTAATATCGTTGCCTTGTAATCAAGGGGTCCCGGGTTCGATACGCAGTGGAGGTACATGGCACAGTGGTTCCAATCCCACTTTAAACTCTAGGTCCATTCCCGATTAGCTATTCTGTGCATAAAGTGGACTTAAAACTTCAATTCAAAGTTTTTATGACAACTGAATATTCAAGATTGATGTACAATATGTGAATATAGAGTAATTATTATGTACTAAATAGTTATCTGGTCGCCTTTAGCTCAGAAAATGTGAGATCAATGTACAATGGATCTACAATATTTGTATTATATAAAAAATAATAAAATTTTGAAAGTAATTTTAAGGTTAATTCAGAAATTACCAAGTTTTCAAAAATAAATCAATTGGTAGGGGAGAATGCATAGCGTTACTATATGGTAACAGGGCATAATTCAAAAAGGGAGAATGAAAATTTTCAAAAAATTATTCAAAATCGCTTATTACTACATAACAACAGATATTAGACTAAACACAAGAAAAAAATTGGCGGCAAAAAATAATTCATGCATTTATGGATTAAAAAAAAGAAGAAACAATTGCATGTATGTATTGAACATATTTTCTACCTGTACCAGCTTAAGTATCATGATGTTTTACAATATGTTATAACTGAAATTAGGGCTAAGCCAATACATTGGCATTGGAAAGTATCGGTTCGATATTATTTACTGATATCAGTTGATACTTTTCTGGAATGTTGATCTTTCGCAGGGTCTGCAAGAATGCCGCATAACACTTTTACGGAATCTAATCAACCTCTAAATTATGCAAAATTTGATGGATTGATTGATTGATTTGGTTTCCTATATTTTGCTTATCTGCCACTTTTGGCTAATTACAAAGATGGGGACGAGTGATGATATGATGAAATTGATGAATTGACACTCACAAACATCCATGCCCAGGCTGGGATTCGAACCTCGGACCCCTGGCATCATATCATGATGTCCTAACCACTCCACCATGGGGGCCAGCACAAAATTTGAAGTTTCCATTTATTCTGCACCAATGTTGTGTGAAAAAACTATATTTTTGTGATGACATGTAGGTACATATTTGAATATTCTGATGTAATTATTGAATATTTTGACACAATACTCTGATAAATTGATGCTTATAATAGGAACGCAATTTTACACACTAATATTAATCAATATATTGAGCAACTTTTAATTATTATAACTTTCAATCATTAGGACTGGTAAGAGTAACATCATGTGTGGGTTATCAGACCTAACCAATATATACTTAAATCTAAAGATATGCTTTATTTGCAAATAATCAATGAAATCGGTATGGGAATGATTTGGGGAGGGGGGATCAACACAGGGTACATGACTGTCGTGTGGGAAATCCAGGGTCAATTCTTTCCTGATAATGCCCCTGCATCGAATTGCTCTGAGGCTCACTCATCCTCCAATCAATGGATTTTGTGGGGATGGGGGCACTTTGGAATAAAGATGACTAGAACTTGGTGGTAATTACAACACCAGTATGGCCCATCATCCACTTGTAATCAAGAAGTCCAGGGTTCGATACCTGGTAGAGGGACATAGTGATTCAGATCCCACTTTAAACTGTACGTCCAGTCCCAATTAGCCCTACTTTGCATAAAGTGGACTTGAAACACCAACTCAATCAATCAATCAAACCCAGTATGGCCAAGATCAAGAATGTGCAAAGTCCTACCTCCACATCTCTCTGTATACCTTCAAAGCGCAGTATAATGTTCAGGAGACAGATAGCTTTACCTGTATTGTGAAAGGAATTTACAATGGGAACTAGGTACATACACAGTGGTTCGGATTCCACTTGAAACTGTAGGTCCAGTTCTGATTGGCCTATCTATCTGTGCATAAAGTGGACTTAAAACCAACAATGGGAACTACGATAAGAATTCCAACTCAGTTGAAAATTTCAACTGAATAAAACTTCAAACTAGAAAATGTGTATTGATAATGTGAACAACAGAACTTTTTAACTAATCAAGATACTATATAATTTTAAACTTAACAAGGACTGGTAAGCAAATCACACAAGCAATAAATACCAATCATATGCATAATTGGATATATTCTTTACAGAAATTCCGAAAATGTAGGTTGCTAAAAATATGTTGTCTTGAATCGAGTTTTATCTGCCATTAAATTATTTATAGAATGTAGTGATGTGAAAATTTTCTGAACTGATTCTCATGCCAATATTTGCCTAATTCTGATGTATGTAATTACTTAATAGATACCGAATGAATCAGTGTCAAAAATTAAATGTAATCAAGTTTCTGTTTCTACCTTATAAATATCCTCTGAGAATTTACATTGGTACAGAAGCAGTTACACAAGAAATGATTAAAATGCATTATATATAATACCATATTTCTTAGGTTTCCCCTTACAGAAAAGCAGCACAATAAACAATAACAATATGCATCCTGTTCAAATTTTTATATATGGTAAATATTGCAATATCACTTCAAAATTATGGAACACAAATGAAAATGAAATTACTTATTTATTTTAGCTAACATAGGGTAAGGTATGCAGACTAATAATAATTCTGATTACTTGCACTCACCCTTAGAAATAGATTTCTTCGTAATCTTGTGGTCCTTGTGAAATGAAAATGGAGCAAATTTGCCTGGAACAAAAGAAAATTTAAGAGTCCTGCAATATTATTAATCATCAATTAATAAATCACAATATTATTTTAAACCTTGACCTCACTGTACATAATCATGTTTGCATGATGTGGTATGTAAAGATGTACAGGGTTACTACAAAAGACATCTGGTTTCATTTGCATATTGCACATACAGTGAGACTCACAGTAATAAAATACATAATGTTTAATAAGGCAAATATAGAAAGCTGACTTTTCTAAATTTTATCTGGATACAATTACTAATAATTTACATTAATTTTCGTGCACAAGAACTAGGGTATGTAAAACACATCCTGAGGAGGACAGGATGACAAGATGCCAGGCCATCTTGTTCCCACACAGACAACATCTGTACAGGCATCAGTGTTTCTTATTGCACTTTCTGGGTGACGTAATGAAAACATCAATAGCTATCTTGGGTCCTCTGACTCACTTGGTTTCTGTGTACGTACAATAAACACATAAAGTAAGTAAAAAGACCTGAGCATACCTGAAAGATACGAATAATCCTGATCCTGTTCCGTGTCCAAGCTGATGATATCCTTCGTTACAGCAAGCAGGGCAACTATTTCATCTGTTGAAAGCAGAACGGTACATAAGCACCTCTCAGATTAAACAATTATAATTCTCCCTGCTTAACATAAGAACCTTATTGATTCACAAAGAGCCTTTTAAGCTTTATTATGGCTGAATCTTTTGTAAATGCATTCAAAAATGAGATTTGGAAATTGAAACTGAATATTGGCCAGTACTCTGAGTTGCAACATCAGTTTAAGTACTCCTTAAATACTTTATTAGTACCTAACATTGCCATTGACTGTATGAACATCAGCCTATGTTGCAAGTTTGATAAATGCTATTACCTTCAATATCTTTGGATGAAGCTTCTGATTCTCTGCATTTCTCCATGGAACATTCCTGCAGACTTTCCACAGCATTATCTGAAGAAAGAAATGAACCAAGAATGAACATAAGCCATAAGAAGTTGAAGGCTACATCAAAATATTTCCTTCCAACATAGTTTTATTATTGAAATAAAAATATTAACATTTTAAATGCTAAAAACTTCTCAAGACTGTTGGTGGATTAAGGGGAGCATGGAAGGTGCAATCCCCTCTCCCTCCCAACCATTTAAAAACAACAATATGTTAGTCTAAAACAACATCATTCTTCCCTGAGTTGTTTAAAATTAGCGATGGGCTGATAAGAATTTTTTCACGATAGCAATAAATTACTGACAAAATTTACAGATATCAACAACTGATAAATCACTCAATTGTAAAACTGGACATGTTACTTGAATAACCTGAATGGTTCGTTGACTTCTTTAATTAATATATATAACCAGGTGACAAAAGAACTGCACGTTTAGACATTTACTTTACCAGAAAAAAATTACATGAATATAATGTTTATACAGTGGAACTCGGATTTTTACATTTTCCCACATTTTATTTTTTTTCAGCTTTGTCCCCTGAAAAACATATAATTGAGGTTCCACTGTATTCATAAAAATAATAACAAAATGACAGAATTTACGCATTGGCTAATTGAAACATGATATTGGCTGAGACCACAAGAGTACCAATTAATGTCCCATTCATATTTAACAATAAACCATCAATTAACATAACAGTTAGTGGTGCCCTCTCCCCCTTTCACATCTAAATTTCATTGATCATCACATAGAAACTATGTCTAAAACTAATAATATACCAAAACTATCAATGAAGGGACAGAATAAAAACAAACAAGTGAACTGCCTCTCCAAGGGGAGATCATCACTCCTGTTGTAATGCAAGAAATAAATAGAAAGAAAGAAAAAAATTACAGCAAATGAAAATTACCTTTTGGTAAAACAGAAGAGCTTTCAGTCACAGTCTTTGGGAGCTCTGCACAATGTTCCTCCTTTTCCTGAAAAATATAGCACAGTAAATTTACAACCAAACGTATGAGTTTTAAAAATATTCTGAATTAACTGACACACATGTCAACATCTGCACAGACGCCATTATTACAATACCATTTTAGACAGTCAACTGCATATCCTTCTGTGGTGCACGCTTTGCACTTTCCATCCTCTATCAACATCTGTTGGGAGTTACGGATGGATGGAGCACAATATACAAGTGTTTGGTTTTCTTTAATACAAGTAAAACAGACATTTGCGTCACAACTCATATGAGTTGTTGTTGAGTTGGTGTTTTAAGTACACTTTATGCACAGGAAGGCTAATCGGGACTGGACCTACAGTTTAAAGTGGGATCCGAACCACTTGTGCCTCCACCGGGTATCGAACCCGGGACCCCTTGATTACAAGGCGGCAACGCTACCACTGCGCCATCGGGGAGGCCCCCACAACTCAAATGAAACAGTGGTTATAGAACCTCTGGCAAAATGACAAATGTTACCCATAAGATACAAAAATCTTTAATGTAAACACTACCCCTTAGTCAATCCATTTCATGTACAGTCACGGACACTGCTGGGTTGTAATGAATACATTGACGTTCAGTGGAATTGTTACAACCCAGCAGTGTCCGTGAATATACATAGAAATTAGTACAACAAAAATTACTCATTGACATTAAAATTAAATGTTCCAATTCAGATTTGGACACCAACATATAAGGCAAATGAGAATCTTCATTATGTATGGAAGAAAAACAACTGAACAGCTAAACAATAAATTATTGTATTTACAAGATACATAGATGATGTTCTCTTCATTAAAAATAATTTTAAAAATGCGATAAATATGGAATATACAAGGTTCATTCAATAAATAACAGGAAATATTTTTTTGTACAGAATCTATTATTAGAATAGAATACAACATATGATTATTATTCAACGTAGTCCCCCTCAAGTTCAATGCACCTGCGCCAGCACTCAACAAGCCTCCCAATTCCACATGAAAAGAATTATTTTGGGTGTGCGTAACCAGTTATGCACTGCTGCCTGGACGTCTTCATCATCCTCGAACCTTGAGCCACTAAGAAGGTCTTTAAGTGGGCCAAAAATGTAATAATCTGAAGGTGCCAGATCCGGGGAATACGGGGGGTGGGGTAAGCAGACGAACTTTAGGTCATTGATGGTAGATAATGTGACTCTAGCAGTCTGTGGTCTCGCATTGTCATGCAGTAAAAGGATACCACTGGACACCAGACCACGTCGCTTCTTCAAAATTGCTGGTTTTAAATTTTCACGCATAAGGTTTGCGTATGTCACACTGTTTACATTTTGACCTCTCGGCATGTAATGTTCAAGAATTGTTCCCTTATGATCCCAAAACTAAGTCAACATGTCCTTACCTGCACATTTCAGCTCGCACCTTCTTGGGTCTTGGAGATGAAGAATGTCGCCACTCCATTGTAGCCCGCTTTTGGTCAGGTTTGTAAAAATGTACCCAACTTTCATTTCCCTGTGACAATATGGTGAATAAATGCCTCCCCTTCAGCCTCGTACTGTCGCAAAAGCTCCCAGCACACATCCATGCGCCTTTCTTTCATTTCTGGTGTCAAATGTTTTGGAACCCACCTCGCACACACTTTCTTGAACATCAGTATGTCATGAACAATATGGTGGGCTGATCCGACACTAACATTCATCTCTGATGCAATCTCACTCACCGTAATACGCCTGTTTCCCCGTATCAACTCGTCAACTCTCGCAATGTTGTTCTCCGTGACTGCAGAGACAGAGCGTCCTGGACGTTGCAAATCTTGAGCACTTGTTACATCCTGTTTGAACTTTTCTGCCCACTCATACACTTGTGTTCGACTCAAACAGCTTTCACCATATTGCATTGCCATCCGACGGTGAATTTCAATTGGTTTCAACCCTTCAGCTAACAGAAATCTAATGACACTTCGCTGCTCCAAGTTGGCAAGGGTGCCGCCATTTTGTTTCACTGATTCCCAGCACCCCGTTCGTGAGGCAGGCATGCCAGGCCCATCTGTTAATAGTTCTAGGACGCCACCACAAAATAACAAAGAAACACCAAACATGGTAGTATTTTCAATTTTTTATACAACTTTTCCGGTTATTTATTGAATGGACCTTGTACTACAGAATTGGGCATTGAAGACATTTGTGTGTATGTTTCTTTCTTACTTTATGTCATTTTTCTGTCTCTTTAGGTCAACTGATGATTAGCTGTGCTGAACTAGTTACATGAAATAGATTATGTGTTGGCAGAATGCCTAAGATTCATGTTCAACTGTTTGAGTTGCAGTACTTACTTTCTGTTGCATTTGGCAATTGTCTGGCTTCCCTGAAGTAGACGGCTGAGGAATCCTCTCGTCGTGAGTGGGGAGGTTCCTATTCACTTGATCCCTAGGAATGTTGCTTGCAGCTTCCAACGGTTTAACAGCATGACGTCTGCTGGTGCTCGCATCTGATTGCAGGAAGTACATTGATATATTAACATCCGTTCATGAAAAATTATGTATGTAATTAAGTAATGATCATGCAACCATAATTACAGTTGAAATGGTACTTCCTTTGCAATTGCAAGACATAACAATACTTAGATAAGACTATATTTCAAATGCATTGTAATAGCATGTGCTGCAAATATGGTAACATCATTTACATGCATGTGGGTTGAAAATTTAGTAATGAAGAAGTAGTTGTCCTCATTTTTCATAATAAAAATAATAAATTTCATAAATTTAAAGTACTTTATTGAAAATGGAATTACACTTGAGCACTTTGAACAACTGTATTAGCTGAGGAGGTGTCAAATACCTGCAGGAAGCAAGCGTGGCTGATGATTGTGGAGGCTGCCATAACGACGTTGTAATCTCGGATCTCGCTGTATGGTTGATGGAACATGATGAGGTGGAGTTTGCCTTACGTGCTGAATTTGCCTTAAGTGCTGAAATAATGTTAAATAAATTTGTAAATGACCACATAAACAGTGCACAATTACATGTGAGAATTACATTAAAACAAAATATCTACCAACCTAATATGGAAACCCTGATTTTAAAAGGTGTGACTGAATGAAACCCGTTTGAATTGATTTATGCATTTGTCTATAAAGGTCCAGAAACAAGACAACAGACCAAAGGAACACAGTTTAAGGTCACAGGAGTGCAGTACGTTTACTAAGAAGTCTCCCTAGGCATTGAGACAGGCATCCTGTTAAGTGTGGATACTGTCGGCTTATCAGTGGCTGCTATGTGCTGCACTCAATATCTCTATCAATTTTACCTAATCTCCATTCATTCTCATCACCACAATTAGTATAAAGAAGCAAATGCAATGTAAAATAAGAAAAAATACTGTCAGTTTAGAGTTTTCTTCAAGGGTGTGAACAAATAAACGTCAGAGATATAAGCTAGGTGGTAAACTGCCTATGCTTAACAATTTTTTCAACGTGTACCGGGGTGCTTGTTAAGGGTCTAAATGATGCACATATTTTAAACTTGCATTTTGTGATGGACTGCAACTGACTCACACTCAATTGTCCTCTTTCTTTCTTTAATTGTGTCCGTCTATATTGAGATGGAATGTCAACATTGCATATCCTGTGAAGATCCTAACAATTCCATCCGAAACAAAACAAACTTCAACTCTCTACAACAAATAATTCTACTCTGTGAATTTTTAAAAAAATATTTCTGTGCATATGAAAAACCCAAAAATTCTTATCTAATCAAAAATTAAACTGACTTTCGACAAACTTCCAATACTGATACTGCATTGAATAAAGTATGTCCTATCTTCACACATGTGAACAAAATAAAACAGAACTGAAATATCATGTCTGGTTTTTGAGAAATAATGTGTTAAATGCCACCAGGGGCAGGGCAAAACCCAAACATCCTGAAGGTTTTGCAGCTGCTGGGTACCATATAATAAACATTAAATAAATCATGCAGAAGGGCAGCTTTCGCATTGTACTTTCAGAATTTAAGAAGAGCTCCAAACCTTTCATTCATGCACCTGCAACTAACTTCTTTTTGCCCATACCTAAATAAATTGCTGCCCACTTTTTATTCAGATTACATTTCATGCCACATGTCATTAACTTCATAACATTAACAAGTGTCTTGAATCGTCCTAAATGAAATGGCTTCTTAGTGTGATCTTGTCTCAAGTAAAAATATTGTTATAATAGGTTGAAACTACATGTGCATACTGGAAAAAAAATTGCCATTGATGGAGACCAGTCATCCATTTCAGAAAACAGAACTACAAAGATACACATTAAGACTTTTGCCAAGGTTAATGTTATGATGTTGACTTTATCATATTTTCTACATACATGGAAATGCCCCTCTACAAACTTCTCCTAATGTTTCAACATTGCAAAACACCCGTTGACACTTTAGAGAATTAAAAATACAAAATTATTTATTACTTACATAAAATGAGTATCAATTGTGTACACCGACAACGTTTCGGGAACCACTATTCCCTTCTTCAGGTCCTATATTTTAACTATCCGAAAATTGCCATAGCCTCGTCAATTCATACTCTCGTCAGGAAAAGGAATTGGCAGAACGCATGGAAATAGTGTGATAAGGGGGCATCTTTTCTTTTTTAAAAGTTTTAACTATTACAGGCTTTTAAGTGGAAGGGTTTTATAGAGATTTTTAACAAATAGCAGTGAGCATGGGTCAAGCAAAGATTTAAGCGTTTTCCAAATATTTTACCTTTACCATAATATACCAATTCCTTTTCCTGACGAGAATATGAATTGACGAGGCTCTGGCGATTTTCGGATAGCTGAAATATAGGACCAGAAGAAGGGAACAGTGGTTTCCGAAACGTTGTCGGTGTACAAAATTGATACTCATTTTACGGAAGTAATAAATAATTTTGTATTTTTAATTTTTAGAAATACGAAAGAATATATACTGCTGGACAAAAAAAACCGGACACTTGCATTTTTGGTGATAACGCAATGGGTCGATAAAAGCTCTGGTACAAGGGCTAACTAAATGTTGCAGAAACTAAATTAAGTACGAATGAATAAACAAAGTCCGAGCCTATGAATGGTGCATATGGTACTACATGATCTGCCGAACATTCTGTAATATACCTGCGAGCTGTTATTGCAATTCAGATGTCAAATATTAAAGTGTCCGGTTTTCATTGTCCAGCAGTATATATAGAAGTGAGTAAGTTGCACAAACCTGAAGTATGAACTTTAGAGAAGTGCAACTCAAAGATTTTGTTACAAGATAAGGACACAAATGGATGGAATTACTTACCTGTCCTACCGCAATTGGATTTCCTCCTGGTGGTGGCACTGAAGGGTGAGTCTTGACGTACACATTAGGCCTGGCATGTTCATTGCCATAACTCCACTGATGGGGCGGAACCTCTCCTACTGGTATCAAGGCATTTGGCTGAAATATTACGAAGTACTCTAAAAAAAAGTCCTTTCTGAACTAACTACAGGATGTAACTTATGGAATTTAGAAATTTTACTGCTTTACCATTAGAAATGCTTGATATACTCGCAAGGTAACATGCTAATAGTTTGGAAACAGGTACTATATTGCAGAATTAGCAACATCAACTTGAAAGACCGACGCAGCAAATCAAATGGTGGTATTTTGGAAATTTGTGGTGACATGCAAGAAGCGTGTCAGGGGAATATTTTGAGAATTTTAAATGGTAAAGGGGGTCGAGTAACCTCGTCTTGGATAGGTCTAATATCAAGAAAATTTTGTAGGAAATATTTTTTGACATGGACCACCATATTTTAATGTGCAGCCAAAAATCATTTTCTTTGCACATTTCAATTCATACAAGTTTGTTTTCAGCTGCTCATTCAAATATCACAAAATGTTTTTTACGAACTTTTCTTCAAATTAGGAGTCATTTTTACCATTTGAATTTTCAAGTTTCTTACCTGGCACCCCTCTAGGAGGTCACCATGAGTTTTCAACCTTTGGGTTTTCATGTGATGATGTATAAGATTATTACGAGTTCTCCAGTTTGAAAATGCTTGCCTGATACAATGTTGGAAATTCATTGAAAACATAAAACAGTTTTTGGTGCCCACTCAAAAACCACTGACCAAACCAAAAACTATTTCCTACAAAAGTTGCTATCAAAAGACCTATCAAACAAGATGTCACTCAACCATCCTTATCATCCTTATCATCAGAAAAGTTTGAGGTTCCCCTCCATCATAATAGGACACCATGTATAATCAAGATAACACCATTTGACTCATCCCACGCATATTTACAGGTTGACCGATTGACTTATTTTACTTCGCTTTCCTGCCACTTTTGGCTAATCGCGATGATGAGGATTAGTGATGATATGCTGAAATTGATGGGATACTCACAAAGAACACCCATGCCCAGGCTAGGATTCGAACCTGGGACATCTGGCATTGTAGCATGCTATGCTAACTACTCTGCCAAAGAGGTCAGCATTTTGTGAGTTGACATTGCTAGTTAGTGCAATTCATTATCTTTACTGAAAGTATTAGCCTGTTGCAGACTCACCCTGCACAACAACTTATTGAAAAGTTATGAAAACTCAACCAGGGATTTTTTTAATACAATTTACCAGTAACATTTACCAACTCTACAAAAAAAGAAACTGGTTTCATGTGTTTAAACATCAAGGTTAAAAGAAAGCAATATCACAGATTATAAAATGTTATTTTGAGCATTTACAGGGAGGAAAAATTATAAACAATTTAAAAGACTGAAGATCTGAAGAATTTCAATAAAACTGAAGTGAGAGTATACATTTTCAGGGGACAGGAAATGTTCAGAGAATACTCCAAATGATTAAAAAGTAAAACTAGGATTACATTTAAACTGGAAGAATGGAAATTCTAATACAATCTTATGCCAAAGCTAATCAAGAATAAACAAAGGTAATGTTGAGAAAATATAAAAAAAACAATAAAGAAAAATAAGTTTCAAAGAAAGTATGATAAAAATAAATATGATAAAAATAAATCATCTACAAAGCAGCCTTTCAATAGTTCTAAATAATAATGTTTGTTCTCTTCTCTCACCAAATTTTGCAATAAGTGATCTATAATTATTTACATTAAATAAAACATATAAAACAATGTAACTAAGATAAAAACTAGGGAAGGACTAGTATGATTTTTTTTCTAATTTCTAAAAAAATATAAATATAACATTTTATTCATAATTGGGAAAAGAGAGACACGGTAGTATACAGGGTGTCATTTTAATGGCGCCCACGGACCACGGAAACGTATAGAGGACATCAAAACAAACAACTTTTTTCAGTAACATTTTTCTCGTTGGAGCGTCGTTTCGGCGCTACAGTCGTTCAAAAAAGCCCGTTTTGCCGCCTGAATGCTGGCAACCACACACAACATTTGATTGCATTTGTGACGTCATATCCCGTCGTGAAGCGATGCGTTACAGGGTTGCCAGGAACACACATATTCTGTGAAAAATGATATAGCTACAATCAGCCACATTATGTACCGTAAAACAAAACGAGAAAACACGTTCTGTAACCTAACAGGAAGTAAACAAACGATACGAAAAATGGTAGAAAGAAAATAGAATTCAAGTGGAAGTGGTCATATCGAATTTTGTATCAGATTGCATGTCAAATATTTGCAAATCTAGTTACCAAGTTGGCATCTACAATTTAGTCTATCCACTTCGTCCTTCTGATACTAGTTGTCTGTGACACACTGAACAGATGACAAAATAGAAATGAAACAACTCAAAATTCCAAAGGTAAGCAACACGTAATATAATGTATATTCAGGGGATTATGAGGCAAGTGGCGAAAATGGTTGAAAATACAGGGATATAAGTAGTAGTAAAAAAACTCTCCGACGACTGTGTTTATCTACGCACCGGATACACACGTAATAGTTTGCAACTCTGAACACGGCAGTATATTCGCTACTGATTCATCATTAGATTGTTACTGTGATTGTACGTGTTTTAGCCGTAATGTAACAACGTGAACCTCAGATACTTCCGTTATCAGCACAAAGTACCACACAGCATCTGGACACAAACCTGTAGATATCAACGAGATTTGCAAATATAATTGACATGTAGCTGGGCGTAAACAGCCACATGTAAGTTGTAAGTACAATAAAAGTTGATATTTGACATGTAGGCTGAGACAAAATCCGATATTGACTCTTCATTTTCAACATGTTTTTACCATTTCTCATATCGTTGGTTCACTTCCCCTGAGATGACTGCTGATCTTATGGCTGGTAGGCTATGATGTTCGGTTTACTGGACGCGTTTCTCGCTTCGATTTACAGCTAATAATGTGGCTGGAAGTTTTTCATTTTTCACAAAATTTGTGTGTTCCTTGTAAGCCTACCGTGCGATGTTTCGCCGCAGGAAATGACGTCACAGATACGATCAAATGTTGTGTTGGGTTGCCAGCATCCAGGCGGCAAAATGGTCTTTTTTGAACGGCTGTAGCGTCGAATTGACGCACCAACGTGAAAAATGTTACTGAGAAAAGTTGTTTGTTTTGATGTCCTCTACACGAATCTGTGGTCCGTGGGCGCCATTAAAATGACACCCTGTATAAATACGGATAAACTAGTACTCACTTTTATCCGCGAAGCTGTTTCTTCAAAAAAGAAGAAAAAAACCGATTCGCGGATAAAAGTGAGTACTAGTTTCTCCGTATTTATAAAATTTTAGTGATACCACAATATTCTACGGAGAACACGATAGTTCATTAATCTTTAATGCGAAACTGCCAGCAATAGGTCTTGCCTTCAAAAGAAGATATTATATATATATATATATATATATATATATATATATATAAAATCAAAGAAGGTAAAAGGAAACACTAACCGAACAGTAGAAAAATTCAAAATTTTCGCTAATTTCATAGCATCATCGGTGTGAGGAGAAATAGACGGAACTGGAACGTCTATTTCTCCTCACACCGATGATGCTATGAAATTAGCGAAAATTTTGAATTTTTCTACTGTCCGGTTAGTGTTTCCTTTTACCTTCTTTGATTTTTACTTAGCCCTTTTGCCCCTCCTTGCTTTTATCCAATATATATATATATACTGTATACTTTTACTTTACAAGACAGTGGTATATGAAATATATATTTGCATTCATAAAAATATTAAGAAAATGGCCAATTTTGGCACTCAATTATAGGTTATTTATAGAAACATCTAATCACAAAATATGTTAGTATTTTATTCCTAATAAAATATTTTATCTTCGTAACCATATTTTTATACTGCTTAATTATCAAAATGAAAATAAAGCACAATAAAGCTGAAGGTGATATTTTATGAACATGTTCTTTGTATTCTCAAACTTATCAACCGAAAGCTAGAGATTTTAGCAAAAGTTCTTAGTAGTCACATTTCAACTTTCATCCATGTTCTAGGATCTAGACATTTGAAGATCTTCCCACCAGGAGGAGAATCATGATCTGTTAACCTTTTCGTTCCATTCTCTCTGCATCTCTGTGTAGAAGAAAGCTTCCTGTTGCATCTGTGCATATTGCTCTCTCTGTTGCCTGATTATTTGCTGCAAAGCATATTTCTGCCTAGCTATCTCGGCCTAAAAAAAAAGGAAGAAAAAAAAAGAAAAGTGATGCAAGCATCTAGCAAAAATCTGTGCATTCTTGTAAAATACAAAAGGATTCCCACATTATGACAAAAACACAAATTCCCTGATATGTCCAGGTTTTCAAAATAAATTTGCACACCACTCTGATTTTTTTAAGAAAGTACTAGGGCCGGGGCCTTACCAGTTTAAATTTAATACCAATGTACCAGTCACCACTTCACTGTTTGGGTAACTTACAGAGTCGGTAAAGTACCCTGGAAATTGTGCATACTTTTATTTACTTTCACACCAGAATTATGGAGCTTTCTTCCCAAATAGCATGGAGGTTGCAAATAAGTCTCTAGCCAACCTCTAAGGCAGAGTGCAGTACCATGCCAGAGGTCTTGGGCAAGAGTGTTCCTTCATCAATTTCATCACATCGTCACTCATCCTCATAGTCGTGTTTAGCCAAAAGTAGCAGAAAAATAAAGTAAAAATAAATCAAATTAATTCAGTAAATCAATATTCCGATTATCTCACACTGGGATAGACCAAGGTGAAATTTTGGTCAGTACCGAAATTTACCAGTACCGATAACTAATCTAATATAAAACTCACAAATATTATTTGAAGAACCTGAAGGATTTACTTATTTCCTTAATTAATGTATTATAACAAAATTACCCCAATGGATTTGCCTAAAAAAAAGGAAACTGCACATTTAGAAAGTTACTTGACAAAACCAGGGTATGTGCTTATTCATGTATATTTAAAACAATAATAGATTTGCAGAATTTTTGCATTAAGTTACATGGTATTTTTAGGAGGCAAGGTTGTCCATGGAGACCTCCTCCGTGGCTGTGCAGCCTCAGGTGCTGTGGGCTCCGACTGCCAGACAGCATGGGTTCGAGTCTGCCTGGGTTCTCAGCCTGTGTATAGGACCGGTGGTAACTCACCATCGTGAGGAAATTGGGGAGCTGCAAGTGAGTAGCGTAACCCAGTTTCGGAAATCTCCTATGACTGCTTGGGGGTACGACGTGCTAACCCCACGTCACCTCATCACTGGTTGAAAATCTCCACACCTTTATGTAGGATTGTGGGAGGAAGACTGGCAGTCGGGAGATCAGCCTAGGCACTTCAAGGGCTGTCAACCCATGGGTTATTTTTTTAATATTATATTATGGTTATCCAGTGATAGAGCATGTGAATGTCATGCAGAAGACCTGGGTGGGTGGGTGATTTCAGGTGAGATTTTTATTCAATGTCCCTGCATAAAGTGGCACTTGGGTTCACTCAGCCTCAAATCGATGGATACCTGGGGACAACCCTGTAGTGCTCATCACATCACCTCCACAATGGCCAACATCGAGAATGTGTGGGAGGTTCACTTCAACATGTCCTATGTGCTTTCATGGCAAGGCAAAACACATGGAGAATAGCTATTCCTTCTTCACAGAATAATTTTTAAAAATATTAACACTGGTAGATTTATGTGGTATAGTTGTAAAGTAATATTTTTATTTACACTTAGAAATATTTTTATTTCAAAGAAATATTTCCAACAAGGTCTAATAAAATTGTGTAGTATTCTTACTCTTTCTCTTGATTATTGTTTTCCGAATGAAAATTAAATCGAACTGGCTCAAGTATTTGCTTATCACTGCAATTCATACCTGATGAAGCAGTCGTGACTATGAAAGATTATCCACAAAGGAAAAACCATATACTCTGGTTATATAAGAAATATATATTATAGAAAATGGTGTTGGAAATATCAGACAAATTCATATGCACTGTAAATATATGAGAACCACATTGATATTCCCGTAAGTTTTCATTTTTTTTGTCTAAATCTCTAGGTTCATTTTCTGAACTTTTCCAGATTTTCCAGCTCAGTGGGGATCCTAAAGATAACAAATACAGAAAGAAGCATGTGAGATAATTTATGGGTGTGTAGAAAACAAACAAACAAAATACAGACCAAAACAAGTTTCATATATCAGCATGCAGGAGAAGGGATGGACATACACACACACTTTTCTACTAGATACCAAAAATGGGCATGTTCTTTAACACTATTCCAGGCAAGAAATGAACTTTAAATACTAGATGTCCACTAGTCATATGTAACAGCTACCTAATTTGGCTACTATCAAGAACATTGAATCATATTCAGGAGACCACTTCAGATTAATTTGTTAGCCCCTTCATGAGACTAACTGAAACAAGCACATCCAGTCAAAGAGAATATGCAAGACAAATACAATTATTTAATTTATCAGTACAGATAACTAATGCACTAAAAAATCACCATTTAATTTGTAACAATAAATATGCCTAAAGACTTTAAATTATGTTGATAGAACTTTTATTAGGCACATAATGTTTTTTTTTATTACATAAACTGTATCTGAGTTAAAAGTTAATACACAGTTAACAAAATTTCTTCTTGTTCTTGTTTTTCTTACAGTGAAGAAAGATGGATAAGTTGTATTACTAATAATACAATTGAATATAGTTCAAACAATGTACAAAACAGTGAATTCAAATTACAGAGAAAATTCTATTTTAGGTTTTCCCATGGTAGTGGCGGTGATGATGATTATTATTATTATTACAATAACAGACTTCCTGAGTTTTATTCTTGAGTTCATAAGAACAATAACAAATGCAGTCAGTAAAATTCCCAGCAATTACACTAATGCACCAACACATCAGCATGTTATTTTGTTGGTCAAAAATCACTGTTAAACAACCCAACTCGTGCCATATTGTAAAAAATCCAGTACCTGTTGCTGCTGAAGTCTAACAATCTCACTTTGCTGTGCAAGCAACTGCAGTTGTTGTTTAGAGATCAACATTTCCTCCTGGAATGAAATATATGCATATATTATGTACATTATGGAAGGCAATTTGTAATTCTAAACAGCGTTAAGTCTAAATTATGTTAGAATCACTTTTACTAGAAAAATATGGATGGACTGATATGAAGTGTGTTCATGCAAGTACAATAGCAATATGAAATTTAACCAACCCTCTCACATTTCTAAACCTGCAGGTTCATTGCCGCAGCAACACAAGTTTTCTATCTCTTTCCCTATCCTGGGAAAGACCAATCCACTCTTGACCGATTTGCAGCAATTTCCTTGAAGTCATATTAATATTGTCATTCGATCTTCATCTTCACCTTCCTACGGCACTCTTACCATCGAACTTTCCAACTGGGTATGACCACAAAGTCCAGACAACGGATATCCAAATTTCAAATTATTATCTCATATCCATTTTGGAAGTAATGGATAATGCAGATATCTGGATAATCCAAATAATTAAGATATCTGGATAACATGGATATCCAGATAATATGAATATCTGACTAATACAGTTCTTTGGTATGGCAGAAAATGTTATGCATTTATACTGAACAGTTCTTTGGTATGGCAGAAAATGTTATGCATTTATACTGAATTTACTAATGTTTTAGGCACAAAAAAAAGAGTAAACATTTAAAGAATATACGGAGAATCCGTATGGTAGAATATGAAGATGGCAAATAAAATAATAAATATTCAGATAATCCAAATAGAAAATTATCTGATATTGGGATAAAATTTTGTCCCTACTTTGAACAAGTACCCTGAAACCTTTCTATCCTTTCCGATGACCTGCCTAAGGAAGTCCTCTGGATTTAATTATTGTAACAATATTAGGGGGTTGAACTGGATTATGCAGTTCAGTATTGTGTAACTTTCTTCACTCTTCCATTGTTTCAGCTCTTCAAGGTTCAAATATGTGGGTTGGAAATGTAATAGTGGCAACACAGCTGGGTATATATATGGCATGAAACGGAACCGGTGCTTCTCAGTTACCTCCCAGTAAATGGACTCTTCCTTCCAACACAGGCACATGCGCAGTGACGAGAGGAATAGAGTAGTGTTGGAGGTCTAAAGTTGTGCAGTCAGAACCCCACTAACGTGAAAGTTCTGGTGATTCTCGCCGTACCTCCAGGACAGACTGTCAATGTGAGGATTACTGTTCATTACTGGAACATAACCTGCAACCTGCATTGCGAAAGAAGAGGGAACACTTTTTGCTGAATCCTCCCTTCATTTTGCAGGACAATTCTCGGGTGCATGTAGTGCAACCTTTGGCTGAAAAATAATTTAATTTCTCAATAATAACGAACAATAACAGTTGCAGTAATTTAAGCAAGTTACTGCTCAGCAAAGAAGAGAAAACCTCCGGAAAATATGCGAACTAAAATCCACCCCCACTTGCGTCTGTCCCAGTGAACGGCTGCAGACCAGAATCTGGGGGAAATCCTCCTTTTCCTCTGCTCTCAAATGACACGTTGTTGCCACGTTGCCTCACAGCTGTTCTCTGACAGATGGAATTCTGGCGAACCTGCCGCAAAATGCGATGTTCAGGGTGGCGCGGTCAGTGGTTGACGAAGAATGGATAGCGTTCGTGACAATTCCCGATTTAAATAATTAATAACAATAAAATCTATTGTCATGATTGTGATTCTTACTATGCGATAGTAAATATTATCATCTAATAAACTGATTTTATCTTCAATTTAATTATTAATTATAATTACAATTATATCCTTAGAGACAGTGGCGACGATTGGGGGGACCAGGCCAAAGGCGCTAACTTAAGATAAATTGGGGGGACAAGGTTCGCATAAACAATATTTATGTAAATAAATAACCCATCAAATATACACACAGCTTACATTTTAAAAAGAAAGAATGATTTGAAGAGGTTTTCTCGGGCAATCAGCCAGGTGATTTCTGGATAGGCTCTCGAGAGTTAACATCACTCTCATCTTCAGGGATTGAAGTGAATTCCTTAAGATGTGAATGACGTTAGCTCTCGAAAGCTCGGAAGCCTATCCGGCAGTGGCGTACGCAAGGGGGGGTTACCGGGTTTAAACACCCCCCCCTTGAGCTTTTGAAATATTATGGAAAATGTTGTAGAAAAAATTAAAAATGGCTAATTTATCACAGTCAAAGATCTACGACAGTAATAATAATAATAATACTAATAATAATAATTTGAATTATTATTATTCCAATGCAGCATGAAGAAAAATAACATTCCAAACACAATCTAAGCTGCCAAATAGTTCAATTTTGCAATTCTTTTGTAAAAAGTCGCGCAGTCTCTCGCGAGAATTGTGAAAATTCCTTCCTTCGTCGTAGTGTGCCGACGTTATTGCAAACATTCACATCCCCTTGTGAACTCTCAAGTGATGCTGAGTCTACATCCACATCATTAAATAATGTTGAAGAAGTGCTTTGTGAATCACCTAGAAGTGATAAATGTGTTGGAATGTCTATAAACGTACTTTTGAACGAAAACATAGACTCAGTGGAATTTGGCAACATGTATTCTCGCGCCCTCATCATCATCCTGGGTGAGTTCCATAGGTAAAGGTATTGTAAATTTCCCCGTTCATTTAGCACCGTGCCATGCTAAATGCACATGTAGTGGTGTGCTGGGGCCCACACATTTTCGATCTTGGCCATTTTGCAGGGGATGTGATCAGCACCATGCTCCGGCAGCCTTTATCCCCCAGGGTTGCTCTCAGGTACTTATTGATATGAGGCTGGGTGCGGAGACAAGGCTGGATAAATTCCAACCAATTCCTTGAATCGAACCCGGATCTCCCACGAGGTTGTCAGACTAGACCACCGCGGACCTTTGAATGAGTTTTATATTTTGATTATTTCAATAAATTTAATATATTTGCTTGTTTTTATGAATTTTCTTCACACTTAGAATGTCTCACCTATCATATACAAATAACAGTTGACTAGACAATTATTTAGTAACAAAGAAACAAAAAATGTAATTTTGTTCTATTGCTTTCATAAATATATTTATGTAGATCTCTACTACTTAATAATAGCATAGATAATAGTAGTGATATAAGTAGTAACAGCAGATGCATTAGTAGTATTATTAGTGGTAATTAAACTAATTAATTAATTTAAGTATTATTAATTAATTAATTAATTAAAGTATAATAAAACAATGATAATGTGAATTTGTAGAAAGTTTTCGAAATTACCCCCCCCCCCCTTGATGAAATCCTGCGTACGCTACTGCTATCCGGAAATCACCTGGCTGATTGCCCGAGAAAACCTCTTCAATATTTGCCGCCAGGAAAGCTGCAAGAATTATTAAAGATTTTTTTTTTTTTGTAAACTTACCATTTACAGTGGAGTGCAACCCAAATCCGACTCGTCACTAACATTCACCTGACTGTCATTATCGCACCGTTTGTCAACCTCACTGGCACTTCCATTGTCGTCTGAATCCGAACCATTCCCGTCTGAATCCGAATCCTCACCGCTCATGTGACTTTCATCCTCCGAGCAGTCTTCGATTATCAACTTGTCAACTTCTACTTCAATAATTCCGTCCTGGACCCAATATTCCTCTTGTTTCGCCTTTACTTTTTCGCAAGACCTTTTCCATTCTTCTTTGGGAAAGTTCTGAAATTCTTCTCTTGCAACTTCCAGTACTCTGCCCAAATTACGATCCACATTTTGTGATGCAATACGACCCTTTATGATACCCCAAACATACTCAATAGGGTTTAGATCGCAATGATAAGGTGGAAGACGAAGTACGGTGTGGCCGTTTTCTGCTGCAAGAGTGTCAACGCGATATTGTGGGGGCTTTTTGTTGGTTTTGATTAGCTGATATAACTCAGCCTTTCGAAGGTTATCTGAAAATTCAATTGAATTGTCTTTCAACTAGTCCTGCATTGCAGCTTTAGTGCTGCCTATTGTGGGAGGTTTGTTGACTTGCACAGAATGGTAAGGGGCATTGTCCATGACAATAATGCTGTTGGAGGGAATATTCGGTAACAATTGACTTTCAAACCATCGTTCAAAATTTTCAGCATTCATTTCCCCATGATAATCTCCGGTTTTCTGTTTAGCTTTGAACATAAGTAGACAGTTTGGTACGAAACCGTTTTCACTCCCGGCGTGAAGGATGATCACCCTTCTTCCAGCACTGGTATTTGATAAAGCACCATGTACACTGCCTTCACCCTGCCAACACTTTTTCACCGTGTAGTTCTCGTGGATCCATGTTTCATCTAAGTATATAACTGGCCTTTTCACGCCACTCTTCTCATTTCGCCCCAATGCCCTCAGAAAACTTGTTGGATTGGACACGATGTCACTTCTTTCCACCAAAGCACTTCTCACGTTTTTGCACTTTCGGAAACGAAATCCTAAGTCATTGCAAATGATGTTGCGAAGAGTTTCACGACTGCCCCGAAAATTAATTTCTTTCTTTAATTTCGAAAGCACTTTTTTTACTGTTGGCACTTCATGTTCAATCGTATAAAAATTACCAATAGTTCTTCGAATCAAACACTTGTCAAAGTCGTCCACAACAATTCTACGCTTTTCGGCAGACCTGTGCTTACCTGGTGTCGTAAATTTCCCCCCGGAATTTCCTTCCTTTCTAATTTTCTTTATGAAAGTGTCCGACATTCGAACTGCAGCAGCCGCACGCTTTGTAGCTTGATTGACCGGAAACGTGTAACATCCTTCTCTCGCTTCGTTGTCAAAAAATTTAACAACATTCGAAATCACCTCTCGGCTCTCACTATGTACGGTTTTGCCCTTCATTTCGGTACAAACAACATACACAACAGACGCACTCGAACTCAATGACCTTTCGTCCATGTAAGTTTGGCAACATTGAAAGGGTGTCAGAAGTCGAGCAGTCCTTGCTACCCCCCACCTCCCACCCGACCCAACCCTCGAACGAACAAGTTGCTCACAGGACAGCAGCGCCAGAGAGACTTTCTCATCTTTGCTGAGCAGTAGGTTCAATAATAGTTACCTAATTAAACAAGATGCAGTTATTCTGATATTTATTAATTTTAATTGCTTTTATCTCTCATGTAAATTCCCTATCCTTCAAGAAAGTGGTCATAAGATGTTTCCAATACCTGTACATCAATTGTTCAGTAATAACGTTAACACTAGTCTTTCTTTAATTATTGCCTACGCTTGAGTGAGTGACCGTATTATTTCATCTATTAAAAACTACCGCACCCCACCACCACAAAACAAGTGGGGGAAGTAAGAAGTTACTTTGAATTCCTAAGTCCTTACGACATACTGTAATAGAACAAATGCATTCTCACCTGTGTGGTGGAGGTCATCTTGGGTTTACAAAACCTACAATAACGCGTTAAATCAGATTTATTTTCCATCTATGAAAAGTTTTATTCTAATGAAATGCCATCAATGCTATTCATGTCAGGTGAACAAAAGCGTCCATGATGTTTTTCAATTATTTCTCCTAATATTATTAGAATTATTTGTTAGCATGATGGAGCAGGCACATGCTCTACCAGCCCCTGTGATTTGATCCCTAAGATGAAGCTTCTGAACTGTTCCAGAGATTCTTCAGGCTTCCATTCAAACCATCAACAGAACAGGCACTGTTACACAAATACTATGACAACCACATCGCTGGCAAAGGTTGTTCACAATGCTGGTGTCTACATCGAAGGGCTGTAAAAGTTTCACAGAGGTATGTCTTTGGTAGCATTTCAAAATTAAATAGTTGCCGCTATTAAATTTTCAACCCAAGTATCTTTCTTAAGATTTCATTTTGAAAGACTCCTTCTTTAGCTTCTTCTACCTTCCTAACTGCATATTCCAAATTTAAAAAAAAACAGATGTGATAAAGCATCTTAACCTATCACGAATTTTAAATTTATCAGACATATTGTTATCTGCATGGATTACTTTAATTTCATCAAGGCATGTTCTCACTATATTAACAGCTTTTTGTACTCAAAACTCAACTAATATTTATCATAACATATGCTTATCTCTTTTTGCAGAATCATGTGCCTTTCTTTAAAAGTCAATAAATAATTGATGGACATTAAGATAATTCTCTCACGTTTATTCAATGCCCGTCAAATCACAATAATTTCAATAGCATATGGGAATATTCATATGAAATATGAAATTTACATGTACTAATAACCAATATTTTCCTAGTTTGATATAGAATTGCACATAATATATGAAAATATTGCCTCTAATCATATTATAAGGCAGTTACAGATCTAACAACTGGGTACATGTTATTTTATATTGTCTCTTTTGCCACAATTATGTACGCACATATATATTCAGAGAAATTAACAAGTCTCTTACCATTCTTTTCAGTTCTTTCTTTCTCTGCTCAGCAAATGCACTTGCCTGTTGTTGGAGATCATACAACTTTGTGTGAAAATCAGATGATTTTGTATCTTCTGGCTATGGACAAAGAAACAAATGATTACACAAAAAAGCCTAATCTGTATTCTTATATTTAGTACCAGTGAAATTACCAGTACAGTGGAACACCGATTTTATGTTTTTCAGGGGCCTGTAAATAAAAAACGTAAAATGCGGGAAACGTAAAAAGCAGGAAAGCATAAGGGAGGGGTGAAGCTCAAGTGTCAGTAAGAAACGACTTCATAATTGACTTTTAGGGAGTATACTGTGTCAAAAATAATTCAACAAGGGTAAAGCAGTATGATTATGAATTTCTAAGGGGGGGGGGGGGGGGGGGAAGCAAGGCCTGCTGTGAAAATCAGTGGCAGATTAACGTGACCCACTTTCGAGTTTAGGGACGGTGGATGACTGCTTCTATCTACCACCTATTAGGTTCAATTTATGCTTCTGATTGTATGGGATCTTCATTTACTCTGTAAACTGGCAATTAGTTGCTAGTTTTAGAAGTATAGGGTAATTGGAAAGGGGGGGGGGTGATCATTTATAGTTGGACGTCAAGGATCTTTATACACAGTAATCAAAGTGTCCTGGATTCAGTTCACAGTGGAGACATGTAGAATGATTCAGATCAAACTTTAGATGCAAGTGTGTCCAGTCCCGACCAGCCCAACTGCATAAAGTGAACTGGAAACAAGCTTTGTCAAAGTTACGCATTTTATGACGCCACATTGTTATCAGTGATGTGCCCAGGAGTTATGACCCCCATCATCCCCTCCCCTGGGCATGCCACTTTTGTGTCTGGTGCTTGTGTTTCGTAATCTTCAAAAGCAAAACAACCTTCTGAGGCAAGATTCAAAACAATGCCGTTTTTCTTCCCTTTACGATGGAGGAGTCATTGCTCTGGAGGCACAAGACAAAACACTGGTGCCCGCTGCCAGCTACTTGCAGACACCACTCGGACCAGCGATAACAGGAGGGAGGGGAAGTGAAGACCAACAGGTGGTGGAGCGGCACCAATACAGTTGTTGAACAAAAATCTTATCAGATGTGTGCTCATTCCTGACCAAGTTGCAGAAAGAAAGAAGGCGGGATCACTGCTTTATGCTCTCACCTCAATGCTACTGACATATGAGCAACATTTCTGACCCAGATAGAGGCAATAAAAAAAAAAGAAAGAAACAGGCTGGGGCTGAATCATGCACATCAGAGGCAGATTAATGAGTTCGTGTGGGGGAGCGGGGAGATGGGTGACTTTTTTTCTTTTGACTAGTCGACAGTATGCTATGTTTATAGAATGTATGTATCCACGAGCGACTGCTTAATTGTAGACCGCAGAGGAAAGAAGAATGGATGATATCTTTTTTGCCTTTATGCTAATTGGTTGACTCTTCCACACGAAGGCTCCCAGCGAATGGGAAAAAGTAAATAAATATATGCTCTTTTGGCCCAAATAAGCATTTTAATGGTATTTAGATGTGCACTAAATTTTACTGCTCCTAGAGAATATTGACACACCCCTTGTTTATCCACTCATTTTCCCCGACTCCATCACTGTACAACATGCGAATCACATAATCTACATAAAATAATAATCTGCATAAAACAATCCATTCTCTGCCCCATGCAGAATAATGCATGTGTCCAAACTTTGTCCTCCCTTCCCCAAACAATTGATTTGACAAGAATATTTTTCTGTCACTGAGTATAATATCGCTCATCTACCCATAGAAAAAAAGAATCACGTTAGCTTCAGCTTCATTCTGATGACCAAATGACATAGAATTAGTGAAAAAACTTCATATTAAAAATAATTTACAGTGAAATATACAGTAGACTATTTCCTTAGGAATCTAAATGACTTCCCATTAAAGAAGTGCAGTTCTTATTCAGTATTGGATAGCGGAGGTTGGCAAACCCTTCTTATTTTTTCTTTCTATTCCAACGCAGCAGACAAGGAAAAATTTTCACAAATTTTTCTTGCTCTTCCTTTTCGTTCTCGTCAACTGGGAAGGATTCCGTAAATCTGTGTGGGCAAAGAAGCGAACTTTTGTTGTCCAAATTCAAAGGCAGGCACCATTTAGTGAGAATCGGTTTGGCGACAGTGCGCTTGATGAATCGGTCTTTGCCGGGAAAGCAAGAAGTGTCGTTTTCCTTTCCTGTCCGTCAATGAACAAATGCAAGCTGTGCTCCACCTCCCCTCCCCCCTCTTTCACTGACCCATGCCTCTTCGCTCCCTCCTCTCACACGAAAGCCTAACATCTGGAAGTTCAAGATCGCGTGGTGAATGAACCAAGAAAAATGAGGGATAACTCGCATGGTCAACAGAACAGGTTTCTGCCAAAATTTAAGATATTGTCACGGCTCGGAAAACGTATAAAGCAGGAAACGGTATTTAGAATGAATGTAAGATCGAGGTGAACATCCTATTATTTAACATGACCTTTTGGCGGTGTCTCACTTGATGAAAGTGGGAAAACGTATAATGTGGGAAAGTAAAATCAGGGTTTGGTTTCACTGCATTAACATGAAATTTTTCAACAGAGTTATGCAGAACCTGAAACATTGGATATAAATGAATAAATACGAATTTTTTTACCAATACTAATTGAGTACTAAAATACCTGTTAATGCCAATCTATCAGTTATGGTAAAAGTATTCATACAAGTAGATTCCTATTAAAAGTAAGAGTGGCAGGGTTGCAACATGAAGGGAAATTTCCCTCAGTGCAGGGAAATTTGAAGATATGAGGCTCACCTATGAAAATCAAGATGATTGAAATGTGAAATTCACATTCCTTCCTTCTGTTGCATAAGGTATCACCAAAACTAAACATAAACACAACCAAAATTGTTCCAAAAAATTGTTTTGGAACAATTACTACCTTCCTATTATCATATAACTACTAGCATTATTGTAATCAGTCCACATGCATAAACTTAATATTTATGAAAATTGTCATATTTTGTATATTTTTCACAAGGTGTAGAATTTGCCATCAATAATTCCACTATTCCTTCTTATTTTCTTGCAACAATCCAATAAATCCTGACACTTCTGCGAAACAATGATTTCTGTGAGACAATGTAAATAATAATAATAATAATAATAATAATAATAATAATAATAATAATAATTTCTTCTCCTCCTCCTCTTTTTACTACTACTACATTAGATACCAATAACCAATATTCTACCAATTCAATATAAAAATGCATAAGTTCTACGACAAATCTGTCTAGTTAATTAACTAGTTGTGTTGCCTCTAATCACAATATCTATACAGTTACAGATACAACTGTGTATATCTTGCTTTTAGAGAAATTTAGAAGTTTCTTACCATTTCTTTTATTTCCTCCTTTCTCTGCTCAGCAAATGCATTTGCCTGTTGTTGGGGATCATAAAACTTTGTATGAAAATCAGATGCTTTTGTGTCTTCTACCTGTGGACAAAGAAACAAATTATTACCCAAAAGAGCTTCATCTGTATTCTTACATATAGTATATCAGTAATTATATGAAATTTTTCAACAAGAAATGCTGAATCGGAATCAATATATATAAATGAAACAATATGTGCACCAGGTACCAATTGAGTACCAAGATGAAATACTGTATATTGATACCAATGCCCATTAGTGCATTTAAAACTACACTCCATCCAGCAACACCTTTTTGAGGTTAAAGTCTGCCATGTGGCTATTTGTTGCTGCTAACAGTTGGGCTGAAAAGTTCGTAGGCTGACTCATAGATGGCGTTACTAGAATTAAATCCATGTGATTTTTACTTAGTACTAACCTTCAAAAGATACGTGCATAAATTTCACAGCTGCCGGATAATTAGTTCGTGAGATATAGCATTGTGAGTGAAGCAGCTTTTGTTATTGTGAAAAAATGGATAAAAAAGAATTTTGTGTGTTAATAAAGCATTGCTTTTTGGCGAAAAAAAATACTGTTGAAGCCAAAGCTTGGCTTGATAAACATTATTCGGACTCTGCACCAGGAAAATCAACCGTTGAGAAGTGGTTTGCTAAATTTAAACGAGGCGAAATGAGCATCGAAGACGATGCATGCAGTGGACGCCCCAAAGAGGCTGTTAACGATGAAAACATCAAAAAAGTCCACAAAATAATTTTAAATGATCGTAAAGTGAAGTTGATCGAGATAGCTGAGACTTTAAAAATATCAAAGGAACGTGTTGGACATAACATTATTGTGCATGAATATTTGAACATGCGAAAGCTGTGTGCAAAATGGGTACCGCGCGTGCTCACAATCGATCAAAAGCAACAACGTTTTGATAATTCGGAGCAATGTTTAGCGATATTCAACCGTAATAAAATTGCTTCCCAATCCACCATATTCTCCAGATCTGCCCCCCCAGTGACTTTTTCCTGTTTGCAGACCTTAAAAGAATGCTCGCTGGAAAGAAATTTAGCACTGATGAAGAGGTAATCGCCGAAACTGAGGCCTATTTTGAGGCTAAAGAGAAATCGTACTATAAAAATGGAATCGAAAAATTGTATGACCGCTATAATCGTTGTATCGCCCTCAAAGGCAACTATATTGAATAATAAAATCGAATTTTGTCAAAAAAATATTTTTTACTATGTTAGCCTACGAACTTTTCAGCCCAACTGTTATTTCGAGGTGGTGGTGGTGGTGGTGAAGTTTTGTGGTCATGATTTCATTTGTTTCTAAAATGAAGGCTAAATTTTAGAAGATAAAGGTAAATTCTGTCCTGGGCTGGGTTATCTTCCCAGAGGCAGAGCTGTATGCCACCAGGCACGTCCCCAGGCTGCGGATAGGGGAACGGCCAGCAGATATGTTGGCTAGCTGGAAACAGTCGCGGACAAGCAGCAGCAGGATTGGAGGAGGCAGTGAGATGTGGAGTGGCAACTTCATCTCGGTAAATACTGCAAGGCTCTGATGAAAATCCTGCGATGTGGCGAGGAGAGCCGCCACTAACTAAGCTCAGCCCCTGCTGCCTTGCAGGGAGGGGAGGGATCCCCAAAGGCTAAGGGAAGGATACCCTGACAGAAAACCAAGGGTGGGGCAGACTCGTAAGGCATAGTGAAGCCAGCTGCCCTACGGGAGTAAACCCTAAACAAATCCTGGTCCTCCAAGAATGGGGGTTGGGCGTGGGGCCGACAACCCCATTCCACAAAAGGAACCACGTTACGAGACCTCAAAGAAATGTAGCCGGACAGATCTACCGACGACGGACTGGCGTGAACAATGGACAAGCGAATTATGGAAAGGGAAGGGATCTATATGTAGGGAGCTGGAATGTGCTATCTTTGTGGCAGGTGCATTGAGGATGTTGCTGGATCAACTAAATAATTATAAGCCTGCGATAGTGGCATTGCAAGAAGTACGTTGGATCGGAAAAGGAGTTTTGGAAAAGAGAGAAGCAACTGTCTTCTATAGCTGTGATGAAAGGCTGCATATGCTAGGAACTGGGTTTATAATACATAAACAACTACAACATCTAGTGATAGGATTTAAAGCTATAAGTTCAAGATTATCGACATTAAGAGTTAAAGGAGAGTTCTTTAATTACAGTATAATCAACGCACATGCACCCACGGAAGTATCCACAGATGATGTAAAACAAGATTTCTATGATGCGTTAGAGAAAGCATATGATGATTGCCCAAAAAATGACATAAAAATAGTAATTGGAGACTTTAATGCCCAGATAGGCATTGAAGACGTGTATCAACCAACAATTGGTAAACAAAGTATGCATAAAGTAACAAATAACAACGGTATGAGGCTAATAATGTTTGCAGCACCTCAGAATCAAGTAATAACAACAACTCTGTTCCAGCACAAGGATATTCATAAAATAACATGGAGAGCCCCGCTGGAAAAACTTACAATCAAATTGACCACATGCTGATAGATTGTAGACATAGATCAGATATCATTGATGTTAGATCTTTTAGAGGGGCTAATATTGATTCCGATCATTATTTGATTATGGGAAGGATTAGAGCAAGAATATCTAATAGTCGAAAAATGAAGGCGACTAGCCTGATTAAATTTAATGTCACGCAGTTAAGAAATCCAACGGTGGTTGAGAGGTACAGAAGTAAACTACAAGAGGGATTCGTCGGGATGAAACCGGCAGAAGTGGAAAATGTAGATGAGAGGTGGGATAGATATAAGCTGAGGATCAGTAATGTAGCAAAGGAAATACTTGAAACACAAAAGCCAGTAAAGAAAGAAACGTGGTTCGATGAGGAATGTCAAAATGTAACCAAAGAAAAGAATGATGTATATAAGAGGATGCAGCAAAGAAGTGCAACAAGGAGAGCTAGGGATGAATATCAAGAGAAAAGAAGGATTGAGAAGAAAGTCCATAGGAAAAAAAAGGGAATAGATGAAGTAAGAGATGAAGCAGTTGGAAAGCCTGCATGAGCAGAAGAATGTAAGACAGATGTATAAGCTGGTAAATAATACAAAAGATGTTTTTAAACCAAGGACAACAGTTTGTAGAAATGAAACAGGCGATATAATTAGTGACAGTAGTGAAATTTTAGAAAGATGGAGAAGGCATTTTAATGATGTATTGAATGGCAGTGCAGATATGCTCGAAGAAGGGTTAAATGAAGAAGAGGACGGAGAAGAGGGCATAGAAAGTCCAAAGTTAGATGAAGTATGGGAGGCAGTCAAGATATTGAAAAATAGTAAAGCACCTGAATAGTAAAGCACCTGGTATAGATAACTTGCAAGCAGAGCTGCTTAAGCATGGAGGCGAGAGTGTCATTAGAGGCTTGAAGGAAATAATAAACATAATCTGGAAAAAGGGACAGATGCCAAGTGAATGGAGGATGGGTATCATAGTACCTATCCACAAGAAAGGGGACATGATGGAGTGTGCAAACTATCGTGGAATTACATTGTTGAAAGTTGCATATAAAGTATTTGCAAGAATTATATATAAAAGACTACTACCATATGTAGAAAAGTGCATTGGACCATATCAATGTGGGTTCAGGCCAGGAAAATCTACAATTAACCAGATATTCACCTTAAGGCAAATACTGGAGAAAACTCTGGAGTTTGGGATAGGAATGCACCATCTATTTCTTGATTTTAAATCTGCATACGATAGTATAAACAGGACCCAACTATATCTGGCAATGAAAGATCTCGGAATTCCAATAGGATTAATAAGAATGGTGAGGATAACTATGGAGGGCTCCAATAGTAAGATAAGAGTAGGAGGACAACTCTCAGAACCTGTTGAAATAGAAAATGGACTAAGACAAGGCGATGTGCTGTCCTGTTTGTTGTTTAACATTGCCTTAGAGAAGGTTATACGGGAAGCTCGGGTGCAAATTAGGGGTACCATATATTATGTCAATCCAGATACTTGCATATGCAGATGATGTGGACATAGTAGGAAGATCTCTACATGCAGTAGAAGAAGCATTTCTGGCCATAGAAAGGGAAGGAAAGAAGATGGGATTGGTGGTGAATGAAGGGAAGACTAAGTACATGGCAGCAGGCAAAGCACACTGATATAATCCATCACCGACCATAACAATGGCTAATTATACCTTTGATAGAGTGGATGCCTTTATCTACCTGGGTTCTGTTGTGACACATGAAAATGATTCACAGGAGGAAGTAAAGGCACGACTTATAGCAGTAAATAGGGCCTATTATGGACTACAGAGACATTTTAAGAGCACCATATTGTCCAGAAGAACTAAGTTAACACTTTACAAGACACTGATAAGACCTGTATTGATCTATGCTGCGGAAACGTGGACCAGTTCAAGGAAAGATGAACAGCTGGTAGAGACCTTTGAAAGAAAGATATTACGAAGAATATTGGGACCAGTATGTGAGAATGGAAAATGGAGAAAGCGATTTAATAAGGAGCTCTACGACTTATATCAAGAACCAACAGTTATTGGTGTAATAAAGGCGGCTAGATTAAGATGGGCAGGTCATGTGATACGCATGAGTGATAGTGACCCTGCAAAGAGAGTGATGTTGGATAGCCCAGGTGGACAAAGGAAGCGAGGAAGGCCTAAACTAAGATGGGTGGATGGAGTGGATGAGGATGTTCGGAAGCTCCAGTATAGAAATTGCAAAGTTGTGGCAAAAGGTAGAGATAGATGGAGACAAATCACAGAGGAGGCCAAGGTTCATCAGTGGACTGTAGCGCCATAAGAAGAAGAAGAAGAAATTTTGTACCTCCTTAAGTAAAATTGTACTTTCTGGCTGTGCCAACACTGGTCCATTGTATGTTTTACCTTACTCCGATCTGTTAGTAATATCTGGATCAAGATTGCAGCTTTGCAAGTTAAAACATGAATTACATCATTAGTAGTGTTTTTTAATCTTAAGAATATGTTAACCTACCTCTGATTGATAGCAATTCCTTGTAAACCCCATAAATTTTGCGTAAGAATTTTTCACAAACTACAACTCTTCAATCATTACACAATTAAGTGCAAATTAATATTAGTAACACAGGAGTCGGAAAAAAAAAAGCAGCAATACTCAAGGTATTAACATACCTTGCATTTAGTAGGAACTTCAACGTCTTCAAGGGAAACCAGGTCATGATCTTCCATTGTTTGATTATCCTCTTGAGCAGTGGCCACTGCAGGCTGCAGCTCCTCATTAGAACTCTACAAGAAAAAACATATTCGACCATGTCTACAAAATTTCTGTAATGAATAATTATGTCATATAATACACCATCATTTCAATTATTCTTTCACGGTAGACATATTGCAAAATATTCCAGAGCTCTTGATTACACCTGTATCAAAAATGGAAGAAAAAGCTATTACAACAGTTACATAAATGATTAACACTTTCCACTCATAAGTTGGACCCAGTCCGACACTGAGATCTTGCTGTTCCATTCATAAGTTGAATCTCATCTGCCATGGCAACCAATGTCCCAAAAGCTCGTTTGTCATATTGAGTCCAACATCCAGAACACTCAACACTCCGTGTGAGTACTCAGTGAAACTAAATTCATATTTAGCAGCATTAGGTATCAAAAGTCTCAGTGTGGTTTGAACAACCCTGGTATTTACCAGGGGTAGATCAATATGAAATTGTAACTGGTACGAATCAAGTACTGATTAATCTATCCCATCCCTAATATTTACTCTTTGCAACAAAGAATGTTATGTTAGGGTATGAAAGAGACAGTCTTGTAATAAATACACATAAGCAAACTTATTTTTTATGATGGTTGTATTAATTTCGGGGGCTACTTGTTGTTTCACTGCTAGGTGAGCTTCCAGTTGCCAGTTCATGTCAGTTCCTTGTGTACCGCTAAAGTGGAAGGCCACCTGGCAATGAACTAGTTCCCATGTGGATGGTTGCAGTAAAGGGGCCACCAAATTAGAACAACCATTACAAGTAAGTCTCGTGAAAATAAGCTGGTGATAATCACCGGGAGCGAGATCCGGGCTGTACGATGGACGATCGAACACCTCCCAACTGAACCTGTCCAGAAGGGCTGCAGTGCACCTAGCCATATGCAGCTTCGCATTGTCATGCAGCAAGATCACCCCAGCACTGAGCTTACCACATCACTTATTCTGAATGGCTTGTCACAATGTCCCCAGTGTTTCACAGTAACAGTTAGCATTCACAGTCTCACCTCTGGGCAGAATACTCGATGAGCAGAATACCTTGTCTGTCCTAGAACACCGTGCACATCACATTTCACGCCGACACAGTCTGTTTGAACATCGTCCTGCATGGAGATCCACTGTGACACCAATGCATGGACTGCTGCTTGCTCTCTGGGGTGCTGTATGCAACCCACGTTTCATCCCCTGTGATGATCCGGTTGAGAAAATCGTCATCATAGTAACGCTGCAGAAATGTCAGCACCGTGCCCATGCATTTTCCTTTGTGTTCAGGCGTCAGTTGTTTCGGCATTCACCGGGCACACAATTTCTGGAACAAGAGGCATTTGGTAACAATGTCGTGCAACAACAACCGAGAAATCAGCAGGAAATGGCTGCTGAGTTCCATGATCGTGACGCGACGATCCTCCAATATGCGCTGTTGCACCTGCTCCACACGCTCATCCATAACGGCCAATGGCTGCCCACTGCGCTTGTGGTCATGCACATTTTGCCGGCCTTCAGTAAATGTCCTGCACCAACGACACACCATCAGCTTGCTCATGACGTCTGGCTCATACACCTGACACAACTGACAATGAATTTCGATGGGCTGTATGTTTTGTGCGTTCAAGAACTTGATCAGCAAATGAACCTCGCAAGTGGCGGGAGATGGAATAAGAGCCGCCATGTTTCATCGCTGCCGCGACACTACTGAGGACTTTCGGGAGGCATCTTCTAGGACATTCACTAGCCAGGGCATGTGCCTCTCACGCATGCACAAAACTGGTTTCAATACGCATGGCCTGCCACCTGTGGGTGAGTGGGAAACTTACTTTCTGGATGCGCCTAATAGATATTTATTCCATTGCATTTATTATACATCAATCTTGTCAGCACCCGAAGTGGAAAGTGTTAGCTGGAGGGATGTTTGTGTCAGGCCAGGGTTAGCTGGGAGGATGCTCCTATGGTTTAACATGGTGACAATGAGACAGCTTGGGGAGGGGGGGGGGGGGGGGGCATTGCAAAAATTTGGCTACCTGGTGGGATATCATTTTCCCTCCTCTCTTGTATCATCTCTCACTTTGAGCACTGGATCTAATATAGTTTTACTTCACAATATTTGACAAATCACAAGAAAAAATCAGAATATTAAAAGAGCTATCATTTAATTATGAAATTCCCTTTGCCATGTAATATTGCTGAAAATGAAATAAAATTATGCATAATTTACACTAACATTACATCCTACAAAACTGCCATGTGGCATTTTAGTCGACTCTGTAGGATACTTAGACTCTAGAAAAGCATCAGCTTATACAGCTGCATTGGTATCAACTCAAATCCAAATCAGTACTTACATCTATAATTTCATCACTTTCAGTTTTCTCCTTTTTAACTTCCTCATCCTTCTTTGATGATTTCCTACGATGTTTCTGAAAAAAAAAAAAAAAAAAAACCAAAAAAACAATGATTTTGGAAGAACCACAATAATGAATCATCCCGAAATATTCAAAATATATCCTGTTATAATGAGGGTTCTCAGAAATGTCAAACATAAGTCACTGGTAGCTTAGAGGCAATCATTCTTACTTAGGTGCGCATGTCCAGCATTCACTTTCTGGAGTTGAGTTGGTTGGTTTTTTAAGTCCACTTTATGAACAGTAAGGCTAATCAGGACTGATGGTGGTTGCGGTAAACGTGGTTTAAAATTACTTACGTGAAATTTAGAAGATTTTGCACTTCCGCATTGCACAATTTAATGGTTCAATCCTATTAATTTCGAAGATCCACTGTCTTCATTCACAAAAGGGTACCATCTCCGTTTCAAACGCCGTACCCTTTTGTGAATGAAGACAGTGGATCTTCGAAATTAATAGGATTGAACCATTAAATTGTGCAATGCGGAAGTGCGAAATCTTCTAAATTTCACATAAGTAATTTTAAACCGCATTTACCGCAACCACCATGAATTCTACACCTTTCATACGGAAGGAAATGCGGGAGTAGTGACGCGGTACCATCTCCGCTTCAAACGCCGTACCCTTTTGTGAATGAAGACAGTGGATCTTCGAAATTAATAGGATTGAACCATTAAATTGTGCAATGCGGAAGTGCGAAATCTTCTAAATTTCATGTAAGTAATCGGGACTGGATCTACAGTTTAAAGTGGGATCCGAACCGCTATGTGCCTCTACAGGTATCGAACCTGGGATGCCTGGATGACAAGGCAACTACGCAACAACTGCGCCATCTTCAATAATTTGTAATACCATGTGAAGAATTTGGGAGCCACGTGAATAGAACTCCAGAAAGACTGTTGTGATGATGTTAGGCATTCTTATTTTTATTTCAAGATCTATATTTCCTCATGTATATATATATTTTTAAAATCTCATGATCCATATATTCTACTTCAAAACAATAAAGTAATATAGGTAAAAAAAAGTTTTACCCAGTTCTTTGCCTGTGGTTTAGGGGTGTTGTGCCTGCAGAAGGCCTATCTTGGGTATAAACAAACACCTCTAGAAGCTTGGGAAAAAAAAGTGCAGGGAAAGATGTAATAATAAGAATGAGTCATAGCAATGGGCAGTATTTGCATGAAAACATAATCAAGAGAAAGAACAAAAAAATACAAGGGTAAACCCAGAGTTTGTATGAGCCAGGGAATAGGGGCAAAAATTGCAACCCCTCCATACTTGTGGAAAAAGACAAGTCACAAAAGGTAAATGGGTTAAGGAGATTTCAGAAAAGTATTCCTTATCTACCTTTATAATATGTTGCATAATTTCCCTCAAAAATATGTTTTATTTAGGTTTGTATGTTGCATGATGTACAGAAATCTGATTTTATTTTGTTCATCAATGAAATATTCTGCAACTGAGAGGCAGCATGTAGGAATTTCAGATATCATAACATGACAAAATGCCTTAAATAAAAAATCTATTTCAGAGGTACAATTGATAGCATCCTCAATTTACAATGGCATAAAGACAGGGATCCTAGTTTGATTCCTTTGTAATGCATAGATCATTCTCACTCATCTACTTCATATTCATCCTATCATCATCACCATCACACTTAATCTTAAGTGTTGTAAAAATAAAATAACATAAAATAATTTGCCAAAGAATCATTTACCTTCTTGGAAGTTTCTTTCTTCTTTTTCTTTTTATGCTGCTTATCATGACTCTTGCTCTTTGATCCTTTACTACGAGACTTCTTTACTTTCTCTGAATGCTTCTAGAAAAATAGAAAAAAAAGACACCACAGTAAGAAACACATCAAGATTATTAAGCCAACTTAGGTTGCACTTAATTCTTTAGCTACAGAAAAAAATAATTATTTAAAAAAATGCTTTTGCTATAATTTGATATTCAGATTAATTGTAGATTGAAATGGGATGATAATTGTAGTAATGTGAAAATGTACTAGTCTGCTTGGGTTATTAGAATAACACAAGAAAACAATACATAATGCAGTATTTAGAACATAAAGTACGTTTCGCATGGATACAAAAGATAGTAAGCACATGTCAGGTACAGGCTATTCACACAAATATTTCAAAATAGAACAGGATTCATGTTTTTTTTTTTCAATACCACAATTAAAGTCCATATACTTATTGACATCTGCCAATATCAATGCTTGTACACTTCAGCAATTAAGATAAGATTAGTGTTGATTCTACACTACATTTCCAGCACTGTAATAGATGTTATGTTCTATCAAAACAAATTTCACCAAGATTCTTTGTAAAGATCTGCGTTACCATTGTATTTAGAACAAATAAGTAATAAAAAGGTTGGGGTACTTACATAATGTTCTCTTCTTCTAGTTTACAGTTGTTACAAGCATATTAAACACATTTTCTGATGTAATGTTTCAGGAGAACACATGCTCCCCTTCATCAAACTAAAAAGGAACATGTTTAAATGCTTGTAAGAACAAAAAACTACAAGAATAATTCTACAAGATAAGAAATGCATACATACATGAAGGATTATATGCTACTTGTCAGTCTACTATTCTTTGAACATTTCGGTCTTTCACGTTGAAACCTCCTTCAGAAAGTTTACAAGGGAAGGTTGAAAACATTGGTAAAATTAATAAAAGGGTAACGGCTGATTCAAGCGTCAGTTCACCACCCAAACAACAATTACTCTATGTATGAAGGGGGGGAGGGAGGGAGGGGGAGAGAGAGAGAGGAAGAGGGAGAGAGAGAGAGAGGGAGAGAGGGAGGGGGGAGAGAGAGAGAGAGAGAGAGAGAGAGAGAGAGAGAGAGAGAGAGAGAGAGAGAGAGAGAGAGAGAGAGAGAGAGAGAGAGAGAGAGAGAGAGAGAAAATTAAACTACTTTACCCTTTTCTCTGATTTCTGGTCATTCTCTTCCTCAGGAATATACTCAGGAAGCATTTCAAAGGAATCTTCATGTTCAGATTCAGGTTCTGGAGTGGCAGCTGGCTCCGAGTCACTTGAGAATTCTCCTTCCACTTCGTCACTCAGCAAGGCAGGTGCAACAGGCTGCAAGTGAAAATGTGAATTACTATCCAAGAGAAGGGAACACATTTGCAGGCACTAAAAACCTCTAAAATAGGAAGCACCAACAATTATGAAAACAGGCACTACAAAATAAAATAAAAAAGACTGGAAAGTAGGTTGTGAACATGTGATGAACAGAATTGTTGCCTGATGCTACTGCTATCTGGAGACAGCACCAGGTAAGAACATGAACTGCTTATTTCATTTTTTTTTGTACATTTCCATTTTCTGTTCTAGCTATTTTACATCTCTCTTCGGTCAATCAATGAGGGTGAATAGTGAATAGATGAAACTGTTGACAGGATGAACACAATGGTACAGCCAATGGCGAAAGAAACAGTAGGCTAATTGTCCACCACAATTTTCATTCAGTCTGAATTTCACAATATGTTGACAATTAATTGAAATAAAGACGTCAACAATGCCTGCTTCGAACCAACATAGTTTCATTCCTTAAAACAACACATGATGTAGAATAAAAAAGTAATGAAAATAGCGGTGGACAATTTGCATACCATTATCTTTGCCGTTGACTGTACATCCTTGCCTTAGTTTGCAACGTGTGATGCTAACTGTTGCATAATTGTTGGTTTGTATACTAGATATTTTCATAAATTTTCTACATGAAATCTTGTCCTAATGTCTGTTAAAATGTTCTTGTATTGTTTACACGTTCTTTTTACTTCATGGGAAGTTAATAGACAATTAGACTGGGAACTTGCTCAACTGCTATGTTCTCATAATATTATATTAATTGACTGGCTTCATTTTACTTCACTTTTCTGCCACTTTTGGCTAATCACGAAGATAAGGATGAATGGTGATAAAATAAGATGGATGAAGGGGTAATCACAAACACAGACAGAACATAATAGAGCCCTGCGGAGGATTATACTGGCCATCAGCCCAGATGCCTGAGCCTTATTAGTCTGAGGAATGCAGTATAGGGTGTACTACATGTGAGTGAGGTTGACACTTACGTGCCTTTCGGAAAGGCCACTTATCATATATATCATTCCCACCTCAACAAAATCAGGTACACATTGCACTCTCTTCTCCCAATTCTTCACAGTGATCCTGAAATCAAAAACATATTTCCCGACAAACCCAGAGTGGTTTTCAAATGCCCCCCCCCCCCCCCAACCTCCAAAACATCCTGGTCCACAACACTCCTTCACCACACATCCAACACCCCCCTGCCCATAAATGCAACCGCCCCAGGTGCAATACCTGCCCCATCCTCATCACCTCTCACACCCTCCTGGTGCACACCGCCACTGGCAAATTTACCCTCCATCCCAAAGGGACCTGCCATGCCTCAAACCTTATCTACATCCTCACCTGCAACATCTGTGGTGATTTCTACCTGGGGGAAACATCAACGGCCCTCAACCTCCGCATCAATAACCACCGCTCCTCCACCCACAACCTGGACTTCACTGTCGCCGTCCACACCAACCACCACAACATGAGTTTCAACGACTGCTTCCGGGTAGCGATTATCCATCTCCTACCCCAACCAGCCAACACCTCTGTTCGCAAAAGATGGGAGAGGGCCTATATATCGGCCATGAGTGTAACCACTCCACCTGGCCTGAACAAGGCCACCCAGTAATGCCCATCCCTCACCCACCGTCCCTCCCAAGCCATTCCATCCCTCCTGCCCTCCCTCCCAGCTCATCCCACCCACTCACAGTTTACGACGAGCCTGGTGACGAAACAGTGTTTTTTTCGTTCTACGCACCGCTTCTTCTTCGATGGGGACCTGGCAACTCTGCAGGGCCCCAACTTCCGGTTCCGTCTCTTTCTCCTCACACCGATGATGCTACGAAGCTAGCAAAAATTTTGAATTTTTCCACTGTCCGGTGTGTGTTTCCTTTTACCTTCTTTGATTTTTACTTAGTCCTTTTGGCCCTCCTTGCTTTTATCCATTATATATATAAATATCTTTTATTCAACAAATGCTTAATACAGTGGAACCTCAATTTTACGTCTTTCAGGGGACCAAAGTAAAAATACAGGAATATGTAAAATGTTGGAAAATTTTATAACATTTTAAGTTGGGACCACAAGGATTGAATGTATAATGGGCAAAATGTAAAATCCAGAAATATATAATCTGGGTTGCACTATAATTATTACTTGCACATTTAATCACAAACCTATTCTCCTGGTTGAATGCAAAGCTCCTACACATATGTACAGTAATGTGTAGCCTTATTAAAACAATGGCTGTAGCAAAGTAATACTCATTTATTGTCTTCTATAAGCGACGGATAGATGTTATACTAAACCAATATTTCCTTCTTACTGCTTACTTTATTGGGTTACTTACTTGAATATTATCTCTGGCCAATTTCACCATGATAACTTTCCCATCAAGCACATGATGCTGTATTGACACTGCAGCATTAGCCATTTTGGAGTGAGTGAACACAACAAATCCGAAGTAGTGACACCTATGGAACAAGACAGATGATATTTTCTACAGCAAACACCATTTCAGAGTTACTTCAATCAGTCTAAAAGCACTAGTGTTATTACAGTTGACAGTTGTAACAATTTTAAAAAATGGCATTAGTATGATTATAGTTGCCGTTATAATTTAATAACTATTTAATAAAAATAATGGTATTGATAATATATATCTACTATCCTGCAGGTGAGGGTGAGGTATTTAGTATTAACATATTACTGAATTATTTTTATACCTTTAAATACGTTGCTTAATTTTACAGTTTAACTTTTCTCTTCCAGATAAACATGACCTGACTTAGTGGCATATTTCTGCCATACAGTTGTTTATAGCACACTAAAATTCCAATAAAATAAAATTCAGTCCAAATCAAGCATTTGGTTAATGTTTTACATAAAATATTACTTTATACATGTAATTTACAATCTACGAAGAAAGAAAAATAATCATGCAGATAACCTCTGGCCAGCTTTTGAGACTGCTGTGCCACAAAAATCTATTTTTAATTTATATGTAAAAATATATAGCTAAGAAGAATACTATGTAACCGATCTTAACGCACCCCTTATAAAAGTTGACCCGCCCTCGCTGGCGAGAAAAGGGCGGCAAGATAAGCTAACGTCTTTTCTAGCGAACGGTTGATGTGCGTTGCAGAGAAGACAGTCCGAGTCAAGCATTGATACGGTTAGGACCCATATCACGTTGGTTATTGGTTTCGCGGGCAAAGAACAAGCTGTGAGTGAACTAATGGCCATGATCTCAGCCGGAAAGAGATATAGAGTCTATAGAATAAAGTGTGAGTGAACTATCGGTCTGTGCAGTATCTCTACCAGAACATGTTACTAAAGAAGAGAGGCTACATGTTTATTATGAACCAACGACAGGAAGATTAGAAGATTGAAGACATCGAACTCGGTGCCAGCAAGAATTGTGTTTTCCCTCCAACTCCCCTAAGTGTTCACTGTTAGTGTTTTTCAGCGTGTTTATCGCCAAGTGAATTGAATACCTAAGAAGTTACATCGAAGACGTAAGTACTCAGTGAAGTACCCACTAAGTTTGGTCTTATATCTCAACAAATTCACACCGGAAGCTGACTAATCTGTGTATTCCGGAATCGTTTGTAAACCACAGACGTCAGGTACCTGGGCCTTTAATAAATATTTCTAATACTGTATTTTGTGGTGTATAAATACTTAGATATTGTTCGAGATCAGAATATAAATTGCACTAATAAAAATAAAACCAAAGAAAAAACGTTATAACTATGCATTTTCAAACGTGACATACCTAACTGTATCAGACTGAACTTCAAGAGACACGTATTCCACTGTGCCCCACTTCTCAAAATACCTCTTTACAGATGCCTGAGTTGTGGTGGGGTTCAATCCACTGATAAACAGCTTTCTCAGTAGTTCATCTTCCCTGCTTTCCTTCTGTGAAAAACACAAAATACCACATCACCCTAGTGTTAAATACAGTGGTAAGCACCTAAATTAATAGCAATAAAATGACAAAAAAAAAGACCAATACATTTGAGAATCAGTTAGTATCGAACACTCAGCTCAAATGAGATTCCTGATTATAGCCAATACTTTCCCAATATGCTGGTAGCAGGTTAGGTTAATGCAAAATGATAACCAAATATCGTGAAAATGATTCAATTTTCATTAATTCTGTGCCTATATTTTATGGTTGAAAAATAATCCAACTCAGCTATTTTTAATGGTTATTATTTTATTTTATCTGCAACGTTTTCGTTCAGGTTTTCCCAGAACTTTCTCAAGCTATACTAAGATATACATACAAAAACACAACCTCACATGGCTAGTCTACACTTCTAAGAAATGAATCTGCGTCCTTATTTCCTCCTAGGTAAACTAGTTTTTGCACCTTGCAGGTGTCATAGCTGGCTGTTTCTCCCCCTCCCCTCTATCCTGTAACCTACTCTTCTTGTCTTCCCTCCCCTCCTCCTTCTGGTGGCACTGACCTTCTCTTTCTCCTACAAACCATCTGGCAAGTTAAAATCTTCCATTTTTGTGCAGAAAATTGAAAGTGGCTCAGGAAACTTAACTAACTTACTTTTCATATGCTATTTTATTAGTTCCACCCATTTCATATCAATTTCCCCATTGTTTTTGTTTATTTTCTCTCCCCTGTTTATGCATATGTGCATTGTCTCTGCCACTTTTCTCTCTCTATTTCATTTTCCCTCTTCTCCTTCATTTGTACTTTCTTGATCTTGTGCCTACACTATGTTGCCATTCGTTACTGGACACCCCATACCAGTATGTTAATCCGGTCGCAGCACCACATCAGTATTGTGTAGGGCCACCTTTCGCTGCAATGACGTCTGCAACCCTTCGGGGAAGACTTTCCACCAATTTGTGATACATGCCATTCCTCTAGAGAAAAGTGGCAAACAGCTCAGTGGTGTTTTTTGGGCAGCATTGCCTGGCTCTCAAGCGGCACTCCAAATCGTCCCAAAGGTGTTCAATGGGGTTGATATCTGGACTTTGGGCTGGCCAATTAAGTTCTTGCACACCCATGTTCTCGAACCACGTGTTGATAATGCCTGCCGTATGACATGGAGTATTGTCGTGCTGAAACAGGTATGGTCCAATACCGAATTGTTCCCACAATGTCGGTAGCTCAGAATTGTCCACAACTTTTTGGTATGCATCGGCATTCATGTTTCCCCGAACTAAAACAAGAGGACCAAGACCATACCACGAAAAGCAAGACCACACCATGATGAAAACTCCGCCGAATTTCACTGTGGGTACGATACAGTCCTGTAAACAGCGTTTACCAGGCATATGCCACACCCACACATGTCCATCGGACCGCCACATCTGGTAGCGTGATTCATCACTCCATAGGACGGCTTTCCATTGTTTGAGAGTGCAATGGCGGCGTTCCTTGCACCACTGTAACCGACGGGTCGCATTGCGGACTGTGATATGCGGCTTGTGAACTGCTGTGTGACCATGAAAACCAAGTGCGACGATCTCCCGGTGGACAGTACGATCACTTGCAGCACTACTGGAAGCCTTTCGAAACTCCTGTGCCACCATCTATAACGACGCCTTACGGTTTGACTTCACCACACGTTTCAAGCATCGATGGTCACTATCTGTTAATATTTTCGGTTTACTGGATCTGGGTCGGCATGTCATGACCCCCTCTCGCTTCCACTTTAAGATAACATCACTCACTGTCGACCGGGGTATCTGAAATTTGTTGGAAATCTCACGGGTTGAATGCCCAAACCTGTGGGCTCCAATGATCATCCTTCGTTCCCTCACTCAGTTCACGTCGTCTGTCCATATTGACTGCTGTAGCTGGTATGAGTGTATTCTCAACCAGCAATGCCTTTTATAGATTGTATGACGTGTACAGACGATCCCAAGCACTTTTTTGAGGGGGTGTCCGGTGACGAATGGCAACATAGTGTATATGTCAACACATGTTAGATTATTTTGCATCTATAAAAAGTGGTTATGCGAACCTTTAAGAACACTATATTTTATGATAAAAGTGGCTTTTATGCTTAAATACAGATAATATAACTGTAATATAAAAATTATACCATACATAAACGTATGAATATTTTTTAGTAAAACTGTGATTCATACTTATTCTAAACAACTTAAAATGTTGAAATATTCGTATCAGCAAGAATGAGTAAATTAATTGGCATCAACAATCTGTTCGAAGTAGGACTGAGCTGATACCTCTTAGAACCAATACCGATGCTTGAAAATTGTATAAATTAAAAGTTGTTCAAAATTTTGATTAATATTAGTGGGTGGGTATTCCACTCCAATTATAAGCATAAATTTACCATAATTTTTCTTTAAAATATTTAAAAAATTACATCAGCATATTAAAATATCTATTATGGAATCAGAAAATACAGTTTTTGCACATACTATTGGTATAAAATCAATTGAAACTTGAAATTTTGCGAAACTTCCAGGACAATTAGACTCGGCCAAGATATTGCACGGCATTTCTGTGGACCCAGTGGAAGACTAAAATGCTAGAAAAGTATTGGCCGGTATCGATAAATGTAATCAAACTGATACTTTCTGATACTGATACATTGACATCAGTATCGGACTCAGCTCTAGTTCAAAGTGATATTATTTCAAATCTTCTAAAATTACAAAAATGAAATCTAAATTTGACATGTGAAATATCATTCCTTTGTAACTATAAATTTTGAAAAATGTGCAAAGCGTTTCTTAAAATGCTCTTACTGTATACTGGGATGCTTTGCACAAGTACAGAAACAACAGCTTTCATTAAGACGATTTTCTTTACAATTAATAAAAGTTAATTCATGTTCTTTAGGAACAACGACTGGCACAATTCCTGCACCACAGAATTCTTAACCTGGCCGAGGTACATAGTGGTTTGAATCTCTTTAAACTGCAGGTCCAGTCCCGATTAGCCTTTCTGTGTATAAAGTGGACTTAAAACCAACAAACCAAACAAGAATTCTTAAATAGCAAGATATGAATAGTGCCTATTTTCTTTTTATTATTTCTTTATTGAACGGAGCATTTAAAGGCTATGGAAGCAGAATGTTTAATAAATAAATAAGTACCTGCTTTATTGTAAATTCCATCAATGTGATACCGCACCCTTTTATTCTGTGTGGCCATGCAGCAAGGGCATGATCAACCATATAAGATTCTGCGTATTCAATAGAGGCACGGCCCTTTGACCTGTAAAACAGAAGTGTACATAGGAATTTCTGCAGCAACATAATTTAAAAAATGCCTATGCTACTTCCTCAATGTATTACATAATCAGTGGAGCCAACTTATATGGGCCTGTGGGGCTTGAGCCAACTCAATAATTTACCTGTTATATATATTTTAATTCAGAAATAAAATCCACCCACTTAAGAAAACAAAAAAATGTTTCATCATTATACATTTAAAGAATTCTCAAAATTATATACCAACTGAGTGTTATCAAAATATTTCATAATAATTTGTTACATCTTCAATATACTTTTGAGAATCTTATATTATTTACACTACCTGTGCTCACATAGTTATTAGGTAACTAAGGGAGAATAGGGGCTCATAACATGCATGAGGATCAAGAGGCACTAGAAATCTTAAATATATGTAATGTAAGAGCCTATATTTTCAGGTCAAGGAACAAAAAAGTCATTTTATGGCAAATTCTCAATTTACTTACAACATACTGTATATTATTGCATAAAATTATAATTCAAATTTGCGAGTTCATCCCATCGAATGTTTCTCAACAGTTGGCACTACTGTACATAATCTTCTTGTCACTCATTTATAAACTTTTTATAACTTTCTTACATACAAGGGTAATCCATAATACATGTATTTCTATTATATAAAAATGGAAGAATGAATAACAGGTAATTGGTGCTCTTTTCAAGCAAGTACATTAAAATAAAAATCTTACTTACTGATTCGTTAGCATGTCTCTCATTATCTGCACAGAGCAGACTCTCCCCCAATTCTCAAAGTAGTTCCGCAGATCATCTTCAGTTATGTGCACCTCCAGGCCAGTAACAAATAGCTTCCTCGAGATTACTGCGCAGGTGTACTTGTTACTCTGTATCTATTAGTTTTATAGAAAAACAAAACTATTAGTACCAATCAGCGGCAATCCAAATACTTTATTAATTAAAAAACTTTCTATTGTGAAATTATAATACAAAGCTCTGACAATAATTCTAAAGCAATTCCTTTTGTAAACTGTTCATACCTAAATAGACACAGTCATAAAAACATCGTGGAATGTTTTCCTTTTGGTTCTCACTTGAACGTAGCAAGCAATAAATGCAGTTTTTAAATATTACAGCCCTGTTATTATTTGATGTAACATTACCACGAATGCAAGATAAGTGTTCTGACAAATAAAATGTTTCCATTAACAATTCTCGATAATAAATTTTAAGTAACACAACACCTGCAACATGACCGTAATGAAATGAAAAGTATTCTCTCTACAGCACTGATAGTCACTATCAGAATGTTCACCATCTGCAGTCTGCATGGATGTAGGCCATGATAAAATGGTGTCATACAACTCTTTGCAGTCGTCTGGTACTTAATGCACAATTTTAGCCACATCCTCAATTTCATTTTATTTTTAGTTTTTAAAATTATTACTGTTTATTGGAACTTTCCCACCATAAACATTAGTAGTAGCGCAAGCAAAATCTCACAGTCTTTGTAGAGCTTGAATACTCTGCCTAGTGCAGTCTATAAACTCAAGTGCTGGCACATATCCTTTTTGTTCTTTGTATATGAGATGCCTGTACTTGCTCATTTGAAACACTTCTCTGTTTTACAAGCTTTTAGTAGTCTTCCTAAACAGCATAGGCCACCATTGCTTAAAATTAATTACACTAGACTCTCGCTAAGCCGGCCATTCCTTGCACATATGGGTGCTGGATTTGCGGAAGTGCCAGATTATTGAGAGGCTCGGAAATTACGTACTACTATGTAGTTTAAACACATAGGGACTATACAGGCTGTACTTTACGTGTTTCCTTTTAGAAGCCATAGTATGTACTGAACTTTACTGTAAGAAAGTCACAATTTCAAAGACTGTACGTATGTATAGCATTTTTTAACATTTTTAACTAACAACGTTGTTGAACATGATAATTCATTGTTGTGCGCGTCATTTCTGCTTGAGTGACTACAGGCCGGATGTGGGCCAGACTACTGAGAGGGCAGGCTATTGAGGGCCGGATTAGAGAGAGTCTAGTGTATTTGTTGATTTTCAACACCATTTATTTCAAATGTTGGCTGCTTCTTATCAGTGCTGAGAGCTAAAATGCAAATATTCCAGGAATGTTTTCCTTCTTCCCCTCAATGACATTTCCTAATGACTACTACTACGTGCTGAGAGGGAGAATGTTTGCTTTCTCTGTGTCAGTTGATGCAGCTTAGTTCAAGCAAAAAAAATGGCTTCTCTCATCCATTCAATTCTACATATCATTACTTACTGGTGGTTCAGGATCTTCAACTGGTTGTGATCCTGGTGTTCTAGTCTCAAACTTTTTAACAGATATTTCCTTTCCATCAATGGCATGTTTCTGGCATTTTAGAGCATCGTATGCTTGATATGCAAATTTGTAGGTTATGAATGCAAATCCCTTAGACCTTGGATAAACAAAAGAGAAAGGTTGTTTACAAAATCAAACATGCAGTAAATTACAAAATAAGTGTTTACATAACACTTTAAATACGGAGAAACTAGTACTCACTTTTATCCGCGAAGATGTTTTTTCTTCTTTTTCGATTAATTTCAGTGGCCACTGCCACCATCCTCGTTGGAACTTGCTGCGCTGTTGCTTGGCGTGCGTCTTTTGTTCGTAGTTCTCTGGCTGCCGTTAGGTGCGCTGCTAGGTGCGCTGTGCGTCTTGGTGCATCGTCTGCTATTTCCGGGCGATAACTGCTGCAGTAGTGGAATCCAAGTATGGTGCGCTTGCCCGCTATCGATGTTTAGTTCATGCGGGAAGTGCATTATGGCGTGCGTTTCCTTGATTTTGGTGTCTATGAGCATGTGGGCAGTGTGTTTGACTCGAACCTTTTGAATTTTATGGCTATTGTATTTGATATGTCTAGCAAGACCAGTAGTGGGTTGGGCTTTTTTCGCATCTGCTAGGTGCTGTTGGATTCTTTCATTGACAGATCTGATGGACCTGCCGATGTAATGAGCCTTGCATTCACACTCTGCATCATATACACCTGGGTTGTCAAGGGGGGAGAGGAAGTACCGTTTGTGCTTGTTCAGTTTATCAGTTATTTTGGAGTTGGGTTTGTGCGCTACTTTGATGCCAAATGGGAGGAGGGCTTTGGCTATGCGGTTGGAAGTGGTGGGATGGTAGGGGAAGGCAAACCATTTATATTGGCCGCTGGGGGTTGGTTGTGGCTGGGTTGCTTGTGGATGGGTTGATTGTGGTAGGTTAGGGTGTCTGACCTGTATTTCCGCCTTACTGCACCAAGTGGAAAGTTGAGATTCAGTGTAGCCATGTTTCAACTTTCCACTTGGTGCAGTAAGGCGGAAATACAGGTCAGACACCCTAACCTACCACAATCAACCCATCCACAAGCAACCCAGCCACAACCAACCCCCAGCGGCCAATATAAATGGTTTGCCTTCCCCTACCATCCCACCACTTCCAACCGCATAGCCAAAGCCCTCCTCCCATTTGGCATCAAAGTAGCGCACAAACCCAACTCCAAAATAACTGATAAACTGAACAAGCACAAACGGTACTTCCTCTCCCCCCTTGACAACCCAGGTGTATATGATGCAGAGTGTGAATGCAAGGCTCATTACATCGGCAGGTCCATCAGATCTGTCAATGAAAGAATCCAACAGCACCTAGCAGATGCGAAAAAAGCCCAACCCACTACTGGTCTTGCTAGACATATCAAATACAATAGCCATAAAATTCAAAAGGTTCGAGTCAAACACACTGCCCACACGCTCATAGACACCAAAATCAAGGAAACGCACGCCATAATGCACTTCCCGCATGAACTAAACATCGATAGCGGGCAAGCGCACCATACTTGGATTCCACTACTGCAGCAGTTATCGCCCGGAAATAGCAGACGACGCACCAAGACGCACAGCGCACCTAGCAGCGCACCTAACGGCAGCCAGAGAACTACGAACAAAAGACGCACGCCAAGCAACAGCGCAGCAAGTTCCAACGAGGATGGTGGCAGTGGCCACTGAAATTAATCGAAAAAGAAGAAAAAACAGCTTCGCGGATAAAAGTGAGTACTAGTTTCTCCGTTTTTATATACTACCGCGTCTCTCTTTTCCCAATCATGAATAACACTTTATTTAAACTTGATGTAAAATTAGGTTCAACAAATGCAGAAAACATACATAAAATCAAGCAAATTTTCACGTTTCAACCCATTTGCTTTCCTTCTGTTGCAAAACATAAGGCACTTGACTTGTGTAACCACTGATCTTACAGAAATGGACAAAGGTTCCCCCCTTCCAAGGGAGGTTTTGTTTCCTAGTTACTGAAAGGAATTATTTCTCAATAATGTGCACATGACAAGACAAGGCATCAAAGTGAATGCCTTAGTAAATTAATTACGGCTCAGCCAATACTGATGTCGCTCTATCAATATCACAGAGCATCAGTTAAATTTTATTTAAAAATGCCACGCAACACATTTCTGGAGTCTAATTATCATGGGAATTATGCAAAACTTGTTCTCATATACCAATATTGTTCGGAAAAACAGTATTTTCTGATTGCATGACACACACTTTAATATTCTGATGTAATTCTTCAATATTTTGAAGCAAATCCCTCAATAAATTGATCCTTGTAACTGGAATAGAATACTCTACCACTAATTTTGGTCAGTATTCTGAACAACTTTTAACTGTTAAACATTTGAAGCATCGGTATTGGTGTTGGGAATTGGTAAGAACTACGAGAAAGCTTGCTCCACTCTACCCCTCCTCTCCATGCATGAGTACAATTTGCAGGACACATGGCATGCAGGGTCTTTCGTTTGTGGTCGCACTATACCTCTACCCCCCTTGCATTTTCCAAACTCAACCACACCAACCTCTGAATCCCTCTCAACAACGGCTGAATACACTCTGGCTAAAGGACCACACTTTCCAAATGGTAAGTATGCCCTACAAGGTATCTGCGATTTCAAAAAAAAAAAATTCGCTGACTTTTCCAGACCAAAAACCAACATTTTTTAGACTAAAACCATCAGGGCAGTTCACATATAGAAGATCACTATATTTTATATAACATCACACTTAGAATTCCACTTAATCAAGTTATTAGAATATTCACTTCACATGTAGAAGTGATAACAGCAGGATTGACTTATGTTAACAAAGAATGTTTTCATAAAAAAATCACAATAATGATAGCATAAATAATACATAATTATAGTAAACTTTAGTAATAAAATCTGTATAATTCTCATATCTACCAAACACTACCAAAAAATTGCAACGAGTGGCAAATCACAAGAGCCACTTACTGCAACAGATTTCTACGCGAAGAGAGTTCAAAATATGACATTTTCCTGGAGTAAATAATATAAAATCTCTACTGTAACTACAAGTAATACTCAGTAAATCAAATTCAGGAATATACCACCCGCAACAAATTGAAAATATTTTACTTGTTATTTTTAATTGTTTGTTCAAAAAACTCCTTTTGGTGTACTACTACAAAAATTATCATTTTTCCAGAAAAAAACATTAAATTTCCCTGACATTTCCAAGAATGAAAGAGAGAGAGAAAATTTAAAGATAGTGTATTTTAATCACCTGTATATTAAGATGCTTACCTTCTAGTATAATAGTCCCTCACAATTAAGCAATCAACAACTTCACCCCACCTTTCAAAATAAATGGTTAATTTCGTCTCATCTGTTACAGGAAGTAAACCACCAACAAACAACTTCCGCATAGTAATATCTTTAGTCCCGTCCCTCGCCTGAAAATAACAAAACAAATTTCATTTATCATCATTGTAGCAGCACAAAAATAATAATATTAAAACATAACTAACCCAATCGCTAGATGTACATATTACTTTCAAAGCTCAAATATTTTTTCATTACTGCATTTCTATCAATAGAACAAGAAAAAACTAACATTACAATCATAAAACTGCAATATGAATTATGATTGATATGGTTTATTTTACTTTGCTTTCTTACCACTTTTGGCTAATCTTGAAGATGAGAATGAGCAATATGATGAAATTGATGAAGGGACACTCAGAAAGAACACCCATGCACAGGCTGGGATTCCATCCTGGGACCCCTGGCATCGTTTGGGTTTTCGTTTTAAGTCCACTTTATGCACAAATAGGTTAATCAGGATCGAACCTACAGTTTAAAGTAGAATCCGAAGCACTATGTGCCTCCGCCGGGCATCAAACCCGGGACCTCTTGATTACAAGGCAATGACATTACCACTATGCTATCGGGGATGCCCCTTTGGCATCGTAGCACACTGTGCTAAGCACTCCACCATGGAGACCAGCAATATGAATTATGTATGAGAAAAGCACAATGTAGGAAATTATTTTACTTTAATGTTACCCTTTTTGCTTTGACTTCTATGCTTACAGGCTGGGGTAAGGCTGAAGTAAAGCTGTGCACTGCACCTTGCCAGGATGGCACATAAGGGGTGTGGAGATAGGGCTCCACACATTCTTGATCTTGGTCATAGTGGAGGTGATTTGATGAACACCATTTTCTGAATGCATCTTCCTTCCCCCAGGTACCTGTTCATTAGAGTGAGTAAACCCCAGAGCCACTCTATGTGGGGAAATTGTCAGAAAAATTAAACCTAAAATCACCCACCACTGAGGGTTAAACTTGAGTCTCCCATGTAATAGCCAGCTATGGTAGAGCTAGACATTGTGAAATCAAAATATTCGCCAACCTTACAATCTTCTTCAGATTCTCCACCTCTCAAAGAATTACTTTCCAGATTTTACGTTCCCATACTTTCAATTTTGTAGCTACAAAATCTCATATCAAGGTTACCTCATCCTCGTCGTGGGTTTCCTGCTGGCTCTCTGTCTGTGAGGCGTTCTCTCTCCAAACGTTCACCTCGCAGCCTTCAATCACATGGGGACTGGAGGTAAAGCAATCATCAACCATATATGCACGACCGAAGACTACAACACCAAAGTTTTGGGATCTGAAAACAAATTAATTAAATCCACATTTTACATCTTCACCTTTCTTTCGTGCTTTCCCTCGTATACAAATAACAATATACAATGGACTATTTTTTAATTCGAGCTTCAAGGGACATGAAAAAAAATGTATCATCCAAAATTCGAATCAACAAAAACATGTATTATTAAAGAAAAATCAATAAAACAAAACTACTGTACTACATTGTATCTAAATATATCTGTTTGGCGGTTACGCGGAAATAGGTAATTAACTCTGATAAACTTACTTTTCATTTTTCCACATAAATTTCTTTCGCAATCAATTTCGCCACCAATCTGACGAAGCCACCAGACGGGTAGCGAAATCGATCGCGAAAGAAATTTATGCGGAAAAATGAAAAGTAAGTTTATCAGAGTTAATTACTGTACTACAGTATAAACAA